>NC_132930.1:3676176-4968176 GCF_047675955.1 Chlorocebus sabaeus | reverse complement strand
TGCACAAAGATTTCATGACAAAGATGCCAAAAGCAATTGCAACAAAAGCAGAAATGACAAATGGGATCTAATTAAATTTAAGGGCTTCTGTGCAGCAAAAGAAAATAACAACAGTGTAAATAGATAACCTACAGATTGGGAGAAAATTTTTGCAAACTAGGCAACTGACACATTTCTAATATTCAGCATCTATATGGAACTTAAACAAATTTACAAGAAAAAAATAGACAACCACATTAAAAAGTGCGCAAAGGACATAAACAGACACTTTCAAACAAAGGCATACAAGTGGCCAACAAGCATCAGAAAAATAGCTTAACATCACTGATTATTAGATAAATGCAAATCAAAACCACAATGAGATACCATCTCACATTAGAACAGTTATGATTAAAAAGTCAAAAAATAACACATACTGGTAAGATTGTGGAGAAAAGGGAACATATACACTATTGATGGGAGTGCAAATTAGTTCAACCATTGTGGAAATCAAGCACTAACACTAGAACTACAATTTTGCCTAACAATTCCATTACTAGGTATATTCCCAGAAGAATATGTCATTCTACCTTAAAGACATGCATGTGAATGTTCATTGCAGTAGTATTCACAATAACAAAGATACAGAATCAACTTAAATGCCCGTAAGTGAAAGACTGGATAAATAAAATGTGGCACATATACAACATAGAATATTATGGAGCCATACAAAACAATGAGATCATGTCTTTTGGGGAAAAACATGGGTGGAGCTGGAGGCTATTATCCTCCTCAAATTAATGCAGAAACACAAAACCACATGCCACATGTTCTGACTTACAAGTGGAAGCTAAATGATAAGAACTCAGGGACACAAAGAAAAGAACAACAAACACCGGTTGAGAGTGGAGGATAGGAGGAACGAGAGGGTCAGAAAAAATGACTATTGGTTACAAAGTTTAGCATCTGGGTGCCATAATAATCTGTACAACAACTCCCCATGACACAAGTTGACCTATATAACAAACCTGCATATGTACCCCTCAACCTCAAAATGAAAGTTAGAAAAAAATATTTTATATGTTTATTATATTGTATTATATTTCTGTGAGTTGCTTATTGATAGTCCTTGCTCATTTTTCTATCAGGTTGTTTATATTTTGCTTATGACTTCATATAAACTCTGTAAATATTCAGAGTGAGCATATTTTGTAGGTTAACAACATGTTTGCATGCATGCAACATGCAAACATTTCTTCCAATTTGTCCTTAGTCTTAACTATTTACAAATGCTTTGCCCACATTCACATAGCTTTGATTACAGTACATTGTTACAATTGTTCTTTTTCTTTCTTTTATTTGTATTTATCATTGTTAATTTCTTTCTGTGTCTAATTTCAAAATTAAAACATTATCATAGATTAAAAATAAAAATATAATAAATAAAAAAGCAGTTGGGAGATTTAAAAGACAGATTGAGAGGTTTAAATAATTGTCGAACAGGAGTTTCAGAAGAAGAAAAAAGCATGGCTTAAAAATAATATTTGAAGAGATAATTGCTGGAAATTTGTATTAATAAGAATGACTTCAAAATAAATAACAGTAATCAATTCAGATATGGACACATTCATAAAATTAAAACACAGTATGGATAGAAGGGGTATCGATATGTTTTCCACAGGAAAAAAGATCTCTTATAATAAAGTTATTGTGACACCAAATTTCTCAGCGACAATATAAGAAGAGATCAGGATGCTGAAAGAAAATAACTGTTAATCTAGAGATTTATACTCTGACACCATTTAAAATCAAGAGAATGACAAAATTATTTGAGTCATGTTGACTACAAGAGTTTAGAGTTTAAGTCTATCACTAATAAAATAAATACTTATTAAGAAAAAATTACACACAGAGGGAAAGTTTGGAATGCAAGACAATAAAATGTACAAACATTGATAAAACTTGATAGTGGATATTGTTAACTATTTACTTAAGGAAAGCAATGCTGGTTTTCCTGAAATAACAGGTAAAATTAAACTTCAAAAATAATAAACAAATGAGTAGGAGTATTTAGTGAGTAAAGTACTTTAGGCCTTATTTTGCTTAGAAATTGTATAGAAAATATAAATAACATAATTTATTATTATGTTAAAATAATATAATTTATTATGTTAAAATAATAAGTTAAATAATATCACATATTATAATATATAATTATGTATAAAGCAATATAAATATAACAATGCAAATATAACCAATAATCAAACAGAAAATCTTATTTCAAATTCAACAGAGAAATAAAATAAAAAAATTGACAAATAGGATCTAATTAAATTAAAGAGCTTCTGCACAGCAAAAAAAACTACCATCAGAGTGAACAGGCAACCTACAGAATGGGAGACAATTTTTGCAATCTACTCATCTGACAAAGGACTAATATCCAGAACCTACAAAGAACTCAAACAAATTTACGAGAAAAAAACAAACAACCCCATCAAAAAGTGGGCAAAGGATATGAATAGACATTTCTCAAAAGCAGACATGCATACAGCCAACAGGCACATGAAAAAATGCTCATCATCACTGGCCATCAGAGAAATGCAAATCAAAACCACAATGATATACCATCTCACACCAGTTAGAATAGCAATCATTAAAAACTCAGGAAACAACAGGTGCTGGAGAGGATGTGGAGAAATAGGAATACTTTTACACTGTTGGTGGGATTGTAAACTAGTTCAACCATTGTGGAAAACAGTATGGAGATTCCTCAAAGATCTAGAACTAGAAATACCATATGACCCAGCCTTCCCATTACTGGGTATATACCCAAAGGATTATAAATCATGCTGCTATAAAAACACATGTACACATATGTTTATTGTGGCACTATTCACAATAGCAAAGACTTGGAATCAACCTAAATGTCCATCAGTGACAGACTGGATTAAGAAAATGTGGCACATATACACCATGGAATACTATGCAGCCATAAAAAAGGATGAGTTCATGTCCTTTGTAGGGATATGGATGCAGCTGGAAACCATCATTCTCAACAAACTATCACAAGAATAGAAAACCAAACACTGCATGTTCTCACTCATAGGTGGGAATTGAACAATGAGATCACTCGGACTCTGGAAGAGGAACATCTCACACTGGGGCCTATTATGGAGGGGGAGGGGAGAGGGATGGCATTGGGTGTTATACCTTATATAAATGATGAATTGATGGGTGCTGACGAGTTGATGGGTGCAGCACACCAACATGGCACAAGTGTACATATGTAACAAACCTGCACATTGTGCACATGTAATCCAGATACATGTTGCTTAAAATATATATACCTCAAATAAGAAGAAACATTTTAAAATTTGTAATGGCCAAAAAAGAAAATCAACATGAAAATAATATGAACAAACACAAAAAGCTGGTCAAGTAACATTTTTTAATAAAATAAAATTTAAATGAATGCCCCAAATTACTTATAGACATAAACTTGATAACACACCCTTAGTATTTTATTTTAAACATGGTTTCTCACTGTTTACATGGCCAGGCTGGAAAGTTTCCAAATCTTTTCCTTCTGCTTTACTTTTAATTAAAAATTCCATCTGTAAGTTACTTCTTTGCTGTTATATCTCACATATACAGTTAAATGTAATCAGGCAGCAGACTGAATACTTTTCTGTTTAGATATTTCTTTCACCAGATATCCTAGTTTATAAAGTTTTGCATACCATAAAATACAGGACAAAGACACAATTTAGCCAAAGTTTTTGCTACTTGATAACAAGTATGGTCTTTGCTCCAGGGCAATGCCAACTGGCTTTATGGACACTGCTGAGGCTCCAAAAATGTAGAGCTACTAGTGTGCAACTCCAGCCTGGGAGAGCTACAGACCCACGATTACAACTTGTGAGAGCTGCTTCATGGACTGAGCCTAGCAGAGCTATGAAGCAGAGTGGCCAGAGACTTTCAGGGCTCATTCTCTACTCCAGTGCATCTGGGAAGTGGCACACAGAGTCAAAAAAGTTTATTCTCAGCTTTAAGACTGAATGTTGTTGTTCTCTCTTAGGTTTTGGATTTAATTGGGACCAGTAACACCTGGTATCTTACCTATTTCTCCCCTTTGAAATGGGAATGTCTATCCTATTCCTTTTTGCAGCATTGTATTGTGCAAGTAAATAACATTTCACAGGCTTACACTTACAAGATATTTACCCCAAGGTAAATCATGCCTCAAGTCTCACCCGTATATGATTTAGATGAGACTCTAGACTTTGCACTTTAGAGTCGGCACTGGACTATATTAAGACTTTTGAGAGTATTGAGATGGAATACATGTATTTTGTATGTTAAGAAGGCTATACATTTTGTGGGGCCAGTGTCAGAACACTATGGTTTAAATATTTCTTCCAAAACACGTTGAAATGAATGCTGTTGCAACAGTATTAAAAGATGGGACCTTTAAGATGTCATATACTGTTTCATGTTTTTTTTAGATTGTGGGAACTCTGCCATCATGAATGGATTAATATTGATATCATAGGATTGGACTTGTTTTAAAAGCCATCTCTTTCACACACAAATATAATATTACCATTCTGCTCTTCTTCTTCACCATGGGATGATGGACTCCCATCTCTTGAACTTCCCAGCCTCCAGAACACTGAGCTGAATAATTCCTTTAAAAATTACCCAGTCTGCGGTATCTGTTACAGCAACAGAAAATGCCCTAACACACTTAGATATTTTGGATTATCTTTTTCAGTTAAGTTTATTTATGTGGTGATTAAATTTCTGCTATACTTAATCATTTGCAAAAACAATAACAATTTTCCTAGTAAAATCCACAAACTCCAAACCTTATCCCCACAGTGATCATTTCAGTTGGTTAAAGTTTTATTGAATTTTGTGAATGAAAACACTAATGTGGGAATGTTTACTGCGTGTGACCTCCTAAAACTATGTTGCAAATTGCTAATGCCTGTCATTGACAATAATTGATTTGTGGCTTCAAATCAATAATTTAAATGCTGTTTCTTTCATGCAAGTATAAAAGAAATCATTTTGTTGTTACTTGATTTCAGAAAAGCAGATCACAACTAGGGTCTGGAAGAAACATTAAGTTTAAATATTTTGCACTTACTCCTTTTCCAAAACTGTGCCTGTTAAGAAATTTAAATATAATTGATCTTTTTTCTATTTTTTCATTTTAAAAAAGAAGTCAACTTTTGCCAGTTGCAAAAAGGGACCATGGTTAAAAAAGGGAAACAAAAGTAAATACATGAATGTATAATAATAAGTTTTATGTTTAACTCGATAATTGAATAAAGTTTCCTTATTTGTATTTTTAATTTTTTATTAAACCACTTTAAAATTTATAAACTTTTAGAAACTAATTTATTTCTTTAGCTGTAAAATGATTAGTTTTAGTGATTCCTCTGTAGCAAATGCTTTCTAGTATACTCTGACATGAGACATAAAGATCTGTGTAGTTTAATGACATTCCCACAACTCTGTCTATAGCCATTTCCACAAACCTCCTTGTCTCTGACTCATTTTTTTCCTTCTAGGCACTAACCATTAACAAAACCATCTAATAATCTTCCAGAATTTATGCATTCTTTACCTCAGTCCTTTTCTATTCATACAGAGGAGATAATCAATTGTACTACCTAAAATTCTGCCTGAGAGAATGTTTTCTCATCACTATCCTTTAGCCCACACTGGGTGGGGCTATAATATAATACAATGCCTTGCACAAACATACTAAACTGACCCATTTGTGAATCAGGCCCTGTTTTTTTTTTTTTTTTCATTTTCTCTTTCATCAGCTAATCAAATTAGGTGTAAGTCCTGTGAAATGAAACAATAAATAAAACCCCAAACTTACCAGATGAGATGGACACCCTGTGTTTAATAGAGATGACCAAATTTAGATAACAGATCCAAGCAGTTATAGCGAAGCAGGCTTTTGAAACATTCTACTTTATGCTTGGGAAGCTGTCCATCAGGGCTCCACTATCTCCACCAATCAGAACTAAACAAGCTTGAATTATTTATTTGCATAAATGGACACAATTGAGAACCAAGGCTGGAACTTTCCCTACTTGAACCAAACTCTTCCTTTGCTCTTTGGAGAGCACACTTTCATTTTCACTTGAGAGGCTATGCCTCCCCAATATGCACATTATTTTGTTTATACACAGAAAATAAAGCTCTCCCTCTTTCCTTTGCAGATCTCATGGTATTTTTTACACATTTGGTGACATGGATGGAATCTGAATTGTCCCCCAAGCACCTTCCCAGTGCTGTCTAGACAAACGCATCAGGCCTGCAAGAGTCCCTTGAGCTTAGTGATCTTCTCAGCTGTGCTGAGGAGGAATCAAGGAAGCCCTCTTGGAGCCAAGGTCTCCCATTTTTGGGTTGAAATCTTGGAGACTTTAATTTCTTCAGGGAGCCCATCCATGTCCATGTGGCTCCGTGTGCCCCATGGATGGGGGTAGGCTCACACCTTGTGGGATATGCCCACATTTTGCAGGATACACTTGTGCTTCATGGGGTATGCTCACATTTGAAATTTCCTGGGGATGCTCACACTGACTGCATTTGAAGGGATGCCTTCATTAGGTGAGTGCTATGGGTAACCCTTGTTCTAAAGAGAGGGGTTTCTGACCAACTGCCTTCTGGTACTCCAGCAGCCTTCATATTTAAAATTATGGGGAAAATCCCTGTGCCTATTTAAGACTTTGGATAAAATTAACCCAGGAAACTTCAAAGGCATGCCAAGATATTTTCTGAGCCTCCAGCTGGTAACATGTTCAGACGTTATCAGGGTATTTCAAACAGTCTGTTGTCCTTAAAACTAAATTAAAAGACCATGGCTATAAAATCATACATTCCAAATATATATATATATATATATATATATATATATATATATATATATTTGATATCTTTAGGCTAAAAAAAAGGAGAACCATTTGAGACTGAAAGATTGCCTTCCTATAAAATAATGTCCCAAAGCTAGCTGAAACTCTTTTCTCTTTGGAACTCTTTCCTTCCCTTTTGACAATTCTTTCCCTTTGTCTTCTCTTAGCTAAGCTCCCTTTGTGCAAAACTCCTCCAAAATTTCTTTGCTATTCTGACATACTATTTGTAAAAACACTTGAAAGCCAGAAAAGATGAAATTCCCTTGGAACGGACTTCCTGCCTGTACTAAAATAAATGGTGGCATTTTTGTATTCAAGGACAAAAAATTGAGATAAAGAAAAATCCATACAAAACCTTTAGAATAAATTATCTTTTGGGCCTCCTGACATAATTCAGTCACATTTTTACACTTAACTCTTCTTTGTCCAATTTAGTATATTGTTTACTGACTGAAAATGCTATACTTCAAATCCGGTTCTGAGCCTTTATAAGATTGCCCAATTAAAAAAAAAATCTTAAAGATTGGCCTTATTGCATTTTGTCAGGAAAAAAGTTTGAATCCAACTGTCTTTTATAAACTGGTGAGTTTATATTATTAAATCATGACTAGCCAACTGATTTTGTATACTGGTTAAGACATTAACTAAAAGACTTCCTCAGACCCTATTGGAAGAATCCTTTCCAGGTACTGTTAACCAACCTTCACACTGCCAAGTTACAGAATGTTGACTCTTGGATACATATATTCCACCTAAAGAAAGCATCAACACTTAATGAATTTTGGACATCAACACCAGTATCTTACACCAAACTCGAGTTGATCAAAGTCCTGTCTCTGGGCCAAGAAGAAGATGGCACCTGTAGCTGACAGCCGACACATCAGACCAGACCTGTAAAAATACCTCTTTTTTTAGGTGTAAGATTAATGCGCATGCTCAGCTCTCATCTTTACCTTATTATTGCCTTGGTTGTCATAGCTTTAGGGATCTTTTATATTCTAGATGCTCTGTGTCATGCTAGAGTAGCCCCCTGTATTCCCATATGTAGACAATTCTAGGCAGTGCAAAGCTATAAATACTCATTCTGATTGCACTTTTTCTCCCCACACTCATGCTCTTCCAGCATTGGCTTCTGTCTTTATTCCATTCTTCAGTTTTTAATGGTTTTATTTATGTTGAGTCTAAGTATTCGGGTCTATTTAAAATTGATTCTTGTTTATTTAGCCAGATGCCTTAGCCAGTCCCCAACCCAAATTATGATAGCTCAACACGTGCGGGTTTTGTCCAGTTTCTGATGCCTCCACAAACCTCCAGCAAGAAAAGCTCTTAGACATTTAACAGGTACCTTCTGACCTTTTCTACCTTGTCTAACCCAGGTTGTTAAAAAGTGGGTGTAAATATCAGCCACATAAGTCTCACTAAGGGACTAGATGGACCCAGGGAAAGTAGCCACACCAGTCCTGACAATGATGTGGAACAAAATGCAACATCATAAATTGGTAATTAATGCTGCCTATTGCAGGTTTGGACCAGAAGAGAGAAATGAGAAATGAAACTGTCAATAAGACCACAAGCTCTTCAGACAAGATGAACTCCTTGTGGCTAATAGAGATACTTAAATTTAGATAACAGAACCAAACAGCTATATGGTAGGGTGAGAAAAAGTGATGATGTCCTCTTTGTTCCTAGAAAAGGCAACTCTTGATAAACCTTCTGTTTTAAGCCCTTGAGCCAGAACAGTTCCTATGACTGCAGCAAAGAGCTGAAGTCAGGGACACCTGTTGAATGGCCATGTGGGAAAAACGTCCATCTGACAGAGACTTCTGGTTTTGAACTTGGGAAGTCATCCAATTATGGTTCAGCTGTTGTGATCAATCAGAATTGAACAAGCTTGACTCTTTTGTTTGCTTAAACGAATCTGATTGGGAACCTGGACCAGAATTTTCCTTTCTTAAATCAAACCTTTCCTTTGTTCTTTGGAGAGCACACTTTTACTCATACTGAAGGCTGTGCCTCCCTGATCTGAAGATATATATTTTTAAAACATAAATAAAGCTCTCCCTTTTTCCTCTGCAGATCACACGGTCTTTTGTTAACAGGACATAGATGTAAGCTCTGAAACAGGCAATGTTGCATCAAAGATAAGTATAATGGGACTCGTTGCCACCTTTTGTGAAGCATTTAGTGTGCCCTCTGGATCTGTTCAGGTCCACAGATACCATTTTCATAAAACAACAGATTGTTACTGCATTGCCCTGACCTTAAGGTTTGATTGTTCTGACAACACGAAGCTTCTGATAGACAATTCTAATTACACAGTCACTTATCTCCCATGGTCAGGCATTTAGTATCTACTAGGAGTTAGTATCAAGCAAGCAGCTGCTTTTCCAATGATGAGTCATTTTCAGCTACAGAAAGCATGGCATTTCTCCAGAACCCAGAGCTCTCCTTTGGGGCTTCCCAGGAACAGAATATTTATATTTAGTTCAGTGGCTATCTCCACCACCACTGGATTTAATAGTTCATATTGCTCTGGGGGCAGGATAGACTAACCAAAGCCTAGGCCTGTGGCAGAGTCCTCTTTCATTGTATTCTCTTTTCAAAGCTGGCAGTTTTTTGAGTCTTCATTAGAGAATGCATTAGAGAAGTATTTCCAAATGTGGTATATATTCTCTCCTAAATGCAGGGAAAAAAAGCCCAATGAGTTGTGTGCCACTATTTTAATGGTGGAGGAATAAGGCACTATAATTATTCTCTACCTTATTAGAATGTCTCATCATGTTCTAAATTTTAACCCTAAAACCTACACTGATATGGCATACATATAAAATTTAGACTTTTTCTCTCGCCTTCTCATATTCATGTGTCAAGGGCATCAGGATTGCTTGGGGCTCCCTGCTTAGCAGGTCTGATTAGCCTGATGTCTTCACTGTAGTCGGCCACCTGAATATGCTGTGAAATATTAAGGTGATCAGGAATTCTGGAGCTTGTTTTATGATAGCATGAATGTTAACACAGCTCTGTGGCAAATTGTGAACATAAATTGCTGTCATACCCAAGTGAATGTGAACTGGTTTTGATCACCTTTCCTGATCAAGATTTAAGAGAACTGAACATATCAAGTTCCAGAAACTGTGTTGATCTGCTCTAGTAAAACACTAGGTGTAGCATAACGACTGATTTTGAGGCTTTTATTTTGTTCATTTAATGTTAGCCCACTAACACCTACCCCATTCTGACTGTATGTTGGGTAATTTTGGATGATATCTTGGACATATACATGTCAAATTGTGGGAACTCTGAATCCTACTACGTTCAGGCAATGAGTGTTATTTTTATTTATTGTAGCAGGTACACTAAGGTACACTAACTTCTTCACTAAGTTTAACCTGAAAACTCATTTGAGGCAGCAACTCTGCTTCAGTTCAGAACTTTTTAAAATTTTTCCTTTCTAGCTGAGTTGCTTTGTGTCTATTCTGCATATTCATCGTTTGAGTGTCTGTCAGGACGTGGAATGACGGAGATGAATAATGCCCTTTTCAGTTTCTATTCTCTGGGACATCACAATAGTTTTCCAGCATTTGTGGTGAACTGGCTAGAGTTTTGTGATTCTCCAGACCAGGATATCTGTTGGTTTTTCCACCTTTATACTGAGACTATGGTGCTTGCTACATAAACTTTACTTAACCCCATACTAAAAGCTGTGTAGTCAGGGACATATTTGTAGAGCTCCGTGTTTAACTTCCTCCAAGCCAGGTATACACTTCACCACATTTGGCCTACTTTTGTCCATTTTCTAGCATGTTCAGTGTAGCAACTTCTATCTCAGTTGATCTTTCATTTTTAGTTGAGTGTTTTTGAGTCTTTTCTGCATATGCAGAATTCTGGAGTCTATCAGAAAAAATAAGTAGAGAGTTTTGATACCTTCTTTTCTTTTCTTTTTCTTTTACTATTTGTGTGTGTGTGTGTGTGTGTTGTTGTTGTTGTTGTTGAGAGAGAGTCTCGCTCTGTCACCCAGGCTGGAGTGCAGTGGTGCAATCTCAGCTCAGTGCAAGCTCCGCCTCCCGGGTTCATGCTATTCTCCTGCCTCAGCCTCCGGAGTAACTGGGACTGCAGGTGCCCGCCACTATGCCTGGCTAATTTTTTTGTATCTTTAGTAGAGACAGGGTTTCACCATCTTAGCAAGGATGGTCTCGATCTCCTGACCTTGTGATCTGCTGCCCTCGGCCTCCCAAATTGCTGGGATTACAGGCGTGAGATCCCTTCTTTTTTTCTTTTTAAAAATAGCCGCTGTATATAGAATTCTAGATTAGCAGTTTTTCTTCTATCAGTATCTGAAAGATATAGGGAGAGTTTTAACTAGTTTGAAATTGCAACAGGAGTCTTACCTGAACCCATGTACAACTCTGGAGCTGACATCCCTTTAGTATTATTCTATTTGAGGCAAGCAGCCCAGGTTTTCTACCCACTTATCCTCTTCAGTCCAGCATGGCCTTCTGGAAGCCCTGGATCACCTTCCTGAATTCTCATTAACAGTTTCTTTACTGCTCTCCTCATTAATTAATGACTTTTACCCTTTTGACTGTAGAAAAAAGCGTTTTTGTCTCTTTATCAGGACTCTCTCTCTCTCTCTCCTCTCTCTCTCTCTCTCCACACACACACGCAGACGCACACACACACGCACATTTAAGTGCCTCTTTTTGATGCTTCACAGTGAAATGTCATTGTTTTCTCAATGTGAGAGTTTGAATCACAAGAAAATCTTTTAAGGCCTTTCTATGTGATTTGTTAGTACAAATAAAATTGAAAAGATTATATAGCATCACTTTCTTAGTATTCAAATTGTCAACAATCTCAAATACAAAACACAACTAGGAAACTAGAAGTAAGAAAGACAAGTAAATAGTTTTAAGGAAAATGTTCTTGTCAAAACTCTGACCTATTTCAACTATTTAAACTTAGAGTCTTTTTTGTCTGTTTGGTTTTGTGTGTCCACTTTGTATCAGCACATTTTAAGTAGAATTCTCAATTGACTGAGAATGAATGTAGAGACACAACAGGACAAGTGACAAACATTGAAAAAAAACTATAAGAAGGTAAGATAATTGGCAAAGAAGACACGCAAGAAACATTAGAATTCTGTACACTTTAAACCAGGGTTATAGCTCTCTTTTATGACATGATACAGCCCATGGTGTTTTTACTAGTGGAGATGGAACATCAGGAGGAAGTTAATATCCCCTTAATATTCCCTTTTTGTTGCTCACCTTAATTGATTTTCCCAATCATTTTTTTTTTTTTTGGTTTCACTCCTTCACTTTAAAATTGTAGATGTATTATGTTACATGCCTTGGCATGAAGAATGTATGCAAATATCTTTCTAATAAATCTACTTTTACTGTGTTAACCAGTTTTGTTCCAGTTGATTACAACTAAAATAATGTTAATTATATATGATAGCATAATTAAAATAGGTACCAGAAGCAAAAGTGAACTTAAAAATGTGAAGAAATTCAAAGACATAAACTGCATAGGGATATTTAAAGAAAAAGTAAACCTATAAAGAAGAAAGGTGACAGCTAGGGAATACAGTGATTCACCATAGAACTGACAATCAACACTACAAACAGCTATAGTTAATTAAATAAGAAATAGTTATCAATATTAAAATTAAAGAATGATTTTGGAGTAGAGCATGAGTTGAGTATAGAGAGTGAATAAATTTGGTTAAGAGAAAAATAGTGAAATGATCCAAATAAACACGTCAATTATAGACAATAAATTACTTGAAAGGATAAAAATATTAGAAGGTTATAGATAGGAATAGAAGTTACATGAAAATCAGAAAAGAAGCATGCCACCTGCATCTGCTTCTAGTGAGGGCTTTAGGCTGCTTCTTCTCACAGTAGACAGTGAATGGTAATAGGCATGTGCAGAGAACATCTGGCGAGAGAGGAAGCAAGAGAGAGAAGGTTGAGGTGCCTGGTTCTTTTAGTAACTGGCTCTTACATGAACTAATATAACAAGAACTCACTAATTACCAAGAGGATGGCACTTAACTATTCTGGAAGGATTGCCCCCATTACAAAAACACCTCCCATTCGGCCCCATCTTCAACACTGGGGATTAAATTTCAACATGAGATTTGGGGGTACAAATTTCCAAGCTATAGCAACTTGATTTGCAAAAAAGTAAGACGCCTGAAAAGAAATGAAAGAATATTAAATATATGCTATCAGAAAATTTAAAATTCTGGAAAGGTGTTAATTGATCATCACATCTCATACAACTCTAGCCACTTTCCCATCATGTGAAGCAATGTATGATTAATTCAATAATCTGTTCTATTCAGAGAGAAATACTTGAGACAACATTTTACTTTTTTCATATATAATTTACCATTTAATGACTGTTCCATATTATTTGTTGAGATTCCCCGATTCATAAGTAATAAAAATACTTAACTGGTCATGTTATTGTTTACCAAGCACTTGTACAAATATTAAATCATTTTTCTTCTCAGTACAAAAGGAAAGGAGTAAAAGTGTGAAATATATTAGTAGATTTTTTTATTGCTTCTTTGATACTTTCTACTGAAATTTTTAGAAATATAAAAGCTTTTTTGCATGATATATGAGTTTACTTAACGACAAGCTGCATTCCTAATTTATTGTTATATGCTATTTTCTAGCATGCATTATAAGAACAATGAATATTTTTGTCAAATAAGGATTTTCACAGTTCATAGTAATTATTCTTTAGAGACATTAAAAGATGGATAAAATGCAGTTTCTTTCATAAGGCAGTTTTAAGAAATTTGGAAGTTTTGTTTAGGGTATAAATTATCCTGCTTTCTATTATCCCAGAATAATAAGATAACAGAAAAGGAAGATCTAATTCCAATTATACCAATCTACCAATACTGCTTTTTTAAAGTATATATATATATAAAAAAATATATAAGTCAATTTGTATTGACTTATGCTCAAATATACTGATAATTGTTGTGTACCATGTATTTTAGTTACAGAATTTCTTGATTTACGTCCAGTTTTGAAGTTAAGTTCTGAGACTACCACAGGAAAAATGACTTCATATTAAGCTGAAGAGATAGTTAAGAGTTTCCATTTGACAATGGGATGTTGATAGAAGGAAAATTGGTATGGATTGTGTAAAGCAAAATCCAGGATAAACCAGCCTTTCTTTCTCTCTGTTTACTTTGCCTGAGTTTTCTTCTGGTAACCACACAGAAGAAGACAAAAACGACTTAATTTTGGTTTGTTTAAGCAGTTATGTATAATTGCTGTGCTTCATTCAAATCAAGGTGTCATTTATAATCTCAGGCAAAGTTTAGAAACCATTTGTAGCTACTGCATAGAAACTTTCCTATGAATCCATTCAAATTACTTTCTGATCCATTCTCTGCCTAACTCCTATTTTTTAAAAAATAGAAGAGTCACAGAGTAGTGATGTTGAAAATATTGAAACTCTGCTGTTTCTTGAAATCATACTGCTTTGCGTTATTTTGCTATCATCTTTTTTTTTAGTTGTTAAGATGTAGAAGTGAAGTTGACTGCCTCAATGTAGTCAGTAAAACTTTGTAAGATGGACAGAAAAGATGTATTATGCAATGTAATTGTTTAATTTTCTCTGATCACCTCAAGTGTCTTCATTACACAACACTGATTGTGTCTAGAGTATCTGGTCATTGACTTGATCGCTTACAGCGAAATAAGTGAAGTATTAGGTTATTTGTGAGTAAGAAATGAGCATTGATATGTTTTGTTTTCCCAATTGGTCTAAATGAAATGCTTGGTAAGGCAATAAAAATTAGAAAATGTTGATTTGGGTTAGAAAGGAAGAATAAATAACATACAGTCAAAATGACATTATATATTATGAAATATTGTATAATTCCACTAAATGCATTTAAAATAGACTAATTTTATTTGTGGAGTTAGTGAACCATTTGATGATAAATTAGGGGATCTGATTCTTGAAGTTATGAATTGATTCAACTCCACTTCATGTGTGCTTGAAAATTTGCAACTTACAATGGGCTTACACCTATGCTGTAGTTAACATTGTGGCACCAAGCCATGAATAGGGCAGTTTTTGTTACAGTACTAATTCATAGCAGAAAAAAGTACATAAGTTAAATGTCTTAATCAATGACATTCAACTAGTGGTTGATAGAACAGCTGCAGGATTCCAAGTCCTGTGCTTTTTATTAAAGTAACATTTCCAGCATGTCCCTCTTTCTCCGTCTCTTAGTACTTCTGGGTATACATGAAATAGAATCCAAAACAAGGCACTGAGAGGATTTAAAACTAAGAAGCTAATTTGTAAAATATGCAACTACACTATCCACAAAGGACACTCAAATACTAATCACATTGATTAGTATTTAAGTATCAAAGACTCCAGCTTATCCCATTTTATAAAGGAAAATAATGACATATATAATAAAAATATAATTTATATTTCAGAATGTAATTTACATATAACTTTGGAATATGCATTTCTGATGCACATTTGAATAAGCTAACTTTAATTATCTCATACTCCAGATTGTAATGAGCACGTTTGGCACTTTCACGTGGATTATCCAGAATCATCTCCTCTGCACAGACGGATTACAAAGACTAAGTCAATTTTGCCATGGACTTTGTGGAATATAGCCATTAAATTGGATTACTTCATTCCATGCAAAGTTGTATCCATTCTTAATCCTTACATTCTGAGAAAATAAAGTTCATTTGCTTCAAAATTTTAAAAAAATATTCTATTTCAATTTGGCTAGAATAAATATGCATCTCTTGAAGTTAATTAGATAAATTGGCATCTGGATCAGTTATGACTGTTTCTGGTAAGTCAAATGGTTATTACAGTGAGGAAATTATGGTGGTGCAGTCAGAAAAGCTAGAGTTGGTTTATATGCAGGACGAGTAAAACCTGTGGCTCAATAATATCAGAGTTTCCATTTTTAAAATAAATTTGTTTTTGAGATGGGGTCTCACTCTCTCACTCAGGCTGAAGTGCAGATCTTAGCTCACTGCCGTCTTGACCTCCCAGGCTAAAGTGATCCTCCCACCACTGTCTCCTGAGTAACACAGGCACATGCCACCACACCCAGATAATTTTTGTATTTTTTATAAAAACGGGATTTCACCATGTTGCCCAGGCTGATCTCAAACCCCTCGATTCAAATGATCCATCCACCTAGGCCTCTCAAGGTACTGGGAACACAGTCATGAGTCACTGTGCCAGGCCTCAAAGTTTTCATTTCTTTCTGGCTTGGAAACCACATTATTTTGTTCTAAGGTTGTCTGCCCTCACAGTACTAGATGGCTACCAACTGCAATCTGAGGACATAAGTCCTCATTTACACCTAGCCAAGAAAAGAAGACCAGGTTCATAGTTCATTAAAAGAATTTCCATTGTTCATTGATCAGAAAAAATGTCTACAACTAGGTCCATGAGGGTCTGTCATTCCAGAGAGTCACTCAAAATTTATATGCCACCTGTTAAAGATGATTGTGATAAAACATACAATGAATTTTAATGTTACCTAGGCAAATACTGCCGGTAAGTATCTATATATTACCTAACCATGTGTCAAGAATAGTAAAATGCTTTGATATTGATGACTTTAGATCTCGTCTGACTATATGTAATAATAGAGATTGCATTAACCTCATTCATGTATATCAATTAGAACTCTACTTTGTGGAAAGCATTAATCTATCCAGATGAATGACTTCTGCAAAATAGAGAGGACTAAGGGATGCTTGGAAGACTAGTAAAATATTCACTGTTGAATTTGAGTGGTATGTTAGGAAAATAACTCCTCTCACTACAAGTTAGATAACCTAAGCAAATCCACTCATTTGTTATACCTAATTTGGTCAATTTTTGTTGTGTTTTACACACAAAGGAATAGCTAATGTCTACATTTTTACTAAGAATCAGAGGTAGAAACTTCCTGTGTAGTATATTGCCATCATAAAAACGTGGGTCTAGGACTGGATCCTCAGGGCTCAGGGCACAGTTCCAGCTTTTTTATGTGATGTGACCTGGAGCAAGTTGCAAACATTATTTCTTTTTCCTCATTTTTCATTCCTGGAACAGAGAATATTAAAACAAGGCTGTGAGGACTTACCTCCTAGGGAAGCTCTAAAGTTTATAACAATTAATATACTTCAAACACTTAGAAAAGTACATGGTATGTATTAAAGGTTAAGTAAATATATGCTATTATGCTTTATACATTGAAGTTAAGCAGATAACATTATAAATTCATTACCATGAAGAAAACAAACAAAAATCTCTACAGATATACAGCAGGTGTTAAGTCCTACACTTAAAAAAAATAGGCTCAGGTAGTTATTATGTTAATCTGTGTGTGTATGTGTATGTAATGAAAGTTATCAGGTAATCTTGTAATCTGAGATAGAGTTTTATTTTCTTTCATTTCCTTAAAACATTCAGAATTATCAAATCAAAATACCATCATTATGTACAACTAGCAGAAAGATATATGAATTGTTGTGTGAAAATAAAATGTACTTACATTCTGCTAGTACAGTAGTTTCAGTGCAGTAGTTTTTTGTAGCGGGGAGTGGCAATGTGGGCTCCTATAGCAACCTGAGATCAAACCTGTGACCACATTTATTAACACCTTGGTCTAATCCATTGCACTAATCACATGGAGCAGCATTTGAATTAGCTTAAATATATTTAATGATCTGAATAGCAATTTTCATATTAGAATTTGCAGTAATAAGAAAAGGAATGTTATTTAGCCTTGAAATGGCAGAATACTATCAGTATAACAGATCTTATCTATTCATCTACACCTAATGCAATTTCTCTCAATATTTAAATAACTTTAGGTTTTAATGAGTTTTACTAAACTTGAAAATTGCCCTAAAATTTTAGTTCATACATTTTTATACACTGCTGAATATTTATGACTTTGTAAGGTAAATATAGAAGCTCTATGTGACGATCATGTGTACCCCTTTTGAAGGGACATTTGCCATGAAGACAGACTGATATGTCACCACTTAACTAAGGATAAATGCACATTCTTTTCATTTTACATTCAGTATAAGTTTTGTTATTGGTTAAAGATATTGAACAGAGAAAATATTCCTTGTTGATATAATATTCATAGCTCTTACTGTGAGGTCTTCCCTGGCATTTCTATTTCAAGGACTCCAAAGCTATCCTTCTCTGTCTCTGACAGTTTACAAAACCTGTAACTGTATTATTTGATTTCATTTTTTTCTTTTTTGCTACTAAAGTATTGAAATTTTTTCTTACTGTATTTTCAGTTTGGCACAAAATAATTGCTCACTAAATTCAGATACACCTCCACAATTCCTTATCTATAGCCCTGAGGGTTACATGTATTAATAAGCAAAATATATATATTTTTAACTTTAGAGACACAAAAGCAAACATTTACCAAATATCACATCCCAACAGAGTCTGGAGGAATTCCCTCTAATCAAACACAATAGTATTCCTTCAGCAAAACATATGAGTACTCACAAGAGTGAGATCAATAAGAAACCTGGCTATCCTCATGTCAGTTCAGGTAAGACCAGGTTTTGCTACCAAAATCTATCTCGGAAAACTTCATGTTGTCAAAATTTCGTGGTTTTATCAGTAATGGCAAATAGCTTTAAAAAAGGAAGAATTAAATACAAAATGTTTAGAATTTTACAAAAGTGTCATATGAAGCCTTATTAAATAGAGATGATGAAAATGTTGAATAAAAGAAGTTAGATAGATTGTGAGCAAGAGGTCGTTCATTGAGTCTTTTTGAATTTGAGAGCATAGTAAAAGGCCAGCACATAGATAAAATCCAGTAAGTAGTTGCAGAATAAACAATGAAAATAACTCATATCCTGCGCCCGTACTTTGCAATACACTCTTCTCTACATGTATCAACTCGTTTAATCCTCATAACCATGTGAAGTAGGTGCTGTTTTTATCCATTTTTCAAATGAGAAAATAGGCAGGTTATTTCCCCCAAAATCATAGCAATACAAGGGGAAATGCTGGGATTCAGTGTACAAAATGTAGTTCCAGAGTTTATGCTCTTAACTATGGAATGATGCTTCACGTATTCCCATTATGTTGGGCACATAGTAGTACTTATTAAATATTAGCAGAACTAAATTAAGAAAGTCTAAACCAAACTTTAGTTAGCTTAAACTTAATAGCTAACTAAATCTGAAACATTACATTACTATTAGCTTATGGGGCCCAAAGGATTACAGAATATTTGCTAAGGTGGAAAACACAGCTAAATACCTCTAAAACTACTTCTAAGGGCCTTATAATCTTGTGATATAAAGATCAATAGATGAATATACTTTGTATGTAACAATATGGCACCCAGCCTAGTATAATAAATGGATTGGTCTCAGAACACATATATTCACACAAATGCTTTAAATGGTCATCAGATTGCCATGAAATCCATAATGCTAAAAATTAAATATTTACTTAAAATAAAATATTCCAATAAACTACATAGTTTCAACAGTAGCCATTTAACAAAATATTAGAAAAATATGCAAGGTAAGGTAGAGTTGTATAAGTTTCTATAAAGCACGTCAGGCTCTTTTGATAATGTCATTTATTACATCAAAATTTCCTTTAAAACTTTCCTGTCATAGTTATCAGTTATGGTTTCACTGTTCATTTTTGTTCTCCACATATTCAGCAGAGAAATTCAAGAAGAAAAAAAGCTTAAAGAGATTTTAAAAACAACATAAGATTGAGTAAAATCCAAAACAAATGCAAGACAAAAGTTACTATGCACATTTATGTAACCACTTAGGAAATGCTTTCTGCTCAATCATGAAATGTAAGATACCTTTCTGGCCTTGTGCTGTGGATGAAAAAAAAGACGTATTCATAAGTAGCTAACATCTATCAAAGGTCTGCCTCTACAAACAAATCTATAATTCATGGTAAAAAAAAATTGTGTTAGAGGTACGACTTTGTAAGCACAGAGAAGAGAATAGACTAAATTAAGCAAATCAGTGACATTTGAGGCAGGTGCTGAAGAAGGAAAGTAGAAGCCAGTGACCAGGGTGAATGAATGATATTCTATAAGGAATTAGAAGCATAAAACTAGGAACTTCTGAGTTGTTTAGGGAAACACCTGAACACTAGCAGATCCATGAATTTGACTCAATTTCTAACTTCAACACTTTTTTCAAAAATTAGTTGAATGTATGTTTTATAAAATAGAAAAATTTATTAGTGACTTACATTTGAATAAAAATTTGACCAGATACAAAATTATAGATTCGTTGCTTTTAAAAAAATGTTTTAAACATTTTGCACAAATGTCTGGCATACCTATGAAAACAGCACATCTTGAAAAATCCGGTATCAGTTGGATTCATATAGCTGGAATACCATCGAGACAACATTGGAAACCTATTAAGTGAGGAATTATGAAGGACAGGTGGAGAATGATCCCTGGTGAGCATTTCCTCAGCCATGTCCCTAAACGAGACTTTGACAAATACTACAAGGTGTTGCAGAGCAGCTGAAGATGTAACCCTGACTTGAAAAGTTGAGTGATGATAGTAAAACAAGAAGCACATTATCTACAGTTTTCTGTGAATTTCAGGATATGTTCATTTCCCAGCTACACTACCTTTTTTCTCCCTTCCTTACCCCCATTTGTTGTCCCCCTCCACAATTAGGAATTTGAATAAAAAAAAAAATGTAAATAGTAGTGTTTTTCAAAAAGTCTTTTTTCTGTAATCCTGTAAGATTTTTCTAAGGCAATGAACACAGAGCTAGTTTCTTCCTAAAACCAGAGTAAGAAAAAGGAAAATACAGAGAAAGAAAAGTATTATGGAATTTAATACCTGAAAACATCATTTCTCCTTATAAATTACCCAAATTACAAAGTTTAACCCTTTGCTTGGTTTATAGGCAACAAATATCAGGTCTTATTAGTTAAAGACTGTATATTTGAGAAGGTAATTTTAACCCATAAGATAGTGAAATGAGTTAGCATAGGACAATGTTATTAAGTTAAATGAATGATAAAATGTTCACTGGTATAAGAAAAGTGTGGTATTATAGATTATAAGTGGTTCAGTGAGATTCAAAAACATGGTTAATAATTTTAGTGAATGAATATTAGATGGAGTATATTTAGGGAGAATCATAAATATCTAACTTTTAAATTCATAATAGTATGGTTTAATTTGATGCCAGAGGCAGCTGAGATACATGGTAGGATTTTTTTCTTCTTTTCTTTTTTTTAAGAGCACTAAAGGTATCTTACCTTAATATTCTTATGACAGACTTGGCAGGCAAACACTTGAAAGGAAAAACTAATCTAAATCTCAAAAGCAAACAATAACAGAACCTACACGTTGGTAGAATTATTCTTGAAATAATAGATAGGTATCAACAGTGACATGTGACATACCATTCTTTATATATCATTCTACTCTCATTGTTCTGGTTCACATATCATGGCACTTGACATCTATGAATTGATTGAAGAGGGGAAAGATAGCAGACTGCCTCAAAACGTTGACCTGCAATGCCTAGCCATGTGGGAAGCCAACTTTCCTCCCAGTGTCAGGAGGATAATGAGAGCAGGAGGAGGCAGCAGCCACTCATTTGGTTGCAAGAAGGACAACATACTCCTGTTATTTTTATAATGGCAATTGTCACTTTAAAGGTAACTTTCAGGCTATGACTCAGAAAGTTAGTCACTTAATCTCAAAGTTAGCAACCACTTAGAGAGAAAACCACAAGGCAATATTTCCTCGAGAAATAACTTTGCAGGATAATAGGAATATATCATGATTGTATAACCTAACCTCAGAATGTTAATACTGTCTAAACCATGAATTTTTATGCATTCCTTATTTTATGATAGAGCACTTTCTCAAACATCTGTAATATACAAATATGACATAATGACAATGAGGCACTATAACTTATTTCTCTGAATTTCATTTCTCTGGACAACAGCTACATTCAGGCATTTTCTCCCTGATGATATTGTCTGGTACACTAATATGTATTCTTTTAAACTTCTTGTATCAATGCTACTTGCACACATGTGTTTTAGGTCACGCATTTCTTTTCAATGTAAAAACAGTCACTTATGTGGGACTAATAATTAGGATGGAAAGTAACCTAATTCTTGCCTCAATCTGTCAAATGGGCCTAATAATGTTAATAGTACTAAGTTCATAAATTATAAAGAGATTAAGTTAGTTAGTAGGAATAAAACTTTAAAACAATGTCCTGGGTATGGTAATTATTCAATGAATAAATACAATTAATTTCAATATTACAACTTGTCCAAAATATTTGAGTTTTTATATTTCTCGGAAAAGATTGCACAATCCCAATGTGATTCGTTGAGATTCTTTGCATGTGTCACAATCATTCATTTACATTTGTTAATTCATTTAGTATACCATACATCCATTATAATTCTCATTCCAATTTCATTCTTCTCTGTCTTTCTCTATTTCAGAGAATCAAACTTTGAAGATATGCCCATGAGAATGTATAATTATGCATTTGGCAAAAAAATTGGTTATTTCTGTGATATACAATGTTTTAAGTAATTGAAATTATGACTTGATAACATTATATCAAGGCATATGACGTATCTAGGAGTTTACTCAATTTCCGGGACACGTACTTTAATGACATATATACATACAAATATAACAAAGGAACGTTTAATGTCACTTCTTATCTGCAATGTTTCCCATGTGATTTAACATATCAAATAAGTTTACTTAGATTAACATCTCTCTTTTTAAAGACTTCATATGGAATTATATTTTGGAAAGTTTGTCAAACATTTAAGTGAAGATTTTGATTGTACTATTCATTATACAAATCTGAAGTTTAGGGGAATACTTTGGGCTAGTGATAAACTTTTGAAGTTTATGAGCATATAGATAATACTTAAAGACGTGAAACTTGATGGATAATGAAGAAATAATGACAGGGAAGAAGGTTCAATAACTAATCCCTGAAGCATTTCAATGTTTATTATTGTGGACTCTGAGGAGGAACAAACAAACATGCCTTAGAAGAATTTTAGAGCAACGTAGGAACAATGCCAAAAGTGTGTACTACCCAAGAAAGAAAATGATGAAAGTTTTTAAAAATTGAAGGAGATTTTTATTTTTATATTAAATAAGAATGGGGTCTGAAAATTGTCCATTGGAGTTAATAATCTGAAGATCACTCTGAGTGGACATAAGAGTGATATAAATACAAACCTTATTAGAATGAGGTCAAAAGACAATGAAAAGCTAGAACATGGACATTGCTGGCAATGACAATTCTTATGAAAAGTTTGAAAGAAAACATAGAATGGGATTTGAGGTCAAATTTTTTTAAATACAAAATGTACTTTTTCAAGTTTATTTTTGATGGGATTTATCTAGTAGAAATGGAAACTTTAAAATGCGTGGAATAATATTTTATGACCCTATCATATAAGAAGATGAGTTTCAATTAAATGCACTTTGGGTGGCTCTACTGGGTAAAAGAGTTCATAGATCCATGATTTTGAGTGGCCCTACTGCTCACAGCACACACAACAGCTCCCTGGGGGACCCTACACATGAGGCACTGGGTGAGGTTGTCACGGTCTGCCAAACCACAAAGGAACTAGCTCTCAACCCCTCCCTTACACTCTGGGCCTCTAGCAAGAATGGCAGCCACAGTGATTGTTGAATTGCCTTCCAGGGTCATTCTTTCCTTGTCTTAAAGAACAGCATCTGGCATCTATTGAGATCATTGGTTAAGTCAGTGTGTTATATACCTACTAATCTCCTTATCAAATGGTTGTTTGGCCACACCCATAGTGTTCTCTTATAAACAGGATTTTTGGCAATATAGATAGGCTGAGAATTTTCCAGATCTTTCAGTTGTTGTTCCTTCTTGCTTAATAATTCCATCTTCATATACTTTTTCCTCTTCTTCCATATTTTCATATATGAGGTAACAAACCACTTCTTAAACAGTTCCATAAAAATCTCCTTAGCTAAATATCCAATTTCATCTCTTAAAGTTTGTACCTTCCATAAAACATTAGAATATGAGCATGACTCAGTCAAGTTCTTTGCCATTGTTTAACAAGGATTATTTTTTCTCCACTTTCCAATAACATGTGCCTCATGTATGTCTGAAAATATGAGTTTGGCCTTAATTGCCCATATTTTTCCCAACTTTCTTTAGATGATTATTTATGTATTTTCTAAGGAAATGAAAGCTTTTACGACTTTCCCTTTTTCTCTCTGAGCTTTCATTAGAGAGAATCACCACACCATGCAATACTATGCAGCCATACAAAAGGATGAGTTCATGTTCTTTGTACGGATGTGGATGAAACTGGAAATCATCATTCTCAGCAAACTAACACAAGAACAGAAAACCAAATACCACATGCTCTCACTCATAAGTCGGAGTTGAACAATGAAAACACATGGACACAGGGAGGGGAATATCACACATCGGGGTATGTCAAGGGGAATGGGACTAGGGGAGAGATAGCATTAGGAGAAATACCTAATGTAGGTGACGGGCTGATGGGTGCAGCAAACCACCATGGCATGTGTATAGCTATGTAACAAAACTGCACACTCTGCACATGAACCCCAGAAGATAAAGCAAGGAAAGAGAAAGAAAAGAAAGAAAGAAAGAAAGAAGAAAGAAAGAAAGAGAGAAAGAGAGAAAGAGAGACAGGAAGGAAGGAAGGAAGGAAGGAAGGAAGGAAGGAAGGAAGGAAGGAAGGAAGGAAGGAAGGAAGGAAGGAAGGAGAAAGAAGAAAGAAAGAAAGAAAGAAAGAAAGAAAGAAAGAAAGAAAGAAAGAAAGAAAGAAAGAAAGAAAGAAAGAAAGAAAAGAAAGAAAAGAAAGAAGGAAGGAAGAAAGAAAGGAAAGAAGGAAAGAAGGAAAGAAGGAAGGAAGGAAGGAAGGAAGGAAGGAAGGAAGGAAGGAAGGAAGGAAGGAAGGAAGGAAGAGGCCATTCACTGTAATGTAGGCTTTTAGTAGTATGGAACACAAAACTCTCCCAGCCTCTACCTACTAGCCAGTTTAAATGCTGCTTTCATATTTTTAAGTATTTGTTACAGAAGCACCTAAGCTTCTCAATACGAATTTTCGTCTTAACCTGAGTTGTTGTAACAAAGTACAACAGATTGAATAGCTTAAATAGAAATTCATTTCTCAAAGTTCTGGAGGCTGGAAGTCTGAGATTAGGGTGCCAGCATGGTCAGATTCTGGAGAGAGCCCACTTCTGGGTTGCAGACTCCTGTCTTCTTATGTCCTCACATCACAGAAACAGGACCAGAGAGCTCTCTGGCATCCCTTTGAAAAGAACATTAAAACAATTATGACCTCATGACCTAATTAACTCCCAAAGACCCACCTCCTAATATCATCACATTGGGGATTAGAATTTCAACATATGAATTTTGGGGAAAATTTGACATTCAGTGTATAACAAAACTAAACATAGATCTTTTCGCTTTCACAGAAGTAAACTCAATATGAATCATAGATCTAAATATGAAATGGAAAACTAAAACACCTTTAGACTATACCATAGATGAAAACCTAGCTGAACTGGAACTTGGTTAAGAGATTTCAGATACATCATACATGAAAAAGACACAGGTAATTTAGACCTATTGAAATTAAAATTTGAAAGAGCAAGACACTATTAAGAAAATCAGAAGAAACTCCAAAATCTGTGGAAAATATTTGCAAGATAAATACCTGAAAAGTTTTTTTTTCCCAAACTATACAAGGAACTCTTAACCTTAAAAATCAGAAAGAACCTTAAAAATAGGAAAGAAACAACCCAATTCATAAATATGCAAAAGATCTGAACAAGAAATCTCAGCAAAGAAGATACACAGATGGCAAATAAAAATGTAGACAGATGCTCAACATCATTTGCCATTAGGGAATTGCAAATTCAAATAATAAAGATATGTCACAATACTCATATTACAATGGCTAATATTTAACAGAAAGTGACAATATCAATTGCTTGCAAGATATTGAAGCCACAGGAACTCATTTTTATTGCTAGTGAAATATAAATCGATACAGGCACTTTGATAGATAGTTTGAAAAGTTTCTTACAAAGTGAAACATAATCTTACCATATATTTCCCCTATCATACTCCTAGGTATTTATCTAACTGATTTGAAAGTTCAGAATTATATAAAAACACATATTCACATATTTATAGAAGTTTTATTTATAGCCTTCAGCAACTGGAACCCACCAAGATGTCTTTCAACAGGTCAATTAAGGAAGAAATTGATATAGCCATGCAATAAGCTGTTATTAGCAATAAAAAGAAATGGAATATCGGGCCATGAAAGAACATGGATGAATCTTAAATGCATATTTCTTACCAAAACAATCAGGCTGAAATGGCTACATACTGTATGATTCCAATCAAAGATACTATGTAAAATGTAATACTATAGTGACAGAAAATGTCAGTGGTTTGATATGATGCACAGGGAATTTTTGATGTGGTCTGATATGATGCACAGGAAATAAATGAAGCAAAAAAACTTTTAGGGCACTAAAGCTATTTTTTTTATGATACGGCAATGGTAGATACTTCATATTCTGCATTTGGTGAAAACCATGGAACTTAAGAACACAGAGTGGACCTCAGTAAATGGACATTGGAAAGCATCATTCAGGAGTCTGAGGAATCCCAGGGTAAAATGAAGAGTGACAAGTTAACCTAATTGTTATAAGTGTATGAAACAGTCTCAGTAACGGGCATAGAGGGAAATCTGTAGATTTAAGTAATTTTGCAAATGAGCAAAGTCTAGAACAGTGTCTAAAGGCAAAAGAAACTGTACAGAAGCACTTCAAAGTATTTGGTAAGTTGTTTCCATTGGAATATAGGCTAACCATTCTAATTCCACTATACCATGTACTGAAATTGAACAGTTATGTAAATGGATGTTAAATGGTAAGAGCAAGAGTTCATATTGCTAGAGTGGGAGGCACAGAGAAACAAAGGAAGGAGTCTAGCATGACCCATGTTGTAATGTATTAGAAATAGAAACAATGGCATCAGTTTAATGTTACAATGTAAATACATAATGATTACATATAGAAATATTTAATGATATGTGAATATATACAGGTTAGCATACAGGCATAAATTTCCTAACTCTGTCAGCTGAGAGCCTACCAGCACTGAAAGTACTTCAGCAAAGGGCATACCTAGCACCCAGATCTTGAACTCTTATCATTCTCCAGTAAAGGGAACTAGAGTTCCTGGGAGTAATGGTTGATTCTAGGACTGAGGAAGGAAGTATACAGATGAACCTGGGTTATCTTGTATATATAGATAATTAAAACATGCAAAACAAGCAAACAAAACATGCAAGGGACAGAGGAACAAACCCAGAAAGCTCTGAATGGCAAAGGTAGAACAATTTGTTCAACAACATAAATAATGTTGCATTAGAACCCAGAATATAAATTGAATACCTATTAATTGCCACTGATAAAAATAAATATTATAATAAATAAATAAATAAATGTGGGGGAGAAATAAGCCTCCCATGAATGAACATTTCGAATAATTTATATAAATAACCCTCAAAGAGGTAACAGACATACCTCCCCACTTCTTCACTGTGGATTGTATACAGAGACTTTCTTCCAAAGATTACAGTACAGAAAGAAAAGGGAGTATGGAATAACTTTACATTGTACAAACATTACATCAGACAAACACTGATCATCACCTAAGACAAGTCACATGTATGTAAATACCCATGATAGGATGTGATGAGAAAAGCAGTTTGCCTGTGTGGTTTTCCTCCCCAAAACACATAATCTCAGTCAGATTATGTGAAAAACATCACACAGTCTCACAAAAGGATAGTCCACAAAATGTCTTTACAGGACTCCTTCAAACTGTCAGGGTCATCAAAAACAGCAAGTTTGGGAAACTGCCACTGCCAACAGGAGCCACAATTTAATATGGTAGAACGGGTGGCATCCTGGAACATAAAAATAGTATTAGGTAAAACATTATGAAATCTGAATAAAGTGTAGACTTTAGTTAAAAATGGTGTATCAATATAAATACATGAATATATAGAAGGTAATGTAAGACATTAATAGCAAGAAAAATTTTGACTATAACTCACAGTACTATTTTCATATTTTTCTATACATTTAAAACTGCTCCAAATTACAGTGTTTCTTTAAAAAGCACTTCATGCTTACTACCTTCTTCTTTCAACTATATAACTGCTTAAATTTTATTTTCTAATATTGTAGCCATAATTTTGATTGAACTTTCATATTTACAGCTCCTCATGTATTTACAACCCGTCATTAATACTGAATTACCTTTTTACTTGTTTATTTCATCCATTGCACCTCATTTGTTACTATTATTAGTCTCAGATAATGACACTTTTTCCAGTTTCTGGAGATTATTTTATCTCTGCATGTTAAACATAATAACATTTGTATTGCTACTGTTTCTCATGTCATCTAAAAATACTTAATATACAACGTGGGAATTATTTCAGTTTGTTACTTTTATTTTTAAAAAAACATTTTTTGGTTAGATGATACTTTTCAAATCACCTACATAGAATAGTTATCTTATAAACTTGTAAATTAAGCATTTTAGCATACAGAATTTTAAGGGAAGGGATCTGGTATTATTGGATGAATCAAAGACACTGCTGGCAGAGATCTAACATCCAGGATGCTATATCATTTAATAGTATTTAGATGGTTAAGCTCCATAAATTAACTTGACTATCATTATTCTCCCAATGAACATGGATGAAGAGATTAAATACTAGGTTTGGTGAGCTTTAAATTTCCAAATGGCTACAGCATCTATGATTCTATGGGTCCTTTAATGGTGAAGGAAGCCCTTCTCTTGAACAATGTATCAGTGATACTTTCAGCTGTAAATGGCAGAAAAACCAATTGGCTTCATCAATCAGAGGCTTACAAATAACAAGGCAAATGTTGGTAGGTAGCTCTGTTGGCAAGGGTTTTCATTCTTCATTGGCACAAGATCACTTACTTAACTCCGAGGCAGGAAGTGGAGATTTACCAGAGAGAAGAATGTAAAATATTTCCCTAGAGTAACTTAGTGTATGTACACTTAGCATGTCATTGGTATGGCTGGTATACATTCAGTTCTAATTACAAACAATATGGCTAAAATAACTATTACTGCCTGTATGTTGGAGGTGGAGAAGGCAGAATTTTTACTGAATTAATTAACCAGCTATATCTTCAAATAGCATAAAGAAGTAAACTGTAATATGCATAAAAATACGTATGTCCTCTGTCAACATAGTGTTCACATTTGGTATAGATATTTAAAACAAAGATAGCTTATGTTTGACTCTAATTAAGTATATTTATAATGCTATTTGTTTAGTATTATTAATAATCCACCAGCAGCTACATATATTAATGTTATATGTAAATTTTTCTTATAAGTAAACACAAGGTATATTTTCATGCTTAGGTTAAAATTATTTCTTAATGAGTTAAAAGAGTTTATAATATTACCACTATTACTCTTTTTTGTGATAGCTTTTTCTGGCAAATGCAATGTTTCTATTTGCGCATGAGTCTGACTGTGTGTGTGTTTATTCATGTAATCTTAATTCTTGCAACAACCCTCAAAGAAATATCATTGTCCATATTTTATACAGAATAGAACTAAGATTTAAAATAACTAATTAAGTGTCATAGGTCTCATAATTAAAAATAGAGTAACTGTTCAATTCTAGACCTATCTAACTCAAAGACCACAAAATAGAATACAGACACAAAGATCTCCAAAAATAGAGACTGGGAGAAATTTTGTCCTGTCTTCTAAGGAATCATTTTATATTTTGCGTTAGTTATTCTTGTGAAAATAGTTTTGAGTCATGTGCACAAGGTTTACCAAAAAACCAAAAAACAAAAAAGAAAACAAAAATAAAACACATCTTTGACAACAATGGGAGTAAATTCGTTGAAGAAAAAAATGAAATTATCTCTTCCTACAAAATGCATTCTTTCAGAAAAAGCAATAGTTACAATTCCTTTATCTAGTTTAATATAGCATGTATTGGTGAATGGAAAAAGCACTACAGAAAATGATTATTTCTTGTCCTGCCTGAAGGTTAAATGTTGTCAACAGTTCTCTTTTTATTTTTCAAAATCTTGTTATCTCTAGGCATTTAATAATTTTACAAAGTTAATAAAAGACAGAGTTTTACTAACTTCATTTAAGTTTATAATAAATAATTTAGAATGATTCTCTAGGGTATATATTGTTGAAAACATATTAATCTAGAGATAAACTCTCAACTCATGTAGTTGTGGAAACATTATAGTGTGTTTCATTTCAATAAAAATAATAGTGTGTGCCAGACACTACAGGGCAGAAAATCTTGCCAAAAACCAGTGGAGGAGAGAATGTCTGTAATGATTTCCCTTGACAAACCGTGTTTGAGCATCTGAAAATTGTAAAAGAAAAAGAACATATAGAATAGACCCTGTCTTGGCAAAACTCCAAGAATTCATGTTGAGTTTAATGGATTGGAAAGTACTGTAAATAAGTCATGACTCAATATTGAGCAAAGATTCTCTTCCTGGGAACTAAACAATGCATACAGACAAATATCTGAAAGAACACAAGTTATTATACCTCTATAAATAGAATTTATTTAAAAATGGACTATGTCTAAAGTACACGTACAAAAAAGGAAAATGAATTGCTCTTTGCTTTTTTAAACATCTTTAAGCACATTCCCAATTATTTTCTATTTCCTTAAGAAAAGTAACTTATATACATATAAGAAAAGCTTCTTATATAGGATCAATACATTTTATTGATACATAATAATTTTACATATTTATGGAGTACATATGGTATTTTGATACATATACACAATTTGTAATAATCAAGTTGGAGTATTTAAGATATCCATCATGTGAAAAATTTATCATTTATTTGTGTTGGGAACATTTCTGATATTCTCTTCCAGCTATTTTGAAATATACTGTAAATTATTAATAACTGTATTCACTCTACTATGCTATCAAATACTAGAACTTACACCTTTTATCTAACTGCATGTTTGTACCCATTACATCCCAACCCCACCCTTCCAAGTCTCTAATAACCAACTTTATACTCTTTACCTCAATGAGATGAGTTTTTTTGCTTCGAGGTTTGAGTGAGAACATGCGATATTTGTCTTTCTGTGCCTGGCTTATTTCGCTTAACATAATGACTTCCAGTTCCATTCAAGTAATTGAAAATGCAGCATTGTTTTTCCTTTGGACTTAGTAGTATTCCGTTGTGTATACTTACCACATTCTCTATCCATTCATCTATTGATGAATACTTAGGTTGACTCCATATCTTGGTTACTGTGAATAGTGCTGCAGTAAATATGGGAGTGCAGATGTTTCCTCAGCATAACGATTTCTTATCTTTTTGATATATATGCAGTAGTGGAATTGCTGGACCATGTGGTAGTTCTATTTATAGTTTTGTGAGAAACCTCCATACTGTTTTCCATAGTAGTTATACTGATTTACATTCCCACCAATAGTGTAGGAATGTAGGATGTCCCCTTTCTCCACATCCTTTTCAATATTTGCTATTTGTGTGTGTGTGTTTTTTTCTTATAATAGTCATTCAGGTATCTCATGGTGGTTCTGAGTTGCATTTTTCTGATGATTAACAATGTTGAACATTTTTCCATATACCTGTTGGTCATTTATATGTCTTCTTTTGAGAAATGTCTATTTAAATTCTCTGCCCACTTATTAATGGCAGCATTTGGTTTTTGGTGATCAGTTGGTTGAGTTCCCTGTATATTCCGGATGTTAGTTCCTTGTTAGATGATTAGTCTGCAAATATTTTCTCCCATTCTACAGGTTGTCTTTTCATTCTGTTGATTTTTTCCTCTTTTATGCAGAGGCTTTTGAGCTTAATATAGTATCATTTGTTCCTTTTTGGTTTTGTTCCCTGTCCTTGTGAAGTCCTAACCATAAAATGTTTGTTTAGACTAATATCTTAAAATGTTTCCTTTACATTTTCTTCAAACAATTGTATAGGTTTGCATCCTATGTCTAAATTTTTAATCCATTTTGAATCGACTGTTGTATATGGTAAAACATAAGGGTCTAGTTTAATTCTTTGTAAAGTGGATATAAAGCTTGCTAAGCACCATTTGTTAAAGAAGATGTGTTTCCCAAATGTGTATTGCTGACTGCTTTGTCAAAACTCTGTTGGCTGTAAATACTTGAATTTATTTCTACGTGCTCTTTTCTGTCCCATTGGTCTATGTATCTGTTTTACTGTGTTGTTCTAGTTACTAAAACTTTGTAATATATTTTAAAGTCAAATAGAATGATGCCTCTTGGTTTTCTGATGTCTTTTGTGGCTACAAACAAATTTTAGTTTAGTTTTTTTGGTTTTTTTTTTCTATTCCTCTGAAGAATATCATTGGTACTTTGATAGGGATTGATTTGAATGTGTAGGTCACTATGGTTGGTTAGTATGGTCATTTTAGAAATATCAATTCTTTTTGGTGCTTGAGCATAAGATGCCTTTCAATTTGTTTGTGGCCCCTTAAATTTCTATCATTATGGTTTTTTGGTTTTTAAGGGTCTTTTACCTCTCTGATAAAATTTATTCCTAAATATTTTGTTGGGCAGCTATTATAAAAATAATTATTTTCTCAATTTCTTTTTCAGCTCATTCATTATTGGTCCATGGAACACTACTGATTTGTATATGTTGATTTTTTGGTCCTGTAACTTTACTGAATTTATTGGTTATATGCATATTTAGGTGGAGTTTTTAGATATTTCTATGTATAAGATCATGTCATCTACAGAGATAAATCATTTGACTTCCTTTTTTAAAAAATTTGGATACCCTTTATTTTTTTTCTCTTGCCTGATTGTTCTGGCTTAGAATTGAGTTTTGTATTGAATAGGAATGTGGAAAATGGGCATCCTTGCTTGCCCTTGTTCTTAGAGGAAAGGCTTTCAACTTTTCCCATGCATTATAATGTTATTGGTGGATTTGCCATATATGTCCTTAATTATATTGCAGTATGTTCTTTTATGCCTAGCTTGTTCAGAGTAATTATTATGAGGAGCTGCTGAAGTTTATCAAACACTTTTTCTTCATTTATTGAAATGAGAATATAGTATTTCCCCCTTTTTTCTGTTGATAAGATGTATCACACTTATTGGTTTGAATATGCTGAACTATCCTGACATCCCTGGGATAAATTCCATTTGATCATTGTGTATTATATTTTTGATGTGTTGTTTGATTTGGTTTGCAAGTATTTTGTTGAAGATTTTATATAAATGTTCACTGGTGATGTTGGCCTGTAGTTTTTGTTGTTGTTATGTTCTTGTCTGGCTTGATATCAGGGTAATGTTGGCCTCATACAATTAATTATAAAGAGTTTTCTCATCTTCAATTGTTTGGAACAGTTTGAGAATAATTAGTGTTACTTCTTTATTAATTTGGTAGAATTCAGAAGGTAACCCATCCAGTTCTGTGCTTTTCTTTCTTGGGAGACTTTCTATTACTGATTCAATTTGGTTACATATAATTGGTTTGTTCACATTTTCTATTTCCTTCTGACTCAGTCTTGGAAGTTTGAATGTGTATAGGAACTTTTCAAGTTTCTCTAGGCTTCCCAGTTTGTTAGCTTGTAATTGTTCATAATAGTCTATAATGACCCTTTGTATTTCTGTGATGTCAAATATAATGCCGTTATTTTTTTTTCTCCTTTGATTTTATTTATTTCGGTCATCTCTTCTTGGTTAATCTAGCTAGCAGTTTGTTGATTTTATATTTTTAAAGACAACTTTTTGTTTCATTAATACGTTGCATTTTTTAGTCTCCATTTTCATTAGTTCTGCTCTGATTTTCATTATTTATTTTTCCTTCTACTAATTTTGGGATTGGTTTGTTCTTGTTTTTCTAGTCCCTTGAGTTGCATTATTAGATGTTTTATCTGAAATTCTTCTTTATTGATGTAGGAATTTATCAATATAAACTTCCCTTTTAAATTATTGTTTTATTAAATAGGTTTTCTATGCATTTGCTTATCTCTTCTCTTTCCAGAACTCCCCAGATTTGAACACTTGATTGCTTTATGATAGCTCATATGTCATGTAGATTTTCTTCACTCATTTTTAGACTTCTTTATCTGACTGGGTTATTGCAAAAGACCTGTCTCCAAGTTCAGGAATTTTTTTCTTAACTTGAAATAGTCTATTTTGAAATTTTCAATTGTATTACTTATGTCATTCTTTGGATTCTTCAATTCCAGGTTTTCCCTTTACTTCTTTATTTGTGATATATATCTCTATGCTGATTTTTACCCTGATTTCTATTATCAGTGTTTTCTTTATCTCACTGAGTTCCTTTAATATTTTTATTTTGAAAAATAGATTTTCTTTCCTTTGGAATCTGTTACTGATAATTACTGTATTCTTTTGAAGGTGTTATGTTTTCTTGCTTTTTTATGTTTCTGTGTCATTATGTTGACCTCTGTGCATCTGGTATAAGAGTTACTTCTCATTTTGTTCATTGGCTTTTGTAGTGAAAGACTTTTCTATAGCTGTATCTATAGTTTTGGTTGGGTAAGGTGCTTTGGCTTTGATTCTGAGTGGGCATGGTAGTGTAGTCTCTGTATGATTCCTTTGTAGGCAATATTGGTGGCATCTGTGAGTTGCTCAGAGACTTATGCAGCTGCAGTTGTTAGTGAAGGCTGTGTTGAGGCTTTGTTTGGCATCCAGACACCAGATGAGCTGGTCCTTTTGCACCCATGGTGGCGGCAGTGGACCAATAGTCCTGATTCTAATGCCCACATGGTGTTTCTGGGCACTGGTGATGGCAGGTCCAGTCAGGTGGGTCTTTGTACCTTCAGGTGGGATGCTCAGGTGCCAACAGTGATGGTTGCAGCAGTGAGCCAGCCCTTGAGACATGACTGACATGCATGGGCACAAATGGTGGCAGAGGTAGGCTAGGTGATCCAGTATCCAGGTCCCCAGGAAGTGTGCATGCGCACCAGCAGCAGATATGCCTGTTCACCACTAGCTACAGGCAAGGCAGGCCCATCTCCAAAGCCCTGGATAACATGCTCCAGTGAAAAAAATGGGCATAGTGGACTTGTCCTCAACTACCCAGAAGACATATGTAGGCTCCAGAGGTGGCAAGTAGGGTAGGTTGAACCCCAGATTCCTCAGTGACACATATGAATGCCAGCAGTTGTAAATGTATGTGGGGCAGACCTGGCATCGGGTCCCCAGAAAGCTTACATGGGGTCCAGTGGTGGCAAGTGGGGCAGACCAATTTATAGGTCCCTGGACAGCATGCTTGTGTACCAGCATCAACTGCAAGTGGGCACAATGGGAATGTCTTCAGGCCCCAGGATGGCACACAGGTGAACAGGTCCTCAGGCTCTTTGAAGGCGTTTGTAGGTGCATAGCAGCACTATGGCCAGAGGGTTATTGGGTTACTTTCAGTGGCAGCAGCCCCAATTGGGCAGCTCTTAGGCTCTGGGGAGTAAACATTTTGGCTTCTTTAGTGCTGGGGGCAGACTCTCTGGTGTGATGCACTGCAATACTCATTTTCTGAGGCATAAGCACCACATGTGCTAGAGTCCTGGGGATCTTGTCTCACCACTGGGTCCAGCAGGCATCCTGATACTGCAACTCTGTGAGTGGATATGTAAGATATCAACAGTGCGCTAGGGATGTGGAGATTGAGGAACAGTTAGGCTCCAGGGAAGAATATAGTTTGTTGGAGACTGGGATCTCAAAATGGCACTCTAATGAAACTGCTTCGGTTTCAGGGGGTGTGTGTGGGACCCAGCGTGAACTCGGCTTAGAACAATGCCATCACCTGGACTCCCTACAGCTCTCTATACTAGTCACAAGGTCCATGAGGGCCCTAGCAGGCCCTTCTATGGCTAGAATTTGGGGAATCTGTGGTGAGAATATAAGCCACCAGGAATCGCTCATCTTTTCCTCACAGTGGAGCCCTCCTCCTGGCTCTGAGCTGATTCAGACCTGGAACTGCTGTTTTGCTTCCTCTCTTTCCATGCCTCAGAGGTTCCCTATCACTTCCCTACTGAATCCCAATGTTTTCTCTTGGCTGCTCAATTTGAGGTATTATTATCTACTGACGGTTTTGGTTGTTCTTTATGGAGAAGGAAAATACTGGGTACATCCAGTCAGATTTCATGAAACCTAGAAACTTAGGATCATTACTTTTGAATTACAAAGAATCAAAATAATTTTTGTTTGCTTATTCGAAATATTATATTACTATGAGAATAGAATGACTACAGCTGTAGGAAGTAATAATAGTAGAGAAATTTAGAGACAAACTGATTTTTATATATATATATAATTCAAGTCTGGGATACATGTGCAGAACGTGCAGGTTTGTTACAGGTACACACATGCTATGTTGGTTTGCCGCACCCATCAACCTGTCATCCACATTAGATATTTCTCCTATGTGATCCCTCCCATAGCCCTCCACTCCATGACAGGTCCTATTGTGTGATGTTCCCCTCCCTGTGCCCATGGTTTCTCATTGTTCAACTCCCACTTCTAAGTGAGAACATGCAGTGTTCAGTTTTCTGTTCCTGTGTTAGTTTGTTGAGAATGATGGTTTCCAGCTTCATCCATGTCCCTGCAAAGGAAATGAACTCATCCTTTTTTTTTTTTTTTTATTCATACTTTAAGTTCTAGGGTACATGTGCACAACGTGCAGGTTTGTTACATATTTATACTTGTGCCATGTTGGTGTGCTGCACCCATCAACTCGTCAGCACCAATCAACTCGTCATTTACACCAGGTATAATTACCAGTGCTATCCCACCCCCCATCCCCTCCCTATAATAGGCCCCAGTGTGTGATTTTCCCCTTCCTGAGTCTAAGTGATCTCATTGTTCAGTTCCCACCTATGAGTGAGAACATGTGATGTTTGGTTTTCTGTTCTTGTGATAGTTTGCTAAGAATGATGGTTTCCAGCTGCATCCATCTCCCTACAAAGGACACAAACTCATCCTTTTTATGGCTGCATAGTATTCCATGGTATATATGTGCCACTTTTTCTTAATCCAGTCTGTCACTGATGGACATTTGGGTTGATTCCCAAGTCCTTGCTATTGTGAATAGTGTCACAATGAACATATGTGTGCATGTGTCTTTATAGCAGCATGATTTATAATCCTTTGGGTATATACTCAGTAATGGGATGGCTGGGTCAAACGGTATTTCTAGTTCTAGATCCTTGAGGAATCGCCATACTGTTTTCCACAATGGTTGAACTATTTTACAATCCCACCAACAGTGTAAAAGTGTTCCTATTTCTCCACATCCTCTCCAGCACCTGTTGTTTCCTGACTTTTGAATGATTGCCATTCTAACTGGTGTGAGATGGTATCTCATTGTGGTTTTGATTTGCATTTCTCTGATGGCCAGTGATGATGAGCATTTTTTCATGTGTCTGTTGGCTGTATGCATGTCTTCTTTTGAGAAATGTCTGTTCATATCCTTTGCCCACTTTTTGATGGGGTTGTTTGTTTTTTTCTTGTAAATTTGTTTGAGTTCTTTGTAGGTTCTGGATATTAGCCCTTTGTCAGATGAGTAGATTGCAAAAATGTTCTCCCATTCTGTAGGTTGCCTGTTCACTCTGATGGTAGTTTCTTTTGCTGTGCAGAAGCTCTTTAGTTTAATGAGATCCCATTTGTCAATTATAGCTTTTGTTTTTGTTGCTTTTGGTGTTTTAGACATGAAGTCCTTGCCCATGCCTATGTCCTGAATGGTATTACCTAGGTTTTCTTCTAGGGTTTTTATGGTATTCAGTCTAACATTTAAGCCTCTAATCCATCTTGAATTAATTTTCGTATAAGGAAAGGATCCAGTTTCAGCTTTCTACTTATGGCTAGCAAATTTTCCCAGCACCATTTATTAAATAGGGAATCCTTTCCCCATTTCTTGTTTTTCTCAGGTTTGTCAAAGATGAGATGGCTATAGATGTGTGGTATTATTTCTGAGGGCTCTGTTCTGTTCCATTGGTCTTTATCTCTGTTTTGGTACCAGTACAATGCTGTTTTGGTTACTGTAGCCTTGGGGTGTAGTTTGAAGTCAGGTAGCGTGATCCCTCCAGCTTTGTTCTTTTGACTTAGGATTGTCTTGGCAATGCAGGCTCTTTTTTGGTTCCATATGAACTTTAAAACAGTTTTTTTCCAATTCTGTGAAGAAGCTCATTGGTAGCTTGATGGGGATGGCATTGAATCTATAAATTACTTTGGGCAGTATGGCCATTTTCATGATATTGATTATTCCTATCCATGAGCATGGTATGTTCTTCCATTTGTTTGTGTCCTCTTTTATTTCACTGAGCAGTGGTTTGTAGTTCTCCTTGAAGAGGTCCTTTGCATCCCTTTTAAGTTGGATTCTTAGATATTTTATTCTCTTTGAAGCAATTGTGAATGGAAATTCATTCACGATTTGACTCTCTGTTTGTCTGTTACTGGTGTATAAGAATGCTTGTGATTTTTGCACATTAATTTTGTATCCTGAGACTTTGCTGAAGGTGCTTATCAGCTAAAGGAGATTTTGGGCTGAGATGAAGAGGTTTTCTAAATATACAATCATGTCATCACGTCATCTGCAAAGAGGGACAATTTGACTTCTTCTTTTCCTAACTGAATACCCTTGATTTCTTTCTCTTGCCTGATTGCCCTAGCCAGAACTTCCAACACTATGTTGAATAGGAGTGGTGAGAGAGGGCATCCCTGTCTTGTGCCAGTTTTCAAATGAATGCTTCCAGTTTTTGGCCATTCAGTATGATATTGGCTGTGAGTTTGTCATAAATAGCTCTTATTACTTTGAGATATGCTCCATTAATACGGAATTTATTGAGCGTTTTTAGCATGAAGCGCTGTTGAATTTTGTCAAAGGCCTTTTCTGCATTATTGAGATAATCATGTGGTTTTTGTCTTTGGTTCTGTTTATATGCTGGATTGTGTTTATTGATTTGCGTATGTTATACCAGCCTTGCATCCCCGGGGATGAAGCCTGGGTAGATAAGCTTTTTCATGTGCTGCTGGATTTGGTTTGCCGGTATTTTATTGAGGATTTTTACATCAATGTTCATCAGGGATATTGGTCTAAAATTATCTTTTTTTGTTGCGTCTCTGCCAGGCTTTGGTATCAGGATGATGTTGGTCTCATAAAATGAGTTAGGGAGGATTCCCTCTTTTTCTATTGATTGGAATAATTTCAGAAGGAATGGTACCAGCTCCTCCTTGTAACTCTGGTAGAATTTAGCTGTGAATCCGTCTGGTCCTGGACTTTTTTTGGTTGGTAGGCTATTAATTATTGCCTTAATTTCAGAGCCTGCTATTGGTCTATTCAGGGATTCAACTTCTTCCTGGTTTAGTCTTGGGAGAGTGTAAGTGCCCAGGAAATTATCCATTTCTTCCAGATTTTCTAGTTTATTTGCATAGAGGTGTTTATAGTATTCCCTGATGGTAGTTTGTATTTCTGTGGGTTCGGTGGTGATATCCCTTTTATCATTTATTGCGTCTATTTGATTCTTCTCTCTTTTCTTTTTTATTAGTCTTGCTAGCGGTCTATCAATTTTGCTGATCTTTTCAAAAAACCAGCTCCTGGATTCATTGATTTTTTGGAGGGTTTTTTGTGTCTCTGTCTCCTTCAGTTCTGCTCTGATCTTAGTTATTTCTTGCCTTCTGCTAGCTTTTGAATGTGTTTGCTCTTGCTTCTCTAGTTCTTTCAATTGTGATGTTAGAGTGTCAATTTTAGATATTTCCAGTTTTTTCTTGTGGGCATTTAGTGCTATAAATTTCGCTCTACACACTGCTTTAAATGTGTCCCAGAGATTCTGGTATGTTGTATCTTTGTTCTCGTTGGTTTCAAAGAACGTCTTTATTTCTGCCTTCATTTTGTTATGGACCCAGTAGTCATTCAGGAGCAGGCTGTTCAGTTTCCATGTAGTTGAGCGGTTTTGACTGAGTTTCTTAGTCCTGAGTTCTAGTTTGATTGCATTGTGTTCTGAGAGACACTTTGTTATAATTTCTGTTCCTGTACATTTGCTGAGGAGTGCTTTACTTCCAATTATGTGGTCAATTTTGGAATAAGTGCGATGTGGTGCTGAGAAAAATGTATATTCTGTTGATTTGGGGTGTAGAGTTCTGTAGATGTCCATTAGGTCCGCTTGGTGCAGAGTTGAGTTCAATTCCTGGATATCCTTGTTAACTTTCTGTCTCATTGATCTGTCTAATGTTGACAATGGGATGTTGAAGTCTCCCATTATTATTGTATGGGAGTCTAGGTTTCTTTGTAAGTCTTTAAGGACTTGCTTTATGTATCTGTGTGCTCCTGTATTAGGTGTGCATATATTTAGGATACTTAGCTCTTTCTGCTGAATTGATCCCTTTACCATTATGTAATGGCCTTCTTTGTCTCTTTTGACCTTTGATCGTTTAAAGTCTATTTGATCAGAGACTAGGACTGCAACTCCTGCTTTTTTTTGTACTCCATTTGTTTGGTAGATCTTCCTCCATCCCTTTATTTTGAGCCTATGTGTGTCTCTGCATGTGAGATGGGTCTCCTGAATACAGCAAACTGATGGGTCTTGACTCTTTATCCAATTTGCCAGTCTATGTCTTTTAATTGGACCATTTAGTCCATTTACATTTAAGGTTAATATTGTTATGTGTGAACTTGATCCTGTCATTATGATATTAGCTGGTTATTTTGCTCGTTATTTGATGCAGTTTCTTCCTAGCATCGATGGACTTTATTTTTTGGCATGTTTTTGCAATGGCTGGTACTGGTTGTTCCTTTCCATGTTTAGTGCTTCCTTCAGGGTCTCCTGTAGGGCAGGCCTGGTGGTGACAAAATCTCTAAGCATTTGCTGGTCTGTAAAGGATTTCATTTATCCTTCACTTATGAAATTTAGTTTGGCTGGATATGAAATTCTGGGTTGAAATTTCTTTTCTTTAAGAATGTTCACTATTAGCCCCCACTCTCTTCTGGCTTGTAGAGTTTCTGCCAAGAGATCTGCTGTTAGTCTTATGGGCTTCCCTTTGTGGGTAACCCGACCTTTCTCTCTGGCTGCCCTTCACATTTTTTCCTTCATTTCAACTTTGGTGAATCTGACAATTATGTGTTTTGGAGTTGCACTTCTTGAGGAGTATCTTTGTTGTGTTCTCTGTATTTCCTGAATTTGAATGTTGGCCTGCCTTACTAGGTTTGGAAAGTTCTCTTGGATGATATCCTGAAGACTGTTTTCCAACTTGGTTCCATTTTCCCTCTCACTTTCAGGCACCCCAATCAGACATAGATTTGGTCTTTTCACATAATCCCATACTTCTTGAATGCTTTGTTCATTTATTTTTCCTCTTTATTCTTTACACTTCTCTTTTCACTTCATTTCATTCATTTGATCCTCAATCACTGATACTCTTTCTTCCAGTTGATCGAGTCAGTTTCTGAAGCTTGTTCATTTGTCATGTATTTCTCATGTCATGGTTTTTATCTCTGTCAGTTCGTTTATGGCCTTCTCTGCATTGATTATTCTAGTTATCCATTCTTCCGTTCTTTTTTCAAGGTTTTTAGTTTCTTTCACTGGGTACGTAATTCCTCCTTTAGCTCTGAGAAGTTTGATGGACTCTAGCCTTCTTCTCTCAATTCGTCAAAGTCATTTTCTGTCCAGCTTTCATCCATTGCTGGCGATGAGCTGCATTCCTTTGGAGGGGGAGATACACTCTTATTTTCTGGATTTCCAGTTTTTCTGCCCTGCTTTTTCCCCGTCTTTGCAGTTTACCTGCCTTTGGTCTTTGATGATGGTGACGTACTGATGGGGTTTTGGTATGGGTGTCCTTTCTGTTTGTTAGTTTTCCTTCTAACAGTCAGGACCCTCAGCTGTAGGTCTGTCAGAGATTGCTTGAGGTCCACTCCAGACCCTGTTTCCCTGGATATCAGCAGCAGAGGCTGCAGAAGATAGAATATTTCTGAACAGCAAGTGTACCTGTCTGATTCTTGCTTTGGAAGCTTCCTCTCAGGGGTGTACTCCACCGTGTGAGGTGTCAGGTGTCAGTCTGCACCTAGTGGGGGATGTCTCCCAGTTAAGCTACTCAGGGGTCAGGGACCATTCTCAGATCTCAGCCTCTGTGTTGGGAGATCCACTGTTCTCTTCAAAGCTGTCAGAAAGGGTCATTTGCATCTGCAGAGCTTTCTGATACTTTTTGTATAGCTGTGTGCTATCCCCAGAGGTGGAGTCTACAGAGACAGGCAGACCTCCTTGAGCTGCTGTGGGCTCCACCCATTTTGAGCTTCCTGGCAGCTTTGTTTACCTACTTAAGCCTCAGCAATGGTGGGCACCCCTCCCCCAGACTCGCTGCTGCCTTACAGTTAGATTGCAGAAATGCTGTGCTAGCAATGAAGGAGGCTCCGTGGGTGTGGGACCCTCCCAGCCAGGTGTGGGATATAATGTCCTGGGTGCTGTTTGCTACGACCCTTGGTAAAGCACAATATTAGGGTGGGAGTTACCTGATTTTTCAGGTGTTGTGTATCTCAGTTCTCCTGGCTAGGAAAAGGGATTCCCTTCCCCCTTGCACTTCCCAGGTAAGGTGATGCCTTGCCCTGCTTCAGCTCTCGCTTGTCGGGCTGCACCAGCTGACCAGCACCAATTGTCTGGCACTCCCCAGTGAGATGAACCCAGTACCTCAGTTGAAACTGCAGAAATCACCCCTCTTCTATGTTGCTTGTGCTGGGAGCTGGAGACTGGAGCTTTTCCTATTCGGCCATCTTGCTCCGGGACTCTCATCCTTTTTTTTGTAGCTGCATAGTATTCCATGGTGTATATATACCACATTTTCTTTATCCAGTCTATCATTGATGGACACTTGGGTTGGTTCCAACTCTTTGCTGTTGTGAATAGTGCTGCAATAACCATATGTGTTCATGTGTCTTTATAGTAGAATGATTTATAACCCTTTGTGAATATACCCAGGAATGAAATTGCTGGATCAAATGGTATTTACGGTTCTAGATCCTTCAGGAATCACCAAACTGTCTTCCACAATGGTTGAACTAATCTACCCTCCCCCCAGCAATATAAAAACATTCATATTTCTATACGTACTTTCCAGATTCTGTTGTTTCCTGACTTTTTAATTTATAGCACTAAATGCCCACAGAAGAAAGCAAGAAAGACATAAAATTGACACCCTAACACCACAATTAAAAGAACTAGAGAAGCAATAATAAACAAATTCAAAAGATAGCAGAAGAGAAGAAATAGGTAAGATCAGAGCAGAATTGAAGGAGATAGAGACACAAAAAACCCATCCAAAATCAATGAATCCAGGAGCTAATTTTTTGAAAATATTAATAAAATAGATAGACTGCTAGCCAGACTAATAAAGAAGAAAAGAGAGAGGAATCAAATAGACACAATAAAAATTGATAAAGGGGAGATCACCACTAATCCCAGAGAAATACAAACTACTATCAGAGAATACTATAAACACCTCTAAGCAAATAAACTAGAAAATCTAGAAGAAATGGATAAATTCCTGGACACACACCCTTCCAAGACTAAGCCAGGAAGAAATTGAATCCCTGAATAGACCAATAACAAGTTCTGAAAATGAGACAGTTAATTAATAGCCTACCACCCAGTAAAGTCCAGGACCAGATGGATTCACAACTGAATTTTACCAAAGGTACAAAGAGGAGCTGGTACTATTACTTTTGAAACTATTTCAAACAATATAAAAAGAGAGAATCCTCCCTAACTCATTTAAGAGGCCAGTATCATCCTGATACAAAAAGTTGACAGAGACACAACAAGAAAAGAACATTTCAGACCAATATCCCTGATGAACATCAATGTGAAAATCCTCAATAAAATACTGGCAAACTGACTACAGCAGCACATCAAAAAGCTTATCAACCACGATCGAGTCAGCTTCATCGCTGGGATACAAGGCTGGTTTGACATATGTAAATCAATGAATGTAATCCATCACATGAACAGAACCAATGACAAAAACCACATAATTATCTCAATAGATGCAGAAAAGACCTTTGATAAAATCCAACACCCCTTCATGCTAAAAACTCTCAAAAACTAGGTATTGATGTCTCAAAATAATAAGCTATCTCAAAATTATAGATATTTCAAAATAATAAGAGCCATTTATGGCAACACATAGGCAGTATCATACTGAATGGGCAAAAGCTGGGAGCATTCCCTTTGAAAACCGTCACAAAACAAGGGTGAACTCTCTCACCACTCCTATTCAACATAGTGTTGGAAATTTTGGTCAGGGCAATCACGCAAGATAATGAAATAAAGCATATTCAAATAGGAAGAGAGGAAGTCAAATTGTTTCTGTTTGCAGATGACATGATTGTATATTTAGAAAATCCCATCTTCTCAGCCCAAAATCTCCTTAAGCTGATAAGCAACTTCAACAGTCTCAGGATACAAAATCAATGTGCAAAAGTCACAAGCATTCCTATACACTAATAACAGACAAACAGAGAGCCAAATCATGAGTGAATTCCCATTCACAATTGCTACAAAGAGAATAAAATACTTAGGAATGCAACTTACAAGGGATGTGAAGGACCTCTTCAAGGAGAACTACAAACCACTGCTCAAGGAAATAATAGAGGACATAAACAAATGGAAAAACATTCCATGTTCATGGATAGGAAGAAGCAATACCATGAAAATAGCCATACCACCCAAAGTAATGTATAGATTCAATGGTATCCCCATCAAACTACCACTGACTTTCTTCACAGAATTTGAAAGAAAACTACTTTAAATTTCATATGGAACCAAAAAAGAACCCATATAGCCAAGACAATCCTAAGTAAAAAGAGCAAAGCTGGAACATCACACTACCTGACTTCAAAGTATACTACAAGACTACAGTAACCAAAACAGCCTGGTACTGGTAACAAAACAGATATATAGACCAATGGAACATAACAGAGGCCTCAGAAATAACACCACACATCTGCAACCAGGTGATCTTTGACAAACCTGATAAAAACAAGTAATGGGGAAACAAGTAATAAACGGTGTTGGGAAAACTGGCTAGCCATATATTGGAAAACTGAAACTGGACCCCTTCCTTACACTTTATGCAAAAATTAACTCAAGAAAGGATTGAAGACATAAACGTAAGACCTAAAACCATAAAAACCCTCAAAGAAAACCTAGGCAATACCATTTAAGACATAGGCATGGGCAAAGACTTCATGATGAAAAAGCCAAAAACATTTGTAACAGAAGACAAAATTGACAAATTGGATCTAATTAAACTAAGGAGCTTCTGCACAGCAAAAGAAACTATCGTAAGAGTGAACAGGCAACCTACAGAATAGCAGAAAAGTTTTGCGATCTATCCATCTGACAAAGGGGGAACTTAAACAAATTTACAAGAAAAAAAAAAACATCAAAAAGTGGGCAAATGTATGTTGGCTGCGTGAATGTCTTCTTTTGAACAAACGTATGAAAAAAAACTCATCATCACTAGTCATATGCAAATCAAAACTACAATGAGATGCCATCTCATGCCAGTTAGAATGGCAATCATTAAAAAGTCAGAATTTTTAAAAATAAGTAAGAGCACATACATAAAGGGAGAATCAGAGAAAGAACATACTGAGAATTTGAGACTTTGCAACGAAGGCTACATGAATTCCCAATATTTCTAATTTGCATATTTATCTGTATTAAAAAATACCGTTGGTACTTGGAATTATAGAAAGACCTCAAAACTTATGTTTGTATGTTAATTAAGACAAATTTCTGGCTAACCATTTAATATAAGTATTTTATACACTCTTAAAACGATTCTCCAAATCTCTTAAATTTGAGTAAGAAAATATCGCTGTACGTGTAATTGCAGAAATTATGGAAGCCACTGATTTTTTTTGTGGTGCCCTCAAATGGTATGTTAGTTGTTATGAGAAAAAAGCTCAGATAAGACGTGACGATCCTGGATAGAGGATTATTTGCATGTGTGTATGCATGCATGTGTGTGTGTGTGTGTTTGTGTGTGTTTTAAGAAGGTTCCTCCGTGCAACCCAGAACTGATCACTATAAATCTGCAAAAGAAATTCAGAGCCTTGTAGTATAGTTTGAAGTCAGGTAGCGTGATGCCTCCAGCTTTGTTCTTTTGACTTAGGATTGTCTTGGCAATGCAGACTCTTTTTTGGTTCCATATGAACTTTAAAGCAGATTTTTCCAATTCTGTGAAGAAAGTCATTGGTAGCTTGATGGGGATGGCATTGAATCTATAAATTACCTTGGGCAGTGTGGCCATTTTCACAATATTGATTCTTCCTATCCATCTGCATGGTATGTTCTTCCATTTGTTTGTGTCCTCTTTTATTTCACTGAGCAGTGGTTTGTAATTCTCCTTGAAGAGGTCCTTTGCATCCCTTTTAAGTTGGATTCCTAGGTATTTCATTCTCTTTGAAGCAATTGTGAATGGAATTTCATTCATGATTTGGCTCTCTGTCTGTTACTGGTGTATAAGATTGCTTGTGATTTTTGCACATTAATTTTGTAACCTGAGACTTTGCTGAAGGTGCTTATCAGCTTAAGGAGATTTTGGGCTGAGATGATGAGGTTTTCTAAATATACAATCATGTCATCTGCATACAGGGACAATTTGACTTCTTCTTTTCCTAACTGAATACCCTTGATTTCTTTCTCTTGCCTGATTGCCCTAGCCAGAACTTCCAACACTATGTTGAATCGGAGTGGTGAGAGAGGGCATCCCTGTCTTGTGCCAGTTTTCAAAGGGAATGCTTCCAGTTTTTGCCCATTCAGTATGATATTAGCTGTGGGTTTGTCATAAATAGCTCTTATTATTTTGAGATACATTCCATCAATACCGAATTTATTGAGTGTTTTTAGCATGAAGGGCTGATGAATTTTGTCAAAGGCCTTTTCTGCATCTATTGAGATACTCATGTGGTTTTTGTCTTTGGTTCTGTTTATATGCTGGATTATGTTTATCGATTTGCGTATGTTGAACCAGCCTTGCATCCCAGGGATGAAGCCCACTTGATCATGGTGGATAAGCATTTTGATGTGCTGCTGGATCCAAGGCTACAGTAACCAAAACAGCATGGTACTGGTACCAAAACAGAGCTATAGATCAATGGAACAGAGCAGAATCCTCAGAAATAATACCACACATCTACAGCCATCTGATCTTTGACAAACCTCAGAAAAACAATAAATGGGGAAAGGATTCCCTATTTAATAAATGGTGCTGGGAAAATTGGTTAGCCATAAGTAGAAAGCTGAAACTGGATCCTTTCCTTACTCCTTATACAAAAATTAATTCAAGATGGATTAGAGACTTAAATGTTAGACCTAAAACCATAAAAACCCTAGAAGAAAACCTAGGTAATACCATTCAGGACATAGGCATGAGCAAGGACTTCATGTGTAAAACACCAAAAGCAACGGCAACAAAAACCAAAATTGATAAATGGGATCTCATTAAACTAAAGAGCTTCTGCACAGCAAAAGAAACTACCATTAGAGTGAACAGGCAACCTACAGAATGGGAGAACATTTTTGCAATCTACTCATCTGACAAAGGGCTAATATCCAGAACCTACAAAGAACTCAAACAAATTTACAAGAAAAAAACAAGCAATCCCATCAAAAAGTGGGCAAAAGCTATGAACAGACACTTCTCAAAAGAAGACATTTATGCAGCCAACAGACACATGAAAATATGCTCATCATCACTGGCCATCAAAGAAATGCAAATCAAAACCACAATGAGATACCATCTCACACCAGTTAGAATGGCAATCATTCAAAAGTCAGGAAACAACAGGTGCTGGAGAGGATGTGGAGAAATAGGAACACTTTTACACTGTTGGTGGGATTGTAAACCAGTTCAACCATTGTGGAAAACAGTATGGCGATTCCTCAAGGATCTAGAACTAGAAGTACCATATGACCCAGCCATCCCATTACTGGGTATATACCCAAAGGATTATAAATCATGCTGCTATAAAGACACATGCACACGTATGTTTATTGCAGCACTATTCACAATAGCAAAGACTTGGAATCAACCCAAATGTCCATCAGTGACAGACTGGATTAAGAAAATGTGGCACATATACACCATGGAATACTATGCAGCCTTAAAAAAGGATGAGTTTGTGTCCTTTGTAGGGACATGGATGCATCTGGAAACCATCATTCTCAGCAAACTATCACAAGAATAGAAAACCAAACACCACATGTTCTCACTCATAGGTGGGAACTGAACGATGAGATCACTTGGACTCGGGAAGGGGAACATCATACACTACGGCCTATCATGGGGAGGGGGGAGGGGGGAGGGATTGCATTTGGGAGTTATACCTGATGTAAATGAGGAGTTGATGGATGCTGACGAGTTGATCGGTGCAGCACGCCAACATGTCACAAGTATACATATGTAAGAAACCTGCACGTTATGCACATGTACCCTAGAACTTAAAGAATAATAATAAAAAATAAAAAAATAAAAATAAAAAAATATAAATACAAAAATATAAAAGAAATTCAGAGCCTTTGGAAGAGCAGAGAACAAGACTAAAATAATCCACAATATTGTAAACTTAAAATGAAGATTATCTTGGCTGAATCAAGGTGTCATTGATGAAGTCTACTGATACTAAAGAACAAAAGAGGAAATGTATATCTGGAATGGTTAGCTGGATTAAAACAAGTGTCTTGAAGCAAGTACTATCAAAAACAAGTTTTATCAGAAGTGGGCCAGTATCTGAATAGAGTATTGGAAGAGAATATGAATGAAGCTAAAATGCTTTTGAAATCAAACCACCCTGGCATATCATGTAATAAGTAATAATGGATGAGCAAGTATCAGCTAACACAGTTCACTATAGGAACATTTAAATTGCAACGTGAGATGTAGACTTATGAGATAACACATTCTAAGAAAGGAAGAGAAAAAACTACTATTTAGACAAATATAAAAATAGTAACTTACCAAAAAAAAAAAAAAAAAAGATATGCCATAGTCTTCTCAAAATAATGAATCACGAAGAAGAATTGTACAGACATCTACAAAAACTTCAGAAGAATACAGTTTAAGTCAAGAATTATCTTGTCAGGAAAGTTTAATTTAAAATATTTTTAAATTAACTGGAAGTCATGGAATATAGAATAATCTCTTATTAGAAATATACATCCAGTCAAGAAGAAGACAAGGTATAAGAATCATCATTGAGTACTTTGTCCATTTAGGTTTACTAATGGGTCAAGGTGTAAGTGAGGAACAGTGGAAGAAATAAGATTACAGATAAATGTGATTGACTCACCTTTTTCTTAATGTAAAGGTAAAATAATTAGATAATAAATTATTAATTCAAAAATGGTATTAAGAAAAGTATTGATCAGGTGTGATGGCTCACTCCTGTAATCCCAGAACTTTGGGAAGTCAAGATGGGTGGATCACTTGAGCCCAGGAGATCAAGATGAGCCTGGGCAATATGGCAAAACCCTGTTTCTATGAAAAAAAAAAAGAAATTAGCCAGGTATGGTGGTACAGACCTGTAGTCTCAGGTACTCTGGAGGCTGAAGTAGGAGGATCACCGAAGCCTGGGAGGTCAAGGCCGCAGTGAGCTGTGATTGCACCACTACAGTTCATCCTAGTTGAGAGAGTGAGACTCTGTCTCAAAATAAATAAATAAATAAAAATAAAATAAAAGATATTTGTTAGATTGTTGAGCAATCTCTACCCACAATATTCAAATAAATAAATACAATCATTGAGAGAATGAAAAGACAAAACAAAATAAACCTAGATCACAGAAGAAAAAAGTAGAATAAAAGGAAAAATACCTTCTAGAAATAAAAAGCATGAGATTATATTCTTTTTTATTTTTATTTTTTGAGACAGAGTCTCACTCTATCACCCAGGCTGGAGTGCAGTGTCATGATCTCGGCTCACTGCAACCTCCACCTCCGAAGTTCAAGCAATTCTCCTACCTCAGCCTCCCGAGTAGCTGGGATTACAGGTGTGCACCACCACGCCTGGCTCATTTTTGTATTTTTAGTACAGACAGGGTTTCACCATGTTGGTCAGGCTGGACTTGAACTCCTGATCTCATGATCCACCCGCCTTGGCCTCCCCAAGGGATAGGATGACAGGCATGAGCCACCACACCTGGCCTATAAATGTTTTTGAATGATACGTGAAGATACATTCCAGGTAACATTGAAAGAAACAGAAAATACTCAACAAGGAAGGTTTAAAATAGTGATTGAGATAATCATAGTATAATTGACACAGCTGGAAGAGTAATGATTATAAATCACAATAAATTAAGGGAAATTAGAAAATGCAAGAACCACCTGAAGCCTTCATTAATGATATATCTTGTTTCAGCAACAAGGAAAGATTTTCTCAGAAACTAGAATTAGGACCCTATGTAGGGTTACTGTATATTGTAACTGGTTAGAGACAATCACATTTACCCTTGTTTTCCCAAGGACATTTTAATAGTTCCCCTTTCCTAATTATTTTGAGGAAAAAAAAAAAAGTTTGGATGATAAATTTGATTGTTATACTATCCCTAAAGGGCACTGAAAAACAGTTATCCTCCTAGAAAGAAGTTACAGAGATTGTCAGATGGTTTACAGAAGCTCTCCAATTATTGCAAGTATAAAAATTACTTGCTTTTATTTATTAGAGAATGTAATAAGTAGTATAGAATAGCAAACATTGAATGTATTTCATTATTCAGTTTTCCAAAAGATATTTATTTTATTACAGTTTTCTTCTCTCTCCATCATTAAACATTTACTGTTTCTTAGATGAATACTTTCTGTTGTTTTTGTAGTTTTTTGACATAGAATCTCACTCTGTCTCCCAGGCTGGAGTACAGTGGTGTGATCAGAGCTCATTTCAGCCTTGACCTCCTGGGCCGAAGTGATCTTTGCACCTCAACCTCCCAAGTAGTTGGGACCACAGGCACATACCACCATACCCTGCTATTGTTTTTTTTTTTTTTTTTTTTTTTGTATTTTTTAGTAGAGGTGACACGTTCCCCAGGCTGGTCACGAACTCCTTGATTCAAGCAATCCTCCCATCTCAGCTTCCCAAACTGCTGGGATTACACACAATAACTAATGTTGTTTAGTTAAATTCAACAAACTCTGGGACACTATTACATATCACCCAGTCATTCTGGCTTTGATGTTGAATGCAGTAACTTCAGAACTTCTAAGGTAAGGTTAGGTTCTGGGGAGAGTATACATATATTCTCTATAGGACTGGGCATTTTTGAAATTGTACCAATAAGAAAAAGTACATCTATGGAATGCAGTTGCTAAAACATGTGACTGTGTTTCGCACCAGTATTTCCTTTGATTTGCACAATTTCATTACCAATTCTTGTGGTGGAGGGAAAGATGACTCAACCACTTTCTCCAGTGTCTATCCACCAGGAAAGTTAGTGATCATGTTGAATACATGATCTAACACTCTTAAACAAAGTCAATTATTTCAGGCTTGATGTTTCTTTGGCCACTGTGTTAGTCAGAGTTCTTCAGAGAAACGGAACAATAAAATACATGGATGAATATCTATATACAAAACCATTTATTATAAAAATTGACTGAAGAGATTATGGAGGCCCAGAATTCCCACAGTCTGCCATGGTATGATCTAGTCTAACTCCAAAGAGAGTGGTACAATTTAATACAAGTCTGAAGGCCTGAGAACCATAGGAACTCACATGCAAGGACTGGAGAATGGATATCCTATCCACAGGAGAGAAAGCAAATTCACCCTTCTTCAGCCTTTTTTTAAAATCTATTCTGGCCCTGAATTGTATGATGCCCACGCACACTGGCAAGGGCACTATTTAGGGTCCTAATTCTAGTTTCTGAGAAAATTTTTCTTCGTTGCCGAAACAAGATATATCATTAATGAAGGCTTCAGGTGGTTCTTGCATTTTCTAATTTCCCTTAATTTATTGTGATTTATAATCATTATGCTTCCAGCTGTGTCAATTATACTATGAAACAATGGTGGTGAATACATAGAATTTACCACCACAGCAACTGTGTTATCAATTTGCATCAAGTTATTTTCCTACAATGAGGAAGTTGTCCTCAATAGGATGCTGACTACAGAAAGGAGCAGAGACAGAAATATCAAAGGGATTTGGAATCTTTTTCTTTCTTTCTTTCTTTCTTTCTTCCTTCCTTCCTTCCTTCCTTCCTTCCTTCCTTCCTTTCTTTCTTTCTTTCTTTCTTTCTTTCTTTCTTTCTTTCTTTCTTTCTTTCTTTCTTTCTTTCTTTCTTTCTTTTTTTTTTTTTTTTTGAGGCAGGGTCTTGCTCTGTCACCCAGGCTGGAGTGCAGTCAGTGATATGATCTTGGCTCACTGCAACCTCTGCCTCTCAGGTTCAAGTGGTTCTTTAGCCTCAGCCTCCCAAGTAACTGGGATTACAGGAATATACCACTATGCCCTGCTAATTTTTGTATTTTTTGATAGAGACAGGGTTTCACTATGTTGGTCAGGCTGGTCTCCAACTCCTGAACTCAAGTGATCTGCCTGCCTTGGCCTACCAAAGCACTGGGATTACAGACCTGCGCCCCCATGGCTGACCTGGAGTCTTTTCAAAATAAATGTGAAGATCATCTTGCCCTAAGTCTTTTTATCATTTTGCAAACCAATATATTCCCCCAAATTTGAACTGGGTGCAGCACAGCAACATGGCACAAGTAGACATATGTAACAAACCTGCACGTTATGCACATGTACCCTAGAACTTAAAGTATAATAATAATAAATAAATAAAATAGATTTTCTGCTACTTCCAAGTATGAGCATCCTAAAAGAGATACTAGAAATGCCAGAAAATGTTATTTACATTTTGTTAGAGTGGAGTTAAAGATTTTATAAATATTGTGATCTAGTAAGAGAAATCATAACAAGTCTGCACATGTACCCCTCAAACTCAAAGTTGAAAAAAGAAGTTCTGACCAACTTTATAATAGAGTTGTTATAATTTACCACTTTTACTTTGATCAATTTTTCTTTTTTTGTTTTTTTTAATATTTTGAATCTATATTCTTACATACCCACAGATTAATGTTTTATATTTTCTTAACTAATGTTCCCTTTCTGCTCAATGTGAGCCATTTGATCACCTGTTTATATGTGCATGTGTGTGAGCATGTGCCAAAAGATATTTTTAATTTAATTATAAAACACATATAGATCTACTAGCTTTCAATTTTTATATTCACCAGGGACATCTTACTTGTACACTTATTGTATAACCTAATAAAATTATATTTGCTTCTTAAAAATAGCAAATATATTTTGAAATTGAGATTTATCCTACATAAAACAAAACACACTCACTTTAAGTTCAATGCATTACAAAAAATGTCATGTCATATAATTACTTCCACAGTTAAGTATAGGAAATTGCATTACACTAAGTACCCCATTGTTTTTCTTACAATGACAGCAGAAAGTTACTTATATTATTTCTGTGGATAGAGATTATTTTTGTGTGTTCAAAACTTCATTAGCAGAATTATACAGTGTGTATTTTTCTTATTTATATTCTTCATTCTGTCTAACATTTTTGAGATTGATTTCTATGATCACACACATCAGTAGATCACTGCTTTACTGATCAATAATATTTCATGGTTTGGCTATCCCATATTTTTAAAATTTATTCACCTGTGATGAATATTCAAGTTGCTTCTGGTTTGGAGCTGTTATAAATAAAGAGGCTATGAACATTTATAAAAATGTTTTTCTACAGACATATAATTTTGATTCTCTTGTACACATACTAAGGAGTAAAATCAATGAGACATACTGTAAATATATATTTATCTTTAAAAGTAACTGACTGTTTTTCCAATTAGTTATATCTCTATGAGCAAACTGAGAATATAGTTACTGTACACCTTTTTCAACATTTAGAGTTGGATTGTAATTTTAAATTAAGTTATTCTAGTGAGTGTGAAATGGTATCTCACTGATTTTTAAATTTTTCATTTCCTGAATAATGATGATATAATTACAATTAATGTGCTTATTATCCACTTGTACATTGTTTTTGTGAAGTGATTTCTGAAATCTCTTGTCCATACCATGTTGCTTCTTTACTTAATACTGACTTCTGAGGGTTCTTTATATAATGTGAACAGACATGTTATGCCACAGATATTGCAAATACTTTCCCCTTATTGTTAGATTGTTTTTAAAATTGATTTCATACTATCTTACAAAAAGCAAGAATTTTAACATTGCTGAAGTCAATTTTATTATTTTATGATAAATGATGTTTATGTCCTATTCCAGTAATCTTTGCCCTCTGCACGTTCATGAAGATTTCTCTTATGGGTTCTTGGAATAGCGAATAAAGTTATTTTGCATATTACTATTATCTAATTTGAATAAGTTATTATGTATTGTGTAAATATAGTTTGAGATTCTTTTATATCTATATACATTTATTTCGCCATGCATTTTGATGGACTGCCTTCCCAATTGAATTATCTTGGGATTCTTTCAAAAATTAATTGAACGTATTTGTGTAAGACTACTTTTGGACTCTCTTTTTAATTACTATTTTTTAATTATTAGAAAGGTAATGTGGCCAGCCATTAAATCTTTGGAAACATGAGCAACAAAAATTGGTGAAATATAGCAGAAGTGGAATTTTTCCTTTTTATAATATTTTAGATTCAACAAGGTAGTACTTGGAATTCACTAGTTATTGCTATCCTGGTAAGTGGTACCAGATTTGATAATACTACTAACAGGGAGTTGTTCTTCTTAATCAAAAACATATTTCAAAGTTTTTAAATCTTTGCATCATTTTTTTTTTTTAAATTGTGTCTCAGAACCTGATGTGAGAGCTCTTTCAGAATTCAACATTGTTACCAGTGGTGGCGGAGCAGGTCTTTATATTTGCCCAGGTCTTTATTCATAGGACTTGCTTTGCTCTTCTTTCTTGTTTGCCTTCAGCTTTTATTTTAGGTTCAGGGGTACTTGTTATATAGGTAAATTGCCTGTCACAGGGGTCTGGTGTACAGATAATTGTGCTACCCAGGTAATCAGCATAATTCCCAATAGACTGTGTTTCAATCATGCTTCTTCCACCTTAGACCCTCAAAAAGGCCCCAGTGTCTATTGTTCCCTTCTTTGTGTTCATGTGTACTCAATGTTTTACTCCCACTTATGAAGAAGAACATGTGGTAATTGGTTTTCTGTGTATTAATTTGCTTAGGATAATGGCCTCTGGCTCCAACCATCATTGCTGCAAAGGACACCACCTTATGTTTTATAGCTTCAGAGTATTCCATGGTGCATATGTACCACATTTTTAAAAATTCAGTCTACAGTTGATGGGCATCAAGAAGTTTCTATGTAAAGTGTCATCACATTGTTAATAGCTAAAATGTGTCCCCCACAAATCCTATGTTGATGCTTTAACTGCTAATGAAACTGCATTTGGAAGTCAGATCTTCAGAGAGGTAATTAAGGTTGAATGAGCTCAAAAGGTGATCTAATCTAATAGATTTGGTGTCCTTTTAAGAAGAAAAAGATACATCAGGTCTCTCCTTCCCCACCTCACCCCTCTCTCTTTCTCTCTATGCACACACAGATGAACGGTCATGTGAGGACACAGCCAGAAGACAGTCCTCTACAAATCAAGAAAATAAGTAATAATCATTCTTTGCTTGACTAAACTTTAGTTGGATTCCTAAGTCTTCTCATAGGCCTATCTGTGCACTTGAAAAATTCACTTTTAGCAAGAATCCTGCTACATCCGTTTACTAAACATTCCCATTAATCTGATGTTATTATACTCCTAAATAATTTTCCATTTGCTGACCTCCACCTTGATCCTTGGCAATAAATTATCATTTGCCCATGTTATATTTGGAGTTCAGCTCAATCTCTCTCCCCCACTGCAAAAATCGCTTTGCAGTGGTCTCTATCCCTATCACGATGGTCCTGAATAAAGGCTCCCTTACCAAGCTTTAGCAAGTATCACTAAATATTTTTTTCTTTAACAAAAGCCTCACCAGAATATAACCCTGAAGGCCCATTGATCTTGGATTTCTAGCCTCCTGAACTGTGAGAAAATAAATTACTGTTTCAGCCAAATTATTGCTCCATCGTCAGTGCTGCCACATTACCAACCTACACATTTACCCCTGCACATTTGATTCATTCTGTGTTTCTGGCACTTGGATGTTGTTCTATTCTGTCTTATGAAATCAGCTATCAAATTGATTCTGTGTCTGTTTTTAGTATATCTGTTATTTATAGTGTTTATATTATGAAGGTTTTATGTTGGCTATTTTTGTCATATTACTAGACTTAACCTGGTGGTATTATTCATTTATTTTTCAACAGAACCTGTTGTCATCTTCATCTCATTTTTTTGCAGAGCTCAAAGGCAATGATGCTTCTTCCACAAAGCTCCATTAATATATATGGGACTTTTAAAACTGTTGATTTAGTTACCATGAAATTACATAGACTTACATCTGCTTAGAGAACAATTATGAAACATTTTCCAAACACAGTTGATGTGTTCATTGTAAATAGCTCTTTCATCAAGAAATGTGCTGAAGAACTAGATAAATAATGTTGGGAGATATTTTCTTCATATTTGAAAGAAACATTTCTGTTATTCAAACATTAAAAAATAATTTTAGCATTGCCACTTTCTGATGTAAAGATTCATTACTTAGTCATTTTCTTAATTTAAAAAATTGAGCATTTTCAGCAATGCAGAACATTCTGACCTCAGAGAACAGAGCTAGTGAAAGAAAAAAAAAAGATTACATTAAAAATAATCACAGTCTATTAAGAAAAAAAAAGAAAGAAATATTATTAAAATGTTCAATATTAAACACTGAACTTCAGATTTTGTCAGAGGCATTGGGAAATTAGTTTTTATTTTTCTTGAGGTATATTGCTCATTATGGGATACTAAATGAAATTTATTTTAACTTTTAAAATACTATCTTTCAATAATATGTTTTGATCAATCACAATTTTATACAAAGTTATTTCATCAGGAAGATAACTGTTGGCCACTCTATTTTCTTTCCCGCTACCACCACTTAGTCTTCTTTCTGTTTTTTTTTTTTGGGGGGGGAACTTTCTTTTTAGATATTTATTTATTTAAAAAATAATTTTAGAGGCAGAGTCTTGCTATATGTTTATGCTAGTGAACACATAACACGGCTCTTCTTTCAAATTCAGAAGATCTCATCACTGCGACACCTTAATTCATAGTTATCTACTTAAAAGTGGTTTCTAAACAAGTACTACACAGTTGTTATAAAATAGTCAAGTGCTAGATAATGCCTTATTTCTTTGTTTACAATAATGTCTTTTAAAGTTTGCAACAGAATTTTAAGAATGTACATTTAAATTTTTAAAATAAACAGTATTAGCTTAGTTTTACAGTATAGTCACATTAAAATAGTGAGAATGGCAGTACATAAAATTAAAAACAAGCAACTTTGTCATTTTTTTCTTCTAGGAATATGATAGAGCAGTTATTTTTTAAAAAGGCAAGAAAAACCCTACTGTCTCACAATTACTGACTTTATAATAATCTGGTTATCAATATACTCTCTTATCTTTATTGACTTTAAACTCAATGTGTGTTGATTATAAAGCATTTTAAAAAGGCAAAACTTTGAAAAATATATTAAATTTCACCCAATATCAAATAGAGATAACCTCTCTTATAAAAATTTGATGCATTTTTACAAAGTCTTATATGAAAGTGCATGTGTACCAAAAACAATATGTGTAGGAATACATATTCTATATGTATATATTGCATTTATATGTGTCTGTGTATATGCATATGCATGTATGTATGTGTGTTAACACATGTACACATTTTTCTCCAAGTCTAACTACCACTCATCAAACAAATTTTATTTATACCATTTCATCTGTGTGTTGATGCGTTTTATATATCCACCAATAAGTTTTCATAACTCAAAAGGAAATAGAAATAATTTAATAAACACATTATATGAGCAACTGGTTAATAATTTTAGAAACTTTTATTCTCTTTTAAAAAAAGAAAATGAATTTTTTTTATTTAAAACATATATCAATTATTATGGACATTGCAATAAGGGATTTATAAATACTCACTTATAAATGAGTTTGTTCCTCATAATACCACATTCGTATAGATACCCATTTTATACATTATAAAACTGAGGCAGGGAGAAGTTAAATATTTTTTCATAGATCACGAGCTAGTAAATGAAGGAACCTGGATTTGAACCTAGTCAGTCTAACTCTAGAGCCAATGCTTTCAATTGCTACAGTTGGAAGAAAACTGAAGATTTATTGAACATTAACATTATGGATAATCAAATGCAAAAAACTCACACAACTGTAGGGGTTGAGAATTCTGAAATTTTTAGGGCAGGGTAAAAGTTGGAAATTCAGGTAGGAGTCGATGCAGTCTTGAATGTGAAATTTACTCAATCCACAGATCAGTTCAATGAACTGAAAACATAATATGAATTTCTGTATTTCAGTCTTGAGGCAGAATTTCTTCCTTTGTTTTCAGAAAACCTAATCTTTAGTTAAAGGCCTTGAACCGATTGGTTCAGGTCCATCCACGTTATGGAGGGTGATATGCATTAATTAAAGGCTATTTATTATGTTAATCACATCTAAAACATACCTGCACAACAACATTTAGATTAGTGTTAAAATAACTGACCACCATAGCCTAGCCAAGTGACACCATTACAGACCTCACTGTACCTATCTGTACACACAAAAATTTACTCTAAATGAACAGTCAAAATATAAAGGCAAAAGCTATAAAACATTTATATAAAACATAGGACAAATCTTCATGATCTCAGATTTGGCAATAGATTCTTAGATTTGGTACCAAAAGCAAGAGGAACAAAAGAAAACAAAGACATATTGGACTTCACAAAATTAAAAAAAAAAAAAACAAAACAAAAAAACAAAAAAACTTTTGTACATCAAAAGATATAATCAAAAATGTGAAAAGGCAAAATGCAGTATGAAAGAAAATATTTTCAAATCATTATCTGATAAGCATTCAATGAAATATATAAAGGCTCTTAAAACTCGGCAACAACAACAAAAAAACCCAAACAACCCATCTTAAAAGTGATCAAAGATATTGCATAAACATTCTAGTCAGGATGAGGACAATATATTATTGGTCAACAACTACATGAATAGATATTCAATGTTATTGGTCTTTAAGAAAATGAAAATCAAAACTATGAGCTAACACTTTATACTCACTAGTTGGCTTTAAGCAAGCAAACATAAAATAATAAGTGTTGATGAGTATGTGAAGAAATAGGAACCTTTGTACATTGCAGACGGGAATGTACAATGATGCAGCATTTGTGGAAAACAGTTTGGTTGTTTATCAAAAAGTTAAACATAGAATTACTATATAACCCAATACTTCTAGGTATATACCAAGATAAATAAAAACATCTATCAACATAGAAACGTGTACATGTATTTTTATAACAAGTCTCATTCATATAGCCAAAAGGTAACAAACTCTAATGAACATAAGTATGTGAATGGGTAAATATATTGTGCTATGTGCATACAATGTAATATTATTGTGTCATAAAAAGAAACAAAATACTGATCATGCTACAACTAGAAGAACCTGGAAAATAGTATGTTAGTAAAAAGCCACCAGAGACATGAGGTCATATACAGCATGTTTCATTTTATATGATGTATTCTGAATAGGCAAATCCATAGCGACAGAAGCAAGTTAGAAGCTACCAGGGAATGGGAAAAGGATTGAGTGGGAATTGATTGCATAATGTGCTCTGGGTGTTTTTATGAAGTGATAAAAAGGTTTTAGAACAAGAGAGACCTGGTGGTTGAACAACGTTGTGAATATACTGAATACTTAATTAGACACTAAACATCACTGAATTGTACAGTTTGAAATCATTAACAGCATATTCTGTAAATTTTACCTTCATAAAAAATAAAGCAAAGAGAAAATAAGTGGATGGAATTCCATGACTAACAATGTAGTACAAAAGCAAAGAGGAAGAAATAGGATTCCAGGGAAAGGGAGAAAAAAGATTTAACGGATCCACAGTAGCACCCAGGCAGAAAGAGGTGAATAAGGAAGTCCTCAGAAGAGCAAGCCTCCACAAAGCACCTGCTGGAAGCCACCACAAATGTGGAGAAGATGGTGCTAGTTGAATAAGGTGGGCACACTCTTTCCCATGTCCTGTCTATGATGATCACTGCTTTCCATATTTTTCTGACACCTGTGTTTGCAATTATTTCAGGAACTGCGCTCCTTACCTGCCTCTAGGGAAGGAAGAGAGTAAACTTAGGGAAATGAAAATAAGACAAGTGGCCCCGTGGAGATCTTTCTGAGTTCAGGACAGCCTGGTTATCACCATCAGAAGAGCTCATCTACAGAGCGTCAGAGAAATGAATGTCAGATCACCTGGAGGACACTGGTGAAGTATATATCTGTTTCCTGGTTTTACCTTTACCATTATATGCACAGGTAGAAAGAGGTTATATATCATTACAAAAGGCTTGAGGAAACCTAGAGAGTTTCAATTCTTATTTCACTATGGTAGGGTCCTATCTTTCAGGAAACTGCTTTATACCTTTTGTTCACTTGAAAACAGTCTGAAGATAAAAATACTTTCCCAAACGATTTTAACAGGCTCTAAAGAGCAAATTCAACTTCAAAAATCAACCAAAGGAGCATAAATATGCACAAAGTTGACTCTGTCATTTCATGACCAAATTATAGAAGGAAACTTATTTTAGTTTTGTAATATTTTTCATGCAATAGTAGAAGGTGATAAAATGGATTACCCTTTACCCAGTAAGAGAAATAGAAGCCTAACACCATTTCAGGATTTCCCATGCTTTCTTTTCTCAAATCTCATTCAGAAGAAAAACATTTTGCACACTTGTGGTGAAAGAAAAAAAAAAGTGCCATTTCAATCATTTAATGTAACTTAATCTTTTTTTTTTTTTTTTTTTTTTTTTTTTTTTTTTTTTTTTTTTGAGACGGAGTCTTGCTCTGTCGTCAGCCTGGAGTGCAGTGGCACTATCTTGGCTCACTGCAACCTCTGCCTCCTGGGTTCAAGCGATAGTTTTGGTATTTTTAGTAGAGACGGGGTTTCGCCATGTTGTCTAGGCTGGTCTCAAATTCCTGACCTCAGAATCTGCCTACCTTTGTGATCCACCTACCTCTGCCTCCCAAAGTGCTGGGATTACAGGCGTGAGCCACCATGCCCAGCCTGTTTGTATTAATTTTCTTCCAAATGCCAAAAAACTACAAAGTATTTCACCTCTGATACAGCAAAAGATCACTTTAACTTAGTTCTTTAGATATTGTCTTAGTAAATTTGGGTGATGTTACAAAATTCCTTAAACAGGGTAGCTTATAAACAACAGACATTTATTTTGTTATGGAGACTGGAAAGTCCAAGATGAAGTCAGACTTGGCACGTGGTGAAGGCCAACTTTCTGACTCATAGATAGCGACTTCTTGCCATGTCTTCACGTGATGGAAGAAACGAAAAAGCTTCCTTGGGCCTCCTTGATGAGGGTACTAATCCCCAAGGATTAGTACATGAGGGGATATGGCAGATATAAGAATTAACCAGTAAACACATGATTTGTATCTAGATGTGAAACTACCTAAATGGAAATTCAAGTATTTTTGTCTGTTTGTTTTGTTTGTTTTTAATCCAAGTTGGGCTTTAAAATGGAAATATCTTGTTAAAAAAACTCACAGGTTGAGTGTTTTAAAAGGCACTCCACTTCATCAATGACAAAGGAAATGGGCTTAGCATTTTTATTTCTGGGGTGAAAAGAATAATTCCCAGGTTCTCATCTCCGGCTGAAATTTCTAATCGGAAGCTCAGTGGTCAGAATATTTTCTACAAATAGTCATATAACAACTATTTTCACCGTTGCAAGTCATTCAATCTTTGTCACAACTACTCAACTCTGCTATTGTAGTTCCAATCAGTAATAGATAACACATGCAGAGATGTTTACTAAAACTTTGTTTATGAATGCTAAAATTTAAATTGCATATAAATTTTTTAATGCTATAAAAATGTTTCCCAATTATTGAAAAATTTTAGATAAACTCTCTTATCTTGTGGGGAATACAAAACCATGTTGTTGGTTGGATTTGACGCATGAGCCTGTATTTGAATCCCTGCACCATAAAATGAAATCCATTTGATATTGAAACACATTTATAACTTAAACAGGCATGAAATAAAAACAAAACAAAACAAACAACAGATAAGCAAACAAAAAACTTATTTTTTTTCACAACTAAATGTTTTCCTAAATCCAAATTGAATTAGAATTATTCCATGATATTAACATCTGTGGCAAGTTTAAAGATATATTTTTAATTCCTAGGACAATCTGTACTTATTTGATGTTTAAAATATTTGTGATATCTATTATCTAACATTTGGTCTTTTGATTATAATTAAAAATGCATAGTTTTAGACATGTGATTTCATTTACAAGATATAAAAAATACAGTAAATTTTAATAGTACCAAATATTTGACAGCACTTGATTTTTTACAAACATAACATCAGTATTAATTCACAGGAATAATTAAGTTGCTAGGAAAAATATTTTGATTAGTAATTGCCTTGATAGTCACTTAAAAAATAATAAAAATTAAATACATTTAATATCCAAATGTATTTAATATCCAAATATCTTTAAGTGTTTAAGGAAATTTAATTAAGTTGTAAAATGAACCAAATATTTTTAAAATAGTAATCACTTCAAACGATTGATCTAGTAGTTTAAGATCTCTACTTTATTTCTTTTAATTTTTTAAATTAAAAATTGTAAATAGGCCAGGAGCAGTAGCTCACTCCTGTAATTCCAGCACTTTGGGAGGCCGAGGCAGGCAGATTATGAGGTCAGGAGATCAAAACCATCCTGGCCAACACGGTGAAAGCCTGTCTCTACTAAAAATACAAAAATGGTGACGGGCGCCTGTAGTCCCAGCTACTCGGGAGGCTGAGGCAGGAGAATGGCATGAACCCAGGAGGCAGAGCTTGCAGTGAGCTGAAATTGCACCACTGCACTCCAGTCTGGGTGACAGAGCTAGACTCTGTCTCAAAAAAAATAAAAATAAATAAATAAACATTTAGAACATGAACATAAAACACTTAAGGAAAACTACATTTTGCATTCATGATTTTAATGAATTGAGTAACTTAAAATCTTCATATGAGGAAATAAACACCTATTGTTTTCTCTGTGCTCCAAAAACCACTTTTCATGGAGAAAATAATTCATTTGACAACCTTAATATGTTTTCCATAAAATCCTGCTAAAAAGCATTATTAATACTCATTAACTTTGAATATGCTGTATTTGCTATTATGGCTATTACCATTAAATCGACTAAATTAGAAATAATTACATATAGGAGAATAAGTAAGTAAAGTCAATAAGATCCATTACAAACGAAATATTTAAATATTTTCCTAAGTACAGACTGGATACTGTACGTATTTTATGATTATGAGAGAAAGATATATTCATAAATATAGTTTCAAAAATCAATAAAACATTTAAAACGTATACATATCACATAAATATAAATAGGCACAGTCACACATACATACTGGAATATGTCTTTCCAAATTTTCTGTACTAATATCTTTTGCTTACATGGCTTAGTTCAGATTCTATACACAATTAGGCATCAACATTGTATTTCTTTAATATTTTATTAAATTTCATATACATTGAATACAATTTCAAAATTTAAAAATAAAATGAATATATCCTAAATGAAAATACTAAAATTAAACCACTTTTTTAAAATCTTCATTATTATTGAAATAAAACCAGCAAAATGTTATTTGTTTATATATATATATATATTCTTTTTCTCCCACTTTATACTTTGGATCTGTAATGATTAAAAACTCAATTTTTCTAACCTTACAAGTCTCTGCTTTATTATATCCACAGTTTTGAGTATGATTAATTGACAATCCCAAAAAGAGTATCTGTTTTAGGAAGGATTAATTTTCCTTTTGTCTGTGCTTTTATTTATATTTAGTTATTTATTTATTTATTTTAGAAACTGACGTTTATTTTCTATCAACTATTTTTCCATGCTGCTTAAGAGCCCGTGTAAGAACAGCTTAAGACCATTCAGTGGTTGCTCCTAGCCATTCAGTGGCCTGAGCAGTGGCAGCTGCAGACCAGTCTTCCATGGCAGGCTGAGCACTCCAGTCTTCAGTAGGGAACTGCTGAATTGGCACAAAGGACACCTGCACACCTTCAGACCAGTCTGCAACCTCAGGCTGAGTAGCAGTGAACTCAGGAGCTGGAGCAGTCCATTCACCCTGAAATTCCTCCTTGGTCACTGCCTTTTCAGCAGTAGCCTGCTCTTCTTTTTCAATCTCTTCAGGATCTCTGTAGAAGTAGAGATCAGGCATGACCTCCCACAGGTGTTCATGGGAAATGGTGCCATGCATGCGCAGAACTTCCCGAGCCAGCATCCACTACATCAAACCCACTGAGTGAGCTACCTTGTTGTTGCATGGGATGCAATGTGCTTTTAAACAACCAATTTGAAAGCAAGTATTGTGTTTACACTGAAGGCTGCAACAAAGTGAACCACTTTAGCGTTTCTTTTTTTTTTTTTTTTTTTTTTTTTCCTCAGCTTGGTCTTCTAATGCTTTAGCCACCCTCAACATGTGATATAACCGACTCTTTCTCTATCATTGCACAAGGGGCAACAACTACCGGTTGCAAGCCACCAAAAACATGGTGTGATTAGTGTGCTATCATTAATTTCACGGATTCTCTGACTTGTTCCTCCTTGACATCGGGGCTTTTTATTTCAGGCTGGCTTCTCTTATGGTAGCTTAATGTATGCAGCAATGGCAGTCCTGATTTCTGTTTAACATTCCATCAACAGCAAGGCACCGTGGAAAATAATTTGGTTATTGTACCTCAGAGCTGTAATGAAGTGGCTGACTCCACTTTGGGGTGTTTGACTGCTCACAGTTTTCAAGCACATTTCCTCTTCTCCTTGTGCCTTACATCTGGGTAAGTGGATGAGAAAGTCCAGGTTCTCTCTCCTTTTGCACTGACAAGAAGTTCAAATCATGCAATTTCAGGCCCTTGTAGGAACCTTCATTCCAGCTCTGCCTTTTAAATACAGTAAAACTCCAAATCACTTTTTAACTGGATCTCTCAAGTCCTTTTCACACCTCTTTGGGAAGCCACCTTTGCATCCCATGTAAGTCTCATTATGAGAGCCTTTTATAACCTTTTTGTGCACCTGTAGCATCATCAGTGTCAATATCCAAACAAAATTTTGGAGAAGCAGTCATGTAAAGAGTTGGTGACCAGATGCTATGGTTCATTCCTGCAATCCTAGCTAACTAGGAAAATGAGGTGGGATGATTACTTGAGTTTAGGAGTTAGAAGCTGCAGTAAAATATGATTGCACCACCGCACTCAAGCCTGGGCAACAGAGTGAGATCTTGTCTCCAAAATTGAAAAATAAAAAGCTAGGATGTGTGAAACTGTTTGACTATCTCTGATTTTTTTTTTTTCCTTGCAGGGGATAGGGAAGCACACTGAGTTTTGAATACCTTCCAATGGAGCACGATAAAACTCACAATATTTTTGGAGCTCTATAGCATGTTCTCTCTGAACCAAATATTAAATGCTACATTATGTTAAAAGAAAAAAACTTTAGACAAATTAAATTTAAAATAATTTAATTTAGCAAATGTAAAATTCTCCCCAGGACCTGAAAGCTTACGGAGATGAATAACTCCTCCCTTCTCAGGCCCAGTTCCAAGGAGCAAGGCCACTTGCGTCAGCAGCATGCGTCAGCAAGATAGAAGAAGCAGGAAGAGAGGCAGCCCAAGACACCTACCCTGGCCAGAAGACAGGTACCCCTGAAGATCGAGAAAGAGGCCATCTGTGTACAACATAGCAGTCATGTCAGACCAGGACACTTCCTGTTTACAGGAGACTATAAAACCTTTGCCCAGTCCTCACTTGGGGCTGACTCCATTTTAGGGCTCAGCCTGCCTGCACCCAGGCGCTCATTGAAACAGCATGTTGCTCCACACTACCTTGTGTTGCCTGTTGGCACACCCTTGGGGTTCAAACTAATACAAGAGCCTTACATCTGGCGCCAAAACCTGGGAGAGACTCAGGTTTGTGTCCCTCATGGACCCACCCCTCCACCCCAGAGAGCAGGCCACAGCAGCCGGATAAAGTAAGCTCCTCAGCCTCCAGTAGCCATTCCGTGCATGCATGTTGGTAAGTTTCCCCAGGAGCCCGGTTAACAGGGAAAATTCTGCATGGCCTCTCTTGGTTTCTCCAGTCCGAAAACCTGACGTTGGTCCAAGAAGGCTCCGGCGTGTGCCAGGCACTCGCTGATCAATTTGTTCTTATTCTCTAAGCCATTTGATCCTGTTCCGGGAACAAAAAAGACAGCGGTGGTGATTGCGCCTTTTATCATCTCCCTCTGGCCATCCACGATGGTCTCCTTTTCCCTATTATTCCGAGACTACCCTCTGTTACGGGAAACTCCTAGTCCTTCATTCCAAAAAACGGGCCTTTAGATTGCCTCATAAAAAACCTGCAAACCTTAGGTCTGAGGCAAATTATCCACCCTAAGCTCCTTGTCTTTTTTTTTTTGCAATTCAGTCTGGGCACAATACAAATTGGATAATGGGTCCAAATGGCCTGCAAATGGAAGAACATTCGACTTTACAATTTTAACTCATTTAAGGTATTATTGACCAAGACTGGAGAAATGGGGATAAATTCCTTCTGTCCATGCCTTTTCGCACTCAGATCACAACCCGACCTCTGCAGTTCTTACCTGTTCAAATTCTTCTCATCCATTCTCGCTGCCCTGATCGCCTTTCTCCTCCAGACTCTCCCTCCTTTTCCTCGTTAGATCCAGCAGACTGCTGTCCACCCGTCCCAGCACCTACCTCTCTCTCTCAACCATCTTCTTTAACCCCCTAAGCCTCCTCTTTATCTTGTCAGCCACCATCTTCCCAGACGCCATCTTCTCAGCCGCCACCTTCCCAGCCACCAGTTTCCCATCTACCACCTTTTCAGCTGCCATCTTCCCAGTCAGCTGTATACACTTCCTTTCCTACACTGTCCCCTCCTCAGGACAATTCTAATATTCCCAGTACCTATTCTCCTCCCCCACCACCCTCTCCTGAGGCTTGTAAACCCATCCTGCCACCTTATGCCCCTATCTATCCTCCATTGCCTGTTAACCCCACTTCCCCCTTCAAACCCACAGCAGGAACCACTTCCAGGTTTTTCCTTCTCTCCTACCCATACTCGCTCACTAGCCATCTTTGGCCCATGCCCCACCCTTACTTCAGCACCGGTGCTAGAATGCCTCCTTTGGGAAGTGGCAGGAGCTGAAGGTATTGTTAGCGTTCATGTTCCCTTCTCCCTCACTGATCTCCCTCAAATTAGGAAAAGACTCGGTTCATTTCCAGAAGACCCTACCTTTTAAATTAGTGAGTTTCAATACCTTACCAAGCCGTATGAACTACCCTGACATGACTTCTACATAATCCTCTCTTCCACCCTCACCACAGAAGACTGAAACCATATCTGGACCCTAGCTCAGGTACATGCTGATACCATTCATCACCAGGCTCCTGCCCAGCTTACTGGCACAGAGGCAGTCCCCAAATAGGACCCCCATTGGGATTATCAAGATGGGGCCTCTGGAGGCCACCATCGAGACCACATGATGGTGTGTCTCCTTGCAGGACTCAAAAAGGGTACCCATAAATAGGTAAACTATGAAAAACTTTCAGAAATCACCCAAGGTCCTGTTGAAAACCCAGCCCTTTTCCTCTCTCATTTAACTGAAGCCATGAGAAAGTATACCAACCTAGACCCAGCCAGCCTAGAAGGAACCACCACCTTAAACCTTTGGTTCATCTCCCAATCCACCCCCGATATTTGGCAGAAGTTTCAGAAGCTTGACAAAGGTCCTCAAACCCCACAATGAGACCTTCTTAATTTAGCCTTCAAAATCTTTAACAATCTTAATGAGGAAAGTCAAAGGCAAAAAGAGGCAGAGTTTCAAATACTTGCCTCCACCATCAGGGGCCCTACAGGCCCACAGGGCCACAGCTCCACATGGAAGCCTCCTAGCAATCCATCTCCATCTGGCACCTACTTCAAGTGCGGCAGTGAAGGCCCCTGGTCCAGACAATGCTCAAACCCAAGTAAGCCCACCAGGCTGTGCCCCTTCTGTGGAAGACCCCAATGGAAGTGGGACTGTGAGCAGCCCCCACAAGGACCGCCCCCATCCCTTCCCAAGTCAGCCAAAACCTGCCACTCGGATCTCATTGGCCTTGCTGCTGAAGACTAACGGTGCCCTGGAATGGATGCCCCGGCAACTATCATCACTTCATCCAAGCCAAGGGTAACCCTGATGGTGGGAGATAGGCCAGTATGTTTTTTCATTAATTCCAGGCCAACCTACTCTGCTTTACCTAATTTTTCAGGACCCACCCAGTCCTCCCAAGTCTCTGTTGTGGGAATTGATGGCCAAGTCTCCAAGCCCCAAGTCCCCCTCTACTTTTCTGCCCCCTTCACACCTTTTCCTTCACTCACTCTTTCTTAATCCTGCCCTCATGTCCAACTCCACTCCTAGGCAGAGACATCCTTCCAAAACTCCATGCTATTCTCCACTTCCACATTCCCCATGGTACCCAACACATCAACCCAGACTCCTCCGGGGCTTCTAACTTTCTTCTACCCCTCCAACTTCTCACCTTAAAACTTGCAACTTTTCCATATCCCCCATCCGTAGTTATGCCCACTGTTTAGGATACTTCCACACCTTCAGTTGCAGAACAACACACCTCCATCCACATTACCCTTAAAGAGCCCATCCAGTTCCTATCACAGAAGCAGTGTCCCATCCCCCAAGCAGCTCTCATAGGCCTAAAGCCTATCATTTCTCGCCTCCTCACCAGTCACCTACTCCGCCCAACAAACTCCCCTTTTTAACACACCAGTTCTACCTGCTAAAAAGCCAGATGGAACTTATCGCTTAGTTCAGGACCTCAGGCACATTAACCAAGCTTCCAGTAAGTCCTAACCCATATACTTTACTTTCCACAGTTCCCTCCAATACCACCCATTTTTCTGTTACAAACTTAAAGAATACTTTTTCCGGCCGGGCGCGGTGGCTCAAGCCTGTAATCCCAGCACTTTGGGAGGCCGAGACGGGCGGATCACGAGGTCAGGAGATCGAGACCATCCTGGCTAACATGGTGAAACCCCGTCTCTACTAAAAAATAAAAAAAAACAAAACAAACAAACAAACAAAAACTAGCCGGGCGAGGTGGCGGGCACCTGTAGTCCCGGCTACTCGGGAGGCTGAGGCAGGAGAATGGCGTAAAAACCCGGGAGGCGGAGCTTGCAGTGAGCTGAGATCCGGCCACTGAACTCCAGCCTGGGCGAAACAGCCAGACTCTGTCTCAAAAAAAAAAAAAAAAAAAAAAAAAAGAATACTTTTTTCACAATTCCTTTACACCCTAATTCCTGAAAACTCTTTGCTTTAAGTAGGAAAACCCCAACACCCACCTTTCACGTCAGCTCACCTCGTACATACTACCTCAAGGTTTCAGAGACAGCACCCACCTTTTTGGACAGGCCCTTGCTCTGTACTTTATCCCTAAAACCGTCCACTCTTTTTCAATGTGTTAATGATTTCCTGTGTAGCCCTTCTCAAAGAGACTGCAACACCCATACTATCTCTCTCTTTTAAACTTCTTGGCAGAATGGGGGTATTGGGTCTCCCCGAAGAAAGCACAAATATGCACCACCTCAGTCACCTATCTAGGTCTAGCCCTTACCCCGTGAATACGAGGTCTCACAGCTGACCGCATATCCCTCTACCAGTCCCTCCTGCCTCCACAGACTAAGCAAGAAATTCTCTCTTTTCTAGGACTAGTGGGATATTTTAGGCTCTGGGTTCCCTCCTTCACTTTACTTGCCAACCTGTTACACAAGCTGCTAAATGCTCTCTCCATAAGCCTTTAAAACCTGCACAGCCTGTTACCCAAACTTTCTGTCCACTCCAAAAGTCTCTCATCTCAACCCCCATCCTCACTCTCCCAGACCTCACCAAAACTTTCTCCCTCTATACCAACAAACAGCATGGAGTTTCACTAGGTCCTCTAACCCAGTCTGAGGGGCCCACCCTTCAGGTTATCACCTACCTCTCTGAACAACTTTAAACCACAGTTCTCAGATGGCCTGCCTGCCTCCAAATCACTATGCTAACCAGCTCCCATCTAAACTCAGCCATGCTCTTACCTGAAGCTACAACCACCCAAGACCCTACATACTTCTGTGTGAACACTGTTCAAATCTTTTTTATACATTTTCCAAACCTAACAGACCAATCCCTTCCAGATGCCTCCTTTACTTCGTTTGTAGATGGCAGCTCCTTCCTACATCAAGGATGCTGGCATGCTGGTTGTGCTATGGTGTCACCCACATACACACGCTATTGAAGCCAATCGGCTCCCCCTAGGCACCACCTTCCAAAAAGCTGAACTCATTGCTCTCACTCGAGCTGCCAGACAACAAATTAACGTATATTCAGATTCTCGTTATTCGTTCCATATAGTACACTCACATTCGTCTATCTGGAAAAAGCAAAGTTTCCTAACTATAAAAAAATAAATAAATAACTCCCTGTCATAAATGGCTCCCTCATCAGAAAGCTCCTTCAAGCTGCCAGACTGCCACAGAAAGTTTCCATCATTAATTGCAGGGGCCACCAAACCCCAGACATTCCTGTATCAGCTAGAAATGCACTAGCAGATCAGGTAGCCAAACAAGTAGCCCTACAACCTGTGCAAAGCCAGTTTCTGTCCCTGCAGTTGTTCTCACGTCTTTACTCCTCGGAATAAAAGGAGGACTTCCGAGCCCAAAACCTTCAAAAGCAAGGACAATGGTATGTCAAGAAAGGGTGCTTCATTCTTCCTCACTCTCAAGGCCTTCCACATCTCCAAAGCCTCCACAACTCTTTACATATTGGTCAAAAACCTCTCTTGCAACTTCTCCGCCCTATTCCACTTGTCCTCACCTTTCCAGCCATGTTTGAGAAATCAGCCAGTCCTGCTCTATCTGCCACTCAGCGTTAAACTCCAGCACTTCCTCCGGCTGCCACCTTTTCCTACCCACCAAGCCCGGGCCCAGGTACCTGGGGAAGACTGGCAAGTAGACTTCACTCACATGCCTCCCAATAAATGGGTCTGCTATCTTCTAGTCTTTGTCTGTGCTTTCTCTGGGTAGGTAGAAGCATTCCCAACAACTTTAGAAGGTGCAAATATCTTCACACAAACTCTCATCATGCATGTAATTCCCCGTTTCTGACTCCCAGTGTCCATCCAATCCCATCATGGACCCGCGTTCATCAGCCAAATTACTCAAGGTGTCTCTACATCCTTAAGAATAAAGTAGGTTCTCCACACACCCTACAGGCCTCAATCTTCAGGCAAACTTGAAAAAAGGAACTCTGTCCTTAAAGCCCAACTTACCAAGCTGGCTCTAGAAACCCACCAGTTGTGGAGATAAAATCTCCCTTTCACCCTCATGACACTCCATGCAACACCAAAGGCATCATGTTTTTATAGTCCCTTTGAAATCAATATGGCCAAACTTTTGTCTTGGGGCCTCCACCCTTACCAGACTCTAAGCCACTCAGGAATTACCTCCTCTCCTTAATCCAGACACAATTTTTCATTCATGAAGTAGGAGATGAGGCCATGCCCATCCCTGTTGACACTTCCTTGTCCTCTCAACATAACTGTCTTGTAGGCACAGACGTGTTTATCTGCCCGACCCTCACCCAAAAGCTACAACCAAAGAGGACAGGGCCCTACACTGTGATACTCAGCACGCCAACTACAGTGAGAGTCCAACGACTCCCCAACTGGGTCCATCACACCAGGGTCAAGCTCATCCCTAAGGCTACGCCTTCCTCCAAAACACTAGCAGTGGGCAACAGCCTCGGATTCCCTGTATATAATAACCTAAGCAAAGAAAAATGGTCCTTAAACATAGGAGGAAGCCAAAGATGGCAAGGGGATGAATGGCTTCTGGAAGGGATCCTCGAATAGAATGATCCTGCCACTTTGGCCGAGGGTGGTTCATGGAGTTATTGCACTCCTATATATATGCTAAATAGAATAATTAGACTACAGGCTATTCTAGAGATAATCACTAACCAAACCACCTCAGCCCTGGAAATGCTCACAAAATAGCAAAACCAAATGCGTACAGCAATTTATCAAAACAGGCTAGCGCTAGACTACTTATTAGCAGAAGAGGGTGGAATCTGTGGTAAGTTTAATATCTCTAATTGCTGTCTTAATGTTAGACAATAATGAAAAAGTGGTTCTGGAAATCACTTCAAACATCAGAAAAGTAGCCCACTTACCAGTCCAAACCTGGAAGGGATGGGACCCAACAAACCTTCTAGGAGGGTGGTTCTCCAATTTAGGAGGATTTAAAATGCTTGTAGGGACAGTAATCTTGATCAATGGGCTCCTCCTGTTTCTCCCCTCTGTTATTCCACTGATAATAAAAGCCATTACCACTCTTGTTGAACCTACACTTAATCAGCAGACAGTCCAGATGATGCTCCTGCTACAACACCACGACGGATACAAACCCGTCTCTCAAGAATACACCAAAAGTTAAGCTTTTCTTTTTCCAAGATGCCCATGCCACCCCAGTGTCACCCATGAAGTAGTTATTGAGAAAGTCATCCCTATTCCCTTTTTCTATAACCAAATAGACAGGAATGTAAGATTCTCCCTGGGATCTGAAAGCTTAAGGAGAAGAATAACTCCTCCTTTCTCAGGCCCAGTCCCAAGGTGCAAGGCCACTTGCGTCAGCAGCGTGCATCAGCAAGATAGAAGAAGCAGGAAGAGAGTCAGTCAGAAGACACCACCCTGGCCGGAAGACAGGTACCCCTGAAGATCAAGAAGAAAGGTACCCCTGAAGGCCATCTCGTTACAATGTAGCAGTTACGTCAGACTAGGACACTTGTTGTTTGCAGGAGACTATAAACCCTTTCCCCATCCTCACTTGGAGATGATGCCATTTTAGGCCTCAGTCCACCTGCACCGAGGCACTCATCAAAACAGCATGTTGCTCCACACCACATGGTGTTGTCTGTTGGCATGCTCTTTGGGTTCTAACTGATGCAAGAATACTACAGCAAAGAACTACTCATGAATCAGACAACCCTCAGAACCAGAAGAGGTTCACAGAGCTCTGTTTTGCAGTGGGCAGGCAGCATTTGTGGAGAGAAGATGGAAGTGAGTTACAGAAACAATTTGATTGATTACAGCTTGGGGTTTGCCTTATTTGAACATTGTATGATCAGTTGGCTGCCTATGATTGATTAAAGCTCAGCTGGTATTACGGGCTGAGACAGCTATTTGTTACAAAAGTATACTCCTCATTTAGGTTTTTAGTTAGTTTATGTACTGAGTTAGATGCAGTTCATGACATAAGGACTCCGAATCACTATGAACTGGAGCCTCAGGTCAGATTTAATTTAATTTAACAATTTATTATTAAATACTGGTAAATTTGTTACTGTTTTTTATATAGGTTTTCTGTTTTAAATACTCTCTTCTTGAGTTCAGGAACATTATCTTGGCTTTTTTTTTCCCCTACCCTTCCCCCACCATATAAGACTTAGTGCAGTAATAAGCAAACATTTATTTATTTTTGTATGTTAGGATATTTTCACATCCTTTAAGGCAATATATAAAAGAAGGATTGATGATGTATTTTATGTAAAACAGTCAGATGTTTGCTTGAATAAACAATTTAACATCTTATAGTACGGTAGGTTAATATGAGATTGTGTTATACAAAAAACAAGCAGAAATAACTTATAATTACAATGTACCATTATGTGGAGTTGTTGATTCTGCAGCACTGAATACATAAACATTTACTGAACATTTATTATATTCACACCCCTGCATTAGTTTCTTTTGTTTAGTTTTGAACAGCTTTATTGAAATACAACTCATGTATCATACTTTCATCTTCGTAAATTGTGAAATTCTATGTTTCCAATTATATTCACAGGTTTGAGTAAGCATCATCATAATCTCATTTTAAAATATTATCCCCCTATAAAAATTACCCATTAGCTGTTACTCCCTATTCTCTCACATAGGCAATCTCATAACTCCTAATCTAAGCAACCATAATATATTTACTGTATCTCTATAGATTTGCCTATTTTTTTCATTTCGTAGAAATGAAAACATAACATATGAAGCGCATGAGTTTGTAGTGGGTTTAGCTTAAGATATTGATTAATTGTTTTATATATTTCTGTAGATGATTTCCAATTTCTCCATTCTCTTCAAATACCTAAACCTTTTCACTTTCAGCAGATGTCCTTGATTCCTCCTTTAAGAAGGAAATAGAAACATCAGAAGAGGATTTTCCAACTTCCTTCCACCAAACTTAGCAACCTACAAGCAATGATACAATTTTTTCTCATTCTTTTTTGTTGTAATGTACATTTTCCCTCTATTGTCCTTAAATGTTGTGGTTCCTGAATGTTAGATTTGTTTTTCTCATTCTGTTCTCTGACTTTATTTCTTTTATAGTACAGTAACTTCAAAATGTATGTATTATATATTAGGTTTTATCTATCGTAGCAACTCCACTTACAACACAGTTAAAACTCAATTCAAAATCTATTCCATGTATACTGTATCTATTGTTCCACAATTATTAAATAATAACTATCCACACAGTGGCACAGGGTCAAAATCTACCTTAACCAATATATTTTAAAGTCCAGGATATAAAAGCCCAGGAATAATTACAGAGAAACAAAACCTCTGCCTCTAACTAAATTACATTCTGGAACAGATGGTATTTATTAACCAAATATTTATGTGCATAAATATATTTAAAGTTTGTATTAAGCTCTATGTAGGAAAGGACTAGAGTGCCATGAATGCAAATCAAGGGACATGACCTAGTCAAGGCAATCAGGGAAAGTTTCCCTGAGGGAATGATATTAAGTCAAGGCCTAAAAGGGAAGATGACAAAAAAAATAGCAGATGAGTAGGGGCTTTGCATAATATCATAATATCACGTACCCTTAGGTCAAGGGAATTGAACTCATTGAGCCTTGTGGATTAATAATGGGGATTCATAAATGAAAACTGTGGCAGTTGCCAGAATTATGGAGAACAGACCATGGACAGCCAACAGTGAATAAATATCAGATCATATTGTCCTATTGCTCCCAGAAAAAAAAAAAAAAAAAGATATTCAACATGGCATAAGAATGTCATGACCAAACTGGCCTTTCCTTTAGTCTCCAGACACTGTATTTTTTCATCTACGTAATATACCCCTACTCGTCTGTTATTTTTTTGTCGTCTTCCTTTTAGGCCTTAACCTCATATGACTCCCTCAGGGAAACTTTCCCTGATTGCCTTGGCTAGGTCAAGTTCCTTTATTTGCATTCATGGCACTCTATTCTTTATTTATTTATTTATTTATTTATTTATTTATTATTATACTTTAAGTTCTAGGGTACATGTGCATAACGTGCAGGTTTGTTACATATGTATACTTGTGCCATGTTGGTGTGCTGCACCCATCAACTCGTCATTTATTCTTTAACTACATAGTGCTTAATACAGTCATGAAATATATTTACACACATAAATATGTGGTTAATAAATACCATCTGCACAAGAATGTAATTTAGTTAGAGGCAGAGATTTTGTCTCTCTATAATTATTCATTTGTCAGACATATTACATGTATAATACGTATTTTTGAAATGGATTCATTAATGAAGGAATAGCTACAACATTATGGTTTGAATCCATTGAATTCCATCTACCAGGCGTGTGTGTGTGTGTGTGTGTGTGTGTGTGTGTGTGTTGTATGTTCATGTATGTGTGTGTGTGTATATATCTGCCAACATTTTCTGTTCAGTATCATTAGTCTATTGAGGCTTAGGGCACAAGAACGCAACAATAATTGATTTGAAAAGCTGTCTAAGTTACACTATATGAATGTTCATTGCTGTTTCATTATTAAAAAGAAATACCCTACTTATTCTTTCCAGTTTCCCTGGGGTAGGAGGAGATCAGGTAAAAAGAAAAAAAAGAACAAATCTATTTTTGCATATTCTAGTTCAATAGACATGCTAAAAACAAAAGTACCTCCTGATCACTTGAAAATGTTGAATATTCATTTTGGAGTTATGTAAAATGAGACTATTAAAAAGCTGATTTTTGTTGTTGTTGTTGGGATGGAATCTTGCTCTGTCACCAAGGCTAGAGTGCTGTGGTACAATCTTGGCTTACTGCAACCTCAGCCTCCCAGGTTCAAGCAATTCTCTTGCCTCAGCCTCTGGAGTAGCTGGGACTACAGGCATGCACTACCATGCCCGGCTAATTTTTCTTTTTTCATATTTTAGTTGAGATAGGTTTTCGCCATGTTGTCCAGGCTGGTCTCTATCTCCTGATCTCATGATCCGTCCGTCTCGGCCTCCCAAAGTCTGGGGTTACAGGCATGAGCTACCGCGCCCCGCCTAAAAAGCTGATGTTTATAATAAAAATTATTAGCAAGTCTATGAAGAAAACATAAATCAGACAAGAATATTAAAATATTATGATTAGATACCCATTTTTCAGAAAAAGAGTATCCAATCAGTAATTTTAAAATTAGCAATAAGTGACAAGTGAATTCCTTAATTTTAGTTACATATCAAATAGTTTCTATTACTAAAAGAAAACCTATTTTTAAAATATATTTTATTCACTTTTACATTAAAACAAGAGTACCAATTGAAAAGAATCTAAATTTTGCTAAAATTGGAAAACTTTATTTAATATTGGAGGGATATTTTCATATTTTCACAGAGAAATATTTTTTTCTGTGAAATATAACCATATATATAACCTAATGTACATAAAATAACCATAAACCATGTATATAACCATATATGTTTAAAATTACCAAAATTATACACACATATATATACATATATATGTAATGTTAGAGACAGGACCTTGCTCTGTCACCCAATCTGGGGTGCAGTGGTGCAATAATGGTTCACTGCAGCCCTCCCACATCAGTTTCCCAAGTAGCTGTGACCACAGGCATGTGCCACCATGATTGGCTTTTTTTTTTTTTTTTTCCATGGAGATGAGGTCTTGTTCTCTTGGCCAGCTGGTCTCAAACTTCACCTGAAGCAATTCTCCCATACTAGAACCCAAAGTGCTGGGATTACAGACATAAGCCACCACACTCAGGCTGTTATATATTTAAATAGGATTTTAGCACATAAAATAAGATGACTATTGATACAAAATGGCAAAACTCACCGAATAAATGTTGCAGTTGCTGAAAGTTATTGTAAGTCTATGGCTAACATCACTTTTATAGAAAAAGTCGTTATTTAAAAATATGAAAAATCACCATAGCCTATGTAAAAGATTAGGTCCATGCTCTGTCCATATTCGCAATGCAGCCTTAAGGTTCAGGTCCTGAATTCACTGTGTTTATTTTTTTTTTCCTACTTTATCTGTCTTCTTTCTGCCTGAAAGCTTTCTGTAAGTATTGGGCTAGATTTACTTGAGAATTTGTGGTGGAGATAAACTGCTAAGTTTATTTTAGTGTGTTTAAGATATGGTAATAGAGAATATACATCTAATTTATTTACTAAAGGAAAGAAAGCTTCCAGCTGAAAGTGATGCCAGGTTGAGGTTGGAAGAGTTAATTTGACCAAAGATGTGTGTTTTAGAAAAATGAGGATAAAAGGGGAAGGGAATTCCAGAAATACAATACATGTGGCTGTGATGTATATTGGAAAAACATAGACATTATAAAATATAAAATGCAAACTATGGTAAAAACCAAAACCTGCAGCATCTTGCATAACTTAGCTCAAAAACAACCAGCATGTTCTAAACAGAGAATTGATTTATGTTTTATAACACTCTATGAACAGTGTAGTCATCAGAAGTCAGGAGACAAGGTGGCAAAAAAATCCACTTCTGAGGCATTTTTAATGATCCAAGTGTAAGCTTAAAATGAAGCAGTTATTGTGGTGTTGGAGAAAAGTAACAGCTTTTAAGATGAAAAATTGCTATGGGTTTGCATTAATTTTACCCTTGTCAATTTTATTTTCAGAATAGAACAGACAATTTTTGGCTTAGGTAATTAAGTGGATAGGAACATTAAACCTAGGTGAAAGAATAGAACTCCAATTATTTAACTCCAGAGGAAATTGTAATTGTTTACCAAAATTCGGAGTTGCATGCCTTAAATACCTTAAAGGCGGCATTTCTTTTTGGCTTATGGACTCAGACATACTTTTACAGGCACAATAGGTATTAATATTTTGAATGACTATATTCTACATTGAATAAAAGCAAACAAAAACATTTCTAGCACTCTTTTTAATCACATTGTGTTTGCGGTTGTAATACTGTACTTTTCTTATTCAATTAGGAATAGTGGAATATATCTATTCATTTTTTGCTCTGTCTTAAAACAACCTGAGATACATTACAATAGTAGACACACTCAGAGTGTGTCTATTAAAGAGTAGCAGGAAATAAATCCACAGAAAAGGAAAAAGTAAATAAACATAACATATGCAGAAAATTGGAATTATATCTCAGTACCTCTAAGGCCACCAATTTTAATTTTTTTCCTGGCCAAAGCAAGAATGTTCTCTTAATTAATGGCTTTGTTATTTTTCCATACTTGGTATGTTGTTGATGTGAACAATTCAGCACTTGCCTTTGACCCCTAAGATGGCCAGAAGAATAGATTTGAAGTCATTGCTGTGGGTCATCTCACAGAACCTTTACTATGAGTATTTTCATATCAAATGTGTAAGGTGTGCTGAAATAATCTCACCAGGGGATGTAGAGTCTTTGTGTTCTCAAAATATTCAGTTCTGTCTTTCTAAAAGGATATTCTCAGAGGAGCCTGATCTCACTGCCATTGTTAGGATATGTGATTGCCTGAATATTTGAAAGTTATTTTCATGAGACACTTTGGTCCCCCATTTCAGTCTCCCAAATAAGGAAATCTTCCCCTTATGCCTCCCAAGTATCAAGGTGACTAAGGAATGATAAAAAGAACTTTGAGGAGATATATAGATGCACCTTTAAAACTTCAGGCCCTTAAGTCTCATTATCTAAAGCATAATATCATAATAACATTAAGCAACTTGTCCAAGGTCATGCATTTGTCATATAAAATAATGAAAATCATATTCAGCCTGCTCTTCCTCCAGAGCCCAAAGTCTTGCCAGTATGCTAGGCTGCCTTAAGTTTATTTCTTGTAACATTATTTTCATGAGTGACACAAAATTAATGGGGTTAAGAGATCTTATTTGAAAGTACTAACTACCGTATCATCCTCTTGAAGATTAACATTGATGGTTATTACATTAAAATCTATCAATCCCCTGAAGACAATGCTTATGTAACATTCCCATGTCACAGCTTTGTTTGCCTTTTCTGTATCCTTCATACCACCAGGCCTGCATTGGGGTTTAAAATACTCCTTTCTCCTCAAAGTTGCTTCCAGATCATTCTTCTTCCCTTCTCTATATAAATACAGATTTGATTTCATCATCAGTGTACATAATTCCTCCTATGCCTACATTTTGTAACCATCTTAATATTCCACCTCACACTTTCCATACATCAATTCCTATATTATGTAAGCCACATTGAGATGTATAATACTCTGAACCTACCACATTGTTACTTTCTCCCATCCTTTGTCCTCCCTTCCTTCTTATAAAACTAAGATGCCCTGGTTCATGATAATGAATGAAACACTCTTGTTCTTAACTTGTTCTGTGAATATTACCTGGCAAAACCAGAATCCTATTCATATCTTCTTCTACCTATTTTGTGCCTGAACCCACACAATAGCTGATAGTGGTTGGAGAATAATCCATAATCACATTAATTGGTCTTATTTTAAAATCATAATGATGAACTTTGTATAGGCAAACTATTCTACTTTTTAATTTTCTTCTTGAATTTTTTACTATCTCTTTTCTGATTTTGACACTCAACTGGCAACTTTGCTTTCTACTGTAAAAAGTGTACATGTAATGAAAATGAAATCTCAAAGAGCAATTCACCTCACCTATTTGCATCCATGTTCACAAATTCTGCCTTCATTCCTGCTACTATGATGAAATATGCCTGGTATTTGTCAACCTGTCTGCTTGGACACTAGACCCCCTTTCCCCATGTTTATTTAGGGTGATAGTTCTTACAGTTATCCCCTGACTGCCATAATCAAAATTTCAATATCTACTCAATCATTCCTATCATCAAAAGTACAGTATTCTCAAAGCTCTTTTCTTTTGTAAAACACAAACATCTTTTTATCCCATATGGCCTGTTTCTGTTTCCCTGAATAGCAAACATTTTCCAAGGTGATCTATGCTCACACGAGTCAAATCCTCTCTTGCCTACTTACTGAATCCTATCATTTTGCAAAAGAACTCTTTATAAGACAAAAAAAAAAAAAAAAAAAAAAAAAAAAAAACTTCCAAATTAACAAACACAATGGTAATTTTAATGTACTTATCTAATTTGGTCAATCTGAACAATTTGGTATAGTCAGCCACTTCCTTTTATTTGATGTACATTTATTTTTCATTGACTTCCAAGATACCATACTTTACTGGATTTATTCTGACGTCTCCTTCTCAGTTACAGTGACTGGTCACTGAACTCAAAAAGTTGAAATGTCCAGGGTCTTATTCTTGGGATCTTTCCCCATATTTGTCTATACTTACTCACGCACTTGGTGATATTGTTCAGCCAAAAGTCTTTCAAATACTGTCCATATACTGATAACAATCAGGTTTAGATTTCAGGCCTAGACCATTACCTCTGAGTTCCAAACTCAAATATTTTAACTAGTTATCTACATTAACTTACACATTTAGTATGCATTTTAATCATAAAATGACCAAAACTAAAACCACTGATAGGATTTATTCTCTTGGTTGTTTGTAGCTAACACATAAATTACTTTTTCCATCATTTAATTGCTAATGTTTAATTTCCCATGTTAAATATTTTTCTGTTATCAAATCTGTGTGTGTGTACAGATTTGTGTGCATGTGTGTGTATACACACCTATATATATTTTTATAGGTACATGTAATACAAAATCTGTGGTAGAAAGAATAATGTTCACCACCCACAGTGACTTGGCATATATTAATTAAAGTTCACGAGATGGGGAGATTATACTAGATTGTCTAGATCACCCAAAGTATTCATAATCGTCATGATAGTAGGTGGGCAGGAGAGTCACAGTCAGAGAAGGATATGAGATTACAAAAAAAAGTCAGAGTAATTCAGCCACAAGCTATGAAATATGAGTAACCTTTAGAGGCTGGAAATGGCAAGGATCAGATTCTTCCCTAGAGCATCCAGAGAGATTTTAGTTTTGCCAACACATTGATTTTCACTCTGTAAGATCCATTTCAGGTTTTGACCTCCAGAAGGATATGACAATAATTTTGTATGATTTTAAGCCACAAAATCATTGGTAATTTGCTGCAGCAGCAGTAGAAAATTAATGCCAATTTTTAAAATCTATTTATATTTTTCTATCATCCTTTTATAACTATTAATCTAGTCAAGATTTTTACCAACAAGCATTTATTTATATCTTAATATATACCTTGCTCTGCTTTAAATATGTGACAAATGTTAAGTTATTTTCATGTTTTGTGAAGTATTCTAACAGTCTTACCAGAGAGGCAATATTATTATGCCCATTATAGAGGTGATGAAAGTAAGGCACAAGACATACAGCATCTTATCAGAGTTAAAAAATGGGTAAGTTCTTTGTTTATCTTGAATAGACTATGATTCTTTTATTCGCAGGTGCTTGCACTAGCTCTTCTGGCTGCCTGTTATAATCTTTTCTCAGACCTCTAAATTTCTGACTCCTTATAATTCTCATCTTAGTTTAGAGCTAGCCTCTGCAAAAATAACCTTTCCTGGTGAAAGTAGTTTAGCAATCATACAGCCACACTCTTCCATTCTGTCCAATCATTGCATTTATTACTACCTGGCCTTAGTGTTACTTGCTTTTTGTTGTTGTTTTAATATTTTGTTTCCCTCCATTAGAAGATAATTGCATGAAAACAGGCTATTTTTGTATTTTATCGTTACTAGCTTTGAGACTTTGGCACTCGAAAATAATAGTTTATTATTTTGTAATAATCTGACTCTCAGTTTTTGTTTTATTTACTGGCAAATGTTTATTTTTTAATATTCCCTTCCTGATTTCTCTGAAGGTAAGCAAATACGAAATATATTTATTATCAGTTCGTATCAATATAGATAGAGTGATAGATGTGATAGATAACCGCAAGTAAAATTAAAGGTGTTAGGATTATTTAGGCTTCATTGGAGAATTCTTGTAATTATATCTCAGAGATAAAGTTGAATGTCTGGTTCTACACCCTTAATGGTAAGCCACTGCAATTTTGTGTGTAGAGCTAATATGACCAGTTTTATGTTTCAAAAAACTAACCTCAGACAGTTTGTAAAATGATGTGGAATAGACAAAAAAATAAATTAATGCATGGATGTATCTCTATGAAGACTATGAAGCTAACATGGAACATGGCAAGCACATAGCATTTAGTGCATGAAATTTACTGTATTTCCATTGCTGTATTTCCATTTACAGGGAATTAAATTCTGAAGATTGCCATGGGTACTTACCTACAAAATACAAACTACATCTGTAAAAGATGAAGAGCATCTTCAACTCACAAGCACATGAGGGTGTTAGAAAGTTGGTAGTTGAAGTCATGAGATTTTAGCTGTAACTGGTGTATTGATGATTTTATGCAAGAAATATTTGAAACTCTGATCACATATACACATACATAAGAAATAACAGCATCTATTTATTTATATCATCAGGTAAGCAAATCTACCTTTCAATGAACTTATTGTAAATACTGACTTTCATTATACAATTGTTATTATGGACAATTGTAACATAGCAAGAAAGTGAGTATTCAGTCACTAATTAAGTGTAATGTGGGGCACAAATGTACTCATTTTCTCCCAAAACTCATTTACTAAGAACATACTATGCACTAATCAGGCACTTTACTAGTCAATGTGGTTCTCACAGTAATATGCCAAATGCCTTCATGAAACCTATGGTTTTGTGACATATTTGGGCCAACATAGGAAGCAATTACAGCACAAAATGATTTGTCTCATAAAAATTGATGTTTTAAGAGTATACAGTAGAGGCAAGTGATGTTTTCAGAAGAAAATGGTTTTCAAAGTACAGCCTAGACAAATAATAATTAAGAGTTATTATGCTGAAGATGGGGAAGTTAAAAAGAAGAGTATGTGAGAAGGAAAGTGTCCTGGCAAGAAATTAAATTATGTATTTAAAGATGGTTGGAGCTTGGTAGACAAGAAGGAACTTCCAAGAGATTGATACAGATAGTAAGCAGAAAGACAATAACGAAAGTCCATCCAAGCCACTGAAGAGTTTGTGTTTTGCCTTGGAGCGATGGTATGCTGCTGATATAATGAGAAATCAAATAATGCTATTCAGTGTGTGTTGATAAAATTGTTCTAGCTGCCATGTGCAAATTTATCTTCAACTCATTTTGTTTCCAGAAATGTTGGGTGTGCAAAGTATATAGTAATTATTTTTAAATTAATAAAATAATATATTCATTAAGCATCTCCGGTGTATTGTGCCTGGCACTAGGAATATGTCAGAGAACAAGGCAGTCATGATCCATGTCCTTCTGAGCTTAGAATATTCTAGAGGCTGTCCAGCCAGCTGTTGACAGTTTTCAGAGCTGAACTCCAGAAACAGGATTTGGCTGTTGTTAAAAGTTAGAAAGTCAGTTTTATAAATATCATAATAGAAAGAGTCAACATCGCTATCAATTAAATTATGACCCACAGATTTTACTTTTTAATTAAATTTAAAAGCAAAAAGCAATGCATCTCATGTATATACATTTACATTGACTCAATTTTTGACGTATTAAATATAAATATACATCTAATTTTAACACAAACCAAATATTTATACATCTATGTTGGGCATTTTCAACAACATCTCTCTAGACACATTCAAAATGACAATGTCAAATAGTTCTTGAATAAAAGTTCATGAGACAGATGGTGTTGTGCCTGGATGTAAACATCAGGAGCTCTAAAATACCATTAAAGCACATAGATGACTTTTAGCAAGCTAATATTTGATATGATTCAGATAAACAATTCAGTCCTTCTATAGCAAATAACTTACCATATACCATTTATAACAGGAATCCACCTACATAACAATGAAAAATAAATAACTTCAGGAGTACATAAGTTGTGAGCAGGCCAAATTCTAAGTGCTAAAACATTGAGTAGTTTGGATATAAATAATACTTTATAATTAGTTGCCTGAAATTTTAAGATGCTATAAAATTATTCAAAATCTAGTAAAGCCCTACAGATATGACAAAAACACAAAGTGATATGGAAAAAATGATTAGCTTTCTTATGTTATTTCAGTTGAGTTATAAACTAGTTTTGTGCTTTAAAGAGAAATCCCTTATAAACAGAAAAAATATAACAGACCATATCACCCTATCATTTGCTGGGTGAATATATCAGGACAAGATGCATATCACATAAGCTACTTTGCGTGTGCCCATTTATAAAAGGTGTCTAGGATACTGTCTGATTTGTAAATAAGCATTGGTATATTGGGAAGCATAATAAATAAAATGGACTGGGAACAGAAAAGTAAATATACTAAAATTTATTTTTATTACACATGATGCCTAACAGCTTTAAGAGGATTATTTCTTGCATTGCATTCAACATCACAAGAGAGTTATTCGCATTGTGTGAAAGTGCAGATTTCTACAATGACTTGACTTTAATGTTCAATATCTGGTCCCAGAGGTAGTTATACTTCATTATTACCTGAACTGATTTAACCAGGACGAAATGAAATTTCCTGGGATCTGCTTGTCTTTTGTTTGTTTGAAATTTTCATTTCCTTTTTTGATGTCACCATTACTAGATGTTCAATGCCCTAATTCTTTCCCTGATGTTCAACAAAACTATCACTTCATTGAATTCTGTAACACTATTGAAATGTTAGTATGGTGAGGACAGTAACTGTGTTTTTATTGTTTGTTTCTTATGGTATCACGTAGCACTCAGGTGCATATTTATTACTGTCTTTATCTGTCAGTATAAACTAAGTTATGATAGGAATAAGTGACCACATAAAACTTCCTGGCTTATTATAATAAAGATTCGATTCTCGTTCATGCAACATGTTCCTAAGCAGTTGTTTCCCTAGTCCCTGTCATCATTTCTTTGGGAACTTGGATGAAGAAGAAGCCTCTAAATAAAAAAATTTCCAATCTTGTGACAGAGTTAAAAAGTGACATAGCAAACTATAAGTTTACTCTTAAATATTCAACACAGAAGCTTTCACCCACATTTGATTGGTCACAGCAAATTATATGAACATTTCTGAGTTCAACACAATAGAAATATATATTTTCCTCACAAAGAGTGGTCTTAGAGAAAGTAAATTATAGTTTTGATAATCAGTAATACAGTCTGCAACGATATTTACTAGAGACCTATTGAAAAATATTCATTTTCGACTATGGCTCATGAATATTATTAATCAAGTTTAAAAAGTATGGCTCTGCCAACTGAACAATCAGTTTTAAAACGTAGTAAGCCACAACCTATATGTTACTCATTTGTTTTCTATATCACTATGTCACAAACTCTCATGACCTCAAGTAGGCTTGTATCTGGACTCAGCATGCCTTGTCTTTGTTTTGATCCTGTCTAACCTGGAATTTGATATCTAACTCTCAGATTTTGAATTCCTTGTGAAGGTTTATGAAAGTCTTCTTGAGACATGTTCTTATAAACTCTGGCTTCATGACTACTCTTTCTATCAGTAAACTGGAATCCGTAAATTTAAATACAATGTTTGTCACTTTTTAATTGTGCGACCTTGAGCAGGTCATCTAATCAGTCTCTGTCACAGTTTCCTTGTCTGTAAAATGAGGTTAGTAATACTAACTAGTTCATGGTATTATTTTAATAAAAAATAAGATTAATATTTGTAATATGGCAAAAAGGCGAGGTATATAATAAGGTTATGCTATTCTTTTTTTTTTTTTTTTTTTTTTTTTTCTAAGACGAAGTCTTGCTCTATCTCCCAGGCTGGAGTGCAGTGGTGTGATCTTGGCTTACTGCAAACTCAGCCTCCCAGGTTCAAGCGATTCTTCTGCCTCAGCCTCCTGAGTAGCTGGGACTACAGGCACGCATCACCACACCTGGCTAATTTTTGTATTTTTCGTGGAGAAGGGTTTCACCATGTTGGCCAGGCTGATCTCGAACGCTTGACCTCTTGATCCACTCTCCTCGGCCTCCCAAGTGCTGAGATTACAGGCGTGAGCCACCGTGCCCGGCCAGGTTATGCTATTCTTAATTGCCATACATTTTAAATCTGAAACATAAATCAGGATATATTTCATGTGATTATACCAAACCATATATTAATATGCAATTGGAGCATTAAGTAGATTTTTCTTTTCTATAATGAAGATTACTTAGACAACGCATATGACATATTTTCATAGCAATGTGATCCTCTATTAATGGCCCTCTTCATAGATCCTAATCACAAATATTCGTCACAGTTGTCAGCATTTGACAAGAACTTTGAAAATCAGTTACCCTTACAGATGTTATATCATCAACTGCCTTAAATAATTTCATGTAACTTGATGTCATATTTTTCCTCCCTCATCATCTCTCAGTCTTATCCACTTAACAGTTAACACCCTCTCAAGCTACAGGACATGGGAATATAACCAAAACCTTATCTTTCAGTGTTGTCTTTAATTGCATACTTATAAACTTGAAATCCAACTTTATAAACATGACTTCAACCATCTAAATGTTTAACATTATAAATTCAAGACTTCTTATCAGAGTTCTAATAAAAGTTGTTAACTCATTGATGTCTATATATTACTTCCATATGTTCTATATTGAAGAAAGCCAACAAACTTAGGATTCATCAGTTCCTTAATAAAACTAAAATCATGTCACAAAATACTAAAGAGCCACTTATAAATGTATCTTTCAGCAAATTATTTTTGTCAAAACCTTATTTTATAATATGATTACTTGATAATAGATGTAGTTTTGGTTAATTGTTTGCTACATTTCCTTTTCAGTGTGATTTTTTAATTTTTTAAAACTTTTTTATTTTTAACTTTATGGATATACAATAGTTGAACATATTTCTAGGATACATGTGAAATTTTAATACAACCAGACAATGTGGAATGATTAAAATAGATTAATTGAGTTATCCATCACCTGAGGTATTTTTCATTTCTTTCTGTTAGGAACATTCCAATTCCACTTTTGTAGTTATTTTCAAGTACACATTAAATTTTAATTATAGTAACCCTAGTGTGCTACCAAATACTAGATCTTATTCCTTTTAACCATATTTTTGTACCCGTTAACCAACCTCTCTTTATTCTGCCCTTCTCTCTACCCTTCCCAGCCTCTGGTAACCACCATTCTACTCTCCATCTCCATGAGATCAACTTTTTAAGCTCCCACATATGAGTGAGAACATTCAATATTTGTCTTTCTGTGCCTGGTTTGTTTTACTTAACATTATATCCTTGAGTTCCATCCCTGTTGTTGCAAATGGCAGTACTTTATTCCTTTTTATGGCTGAATAATATTTCACTGTGTATATGTACCACATTTTCTTTACCCTTTTATCCACTGATGGGCACTTTGGTTGATTCCAAATCTTCACTATTGTGAACAGTGCTGCCATAAACATAGGAGTTCAAACATCTCTTCAATATACTGATTTCCTTTCCTATGGTTAAATGCCCAGTAGTAGGATTGCTGGATCATATGGTAGTTCTATTTTTAGTTTTTTAAGGAATATCCATACTGTTCTCCATACTGGCTGTACCAATTTACATTCCCACCAGTAGTGTAGCAGGGTTCCCTTTCCTCCATATCCTTGCAAGTGTCCATAATTGCCTGACTTTATTATAAAAGCCATCTTTACTGAACGATATGATATTTCATTATGGTTTTGATTTGTTTTCTCTGATGACTGGCGATTTGAATATTCACTAATATGCATGTTGGTCATTTGTATGTCTTCCATTGAGAAATAACATACAAAAATCAAATAAAAATTGAATTAAAGACACGAAATAAGATACGAAATTATAAAACTACTAGAAAAAAATGTCAGAGACATGCTACAGAACATTAGTCTGGGAGAAGATGTATTGAGTAAGACCTCAGAAGCACAGGCAAACAAAGCAAAAATGGACAAATAAGATCACATCAAGCTAGAAACGTTTCTGTAGAGCAAAGGAAACAATTGACAAAATGAAGGGATGACCCACAGAATAAGAGAAAATATTTGCAAACTACTCATTTGACAAAGGATTAATAACCAGAATATAGAACAAAGAGACCGAGCAAGATAGCAGAATAGAAAGCCCCACCAATCGTCCCAACACAGGAACACTCAATTCAATGACTACCCACACACACACACACACACACACAAGAACCTTAAGAATCAAAAATCAGGTGAGCACTCACAGTACCTGATTTTAACTGCATATTACTGAAAGAGGCACTGAATAGGGTAGACAAGGTAGCCTTGACATGCTAATGGCATCACTCCCCAACTTTCCCATAGTAGCTACATGGCACAGAGAAATGTGTGCACTTGGGAGAGGGAGAGCTCAGCAATTGTGAGACTTTGCATGGAACTCAGTGCTGCCCTGCCACAGCAGAAAGCAAAACTGGGCTGAACTCAACGGATTCCCACCCACTGAGGGAGCATTCAGACCAGCCCTAGCCAGAAGGGAATCATGCATCCCACTGGTCAGAATTTTCCTTCTGGAAAGGCTCACCATCATGGGCTGAAGTGCTCTGCAGCCCCAAATAAACTTGAAAGGCAATGTGGACCACAAGGATTGCAAATTCTAGTGCTGAGCTAGGCTTGGAGCCAGTAGACTTGGGGAGTATGCAATTCACTGAGACATAAGCTGGGACAGCTAAAGGAGTGCTTGCACCAACCAATCCCAAAGCCCAGGCAACACAGCTCATGGCACCAAAATAGACCTCTTACTTCCACTTGAGGAGAGGATAGGGAAGAGTAAAGAGGACTTTTGTCTTGCGTATTGGATACCACCAGCTCAGCCATGGTAAGATAGTATACCACTGACAGTTGTGAGGCCCCTGTTCTAGGTACTAGCTCCTGAACAACATTTCTAGACATACCCTGGGCCAGAAGGCCAGAAAGTATTGTCTTTAACAGAAGGTGACAGAATCCTGCCAGAATCCATCAGCTGTTTGCTAATGAGCCCTTTGGCCCTGAATAGTCACTGGCAATCCAGGTAGTATGCCATGGGCCTGGGGTGAGACTCTGAGGCATACTAGCTTAGTTAAGACCGAGCGTATTCCCAGCTGTTATGTCTATAATGAGAGACTCCTTCTGTTTGAGAAAAGCAAAGGGAAAAGTAAAGGGGACTTTGTTTTTCACCCTATGTACCAGATCAGCCACAGTGGGGTAGAAAACCAAGCAGAACCTTTGGGTTCACTATTCCAGACTTTGGACCTTGTAAAGCATTGCTGGACATTCTCCGGCACTGAGGTGAGCCTGCTGTCCTGAAGGATGAGTCCCAGGTCTGGTAGCATTCACTACCAGACTACTGCTGATATTCACTTAATGCTCTAGAGCACACACAGTACCTGGTTTTAACTTCATATTACTAAAAGAGGCACTGAATAGTGTAGGAAAGATAGTCTTGAAGTGCTAATGCCACCACTCCCCCACTCTCTCACAGTAGCTACATGGCAGTAGTCTGGTAGTACTCCCTATGGGCCTATGGTGGTGGTGGCTGCTTGTGGAAAGGGGAAGGAAGAGTGGGAAGACTTTCCAATTGTTTGAGGGCCAACTCATTCACAGTAAAGTAGAACATCAGGTAGAGTTCTAAGTTTTTTCACTTTGGCCCCTAGCTCCTGGACAGCATCTCTGGACCCTCTTGGGTTCTGGAGGAACTTGCCATCCAAAGGAAAGGACACGAGCTTGACTATCTTCACCACCTGCTGATTGTAGAACCCTAGGTACTTGAGTGAACATAGGTGATAGCCAGGTAGTGGTTATAATGAGATTTGGGTGAGACTCATTACTGTACTGACTTTTAGGTATGACCCAGCACATTCCCAGTTATGATGGCCACAGAGTTGCTTATGTCACACCTTCCCCAGCCCCAGGCAGCTCAGCACAGAGAGAGAGAGAGAGAGAGACTCTGTATATCTGGGGAAAATAAGGGAAAAGAACAGAGTCCCTGTTCTATTCAGAGTCCCTGGGAATCCAGAGAATTCGTCTAGCTCTTATGCAAGACTACCAAGGCAGTACCTCCACAAGTTTGCAAGAGTAACAGCATTACTGGGCTTGGGGTGTCCCCTAATGCCGATAAGGCTTATATTACAATACCCAAGTTTTTCAGAGTATGTGGAAAGCATTGCCAAGAAGGATGAAAACAAACAGGCCCAGATTGTGAAGACTGTAAATAGAAAAAAAGTTGAAAAACGGGGGACAAATTTAAAGTGTACATTTTTATTATTTTTCTTTTTGCCTGTTTATTTATACAGAGTGCTAAGTTGCTATTAGCTTAAAATAGTAGATTATGAGAAGTTTGAAAGCCTGAAGGTAACCTCAAATCAAAAACATACAATGGATACACAAAAAAGAAAAAGCAAGGAATTAAATCATACCACCAGAGAAAAGAACCTTCATTAAAATAAAGACAAGAAGGAAAGAAAGAAGGAATACACGACCACAAAAGAACCAGAAAAAAAAAAAAATGGCAGGAGTAAGTCCTTACTTATCAATAATAACATTGAATGTGAATGGACTAAAATCTCTAATAAAAAGATAGAGTGGCCAAATTGATAATAAAACAGGACCCAAAGATCTGTTTCCTGAAAGAAACACATTTCACCTATAAAGCTACACATAGACTGAAAAGAAAGGGATGGAAAAAGATATGTCATACCAATGGAAACAAACAAAAAAGCAGGAGTAGCTATACTTATATCAGAAAAAAATAGATTACAAGACCAACACTCTCATAAGAGACAAAGAAGGTCATCATATAATGATTAAGGGGTGAATACAACAAGAAGATGTAACAATTTAAAAGATATATTCACCCGACACAAAAGCACTAGATATAAAAAGCAAATATTATGAGAGATCAAGAAAGAGGCAGAACCCAATAAAATTATTGCTGTAGAATTCAGTACTCCATCTTCAATTTGGACAAGACTCTCAGACAGAAAATCAACAAAGCAACATTATACATAAATTCCACTACAGACTAAAAGGACCTAGTATACATTTACAGAACACTTCACACAATGGCTGCACAATACACTCTTCTCCTCAGCACATGGATGATTCTCAAGGAAATAACATGTTAATCAACAAAAGCAATCTTAAAACATTAAAAAACTGAAATAATATCAAGCATCTTCTCTGACCTAAATGTAACAAAACTAGAAAGAATAACAAGAGGAATTTTAGAAACTATGCAAACACATGGAAATGAAACAATATGCCTCTGAATGACCAGTGGGTCAATAAAGGAAGAGGAAAGGAAATTTAAATTTTTCTTGAAACAAATGATAATGGAAACATGACAGACCAAAACCTATGGGATACAGAGAAAGCATTACCAAGAGGGAAGTTTATTGCTACAAGCACCTACATTAAAAAAGAAGAAAAACTTCAAATAAACAACCTGATGATGAATCTTAAATAACTGGAAAAGTAAGAGCAAACCAAACCCAAATTTAGTAGAAGAAAATAAATAATAAAGACCAGAGCAAAGATAAATGAAATTGCAACAAAGAAAACAACATAACAGAGCAATGAAACAAAAAGTTAGTTTTTTTCTAAAGATAAGCAAAATGGACAAACCATTAACCAGAATAAGAAAAACAAGAGGTAAGACTCAAATAAATAAAATCAGAAATGAAAAGAAGACATTACAATTGATACTGCAGAAATTAAAAAGATCATTAATGGCTACCATAACCAACAACATGCCAAGAAATAGGAGAATCTCGAAGAAATGGATAAATTTCTAGACACATGAAACCTAGTAAGATTGAACCATAAAGGAATTCAAAACCTGAACAGAGCAATTACAAGTAGCATGAGCAAAGTCATAATATGAAGCCTCCCAAAAAAGCAAAGCTTGAGTCCCAGTGGCTTCACTGCTGAACTCTACCAAACATTTAAGAAAAACTAATACCAGTCATATTCAAGCTACTCCAAAAAATAGAGAATGGAATACTTCCAGACTCATTATATGAGGCCAGTATTACCCTGTTACCAGAACCAGACAAATACACATTTAAAAAAAACAAAAAAAAAAAAAACTATGGAATGATATCACTGATTAATACTGATGCAAATATCCTAAAAAAAAAAAAATAGCAAACTGATTTCAACAACATATTAAAAGAATATTTGTTTTACCCAAGTAGGATTAATTGCAGGTATAGAAGGATAGCTTAACATACATAAACCGATCAATGTGATTATTATACAAGCAGAATGAAGAACAAAAATCATATGACGACTTCAACTGACGCTGGAAAAGCATTTGGTAAGTTTTAGCATCCTTTTATAATAAAAGCCCTCAAAAAATGGGTGTAGATGGAACATGCCTCAATATAATAGAAGCCATATATGAAAGACCCACAATTATGGGGAAAAACTGAAAACTTTTTCTCTAAGATTTGGAACAGGACACGTATGCCCACTTTTATGAGTTATTCAACATAATACATGATGTCCTATCAATGTAATTAGACAAGAGAAGGGAAAAAAGGACATTTGAATTGGGAAGGAAGAAATCAACTTATCCTTGTATGCAGATAATACAATCTTACATTTGAAAAAACCTAAAAACTCTAATACAAAACACTTAGAACTGATAAACAATTCAGTGAAGTTGCAGGACACAAAGTCAACATACAAAAATCGATAGCATTTCCATATGTCAACAGTGAACATTCTGAAAAATAAAGCAAGAAAGTAATTGCATTTACAACAGCTACAAATAAAATTAAATAGCTAGGGATTAATTTAACCAAATAAATGAAATATCTTTACAATGAATACTATAAAACATTGGTGGAAGAAAGAGAAGAGGATGCAAAAAATGAAAAGACATCCCATGTTCACAAATTGGAAAAATTAATATTGTTAAAATGTCCATACTATACAGAGCAATCTACCGGTTCATTTCAATCCCTATCAAAATACCAATGACATTCTTCACAGAAATAAAAAAAAAAAACCTAAAATTTATATTTAAAGATCCATAATAGCCAAAGTTATCTTAAGCAAAAAGAACAAAACTGGAGTAATCACATTACTTGACTTCAGATTATAATAGAGAACTACAGTATCCCAAATGGCATGGTACTAGCATAAAAATAGACACACAGAACAGTGGAACAGACAAGAGAAAGCAGAAATAAATTCATATATCTACAGTAAACTAATTTTCCACAAAGATGCCAAGAACATACATTGAAAGGACAGTCTCTTCAATAAATTTTCATGGGAAAACTGGGTATTCATATGCAGAGGAATGAAACTAGACCCCTGTCTCTAGCCATATACAAAAAACAAATCAAAACAAAGATTTAAATCTAATATCTCAGACTATGAAAGTACTACAAGTAAACATTTGGGAAACTCTCAAGGACATTGGACTGGGCAAAGATTTGTTGAACAATACCCCACAAGCACAGGTAACCAGAACAAAAATGAATGAATGCAATCTCATCAAGATAAAAGCTCCTACACAGCTAATGAGATAATCAACAAAGTAAAAACACAGCCCACAGAATAACAAGAGATTAACAACCAGAATATATAAGGAATTCAAATAACTTATAGGAAAAAACTAGTAACCTAATTTAAAAACTTGGCAAAATATATGAATAAGTATTCCTCATAAAAAAGATGTACAAATGGCAAACAGGTGTATGAAAAGGTACTCAATATAACTGATCATCAGATAAATCAAATCAAAACTACAATGAGATATTATGTCACCCAAGTTAAAATGACTTTTATTTAAAAGACTCAATAACAAACGCTGGTGAGGATGTGGAGAAAAGGAAACCCTCCTACACAGTTGATGGGAATGTAAATTAGTACAGCTGCTATGGAGAACAGATTGGAGAGTTCTCAGAAAACTAAAATTGAAACTACCAAATGATCCAGCCATTCCACTTCTAGGTATATACCCCTCCCAAAAGGAAATTATTATATCAAAGAGATATCTCTACTCCCATGTTTATTGGAGCACTGCACTCAATAGCCCAGATTTGGAAGCAATGTAAGTGTCCATCAAAAGATAAATGAATAAAGAAAACGTGGTATGTGTACACAATGGAGTACTATTCAGCCATGAAAAGAAAGAGGTCCTGTCATTTGCAACAACATGGATGGAACTGAAGGTCATTATAACTGAAATGAGGCAGGTGCAGAAAGGCAAACTACATGTTCTCACATATTTGTGTGAGCTAAAAATTAAAGCTATTGAACTCAGGAGAATAGAATAAAAGGATGGTTACCAGATGCTGCAAGGTGTTGTGGAGGAGTGGTGGGGAAGCATGGATGCTTAATATGCACCAAAACTAGAAAGAATGAATAAGACCTAGTATTTGCTAGGACAACAGGATAACTCTAGTAAAAAAAAGTAATAATAATTGTACATTTTAAAATAGCTACAAGAGTATAATTGGATTGCTTGAAACACAAAGGATAACTTCTTGAGGTGAGAGACAACCCATTTACCCTGATGCGATCATTATGCATCACATTCTTGTATCAGAATATCTCATGCAACCCATAAATATGTACACATGCTATGTACCCACACAGGCACCTTGCAAAACGCATTAGTTCTAGTTTATATAGAGATTTTCTATAATATTGCATCACACATAATTATGTCATATGTACCCAGTTACACTTTTATTGCTTCCTCCAAATTCTTACACCTTTTATTATTTTTTTGTTATTATTTATAAGATTGAACTTTTAGGGTGTCAAACAGAAATGTTGATAGCATACACTTTTATCTGCTCACGTTCTGAAGGAAATAGCCTTCACCATTATATAATGACATTACTTGTTATTGCTTTAAAATATCCCTTTTTCTATTTTGATGAAGGTTTTATTTATTTTTGAAACATAAGTGGATTTTTCTCCTCCAATGTTCTGATCAGATAAATAGTCTCTTTTATTCTGTTAATCTGATAAATTAATTTAATGAATTTTCTCATACTTAGACAACATTTTATTCCTGAGTCGTCTTAAACATGCCATACTATCTCCTTAGTATGCTGTTGGATTCCTTTAGTAATAATCAGTAGAGGTGATTCTCAAATATGTATGTGAGACTGATTTGAAATGTCTTTTGTATGGTATGTTTTTATATCTGAAATATCATAAAATGAGTTGGAGAATATTACCCTTTATTCTTTGAAAGAATGTAATCATTGTTTAAAATTTAAATTTTAATTATATTCATCTTAAGTAAATATGTGATGGAATATAGCCATGATGCCATGCAGGTTTGGAGTTATTTTTGTGGAAAATATGCTTGCCTCATAAAATGAGTTGAGGGGTATTACCCTTTATTCTCTGAAAGAATGTAATCATTGTTTATAACTTAAATTTTAATTATATTCATCTTAAGTAAACATGTGATGGAATATAGCCATAATGCCAATGGGGTTTGGAGTTATTTTTGTGGAAAAACTTGTAATTATTGCTTAAATTTCTTTAACAGTTTATTAGATTAAATTGTGGTACCTAAAATATATATGTTCATGTCCTAGAACCTGTGAGCATGACCTTATTTAGAAAAATGTTCTTTGAGATTTAATTTAAAGATCTTGAGATAAGACAGATCATCCTGATTTAATTGGTGGGTAGATCACTGGATGTATGCTAAATCCAGTGATGTGCCTTTAAAAGAGACACAGAGATATACACACAGGAAGAAGGCGGCCACACAAAGACAGAGACAACGATTGGAGTTAAGCAGCTACAAGCAAAAGACATGGAGTAACTAGAAGCTTGAGGAAGTTAAAAAAAATTCTATCCTACAGCTTTTGAGAGGAGCATAGTGCCGCCAACACTTTAACACTTCTGTAGTATATATACCATAAAATACTACTCAGTAATAAAAAGGAATGAAATCATGACCTTTGCAACGACATGAAGGGAACTGTAGGCTATTATACTAAGTAAAATAACTTATAAACAAAGTCAAAAACCACAAGTTCTCACTTGTAAGTGGGAGCTAAACCATGGGTCCATAAGCACATATAGAGTCGAATAATAGACATTAGAGACACCAAAAGTGAGAGGGCGGGACTGGGGTGAGGGATTAAACACTACCTATTGACTACAATGTATACTATTCAGGTGATGCACTAAAAGCCCAGACTTCCTTACTACACAATATATCCATGTTACGCAACTGCACTTGTACCCCTAAATCTGTAAACATTAAAATAAAACATCTGAACTCCAGAATAGTGAGATATTAAATTTCTGGTTTTTGTTTTTGTTTTTGTTTTAAGCCACTGCACTTGTGGTAAATCATTATAGCAGCTCTAGGAAACTGTACAAATAGATGTAGAAAGGTTCAAAATTTTCCTTTCTTCTTATATCAAATTTAGTGAATTTTATTTTCTATGAATTGGTGTGTTTTATCTCAACTTTCATTTGCATAAAGTCGTTTATGACACCTTTTTTTTTGTAATTTGTGCATTTCCATTTGCTTTACCTCATTAGTCTTCAAATAGCTTTGCCATTTTATTACTTTTTATGAAGATCAATTATCTGTCTGTGATAATCCTCTATGTTCACTTACTAGTTCTTTAATTTCTGTCTTTATTATTTTATTTTTTTCAATTAGCTGTTTTTAATGTTGTTTTTCTAACTTTCTGATATGAATACTTGGTTTATTGATTTTAAGGCTCTTTTATTTTCTAATGTATCAATTCAAGTCTCTAATTTTCCTAAAGTCCTAAGTCACCTATGCCTTTCAATTTTTATTATGTCATGTTTTATTGTCACTGAATGAAAATTTAATGAGTTATTTTACAGCTAGATTAGGACACCTGTAAGTCAGGTATTGACTCTTAAACAAGATGTAGTTGAAATAGAAAAGCTAATCATGTATTTGCTTAAAGTTCAAAACTCCCCCAACAATATCCACAACCTGCTAGTTTATGCCGTTTAAAGATGTGTAGATCGATGGTTTATGCCTGGCTTAGCCATGTAAGCTTACTTGGCTTCCTAATCAGCTTAAATGGTTAACCATTTAAGGATAAAAGACCTCACCAGAAATTTTGCCTGAAATCTCATGTAACAAGATTTCTCACACTTATATGCTTATTAACAACCTGGCAACAACGCACAAAAAGAGCAACTAAGAAACTAGTGTAGGGAAGCTGTGCTTGGAAGTTCTCAGGCTCGTGATGCCTACTTGTGCTTGCTTTCTCCTTCTGGATTACCTTTTTCTGGTTGATATCCTTACAGGACTATTCTCTGTAGAGCCTTATAAATCTTTTCAATTACCCAATTGTGCAAGTAACAATGTTATCACCGTGTTGAAATGACCTCTTACTGTATCATACATATGATGTGCAGTTATACCCTGCATTTTCTTAGGTAGAGGGACAAACTCCCGACTTACGAATAATGACAGTGGTATGAGTCTCATACCCTCAAAGAGGAACACTCACAACTGCACCTGAAATATTAAATGGAATGTTCTTCTGAGGTGCTGAAATGTTGATAACACAAGGACTTTCTTTCTCTAATCTACATCTTTGAATAAGTGATGGTTGATTTTGCGACAATAGAGCCCTCAATTGCTTAGTTGTTTATCCATATTTACTTTCTAATTTTGTCCTATATACTTTACCTTCATTGAAACCTTATGTGAGCTTAATCAGTGGAAGCTTGTGAGTTGTTTTAATTATCCAACTTGTGTAATGACTGTACAAACGCCCTTGAAAAGAATGAATATTCTTCAGACCATGGGTGTAATCTTATTAATAGATCACTTAAGTAAATTGCTTCATACACATTAATTAAATTTCTCTATCTTTACTGATATTTTCTGCTACTTCTCTCAGTTCCAGAGACTTCCATGTTAAAATATCATACTATTTTCAGTCCTGGAAGGTTTTTTTAATGTATTTTGAACTTTATAAGGTTTATGCAACAATAAATTATGTTATAATATGAGTAAATTGAAATATTTTAAAAATCATTGATTAAAAAAACAAGAAAACAAAAAAATTATGGTTCTATTGCCTCATGTTGTACGTTGAATTTAAGAATTTTGATATCAGTGTCTTCCTTTTGCCCTTGTAAATTGTTTTATATTTTGTTTAGAGGTCCAGATTACTTTTGTTTGTTTTTAAAATCTAATAGATTTACTGTGTTGAATTTCAAGTTAATCTACCTGCATTAATCCTCTCAGGAACACAAGGAGTAGACCTTTTCAATATGTGGTATTTTCTTTTAATTAGGGGACTATTTTAAAAATTGCAGCATAAAAATTACTTTTAGCACATTTTATTTTTCTTGTTCAGGGATTCCAATTACAGTAATATTATAATTGATTTTCCTGTTTTTTAGCCATCATTTTTTCTCTGACCTGTTTTATCTAATTGTTGTTTTCTTGGTTGTTTGCCTGCCATTTTAAAATTTGCCTTATTAAAATTTCATTTGTTTATATTCTTCTTGTATATAATCTAAAATTTAATATTCATTTACAGTATGATTTTTTTTTTTTTCTGTTGGCAGAAGAGCTGAGGCAGGACTGGCTTGTCTCTCATAATATAAATCAGTCTTGAAGATGTGCAGGGTCCAGGTATAAAACCTCTCGTGGACTTTGGAACACCAAGCTCTGTGACCAAGCTCTGTGCCAAAGGGTGTAAGGCTGCCCTGCCACACCACAAATCTAAGCTCAGGGCATAAAACTCCTCATGGCTTGGATGGAATCCAGGGCTCAGAGCATAAAACCCCTTGTAGCCTCTGGAATGTGCACAGACTTGTTGGTTGCTCTCCCAGGCTGGTGAGCATGATCTCCATTATCTCAAGCAGCAGAGCATAGTCTGAATGCATCAAAGAAAATGCTAAACTGTCACAGCTACACTTGATGCACCAGTACCTTTCTACCCCCATGTCGTCACATCCTCACCTGTTTACCCCCATGTCCTCACGTCCTCACCACCTGCTTCTTTGTTTGGTCACCAATAACTAGTGTGGGCTCCCAGAGCTTGGGGCCTTTGCAGCCTCCAATCTAGCATAGCCCGCTGGACCCACTTTATGCATTATTCACTTGTCTTTTCTCATTCCTTTGACCCCGTAGGACTTTGTAGCCCTCATGGCTTGGGATTGGGCCTGATCACCCCAATATGTTCCATGCTCAATTCAATTAACTTTCTTTTCCTTTCAATAACTTTTAAAAATATTCTCACATTTTTATTTCTGTATATTTATTTCAATTTAGGTTGTTGTCTTATGGTTTTCTTTCTGATTCTTTGTGTGTGCCAGAGAGTTTATTTTCATCAACTGAAGTGTCATAAATATTACCTTCTGAAATTTGTTGTAATATTGTATAGATTTATTTCATTTCTGTTGCCTTGATTTTGTTCTGTGGTGACTTATATGTTGCCTTGATTATGGTACTCCATTGGACTGAAATTTATTTTTTTTGGCCTTTTAGGAGGCTAATTATTATTGTTAAATTATTTTTCCTTTGCTATCCAGTTGTTAAGGGAAACTGACCCCTTCTTTTCAGCCTTTCCTTAACAGATGCCATATTTTCAGATTGCCACAGTAAACTTTCTGCGAACCTTTTCTATGGTTAGTGCTCTGATATGCCAGGATGTGGTTTTAGTATTTGTAAACTTTTGATTACAAAAAGATCTTTTTCTAGCAGTGCTTAAGGTAAAATTTATACCTATGCTGGAGGCAGTGGCTCACGCCTGTAATCCTAGCACTTTGGGAGGCCATGACAGGTGGATTGTCTGAGCTCAGAAGTTCAAGCTAAGCTTGGGAAAAATGGTGAAACCCCGTATCTACCAAAATACAAAAAAATAGCCAGGAGTGGCAGCATGTGTCTGTAATCCCCACTACTTGGGAAGCTGAGGCAGGAGAATCGCTTGAACCTAGGAGGCAGAGGTTGCAGTGAGCTGAAATCACACCACTGCCCTCCAGCCTGGGCAATAGAGCGAGATTCCATCTCAAAAATAAATACATAAATAAACCTACTAGTAGTTACCTCCTTCCCTCTTCTCTGCAGTTTTCTTGAAATGCCCAAGTCCTCAGTAAAGCATGAGATATTACTCCTGAGAGTTGATGGTTTTTCTTCCTTCCTTCCTTTCACTACATTTTCTTTCACTATATGGTCACCTATCATTTTTGATAATAATTTTAATGAGTATCAACAGTTTTCTAAATTGCAAGTTATTTTCTCTCTACATTTTAAGATATCATCAAATGTGTTTTGGATTTAGTTATTTCCATTGAGACCAGAGTTACCAGTCATGCTATTATTATGAAGAAAAGATTTTTTTTTTTTTTTAACCAGGGTTTAAAATTTATCTCTTTGCCTTTGTTTTCAACAATTTTAGCATGATGTGCATATTTGGTTTAAATATTCTGGCCTGGTATTATTATTATTTTTTTTTTAGATGGAGTCTTTGCTCTGTCTCTAGGCTGCAGTGCAGAGGCACAATCTCTGCTCACTGCAATCTCTGCCTCCTGGGTTCAAGTGATCCTCCTGCCTCAGCCTCCAGAGTAACTGGGACTAGCCTCCTGAGTAGCTGGCGCCACCACGCACAGCTAATTTTTGTATTTCTAGTAGAGACGGTCAGGATACTCTCGATCTCTTGACTTCGTGATCTGCCCACCTTGGCCTCCCAAAGTGCTGGGGTTACAGGTGTGAGTCACTGCGCCCGGCCGGTATTACTATTTTTCACGTTTATGACTTTGTTATATTGGGAAATTTCTCAGCCACACATTTTCAAATATTTCCTCTTCCCCCTTCTCTTTCTCCTCTTTTCTGGGCTTCCATTTACATATTTGACACCTTCACACTTACCTTTTGTATATCTTACTCTTCCTTCTATTTTTTCTATGCTTCACCTGGAATTTTTTTTCCAACTCGTAGTTCACAAATTTTGTATTCAACTATGTTTAGTTGTATTAAAAATATCTATTGCATGCTTTTTTACAATATTGTATATAATATGTAGAATTTCATGTGGTTTTTCTTTTAAGTCTGTGACTAAATTTCTCAATCTTAAACGTATGTAAGATAATTATTTTAATCTTTGTTTATGATAAGTACATGATATGAGCATCTAACAGTTTTTACTTTTTTTCTATATCTTACTTTATTTTCACTGAGAGCACCTTGTCTCATTGTCTTTCTGTATACTTTTAAATTAAATGCTATGTGTTATATATATGCATATATAAAATACAAAAATAGAGTGAGAAGAAATATGGTACTATCTCTTTTATAGATAATTTGTGTTTGGTTTTTGACATTAAGCTTTGGGCACTCACTCTTCATGCCTCTCCTCCTTCCCTTTGTGTTCATCATTTTGGTGAATGACTAGAAGATGGTGGTTTCAGCCCAAAGAAAGACAAAATTATCTTAATTCTAATTCATGACTTGAAAGTATTCCAAATTGAGATTTAGTCCCTGAAATAGCCATTTTCTTCAGTTCAGTTTTACTCTTAAGTTTCAGCTCTTTTGTTCCAACATATGGTTTGTATTGCTTTGCTGCCTAACCATAGTCTCCAGCTTTAAATATTAGTCTGCTAATTTTCTAAGGCAATCAAATTTTGCCTACCAAACATTTCACATACCATTTTGAGATTGCATCTTATTATTTCTTGCTATTTCTCCAACATGTTCAAATAATTTTTTAAACATTGCTTGGTTTTCTTATTTTTTTTTTAGCAGAAACTCTGTTCTGAATTATCTAGACCCCATATGCTTCTTCAAATTCTTCCTCTATAATCACTTTAATAAACTTTAAAAACTGGAATGAAAACCAGACTACCTGCTATTATTTAACCCTTTCTTTAGAATACTGAAGTTGCGTGAGAAAAATGTTAAATGACAGCAGCCCTAGCTGTTGTCATTCTAAAAATATTTGTCATTTGTTCATTATCAAAACATTTATTGTTTGCTGATATGTGCAAGGAAATATGAAGAGGATTGGATGTGTACTTTCAGAATAAACAAACATTATGTTCTGGTACCTAAGGAATTTACATTCTTGTGGAAGATATAAGCAGAACATCTATAATAAAATATAATAAGTACAAAGATAAAAGATTTTGACTTGCATATAAAAAAGACTGCTAACCAAGACTTAGGGAAATGTGGTAAGAGGAGGAAATTTTCTTTGATAAAACTTTCTTCTCATTTATGTATCCCTAAAACAAATCCCAATACCAAAGTAGTCTATGGCATAGAATCTTCTATTATACAACGGAATTAAATATTATCAATCTACACCTATTTTCTTTCTCCTGCACTATCTTTTTTTTTTTTTTTTCAGCAGCTGCTGTTTTTACTAATATTCATTCCTTATTGAGTTACAGGAGTCCCTGCCTTTTGCTTTTCATTTGGGTATAAATAACCAACATCAATATTCTTTTCCATATTCATTATGAATATGGGTTCATATTTGAATGGATAAAATGTAGTATGTTATTTTATTAAACTCTTTTTGAATGGACAAATATCAACTAAGATTTTACTAGATTACTGCCATTGTTTAATTCATAGCTTTGCTTGTTAAATTATCATAAATGGAAATGAATTATATTTTTAGATGAAACTTCTAATTATAACCATCTATATTTCTATCACAGAATCTCTTAGACTAAAACAATAAATCACCATGGCAACTCAACTTTCACAAAGTTTAACTGCAGCCAGAAAAAAAATATTTTTAAGTCAACCCCATTATATAGCATCTAACTAAACAAAAGTCTGCCTTCAAAGTAAAGTACTTTTAATTAGAAGCCATGATTTCTAAAATGATTTCAGTTATAGCAAAATGTTCACATTTCTCTATGCCTTAGAAATGAGGTATTTAAAATGATATTGGCCTGCTTCTCATTTTTTAGCATATTTTTAATGCTATGAGATTGAGATTGGATTAGTATCTTTATTTTTTTTTCTAGTTCAGTGTTTTTAGAACATTTTCACATTTCTTTCAGTAAAAATCCGATTTAATTTTTTTCTAAATAATATATTTAAGAATTGAAACAGTTCAGTTTGATTAAAATATGAAAAGTAGGAACTATTTTGTGTGTTTATAAATTTATAACAGGCACTGAAATTTGAAGTGATGTATTATTTAACAAATGGAGTTCACAATGCTGAGGCTGCTTATTTGTATCTTAGTACTCTAAACTACTATTGGGCCAGGTTTTGCAATATAACTGTAAATATTTATTGATAGTAAAACACTTCATTAAACAGCTCCTTTTCTCCTACAGCTGTATCTTGTCAACTAAACTGATGACACAAAATGTGTAATTTAAATTAACTTTTACATTCTTAAACAATGTACATGATTTTATAATTGAAATAATATTAAATCGTATAATACAGTCATTCCTTACCACAACTTTTCCTTCCCTCCCTGTCTCTCTCTCAAGAAATAATGTTTTTATTCGAACTTTTTTTTTTTTCAACTCTTATTTTAGATGCAGGAGTGACATCTTCAGATCTGTTACATAGTAATATTTCATGATGCTGAGGTTTGGAGCATGGATCCTGTCATCTGAGTAGTGAGCATAGTACCTGATAGGTAGCTTTTTAACCCACTCCTCCCGCTATCTAGTCCACAGTGTCATTGGTTCCTATACTTATGTTCATGTTTGCTTCCCACTTATAAGTGAGAATATGAGGTATTTGGTTTTCTGTTCCTGCATTAATTTTCTTAGGATTATGACCTTCAGTTTCATCCATATATTTTTCTTTAAAAAAGCATATACTGGCATTCTTTGATTAACCCATTTCATACAATATCTACTGACTTCCTATACTAATGAAAAATATTTTAGGTCTCTGATCTTTAGTCCACCCTGCTGCACAATACACACTCTTCTTCCAATAGAGTCATAGTTTGTTTTGAGGCTAAATCTGCATTTAGCAATTACACTATTATGTTTATTAAAATACTCACAACTGAACATTGAAGTGTAATATGAGCACATTCCATGTCTTCTTTGTTTTTCTTTGAGTTAATGCTTGTCTTTTATCTGCATTATTTATAAGTCCTTTGAAATTTGTGTCAATTTATCTCACACTTTCCAATTGTATCTCAGTGTGTGTTTTCACAACGGCCATTATATAATGTACTCAATCAGTTCTCTTTTCATCACCCGTAGAGATAACAGGACTTGAGATCTCCATTATTCTATGTAGACTGGTTAGCATCTAGGACATCTTTGTAATCTCATGAATTACATTTGTTTTTCCCTGAGTAGGGCCATAAGAAGCAATTCCTCATCCATTCAAGTTGTATCCTGAGATTTCAGCAATTCAGTCACACCTTCAGGCTCCACTTCTAATTCTTCTTATCTTGTTATGTTCACCATATTTGCATTTACTTCCTCCACTAAAATCTCAACCCCTTCAAAGTCATCCATTAGGGTTGGAATCACCTTTCTCCAAACTCCCTTAACATTGATGTTTTGACCTCCTTCTGCGAATCACAAATGTTTTTAATGGCATCTTCCAGAAGATTTTCAACTTTCTTTGCCTTGGTCCATCACCTGAATAACCGTATATGTGAGCTAGAACCTTAAAACTTTAAACTCAAAATTACTCCTTGATCCATGGGAAGCAGAATGGACACTATATTAGCAGTTTTGAAAACAACATTAATCTCCTTTTACATCTCCAGTATAACTGTTAGGTGAAAAGGTGCAATGTCAATGAGCAGTAATATTTTGAAAGGAGTCTTTTTTTTTTTTTCCCCCTGAGGAGTAGATTTCAAGAGTGGGCTTAAAATATTCAGTAAACAGTGCTGTAAACAGATGTGCTGTCATCAGGGCATTGTTGTTTCATCTTTAGAACATTGAAAGAGTAGATTTAGCATAATTCTTAAGGATCTTCAGATTTTTGAAATGGTAAATGAGCATTGGCTTCATCTTGAAGTCAACAGCTGCATTAACCCCTAACACACAGAAGAGTCAATCTGCCTCTAAAGCTGTGAAGTCAAACATATATCTTTCCTTTCTACCTACAAAAGTCCTATACGGCATCTTCTTTCAATGTAAGGTTGTTCTGTCTACACGAAATATGTGTTGTTTAGTATAGCCACCTTCATCAATGATCTTAGCTAGATCTTCTGGATGATTTGCTGCCGCTTCTGTATCAGCACTTTCGGCTTCACCTTGCACTTTTATGTTAAAGGAGACAGCGTATTTTCTTTCTTTCTTTTTTTTTGTGGGGGGGGGGGATGGAGTCTTGCTCTATCTCCCAGGCTGGTGTGCAGTGGCCGGATCTCAGCTCACTGCAAGCTCCGCCTCCCGAGTTTACGCCATTCTCCTGCCTCAGTCTCCCAAGTAGCTGGGACTACAGGCGTCACCACCTCGCCCGGCTAGTTTTTTTTGTATTTTTTTTAGTAGAGACAGGGTTTCACCGTGTTAGCCAGGATGGTCTGGATCTCCTGACCTCGTGATCCCCCCATCTCGGTCTCCCAAAGTGCTGGGATTACAGGCTTGAACCCCCGTGCCCAGCCGAGACAGCATATTTTCTTAAACCTCATGAATCAGTCTCTGTTAGCTTCCAGCTTTTCTTCTGTAGATTGCTCATTTCTCTCAGCCTTTGTAGAATTAAAAAGAGTTAGAGCCATGCTCTGAATTATGTTTAATATTCGCATGTGAGAATGTTGTGTCTGACTTGATCTTCTATCCAGACCACTCAAACTTTCACCTTATTAGGAATAAGGCAGTTTTGCTTTCTCATCATTCGTATGTTCACTAAAGTAACACCATCAGTTTCCTTCAAGAACGTTTCCTTTGCATTCACAACTTGGCTAATTATTTGACACAAGAGACTTTTGACCTCTCTCAACTTCTAACACTCCTTTCTCACTAAGCTTAATTATTCCTAGCTTTTGATGTAAAGTAAGAGACATCCAACTATGCTATTCTCTTGAATACTTACAGGTGGCTGCAGAGTTGTTAATTGGTCTAATTTCAATCTTAGTGTGTCTCAAGGAATAAGGAGACCGGGATAGAGGAAGAAGTCTGGGGAACAGCCAGTTGGTGAAGCAATCAGAACACACACAACATTTATCAGTAACGTTTGCTATCTTACATGAAGTAAGTGGTGCTCTTAAACAATTACAATAGTAAGATTGAAGATGTCTGTCACCATAATAGATATGATAGTAAAAATGTGTGAAATATTGCAAGAATTATCAAACCGTGACTCCGAGACTTGAAGTGGGTACATGCTGTTGGAAAAATGGCACCAATTTCTCCAGCAGCTGGATGCAGTGTTGCTACAAACTTTCAATTTGTAAAAGCATCATATCTGTGAAGCACAATAAAGCAAAGCACAGGAAAATGAGGTATGTCTGTACAGTCCTTCATTTTTCTGTAGCACAATTATCAGAAACTTTCTGGGAAAGGATGAAAATAGTTACACTTTTGAGACATTGCAGTTCTGAATGTGTGCCTGCTTTGATCCTTTTGTTTATCCAAGGGATTAAAAGACTGTCAACATTAGCATTGGTGACAGTACTCCAAGGTAGTATACATATTATTTGCCAAAAGCACTTCTGCACTGTTTTTTTTTCCCTTTTTCTGGAATATTTTTTTATCATAGAAAGTCATGCCTTGCTCCATTACCTTCTTAATGTTCTCAATCATAGGTAACCTCAGTTAGGTACCACCACTGGTCACACAATGGAAAATCTTAACCACAACCACCCAACTCTCTCTATTCTAATTATCTGGTTTTAATTTTCACCTAAATATTGAAAGCCATTAAATATACAGTATATTTTATTTATTTATCTTTCTTATCATTTGTTTAACTTTTCTAAATGGTAAGTTCCTGGAAGGCAGACTTTTATTTTATGTTTATTTCCACTGCTACATCTCTACTGTTAGGAAGAGTCCTTAGTAGAGAAGAGGTGCCCAATATATTGTACTTATTGAAGGATACACCAAATGAGTGAACAAATAATTCAAGTTTGTTTTCATTGTCTGTGCTGGATATTTATCGTTGGTATTGTCAAGTTTTCTAGAATGATTCAGTCAATCATTTGCTCCCTTGTATCTCTGTTCTTTATTTGAACCTCCTCTCAGGTCCTTTATTGTTCTTGCTCTTTATCTCCCATAACTTTTTAAGCCTTTTAAAGAAATCTCTCTCTAGATTATTTTCTCAACTCGACCTTTCTTTTACTGACTTTTTCCATTTCTGCTTACAAATTTTTGTTTCTCTGAATATCCCTTTAAATTTTTTTCTTACTTTAAGGGCAAAGTAAATTGTCTTATCTCTATGAGATTAATAATAAATTTGTTGATATTTTATTCTTCTCTATCTTTATTTCATCCAATATGCCCTTATTCATTATATTTATTTTAGTCTTTCGGTGTCTGCCAGTGCTTAAGAAAGGGAAAGAAGTTGCTAACTGCAATCTTCTGGGTACCTAATTGAGTATGTCAACTTGGAATTTTCCTATAGAGTTTGTTGGGAAACTCTGATGGTGGCATCTTTAGGTCTTTTGAGCCAGTGTGTTTCTTCAGAGGGCACTCTGCCAATCTTCCGCCGGGGAAGTCAGAAATCTGAGAGATAAGTGAGGAAAGATGTCTGAAAGTCTTAGCATTCAATGTATGTAGGCCTAATTATTTTCATACAGGACTCATGCCCTCAACTATTATTAGTGTCTCCCAGTCCAGAGACTCTCTGTATATATGGCCCCTCACAGAGAATAAACCTCCTCTCTTCCACTGGGGTGCTAGTATATCTAGATATTTAACTACTTCTGAGACATCTTTTAACTTGCTTCCCCTTATTTTAGCATGCCTTCACTGATGGTTCCTGAATCTGTTGAGGCTTCTGAGTTTATAGATCATGTAACTCTTGGCTTTCTTAACTTCCAACTAAAGATTTGACTTCCAGGGGCTTAGTAAATTAATATTACAAGTCTACCTACTTCCTAGCTTTCCAAATTTGATTTTTATTGTATTCCTGTTCATCATCTTTGTGACTTTTTAATAATCCTTTTTAAGGGTGAGGAGGGAGAAAAATTAGATGTAGGTGTTAAGTGTATCATCTTTATCTAGAAGCTACCTATGTTTGCCTGTGTTTAGATTAAACTACCATAATTGTGTCCTGTTCAGAAAAAACAAATTCTGGATATTGAATAATGAATATTTTAAATGATAATACATGCTGTAATATCAAATAGAGTACTATTTAGCACATAAATATACAATAGCTTGTTGGTTCTTCAATTCAATACTGTTAGATAAATAAAATAAGTAATACCATCATTCCTGTTTGAAAACATAAGGAACCAAAATCCAATAGCACTAACTAAGAGCATCGTGGTAATTAGTTAGGCACCGAAGTCTATGATAGTTTTAATCATTTCAAATATAATACCTTTTTTAAACCATATTGTGTAACTGAAACATTTTATCTTTTCATTTTCAGGAGACCTTTTGGAATGAATATATTTTCATCACATAAAAAAAGTTGTCTAGAATAATATTGCTTTGTACACAATATTATTGAGCAATTAAATATATAGATTTTTATCCATTACTGTCTCTGTAGAGAAAGTCCCTGCTGCAGAACATTAAGAACTCTCATGCACAATATTTATTTTTCTTAACAAAAAAATGGGTGACTGCATAAAATTTTAATCTTTAGAGATTTTTGAATTAATGGCATGTGGTGATAGATATTAAAAATTATGGTCATGAACTCTGGAGATTCTTGTAGAGATAAGTATTCAGAGTTCAATATCATTTTGTCAAAGAAACTAATTCAGTGGAGTACAGAAAAATATCAGTATGTTAGGTTGTATTTTATTTTGTCTTTACAAACCCTTCTATTATAATCATCCTATTCTGTCGCCAGATCTATGTGTTTATGTGTGGATGTGTTGAAGTTCAACCATAGTAATCTCTCATATTCTCATAAGGATGTAATTCAGAAGAATGTTTTAATAAAGATCTTGCTGTGCCATCTGTCTGTGTCTTATTAGTTTATTCAATTTTTAGTCCTTTATATAAGATTAGCTTTCTGATGAAGGATATTACGTAAATGAATCATGAAACAATAATCAGAGAGTCTAGATTTTGAATTCCTGCATGAACAAGAGTGGGAAGAGTTGGTGGTGATGATCATAAAGATTGTGGCATATTTTTTCAATAAACTATAATGTGCCATAAAGAGGATAATAAAATTTTTAAAACTTTGATATAAGGCAAGGCACAGTGGCTCTCACCTGTAATTTCAGCACTTAGGACAGCAGAGGCAGGAGGGTAACTTGAGCCTAGGAGTTCAAGACCTGCCTTGGCAATATAGTGAGACACTATTTTTCACAAAATGAAGAAAGAAAAGAAAAGAAAAAAAAAAAAAAAAAAAAAAACCCTTGATATTTTTATTTAGTATAAAGGTAATTCCGATGTTTAGACAAAATTAAGTGATAGTTTAATTTTGGTATATCAAAAAATACAATCAATAATATGCCCAAGCATTAGCAATAACTAATAGCACAAGAGAAAACAAAGAATATTTATAAAAGCTTTAAAATAAGTGATCAGTATAGGAATAACCAAATATATGTGCTGGACCATTGTAGAGAGCACTGTTAAATAACACTATTTAGTTAAAAGAGTAAGGCCTAGAAATGAAACTATATCCAATATTCACTAATTACTATACAAACTATCAGAAAAGAAATTTTTGATAATTTTAAAGAAAATTTATTAATTAACAAAGTTGATAAATTGACCAGAATAGAAGACATAGAGCCAAATATTGTTTGTTGGAAGTTTTTTAGAGGATAAAAATATTTTAAGTACTCACAGGAAACACGATGTATTACTTAATGCATTCTTCTTCAAAAATAGGCTTTCCATATAGAGAACAAGTAAAAATAGATTCTTACTCATTCTCTTTACAACAACTAATTCTTTGTGATTGGAATCAAAATATATTGAAAATTTTAAAACAATTAAGAATAGTAAAGCAGTACTTATGTACTTGTTTCATGTGACTTGCTATTTATTGAAAAAAGCACTGACAACAAAGGAAAAAGCATAAATTTGCATATAAATCTATGTATAATTTCTTAAAAACAAAATATTCTCTACAGAAAACAAAAAAAGCCTCCCTAAAATCAAAGTTAAAAATAATAATAGCAGAAAGGGAGAAATTATGATGTACAAAACTGAAAAAGGATTAGTTTCGAGATTATATTCAGGTATTTAAAACCGAAAATGAATTTTAAAAATCCAGATAAGCCAGTAAAAATAGTGGAATAGTTATCTGAGAAAGATTTACAGACTTTAATTCTGAATGATCACTGTATATATTGAAAGGTGAAAAATATGTAATCCTGTTCATAATCAAAAAATTAAAACATGTACAGTGGGCTGCCACACCCACTGGAGTGTCCAAAAATAATGAAGTCTGATAACATTAATTATGAGTAGGAATGTAGATTGGCTCTGCCACATTGCAGTGCAACTTAATAATGTCTAGCAAAGTGAAAAATATCAGTAAACAACAGTTTAAAATTGTCATTTGGCTATTTATCTATAAAATAATATTTCAAATGTTTTGTAAAAAATAAGATCTTGAAGAACATTAGAGGTAGCATTTTCTGCAACAGTCAAACAGAAAATTAAATGTTCTCAAATACAATGTAGGGAATAAGTAAATTATGCATTATTCACATCACAGCATATTGAATAGAAGTTTAAATGAATAAATCATCACATCTATATCGGCACTCACTGCTCTCAAAATCATATCTCTGAATATCACAATAATGAGATAATAAATTGATGTAAAATTTAATACATAAGTGCAACTATGTTTGATATTAATTATCATTACTCAATTATGACCTAAAATTGCAACAATATGCATGAGAATTTAGAAAACAAATTAATCATAGTGGCTATCTCTGTGAGAAAGAAAGGTAAATGAAAATAAGCAGGCATAAAAAAGTGAACATTTCATATATTTTTAAAGGAACTAATTTAACATATAATTCATTATAGAAAATAATACTGACATTATTTTATAATGTTGGACATGTGCATACCCCATGATACAGTATTCCATCACTTAATTATGCACTGCAAATAGATGGGGTATACACATATACCTCAGGAGATATGTACACAATGTTTACATCATCTCTGTTCAAAATATCAAAAAGTCAGAAATCATCCAAATGCCAACTTGAAAGAGAATGAATATATATATATAGGTATGTGCTATAGACTGAAGGTTTATTTTCTTTAAAACTCATATTTTGGAGTCCTAACCCCAATGTGAAGGTATTAGGTGGCAGAACTTTTGGAGGTGATTAATTCAGGATGGTGGAGCCCACATGAATGGAATTAATGGTCTTAGAAATGAGGGTCAGTGCTTCCTCACCCCTTACATCATGGGAGTGTACAATGAAAAGTTGGCAGTTTGTAAACTCAAAGGAATCCCTCAGCAGAACCGAATTATGTTGCCACTCTGACCTTGAACTTCCGGCCTCCAGTACTGTTAGAAATAAATTTCTGTTGTTTATAACCACCCAGTTTATGGCATTTTGTTATGGTAGCCCAAGTAGAATAAGTATATTATCTCAATGGATTTTATACAGCAGCAAAATGAATAAACTACAACCACACAAAGCAACATAGATAATTTTCAAAACAATAATGATGATAACAGATAAAGATAGGCCCATAAGACTCTATTAGTGTGATGTCATTTCTATAAATCTTGAATATAAACATATATCAACAACACTTTGTTTAGGAATATAGGTATACAAAAATATTTCATAACACTCAAGGCAATGATGAAGACATAATTTAGGCTGGCATGATCTCTGTTGAGGGAAAGGCAAGAGGTGGATGGTAAAGACACATACCTAAGTGGACACGAGTTGATGGCAGCATTCCAGTCCTTGTATGTGATGATGATGTCACATGTTTATTATAGTATTGAGCTTAGACTTGCATAAATATTATGTTTTTATTTATCAATTATAATAATAGGATACATATATATAAATATATGAAGAAATAAGTATGAAAAAGTGTTAACATTAAAAATTTGTTTGGCAAGAATGTGGATATTTCTTGAATTTATCTTTTATTCCAAGTCATTCCCATTTTCTTTCTATAACAGGTTCTTCAAAAATTCCCCTGGCATACACCCACTGCCCAGTTCCAAAGCCAACCTTATATTTTTATGTGTTTGTTAAGAAAGTACCCTGCTTCTGGTACCAAAATCTACATCATTATCCATAGTGTGTGACAAAAATTCCCCAAAAGTTAGCAGCTTATACCACTAACATTTATTTTCCCAGTTTCTGTGGGTCAGAATCTATTTTTTTTTTTGTGGATAGAATGAAAAAATTGCCTTAAATAGATCATTAGTAGAAATCTGGAATTTGAGGATGCTGCTGGTGAATGCTCAAAAGGAAATAAGGAAATTATTATTGGAACTTGGAGGAAGGGGGACCCTTTATCTATAGAAAACATAAATCGTATCGACAATATCACCTGCAGACATGTGGAAAGTAGAAAATGTGCATTGAAAACTGATTGAGTTAGCTAAGTAAATTTTCAAAGTGTTAAATGTCCCATCTGGTTAAATCTTGCTGCTTATAGTAAAATGTGAAAGAATTGAGATAAATTGCAGAAAGGATTGCTAAACAAAAGGAGACAGTACTCGATGGTTTTAAAAATTTTAAGTCTTTCCAGATTGCAAACCATGCTAAAATTAAGAAGTAACATGCAAGAAAATATCTATTTTAGGAAACTGCAAGTAAAATGTGTTCGGAGAAGAAGCTGAAGGTGTGGCTGTGAAGATTTTTGTCAATAATTCAGAGATCAAAGAGGTTCCTCAGGGTACTATTCAGTCAAACTAAAAGAACTTTAATGAGATTAAAGGATTGGCTCAGAGATCCTTTCAATCAAACAATAAGACCTGCAAAAAGTTTAAGAACGTATTTCAAAGAAATTAATGGGTATGTCTTTTGTTTAAAAAGTAAAACCAAATGAGATTCACAGAAAGTCTACAGAGATTTTGAGAGAATTGTATTTGCAGGCAACCTGTCTTTGTGGACCCAAAGAATTGGAGACAGAGCAAAAATTTTTAAAAAGACATTCAATCTCCAAAATTCTTCTGGCAGGAAGCAGGTGGAATCCACTCATCTGTACCACCTTTCCAAAAAAAAAAGGGAAAAAATGAGTCAGAGGGTGGAATCAAGGACCTCGACATACCTTAGTATAGACTCAAGAAAAGTGGAGGATTGTTCATAAGAAAATGAAGAATATGTCATTCTTTTTTTAGCTGGATACCAGAATTACTCTGGACTCCTTTGTGTCTCTCATTTTGCCCATTTTTTTTAAATAGGAGCATCTCTTGCATTATCTATGTTTGTCCCATCATTGTATGCTAGATGTGTGAGAACAATATCTGTCTCTTTAATTCTACAGCTCAAGAGAAACTATACCCAGGAGTTCTATTTAAGGAACTACACTTGACGAGCTACATCCACACTAGACCTGATTTAGGAAATGAGATTCTTGACTTTTAGTGAATGCTTAAATGGGATGAGCCTTTTGGGGACCTTAAGAATGAGTGAGAATACTATACATATGGTAAGGGTGATGGGGACCGGAATAAACACTGTAATAGTCTCTAAAATGACTCCCAGTCACTATCCCCTGCTATTTATGACTTTGTATAAGAATGGGATTTCTCATTTCCCTCCTGGCAAATGGGAGTTGGACCTGAGGACTCATTTCTAAATAGTAGAGTATAGCAAAATCTTAGATGCCTCTTTCGGAGACACCAAGCTAAATTAAACCCAGATTGCTGAACCAGAGAAGCTGTGAGATAATAAATGTTTGCTGTTTTAAAGTACGTGTTGGCATAATTTGTTACATACTAGAGAAAATTCATACAGATACAAAAGATAAAATGCTTATGTCAAGTCCTTATGTAGAAACAGAGAAAATTAGAGAAATAAAATAAATTGGCTTTGGAGGAAGAGACATGAATCTTCAGATTGACAAGACCCACGGATTGTCAAGAAAAAAGGGTAAAGACACACACTTAGTCAGATGCTGAAAACTTTTGATAACCAATGTAAGTTTTTTTTTTTTTAATTTCTACTAAGTTATAAGAACTTTTTATAAAAAATGCAAATTTCTAGGGCTTGGAAGTTATACTTACCATATTCTTCCAAGAAAATAGTGGGTTAAAACAATGTACAAACCCAGGGGTAAGTGAACTGCATTCCAACATGATAGCAGAAGAGCAAGCCCATAAGGTACTTAGTATAACTGAGAACAGAGAGAGTAAGATATCCTCAGGAAGATAAAGACAGGATATTAAATACACAGTGTGAATATATGAAAGAGCTTAAAAATAAATGTAAAGAAATATTTCTTCAACTGGAATAAGGAAAGGGAAATAGATGCTCTGAGACAATTAAAAAATATTATGCAAGAAAATGTTTTCAGTGTTAATCTGAAATGTGGCATGATTTAAAATTGATCAAGTGTAAAAAAAATGGTGGTTTCTAAAACAGGGAAGACAGATCTTCATTGATTTAATAATTTAGCAAAGATTATATACTTTCAGTAATAATTTCTTTATGTATAATGCTTCGAAGTTTATAACACTAACTTGTTATAGTAATTTTACTATGATCTGATTTGTTTTCCTGTGATTTCTACAAGATATTAAGTTTACGAGTCAATTTTTTCCTACTAATGTCTCTTAGAACATCATGATAAAACTCAACTAAGGTTTTATAATATAAAGTTAGGAAACAAAATTGGAGACTCTACATTATTGTTTCATTTTGGACTATAGTGTCTGTTTTGCTTTGCATTTTTTTTCTCTGTGAGTATTTAAACCACATTTTTTTTTCTTTTTTGATACTTTATGTGGATTACATGGTTATGACATGGGCAGTTAAATAATACATTAAAAAAATTTTAATAATATTAAATATACTGTGCACAGGTATATATTCTAAACCCAAGGCTGTATAATGTCTAGATAGAGCCCTGAGAACCAAATACTTAGTTTAAGCCATATTGGCAGTTACCAATGTGGCTTATATTTATGAACGCACTAATTAAATTTCTTTATGTAGCAAATTTTCCTTAAACCTCTATAGAAATAGGTTAAAAATAAACACAGATAATGATATTAATTTCTAAATACATAATATAAACTTCCAAGGCATTTTTAAAAAGCACTTTCTCTTTATGAAGTAATTATATTTTTTCCTAAAGTCTGAATTTTTTTCTAGTTTTAATTCAGTCCTTTCCATGTAAAATTAAATTAAAATTAAATTGTGCCATTTCGTGTTAATAATAACTATTTCTGGGTAAGTTTCAGGTACTTTTGTTTTAAATCAAAAACTTTCCAGCCGGGCCAACATAGTGAAACCTGGTCTCTACTAAAAATACAAAAATTAACCGGGCATGGTGGCTTGTGCCTGTAATCCCAGCTACTTGGGAGTCTGAGGCAAGAGAATTGCCTGAACCTGGGAGGTAAAGGTTGCTGTGAGCTGAGTTCACGCCACTGCACTCCAGCCTGGGTGACAGAGCAAGACTCTGTCTCATAAACAACAACAACAACAACAACAAAACAAAACAAAAAAACAAATGTATTCATGTGCTTTGTATGTTCACAATCATTATTTTGGCCATGCATTTGTACTGCTTATAAATTTAGAAGTGTGAGCAACATTTTTAATCAAAACTTTAATTATATGAGTACTTTAACCAAATAAGTATTTGTTCTCAGGGCTTCATCTCTTATATTATATATCCTTGGGTTTAGGTTATTAATATGACTAAAAATTAGGTTTTAACCCATATATTTTTATTTCACTCAGTTGAATCTGTATACAAAATATTTAGTATTATTAAAACTTTAAAAATTACTATTTAACTGTCCATGTCATAGCCAAGGAATCTATGTAAAATAAAAAAAAAAAAAATGTAGTTTAAAGATTCCACAGGGAAAAGAAATACAAAGCAAAATGGTGACTGTGGATTAAAATGAAACAAAAATAATATAATTAAACGGGCTTCTGAATATATTCTATTTTAATTATTAGCATACTATTTTATTCATTATGCTCACACTTGTCTCATATTCATTTACCAAGACTTCATCAATCTTATGCATCCTCTTATCTATTTCTGCCCTTGTGAGTATACTTTATCACCCTAAAATAGGCAAATATTTATATAAGACAGTAATTAACAGGTGACTCAGCATATATTTAAAATCTCATCATCCTGCAGGTTGACAATGGTTTTTTTCTTGACCCATTCAGTTATGTCCTTTAGGAAAGTCTATTTCCTTCTGTGCTTGTTGTGCGTGGTCCCTCCAAAATGCCCTTGATTATTATATAATCAGAAAAAGATTACTTGTGTTCGTTACAATGAGATCATTCCTTCATCCTGTGCATATCACTACCATGAATTCCTCTTTAAAAGCAGAAATCTAAGTACACTCAGTTTTATTAACCTGTCCAATGAATGTCACTTTCTGCCTACAACTTCATTTCAGAAACATCTACATACAACTGTCTATAATGCACGTTCCCATCCATCCATCTATTGAACCAGCTGATTTTTAAATGCCAAACATGTCAAGCTCCTTCAAATTTTCTACTGTTTTCTCTCATCTTTGAAATTATCCAGTATGTCAAAATACTATAATTTATTCTCTTTAATTCTTTTTCCTTTTTTTAAAAAAGGTTTATATTTTAAATACTTGACTTGAGGTGTGTGTGTACATGTGCATGTGTGTGTATGTAGAGAGAGATATACGCCTGTAATTAATATTGAGGTTCCTGTGATAAATATTAATGTTTTAAAGACTTTATGACATCTAGATAGTGCACAAGCTTGCAGTTATGTAGGTTTGGGTTAATAGCATAGGCTTTTAGGAAAGTGGTATTAGAAAAGTTAATTAACCTCACTGCTTGTCTCAGATATTTTTCAGAAAAAAAAATGTTTTAAGAAATACAAACCTTTAATTTATATTATTATTCTAATAGCAACATTAGCATTTGATCTTTTTCAAAACTTTATATGTATCAAAATTATTATTTTTTTACTATATGGGACATATAAAAAATGTAGATTTACAACATGAACATTTTTATTTCATTGGATTATATGCCTGTAACTATACCCAAGATTTGTTTTAATACTGAATATGAATTAACACACTCTAATTTTAAAATTATTCTTATAAATCACAATGCATAGCTCACAATAGGTACTGCAAAAATTACAGCTATTGCTATTACAAGTGATATAAATGTGAAGCTAATGAGAGGAAGCTTAGTAGATGGGATATAAGCATAAACAGAAAGAAAGAGTACGAAACCAAAATTCTGTTTAACAGTCCTTCAGCATTAATTCTATTGGGAAGTAAGAATGGAAAATAAATTGTCATTTAAAATGTTACCTATTTAATATAATTTTATTCAGATACTGCTTTTTAAAAATTCCTTTGTTTTTCCTGCAATTAAAATTAATCAGACCTCTGAACTTTCTTTGAATTAAGTAAAAATAAATAGCATGTTCAAGGTAATACATATGGCTAGAGGATTGTTTAGATATTGGCATATGACCAAACATTCCAGAACTCAGTTTGGCCCTGGTCCCAGGAATCCTGCTGCTTTCAATAGAAGAGGCAGCCAGATACTACAGAATAATACTCATCACCTAGCAACTAATTAAAGCAACAGTGTGCTAGGAACCAAGCTGTCTAACCAAGATTAGAGACAAAGAGAGAAAGAGCTTTAAGTGTTATTCTTCTTTTAGTGCTGTCAAAAATACGGTCTCTTACCAAGATATAGAGTGAGCTCTATCTATAGACAATAAGCAACCTGGGTGAAAAATTCAGAGAAATTAATCAGGATAATTACATTTATATTCCTAATTCCATTCAGAAAGAAACCTCTACTGTGTAGATTTTCAAAACTTACATTTATTCAGTTGTTTGTTTATCTAGTAGCCTATTTACTTGTGCGTATATTTAAATAACTTCAAATTTGAATGCAAGCTTTATAAAAACTATGCAAGACATATATAGCAAAGCAAGTTTCTGTATCTGACACTTTTTGTGTTCTACCGCTTCTTTGCTTGGCATCAGCCACTTATTTGAAAAGCAGCTGACAGCTCTGTGCAGGATTCAACATAGCTTATGTTACAAGTGTCTAGCCTTAAGCTAACACTAGGTCTCTTTCACTGTAGATATGCCTGCTTGAACCTCGATAGCCCAGGATGCCTGGTAATAATGCCCCAATTGCCAATGCTCAACTAATGTGGGATGAAGGAAAGAGCTAAAGAAAAAATGCCCTCGTCAGTCAATCCATTGTTGAGCAATTCTGAGAGTCATTCTCTAGGCTCCCTTACAGGTCTAACGAGGAACTCAGTGCCAGGTGCCTGCAGTTATGGCCTCGATATTGTACCCTTGTAGCAGTTTTCCCTCCTTCAGTTGCCTTTGCAAAGTCAGGGGGTAGGTAGTGCCAAGAACTCAAGTTAAGACTCTTGGCACTGGTACTAGTCCTGGAAACAGATCCTCAGGATGGGCCTCTGGAAATAAAGCAAATACGGATCAGACAAAAACAAGGACCTGACCCCATTTCTGGTGGTAAGTGAAGTGGTGATAACACCTGGCATATTGCAGTGTCACAGTTACTAAATCTCATGCAGTTGAGAACATGGAAGATAGTGAAAGATAGAGCTGATAAAGTTTTGGGCTATGAGATAACTAAGGTAGTGGTATGTTATTTAAACGTGGGAAATTAGCTGATTTTTGTTAACTACTTTCGAAGTCTTGGAAAAATGAAATGGCAGGCTCGAGTCAGTTAACTATGAATTCAAAGTATTCAGAGGTCTTCTAGGATAACTTTCAAGCTACCCTAATCTCTTGCAGCCATAGTGCAATTTGGGCTGCAAATCAGTCCCAGAATTTAAATATACATGTGGCAGAGTGGCAAAAAAGATTTATTGTGCAGCATCAATAGATCCCCTATGCAAAACTCCAAGTCCTAATGAGAATGGAGTGGAAACGTGTGTTGTGGAATGAGGAAAGCGGTCTAGATGATCTTAAAAATCTTGAAACCACAGTTTCCTTTGAGCACTATTGACACAGAGAAGACCTCTTACACTTGTCAGATGACTACAACCTCGCTCATGCGGAGACCTGGCAAAAATGACACTTGAGGCAGATGCTTTCCAACATGCTGCTGTTCTCCTCTGAATCATCTGCTTTGTCTACTCATTGTTTTTATACCATTAACAAGAGAGGGATAATTCCACCTGTGTTTCAGAGGAAAATGGTAATTACTCCAAACTCATTGCAAGACTTCATCATTATTATACATGATAACGTAATTATAAATTTCATAAATTATACTTTATACATAAAGTCAAAGATTAAAGGAAGACATATGGGTTGAATCATGAGGTTTATGAACCAAGGTAGGGGTTTAGAATATAAAACAGGATAGAGAAGAATTTATTAATATGGAGCAATTTCTCATGTTTCAGGGATTAACTTCTGGCAAGCATAACTGGAACTTCTGATACACCACTGGAATGGATTATTAATACTAGGGTGCAAAATTGCCTAGAGTTAATGAGGTGGGAATGATATAACTGTCTTGGAGGAGTACTGTGGAAGGATTTATTTGTTCACTATTGGTAGTAGACGCCATTCCACCTGAATAGGAACCCTGGGAGATCCCCCAAGGAGATCACAAAGGCAATGGGGGAGGTACTCATTCCACTGTCGTTTTCAGTAACCTTTTTTGTGGTTGTCCACTGTCATGTAGATGGAATCAAGGGTAGGAAAGGCACTATTAACTGGGATCAATATCTTCAGTGGGGATGATAGGGTTTAGGAATAGGCAAGACTTTGTGATGACAATTATATATCAGAGATGAAATAGATATAGTACTTGGAAAGGTCCTAAGTCATAAATATGTAGCAATGAACAATAAATGGATACCCCATTTATAAGTAGCAGCTACATCCGTGAAATAAAAATAATATGGAATAGCTATCTCTGTAAAATATTATTACTCTAAATATACACGTGTAATTTATATTTTAGAAATATCTGATATAAGAATTTTGAATTCGTTTTATGCATTTAATCTCAGTGTAGATACACAGATTTTAGCTATGCAATTTACTTATTTTACATGTTTAAAATCTCATTGTAAATTATGTGAATTATGTAAATTATATGATTAGGACATTCCACAGTAAAAATAAAAACCTGAATATCTTAGAGACTCATTTCAGTTAAGAGAGGGGGTGTGTTCAAGTAGGTAGACAGATTGACTAAGGCTTTATTTTGACAATTCTTCCATGATCAGTGGAGCAGCAAAAGAACACAGTGTATGATAGCTAGCTTTATAAATTTCCACCCAAAAGTTATCCTTGAAATGTCTCACATTTCATTGGCCAAAGCATGTCACGTGACTGTGCTTGAGCTCAGCAGAGTGGAAATGTATAATCTTTGTCACCAGAGAAAAGGTGACTACCAAAATGATATTATGTATAGTCATGCAATCTATTATTTTTATTTTCAAAAGATTTAAGACCAAAATACACACACACACATATACACACATGTATCCTGAATAAAATCCCTTTTGGTTTGCAAATACCAGATTCTTTTGTTTTTTGTTTTGAGACAGAGTCTTGCTTTGTCCCTCAGCTAGAGTGCAGTGGTGCGATCTTGGCTCACTGCAACCTTCACCTCCCGAGTTCAAGTGATTCTCCTGCCTCAGTCTCCCAAGTAGCTGAGATTACATACACGTGCCACCACACCCAGTTAATTTTTGTATTTTTAGTAGAGACGGGGTTTCACCATGTTGTCCAGACTGGTCTTGAACTCCTGACCTTGTGATCCGCCCGCCTTGGCCTCCCAAGGTGCTGGGATTACAGGCTTGAGCCACCATGCCTGGCCCCAGATTTCTTTAAGCAAAAATCAACCAGAGTTTGAAAGACTGAAACAGGTCCGATTACATAGAAATAAGATATAAAATGAGTAAGCTCTTGAAAGTCCTAAGAGAAGTTTATGTGAAGATTAGATAAAGGGCAAAGGCTCAGAAACTACAAGTATGCAGTCTCTTATTCACACTTCCAAAACACAAAGGGCTCTGACAACCACTTGGTATGAACATTCATATATTTCCTTGCAGAAATAGTAGTGTGCTTGATTAAAGAGTATTGTTTAATACCACCCAAAATCTGAGTTCCAAAATGTAGTTTTCCTTCAAAATTTTTGGATAAGGTACAGAGAACTTCTGCTATCCTGTGTCAAAATTGTCTTTAGGGTAGTGCTGAAAGAGTAATGTGAGAACATGGTAACTGATGCCTTTTTCGAATGGTTTAAACTCAAGAAGAGTGTGTATAACTGAAGTTGCACATTTGTCATGGTAAAGTGCTGTAACAAATATCTGGTGCTTGAAAGCAACTTTGTCTCTTCCTGCAGTTGACAGTATGGAATGGATTCAGCCTGGAATATTTTCTAATCACAGAGAGATACTGAGAGGAGTATTGATGAGGGATATATCTGTAAAGGTCAATGTAGGCCCAAGATATAATCTAATGAGCAGAGAGTTCTCTGCCTCCCTGGTGAAGATTATGAAAATAAATAAGATGATGATGCTTTTTTCTGATACTTAGATGGTAATTTGGAAAGAGGTATTGGGAAGGGCAAACTCTTGGATGGGGTAATGACACATATTCACAGTTCATCTTTTACAACGGCTACTTTACCTGAAATAAATGAAAGTAACAAATGTAAACATTTTTGTTTTAGCTTTTTTTTTTTTTTTTTGCCACCATGAAATAAATGATATTTTTTCAACTCTGAACAAAGGTACACTAAGTTATAGATTTAAAAACTGCAAGAGAAGCTGAGTGTGGTGGCTCACACCTGGGATCCCAGTACTTTGAGAGGTTAAGGCAAGAGGATTGTTTGATCCCAGGAGTTTGAGACAAGCCTGGGAAACATAGCAAGACCTCATCTCTACCAAAAAATAAAATAAAATAAAATAAATAAAAATAAAAATAAAATTAACTGGGCATGGTGGCATAAGCCTATAGTCCCAACTCATAGGCTGGGGCAGGAGAATCGCTTGACACTAGGAGTTGCAGGCTGCAGTGAGCTATGATCATGCCACTGCACTCCAGCCTGGGTGACAGAGAAAAATCCTGCCTCTAATAAATAAATTAATAAACAAACAAATAAATAAATACATATAACTCAATTTCAAGGCAAAATGGAGACCATGAGCTTAAAAAAACAAGATATTTAAATATTTCTTTGTGTATATATAAAAATTGTATATAATTACATGTATGAATATACAAATTCATATATAATATATATGATTATATATTAGAATCAACCTTGATATACATATTTCATATTTTCTACTAAGTATTGATTTTTAGTTATAATTACATTGCTTATTTAAGTAATCTGCTGAATTTATAAATAGCATTGGCAATCAATAGGTTTAAAAAAGCTCAATGTTTAAAAAAATTATATTAAATGCTCAAAATATCAGTGTTTCCATGTTTGGTTTATATATTTATAAACTTCCAACATGTTGCCTTTCCTATTTCACCTGACATATTTGTCATAATTTAGTTTTCAATTAGAAATTGACTCCATAAAATAACAGAAAAGACCCAGAAATATTTAGCCCCTACAGAATTCCTATGAACCATTTTTGTTGCAGATAGTCTGATGACTGAGAGTATGTAACCAAGACTTCACTTTACTCGCTTGAGAGTGACACTGCTGACAGGTCTGTGTTTGTGTGCAGACATGTGAGGTGTCAGCTCTTTTCCATGTAATAGTTTAAGTAATTTTTGTAGAGCCTTGGCTCCCACTGGTACTCAAATTCCTATTCTTCAGCTGTAGTGGCAGACGAGCTGTGGGAAGTCTCCAGCATGACACACTGGATGGCTGTGAAAGGAAAACAATGTTTTTAAAATGGAAATCAACCAAGGAGAAAGACTTTAGGGGGTGACAGACTTGTTGATACTTTAAGACCACCCTGTAAGTTTCCCAAACTAATATCATTCCATTAAAGTTGTTCATCAGTAAATTCTCTAACGGGTTAGTTCAGGACACAAAAATGTGTCTCTGACATGACCCCTGAAGCAATATTTTTGGTGTTTTCATTTAAGTAAAGCAAAGTGTGTTCATTTCCTATTGCTACTGTGGCAAATTATCATAAATTTTTTAACTTAACAAATTATCTTACTCTTCTGGAGATATGAAGTCCGAATTATGTCTCTTTGATCTAACGTCAAGGTTCAGCATAGCTGACTGTGTAGAGGCTCTAAGGGGAGAATCTGCGTCCTTGCCCTTTTTGGCTTCTAGAAGTTACCTGCGTCATTAGTTCATTTAATCATTTCAATCTCTTACTTCCATCATTACATCTACTGCTATCTTCTAATCTCATCTCTCTCAATAAGGGCCTTTAGACTGCACCCAGTCCATCAGTTAACATAGAATACCTTCTCATCTCAGGATCTTTAATCCAATTATGTCACAAGCTGCAAGGATTAGGATATGGATACCTTTGAGGGGCTGTCATCCAGCCTACCACACTAGCCAATGATAAAATGTGATAGCAGCATTAAAAAAAAATAAAATAAAATAAAATAAATAAAAAAAAAGAATCACAAAAACAAAAGCTGTCCTTGTAATCACATTTTTATTTATTTTTTTTTTTTTGTCAGATGGATTTGTGTTTGAATGTAAGTATTCGCACTTACTAGCCATGTGACTAAGCAAATGTAATCAACACATCTGAGTTTCAGAATGTCTTCTCCCCTCTGAAGAGCTTGCCTTTTCCATTCCCTCTATCTACAGAAATTGCCTTCAAAGTATCAAGAAAACCTTCAACATCTTTAGCTTTCTACAACTTTAGTTATTTAAGTTTATGCATACATTTCTTGTGGAAGTATCAATCCATACAACCTTTTCGTAACGCAACTTAAGATGATATAGTGAAGTGGAACATATGAATATATTATGATCCAACAGTCTTGACTCTAGTTTTATATCCTACTACAACTCTTGAAAAATGTGTTGGCAATGGAGGCTCTTTTTCGGTTCCATATGAACTTTAAAGCAGTTTTTTTCCAATTCTGTGAAGAAACTCATTGGTAGCTTGATGGGGATGGCATTGAATCTATAAATTACCTTGGGCAGTATGGCCATTTTCATGATATTGATTCTTCCTATCCATGAGCATAGTATGTTCTTCCATTTGTTTGTGTCCTCTTTTATTTCACTGAGCAGTGGTTTGTAGTTCTCCTTGAAGAGGTCCTTTACATCCCTTGTAAGTTGGATTCCTAGGTATTTCATTCTCTTTGAAGCAATTGTGAATGGAATTTCATTCATGATTTGGCTCTCTGTTTGTCTGTTACTGGTGTATAAGAATGCTTGTGATTTTTGCACATTAATTTTGTATCCTGAGACTTCGCTGAAGTAGCTTATCAGCTTAAGGAGATTTTGGGCTGAGACAATGGGGTTTTCTAAACATACCATCTTATCATCTGCAAAGAGGGACAATTTGACTTCTTCTTTTCCTAACTGAATACCCTTGATTTGTTTCTCTTGCCTGATTGCCCTAGTCAGAACTTCCAACACTATGTTGAATAGGAGTGGTGAGAGAGGGCATCCCTGTCTTGTGCCAGTTTTCAAAGGGAATTTTTTCAGTTTTTGCCCATTCAGTATGATATTGGCTATGGGTTTGTCATAAATAGCTCTTATGATTTTGAGATACGTTCCATCAATACCGAATTTATTGAGCGTTTTTAGCATGAAGGGCTGTTGAATTTTGTCAAAGACCTTTTCTGCATCTATTGAGATAATCATGTGGTTTTTGTCTTTGGTTCTGTTTAAATGCTGGATTATGTTTATTGCTTTGCATATGTTGAACCAGCCTTGCATCCCAGGGATGAAGTCCACTTGATCATGGTGGATAAGCTTTTTGATGTGCTCCTGGATCCGGTTTGCCAGTATTTTATTATGGAACCAAAAAAGAGCCCACATTGCCAAGACAATCCTAAGTCAAAAGAACAAAGCTGGAGGCAGCACACTACCTGACTTCAAACTATACTACAAGGCTACAGTAACCAAAACAGCATGGTACTGGTACCAAAACAGAGATATAGACCAATGGAACAGAACAGAGTCCTCAGAAATAATACCACACATCTACAGCCATCTGGTCTTCGACAAACCTCAGAAAAACAAGAAATGGAGAAAGGATTCCCTATTTAATAAATGGTGCTGGGAAAATTGGCTAGCCATAAGTAGAAAGCTGAAACTGGATCCTTTCCTTACTCCTTATACGAAAATTAATTCAAGATGGATTAGAGACTTAAATGTTAGACCTAATACCATAAAAACCCTAGAAGAAAACCTAGGTAATACCATTCAGGACATAGGCATGTGTAAGGACTTAATGTCTAAAACACCAAAAGCAATGACAACAAAAGTCAAAATTGACAAATGGGATCTAATTAAACTAAAGAGCTTCTGCACAGCAAAAGAAACTACCATCAGAGTGAACAGGCAACCTACAGAATGGGAGAACATTTTTGCAATCTACTCATCTGACAAAGGGCTAATATCCAGAACCTACAAAGAACTCAGACAGATTTACAAGAAAAAAACAAACAACCCCATCAAAAAGTGGGCAAAGGATATGAACAGACAGTTCTCAAAAGAAGACATTCATACAGCCAACAGACACATGAAAATATGCTCATCATCACTGGCCATCAGAGAAATGCAAATCAAAACCACAATGAGATACCATCTCACACCAGTTAGAATGGCAATCATTAAAAAGTCAGGAAACAACAGGTGCTGGAGAGGATGTGGAGAAATAGGAACACTTTTACACTGTTGGTTGGATTGTAAACTAGTTCAACCATTATGGAAAACAGTATGGTGATTCCTCAAGGATCTAGAACTAGAAGTACGATATGACCCAGCCATCCCATTACTGGGTATATACCCAAAAGATTATAAATCATGCTGCTATAAAGACACAACATGCACACGTATATTTATTGCAGGCACTATTCACAATAGCAAAGACTTGGAATCAACCCAAATGTCCATTAGTGACAGACTGGATTAAGAATATGCAGCACATATACACCATGGAATACTATGCAGCCATAAAAAAGGATGAGTTTGTGTCCTTTGTAGGGACATGGATGCAGCTGGAAACCATCATTCTCAGCAAACAATCGCAAGAACAGAAAACCAAACACCGCATGTTCTCACTCATAGGTGGGAATTGAACAATGAGATCACTTGAACTCGGGAAGGGGAACATCATACACTGGGGCCTATCATGGGGAGGTGGGAGGGAGGAAGGATTGCATTGGGAGTTATGCCTGATGTAAATGACGAGTTGATGGGTGCTGACGAGTTGATGGGTGCAGCACGCCAACATGGCACAAGTATACATATGTAACAAACCTGCACGTTATGCACATGTACCCTAGAACTTAAAGTATAATAATTAAAAAAAAATAAAGAAAAAAAAGAAAAAAGGGTGTCAGGAGAAACACATACAATTTATGGCAGTATTATTCATAATAATAACAAATATTTAAACAGAGTAAGTGACCTTTTACTGTATAATAAACTAGTAAATTATGATAAACTTACAAGATGGAATATCATAAGCACTGAGAATGAATAAACTACTACTACACAAGGCAGCATAGACAAATCTTAGAAAAATTGTATAAATTGAAGAAAAATAAAGTTGTAGAAACTAAAGATGGTTATTCTTTATAAATAAGAAATGTGTATAAAGATGAACATTTACACCAGTTCAAAAACAAGCAAAACTGAGCACCATATTGTTAGGCATTCAAAAATATGTGGTAAGCTATTTTACGAAGACAGGAATAATAATCAATAGGGACAATGATTTCAGGTGGTAGGGTACTATTGGGACAATGTTTTCAGGTGGTAGGAAAATATTATCAGGGAAGAACAGAGAGTTTCCTTCAACAATATGAGCAATTTTAACAGAATTTTAACACATATGGATTTGGTCTTACCCATATCCACTACCGATATCTAGCTGCTTAAATTCAGTTTTTCAGTCATGTTAGCCACATGTAAATGTTTGATAACATATGTGGCTAGTTGTTCCTGCATTGGAGAGAGCTGATTATAGAAATACATTGCCGATATTGCAGAAAGTTATTTTGGACAGCACTATTATGCAGTTTAACCTAGATGTTTATTCAATATGTTTTTCCACATCAAGTATTAGATAAATGTTTCAAAATATAATGTCTTTTAGCCTAGTAATCAATTTATATGTATCTACATTTAAGAAATACTCTGAAATATAAACATTTTGAACAAACATAATTACAGTATTACTTCATTTTGAAAAAAAAAGAACCCCTAAAGAGCTTACAAAAGGAAAATCTTAAAGCAATCATGAAGTTATAGCACTTCAAAACATCTTAAGTTACAATAAATGAAGTCATTTTAATTATTTGAGAAACTTTAGAAATAAATCAGTACACACAATTAAATATTGAGTGTATTCTGAGCTATGCAATACAGAATAAAAAAGTTGGGAGAAACAATAACAATACAATTTATATTAATAATAAAATAAAATAAAATACCATTATACCGCTTTGGATGCAATAGATCCTAATTCAGGGTCTAGCTCTATGCAGATTAAATCTGGTAGTCCCCACAATAATGTAATGTTAAAACTATAATTTATCTTTTCTTTTTGAAATAATGAATATGAGACACAAATGAGTCATTTAACTTGCCTAATGTTACACAGTTAACAAGAATGAGTTGGAATGAAAATCCTGGAATTCTGGTTCTTAACTTCAAAGGGTTAAAACTGATACTAAGATATACAGTTATTTCATTTTCTTTTTACAAAATTTTAGGTGTGTGTGAAGTGGGTGGTGAGGGGACATGTATGCACCATGAATATTCAATGTAGTTTATGTGATCTGCACAAGTATTTAGAAAGAAAAATATAATAACATCACAGAACAGTTTGAGCATAGCAAAAAAAAAAAAAGGAGGCAATGATTGTGCTAGAAAGAAGATGAAATACTTTCAGAATGCGAACATGTAACTGGAGACAATAAAGCGTAACTGTAGACAAAAAGCAACCTAGCAGAAATATAAATGATGAGGGACAGTCTTGGCGTCTCAGGCAAACAGTTTGGGTTGATAGAAAGTTCACGGCATGGGCTGGCATGGTGGCTGACGCCTGTAATCCCAGTACTTTGAAAAGCCATAGCAGGCAGATCATTTGAGGTCAGGATCTTGAGACAAGTCTGGTCAACATGGTGAGACTCCGTCTCCACTAAAAATAGAATAACTAGCTGGATGTTGTGGTGTGCACCTATAGTCCCAGCTACTCAGGAGGCTGAGGAAGGAGAATTGCTTAAACCCGGGTGGCAGAGATTGCAGTGAGCTGAGATCACACCACTGCACTCCAACCTGGGTGACAGAGAGAGACTCCTAAAAAAAAAAAAAAAAAAAAAAAAAGGAGCACATTTTACTTTATTAATTTTTTGCAGATGATTTCTATTTTTTAATTTTAATTTTAATTTTAGGGATACCCAAGCAGGTTTGTTTGTTACATGGGTAAACTAGTGTCATTTGTTGTAGAGATTATTTTGCCAACCAAGTATTAAGCCTAGTACTAATTAGTTATTTTTTCCTTATCCTTTCTCTCCTCCCAACTCCCAGCCCCCAATAGGCCCCGGGGTGTGTTGTTCTCTGTATGTTCCCATGTATTCTCAACATCTAGCTTCTACTTATAAGTGAGAACATGTACTATTTGATTTTCTGTCCCTGAGTTAGTCTGCTAAGGATAACAGCCTCCAGCTCTATCCATTTTCCTGCAAAGGACATGATCTTATTCTTTTTATGTCTGCAGAGTATTCCATGGTGAAAACTGGTACAAGACAAAGATGGCCTCTCTCACCATTCCTAATCCACATAACATTAGAAGTCCTGGTCAGGGCAATCAGGCGAGAGAAAGAAATAAAGGGAATCCAAACAGGAAGTCAAACTAACCCTGTTTTCAGATGGCGTGATCCTATATCTAGAAAATCCCAGAGTCTCAGCCCAAAAGCTTCTTAAGCTGATTAAAAACTTCAGCAACGTCTCAGGATACAAAATAAATGTGCAAAAATCACTAACATTCCAATACACCAACAGTCAAGCTGAAAGACAAATCAGGAACACAATCCCATTCACAACTGCCACAAAAATAATAAAATACCTAGGAATACAGCTACCTAGGGAGGTGAAGGATGTCTACAAGGAAACTACAAAACTCTGTTCAAAGAAATTAGAGATAACACAAACAAATGGAAAAAATAATACATGCTCATGGATAGGAAGAATCAATAATGTAAAAATAGTAATAATGTCCAAAGCTATTTACAGATTCAATGCCATTCCTATTAAACTACCAGTGAAATTCCTCACAGAACTAGAAAAAGCTATTTGAAAATTTGTGTGTAACCAAAAAAGGGCCCGGATAGCCAAGGCAATCCTAAGCAAAAAGGACGAAGCTGAAGTCATCAAGCTACCTGACTTCAAACAATACTACATGGCTACAGTAACCAAAACAGCTTGGTACCAGAACAATAACAGAAACATAGACCAATGGAACAGAATAGAGAACCCAGAAATAAGGCTGCACATCTACAACTGTCTGATCTTTGACAAAGCTGACACAAACAAGTAGTGGGGAATGGATTCCCTGTTCAATAAATGATGCTGGGATAACTGGCTGGCCATATGCAGAAAATTGAAACCGGACCCCTTCCTTATGCCTTATACAAAAATTAACTCAAGATGAATTAAAGACCTAGATATAAAACCTAAAACAATAAAAACCCTGGAAGACAACCTAGGCAATACCATTCAGGACATAAGGACAGGTGAGGATTTCTTGATGAAGATGCCAAAAACAATTGCAACAAAAGCAACCAGGGTCTAATTAAACTAAAGAGCTTCTGCACAGTAAAATAAACTATCAATAGACTGGACAACCTACAGGATGGGAGAACATTTTTGCAAACTATGATCTGACAAAGATGTAATATCCAACATCTATAAGAATCTTCAAGAAATTTACAGAAAACAAAATCCCATTAAAAAATAAGCAACGGATATGAATAGACATTTTTCAAAAGAAGACATACATGTGGTAACAATTATATGTAAAAAAGTTTTACATATGCAAATGCAAGTCAAAACCACAATTAGATACCATCTCACACCAGTCAGAATGCCTATTACTAAAAAGTCAAAAAATAACAGATGCTGGTAAATTTCCAGAGTAAAAGGAATGCTTATACACTGTTGGTAAGAGAGTAAATTAGTTCATCCATTGTGGAAGACAGTGTGGCAATTCCTCAAAACCTAAAACAAAGAAATATCATTTGACCCACTGATTCCATTACTGGATATATAACCATAGGAATATAAATAATTCTGTTATAAAGACACATGCACGTGTATTCTTTGCAGCACTACTCACAATAGTCAAAAACATGGAATCAACCTACAAGGATATCTATGATGGACTGGATAAAGAAAATGTAGCCCAAGGCACATTTTAAATATATAAACTTCATTACGTCCTGAAATCAGTGATCATAATGAGAAGTTTTTTATATGTTATATATTGAACTTTCGTTGTGTCTTTCTAACAAACTAGTCACAGTAGAATAATTGTTAACAAAAAAGAAATTCCAGTAAAAGTTCTTTTTATTGAGATATGAATTTTGGAGTAAATAACCATGATTAGCCACCACACATAATTTCTCTTATCCTGATCTCCCACATGTTCCTGTTTAAATGACACATTAAAATAATTGTATTCTTTTTAAGTTCATTTATGTTACAGAACATGGAAATTTCAATTTGAACATCTAAACCTAAATAAGTTAAGAACAACGTATAGTGTATAATTCACATATAATATTCTACATTTCTCTTTTTTCTTTTATGTGAGGGTGTATATATTCTTTCAATGTTTCTTTTATTTTCTAGTTCTAGAACCCATGATTAACAATTTTCACACATTCGCAGTCATCCTAAATTCTCTTTTCTTTTTTAATCTTTATTGAAATACACCACAAAAAAGTGAAAAAAAAAGCATAAATGTCAGTTTAATGAAGTTCTACAAATAGAGCATGCTACATGACTACAACCCAAATAAAGAATATTTTAGCAAAAAAGGCCTTTTTCAGATATCATTGATACTGCACCGTAGGTAATAACTATCATAATATTCTCATACCTATATTTGAAATTTATAGGAATGGAATCACAAAATTTGTACTTTTTTGTGGCTGGCTAATTTTGTTTAATATTCTGGTCATTATGGTCAATATTTTGTTGCATATAATATCAGTTTGTTTATTCTAATTCCTGTGTAGTATTACACTGTGTGAATGCACTATTTATCCACTCTAATTTGGATGGTTATTTGGGGAATATCTAATTTTTTACTATTATAAGGAGCACTATTATAAAAATTCATTTATATGAATTTAGAGACTGTACATATGCATTTTTGATTAATATAATCCTTGGAGTAAAATTCCAAGTTGATAGGGTACACATATGCTTGGCTTCAACAGATGCCGAAAGAAAAGTATCCAAAGAAGTAATAGTGGCTAAATGTCCATCAGTAGTGGGTGATAGTTGTAAGTGCTCCACATTTTGCCAACATTTCATATTACATTGGTTTTTGATTTACATTTTCCCTGTACCCAGTAAAACTGAGCACCTATTCATATGTTTATTATGTATCGTATATCCTTGTATACATAGTATCTGATTTAGACTTTTGCTTTTTCTTTTTTCAATTGGTTTTTCATTTTTTTCTGCTTTTCAATTGATACATAACAGTTATACATATTTATGGAGTACATGCCATTTTTGGTCATTCATATCAAATCACAGTAATTGTGATGTCTGTCACCACAAACATTAATCATTTCTTTGTGCTGAAAATATTACAAATCTTCCTTCCTATCTATTTTGACATATACAATAAATTGTTGTTAACTGTAGTCATCCTAACATATGATAAAATACTGGAACTTGTTCCTTTTATCTAACTATATGAATTTATCCATTAACTAACTTCTCTAGCCCCTCATCCTTTCCTAATAAATTTTTACTATCATCCTACTCTCTTCCTCCCGTGATCAATTTGTTTCTTAGTTCCCACATTAGAGTGAGAATGTATGATACTTATCTTTCGGTGCCTGGCTTACTTCGCTTAACATAATGTCCACTAGTTCCACACATGTTGCTGCATATGACAGCATTTTATTCTTTTTATGGCTGAATAATATTCCATTGTGTATCTGTACTATATTTTCTTTATCCATTTATCCATCGATTGATGCTTTGGTTGATTTCATATCTTGGTTTCTGTGAATAATGCTGCAATAAACATGGGAATGCAGCTATCTCTTCAATATTCTGATTTCCTTTCTTTTGGATACATTCCAAATGAAAGGATTGCCGGATCATATGGTCGACCTATTTTTAGTATTTTGAGAAACCTTCCTATGGTTTTCCACAGTTGCTATACCAATTTACATTTCCATCAGCAGTGTAGGAGGGTTCTTCTTTCTCTGTATCCTTGCCAGTATCTGTTATTGTCTGTCTTTTTGATAACAGCCACTCTAACCCAGGGGAGATGATATCTCATTGTGGTTTTGATTTGCATTTCTCTGATGATTAATAATGTTGAACATTTTTTCATATACCTTTTGGCCATCTGTATGCCTTGTTTTGAGTAATGTTTATTCAGATATTTTGTTCATTTTTAAAAGATTATTTGGGGTATTTTTATTGAATTGTTTGAGTTTCTTATGTATTCTGGTTATTAATTCCTTCTCAAATTGATAACTCACAAATTATTATTTTTTCCATTCTGTGGGTTGTATCTTCACTCTGTTGATTTGTTTTGCTATGCAGAAGGTTTTTAACTTAATGTAGTTCCATTTGAGAATTTTTGTTTTCTATGATATATGAAATCTCACTCAAAATAATCTTTGCTCAGACCAATATCCTGAACATTTCCCCATTGTTTTTCTCTAGTAGTTTTGTAGTTTGAGGACTTCATTAAAGCATTAAGTCAAGTTTGATTTGGTTTTTGTGCATATTGAGAGATAGGGGCTTAGTATCACTCTTCTGCATTAAGGGTATCACATTTTCCCAGTAGCATTTACTGAAGAAATTGTCATATTCTCTTCAAAGTCTGTTCTTGGAATCTTGGTTGAAATGAGCTGGCTGAAAATGCATCGATTTATTTCTGGGTTATCTGTCCTGGTCCGTTGGTCTATATGTCTGTTTTTATGTTAGTACCATGCTGTTTGGTTTAATATCACTTTTTAGCATATTTTGAAAGCAGGCCATGCAATGCTTCCAGCTTTGTTCTTTTGTTCAGAATTGTTTTGACTATTCAAGGTCTCTTTTGGTTCCATATACATTTTAGAACATTTTTTACCTTTCTTTCTTTCTTTTTTTTTTTTTTTTTTTTTTTAACTTCTGAGAAGAATGTCCTATGTATTCTTGATAGGGATTGCATTGATTCTACAGAACTCTGTTGGAAGTATGGACACTATAACAATGTCAACTCTTTCAATCCATGAACATGGAATATACTTCCACATTTTTCTATCAATTTTTCAGTTTTTCAGTCTCTTTGCTATTGATACATAGTTATTTTATAAATATTTTATGTATATGTTTTGTTTAGCAAGTGTATGTATTATACACAGACACACACATACACACATCATCATCATCCTCATCATCATCATCATCTTCCACTTTGTGACTTGTCTTTTAACTCTATTCTTGTTGGTGTTTTGATAAACATCAGATCCTACTGTATAAATTATCATTTTTATATATAAATCCTTGTCTTCTCCAAGTCAATAATTTGTTCTTATATATTTTCTTCTAAAAATTTTCTTGTTTTCCTATTCATATCTAGATTTGAAATCCATCTAGAGGTGACTTTTCCTTATACTGACAGTCTTATTGACAATAAATACCCTCAGTTTTCACTTATTTGAAAATGTCTTTTGTTTCATCTTTGTAAAAGAATATTTTTACTAAGTATACAATTCTAAATTGGCAATTACATTCTTCTAGTGATTTAATAACTCATTTCATGTTTTCCAGCTGTCATAGTTTTTGATGTAAAATTAGCTCTTCCTCTTGTGTTTGATCCTAGAATATATTGTCTTTATCCTTACTTTTAACATTTCACTTTGGTTTTAATCTTCAGTAGTTTATATCCAGCACCAGAATGTAACTTAATGTGGCTTTCTTTGAATTTATTTCATGTGGGGTTTGCTGAGCATCCTCAGTCATTTGGTATTTTTTTGTTTGTGTGTTTTAAAAAGTCTCAGACATTATAACTTCAAATATTGCTTTCATTGTAATCGCTTCTTTTCCTGTTACTCCAATTACACTCCAGTTACATTTTAAATATGCCTTGATTTCTTCTCATGCATTTATTTTGCTTTCCTTTCTTGTCTACTTTTGTGCTTTGATTTAGTTATTTTCTATTTATGTGAATTCCAGGTTACTAAATCAATACTTTGCAGTTGCAAAAGTATAATGAACTGTGTAATGAACACAAAATGCAGCTACCAGATTCTCTTCCAATGACTTGCTGCCTATTAACAGTACTTTCTGGCTTGACTTAGTTGCAAAAGGCTGCTCCAGTGCAGGTGATCCCTTGGACTGCCTCAGTAGAACTGCTCCACTGAAGGGAACACCTGTACTAGGACAGACTATTATTAATGATTGATGGAGATGTAAAGACCCATCTATTTTGTCCCAAAATGGGACAACACTGATGAGGTCTATTTAATGCTGACTTGTTTCTAGATTTGCCCAGTGTCTTTTCTGGGTCTACATGGCATGTTGATCTTTCACCATTTCTAATCCTATTTCTCCCCCTGTATTCCACCCGTGTGAATTCCTAGTAAATACTGTGCATACACACACACACACACACACACACAAAAACTCAATACATCTTTCTTTAGAAACCAGCCTGTGATGAGCGACACTGAGAGAGATCAGAAAAATAAGATTATAAAGTGGCATTTTAGAGCTGGATCACTCACAAATAATTTGGCAGTGGGGATTATATCCATTGTAATAGAGGAAATTCAGAAAGCCCTTGTCACAATAAGGTAATCCAGTTGTTTAAATCCTACTGGTATGAATTAGGATGATATACATTTAGCAGAGAATGCACTAGCTCTCTTGATATATTGAATGTTTCAAAAGTACAGGGGGAGCAACAATTATAAAGGAAATGATATTGGATGGATATTACTAATCATTACACGGTGGGAAAAAATATGGAAAGCTGTAGGCAGTTAACAGATTACTGAAAGCCAGGTATAAAAACCACACGGAAATGAGAAAATTTCCCGTGTCTCCCTCGCAGGGCACGTGATGGGGGTGTGGCTCGCTTCTTCAGTGCCACACTGCTCAAACCTCTAGGGGAGCATACAGACTGGTAGGCTGTGGGGCTCCGACTCTGTGGCAGTGTCTCAGGGTGAATATTTATAACTCCTGATGCCCGAGTGGGCATATGTTACATGGTGCTCCTTTAGTTTAGCCATCCACAGCCAGCTTGTGTTAGTTAGCTCAAATAGACTCCTGTCTTATCACAAGACGGAGGACTTTCTGTACCCCGGGGTTATGAAACTTTATGTACCAGAAGAATCAAATACAACGTGGGCTTGGAATTTAGTGCAAGGTTTTATTGAGTGGAAGCGGCTCTCAGCAGATGGGGAAGCCAGAAGCCAGATGATTTTCCCCTGGAGTCAAGCCTTGCAGCCAGATGCCACATGGCTCTGCTGGTCAATGGCTTGCCAGTGTGCTCTTCGCGTCCTCTCGATGTCCAGCCACTTGTGTCTTCTTCTGCCGGTCCACTCCTTTCAACATCCAGCCGCTCTCTTTTCTGCCTGCTAGGGTCATGGAATTTTTATAGGCACAAGATGGGGACGTGGCAGGCCAGGGTGGTCTTGGAAAATGCGACGTTTCAGCATGAAAGGTAGGAGTGCCTATCTTCACCAAGGTCCATGGGCACAGGCCCGTGGGTGGAGCCGTAGCCAGGGACCTCCTCTCCCTTCCCAGCACTTTCTTTCCATCCTCTCGTATCAATAGGGTCTGCCTGATAGGTTAGAAAGAGGCGCGGTGGCTCAAGCCTGTAATCCCAGCACTTTGGGAGGCCGAGACGGGCGGATCACGAGGTCAGGAGATCAAGACCATCCTGGCTAACTCGGTGAAACCCCGTCTCTACTAAAAAATACAAAAATCTAGCCGGGCGAGGTGGCGGGCGCCTGTAGTCCCAGCTACTCGGGAGGCTGAGGCAGGAGAATGGCGTGAACCCGGGAGGCGGAGCTTGCAGTGAGCTGAGATCCGGCCACTGCACTCCAGCCTGGGCGACAGAGCGAAACTCCGCCTCAAAAAAAAAAAAAAAAGAAAGAGACTTTCATCTTCTGTAACACAAGAACATACAGATCTAATGACTAGATCCAGGACTTAATCAAGTGTTAGAATGCCACAGATGGTTCAATATGTAATCAAATCGGTCTTTCTCTTCGCATCAGCGTCCAGCTTTAGGAAAAACAGGACCTTGACAGTTGAAATGGAATATCAGGTAAATTCCTCTGGATATTGTCAAATTTCAGTTGATTATAATCATTCTTCATATTTTCAATTTGCTCTTAACTCTGACCTAAGCAGTTTTGTCTCACTCCTTCCACTTAGAGTAAGTACTCCCAATTTGCTGTGAGACACTGCATAAGCCTCTCAATTGTGTCTCAATGTCTGTCATTTTCAGAATATGCTCATGATTCCTCTCCCAGCCACTAATCCATAACTATGGCAAATTTCCAGCACAACCCAGACAGCATTCTGCCAACTGCTGATTCCAATAAGAGAAGAAAAGGATTATACCTCAAAAGAGCTGAGGACTTGGCGAAAATATATTTTAAGGGACTGGGAAAGTACATGCATGAATTGATATAGTTTGGATGTTTGTTCCCTCCATCCAAATCTCATGTTGAAATGTGATCCCCAATGTTGAAGGTGAGACCTAGTGGGAGGTGCTGGATCAAAGGGACAGATCCCTCAAGAATAGCTTTGTGCCATCGCCTTGGTGATGGGTGATTCTTGCTATTAGTTCATGTACAATCTGGTTGTTTAAAAGAGTCTGCTCTCTCTCTTGCTGACCCCCTCTCCGTGTAATATGTCTGATCACTCTTCGCCTTCGCCATGAATGGAGGCTTCCTGGGGCCCTACCCAGGAGCAGATGCCAACACCGTGCTTTCAGTGCAGCCTGCAGAACTGTGAGCCAAAATATGTCTATTTTTTTTTTTTAATAATTTACCCAACATCAAGTATTTCTTTATAGCAACACAAATGGACTAGCATTTAAATAGATTTCAAAAACAAAATTGGGAGGTGAAAGGACAAAACTTACATTTGAATGAGGAAGAGTTTATTGATTTGAGAACACCCCACTGAAGTATGACATTAGCACCTGGTGCGGACCTCAGGAGATGACACAAACTGGCTACTAGGAAGGCTCTTACTTTTTTTTTTTTTTTTTTAAGACAGAGCCTTGCTCTGTCACCCAGGCTGGAGTACAGTGGCACAATCTCGGCTCACTGCAAACTCCGCCTCCCAGGTTCAAACCATTCTCCTGCCTCAGCCTCCCGAGTAGCTGGGATTATAGGCACACGCCATCACGCCTGGCTAATTTTTGTATTTTTAGTAGAGATGAGGTTTCACTATGTTGGCCATGGTTGGTCTTGAACTGCAGACCTCAAGTGATTCGCTTGCCTCGGCCTCCCAAAGTGCTGGGATTACAGGCATGAGCCACTGCACCCGGCTGGCTCCTAAAACTTGAAAAGAGAGCTGGCCCTTACTGATTAAAGGTGAAAAGGTAGAAGTTATGTGGTAGACAGTGAAGGAAAAAATTAAAAGTCCCAAGAAAGTGGACATCTAAAAATAGACATATAATGTATGGCCAGGAGATCCAATAGTAGATTATGTTCCACAGGAAGACTTAGAGGTTAAGCTATATTCAACAAAGCTATAAGGCATGTGCTGGTAAGAGAAACAACAATATTACTAAAACTGTTTGTAGTCAGTGGTTGTCCTGGTAAGTCAGAGCCAAAGATAGGAGAGGCTATACTAATCTAAGCTTACTGATAGCAATAGAGATAAAAAGAACCCTAAAACTATAAAGAACAGTGGTCGTACTTAACTGCCAAGAGCCAAAAGAAAACAATATTCATAGGTCATAGGGTCAGAATGGCATCCAAGGAAAAATGACCAACAGAGATGGTTAATACAAGATGGAATCACAAAGGCCAGTCAGAAAGGGTATTTCTTAGCTTTTACTACCAGAACAAATAACAATTGATGATCAGAAGACTGAGGAAAATTGTCTCAAACAAAAAGTTGACATCCCTTGCCCAGTTTTCATATGTGAGCCAGTTTTCAGAAGAGAAGTCCCTAAACTAGAGAAAATACTGGGACTTAGATCAAGTATACCAGCCTTTTTGTTGTTGTTGTTTTTGAGACGGAGTCTTGCTCTGTTGCCCAGGCTGGAGTACAGTGATGAGATCTTGGCTCACTGCAAGCTCCGCCTCCCGGGTTCACGCCATTCTCCGGCCTCAGCCTCCCGAGTAGCTGGAACTACAGGTGCCCACCACCACGCCTGGCCTTTTTTTTTTTTTTTTTTTTTTTTTTTTTTTTTTTTTTTTTTGTATTTTTAGTAGAGACAGGGTTTCACTGTATTGGCCAGGATGGTCTCGATCTCCTGACCTTGTGATCCGCCCACCTCTGCCTCCCAAAGTGCTGGGATTACACGCGTGAGCCACCGCGCCTGGCCCAACGACTTTTTATCTGATTGTATGCACTGGTCAAAATCGATAGGTCTGCATACTTTATAAAGGCACATTGTACTGTATACTATATACATAAATTATATCACAATAAAAGTACTTAAAAAAAGAAAAATTAGTTCAAATTATGCCCCATCTCTACTATCATTATTTTTGACATTTTTCATTGGCTACCCATTACCTCTAGTCTACTTAATTGCTTTTTCTGGACTCTTCTTTAACTCTCTTAGCTAGTCTTGTACCACTTTCTCCATTTTTCTCTGGGTTCCTGTCACTCTGGTTCTTTGTCATTTCTTCAAATTGTCTGTCCTTCACCCCAGGGGCTATGTATTTGGTAATTAACTCTTACACATCTATAGTGTATCAACTTAAGCATCACATACTTTAAAGAAGACTTTTCTAAAATCAAAGATCTAGATAAGTTTCTTCTGAAAGGTTTCAGTGAATCATACATCTTTTCTACAGAGTACTTACCTCACTGTATATTTAACTATTCATAAGTAGGATTGTGTGATTGATAATTTTCTCCCCAAAGTAATCGATAAAATTATGTACTGTGAAGCCCATTTGCTTTTCTATACCCTTTCTCTTCCATTACTTAGGAGAATGCCTGACACAATCCATATTTTGAATAAGTATATCCCACATTACAGGATAAATGAATAAATACATATTTTCAGGATATGATTTTCTATCTTCCTCTTTAGAAGGTATTAGTTAGTGGTTATTCATATTTGTATCTGTACATCCATGGATATTTTAATGAAGAATATCAAATTTACCAGCTATTTCTCTATTTTATTATGTTAAACACTCAGTAAAAGTGATTTTTTTTTTTTTTTTTTTTTTTTTTTTTTTTTTTTTTTTTTTTGAGACGGAGTCTTGCTCTGTCACCCAGGCTGGAGTACAGTGGCCAGATCTCGGCTCACTGCAAGCTCCGCCTCCTGGGTTCACGCCATTCTCCTGCCTCAGCCTCCCGAGTAGCTGGGACTACAGGCACCCGCCACCTCGCCCGGCTAGTTTTTTGTAATTTTTAGTAGAGACGGGGTTTCACCGTGTTAGCCAGGATGGTCTCGCTCTCCTGACCTCGTGATCCGCCCGTCTTGGCCTCCCAAAGTGCTGGGATTACAGGCTTGAGCCACCGCGCCCGGCCGTAAAAGTGATTTTTTAAAATAAATTTATTTATAACAACCAAAAATTCCCTTTGCAGTATTTCATAAGAATTGCAGGGTCAAATAAAATGTCAAGTTGCTATTCAATCTAATTTGAGTTTTAAAGCAATACCTGATATAAACTATAAGTAATTGCCATTTAAAATATTCATTAAAGTCATTCACTTTTGATGTAGTTATGACCAACCTAGGTATATTTCTGGGACAGAATTACATGGCTTAGATAAGCCTTAAAAAAAAAAAAAAAAAAAAAAAAAAAAAAAAAAAAAAAAAAAAAAAAAACCTAGTAAATAGTATTTCCTATACATATTCACTATTATTTGTTTTCAGACCCTTCACTTTGTTTAGTAAATTTTTCATCTTATGTGTTCTTCAGAGCATAAAATCTAGCTGGGGCAAATGAGCCTCTACTACATTCCATGAAATGATTTTATGCCCCCTGTTATCACTATCCCTGCAGATCTGGTTGCATTCAAATACAATACTCTAATTTTCTCCTCATATGAACCTTTAAAAGTAAGCAAGGCAATGAATGAAGGACAGAATAGACATAGATTTCCAGTGAATAAATGATTGGTTAGCTAAATTTGAGAGCAGCAATCTGGATTTAATTTATCACATTATTCACAGATCTTTAATCACTGCTAAATCATATTTGAGATATGTTTAATATAAAATTTATATTCAAAGGAGTGAGAAGAAAAACTTCCTTTCAGAGTTTTCAATTTGGCTAGTTTTTTTATTTTATTTTTAACGAGATATGGTTTCACTATGCTGTCCACGCTGGACTCAATATCCTGGACTCAAGTAATCCTCCCACTCCAGTCTTCCAAGTAGCTGGGACTACCAGTGCATTACACTGCACACAGATAAATCCACTTATTTTATAGTGACTATCACATCAATCAAAGTGTGTGTGTGTATGTGTATATGTGTGTATGTGTGTGTGTGTGTAATTTTAAAGCCTTAGTGGGAAAAAATACTATATAAGTGACGATTTCTGTCATTATCCTTAGCGTATCTTCTCACTGTCTGATTTTTGATGCTAACAACTTGATAGATCAACAAATTTAGATGTAGACTGAAAAGAAATAACTATTTAATTAAGATGTCTATTATAAAAACTCCATTGAACAGATGACGATCACCCTAAAGAAACAAGCAGGCATACCCAACAAATGGCAAACCCACTGACTTAATGTTATTTAGAAAGACAATTATATTATATGGCATATCATTTTCCAAACACATGTGGATGTCTGGATCAATAGTTAACATATCAAGTGTTTTATTTTTCTCATAAACATTATTTAGTACATTTGAAATTGTTGCCTTGAAGTGGTAGATTCAATTGTTTCGTATAAAATGATGAATTAAAATGAATTGAGATAATTAGTTTCATAGGGCAAGATATTGGAGTAATTAAGTTTCCACACCCACATCACCGCCATGCTACGTTGCACAATATCCAAATTTGTTTAAGGCCAGTGGACTGATTCTGGCAAGCTTTCATGTACATCGTTTTTTTCAAGAGAGGTAGATTTTAGCTTCATTATTAAAGGAAACTGCTTTACCTCTGTCTTATCTCTGTATCTCAAATACTTTACATAGTGGCTAGTATAGTAAACTTGCAATAATGACTTGTTAAATTGATCAGTAAAAATGAGTGAGTAATAACTGACATAACCAAAATCGTGACTGAATGACTGAGAGGCTTGATGACAAAATGAAGAAAAGCAAGAGCTGCAATGGAAAATAACACACAGTGAAGAAGAGTTATGAGACCTTTTAGAAAATCTACTATTTTAAATCTTTTAGTCAGAAAGAAGTATCAAGGAAAAATTATCTCATAGGAATTACTCCAAATCAAGGGGAGGTTGCTATGCTACATTGTTTGTAGAACCTAGAATAGAGCTTCTAGCTATCTAACTGGATAATTAAAGGAAAGAGAAAACCTGAGGTGGAGAAATTTGGAAACGTTTAGGTTACAATGTCTTATTAACATACTACTATTTATTATTCTTACTATCTATTTAATATAGGCACATATATAAAAATATTTGGAGAAAGAAAACAAAATAATGGTGTGTATATCTAGGAGATGAGATTATGATTATTATTTATCTAATTATACCATTTATTACTTTCCAAAGTATATAAAATTAAAAATATTTCTTTATAATCATAAAAAGTGTTCATGGTTTACTCAGACAAAATAAATCAATGGTTGTTACATTTAGAAAAATTATACTTTTTATATGATATGGTCAAAAAAGCAGCCATATGATGTGAGATAAACAAACCCCAGGAATACTTGGTAAGATGATAATCAGAATCTCACAAAATGAAACCGAGAAGTCACATATGATTTTGCTATTATTAATGAATTATTAGTGTTGTATTATTTTTCAAACTAATAACAAAATTATTTCCTAAAATATGTAGCCTGTATGGAAAAATAAAGTCAGTATGAACTTTATTTTTATGTCTAGGGATATACCTGCATAGCTCACTGGCAGAACTTAGTATGGGAAGATAAGCTTAGAAATTAGTCTTATCATATAGGGTAAAGAAAATGTGGTACACTGCTCAAGGAAATCAGAGAGGACACAAGCAAATGGAAAAACATTCCATGCTCATGGGTAGGAAGAATCTATATTGTGAAAATGGTCATACTGTCTAAGTAATTTAGAGATTCAATGCTACTTTCATTAAACTACAATTTACAGGTCAGGCATGGTGGCTCACAGCACTTTGGGAGGCTGAAGTGGGTGGATCAGGAGTTCAGGAGATCGAGACCACCCTGGCTAACACAGTGAAACCCCATCTCTACTAAAAATACAAAAAAGTTAGCTGGGCATGGTAGCAGGCACCTGTAGTTCCAGCTACTTCGGAGGCTGAGGCAGGAGAATGATGTGAACCCAGGAGGTGGAACTTGCAGGAACTTGCAGTAAGCCGAGATCATGTCACTGCACTCCAGCCTGGGCAACATAGCAAGAGTCAGTCTCAAAAAAAAACAAAACAAAAAAAACAAAAAAAAAACAAAAAAAAAACAACTACCATTTACATTCTTCACAGAATTAGAAATTTTTTTTTTTTTAATTAATATGGAACCAAAAAAGAGCCCAAATAACCAAGGCAATCCTAAGCAAAAAGAACAAAGCTGGAGGCATTGCACTACCCAACTTCAAACTATACCACAAGGCTACAGTAACAAAAACAGCATAGTACTGGTACAAAAACAGACCCTGGAGCAGAATGGAAATCTGAGAAATAAGACCTCATATTCACAACCATCTGATTTTGCCAAACATGAGAAAAACAAGCAATGGGAAAAGGACTCCCTAATTAATAAATGGTACTGGAAAAACTGGTTAACCATATGCAGAAAATTCAAACTGGATCCCTTCCTTACAACATGGAATACTATGCAGCCATTAAAAGGATGAGTTAATGTCCTTTGCAGGGACATGGATGAAGCTGGAAACCATCATTCTCAGCAAACTATCACAAGAACAATAAAACACCGCATGTTCTCACTCATAAGTGGGAGTTGAACAATGAGAACACATGGACACAGGAAGGGGAACATCACGCATTGGGGCCTGTTGGGGGGTGGGGATCTAGGGGAAGGATAATATTAGGAGAAATACTTAATGTAGGTGAGAGGTTGGCACTTTTAAACCATCATGGAATGTGTAAACCTATATAACAAAACTGCACGTTCTGCACATGTACCCTAGAACTTAAAGTATAATAAAAAAAGAAAAAAAAAAGTGCTGGCAAACTAAATGTTTTTGGCTTGAATTAGACACTTCCTTTTATGAACAGTAACTACAGTCAAGGAATTGCTAGCTCTGTTTGACCGAATTTAAGTCCTTTGATCTGGGTTACTGTGTCCCAAACATAAACTGACAGGGCAGTAATGGACAAGTCCCCAGAAGAATTTATTTATTTATATGATACATTTATTAAGTGCCCTCTATATTCCAAACAAGTTATGTGTGGAAAAGATGACCTGAAAAATAAAAGTGATAAAAAGTGTCTGCATTTATAGAACATATATTCTATCTATTAAAAAGGTGAGTAAATTAGATAAGCAAGTAAACTATGTTGATAAGTGATGAGGATTATGGGGAAAAAAGTACAAGGACTTGGAATAAAGATTGGTGGAGGGAAAGGGTTGCAAGGTTAAATAGGGTGGCAAGAGAAACCCTTACTGAGAAGGTGACAAATAAATACTTGAGGTGAAGAGGCTGCCACGTGCATAAGTAGAGACATTTCAGTTCAGTTACCAGAGATAGAGGAAGAAATTCTGGGCGACAAAAGAAACAATTTTCAACCACAAGCATTTCCTTGTTAAGACTCAGGAATACTTATTCCGGAAGTGATTACCTGCTCAAGTTTATTTAGATTGCTTAATATCGGCACTGAAGATGGAGATACATGAACTAGAATCACCATGACTTGGACAAAAAGGCTCACTTCCCCTCCGAAGTGAAACTCCCTGTGTACTATTTAACTAATTCTCAAATTTATGAGGTATTTTGCCTGAACTGCTCCTGGGACGATCACTGTCACGGGATGGGTGCTCTGAAAACAGACACTGAGAAGGTATTTGGGATGTCAGCTGTTGATTAGGGATCCACATCTGTGGAGGAAGGTGGAAGAAGCAGGACTGCGCAAAAGAGAGTGTCAAACTAGGATACAGGCCTGAAAATGCCTGTCTCCAAACACTTTAGAAAGGAGATTGGTTGGGAGGCCGAGGTGGGTGAGTCACGAGGTCAGGAGTTCCAGACCAGCCTGGCCAAAATGGTGAAACCCTGGCTCTACTAAAAATATTAAAATTAGCTGGGCATGGTAGCCCAGAGGTAACTTACAATGCTGAATGTGTCTTGTGACTTTGTAGGTCCCATAAGGATCCTTTCATAATGGAGAGTTTTGGATATCTGGTGTTCCATCATTAGGCATGATGTCTCTATTAGGAGCAAGCAGTATGATAGGAATATTTTGTTATTCTCAAAAGACATTGAATTATCTGCAATGGCTATGATAGCCTTGATTTATCACCCCAGGGCTCTGCATTAGGATTTCCCCACAAATTTTGCCTCATGGTTTTCAGGGTCTTTTTTCACTGTTGATACCACCATAATTGAAGGGGCTGCCAGATACAATGATCTAAGAGATAGAGTTTCTTGCAACATAGCCTGGACCTGCTGTTGAGAAAATTCCTGCTCAGGGCTCAATGCACAGCTGCCAGTCATTTATAACACCCATTACCCTGACCAGAACATTTCCCCTAGGTGTATAATATACTGTCTCCAGATCTCACAGAGGCCCACCAGGAACTGAAGTTCTGTCACTGTGATAGGAAACATGAAATGCAATAATTTGTCTTATAATTAGAGGAGATGTCCTAGCATGCCTTTGACAATTAGTTCACTAAATATTTTATGACTATGATTCCATTTACCATTGTGTTTTGGTGGAAGAATCAGACAATTTGTCACTTTTGTTCACAAGTCTCTAGATTGAAAGAAAATATACTTGGCAACAGCACTTAAAGAAGTATACTTGAAAAAGTGACATCTGTACTTGAAACTGATTTATATGAGGAGATTCTAGACTTTGATCTGATGCTAAAATGGGAAGGAATTATTGTGGTCTAAAGGACTGTGGGGAGATACATTTTGTATGTAAGGGAGAACATGAATCATCTTTGGTAATCTGAGGGCAGAGTATGGTGTTCATGCTCCAGCATGACCCTCAATGATTCCTCTGTCCTGTTTTTCATCTCTTTGTGTGGTCCCTTATCACATTAAGTTGGGCTGACCAATGTGACTACTAGGATATTGCAGAAATAATGGAGTGTAACTTCTATGACTGGGCCATAAAAGATATCGTGGTTTTCATTTTGCCTATTATTGGATCTGAGATATCTTGCCAATAGCCAGAGATAAATTAAAGCCCTCTGCCAATGGCTACCATAAGTGACACATCTTAGTAGCAGAGTTTTAAGCCCCACTCAAGCTTTCAGATGACAGCAGCTCTGGCCAACACCCACAGGCAACTTTTGATAGACTCTGAGTCGGAACCACCCACCTGAGCCTCTCCTCAATTCCTAATCCACAGAAACTTGGAAATAATGAATGTGTATTGTTCAAAGCTGCTATGTTTAATGATAATGTGTTAAACAGCAATAGTTAAATAATATCTCCACTTATATCTAGCCTGGAAAGAAAATCAGTGGACTTTGCATTCACATGGATCATCTATAATGTTTGGCCACACATCTTATTGGAAAAAGAAAAATCTAGAACTTAAGACTGACTACTTATACATCAACATATATTGATTGAAGACTCTTTCAATAGTTCTGTGAGTTACCCAGTCTACTGTCCTTACAGATGCTAATTAAATCAGAGCTAGAACTGAAATCATTTTTTAAGGTAAGGTAAGTTTTCCCATGAAATAGGGTTAGGAAATAAAGTTCCTTTTTTCTTTTTCTTTTTTTTTTCCTTCACAGAATTTCCAGGAACTAGAGTTAAAAACTCGTTGAATTTTGAGTCAGATTCCTTTTTTCTGTCCAGAGAGAGAGAGAAAAAAACTCACTCCCAACCAATTCATGGGAGGGATATAGTATGTTTTACACAATAAAAAAGATTTTTACTGTATTAATAATAAAAGCTTTTTATATAAGGCCTTACTAATAATGCCTATATGCTACTACAATATTATAAATTTTTGCCCAAAATTCTCAAAAGGAGAGTAGAAGAGAGATAATTATGCAGATATCCCCTTAGGGAAGATAATATTGCTTCAAGCTAGAGTTTAGAGTCACAGTCTTGCAATTTCCATGTAGATAGAAATGTAAAGCAAGTTCAAAACTTGCCAAACTCCTTTGAAGATTAATTCTGCCCTAAGTGCCTGACAGTTTTCTTTTTATTTCTGACAGAATGGCGCAGACCTTACAAAAAAATGACTTACTGCATTTGAAGACAAAATAAATGATACAACTAAAATTCCATTTAAAGCATCTTGGGAATAATTTGAGATTTTTAAATAAGCACAACATCACCAAGCCTAGAAACCTGACAGGATGCACTCCAGTACTTTCACCCTTGAGAGACAGGACTAGCTGGATTTCCTAGGCGGACTAAGAATCCCTAAGCCTAGCTGTGAAGGTGACCACATCCACCTTTAAAACAGGGGGCTTGCAACTTATCCCACACCCAACCAATCAGAGAGCTCACTAAAATGCTAAATAGGCAAAAGAGGAGGTAAAAAAATACCCAATCATCTATTGCCTGAGAGCACAGTGGGAGGGACAAGGATCAGGATATAAGCCCAGGCATTACAGTTGCCTAGGGCAACCCCCTTTGGGTCCCCTCCCCTTATGTGGGAGCTCTCTATCTTCACTCTATTAAATCTTGCAACTGCACTCTTCTGGTCCGTGTTTTGTTACCGCTGGAGTTGAGCTTTCCCTCACTATCCGCCAATGCTGTTTGCCACCGTGGCAGACCTGCCGCTGATTTCCATCCCTCCAGATCCATCAGGGTGTCTGCTGTGCTCCTGATCCAGTGAGGTGCCCATTGCCACTCCCGATCGGGCTAAAGGTTTGCCATTGTTCCTGCATGGCTAAGTGCCTGGGTTCATCCTAATCGAGCTGAACCCTAGTCACTGGGTTCCACAGTTCTCTTCAGTGACCCAGGGCATCTAATTGAGCTATAACACTCAGGGCGTGGCCCAAGATTCCATTCCTTGGAATCCGTGAAACCAAGAACCCCAGGTCAGAGAACAGGAGGCTTGCCACCATCTGGGAGGCAGCCCGCCATCATTTTGGAAGTGGCCCACCACAATCTTGGGAGCTCTGGGAGCAAGGACCACCACCCCAGTAACACCCTGATGAATTCTTTACTTTTCTTTACTTTTATACTCACTCTTTATTCTTGTTCTCATTCTTATGCCACCCTCCACCTCTCCCCAGCTGTCTCCACACTATCAGTCTCACTCACTCTCTCCTAGCGGTTTCTAATCCTTCTTTAACAAACAATTGCTGGCTTTGCATTTCTCTTTCCTCCAAAACCTCTGAGACCTCAACTTACTCACTACTAAAAAAAAAAAAAAAAAGGCTGTATATTTTTAAATGAAAAGTGTTGCTTTTACCTAAATCAGTCTGGCCTGGTATATAACAACATAAAAAAACTCAAGGATAGAGCCTTCACTTGCCAACCAAGCAAGTAATTAAGCTGAACTCCCTTGGGCGTTCTCTAATTGGATGTGCTGGGTACTCTCAATTCTTAGTCCTTTAATATCTGTTTTTCTCCTTCTCTTATTTGGACCTTTTAGTTTCTCAATTCATCCAAAACCATATCCAGGCTATCACCAATCATTCTATACAACAAATGCTCCCTCTAACAACCCCACAATATCACCCCTTACCACAAAATCTTCCTTCAGCTTAATCTCTCCCACTCTAGGTTCCCACGCCGCCCCTAATCCCACTAGAAGCAGCCCTGAGAAACATTGCACATTAACTCTCCATAACACTCCCCAAAAGTTTTCGCTGCCCTAACACTTCAACATTATTTTGTTTTCTTTTTCTTTTTTTCTTTATTATTATTATTATTATTATTATTATTATACTTTAAGTTCTAGGGTACATGTGCATAACGTGCAGGTTTGTTACATATGTATACTTGTGCCATGTTGCTGTGCTGCACCCATCAACTCGTCAGCACCCATCAACTCGTCATTTACATCAGGTATAACTCCCAATGCAATCCCTCCCCCTTCCCCCCTCCCCATGATAGGCCCCGGTGTGTGATGTTCCCCTTCCTGAGTCCAAGTGATCTCATTATTCAGTTCCCACCTATGAGTGAGAACATGCGGTGTTTGGTTTTCTGTTCTTGTGATAGTTTGCTAAGAATGATGTTTCTTATTAATGTAAGAAGACAGGAATGTCAGGCCTCAGAGCCCAAGCCTGCAGGTATACATCCAGATGGCCTGAAGCAAGTGAAGAATCACAAAAGAAGTGAAAATGGCCGGTTCCTGCCTTAACTGATGACATTACCTTGTGAAATTCCTTCTTCTGGCTCAGAAGCTCCCCCACTGAGCACCTTGTGACCCCCGCCCCTGCCTCCCACAGAACAACCCCTTTGACTGCAATTTTCCACTACCTACCCAAATCTGATAAAACAGCCCCACCTCGTCTCCCTTCGCTGACTCTCTTTTTGGACTCAGTCTGCCTGCACCCACGTGAAATAAACAGCCTTGTTGCTCAAAAAAAATAAAAAGTAAATAAAAAACAAAGCACATCATCACCAACCTAGAAAGCATTAGAAACGAATGTTGTTTGTTTATGTATGTATAACTAAAAGCTACAAGTTATCTTCTCTTTCCCTCATTTTCAGTTTAAGTCACACAGCCTGATAATGCACATTGCCCACATCCCTTGCATCGCAAATTGATTAGCTAGGCCACCTATGTGGTGCAGCACAGTCATTACTACCTCACTTAGAAGGCCTACGTCAAGTGTGTAAGAAGGTCATAGCTACACAGAAAGGAATTTTTTAGGACTAGGTTATTTGTGGGGTGGTCATGAGTCGTCTAACACATTTTTGAGTATGAGAAGTATAAAGCATTAGAGCTGCAGATGGCGCTGTTGGCTTGGTGGAAGAGTGCAGAAGGGTGGCTTTGCTGGAAGGAGGCTGTGCTTCCTTCCACTGATGAAAGTGTTGATTTCTCACATATGCTGTGAGTCACATGAGTCACACTGGGGTCCTTTTAAATTAACTCCGTCCATGAGTAATTTATGCCTCGCATAAGGTAACCTCAGAAACAAAAGGCAAGATGCCTGTTACAGGTCATTATATATGTGTGTGTGTGTGTGTGTGTATGTATGTGTGTGTGTATCAGGGGAGACAGTTGTGTGAAGTAGCCAGCTAGAAAAGGAGCATGGAACTATTACGAAGGCTACAGAAAGAGGTACCAAGAAAAGGTACCTCTAAGGAAAAAATAGAATCTCCAAATTATAAAACAGATTGCCTTTGAGACTGTGCTATACCTAAAGAGTATCTGAGCAAATTATTTTGGGTAATTAATAAAGACCTTTCCTTAATTTTCATCTTCTCTGCATCAGTCCCAATCCTGGGATATAAGATACTGCCAAGGAAGGAGGAAGTATGAGTAGAAGATATCTAAGAAGAAGAAATGAGAATCAGTCACAACACCCTTTCTCACTGTAGGCCTCAGAGCCTAAATGAATTTTAAACTAGCAAAGGGAAGAAGCCTCAATAAATGAACTTGAGTGTTGAGATTAGTAAACTGGTCTAGATATTTCAATCTTGTCCTCCACATACCAAACTTGGTGCACACCCAGTGCATTTCAGTGTCTGGAGGAGCTTAAGTCAAGGACTCAGGCCCTCCAAGGCAAACTGTGCTCATAAGAATATTTGCATTCCTAGCCCAGGAACCTCCATTTTGAGGCCCCCTTATCAGAAGACCTTGACTACGTCACTCTTCTCCATTCACGCTCTCTGCTTTTCCATTGTTAGCCAATCCTCATTTTTCTTCCTGGGTTCTTAGCTCCACAAGAATGAAGGAGCCTTTGTTTAGGTCTCCTCAGCATTGAGATCATTCCCCCGACCTATGCTGCTTTGTCTTCAGACCCTCTCCTATTGCCATCCTGCAGGAGGAAATGGAACACTGGGAGTTGATGCCTTTCTTTTTGTCTAATTGCTTATATTATCACAGTAAATGAATACAGTCTTGATTGTTAGTTTCAGTTTAGCTCATTTTCCAAATGGCCTCCTGGACACCTGGCAAGCCCAATAGATACAGTTTTCAAGAGGTTCTCAAAAGGGACTCTTTTCTAACCATATTTAATTAACTTGCTTGGTGAGTCCCAACTCATCTAGGAGTTTAGCTGTGTGACTAAAAATAAGAATGGTCTAGATTAAATCTGTCTCAACCATAACACAGTATGCTTCTTAAGATTCTTCTGGAAAGAGTCAAGGAAGTCACAGACATAATGAAGCATGTTAAGCAGCAGCAGAAGTAATAAAGGCTATGTTTCACCAAATGTTGAATATGTACAAAGCACAGAACTCTGCTCTTTACATTTTGTTTTGTCTTATTCAGGCAACAAAATAAACCTATGAGGTAAAGACTATTATTATTCCCATCTTATGTTAGGTGAGTACAAAGTAATTGCGTTTTTGCATTGTTGGAATTTGCCAGTTGATAGTAGGATACTTTCTTAAATAAATGTGGTTATGTTATACATCATTTCATTGGACATTTCTTGCTTTTGTTTTTTTGCTAATGATTTATTACTTGCTGTTTATTTTATATTTATTTTAGACTATGGAAATGATGTTAGACAAAAATAAAATTCTAGCAATTTCCTAATTTGAGTCCAAAATGGATTGTAAAGCAACAGAGACAACTCGTAACAGCAATACGTTTGGCCCAGGAACTGCAAACGAATAGCGCAGTGGTAATTCAAGTGTTTTGCAAAGGAGACAAGAGTCTTGAAGATGAGGAGCATAGTGGCTGGCCATCAGAAGCTGACAAAAACCAATTGAGAGCAATCGTCGAGGCTGATCCTCTTACAACTCGCGAGAAGTTGCCAAAGAACTCAACGTTGGCCATTCTATGGTGGTTCGGCATTTGAAGCAAATTGGAAAGGTGAAAAGGCTCAATAAGTGGATGCCTCATCAGTTGAGTGAAAATTTAAAAAAAAAAAAATTGTCATTTTGAAGTGTTGTTTTCTCTTATTCTAGGCAACAACGATGAACCATTTCTCAACTAGATTGTGACGTGAGATAAAAATTGGATTTTGTATGACAACCGGTGATGACCGGCCCAGTGGTTGGACCAAAAAGAAGCTCCAAAGCACTTCCCGACACCAAAATTGCACCAAAAAAAGTCATGATCACTGTTTGGTGGTCTGCTGCCAGTGTGATCCACTACAGCTTTCTGAATCATAGCAAAACCATTACATCTGAGAAGTATACTCACCAAATCTATGAGATGCACTGAAAAGTGGAATGCCTGCAGCCAGCACTGGTCAACAAAAAGGCATGATTCTTCTGCATAACAACACCTAGCCAGACCTCGCACGACCAATGCTTCAAAGCTACGAAGTCTTGTCTCATCCACCTTATTCACCTGACCTATTGCCTACCAACTACCACTTCTTCAGGCATCTCGACAATTTTTTGCAGCGAAAATGATTCCACAGGCAACAGGATGCAGAAAATACTTTCCAAGAGTTTGTCAAATCCCAAAGCATGGATTTTTATGCTATAAAAATAAACAAACTGATTTCTCATTGGCAAAATTGCATTGATTGTAATTGTTCCTATTTTGATTAATAAAGATGTGTTTGGACCTAGTTATAATGATTTAAAATTCATGGTCCAAACCCACAAGTACCTTTGTACCAACATAATATTTAAAAAAAATTTGAGGCAAAGAGTGATTAGATAATGTTACTAATATTAGAAAAAGCATCAGTAAGTTGCTGGACTCCGAAGTCTGCTTTCCTAACCATGCTATTACCTCCTATGGGTGTTGGAGGGAGAACTTTCCCTATTCTTGTGTCCTTAGGAAATTTTTTATGCTATAAGATATAACTCAGTCAACATATATCATTTGACTTACCATTTAGGTCATAATAAACACTTATCTATATCCAAACATTCCTTACAGTTTTTGTTTCCTTAATTATCACCCATTCAACTGCTATTGATCTTATAACCATTTACATACTTTTCTGCTAGTCTTAATGATCAGCTTCGAACTCCCATGCATTTTTGTTAGGTCTATCATGTTCTCTAGGGAAGTATGTCACTTTTCTTGCTCATTAAGTCAGACAATTTGTTCTCCTGACATCAAGTAATATTGTATACCCAACAAGATATTAATTATCTTCAAAATCACAGAGTGACATATGTCTATTCCCACATTCTGCTATAGTTACATGCAAATCTTAAAATTCCCCCGCTAGTAGATGTGCTACATCACAAACCATCACTCTGTGAAAGACAGCACATTTTCTGTTATATTCCATTATATTATTTTTTCTCAACAATTTTAAAATAATAAATGTACTATATATATGATTGCAAATATAAGTCATCAGTAACTGCAGAAAGAAGAGGCATCTTTGTTTAATGCATAAAGCCTGGACCTTAGAGTCAGACAGAGAATGATGTTACTCCTAACTCCAGCCCAGAAGAGCTGAATGATCTGGGGAAAGGTATTTACTTTTCTGAGTCTCTGCTTCTTTACTCTAAAAGGAGAATTCTTCTCAGTTTGTAGCTATTTTGAAAAAAAAATCTAGATGATTATCAAAAATGCATGACTCACGGCTTGGCAGCTAATAATACTAAGGTCAATCCATTTTTGACAGCTAGGCTTGTGTTAAGAGCTTTATGTCTTTTATCTTGTTGCAGGATAGGTTTTCTTCCCCATTTCATTTCCTGAAGATCGACATATATATATATATAAGTGTATATATTTTTTTTTCTGAAGATCGACATATATATATATGTAAGTGTGTATATACATATTTATTTCTGAAGTAGTTGGTTGAGAGGTGACACATAGTATCTTATACATCACTATTACTTAAAAAATAATAATTAACTGATTGCATGAGCTTGTTCCAGCAATTCAATTCCACTTAACAAATTCTCTGTGTTTTTCAAAACCTCTCTCCACAAACCATTTTTTTCTTTCCTTTTGTGTTGTTATTTCTTAACATTGCAATCTAAAAGTCAACTTCTTTACTTTTTTTTCTTTCCCAAAATAAACTGATACAGTTTGGAAATTTGTCCCCTCAAAATCTCATGTTAACACTTGATTCCCAGTTTTGGAAGTGGGCCTAATGAGAGGTGTTTTAGTCATGGAGGCAGGTCCCTCATAAACGGTTTGGTGTCCTCCTCATGTCCTAACATCTTCATAGTAACGAGTGAGCTCACAAGAGAGCTGATTGTTTAAAAGAACCTGGCACCTTTCTCTGCCCTCCTTGTTCTCTTTCTTGCAATATGACATGCCTACTTCCCCTTCACCTTCCATCATGGTTAAAAGCTTCCTGAGGTCTTTACCACAAACAAATGCCACCCCATGCTTCTTGTATAACCTGCAGAATTGTGAGCCAAATAATCTCTTTCTCTCATCAACAATTCAGCCTCAGGTATTCCTTTACTGCTAAGCAAAATGACTAACACAGAGATCTAGCATCCTTGAGGAAGGCGACCCTTTATTTTCAACTTCTAAATTTTGTGTCACTTACTTATAGCAGAATCTCCCTGAAAACCTAATTGAATAAATACATCTTATTACATTTATTTACATTTTATGCCACACAATTCGTATTATTTGGTTATATCAATCAATAAGGCAAACCAATGTATTGTGTATTTATTTTATGTGAAAAAAATCATATAACACTTCATGTAGTATGAATTCATTCATATATAGTATATATTTAAGTGTGTGTATATATATATAAATAAAATATAGACAAACTAAAATATCAAAGGTAATAACATGAAATATAAGATTCTGGGTGATTGTGGGTCACTTTTTCTCATAAATATTTATTACTTTTTTTTTAACCACTCACAATTCTATAATAAAGGTAACTATTCAATTCTAGGTTTTTTAAAAAATGGTAAGAGTCACCATTTTAATGAAGGACACAAGACAACTAGACTCATAGAGTTTCAATCCCATACGGTGATAGTTCAGATTATATGTCAGGTTTACAATACTTTGAGTGTTTTCCAATAAAACTGTATTTAGTCTCTCATCATTTTATGCTTTTGGAAAATAAAGGAGAAATAACTACAAATAAATAATTCTTGTTATATAGGATACGCATTAGGATAAAAGAGGAAAACCACATCTGTTATTTGAGAATTACTTCTAGAATGGACACTTTGAGACTGATGCCACTGGATGTTAGTTTAAATTACTTAATGCTTTTAAAATTTATTTTTGTAGGTATATGAAACAGATCACCAATAATTTAAAATATTGATAATTAAATAAACCCAAATTAATCCATTTTAAAAGCAATTCAAACATTAACATATATTTTCTGTTTTCACTATATAAGATAATTTTAAAGAATATGTAAGTACACAAAAATACTCAGGACATTTATCACACCCTTTGTAGATAATTTAAATTATTAATTTAATGTAGAGAGAAAATATGTTGGATAAGAACACAAAATCTAATACATATCTATCTAGCAATAAATAATATTAAAGAAAACATTTGTTTACTTTGTGGCATTGAGCAAAGTTTTTGTTCAATTTATTTTATTTTTTTTAATTTTTTACTTGTTTGCTTTACTAAACAAGCTATTCAATTTCTCTCTAACTCAGCTTCCTCACTGTGAACTGTATATAATGATAGCTCATTGATGCTATTAAATAATTAAACATGTTTGAATATGAAAGCAGTTAAAATAGTAAATAGTGGGACCTATGTACGTATCAGCTATCTTTATTATAAATTTATATCTGTTTACTTAAATCTGCTGTTTAACCTTTTATTTTTTCTCCATTTTCTTCATTTTGTATTTTTTTATGCTTGACTCTGAATCTTCATACTAATAACACCAGACGTGTTCTGTTGCTGTCCCTTTGGTGCTTTACTATTAAGGACTAGTATCAGTGTATGGTTCATGTACGTGCTACTGAATTGAGGCTTATGATCTACTTTGTTAATCTTATTGAAATCATATCAATTCATCTTCCTACAAACATTTTTATTTGTAATTGATGGCTGATTGATTAATATCATCTTTACTTTTATTTTCCTGTGATTTGCTGCAAATGAACTATAGCCTTAAAGAAAATACCATACAAATTCAACATTTTCTCTGAGATTATTCTCTTCACTCCTCTTCAACATGATAAGAAACATTAAACCTTTTTCTCTCATAAATATTTCTCAGTACTTCTCTCCCTACCATGTGCTATTTATTCAGCTACCCTTTAATAGAGTATTCTGTGGCATTAAATATGTCTTGGGTGGCAGGATGAAGGCACCGTAAATGAATACATAATACACACAAACATATCTAATCTTAAAGTATACTTTACTCTGAACTTGCAGTTCCCTGTTTCCTGTTGTTTTTCTGAATGTTCTTATTCTTCATACATCCCTTGATGACTTTTTTCCCAACCAACACTTGTGGCATTGATCAAGATTTTTTGCTTATTTTATTTTACATTTGTGTTTGTTTGTTTGCTTTGCTTAGCAAGTTATTTAATTTCTAACTCAGCTTCCTTATCTGTGAACTGGAGGTGATAATATTTATCGGGTGAGATTCAATAAGTAAGCATGTTTGAATACGAAAACAGTTAAAACTGTAAATAGTGAAACCTGTATTACTTGTTTTATGAAAGTGCAGATATTTCAACTACTCTGAGGCAGACTTTTTCTTTCTCTAGGTGTTTTTGTTGCCTTTTTTTTCCCTTGTGTTTAGTTCTTTAGTCCATAACCTTATTTTAACACATGTTTTCACAATTATATTTCTAAGTAGATATGTTTTAACAACAATTCAGTTATACCCAGGTGCACATGTTGAATTGTACACATTCTTATCCTCTCATGGCTTTGTGAATGTCAAAGAATTCTGAAATAATTTCACTAGTCGTTTGGGAAGTTTTTTCGAAAAAAATTGAATGGACAGAAGAGTTTGACTAGACTGGCATTTCTTTCAAAATAGTTTTTGCTTCTTCTAGAGAGTTAGAACTAACTTGACTTATCTGCAAGCCTGATACTTGTTTGAATGGTGCACAACAGCTCAGCATCTACAAGGCTCTTAAGTCTGCCTCAAAACAGTGCTTGCTCATCTCTTCTCCCTCGGGACCCCTCATCTTCAGCTTTTCTGAGTTCGTTTCCACCCAAGATATATCTCATAGCCCAGATTCACTTACGCATTCCTTTATTGTACCAAATAGCCAATATTTGAAGTAAAATACACACAAATATAAACTAAGTATTGTCCTTGTTCTTCTCAGCATCATCTATCAAAATATTAATTTTCCTCAAGGGATAATGGATGACTATGAAGGATTGGAAAATAGTTAAATAGACAAAAAATAAGAATGAAAAGTTTGGCCGAGCATGGTGGCTCATGCCTGTAATCCCAGCACTTGGGGAGGCCAAGGCGGGTAAACCACAAGTCAAGAGATCGAGACCATCCTGGCCAACATGGTGAAACCCCGTCTCTACTGAAAATGCAAAAATTAGCTGGATGTGGTGGCACATGCCTGTAGTCCTAGCTGCTTGGAAGGCTGAGGAAGGAGAATCACTTGAACCTGGGAGCCGGAGGCTGCAGTGAGCAGATGTCATGCCACTGCACTCCAGCCTAGCAACAGAGCGACACTCCATCTCAAAGAAAAAAAAAAAGTTCAGTGATCAATATTTCAAATTATTGTTATATAATTATTCATATATCCATCATCACGCCTATACTATGATCTGCAGATCAGAAACTTTATCATGTAGATTCATGTAGCACAACTAGCACAATGCCTCATTGGCTCCGAGAAGACCTAGAAATGTCTATATTCCCTAAAGAAATTTAATTTACTTTTCTTAATTTTATACTTAACTATATAGTCATGATTTTATTTGCACTTTATAACATCTTTAAATCTTTAATATATAAAATAGAGTCTAAAGGCATATGTAATATCTTACCTACATCTTCGTGGCCTTATGTTTCAATGACAAGGGACATTTTCATCAATTACATAACTGAAACTCAGGGGAAAAGTTGTTACATCCTGTCCTCTCCTGCTTTTGCAGTCAGCCGAAAGATTTAATTAGTGAAATAATTTGGCAGCCTTTCTTCTCCATTTTTTTCTTTTTTTTTTTTTCTTTGTGATGTCTAATTTTCTTTTCCTCTTATGTTCAGCTGACAGTGATGGTCATTATGTCCACAGACGTAGAGCTCCCTCTGGAGACTTCCTCTGCACCTAATTTGCTCGTTTGTCTTTCTCTCTCTTTCTCTCTCTCTCTCTCTCTCTCTCTCTCTCTCTCTCAATGTAGGAAAACAATGACTATGGCCAATCAAAAACATCAGAAGCTAGGCTACCAAAACGGTAGGTAGAAAATATCTAGGAGAAAAAGATCGTGCTTGAGTGTTTACATTTCATTAAAAAGGGGGGCTTAATAACTAGGGGAAATTAACATGTATGGATATAACAATAATTGTAAATAAATGAGAGAAAAAATGAAATTATAAAATGTACTATCACTTTAATTTCTTTTAATTTTTTACATAAGAAGAAAATAAATATATTATTTTTTGTTTTTCTTGCAATGAATTTGATTAAGGTAAATATACAGATAATAATTTATTACATACATTTTAGGTGAAATGTTTGACAAATGTATACACACATTTAACAATCACCTCAGTCAAGACAAAAAAACAGTTTCCTTACTCCTCTGCAGTCAATCTTACCCAACCCTCTTCCCCTGGGAAGCATTAATCTTACATCAAACACTATAGATTTGTTATGCCTGTTCTAGGTATTCTTTTTTTTTTTTTTTTTTTTTTTTTTTTTTTTTTTTTTTTTGAGACGGAGTCTTGCTCTGTCGCCCGGGCTGGAGTGCAGTGGCCGGATCTCAGCTCACTGCAAGCTCCGCCTCCCGGGTTTACGCCATTCTCCTGCCTCAGCCTCCCGAGTAGCGGGGACTACAGGCGCCCGCCACTTCGCCCGGCTAGTTTTTTGTGTTTTTAGTAGAGACGGGGTTTCACCGTGTTAGCCAGGATGGTCTCGATCTCCTGACCTCGTGATCCGCCCATCTCGGCCTCCCAAAGTGCTGGGATTACAGGCTTGAGCCACCGCGCCCGGCCTAGGTATTCTTATAAATGGAATCACGCAGTATGTACTCCTTTGTGACTGTCTCCTTTCAATCAGCATAATGTATGTGAGATTCATTCATGTTGTTGTGCATGTAAGTAGTTTATTTCGTCTTATCCCTGAACCGTATTCCTTCAGATGAACTTGGCAAATTTATGTATTCACCTGTATTTGTTCATGTATTTACCTGTTGATAAAATTTGAGTTACTTATAGTTTTAGGATACTAAAAATTTAAATTGTTATATATATTCAGGTAGAAGAATTTTTGTGGACAAATGTTTATGTCTTTTAGGTAGATATCTGGCAGTGAAATGGCTGAGATATATGTTAACTCCATGGTTCATTTTGCAATAAACTTCCAAACTGGTTTCCTAAGTAGTTGTACCGTTTTTACACTCTAATCAGCAATGTAGGACAGATCAAATTGCTCCATGTCCTTTCCAACACTTTAAAATTTTAGTCATTTTAATAAGTGTGAAATGAGGATTGCATTGGGGTTTAGTTTTATTTTCCTAACATCTAATGATGCTGAACGTATTTTCATCTTATTGACCATTGATTTGTCTTTCTTTTTCTATTCTGAGATGGAGTCTCACTCTGTTGCCCAGGCTGGAGTGCAATGGCGTGATCTGGGCTTACTGCAACCTCCGCTTCCTGGGTTCATGCCTTTCTCCTGCTTCAGCCTCCCAAGTAACTGGGACTACAGGCGCCTACCACCACACCCGGCTAATTATTTGTGTTTTTAGTAGAGATGGGGTTTTACCGTGTTATCCAGGATGGTCTCTATCTCCTGACCTCGTGATTCACCCACCTCGGCCTCCCAAAGTGCTGGGATTACAGGCATGAGCCACTGTGCCCTGCCGATTTGTCTGCTTTAGTGTAGTTTCTGTACAGGTTACCTACCCATTGTTTATTAGATTGTTTGTGTTTTATTAGTAATCTGTAGGAGTTCATTATGTATTTTAGACACATGTGCTTTGTCTGCAAATTGAATTTCGAATCTTTACTCATTCGTAGCTTGCATTTATATTTCTTCATTATTATTTTTTCAGGAAGATGATTTTTTATTTTTACGATGTTTAATTCATTACTTTTTAAAATAGGTACTTTTTGAGCTAAGAATTACTTGCCTATCCTACTTTTGTAAAGGTTTTCTCTTCTGTATCCTTCTGGAAATATTTTAGCTTTCAATTTGACATTTATGTCTATTATCAATTTAGAGTTAATTTTTTAGTATGGTGTGAAATTAGGATAGATTTTATTATTATTATTTTTATGGATATGCAATTCTTTCTTCACCATTTTCTAAAAAGTATATAATTTCCTTTGAATTGCCTTTAGGACTTTTTTTTTTTTTTTTTTTTTTTTTGAAATCAATAAATGTGTGACTCTAGCTCAAAGTGCACTATTCTCGTTTATTTATCCTCAAGTCCTTTCACCATCACATTACTCTCTGGATGTCTGTCGTTCCACAGTCTTGAAATCAGGTTGTGCAAGTTCTTCAACTGTCTTCATTTTAAGTTCACTTCAGCTACTCTAGGTCCATTGAATTTTCATATGAATCTTGGTATCAACTTATCTATTTCTCCGAAAATAATATTTTGTGGTTGAATTGGTTTTATAGATCAATTTGTGAAGAATTGACATTGAGACGTCAATTGAGTTTTCCAACGCATGAGGATGACAGAAAATTTTCAATACCTCTTCCCTAATGGGATATTATCTGATAATTTTGACAGATGTTCCTTATGCAACTGAGGTTATCTTCTGTTCTAATTATCTTAGGGATTTTATCATGAATGTTGAATTGATGTTGAGTTTTATCATAGATGTGTTGAATTTTGTTGTAGCCATTAAGAGAATGATAATTTTTTTTTCATTTTGTTAAGATGCTGAAACACATTGATTAATATTCAAATGCCTAACTAATCATTTATTCTTGAAATAAAGCCCACTAGATCATAATATCAATTTTATTTAACAAATTTTTGTTGAGGAATTTTGCTTTCATGTTCTTTAGGTATATAGATCTCAATTTAATTTTTATATATGCATCAAGCTTTAGTGTCAGATTTATTTATTTATTTATTTATTTATTTATTTATTTATTTATTTTGAGACAGAGTCTCGCTCTGTCGCCCAGGCTGGAGTGCAGTGGCGCCATCTCAGCTCACTGCAAGCTCCACCTCCTGAGTTCATGCCATTCTCCTGCCTCAGCCTCCTGAGCAGCTGGGATTACAGGCTCCCACCACACGCCCAGCTAATTTTTTTGTATTTTTAGTAGAGACAGGGTTTCACCGTGTTAGCCAGGATGGTCTCGATCTCCTGACCTCGTGATCCGCCCGACTCGGCCTCCCAAAGTCCTGGGATTACAGGCTTGAGCCACTGCGCCCGGCCTAGTGTCAGATTTATTCTGACTTCACAATGAGTTACAGATTATTCCCTCCTGTGTTTTATGAAAAAATTTGAATATCCGCTTCATGAAATTTCCCCCAGATTTTTCTTTTAATATTCACATATGAAAATATCAGTGCCATGCTTTTCTTGTGTGGAGGTTTTGTTATTTTTTATTCTTTAAATAAAATTCTGTTTTCAACAGACATAGAAATATTCATATTTAAAATGTGTCCTTAAATTTTATTTCCTAGATTTTGTTTTATAACTATGTCCTTTTCAACTATGTTGCAGATATTTTCATAAATTGTTCATAATATTTTTAAAATTTCTGTATCATCTGTAGAAATAACTGTTATTCAATTCCTGATGTTGGTAATATGTGATTTGCTCCTTTTATCTTGGTTATAATCTGCAGATAGTTATCCATTTTGTTAATTTATTCATTAAAAAACTTCGCTTTATAACATTTTCCTTACTTTGTCTTTTCTATTTTATTGATTTCTGTACCTCTCACTATTATGTCAGAAAAGACAGCCTAGTTGGTGGTGTTTTTCTCTTTATTTCTGTCATTTTAAAAAATTTTCTGTATTTTGAGGTTCTTATATTAGGTATAAAAAATTTAGGATAATTGTGTCTTTCTGAAGAATTGGTCCATTAACTTCATAAGACATTACTCTGTATCACTTCAAGTCTACCTTTTATTATTTTACTGCAGTTACACAAACTTCCATGTGATTTTTGTTTGCACTTTATATATCTTTTCACTTTTTCCTTCATTCTGCTTTTGCTTTTATATTTTGAAGTGCACCTGACAGTGTAGGCACAGTGGCTCACGTAATTCCAGCACTTTGGGAGACTGAGGTGGGGTGGATCACTTGGGGTCAGTAGTTGGTCAACATGGTAGAAACCCATCTGAACTAAAAATATACAAATTAATGATGCATGGTGGTGCCTGTAATCCCAGCCACTCATAAGGCTGAGGCACAAGAATTGCTTGAATCTGGGAGGCAGAGGCTGTGGTGAGCTGAGATTGCACCACTGCACTCCAGAGCGACAGAGCAAGATTCTGTCTGAAAAAATAACAATAATAAAATGAAATTTAAAAATAAAATAAAATGCATACAGGCAAAGACTTCCTCCTTGATCAAACATTAGTCATGCTCCTCTGGGTCTTCTTTTCAACTAGATCCAGACTTGGGCTGGCTTCTCTGCCTTTGGACTGTCACCCTACCCCTGGCATAGTGAGCCCAGTTTTAGAAAAGAATCTTACTAAGTCGGTGTGGCCAGAATCTTCCCACTCTTGATATCTGCTTAAATTTGTTGTCTCTACCCTAATATATAATTCTTTGGCTTGCCTTTAGCAAGAGTCCTGTTAAGTCAGTTTAGCAAGAATCCCCTTACCCTTGCTGTTTCTTCTTAGTAATTTTCTGTCAACTGACCCTTTCACTCTGCTCTTTGGCCATCCAAAGGGTGACCAACTTTTGGTTTTTCAAGTTAATGTGAAAGCAATACGCAGCCAGTAGAAATCATGCTTTGAATAGCCAATCTATTCTGTTTTTCACTTTCAGCCCATTATTCAATAAAGTCTATATAACATTCAACATGTTACTATGAATGAACTTTGTGTTAGATGAGTTTACCCTAATATAGGCTAATGTCAGTGTTCTGAGCACATTTAAGGTAGATTAGGCTAAGCTGTGATGTTTGGTAGGTTAGGTATATTAAATGCATTTTTGACTTACAATAATTTCAATTTATATTGGGTTTTAAGGATGTAACCCTATCATAAATTAAGGAGGGTTTGTAAATCCCTAGCTGTCTTTGCTGTATTCAGAGTTGACCTCAGTTCTATACTCAAGTCTCTCTTTCTTACTACTGTAGCTCAACCAAAATCTGGCATGCCATTTTTAAAAAGTGTCTCATGTAAAACTTTTCTTTTACACACCTGTTGTAGAAAGTTTTTAGTAGAGTCTTGCTTTGATGTCTAATCTGATACTCGTGGTCTTTTAATTGAAGACTTTAGTCCATTTGTAATGTAATTATTCCTATAATTACATCTTTCTATTGTTTTTTCCCATTTGTCTGTTCTGCTTTTGTTTCACAGTGCTATTTGCCTTCTGTTTTTATATTTTATTTTATTTTACATTCAGAGAGTACATATGTATGTACATTTGTTACATGGATATATTGCATTTTGGTGGGGTTGGGACTTCTAGTGTACTCATCACCCAAATAGCGAAAACTGTACCCAATAGATAATTTTTCACTCTTTATCCTCTCGCCTCTCCTTGCTTTTGAAGATTCCAAATGTCTATTATTTCCCTCTGTATGTCCATGTGTACCCACTGTTGAGCCCCCACTTGTAAGTGAGAACATGCGGCATTTGATTTTCCGTTTCTGAGTTATTTCACGTAGAATAATGACCTCCAGCTCCATTCATGTTGCTTCAAAAGACATGGTTTTATTTTTATTTTTTTATGGCTGCTTAGATTTCGTTGTGTATATATACCACATTTTCTTTATTCAATCAACTGTTGATAGACATGTGGTTGATTCCATGCCTTTGCCATTGTGAATAGTGCCATGATAAGCATACAAAATGAAGATGTCTTTCACCTTCTGGTTATTCTGACTGGTACACAATGATATTTTATTCTGGTTTTAATTTCCATTTCTCTGAAGATTAGCGATATTGAGCACTTTTTAAAAGTATGTTTGTTGGCAGCTTGTATGTCTTCTTTAGAGAAATGATTGTTTATGTCCTTTGCCCACTCTTTTATGGGTTATTTGTATTTTTCCTGTTGAGTTGTTTGAGTTTTTTGTAGATTCTGGATGTTAGACTTTTGTCAAAGGCATAATTTGCCAATATTTTTTCCTGTTGTGTAAGTTGTCTGTTTATTCTGTTGATTATTTCTTTTGCTGTTAAGAAGCTTTTCAGTTTAATTAAGTTCCATTTGTCTATTTTTCTTTTTGTTGCATTTACTTTTGAGGTCTTAGCCATAAATTCTTTCCCTAGGCCAATGTCTAGAAGAGTTTAAACTGGATTTTCTCCTAGGATTTTAATAGTTTCAGGTGTTATATTTAAGTCTTTAATTCATCTTGAGATAATTTTTGTATAGGGTGGGATATCAGGGTCCAGCTTTATTCTCTTGCATATGAATAATCAGTCTTCAGTATTTCATTGCGTTTTCTATATTGGATTCTATATTGGCTTTTTTATATCTGTAATCTATCCATTTTTTTCTGATTACTCTGGGTATTAATGTTACGCATTCTTTACATACTAAAATTAACTTAGAATTAATATGTACCATTTTATTCCACTTCCCACTTCATTTAAGAAATCACACTCCTTATTTTCCAAATTATATTATGTGCTTTATATTTGTAGCCCTATAAGACTACAATTTCATCGATCTTCACACTCTTTTTGCTTATGTAATCATATGTTTTATTTGCACTTATGTTGTAAACCTCAATTTATAATGCTATTTTTTCTTTATAATTTAATTATCATTTCAAGAAAGTACATAGAGAAAAACAAACTTTTTATTTGTCAGTCTTATAAACACTTGCAATCCATTCCTGATGTATTTCTTTCCTTCTTTAGATCCATTTCATTTTGTATTATATCTTCAGAATTTTTCTTAGTGAACTTCTCCTGTTTACAAATTCACATATCTGATATCTCTATTTGAAACTTATTTTTACAGAATATTCTTACTGGGTATAAAATTTTGCATTTACTTTTTCTAAGCTCTTTACAGATTTTTTTTGTCATCCTCTTTTTATTCTCTCTTTCATGATTTTCTCTTTATTAGTTTTAAGTAGTTTGACAAAAATTACCTATTTCTAGTATTCTTATTTGTGGTATTATTTTCATTTATTTCTCCTTGGGGTAAGTTGAGCTTCTTGAATAGTTAGATATTCTTATATAGGTGAGGAATTCTCACTATTTGTAAATGGGACATCAGATTTCGTTATGCCACAATTATTTGGTAAGGTGAAAAGGTTCTGCTCTTGTTTTCTAAAACTAATTAACTTATCTAAAGCATAACTATGATTATCACAATAAATATTAACACTTTAAAAAGCAGTGATTTCATAATAGTCTAGATTTCAAATTAATTTCAATATAAAATTGTTTAAGCCAAATAAATATGAATAATCTTCAGAAATGGGTTATCATTCATCCCTCCTATATGCTCTAATAGCATTGTGTATTAAACTGGTCACATCACTTATGTGAAAATACATTTTTTGAAGTTGTCTCACCATCCAATTCTACCCCAAAATAGTGGTGTTCAGGAATTGTCATTGTTCTTGTTATACTTTTAGAATATAGAACTGAAGGAAACATTAGGCATTCAATAACAGGTTGATTAAACAAATAAGTAATTAAACAGGATATCATAACTCTCTGACTTATAACTCTATCACCTAAGGGTGTGACACTGTCATTGTGGTAAAATGTACACACACACACACACACACACTCTTATATATATTTATTGGTGTATATATACACATATATATGTATATATGTACATATAAATGTGTGTGTGTGTGTGTGAGAGTGTGTGTGTATATATATACAAGAAAACAAGACATGGTCCCTATTTCACAAAAGTTTTTATATTTTATATTTTACCTTTCTATCAAGGCTACTATACTTTTATGTTGCTTGCCAACTTTGCAGAATATTTTATCTTTCTTTTCTAATTTAGCTTTGTGCAGGAGAAGTGACTCGGTGCCTGACTATATTTCTCTTCCTATGAAGCTAAAAAATAGTAACTTTTTATAATTGTCCTTGAAGACTATCCTTTGGGACTTTGGAAAGGAACTGGTAGCACTGTCAACAGGTAGCTTGTGGAGTGGGACCTCTCTAAGTCGTCAAGTTACTAGTAATCCACACAATCGTTAAGCAATTCACAAATATCTTATTCTCACATGAAGTAGTATGGGACCGCATCTGTAAACAGTGTAGCATAACCATGTTCCCAACCACAATGCTGACCTAAAGTCTTCTTTAACCTCCAACTAATAAATAAATAAATAATTTCTAGAGCAGCCTCTGGCAGAAAATGATCCACTTCTTATATGCTCAAATTTCTAAGACACAACAAAACCGCTCTTTCTCTACCCATACTCCAATCATTTTCTGACACCTTTGGAAGGGATATGGGTCAATTTCAGAATGAAATATGAAAGTCTAACAGTAGCTCAAAATTTTGGCTAAACTGACTTTGTTATGAAAGTGCACTAAATTAATATACAACTGAACCATATTAAATACGTTACTGTTTTCTACTAAAAAGATATGCAATTAGTGATTAATATTATTTATCTTATTAATTACTTAGTAACTTATTAATATTGACTAATATTATCTAATAAGTTATGTTTTACTAAATGATATGCAATTAGTGATGAAATTTGTTATGGTGTATTTTGAGTTTTTAATATATTTTTTAAAATGATTAGTAGAGAAAACCTTTTTTCTAAAAGAATACAGATGATAGGTCTTTATGGAAAATAGTACAGTGTTGCAGCATTAAAAAGTGAATTAGCTCAAAGAGAAATTCTCAAATGACAATATCTGCTTTGTATTTATATATAGATAATGATATTCAGGGAAAAAAAGCTTGATACATATGAGGAAATAGAAAAATGTTAAAAAATTTCTTACATAAAGTATGGAATTACCCAAAACCAAACTGAAATTAAAATTTTAAATAAATGGCTAGATCCTAAACATCAACTTTATTTTATTTTCACAAATTTAAGACAGATCACATCTTAGAAATAAATATGCAGCATTGTGTGGCAGATGGTTTAGGAAAATTGATTAGGGCAAATATCACTCATTTTAGCCACAATTAAATTGCAAACACTTTAAAAATCAGGTTAAATAAAGTCCTGCAATATCAGCTACATGTAGTTACAAGAAAGATACGGCTAAATAATTTTTTCTTGTACATTTTTGAATATAGCTTACTAATATTTCTCTATTTGTCTAAATAGCCTGAGGTGCATTCTAACAGTTCTTTTTAAAATGCTCAAACTGAAATATAATTTTTGGAAAATAAACTTTAAAAAATATAATTTTAAAAAGACATATTAAAGCTACTGCCCTTTCAAATAAAATGCTTTGGAATAGATCAATTTAATACGTAGATTTATTCTGCAAAGTTTTTTTTTCCACCCTAAAAGTCACAAGAACTCAGAATAAAGTGTGTGGATATTCAGAAAAAGTAATAATCAGCCCACATCTCACAAAAGAAAGTCATTATTACTTTTTAAATCTCTTTACTCTGTTGTCATAGTATATCCCTGACATATTATAAAACTACTTTGTAGTTTTTCATTTATTTATCACTACAAAATCCATTTTCTATCATTTATAAATTATTTCAAAACATTATTTTAATGATAAAACATGTTAATGGGCAATATTTAGTATGTATGAATACACAGACACACGCACACACACACACATATATTTACTTCCATTTTGCAACATTCATTCAGTTTTTGTGAAAGGAAAGAATATTGCATTGTTTAGGAAAAAGCTGTAAAATGAGAATAGACAAATTAAAACCCCACACTTTGCACAGTGATGGGTAGAGACCTCGTTTTATGCAGAGAATGTATATGATATAAATTTGAGAGATTTTAAGAAAGGCTCCTGTACACATTATCCAGAACTAACTAGAGCTGGGAATGAGCAGTATGGTATATTGCTCGATTTTGGATACTGGGGCCTTTCATCTCTTGTCTCCCATTATGTATTCTTTTAGGCTTATAATGTGTTTTTGTTTGCTTGTTTGTTTGGCATTTATTGACTGGATTTAACACAGAGCTTCCCAGATTCCTGAAAAAAGTCTTTAAATATGAAGTTATTGATCAGTTATACCTACTTTGTATGTTTTATATCTTATGTTACAGGTTTTGTTGATGCTATTAATGCTATCTGAATTTTAACATGTAATTAATAAAAGTAATGATGATGAAAAACAATTTAACTCCACATAGCTCTTTTAACTCTCCATGGCATATTTACATGAAATTTTTATTTTATTCAATGGAAAATGCTAAATTTCCTTCATCTTTGTATTTAGTCTGGTGGCCTAGCATGTTGACTGTCACATTGTAAGTTTACAGTGAATGTGTGAGAAAGCATTACTCAGAGGAATACTGTCGGATAGGGAGGACATATGTGGATTATGTTGATTAGACAAAAGAGGAAACAGTACAGATATATGTAGTTGATTCTCTTAAAACCACGCTATTTGTGAGTGGCAGAGTTCAGACAAAAGATACTAAAGTTCTATCTGCTAACCTGGGAATACTTTCAATATAATATAATTTAGCCTTCTAGTTGATAGAATTTTATGCAACAATAGAATTATAGATAAAATGTATGTTGTTATCCAGCATTTCTACACATTTTTTTTTTTTTCAAGAATGGGTAATGCTATTTTGGTCCTAGTTCTGCCAGTGTTAATACTGACAGGTTCATTTATAGCAGTAAAGTGAATGTATGTTTTAAAATATACTCTAATTTTGTTTCAATCACATATGGTAAGATGACAGATGCAAAAACAAAAGCCTTGAAATGGAATAGTTTACTAGTTTTGGTTCCCAACAAGAGAGGGCTTAGTTCCCACAGAAGGGGACACATGAGAGAGCACCCAGTTCAGTCAGAAGGCAGAAAAAGCACAGGGAAAGCATGGGCCAAAGCCATTATTGTGGTTCTCACAGGAAGGAGTGAGAGAGACAGCGTAGGCATGCTGAGTAAATTTAGGATTAGATAATTTGAGTAATTTCAGTGGGTTCTGGCTAAAGGTTAGTCTGTAGGGTGATTCAGGGCAGGAAGATCATTGACTTGGTGTGTAACAGTTTGAAAAAAGAAGATATTGGGGTTTGGACTCTCCAGGTTGGTTGGTTTGGAAATCAAAGTCAACTTGCTTGCTATCTCTAGAAATTAACTAAGCTTCGGAGGAGCCTGGGACCAAAAGACCTCAGGATGTCAAAGCATCATGAAATATAGAAAATGTTTTAAAAATGATTAATGCAATGTATTTATGTAAAATATATTATCTAAATTTTTACTCATCTAGAAAATTAAGATTATTTCTCTCTTACATAAACTCTTTAGATCTATGGGCACTGAAAAGACAGTGGGCAATGTATTCATTTCCTAGGGCTGACAACACAGAACAATGAACTAGGTGTCTTAAAACAACAGAAATTTATTGTCTCACAGTCTTGGAGACTAGAAGTTCAAAATTAAGCTGTTGGCAGGTCAAACTCCTTCTGAATCCCATAGTGAAGAATTCTTCTTTTCCTCTTCCTATAGCTCCTGGTGGTTTGCTGCCAATTCCTAGTTTCTTAGCTGGCATACAGTTTGATCTCTGACTCCCTTGTGTCATAGTGTTCTCCCCTCATGTATTTCTATGTGTGACTTCTCTTCTTCTTATAAGGACATCAATCATGTTGGACTAAAGACCCAACCTATTCCAGTATGTTCTTATGACAATTAATCACATCTGTAAAATTCATATCTCCAAACGAGATTACATTCTAAGGTACTGGGGGTTATGACATCAACATATCTTTTTGGGGGGCACAATCGACTCATCAGAAGCATCATTCATTTTTTTCCATTTTGCTGTTACAGAAACATAATTAAATTGCAACTAGAGATATTTTATGCTTTATAATAGGCCCTTTCCCAAAATAACACTGATAACCACATATGATTTATGAATGAACAAAAATTAAGGTTACATTCAATGATAACAATGTTATTGGGGTGGACATATAGACTTTATATAAATTACTGTCTTACCCATATTTACTTTATTTTTAAATTTTAATGTAAAGCCAAGTCCTCTAAAACTTCAAAAATCTTATACTTTTCATTACCTACCCTCTGTGCAATAGAGGAAAATAGAATGACTTTAAATAACTAATGTCAATACTTAGTTTGAAAACCATTATTTAGCAATGTGAAGACACTGTTGCTTTTCCTAAGACAAGACTTCATGTGAGTGGTATACTCAGTCAATCACCACAAATGTATATAAGCTTGTAATCTGATAATATCCTTCAAGGAACTAGGACAAATAAGCAACAAATACTAGAGCAAGCTCACCACTATGAAAGAGACAATACAGGGGGTGCTTTTGCCCTTTTACATGAGTTCAGTAATGAAATGGTATCTCTCTTCACTCTACAGTAATATGTGAAATGAATGTGAGCTGACTGAGGAAACTAGATCAAGTGATTTGCTCAACATTCCATAATGTGATTCATTAAAATTCCTAATTTTCTTATAAGGACTGCTTTAATAATAATTATTCTTTCCTGAAAGTATCCTGCTCCCTTTCACCAAACTTCCTGTAATTCAACTAGGATATATTTCCTATAAACACATAAAAGAACATAGGTGAGAGACCTGCAAATTGATTAATCTTAAGTTTTATTACAAATGCCATGACTCTTCTCACATTCTCAGGAGAACATTGGTTCCCAGCACCAAGATAATTGCATATGAGTAAAAAAAGAGTATTGGTCTGAATCAGAGAACTCAGGATATAATTCTGACTCTTTCTCAACTAAGTACCTAGATAACAGCAAATGAATCATGTAACTTTATGGACTTTGATTTCCTTAAGTATCAGTTAGGAATATTAGGCCAATAATCTGGAATTTCATATAGTGCCTATATTCTACACTTGTGTGTTCTTTGATTACTATCAAATATAATTTCTGATGTAAGTTGACTTGAAATTATAACCCAAATATAATTTTTTACTTTTGTCAACTCTTAGAGCTATTTTAAGCTAAACTACTTTCAATAACTTCTGCTTATGTATTTGGTGAGGTGTGAGATAGGAAGAAAGAGTCAAGAAAGTTCCCTGGCAGAGTCTTGAGGTTTATAAAAATAAGCCTTTTTTTTTCTTAGATTTCAAAGGAAATCACCACTACAATAATATCTTAGAGGTCTAGAAGTGTTTAAATAGTACATGAATGAATTTTTAAAATTATCACTTTAAAGTAACTCTTTTATTATATTAAAATAAGTTTACACCATAATTGAAGTGATCAAAAATTAAGCTCTGGAGTCAAACAGGTGGACTGGATCTCCATAGCCACCACTTTTTGATCTTGGGCTATATCAGAAACACTTTTGAATCTCATTAAATATTTTATCTTTTGTGAGTGAGTTTTTTGAGGTAAAATTATCAGACAATAAAATTTATCCTTTTTAGATGTACATTTCTAAGAATTTTGACAAATACCTTAGTTCCGTAAATTCTATATCAATCAAAATAAAGAATACTCTCTTCATCCCATAAATTTTCCCTATGAAATATTTCATTCATTCATAATTCAAAAATTGCAAACTAACCATATAGTGACAAAGAGCAATTCAGTCATAGCCTAGGGATGGGAGGTAGTGGTGGGGCAGGGTTGGTTTGCGTAAGGGAATAAAGAAACTTAGACATAATGGGTATGTTTATTATCTTTATTCTGGTGGTGGATTCACAAGTGTATATATATGCCAAAAAGTATCAAATTGTATACTTTAAAATACGTGATTAGACATAAATTGTACCTTTAAAAGTGTGGGTTTTTTTGTTTGTTTGTTTGTTTTGCTTTTTTTTACGACTTAGATAAAGGAGCATGTGGTAATGGATATAGTATATGTGGTGGTTAATTTTATGTGTCAATTTGACCGAACCATGGGATAACCAAATATTTGATTAAACATTATTTCTAGATGTGTCTGTGAGTGTGTTTTGAGAAGGGATTAACTTTTGAATTGGTGAGCTGAATAAAGCAGATGGCCCTCCTCAGTGGGAGTAAGCACTGTTCAAGCCATCAAGGGCCTGAATATAACACAAAGGGAGAGGGAGGTTGAATGAGGTCTTTCTGCCCAATTGTTCAGCTGAGACACAGATCTGATCTCTTCACTCCTGGTTCTCAGGCCTTCAGGCTCAGACTGGCATCTATACCAATAGATTTTTGGCTGTCATGCCTTCAAACTACACTACTGGCTTTCCTGGTTCTCCAGGTTGCAGACTGTAGATTGTGGGACATCTCAGTCTCTATAATTGTGTAAACCAACATCATCTAATAATCTCTTATTATAGAAATATATAAATTCTCCCATTGATTCTGTTTCTCTGGAGAACCCTGACTGATATACAGCATAATGCTAGAAAATTCAAAATCTGCCTATGTTTCATATGAAGGCCAAAAAGTTAAGAAACTTGTTTCTAAGAGAGGCACCATCACAAGTGGGAAATTCAGTGGTGGTTGTCCTCTCTAAGCTGGTGATGACGATAGGAGGTGTTACAGACTGAGCCCCTTGATAGTTATGAGTATGACAGGATCCAGAAACCAGAGAGGCAAGATGGTGGCAGTTAACCATCAGAAGAAAGGTCGCTGAGTGAGAGGTAAAAGTGAGTTCTAACTCACAGAGACATATGAAAGTTGTTTGTTTGTTTGTTAACAAAAATGGTATGTTCAGAGGCCGTCAGCAAGGGTGGTGTTCAATCTATAAAATCAAAGAAATTCAAGAATGGATAATCAGGGAGATGAGAGCAACTTCCCCCAAATGTCACAATCTATTGCCCAGTTTCCAGACTGAGCTGATTTTCCCAAACAGAACTATCAACCGGAAGTTCCCCAAGACCCTACGATTTTATTGCACGTGTGTATAGTAATGGATTTCAACCTACAGCCATTTGCTTAGCTAAGTATACATAAGGGCAAAGAGATAGCACCATTTTATGTATTTCTGTACTGATTACATTGATACATAGGACACAAAGCATATCATGGTCTTCTGTTAACATTGGGATAGGGGTCAAGTAAATGGAGTCATCCGAAAAGTCTGGCACACTGTACATACAACTGGTTCCACAGACTTACCAGTCTAGGAATGTATAATAAGGGATAAAATACTTGGAATTTCACAGAAACCCCATTTTGGCTTATTTACCTGTAAAATACTTGGTATTTCACTGAAACTCCATTGTGGTTTATTTACCTTTATTTATTTAAAACCACTGCAGTCAGGCAGCCTAAGTGAGAGCCTCTAAAACTAGTTCATTCCTCTGACTGAGAAAGCAAGTTTAAAAAAATAAAATAAAACCATGAGGGGACTACCAAAATTAATAACACCTACAAAAACATAAAGAATGAGGATGCAGCAGTAGTGACTGTCATCATATTCAATTTAATTTACTAGTCTGGACCCTTCACAAGCAAGATGGAACTGGAAAATGATGTTTTACTGCTATAAACATAAACTAATATTTCTTGTAAAAGAGACAATCATAGTTTTAGAATGTTGCATTATCCACATGTTATAGACAGCAATATTTATTTACAACCTGTCCCGAGACTATATAAACTCTCCCACCTTCATTATAGTTTAAGCTAAAATTACTGGAACCACCTGGATTTTCCACAGAACAACATATAGATCCTCTGTCTCAATAATATTGAGCCATTTGCACCAAACAAGCAAAAAGCATGGGATATTAACTCTACAAATATTCAAATGTACACTATATTAACGAAGATTTTGATGTGGTCTGGAGCCTGTGAGAAACTCTTCCTCTAAAATCAAGGATAAATTATTTCATACTACCCATCATATCGCTAAGAATGAAACACAATACCTACTAGACTTCTTCAAGGTTTAGAAGTACATTCCACACTTGGAAATACAGCTCCAAGTCATTAACTACGTGACATGAAAGATTCTTACTTGCTGTAGAGATCAAATCAGAAAAAGTGCTGTCCAGCAGCTCTATCCTCTGGTGCAATCAATTCTGACTCTTTTTATCATAAAACCTACTGGGCACAATGATAGTAGAGCTACAAGAAATGGGAAACATTGTCAGGTGGATTTTATGGGTAGCACCAAGAGGAAAAGCAAAATGTAGATGCCTAAGATGCCAGAGCAAACTCATGTCATTTGTAGTATAGAAGTATACATTATTTTTTCAAAATCCTGACCTGCCACTGGGCACTAGTAACTATGGAGTCTTGATCATGACACATAACAATGAGGTCCAAATTTTCCCTAATGCACTGGGTTCTGTTAGATCCAACAAATCATAAGTGAAGATACGACCATGACAAATAAATTATAAAAATAGAAAATAATGCATCCAAAATTATGGATGAACAGAACCAGAGGTCATAACAAACTACACAAGAAGATGACTAAGACATCCGTGTCATCTACCACTTTGGCTATGATTATTTTGTGGATGAGGCTGCTCCTTAATGCTCACCTGATGGAGGAAAATTCTAAGTTCTGTTCAGAGATGGGTGACATGGTATGTTGAAATAACCTTAAAGATGTACGAATGCTCCACTCGGGACTATCAGTGAAAGAGATAGTTGTGAGAAAATCCTCTCAGTTGGAAGATCTTCAGGAGGAATTTTTGGTCACTCACTTTGTGTGAAAGGGAAATTGTTAAAGGCTATTACTCATGGAAAGCAGTGAACAACTTAGCTAGTTAGGAAACTAGGAAAGGTAGACTAGAAAATTGGAAGGAGGTCTGAGGCAGAGGATTTTGGGTGGACCTATTACAGTGGGAATAAAATGTGTACTGCATGTTAATTTCCACAAGAGAGCATCCAGCATGGAAGAAGCACTAAAAAGCCAATTAGAGAAAATAACTCTACCAATTCATATTATCCAGCTTCCATCATTTGCCACCTAGTGCTGGCACAATGGGTTGATGTGGGAATGGTGGCAGAGATGAAGGTCATGCATCATTCCAACAGTGTAGGATCACATTCAGCACAATTGATTTAAGTACTATTTTTACTGAGTGTTAGAGAGACCAATATGATCCGTGAATTGACTACACCACCCCTTCCCCAAACGCAGCAGTGCTGCCTGTCATGGAGACAATCTGTGTGCTTAAGGGAGGGAAAGTGAAGTGATTGTGGAATGTTGCATTGGAATGCGGAGCTGCCCTGTCACCATGGAAAGCAATACAGAGCTGAATTCAGCCAGTGCCCATGGAGAAAGTATTTAGACCAGCCCCAGCAGAGCAGAATATCTATCTGAGAGGCCTAACATGAGTTCCAGCTGGGCCTACCATCATGGACTAAAGCACTTTGAGGTCCTAAATAAATTTGAAAGGTATTCTAGACCACAAGGATGGAAAAGCCTAGGCAAGTACTGGTGGTTTGCTGGGCTTGGAATCAGCAGGCTCAGGGTACATGTGACCCAGTAAGACACCAACTGGGACAACCAAGGGAGTGCTTGTGTCACTCCTCCTCCAACTGCAGGTAGCACAACTTGCAACTCTTGGAGAGACTCCTTCCTCTTCAGGAAAGGAGAGTGAAACAACAAGATAATTTTGTTTGTAACTTGGATAACAGCTTAGCCAGAGCAAAACAAAGCACCAGACTCCTGAAGCCCACATTTCAGGGCCTAGCTCCCAGATTACATCTCTAGATCCACCCTGAGCCATAAGGGAAAGACTCAGTCCTGGAATAATTCATTACCTGCTGACTAAAGAGACCTTGGGCATTGAAAAACATAAGTGGTAGCCAGGCAGTAGTCACCATGTGCCTTGGAAAAGACCCAGTACCATGCTGGCTTTAGGTGTGACCCAGAAAGTTGTCAGGTGTGTTGGTCATGGGAAGAGACTCCTGCTGCTTCAAAAAGGAAAGAGGAAGAGTAACAGGGCTTTGCATTACAACGTGGGCACCAGTTCAGGCACAGAAAAATAAAGCACCAGGTAGATTCCTAAAGTTCCTGATTCCAGGTCTAGCTCCCAGACAGCAATTTTAGACACTCCTTGGACCAGAATTTAATGCTTCAGGGAAAGACACAAACTGGTAGGATTCATCCACTGCTGACTAAAGAGGACATGAGCCTAGAGTAAACATTAGCAGTAGCCAAAAACTAGTTGCCACAGGCTTTCGGTGAGACCTAGCACTGTGCTGGCTTCATGTGTAACTGAGCATACTCCCAGTGGTGGAAGCAACAAGAGTACTTACATTACCCCTCCCACAACTCCAGGTAGCTCAGTACATACAGACTTCCTGTGCTTGGGGAAAATTAAAGAGAAAGAGAAAGAGTCACTGCTTCATAATCCAGAGAATTCTCCTGGATCTTATGCAAGAGCACTAAGGTGGTATTTCTTTTTTTTTTCTTTCTTTTTTTTAAATTATTATTATACTTTAAGTTCTAGGGTACATGTGCATAACGTGCAGGTTTGTTACATATGTATACTTGTGCCATGTTGCTGTGTTGCAACCATCAAATCGTCAGCACCCATCAACTCGTCATTTACATCAGGTATAACTCCCAATGCAATCCCTCCTCCAACCCCCTCCCCATGATAGGCCCCTGTGTGTGATGTTCCCCTTCCCGAGTCCAAGTGATCTCATTGTTCAGTTCCCACCTATGAGTGAGAACATGCGGTGTTTGGTTTTCTGTTCTTGTGATAGTTTGCTAAGATAGTTTGCTAAGAATTCCAGCTGCATCCATGTCCCTACAAAGGACACAAACTCATCCTTTTTTATGGCTGCATAGTATTCCATGGTGTATATGTGCCACATTTTCTTAATCCAGTCTGTCACTGATGGACATTTGGGTTGATTCCAAGTCTTTGCTATTGTGAATAGTGCCACAATAAACATACGTGTGCGTGTGTCTTTATAGCAGCATGATTTATAATCCTTTGGGTATATACCCAGTAATGGGATGGCTGGGTCATATGGGACATCTAGTTCTAGATCCTTGAGGAATCGCCATACTGTTTTCCATAATGATTGAACTAGTTTACAATCCCACCAACAGTGTAAAAGTGTTCCTATTTCTCCACATCCTCTCCAGCACCTGTTGTCTCCTGACTTTTTAATGATCGCCATTCTAACTGGTGTGAGATGGTATCTCATTGTGGTTTTGATTTGCATTTCTCTGATGGCCAGTGATGATGAGCATTTTTTCATGTGTCTGTTGGCTGTATGAATGTCTTCTTTTGAGAAATGTCTGTTCATATCCTGGGCAAAGACTTCATGTCTAAAACACCAAAAGCAACAGCAGCAAAAGCCAAAATTGGCAAATGGGATCTCATTAAACTAAAGAGCTTCTGCACAGCAAAAGAAACTACCATCAGAGTGAACAGGCAACCTACAGAATGGGAGAAAAGTTTTGCAATCTACTCATCTGACAAAGGGCTAATATCCAGAACCTACAAAGAACTCAAACAAATTTACAAGTAAAAAACAAACAACCCCATCAAAAACTAAGGTGGTATTTCTATGACTTTACAAGAGTCACAGCATTACTGGGCTTAGGGTGTCCCCGAATGCAGATATGGCTGTGGTGGCCAAAGACAGACCAAAACACTCAATTCCATTTGAAGGATGGCTACAAACAAGCCAAGACTACAAATATTAAAATAAATATCTAATTATTCAACACCAAGATGTTGATGAACATCCACAAGCATCAAGACCATGCAGGAAACAGGACCTCAGCAAATGAACTAATTAAAACACCAATGCCCATACCAAAGTGAAAGAAATAAGTAACCTCCTTTCAGAGAGATAATTGAAAATATATGTGTTGAAGAAGCCCAGTGAAATTCAATATAATTCATGTAAGGAATTTAGAATAGTATCAGATAAATTTGGCAAAGAGATTAAAACATTTTTAAGAAAACAATCAGAAATTCTGGAGCTACAAAATTAATTAACAACCTGAAGAAAGGATCTCAGTATCTCAATAGCAGAATTGATCAAGCAAAAGAAAGAATTAGTGAGCTTGAAGACAGGGCATTTGAAAATACACAGCCAGAGGAGACAAAAGAAAAACTAATACGAAAGAATAAAGCATACCTATGAGATCTAGAAAATAACTTCAAAGGGACAAATCTAAGAGTTATTGGTCTTAAAGAGAAGATAAAGAGAAGGATCAAGGTAGAAAGCTTATTCAGAGAAATAGTAATAGATAATATTCCAAACCTAGAGAAAGATTCCAATATTTAAGTACAAGAAGGTTATAGAACAGCAAGCAGATTTAACCAAATAAGACTTCTTCAGGGAATTTAATACTCAAACTCCAAAAGGTCAAGGATAAATAAAGGATCCTAAAAACAGTGAGAGAAAATTTAAAAAATCTCGTATGAAGGAGCTCCAAAATGATTGACAGCAAACTTCTCAGTGGAAATTTTAGGAGAGAGTATCATGCCATATGTAAAGTCCTGAAGGAAAAACAAACAAACAAAAAATCCTTCTACACTAGAATATTATATCCAGTATAAATATCCTTCAATATCCCTCGTACATGGAGAAATAAAGACTTTTCCAGGCGAACAAAAACTGGCTGACTAAGAAAAAAGAGAAGACAAATAAATAAATTAGAGATATAAAAAGGATGTGTTACAACTATAATGATACCACAAAAATTCAAAGGAACATTAGAGGATACCATAAGCAATTGTATACCAATAACTTGGAAAACCTAGAAGAAATGGATGAATTCCTAGACACATACAAGATACCAAGATTGAACCATGACAATACCCAAAACCTGAAGAGACCAACATCAAGGAATGAGTTCAACGCCATAATAAAAAGTCTCTCAGCAAGTAAATGGTCAGGACTTGATGTTGATGTTAAAACACAGTAATAGTTATAACACAGCAGTAATACTGCTGAACCTACCAAACATTTAAAAAACTAATACCAATACTACCCAAACTATTCCAAAAAAATAGAGAGTGGAATACTTCCAAACTCATTCTAAAAGACCAGTATTATGCCGATACCAAAACCAAATATATCAAGCAATACCAACAACAACAACAACAACAAAAACTTCAGGTCAATATCTTTGATACACTGATGCAAAAATCCACAATAAAATATTAACAAACAGTTCAAAAACACATTAAGAAGATCATTCATCATAAATCAAGTAGGATTTATCCCAGAGATGCTAAGAAGGTCAAACATACACCAACCAAAAATGTGATACATCTCATCAACAGAATGAAGGATAAAAACATGATGATTTCAACTGATGCTGAAAATGCACTTGATGAAATTCAACATCCCTTTATGATAAAAATTCGCAAAAAACTAAATATGGAAGAAACATACTTCAACACAATAAAAGACATATATGATAGAATCACAGCTAGTATCATACTGTATAGGGAAAACTGAAAGCCTTTCCTCGAATATCTGGAACATGACAAGGATGCCCACTTTCACCAGTGTTATTTAACCTAGTATTGAAAATTCTACCTACAGCAAGTGGTACAAGAGAAAGAAATAGAAGACACCTAAACAGAAAAGGAAGAAGTCAAATCATCCTTGTTTTCAGATGATATCTTATGTTTGAAAAAAAAAAAAAAAACTAAAGAACCCACCAAAAAACTGTTAGAATTGACAAATTAAATAAAGTGCCAGGATAAAAAAATCAACATACAAGTCAGTAGCATTTCTATATGCCAACAGCAAACAATCTGAAAATGAAATCAAGAAAGCAACCCATGTATGGTAACTACAAATAAAAAATACCTAGAAATAAACTTAACCAAAAAAGTGAAAGATCAATACAATAGAAACTATAAAACATTGATAAAAGAAATGAAGAAGATGTAAAAAATGGAAAGATATTCCAAGTTCATAGATTTTGGAAGCATATTGTTAAAATCTCCATACAACCCACAGCAATATATAGATTCAATGCAATATCTTTCAAATTACCAATGATATCCTTCATAGAAATAAAAATAATAATCCAAAAATTTATATGGAACCACAAAAAAGACAGAGTAGCCAAAGCTTTCCTAAACAAAAAGAACAAAACTGGAGGAATCACATTACCTGACTTGCAATTGTACTACAAAACTATAGTAACTAAAACAGCCCATTACTAGCATAAAAACAGACATATAGACCAGTGGAATAGAATAGAGAACTCACAAATAAATTGACACATTTACAGTGAACTAATTTTTGACAAAGGTGACAAGAATGCATATTACATAAAAGGTAATCTCTTCAATAAATAGTGCTGGGAAAATTGGATATCCATATCCAGAAGAATGAGAGACTCCTGTCTCTCACCATATACAAAAATCAAATTAAAATTGATTAAAGGCTTAAATCTAAGACCTTATACTACGAAACTATTAAAACAAAACCTTCCTCATGACATTGGTCTGGGCAAAGATTTCTTGAATAAAACCTTAAAAGTATAGGCAAACAAACCAAAATGGACAAATGGGATCATATCAAGTTCAAAATCTTCTGTACAATCAATGAAACAATCAACAAAGTGAAGAGACAACCCATAGAATGGTAGAAAATATTTGCAAACTACTTATCTGACAAGAGATTAATAACTAGAATGTATAAGGAGCTCAAACAACTCTATAAGAAAAAACCTAATAATCCTATTTCTAAATGGGCAAAATATCTGAATACTCTTTTCTCAAAAGAGGACATACATATGGCAAGCAGGTATATGAAAATGTGTCTAACACAACTGATCATCAGATAAATGTAAATCTAAATGACAATGAGGTATCATCTCACCCAAGTTAAAATAGCTTATAACAAAAAAGACAGACAATAACAAATACTGGAGAAGATATGGAGAAAAGGCAACCCTCACACTGTTGGTGGGAGTGTACATTAGTACAGTCACTATGGAGAAGAGTATGGAGGTGCCTCAAAATTTATAAATAGAACTACCATATGATCCAGCAATCTCACTGTTAGGTATGTACCCCAAAGAAAGGGAATTAGTAAATTGCAGCAATATCAGCACACTAAGTTTATTGCAGCACTATTCACAATAGCCAATATTTGTAATTAACCTAAATGTCCATTAACAGATGAATGGATTTTAAAATGTGATACATACACACAATGGAGTACTATTCAATTCAGCCATAAAAAGAATGAGATCCTGTTATTTGCAACAACATGGATGGAACTGGAGGATACTATGGCAATTGGAAAAAGACAGGCACAGAAAGACAAACTTAGTGTTTTCTCATTTGTGAGAGCTAAAAATTTAAACAAACTCATGGAAACAGAGGGAGAATGATGGTTACCAGAGGCAGGGAAGGCTATTTGGGAGTGGGAGAAGGGGGGTGATTAATGAGCACAAAAATATGGTTATAATGAATAAGATCTAACATTTCGATAGTACAACAGTATGACTATAGTCAAGAATAGCTTATTATACATTTAAAAATAGCTGAAAGAGTACAATTGGAATGTATGTAACAGAAATAAATGATAAATACTTAAGTTATCCAATACCCCATTTACTCTGATGTTCTTATACGCATTGTGGGCCTGTTTCAAAATATCTCATGTACTCCATATATATTTAGAACTACTATGTACCCACAACAATTAATAACTAAAAAAGTAATGATAATTTTTCATCCAAAGGAGTTAAGAAGTGCTCATTTTTCATCTGTATTTTAATATAAGAAAAATAGGGAGAATCTGTAATCCTGTTATTGCTAACTGCATGCCTTTGAAAATTCTCAGTACCTGAAAAAAGAATCACTGTTAGCATAAAACAGAATAATTATATCTACTTCTGTATAGATTTTTTTTAGACGTGTTATTACTATTAAGAAAACCCTACAGCCTTGGGATACCTCTACCCACAACAGTTACACTTCTAATGGCACAACAGTTACACTTCGAGGCATTTGTCCATGATATATGAATATATATGTTCACTAAAACATACCTGCACATTGTGCACATGTACCCTAGAACTTAAAGTATAATACTAATAATAAAGGAATATTCATAATAATCTTTTTTATAAGAACCTAAAACTGAAAATAATTCATGTGTCCATCAAATTGAGAATAGATAAACAAATTGTAATACGTTCATACAATTGATTTCATGAATAGAAATGGAATAAACTACTTACTGTTGCAACAAAATGAGTGGGAAAAATATTATGTTGAGCATACACAAATACATACATACACACAAAACATATAGTTACTCCATTTATATAAAGTGAAGAGCAAGAATAAAATCTATGATTATATAAGTTCAAAAGTACTATGTGAAGAAATTTTTGGTTTGATGGAAATGTTCTATGTCTTGTTTGGGCAATGGTAAACACTATTACACTGGCATATAAAATTACTGAATCTCATGGATTGAAAAATTAAGAAAATAAATTTTATTGAATGTAAATTTTACCTCCTTTAAAATAAGCCTTGAAGAGAGTGGTTAGTAGGGAAAAAAGTAGAGATTTGTTGGGACTGGGTAATCTGTTTCTTGTTTAGCAAAGGTTACGCTGTCTTTAATTTTGTAAAAATTAGGCTTTGTGCCATTTTTGTATATATGCTATTCCTCAATTTATTTTTAAAAACTTTATTAACATTAAATTAGGCAGAAGTTAAATATAATTTTTAAAACCTTAAAACACTCTCAAATAAAATGCAGACTATTATTATTGCACCACTAAAAATATATTTAGGATGGTTACAAAGAAACCAACCTAGTCAAAGATTTTATATTCCAGATTTTACTTGCAAGTCCAATATTTTGTAAAATGGTAAAAGACACATCAACAACCAGATGAGTTTCTCATTAAATGAAAATAATTTGGAAAAGAACTATGCATAATTTAGCATAGAGTGAGGTCAAGTGAAATAACACTTACACATAGTATTTGAAAATTGTAGAGCACAATATAAATGTAGGATATTTCTGTCGACCTCATCAATCATATATTGATAATCTTTAATAGTAAACTTCATTAACTTTTCTCACAATACCAACCAAGTTTGTCCTTGAAAATTGCACCAGCCATGGTGATCTATTCCTCAGCGGCCTGAGGAATAGAAGGATTTGGAACTCTGGATATAGTATGAGACAAATATTTGAGTTAGACTGACAGAGGACATCGAGTTTTCTAAGAGCAATAGGACTTTACAGCCAAGTCATATCTACCAGTTGAAATAAGACCTACCCAGTGTCTGTGAGTATAGCAGAAGCCTTTAGTCAACTCATAGCCACTCTTCTTCACTCTCATATTTTCTTCCTGTATATATAACTGTCATCATCATCATGCACATCATTAGTGATATTACTTTTTTATCACTATCATTCATTAAACACCTAACCTTATAAATTCTTTACATAGATAATGTAATTTTTTCCCCATATTTCCAGGGTCCTTACATGCCAATTTTCTTAAAGTTGCTCTTTTTCCATGCATTTGTGTTGATTAAACTGCCTCATCCTGGACAATACTGACATTTTGGAGTGGATTATTCTTTACTGTTAGGAAAGGAATTAAGTATATGAATGTTTAGCAGCATCTCTGACCCATTAGATGCTAGTAATACCTCTGATTATGACAACGAATGTCCACAGACATTGCCAGATGTTTCCAAGGAAAAGAGGAGGCAAAATCACCCCCAATTGGAAACTACTGATGCACATTAAAGTAGCCAGAATCTAATATTATCTTTGACTTGTAGTCAAAAGATGTGGGCTTGGATCTCAATGTTGCCATGATAGTAGCTATATGATCTGAAATAAAATATTTAATTAGATTTTTACTTCATTTGACTATCAAGCAATAGTAATATATAAGATTTTCCCATGAATTACTATCATTCCCTAGTTTTAGTATAAAATACATAGTTGGATATGTTCCTATTATACTTAAAGTAAACCTTAACTTATTGTTTTATAATAAATCACAATGTCAATTTTCCTTGTAAAACATTTCTAAATAATGATTTTCTTTTTTGCTCATTTGTATCTATTAACATCAAACACATTATAATTTTAAAAGCATGAGAATGCATACCCTAACTCTCTAGGTAACCTGTTTGTAACTACTTAACACATGGAAAGGTGGTAACATAAAAAAAATGTTCAATATATAGTGTGCAGTGGTTTACTGTAATAAATTATGGGAAATTATCAGAGTACAATTGACCCTTGAACAACATGTATTTGAACCATCCACTTGCATGTGGAGTTTTAAAAACAAATATATTGAACAATTTTTTGGAGATTTGTGAAATTTTAAAACTCTCATGTGAACCATTCAGCCTAGAAATACTAAATTACAAAAAAAATTTGTATGTCATGAATGCATAAAATATATGTAGATACTAGTCTATTTTATCATTTACTACCAACAAAATATATAAATCTACTATAAAAAGTTAAAATTTATTAAAACTTACGCACAGTCTTGTAGACCTTACATGTCCCCATTGGTAGTTAAGAGAAATGTAAACAAACATAAAGATGCAGTATTAAATAATAATGGCATAAAATTTACTCTAGTACATATTGTCCTATTGTAATAATTGTTTAGCCACCTCCTGTTAGTATTGCCCTGAGCTCAAGTGTTGTAGGTATCCACTTAAAACCCTATGTGAATCTCATCTCCACATGTTCAGTTCATCTTTTCAGTATATTGCATATTCCTCTAACGATCCCCCTGTATTTTTCATCATGTTTAATACAATATGGTAAACCTTGAATAACATCATGAGACCCATACACAGAGCCACTAGTGATACTAGAAGTGCTCCCAAGAAGCAAAGTTGTGATATTACAAGAAAAAGTTGAATTGCTTGATATGTATAGTAGATTGAGGTCTGCAGCTATGACTGTCCACCATCTCAGAAAGACGATTCATCTTGTAAACAGAGGATGTAAACTGTTCGTATCAATAAGCACAGTACAGTACTTTAAATGCATTTTTTCTTTATGATTAACTACTTTCTGTAGCTTACTTTATTGTGAGTATATCATATATAATATATATAACATACAGAATATGTGTTAATCAACTATTTATGTTGTTAGTAAAACTTCCAAATCAACAGTAGGATATACTAGTTAAGATTTTAGCAAGTCAAAAGTTATATATGAATTTTCAATTTCATGGGGAGGTCAGTTCCTCTATCCCCTGTGTTGTTCAAATGGCAACCGTAGTTCCTATTACCTTGTTCATGTTTTGTTTCTGGTGCTCATTTAGTGGCATTTTCTTCTTCCCTTCTGTTACAAAAAGTAAGGTGTCCCCAAGTTATTTCCCTGCTAAAGAAACACTTATGTCACAACTTGGAATCGCATATGTGATAGGCAGAATAATGACTCTTTGAAGAAGTCCATGTCCTCATCCCTGGAAGCTCTGAATATGCTCCCTTACACGGCAAAAAGTACTCACTTTGCAGATGTAATTAGATTAAGGATCTTGGGATAGGGAGGATATATTATGTTATCAGGGTTAAGTTCAATCTAATCACAAGGGTCTTAAATAATTAGAAAAGGAAAATGGAAGAGGAAGGCAGAAGAGTGGAAATCCAGACAGATGGCAGCATGAGAAAGAGACTAAATTTGTTAGCTTTGAAATTGTAAAATGAGTACTATGAGCTAAGGGATGTAAATTAGCCTTGAGAAGCTGGAAAAGGCAAGGGAAATGATTCTTCCTAGAGCCTCCAGAAAGGAACTGAGACCTATTAACAGCTTCATTGTATCCCAGTGGACCCATGTTGCACTTCTGGCTTCCAGAACTGTAACTAAATAAACTTCTGATGTTTTAAACTGCCAAGTTTGTGGTAATTTGTTGCAGCAACAATACAAAACAAATACAGAAAGATTCCCTGCATATTTGTCTCTGGCTTCTCTTTTCTCCTCATCTCTTTAACAGAAAACAATTTAAGCTTTTCGTGTTTCTTGTTCGTTATTCCTTTGCTTCTGTGTAATACTGCCTTCTTAATTCCAGGCAAGTAGAAGTTTCCTGGCATCAGAAAAAATAATTATAGGGTATAGTGCATATAAACTGGTTTATAATCCAATCATGTAATGTAATTGTTTCATTCATTTAGTCAATAAATATAATTGAGCAATTACTAAGTACTATCATTTCATTACTCAGAGAGAAAACAGTCATCTCTTGGTATCCACAAGGGATAACATAACATAACATGACCTGCTTCAGGTACCAAAATTCAACGATGCTCAAGTCATCTATATAAAATTTCATTATATTTGCATATAACTTGCACATATCTTCCTGTATACTTTAAAACATCTTTACAGTTCTTCTAATACCCTATACAATGTAAATGCTATGCAGATGGTTGTTAACATATTTTTCAAATATTATTAATCCTATTTTGGTTGAATCTACAGATGTGGTACCCATGGATGCAAAAGGTGAACAGTATAAAATATATAAGACAGAGTATCTTTCCTTTACAAATACATACTCAATGGGGAGGAAAGTAGGGGGTAAATGAATACCTAAAGAGATAATTTTGAAACATTATCAGATACAATAAGAAAAGTGTTCCTAAAGCTCTGAGCACATATAACCCTTCACCAAGACATTCTTTAGAGTAAATAGATACACACTGGCTTTCCTTCACAGTATATACTTTTTAAGTGCAATGAAAAGTTGACTAAAGGGTATTCAGAGAGAACTAAATTGATTCACACAATAAAAGAAAAAAGAAACATCTCTCTTCAAGAGGCATTAAATCTACTCTCCTCAGTGGAAAACTGAGATTAAAGGAGGTGAAAAATGATGAGAATGACCTTTTTAGTTCTAATCACACAAATAAATCAGTGCACTGGAGATGAATTCATTAATTTTGATTAAACACAGAACTATGAAGTCATTTGAATTAATTCAGTAATCATCGTCAAGAAGAGATGCTTTAGAGTTTAACGTTGAGCAGTCTCTCTAATTTGCACTTTGACCCAGTCTTAGGGAATTGTGTACCAAGATCTTCAAGTGAGTTTATTTCATGCACAGAAGGGTTAAGTCACGGAGTTGAACAAAAGACCCATAAACAGTAATGAGGTGCTAACCTTCCACAATAAGCACAGCATCCAGGTTAGCCTAATTTTTAACAAGACTAGCAGTTTCTGATTGAGGTTAAAAGGGTTCTGTCGGTAGCAATGCTATGAAGTCCCTGGAATTGGGAAGAAAATGTAGAGATACCCCAGATTCAGCATGTGGAAAATGAGAAGGAGCTTAAGAATTTTAACATATGCCTTAGAGATGCCTTAGGTGGCATCAAAGCCAACTAAACTGTGAAATTTTTCCAGAACTCTTGTTAGGAGCCCTATCCATGATTATAAACTGTTTCCTTTAGGGAAATAAAAACTGGTTTTGGGTAAAAAATTGTAAGAACATACTGCTAGCAGTAACAGAAGAAATGCCTTGTCGTTTTTCATAGATTTTTGTTGAGATAAATGAAAACATTTGGCTTTCCCACTCACCATGTTGAAAGTCAGGTGGCCTAATATACCAGGTGTGCTGGAGTTGGTGTCACAAAATCCTTATGACAACTCCTTATAGAAAATCAGAAAGCAAAAGCCTAAGCCATATGTGCAAAATGTATCTTTTCATCTCACTTTTACCTTCCTATGGGTTTCACCCATGAATACAATAATAAAAAATGAAAGACTGTTTATTTTATATTGAATACTTGAAGGATTTCTATTATTTTTTTAAAGGCACATTGAGGTTATGACTAACCATTTATATAAGAAAACTACAGAACTTTTAATCAAAAATGTCACTTTAAACTTTATTCATTAATAAGAACACTTAATTGAATTCATCATTTTGATATGTGCTACCTGGGTCTTAAGGAGGTTAACATGAACTTAAACACATTATCTGCACATAATTCAAAATGACTGACCCTTTTGAAAACTGTTGTTTTTAGAGTAGGATAAAAATCACAATGGGCCAACCATTCAGGCAAGTCTTTTTTCCCTTCCTCATTCTAGAAATCAGAGTCTTGACTACATTGCCACACAGAGATCATACAGAGCAGGGCATGATTTGCCAGAACTAAAGAAAGGCTCTTTAATTCAATATTTCAAATAAAATTGAGTATATTTTTTGAGACAATCCAAACTCTAAAATTAAACAGTCTCATACAGAGCATGATGGTTTAGCAGTGTACACCATCGTATACTGTACAGGAACATTGTCTACATCAGTTACGAAGGCTATCTACAAGGATTCTGCTATAAACTTCCAGTTCTTCCAGCAAATACAATCCATTAACTGGGCAGCCAGGTAACTAAATAATATATTTGTGATATAATCTGGCTCTGTCTGTGTTTTCAACACTCTTCTCATTTCATTCTGTTCTGGACTGAAACAGTAGGAGTCTTTTTTGGTACTCTTACATGCACCACAAATCCTCAAAGTCTTTGTTATAGCTTGCAACAATTAATTTCTCTGAAACACTTTGCTCCTTGTATTAGTCCGTTTTCACACTACTGATAATAATATACTCAAGACTGGGCAATTTACAAAAGATGTTTAATTGGACTTACAGTTCCACGTGACTGGGGAAGCCTCACAATCATGGTAGAAAGCAAGGAGGAGCAAGTCACGTCTTACATGCATGACAGCAGGCAAAAAGAGAAAGCTTATGAAGGAAAACTCCCTTTTATAGAACTCTCAGATCTCCTGAGAGTTATTCACTATCACAAGAACAGCACAGGAAGGACCGGCCCCCACTAATCAATTACCTCCCAGTGGGTCCCTCCCACAACACGTGAGAATTCAAGATGAGATTTGGGGGGAGGGGCACAGTCAAATCATATCACCCCTCATTAACACTTACGTAAAGTGTTTGCTTCTTGCTTTCCTTATTAATTCACGAATATATTTTTATGTTTCCTCGATCCTTTAGCACACTCTCAGTTTAGTACTTTTTACGTTCTACATTTTACCAGTGAGCTTTCTTTCCCCTTGGTCAGCAATGGGTCCAGCTTCATTTTGTACCCCTTTGAGAGACATTCATTTCATGATTTAAATTCATTCTGAAAATCAGCCCTCCATTGTGAACCACTGTAATACTTCCTTTATAACAGCTAATTTGCCCTTAGCAGTAATTGGTCGAGCTTCAAAATCAAGCAACATCAAATTTAGTATATTTCTTTTACAAATGGGATAAACACTTCATTTAGTGGAAAAAAAAAACATAATTTTTACATAAACACATATATTGACTTTTTCCCTTTTTTGATCTGAATTCTTAAAAGGACAATAAATACTGGGAGGCATTGCTACTGAGCTGTAAACAGCCATAGGCACTTTTATTATTTAAAAATCACATTTTTAATTATTCCCTGTAATTAATTTTCATTGGTTTTATTGAATTATCATACACTATTTTAATTTTATGACATCAATATACACTTTAACATTGATAATGATCCTGTTAAAGAAAAACTATGCTAAAACTTACTAAAAATGGTAAAGAAGTCTTTATTCAAGACTATTTCAATAGTTGTCAATATTACTGTAATCAAAAAGGAAGATTGAGGTGATCCCCAAATACAATAAAGACAAGTAGGAATTTATAGCCTGGAGCATCTTTGCAGGGATCAGGGTTGAGTGAATGGAAAATTACTACCAGAAGACATCAAAGGTAGGAGAATTCTTGCTAAACTGACCTAATAGAATGCCTGCTGAAGGTGGGCCAGGATGATAACATAATTGTTTAGCAGGTAGTAGGGGATGAGAAATTACCAGATAACAAGTGATCAGATGTCAAGGGCAGAAGGATTCTCTCTAAATTGTCTTAGCACGATTCTTGTTAATGTGTCTGGGATTAGTGGGTTCTTGGTCTCACTGACATCAAGAATGAAGCCACAGACTCTCCTGGTGAGTATTACAGTTCTTAAAGATGGTGTGTCTGGAGTTTGTTCCTTCCAATGTTCAGACATGTTCAGAGTTTCTTCCTTCTGGTGGGTTCGTGGTCGGTCTGGCTTTAGGAGTGAAGCCATAGACCTTTGTGGTGAGTGTTACAGCTCTTAAGGCAGTGCAGACCCAAAGAGTGAGGGGCAACAAAATTTATTGCAAAGAGCGAAAAAGCAAACCTTCTACAATGTGGAAGGGGACCTGAGCGGATTGCCACTGTTGGTTCCGGGCAGCCTGCTTTTATTCACTTATCTGACCCCACCCACATCCTGCTGATTGGTCCATTTTACAGAGAGCTGATTGGTCTGTTTTGACAGGTGCTGACTGGTGAGTTTACAATCCTCTAGCTAGACATAAAAGTTCTCCAAGTCCTCATCAGATTAACTAGACACAGAGAACTGACTGGGGTATTTACAAACCTTGAGCTAGACACTGCGTGCTGATTGGTGTGTTTACAAACCTTGACCTAGACACAGAGTGTTGATTGGTCTATTTACAATCCTTTAGCTAGACATAAAGTTTCTCGAAGTGCCCACTAGATTAGCTAGACACAGAACACTGATTGGTGCATTTACAAATCTTGAGCTAGACACAGAATGCTGATTGGTGTGTTTACAATCCTTTAGCTAGACACAGAGTGCTAGACAGAAAAGTTCTCCAAGTTCCCACTAGCTTAGCTAGATACAGAGCACAGATTGGTGAGTTTACAAACCTTGAGCTAGACACCGAGTGCTGATTGGTGTGTTTACAATCCCTGAGCTAGATACAGAGTGCTGATTCGTGTATTTACAATCTCTTAGCTAGACATAAAGGTTCTCCAAGTCCCCACTAGAGTCAGGAGCCCAGCTGGCTTCTCCTAGTGGATCCCACAGCAGGCGGCAGGCAGAGCTGCCGGCCAGTCCCAAGCCATGGGCTCGCACTCCTCAGTCCTTGGGTGGTTGATGGGACCCTGCGCCCCAGAACAGGGAGTGACACTCACTGGGGAGACTCCAGCCACACAGGAACCCATGGCAGGGGAAGGCTCGGACATAGCGGGCTGCAGGTCCTGAACCCTGTCCTGCAAGGAGACAGCTGAGGCCTGCTGAGCATTCAAGTGCAGTGCCAGTGGGCTGGCACTGCCGGGGGACCTGGTGTACCCTTCACAGCTGCTGCCCCCGGTGCTAAGCCCCTCGGTGCCTGGGGCCAGCAGCACTGGTCAGCCGCTCAAGGTGCGGGGCATGCCGAGCCCACGCCCACCCGGAACTCACACTAGCTGGCGAGTGCCATGTGCAACCCCGGTTGATTCCCTCGCCTCTCCTTCCACACCTCCTCACAGCAGAGGGAGCCAGCTCTGACCTTGGCTAGCCCAGAGGGGGGCTCCCACAATGCAGCAGTGGGTTGAAGAGCTCCTCAAACGTGGCCAGAGTGGGCAATGAGGCCGAGGAGGTGCCAAGAGCAAGCAAGGGCTGCGAGGGCTGCCAGCATGTTGTCACCTCTCACTAAAACCAGGCTCTAGAAAGTTGAACAGAAAAGCCCAAATTCAAGGTCTACTTGAAAAAAGGACTTAAAGAAGCCTGAGTAAAGATTGGTCAAGGAGGACCATCCTAAGTTTTTTTTAATTGTTTTTTAAACTGTATTAAGCATACTTTTTTTATTAGTATCCTTTGCTCACACTGCTTAAGAATATTGAACTTCTCACTGTTAACTCAATGTATCATCATGCTTCCTGCTCACATTCTTTGCACTTGCTTTTTCTTTTCCTGGAATTCTCTTTCCCTGTGTATTTACGTGCTTTCTTTCCTGAATTCTATTGGATCTTAAATGTTGCCTCCCTTAGACTAAGCCAATCTGAAATTGCAAAAGCTTCACCCGTCTTCTGTATTTCTCCACTTCTTTTTGCTTCATCCATCTTTCTTTCTTTCTTTCTCTCTCTCTCTTTCTTTCTTTCTCTTTCTTTCTTTCTTTCTTTCTTTCTTTCTTTCTTTCTTTCTTTCTTTCTTTCTTTCTTTCTTTCTTTCCTTCTTTCTTTCTTTCTTTCCTTCTTTCTTTCTTTCTTTCTTTCTTTCTTTCTTTCTTTCTTTCTTTCTTTCTTTCTTTCTTTCTTTCTTTCTTTCTTTCTTTTATCTCTCTCTCTCCCTTTCTTTTCCTTTCCTTTCTCTTCCTTTCCTTTCCTTTCTTTTCCTCTCCTCTCCTTCCCCTTTTTTTCTTTTCCCTCCCTTCCTTCCTTCCTTCCTTCCTTCCTTCCTTCCTTCCTTCCTTCCTTCCTTCCTTCCTTCCTTTCTTTCTTTCTTTCTTTCTTTCTTTCTTTCTTTCTTTCTTTCTTTCTTTCTTTCTTTCTTTCTTTCTTTCTTTCTCTCTCTCTCTTCTCTCTCTCTCTCTCTCTCTCTCTCTCTCTCTCTCTCTCTCTCTCTTTCTTTCTTTCCTCTCTCTCTTTCTTTTTTTTTTTTTCCCCAGGCAGAGTCTCACTCTGTCACCCAGGCTAGAGTACAGTGGCACCATCTCAGAACACTGCAACCTCTGCCTCCTGGTTCAAGCGATTCTCCTGCTTCAGCCTCTTGAGTACCTGGAACACCATGCCCAGCTATATATATACACACATATATGTGTGTGTGTGTGTATGTGTGAGTGTGTGTATGTGTGTATGTGTGTATATTATATATATGTGTATATATATGTGTGTGTGTATATATATGTGTATATATATACACATATATATATTAGTGGAGATGGGGTTTCACTATGTTGGCCAGGCTAGTCTTGAACTCATGACCTCAAGTGTTCTGCCCACCTCGGCCTCCCAAAGTGCTGGAATTACAGACACAAACCACCATACCTGGCATGCTTCATTTTTTCTACTTAATACTTAATATGTATCAACTAAAATTATATATACATATGTATATACACATATGTAAAACATACATGTGATATATGTATATTTCCCTCATTTTCTCTCCCACTTGTGTGTAAGCTTCTTGAGGCTGGATATTTTGACAGTTTTATTCATTTGTGGAATCCTATTTCTTAAGACTGGCTTAGGTGTCATTTCCTTCAATGTAGTTCCTTTAGAATGGAAATTCTTATTCCCATTATGCTTCTCTTGCACAAAACTTGTTTTGGAGTTGCATTCATAGACCATATTCAATACTTATTAATGCTTCATAGGTGGTGAATCTTCAACTCTGAAAGTGCCTATATTTTATAGAAACAATATAAACTCTAGAGTATACATATCAGATAATGAAGGCAAGTACTTACTCTATATATTTGCAAAGAAAACTCAATGTAATTATTTATAAGGCACTTAAAAGCCACAGAATTTGTGATCCCTGATTCCAAGTCATAGCTCATCACAGTTTAAGTGAGTAATACACGAATCACCTGGAAGATAGATTCACATATACCTATATTGATGCCCAAAGAACACAATAAAAGAATGAGTACTCATGAAGAATGTGGAAAAAGAGTTAAACTGAAATGACAGCCCTTTAGTCAAAAAATCTATATGTGCTAGAAGTTTTGTGATTTCTGTTTTAGCTCCAAGCAATAATACAGATAATAGAAATGATTTTTATAGAACTGGGATACTTATCTTGTGGGTTCTCTGTAGGCCTAGAATAAATTGGCCATTATTTAATTATTAACTAGCAAAAATGGCTGAGGGAGCATGAAGAGGAAGAGGCATGTGGACTAATGTGCTCATGCTGCTCATATCTTGTTTATTTATATAGGAATTACTTCTTTTTATACAGAACAATATAGAAAAATTCTGAATAGAAGGTAATTAATTATTCTCAAAATGATCTAATGTCACTTAGATTTTTCATTTTAAAAAGTTCATTTTTATTGTAACTGAAAGGACAAATAAAATTTCATACACCTTTAGAGCTTGAAATATTTTCAAATAGAATGAATCTGTATTATAATTGTTAAGACATTTAAATAATCTTGTTAATTTTAAAATATTTAATTTCCCATCTGCACCTGTGAAATTCTTAATTATCTTTCTCTTACTATTTTTTCCACATTTTCTGAAACAAGTAATAACTTATTTGGCATTGTGCAAAATCTCATCTCTTATAAATCTACTACTATTTGACCAAGTACTGTGGATTTTTCAAATTCCAATATGTCTTTTGGTTTTCCTTTTATTTTTCATGTTTTAATTAATTAATTAATTTTGAGACAGAATCTCTCTCTGTTGCCCATGCTGGAGTGCGGTGGTACGATCTTGGCTCACTACAACCTCTGCTTCCCGGGTTCAAGCAATTCTCAGGCTCCCAAGTAGCTGGGGTTAGAGGTACTTACCAACACACCCAGATAATTTTTGTAATTTTAGTAGAGATGGGGTTTCATCCTGTTGACCAGACTGGTCTTACACACCTCACCTCAAGTGATGTGCCCACCTCAGCCCCACAAAGTGCGGAATTACAGATATGAGCCACCACACCTGATTTGTTTTCTTTTTATTATTTTAATGTAAAAAATAATATGGATATGTTGCTACTAGGAAAACAGAAATATGTACAAAACATATGCATGAAAACAACTTACTCATCTTTGCTTTATACATTAATTATATATAATAATAGTATTATATTTACAGAATAAATTTACAAAAGTGTAGTTAAAAATATTAAATTTGGGATTTTAATATATTTTACCTTATTACTTCCATAAGTGTGGATAGAGATACATTAATATATGAAAATATTTGTTTTTTCCTAATGTCATTAAAGAGTTTTATATATATATATTTGGTCAGTCTCAATTAATATGAATTCAAGTGAACTGAACTCTGAATGATTTATTAGAAACTGGATTTAGAAAAACAAAAACTTTAGCTTACCAGTGTCTTCTAATTGTATATATGGGTCAGTTTTGAAATCATTTGAATGTATTTAAATATGTTTATCTTTCTTAAGTTTAATTTTCTTATTTTAATTGATACATAATAGTTGTACATATGTATGGGGTATGATATTTCTGTATATATATACAATGTGTAGTGAGCAGGGTAATCACCTCAAACATTTATCATTTCTTTTTATTGAGAACTTTGAAAGTTTTCTCTTTTAGATACTTTGAAATACACAGTAAATTGTTGGTAACTATAGTGATTCAATTATACTGTAGACAATATAGCTTATTCCTCCTAAATGCAATTTTGTACCCATTAATCAATCTCTCACTATTCCCTGACCTATCCCTTCACCTTCCTAACCTCTGATAACCACTATTCTACTCTCTACTTCTATGATACAAATTTGTTCAGTTGTCACATAGGAATAAGAACATCTGTGCCTGACTATTATCATAAAGTAAAATAATATAATGTTCTCCAGGCTGATCTATGTTGTTGCAAATGGCAGGATTTCATCTTTATGGCTGAATAATAGTCCATTGAGTACATGTGCAGATTTGTTTTACAGGGAAACTGTGTGTCATGGATGTTCAGTGTACAGATTATTTTTTCACCCAGGTAATAAGCATAGTAGCCAATAGGTATTCTTTTCTCACCCAGGTAATAAGCATAGTAGCCAGTAGGTATTCTTTCTGATCCTATTCCTTCTCCCACTCTCCAACCTCAAGTAGCCCCAGTGATTGTTATTCCTATCTACTTGTCCATATGTTCTCCTTATTTGACTCCCACTTGTAAGTGAGAATATGCAGTATTTGGTTTTCTGTTCCTCAGTTAATTTGCTAAGGATAATGGCCTTGAGCTCCATCAATGTTGCTGCAAAAGACATCATCTCGTTCTTTTTTATGGCTGTACAGTATTTCATGGTGTGTATATACATTTTCTTTCTCCAGTCTATTGTTGATGAGCATTGAGATGTTCTTGCTGTTGTGAATAGTATTGCAATGAACATAAATGTGCATGTGGCTTTATAGCAGAACGATTTATATTCCTTTGGGTATATACCCAGTAATGGGATTGCTGGATTTGATGATAATTATGTTGTAACTTCTTTAAGGAATTGCCACACTACTTTACACAAAGTCTCAATTAATTTATACTCCTACCAACAGTGAATAAACATTCCCTTTTCTCGGCAACCTCGTCAGCATCAGTTATTTTTTGACTTTTTAATAATCACCATTCGATCGTGTGAGATGGTATCTCATTGTGGTTTTGATTTGAATTTCTTGAATGATGAGTGATGAGTGATGTTGAATATCTTTTCATATGCTTGTTGTCTGCATATATGTCTTCTTTAGAAAAGTGTTTGGTCTTATCTTTTGTCCACTTCTTCTTGGTGTTTTTTGTTTAAGTTCCTTATAGATCTGGATATTAGTCCATTGCTAGGTGCATAGCTTGCAAATATTTCCTATGATTCTGTAGGTTGTCTGTTTATTCTGTTGATAGTTTCTTTTGCTGTGCAGAAACTCTATAGTTTAATAAGTTCTCATTTGTCAATATTGGTTTTTGTTGCAATTGCTTTTGGCATGTTCATCAGGAAATCTTTGTCAGGTTCCATGTTCATAATGATTTTTTCTAGGTAATCCTTCAGGAATTTTATAATTTTAGATTTTAAATTTTTGTCTTTAATCCATCTTGATATTATTTTTGTACATGGTGTAAGGAGAGGGTCCAATTTAAATTTTTCTGCCTATGGTGAACTAGTTATGCCAGCATCATTTACCAAATGGAGACTTCTTTCCCCTTTTCTTGTTTTTCTCTACTTTGTTGAAGATCAGATGGATGGAGGTGAGTAACATTATTCCTGGACTTTCTATTTTGTTTCATTCTGCTTGACATCTGTTTTTGCACCAGTGTCATGCTCTATAGGTTACTGTAGCTTTGCTGTGGAATTTGAAGGCAGGTAATGTGATGCCTCCAGCATTGTTCTTTTTCTTTAGAATTGCTGTGGCTATTTTTGGTTCCATATAAATTTTAAAATACCTTTTTCTAATTCGGTGAAGAATGCATTGGTAGGTTGATAGGAATAGCATTGAATATATATATTGCTTTGAAGAGTATGACCATTTTAATGATATTGATTCTTCCTATTTTCCTGTTCATGAACATGAAATATTATTCCATCTATTTGTGTAATTTCTGATTTCTTTGAAAATTGTTTTGTAATTCTCACTGTAGAAATCTTTTCCTCCCTGCTTAGCTGTATTTTTAGTTATCTTATTCATTTTGTGGCTATTGTGAAAGAAATTTCATTAGTTATTTGGCTTTCAGCTTGGATGTTGCTTGTGTATAAGTACGCTATTGATTTTTATATGTTGATTTTCTATTCTGAAATTTTGCTGAAGTTGTTTATGAGCTGAAGTAGCTTTTGGCCAGAGACTGTTTGGTTTTCTAGATATAAAATCATGTTGTCAACAGAGGTAGTTTGACTTTTCCTTTTCTCATTTGGATGCCTTTTATTTCTTTCTTTTGCTTAATTCTTCTGGCTAGGACTTTCAATACTGTGTTGAATAGGAGTAGTGAGAGAGGTCATCCTCATCTTATGCTGGTTTGTAAGGGGAATGCTTCCAGCTATTACCCATTCAGTATGATGTTAGCTGTCGGTTTATCATAGATGTCTATTGTTTGGTATATGTTACTTCAATGCCTGGTTTGTTGAGGATTTTTAACAAGAAGTGATGTTGAATTTTTATCAAAAGTATTTTCTGCTTCTATTGAGATAATCATGTTTCTCTTTTTAAATTTTCATTCTGTTCATGTGATAACTTACATTTATTCAGTTTTATATGTTGAACCAACCTTGCATTCCAGCAATAAAGCATACTTGATCCTGACGGATTAGCTTTATGATGTGCTGCTGGATTCAGTTCACTAGTTTTTTCTTGAGGATTTTTGTATCAATATTCATCAGGGATTTTGGCCTGAATTTTTTTTCGTTATATCCCTGCCAAGTTTTCATATGAGGATGATGCTAGCCTCATACACGAGCTGGGAAGGAGTCTCATCTCCTTAAATTTTTGGAATAGTTTTAGTAGAGAAGATACAAGCTCTTCCTTGTATATTTGGTAGAATTCAGCTGTCAATCTGTCTGATCCTGGGCTTTTATTTATTGGTAGACATTTATTGTGGATTTAATTTCAGAAATTGTTATTGTTCAGTTCAGGGATGCAATTTTTCATCTTATTTGATGTCTTATAGACTTTCTGGATCTGAAACTGCAATTACATCCCAGACTTGGGAAGCTTTCTCTCATTATTTTTTTGAATGTATTTTCTATCTCTTTCTGTCTTTTTCTTTTTTATTTTTCATTTTTTTAAATTATACTTTATGTTCTAGGGTACATGTGCACACCGCATAACATGCAGTTTTGTTACATATGTATACATGTGCCATGTTGGTATGCTGCACCCATTAACTCATCATTTACATTAGGTATAACTCCTAATGCTATCCTTCCCCACTCCCCCGCACCCCACAATAGGCCCCGATGTGTAATGTTCCCCTTCCTGTGTCCAAGTGATCTCATTATTCAATTCCCACCTATGAGTGAGAACATGTGTTGTTTGGTTTTCTGTTCTTGAAATAGTTTGCTGAGAATGATGGTTTCCAGCTGCATCCATGTCCCGACAAAGGACATGAACTCATCCTTTTTGATGGCTGCATAGTATTCCATGGTGTATATGTGCCACATTTTCTTAATCCAGTCTGTCATTGATGGACATTTGGTTGGCTCCAAGTCTTTGCTATTGTGAACAATGCTGCAATAAACATAGGTGTGCATGTGTCTTTATAGCAGCATGATTTATAATCCTTTGGGTATATACCCAGTAATGGAATGGCTGGGTTCTGTCTTTTTCTATTCTGACATGCCACGTATGTGTAAGTTGTTCTGTTTAATGGTATCCCAGAGGTCTCTTATACTATCATTACATCATCTCATTGTTATTATTATTATTGCTTTTTGTTCCTTAGAATGACTAATTAACAGTTATCTGGCTTCAAGTTCACTGATTCTTTCTTGTGCTTGATCTAATCTGTCGTTGAATCCTTCTATTGAGTTCTTCAGTTTGGTTATAGAAGTTATTAGATCTAAGATTTCTTTTTGGTATTTTTTTAATACTTTATATCTCTTTGTGGAAATTCTAAGCTTGTTACTGCATTTTTATCTTGAATGCTATGCTCATATTCATGACCTTTATTTTGACTTTCCTGTTGGGTAAATCAGAAAAGTCCATGGTATTCAATTCAGTTTCTGAAGATTTGTGTTTTTTTGTTTTGTTTTGTTTTGTTTAAAATTTTAGATGTCGTTAGACATGTTTGGGTATGGATGTAAGTTCTAGTTCATTTATCTTCACAATGAGATTGAGTGCAGGTATCTAGCTCCCACATAAATGCCTATATTCACATTTAGGTTGCACCTTCTGATTTTTAAAAGATAGCTACAAGAAGTGGGCCCATTTTGCATATATCTGCTTATATTCTGTGTTTTGAAGTCACTTGGTTTTTCAGAGCTAGGTCATTAATGAGACAGATTGGCTTATTGTGTGGCCAAACTCTTTCCAGAAAGACTGGATGAACCTCACTCTGTATGGGGGATTAAGGAGGACATCTTGTGAAGTGCCAAGCTCTGGCTCTGGCTATAAAGAGCTATTGTTTGCTTAGCCTGTTAGTTCACTGATGCAAGTTCATTAGAGACGAGGCCATCAAGTAGCCATTAAGAGTATGTTTCATAAACTCTTCCTGTAGAGAAAGTCAGACTTGCAAGTGCCTGCCCCTTTACTGCAATGCTCCAAGGAGGTGTACCTCTGGAAGTCTTTGGATACCTGTTTAAAACCAACTCTTTGTTCTGGGATCAAGAATACTTACAAACACTTTGTCCCTTCTTTTCCCATAGTAACTAGGTTTAAGATAAATTCCTTTGGGATGTAGCTTTAACAACTATGGGTCTTGATGTGTGTATCTTGAACCCCTTCTGTGGAGAAAGAAGGAATTTCATTTTTTAGAGCCCTTCTCTGCACTGCCACAAGAAGATGAAGTCTCTGGATGCATTTTAACACCCACTTAAAGAGACCAGTGCTTTCTTGCAATGTAGAAAGACGTATGCATGCCAGTCCTTTCTACTTCCAGACCTAGGAGATTTGTAATGCCGTATCTTAGGTGAATATTATAAAAGTTAAGTCTTTTGGTGTGAGTGCAAAGTTTTTGAGGCTGGTAGAAAATCGATAATTTTCTGTTTAACTCCCCAATGCAAGTTAACTGGAAGTCAGACTACCTGTTAGCCGCTGGAAAAACATTTTGTAAATCCCTTGTGAGAAAACAGAGAACTGTGATTTTTAAGTCTCTTCTGTGCACTGCTTCAAGGGCAATAGATTACCTGGGGAATGATTACTCACCCGTATAAGATTGGTGATTTATTTACTACAGTCTGAAGTGATACGAACGTGTCTAATCCACTCCATATTTGCAGTTGGTGAATTATAGGTCCACTTGTGGGCAAACCTGGGATTAAGGTCTACATGTGAGGTCCAGATCCTCCTCTCCACAGTGTGAAACTGAATGTTTTATGGCAGTTTTATTGCACAGTGCTCTGGATGGGGTCCATGCTTAACTGTTCCTCAGTTTCTCCTAACTGTTTGATATGAATGTTTTCTCAGTTGTGTGGGGTGTAGGAGTCTCTTGACCGTGGTCTTTCTTTCAGAGGAAATTGATCTGTGGATACATATTATTTGATGTGTCTGTGGATAGAAGGAGAATGAAAAGTTTTCTATTCCACTACCTTGGCACCTTGTGTGTCTTTTCTTAAGTTATTTCTGTTTTTGTTTTTGTTTTTTGTTTTTTTCTGTCTTACTTAGAAAGATTACATATATCCAAGCCAGGCCAGTGGCTCACTCCTGTAATCCCAGCACTTTGAGAGGCTGAAGATGGTGGATTGCTTGAGGTCAGAAGTTTGAGACCATTTGTGCCAACTTGGCGAAAACCCGTCTGCACTAAACATACAAAAAAAATAGCTAGACATGGTGGCACGCACCTGCAATCTCAGCTACTCGGCAGTATGATGCAGGGAAATAGCTTGAACCAGGGAGTGAACTTTACAGTAACCTGCAATTGTGCCACTGCACCAGCCAGGGTGACAGAGAGAGACTGCCTGAAAAAAAAAAGAAAAGAAAGGATTATGTATATCCCAAGACAAATAAAATATTTCAAGATATTTTTCTACTATTATGTTTTCACCTTTAAAATCATAATCTATGGATGGGCCTGGTGGCTCATGCCTGTAATACAAACACTTTGGGAGGCTGAGGCATGTGGATAACTTGAAGTCAGGAGTTCAAGACCAGCCTGGCCAATATGCTGAAACCTCATCTCTACTAAAAATACAAAAATAGCCAGTCATGGTGGTACACACCTGTAATCCCAGCTACGTGGGAGGCTGAGGTGGGATAATGACTTGAACCTGGAAGGAGGAGCTTGCAGTGAGCCAGGATGGTGCCACTGTACTCCAGCTTGGATAATAGAGCAAGATTCCATCTCAAAGAAAAAAAACATACATAAAAAAACCAAACAAATAAATAAATAAATAATTGTAATCTATCTGAAAATTGTAATGCATCACTTTATGCTGTATAACTATTATGATGAAATTCTCTTTGTCTATGTAATCTATTGTTCTTTCAAAAATTTTAGGTCTTTTGGGCTCTACTAAGTCTCACACTATATACTATTTCTGTAACAACTTACGTCATTACCATCAGCTTTGAGTTGATATTCAAATATTCATAGAGGAAGACACATGGATAATAATTCCCACCACATTTTATTTAACTTATCTGTTTGCCCTAGACACGGGCTGAAAGAGTTTTGGGTATCACAAAACCTAATCATGATTCCAATTACAGTTGCTTTACATATTGGGTGAATCAAACAAGCACAACCTCTGGCACTAGTAAGCAGCTAATTACCCAGGACTTGTAAATGCAGATAAGGAAAAGAGTCTCTCTTCATCATCTCATTAAAAATAAATCTCACGTCACTTGCTTTCTGCCATATTCTAGTCAGTAAGATTTTCACCATCTTATCATTCCATAGAATATCACACAAGTCTACTTTACTGCTAAAATGATTCAGATTGGATTTAAGTAAGAAGAAGTAGAACAGGCTGATATTCCATAGCCTGGAACATACTTATCAGAAGGTGGGAAATAGTTGTTCTGAAAATCCTGGTGTCTAAACTTTCATTAAGGTCTTTAGAAATCTAGTGGTTTAGGACCTTGCAGGATACCTCCTTCACAGTGCAAAAATGTGGATTACTCATTAATAGCTTACCACAGTAAAGATACACAAACAATCTTTATATTTGAGAGGCAACACACACCACATTTGATTGTGGTGCTTGATTAATTAGTTAATTACAAGATTCCTATCTTTAGGCAGGGCTCAATGAGCAGAAAGGCTTTATCATAGATTCAGGCTGAAGTCTAAATGATTCTGCAGTTTAGAACTTATAACCCAACAGGCCAAATGATAAAATTGTTTGTGGCAAATAAGAGAGTTACATGGGACCTCTGGAAAATTCAAATAGAATTTAGGAACAAGTTCACTGGGAGGATTTGTTATCTTTCAGGGATACTCCAGATTTGGACTATAGTGCACCAGCAGTCCAATGGTCCACTTCTGCTTGGATGCCGCTATACTGCACAAAACCAATTACAAATTAGGTCTTGTTGTTGTTGTTTCTCATCTAATTATTCATAGAAAACTTTCCATTAATTAATCTGTGGCTACAGATTGAGAGAAGTTAAGTAATACTGCAAGATTAAAGATAAATTGCTTTGTGTATCGAACAATTTAGGTTGCATGGTAACTTGAGGCTTACCAGGGTAAAGTCACAAACTAGGGGCTACCTCAAAAACCAGACATTTTTTTAAAGAGTATATGAACTTGTTCCTAAATTAGTGGATAATAATTTGTTCCTAAGTTAGTGGAAAATAAGTGAGGATTAGGGACTGGAAGAATTGGGTACAACTCAAAATGAGTAAAGAAGGAAGGCCTGCTCTGTTTTTTTAAAAGCAAATGGAAACAGAAAATATGGATGAGGACACTAAAAATTTTCAGGTGAAATGAATGCAATGTAACTGTAACTGATGACCTGGATCATCTCATGGATGGGATTTGAGAATATCTCTTTAGAACATGGAAGAAAGAGACTGGAGCCTTGAGGATTGTGGGAAAGGCTTCTAAAAATGCTAAGGGGATAAGGTTAGTCATTTATGAACAGATTAAAGTATTTTAAGGAGCATTGATAGTAAAACTACAGTTCAATAGCATAGATTTTAAGTGGGCTTAGTGAATAGGCTATTCTGATCATTTCCAAAAATTGTGAAATCTAAGAATATAATTTAGGGAACCAAATGGGGGAATACATCTGATGTTAAAGTGCTTGGGTGCTTACAACTGGATAATTATACTAATGGTATTAAGTGACCGAAAGTAGTCACCCCACTGACTGTGGTGCATAATCATTATTTGGAATTCTTTTGTCTGAAGCTACGTATATCCAAAATGTATGCTACCTGAATGCCATGTAGAGTTTCATCTCTATGTTCTGTAAGGACTCTTCTTTATTAGGAATTCAAGTGTTATGCTACATCAGGAGATGCAGCAATAAGTCAACTTTCTGCTGGTTTTATTCTGACTACGTTTCTTTAACCAAGTCTTGTTCACATAAACAAGTACCCTGATGTAACCTATTTTTTTAAGGTAGCGAAAATTGTTTTCTTCTTATCAGTGTCTTTCAGGCATCCAGTCATAACAGTAATGATTAGATTATTTTTTTCTAGATTCTTGCTACATTAAACTGTGTTGTACAGTCACAAGTAACATATATTTCCCTAAATCTCTCCACTTGCCTAATCTTGGACTCCTTGTCTCCATACACTGCCCACTTATCAGGAATTCACTTCTTTCTAGATGCTACCAGTGTCAGCTCACTGCTTTTACTACGTGACAGTGTCAATGTATGCATTTTTTCCACAGACATATACTCAAAATAGTTAATAATAGGCATATCACAGACACAAATCAATCAGAACAGAGGAAGGCCAAAATCCTGGAGAAAGGTCTAGGGGGGTCCCTTGAGAAGTCAGGCTTTAACATATTTTTTTTTTTTTACTAGTTCCTTGGCAGTTAGCAGAGTTAAGAGGGAGGGCAGCAAGAGGAGGAGGTAAGCAAGGGGCAACCGACATGGAATTATTCCGTTATTTTAACCACTGGCATTGCTATATCAGGAGATAGAAAATAATTGTCAGTCCTGCACTACCTGACCAAGTAGACTTCTTTTTCATTTCATTAACTATGCTAAGTTTATCATTTTTTCTCTGTATCTAATGTATAAGACTGGTCTCTTTCTCCTACAAGAAATCATTGTTTAGTATAATAATTCTAAACAATATATTTATGTCTCAGAGTATCAAAGGACACATTGAACTTTTAAAACTCCAAAGGACTTTACATACATCAACATGTAGGCAATACATTTTCCTATCTTGTTGTTTTATTGGTTTCATACTTATTTTTTTCCTATCATAACTGCATATAATATGAAGTGTGTGTATATATATGTATGTGTGTATATATGTGTGTATATGTACATATATATACATATATACATATGTGTGTGTGTGTGTGTGTGTGTGTGTGTGTGTGTATGTAGAGAGACAGAGAGGCACCATTAGCACTTTGTAAGAAATGTAACTGAGTTTGAGCATGAGGTACAGAAGGCAAGAGATCACTTTTTAGCCTTAAGTGACTGGGTCAATTTATAGAAGGAGAAGCTGAGAAGATCTTCGTGTTAGCACATTCTCACACTGCTATAAAGAAATATCTGAGACTGGGTAATTTATAAAGAAAAGAAGTTTAAGTGGCTCATAGATTCCACAGGCTGTACAGTTAGCGTGGTTGGGGAGGCCTCAGGAAATTTACAATCCCGGTGAAAGGCAATGGGGAGGCAGGCTCATCTTACATGGCTGCCCAGGAGGAAGAGGGTGAAAGGGGAGGTGCTGCACCAGGACTCTCCAATCTTTTGGCTTCCCTGAGCCACACTGGAAGAAGAATTGCCTTGGGCCATGCATAAAATACACTAACACTACAATAGCTGATGAGCTACAAAAACACAAAACAAAACAAAACAAAACAAATCTCAAAAAAAAGTCTCAAAATGTTTTAAGAGAGTTTACTAATTTTTATTGGGCCACATTCAAGCTGTCCTGGGCTCCAAGCAGCCTGTGGGCCTTCAGTTGGACAAGTTTTTGCTACAAAGTTTTAAACAACCAGATTTCATGAAAACTCATTCATTATCACAAGAACCACAAATGGAAAACCCACCTCCATGACCCAGTCACTTCCCACCAGGCCCCTTTTCCAAAATAGTGAATTACAATTCAACACGAGATTTGAGTGGGGACACAAATCCAAACCGTATCATTCTGTCCCTGGACCCTCTCAAACGTTATGTCCTGTCATATTGCAAAATACAATCATTATTTGTCAATAGTTCTCAAAGGCTTAACTTAATTCAGCATTAACTCAACAGTCCACAGTCCAAAGTCTCATAGGAGACAAACTAAGTCCTTTCTTCCTATGAAACTGTAAAATAAAAAACAAGTAAGTTACTTCCAAGATACAATGGAGGTACAAGCATTGAGTAAATACACCTGTTTTAAAAAAGAAAAATCAGCCAAAACAAAGGGGCTACAGGCTTCATGTATGTCTGAAACCAAGCAGGACAGTCATTAAATCTTAAAACTCCAAAATAATCTCTTTTGACTCAATATCTCACATTTATGGTACACTGATGTTAGAGGTAGTCTCCCAAGGCCCTGGGAGACCCTGTCTCTGTGGCTCTACAGGGTACAGGTGACACAGCTGCTTTCATGGGCTGGCATTGAGTGCTTGGGCTTTTCCAGACACATGGTGCAAGCTGTCAGTGGTTATACCATTTGGGGTGTGGACGACAGCAGCGCCCTTCTCACAGCTCCATGAGACAGTAACCAGTAGAGACACTATGTGAGGCATGCATCCCCACATTTCCCCCCTGCACAGTCCCAGTAGATATTCTCCATGAGAGCTGTGTCCTTGCAGCAGGTTTCTGCCTGAACATCCAGGCTTTCCCATACATCCTCTGAAATGTAGGCAGAAGCTCCAAAGCCTCAGTTCTCTCCCTCTGCACACCTGTAGGCTTAACACCCTTGGAAGCCACCAAGGTTTATGATTGCATCCTCTGGAGCAGCAGCCTGAGATGCCCCTGAGGTCCTTTTAGCCATGGCTGGAGCAGGAGCAGCAGGGACACCAGGAGCAGTCTTCCAAGGTAGCACAGGGTAGTGGGGTGCTGGGCTCAGTCCATGAAACCATTCTTCCCTCCTAAGGCTTCCAGGCCTGGGATGAGAAGGACTTCCCACGAAGGTCTCTGAAATGCCCTGGAGGCATTTTCCCCATTTACTTGACTATGAACATTCAGCTCCTCTCTACTTATGCAAACTTCTGCAGTTGGCTTGAATTTCTCCCCAGAAAATAGGGTTTTCTTTTCTACCACATGTTCAGGCTGCAAACTTTCCAAACTTTTATGCTCTGCTTCCCCTTTAAATATAGGTTCCAGTTTCAGGTCATTGCTTTGCTCATGCATATGAGCATATGCTGTTAGAAACAGCTAGGGCACATTTTAAATACATTGCAGCTTAGAAATTTCTTCCATCCTGCACCCTAAATCATTTCTGTTAAGTTCAAAGATTTACAGAACCTAGAACAGAGGCACAATGCCACCAGTCTTTTTGCCGAAGCATAACAAAGGATACCTTTACTCCAGTTCCCAATGAATTCCTTATCTCCATCTGTGACCTCTTTAGCCTGAACTTTGCAATCCATATCACTATCAGCATTTTCGTCAAAACTATTCAACAAATCTCAAAGATGTCCCAAATTTTCCATCATCTTCCTGTGTTCTCTGACCCCTACAAACTGCTCCAACCTCTGCTCATTACACAGTTCTCAAGCTGCCTCCACATTTTCAGTTATCTTTATAGCAATGCCCCACTCCTAGGTACAAATTTTCTGTATAAGTCTGTTCTCACACTGTAATAGAGTAATACTTTAGTGGGTAATTTATAAAGGAAAAAGGTTTAATTGACTCATGGTTCCATGGTGTGTACAGGTATCATGGTCTGGGAACCCTCAAGAAACTTACAATCATGGTCGATGGCAAAGGGGAAGCAGGCTCATCCTACATGGCAGGAGCAGAAGAGGAAGAAGTGGGAGGGTCTACACACTTTTAAACAACCAGATCTCGTGAGAACTCACTCACTATCATGAGAACAGAAAGGAGGAAATCCACCCTCACAATCCAGTCATCTCCCACCAGACTCCTTCTCCAACATTGGGAATTACAATTTGACTTGATAATTGGGTGGGGAGACAAATGTAAAACATATCAGTCTTGAAGAAATAAATACATAAGATCTTATATGGTAAACTCTGTGCATGGGAAACCAAAGGTTTTAGTTCGGGAGTAAAGATATGTATGCATTAGTGTTAGACACTGAGTTTTAAAAATCTGATTGAAACCAAAATATTATTTCTAGAGTAGCAGGCAATATATTTAGAAATTAAAATTAGGTTCAAGTTGTTCATGGCTTTTAATAGCAAATTAAGACATCAATCTTTATTTGTAAATTTTCAAACTCTATATTCTGAGAATTGTGAAGTGTTTTTATGAACAGTGGTTTAGGGCAATTAATTTGGAAATGCTATGCAAAATTGCTAGAGACCATCAGACAGTCATCACAATAATCCAGCAATATTAATGATAGGATGTAAAATACATAGAAGAGGAAGTCATCATTGTCATTCATAAAGGGACAATAATATTCCATAGGTGAATCCTAACTTTACTTTCAGTTGATTCTGTTATGACAGTATTAAACATAGAACACATTTGGTAGCTCATTTACCTTCATGGACCTTATATCTTAGCCTTGTAGACTTTAATAATTTATGCCATAGAAATAATAGAAAGCATTGGTAAAAAGAATATGAAAGCTACCTTCTATATTCTTAAGCCAATTATAATATACAACTTATAAATAATACTTGTCTTATAAATAATCTGTACAATAAATCAATGATTATTACACGGTAATAATGGTAAAAACTAAAAAAAAAATATTTTGGGGCACTTACTATGCACTAGGAATTGTCTTAAAGGTTTTTATTACATATAATAACACATTAATTCTTACCATCCTAGAAGGAAAATATTGAGTTCTTGTACTAGTAAAGAAACCAAGGCAGAGAACATTTCAGTTCATTCTCCAGTGTTGCATAAGCTGTAAGAGCTAAGTGGCATGTCGCTAAAATAAAACTGATCCAAATCATAGATAAGAAGAAATTCAAAATGGCTTTAAAATTTTTTTTTAAAAAAACAAAAAACCTTACCAATGATATTAAAAATAGGTAGTGCATTACACATGTGAGTTAATGGCATATTCCAATTATTTATTTCCTCTTAAATTCCAAAATTTTCAAAGCTTCAGGTTAGCCCAGAGTAACAAATTATTTCTTGCCTACTTCTTTGTTCATGGTTTAATAATTCTTTTATACTTAATGCTATAGCCCAAAAAGAAAACTCAAAAAACATACAAATGAAATTTTAAAACTCTCAGAATTTGTGGTTATTCATGTTATACTGCAAATTCTTTCTTTACATTTTCAAGATAAAATGTAGGAGTGAGTAAAATTATAAAGAATTCTAGGGTGTTTTCTTGATACCAAGCATTGTAATATTTAAATGTAACTATAATGTTCCTAAGTATAATAGGATTTGTAATATTAAACATTTACATATTAGAATGAAGAATAATATTTAATATTTTTATGCTTAATGTTAAAATTGTAGTATTAAAATGATGATATTAAATATTGTAATAAAAATTCACTGTATATGTTATATATTATATTGACCATACATTTTCTCCCTGAAACTTTTATATCAAGCTTTTTACAAAGGAAAAATTATTGGGCCAATTGGTTGCTTCAGAATAATCATATACAGCCATGCCAAAATTTACCGCAACATTTTCTTACTCATTTGTAAATTATACTTACTCTGTAAAATTATTTTTTATTATTTTTTATTTTTTTATTACACTTTAAGTTCTAGGGTACAAGTGACAATGTGCAGGTTTGTTACATATGTATATATCTGCCATGTTGGTGTGCTGCACCCATTAATTTGTCATTTACATTAGATATACCTCCTAATGTAATCCCTTCCCCCCACCCCACAATAGGCTCTGGTGTGTGATGTTCCCCTTCCTGTGTCCAAGTGATTTCATTGTTCAATTCCCACCTATGAGTGAGAACATGTGGTGTTTGCTTTTCTGTTCTTGCAATAGTTTGCTGAGAATTATGGTTTCCAGCTGCCTCCATATCCCTACAAAAGACACAAACTCATCCTTTTTTATGGCTGCATAATATTCCATGGTGTATACATGCCACATTTTCTTAATCCAGTCTGTCACAGACGGATATTTGGGTTGATTCCAAGTCTTTGCTATTGTGAATAGTGCCACAATAAACATATGTGTGCATGTGTCTTATAGCAGCATGATTTGTAATCCTTTGGGTATATACCCAGTAATGGGATGGCTGGGTCAAATGGTATTTCTAGCTCTAGATCCTTGAGGGATCACCACACTGTTTTCCACAATGGTTCAACATAAAGAAGAAAAGAGAAGAATAAAATAGATGCAATAAAAAAATGATAAAGGGTATATCACCACTGACCCCACAGAAATACAAGCTACCATCAGTGAATACTATAAACACCTCTATGCAAATAAACTAGAAAACCTAGAAGAAATGGATTAATTCCTGGACACATACACTCTCCCAAGACTAAACCAGGAAGAAGTTGAATCCCTGAATAGATCAATAGTAGGCTCTGAAGTTGAGGCAATAATTAATAGCCTACCAACCAAAAAAAGGCCAAGACCAGATGATTCACAGCTTTCATGGTTCCACAAACAGTGTAAAAGTGTTCCTATTTCTCCACATCCTCTCCAGCACCTGTTGTTTCCTGACTTTTTAATGCTTACCATTCTAACTGGTGCGAGATGGTATCTCACTGTGGTTTTGATTTGCATTTCTCTGATAGCGAGTGATGATGAGCATTTTTTCATGTGTCTGTTGGCTGTATAAATGTCTTCTTTTGAGAAATGTCTGTTCATATCCTTTGCCCACTTTTTGATGGAATTGCTTTTTTATTGTAAATTTGTTTGAGTTCTTTGTACGTTCCGGATATTAGCCCTTTGTCAGATGAGTAGATTCCAAAAATTCTCTCCCATTCTGTAGTTTGCCTGGTCACTCTGATGGTAGTTTCTTTTACTGTGCAGAAACTCTTTAGTTTGATGAGATCCCATTTGTCAATTTTGACTTTTGTTGCTGTAGCTTTTGGTGTTTTAGACATGAAGTCCTTGAGCATGCCTATGGCCTGAATGGTATTACCTAGGTTTTCTTCTAGGGTTTTTATGGTTTTAGGTCTAATATTTAAGTCTCTAATCCATCTTGAATTATTTTTTGTATGAGGAGTAAGGAAAAGATCCAGTTTCAGCTTTCCACTTATGGCTAGCCAATTTTCCCAGCACCGTATATTAAATAGGGAATCCTTTCCCAATTTCTTGTTTTTGTCAGGTTTGTCAAAGATCAGATGGCTTTAGATGTATGGCATTTTTTCTGAGGACTCTGTTCTGTTCCATTGGTCTATATCTCTGTTTTGCTACCAGTACCATGCTGTTTTGGCTACTGTAGCCTTGTAGTATAGTTTGAAGTCAGGTAGCGTGATGCCTCCAGCTTTATTCTTTTGGCTTAGGATTGCCTTGGCAATGCAAGCTCTTTGTTGGTTCCATGTGAACGTTAAAGCAGTTTTTTTTTTTTTTTTTTTTTTCCAATTCTGTGAGGAAAGTCATTGGTAGCTTAATGGGGATGGCATTGAACCTATTTGTTTGTGTCCTCTTTTATTTCCCTGAGCAATGGTTTCTAGTTCTCCTTGAAGAGGTCCTTCACATCCCTTGTAACTTGGATTCCTAGGTATTTTATTCTCTTGGAAGCAATTGTGAATGGGAGTTCATTCATGATTTGGCTTTCTATTTGTCTGTTATTGGTGTATAAGAATGCTTGTGATTTTTGCACATTGATTTTGTATCCTGATACTTTGCTGAAGTTGCTTATCAGCTCAATGAGATTTTGGGCTGAGATGATGTAGTTTTCTGAATATACCATCATGTCATCTGCAAACAGGGACAATTTGACTTTTTCTTTTCCTAATTGAATACACTTTCTTTCTCTTTCCTGACTGCCCTAGCCAGAATTTCCAACACTATGTTGAATAGGAGTGGTGAGAGAGGGCATCCCTGTCTTGTGCCAGTTTTCAAAGGGAATGCTTCCCATTTTTGCCCATTCAGTATGATATTGGCTGTGAATTTGTCATAAATAGCTCTTATTATTTTGAGATACGTTCCATCAATACCAAATATATTGAGAGTTTTTTGCATGAAGGGCTGTTGAATTTTGTCAAAGACTTTTTCTGCATCTATTGAGATAATCATGTGGTTTTTGTCTTTGGTTCTGTTTACATACTGGATTACATTTATTGATTTTCATATGTTGAACCAGACTTGCCTCCCAGGGATGAAACTCACTTGATCATGGTGGATAAGCTTTTTGATGCGCTGCTGAATTCAGTTTCCCAGTATTTTGGTAAAGATGTTTGCATCGATGTTCATCAGGGATGTTGGTCTAAAATTATCTTTTTTTGTTGTGTCTCTGCCAGACTTTGGTATCAGGATGATGTTGGCCTCATAAAATGATTCAGGGAGGATTCCCTCTTTTTCTATTGATTGGAATAGTTTCAGAAGGAATGGTACCAGCTCCTCCTTGTACCTCTAGTAGAATTCAGCTGTGAATCCATCTGGTCCTGGGCTTTTTTTGGTTGGTAGGCTATTAATTATTGCCTCAACTTCAGAACCTGCTATTGGTCTATTAAGGGATTCAACTTCTTCCTGGTTTAGTCTTGGGAGAGTTTATGTGTCCAGGAATTTATCCATTTCTTCTAGCTTTTCTAGTTTATTTGCATAGAGGTGTTTATAGTATTCTCTGATGGTAGCTTATATTTCTGTGGGGTCGGTGGTGATATCCCCTTTATAATTTTTTATTGTGTCTATTTGATTCTTCTCTCTTTTCTTCTTTATTAGTCTTGCTAGTGGTCAATCAATTTTGTTGATCTTTTCAAAAAACCAACTCCTGGATTCATTGATTTTTTTGAAGGGATTTTTGTCTCTATCTCGTTCATTTCTGCTCTGATCTTCATTATTTCTTGCTTTCTGCTAGCTTTTGAATGTGTTTGCTCTTGCTTCTCTAGTTCTTTTGATTGTGATGTTAGGGTGTCAATTTTAGATCTTTCCTGCTTTCTCTTGTGGGCATTTAGTGCTATAAATTTCCCTCTACACACTGCTTTAAATGTGTCCCAGAGATTCTGGTATATTGTATCTTTGTTCTCATTGGTTTCAAGAAACATCTTTATTTCTGCCTTCATTTCGTTATGGACCCAGTAGTCATTCAGGAGCAGGTTGTTCAGTTTCCTCGTAGTTGAGCAGTTTTGAGTGAGTTTCTTAGTCCTGAGTTCTTGTTTGATTGCACTGTGGTCTGAGAAACAGTTTGTTAAAATTTCTGTTCTTTTACATTTGCTGAGGAGTGCTTTACTTCCAACTACGTGGCCAATTTTGGAATGAGTGAGATGTGGTGCTGAGAAGAATGTATATTGTGTTGATTTGGGGTGGAGAGTTCTGTAGATGTCTATTAGGTCTGCTTGGTGCAGAGTTGAGTTCAATTCCTGAATATCCTTTTTAACTTTCTGTCTCGTTGATCTGTTTAATGTTGACAGTGTAGTGTTAAAGTCTCCGATTATTATTGTATGGGAGTCTAAGACTCTTTGTAAGTCTCTAAGGACTTGCTTTATGAATCTGAGCACTCCTATATTGGGTGCATATATATATTTAGGAGAGTTAGCTCCTCCTGTTGAATTGATCCCTTTACCATTATGTAATGGCCGTCTTTGTGTCTTTTGATCTTTGTTGGTTTAAATTCTGTTTTATCAGAGACTAGGATTGCAACCCCTGTCTCTTTTTGTTTTCCCTTCGCTTGGTGGAACTTCCTCCACCCCTTTATTTTCAGCCTATGTTTGTCTCTGCATGAGAGATGGGTCTCCTGAATACAACAATCTGATGAGTCTTGACTCTTTATCCAATTTTCCAGTCTGTGTCTTTTAATTGGACCATTTAGTCCATTTACATTTAAGGTAATATTGTTATGTGTGAACTTCATCCTGTCATTATGATATTAGCTGGTTATTTTGCTCCTTAGTTGATGCAGTTTCTACCTAGCATTGATGGTCTTTACATTTTGGCATGTTTTTCAGTGGCTGGTACCAGTTGTTCCTTTCCATGTTTAGTACTTCCTTCAGGATCTCTTGTAGAGCAGGCCTGGTGGTGACAAAATCTCTAAGCATTTGCTTGTCTGTAAAGAATTTTATTTCTTCTTCACTTATGAAACTTAGTTTGGCTGGATATGAAATTCTGGGTTCAAAATTCTTTTCTTTAAGAATGTTGAATATTGGTCTTCACTCTCTTCTGGCTTTGAGAGTTTCTGCCAAGAGATCTGCTGTTAGTCTGATGGGTTTCCCTTTGTGTGTAACCCTACCTTTCTCTCTGGTTGCCCTTAACATTTTTTCCTTCATTTCAACTTTGGTGAATCTGACAATTATATATCTTGGAGTTGCTCTTCTCAGGGAGTATCATTGTGTCATTCTCTGTATTTCCTGAATTTGAATGTTGGCTTGCCTTGTTAGATTGGGGAAGTTATCCTGGAAAATATCCTGCAGAGTGTTTTCCAACTTGGTTCCATTCTCCCTGTCACTTTCAAGTACACCAATCAGACATAGATTTGGTCTTTTCACATAGTCCCATATTTCCTGAAGGCTTTGTTCATTTCTTTTTACTCTGACCCTCCGGGCCAGGCATGGTATATAATCTCCTGGTGTGTCATTTGCTAAGAAACCTGATAAAGCGCAGTATTAGCGTGGGAGTTACCCAATTTTCTAAGCGTTGTGCATTTCAGTTTCCCTTGGCTAGGAAATGGAATTCCCTTCCCCATTGTCCTTCCCTCACTTCACCCTGCTTCAGCTCTCATTGGTTGGGCTGCACCCACTGACCAGCGCTGATTGTCTGACATGCCCCAGTGAGATAAACCCAGTACCTCATTTGAAAATGCAGAAATCACCCATCTTCTGTGTAGCTCACACTGGGGTCTATAAAATTATGAAGACAACAGAATTCAGATCCTGCACTCATGGTAACTTTTTACATTTATTATTTTCAATGCATAATAGATCCTCCTTCGTACAAAATATTTCAGCATGCCCTTGGACCTTGAGGCTGAATGCTTAGATAAACATCCATCTTAATGGCTTATGATCATAATAATTTTATATATCTACATTTATTTTGCTTTGATTTATATCTATAGCTCTTCAATAAAAGTATATTTCAATCAATTGCCTCTTAAAAGGTATAAAATTAATATACATATTTTTATGTATATATAATTACAGTTTGTATATCTTTTGTGGATTTATTTAGATAGGCTAAATGACATTTTGCTTACACTAGCATCCTTTTTCTCCTATCTTTATATCCCTTTTCCAAACACATATACATAGTCATATGACAGAGGAAAATGTAAATAATGATATATAAATTCAATACACTAAAATTATGATATAAAGGATAGATATATTTTACATATATAAAATATGTATTGTATATATACCATATATACTATATACAATATCCTTTGTTATATATATATATATAAAATATATAAAATAACAGGATAAACAATGCATTTCTTAATGTTAGATTTCAAACAAGGAGTGATAAAAACTTCTTGATAATACAAAATGAGAGATGAAAAGGGAGTGTCTATACTGTAGGGTCATTTTGAAAATATCAGTTTCACAAGAAGTAAAGGATGGTTTGCTACTAAATGAGTAATTATGTAGAACAGAGCTGTAGCAAACAGAACTTTTATATCCTTCTCTGGAAGCTTTTGGTTGATCACTTCTGATGACATCATAATGTACCTGTGGAGTAAAACAACCACTTTCATGGTAGTCCAAAGAACTAGCCCTCTTACATAGGTTTATTTGGGTAGGGAAATAAATGTCTATGAGTAAAATAAAAATAAACACTGACAGTGTACCATATAGTTTTGTTGCCTAACAAACAACCACAACTCCCTGTGCATATATTGTTAACTCTATTTCTTGCTGATATCTCTTATGCTATAGAAATTATAAAAAGGATTGTAAAGTAGAATCTGAAAGACATTTTTGTTATTCTTAAGCAACTTATACCATGCAACTGTAAATAATGGTTATTCTGTCATGAACTATTGCTACCATGAATTAGTGTTTATTTTTCTATTTAATAACAACTTTGATATTATTTCCAAAAGTATCTGAAATAATATATTTTATTGACATCTAAAGTCCCACATTTTCTTGAATTTCTTAATGTCCCTGACTATATTCAAGTCTCTTTGCAACATCACTCAGCTTCCACCTAGCTATATAATTTTAGCTGTTCTCAAGGCTTGGTTTTAGGTTGTGTTTCTTTTTGACAGTATTAATTCAAATGAAGTAATCTCATCAATGATGATTTTTTCAGTTAATATTAATATAATCATGGCTTCCAACTGTATATGTTCAACATAAAATTCTGGCTGACCCAAATATTCAAAATATTTATATCTTTAATCTTACTATTTGTTGTTTTTCTTTGTACAATTTGCTCTTTTTCATTCTTCTTTTGCTGTTTCATTTTTTATTTCTTGGGTATTTCTTATATCTGTTTTTTTTTTTCTGTTGACTCATAATGTATACATCTTTGTTTCATTCTTTTAGTGATGGTTTATGGTTTTTAATATGTTTCCTTTACCTATTACAGGCTAAGAAAATAATTTTATACATATGTGGTAGTGTAAGAATTATATCTTTTTCAATTCTTTGTGCATTTGTTATTATATATTTTATTCAAACAGGTCATATTTTTTAATACAGTTTTATTTCTTTAAACAATAAATTTCTTTTAATAAATTTCTTTTTTTTCCTTTTCTTTCTTTTTTTTTTTTTGCAACAGAGTCACGCTCTGTTGCCCAGGCTAGAGTGCAGTGGCATGATCTTGGCTCACTGTAACCTCTGCCTCCCAAGTTTAAGTGATTCTCCGCCTCAGCCTCCCAATCTTTTACTAAAATTTCTTAATGACAAAAGCTATCATGGGTGTGTGTGGGTGTGGGTGTGTGTATCTCCACATATTTAGCAGTTCCGTTAATCTTCATTTATTTATACAGATGAAGTTTTAATTGTATCATTTTCTTTCCACCACAAATAATGTTTTAAACCTTGATCATATGGTAGATCTGTTGGACTTGAATTGTCTTACTGTATTTTGTCTGCAAATATTTTTATTTTGCCCTAATTGGAGGAAAATATTTTTACCGGCTGTAAAATTCTAGGCATAGAGTTTTATTTCACTGCTTTAAAGTGTCATTCTACTTTTTTTTTTTTTTTTGATTGCAGGGTGTATTAATTTGTTTTCACACTCCTATAAATAACATCCGAGACTGGATAACTGATAAACAAAAGGGGTTTAACTAAGTCGCAGTACCGCATGGCTGAGGAGGTCTCAGGAAACTTGACAATCATAGCAGAAGGCAAAGGAGAAGCAAAGCACATCTTACATGGCAGGAGGTAAGCGAGAGCTAAGAGGGAAGTATCACTTTTAAACCATCAAATCTCACAAGAACTCACTCACAGAATAGCATGGGGGAAACCATTTCTATGATCCAATCAACTCCCACCAGGTCCTTCCTTGTACATGTGGGGATTACAATTCAACATGCGATTTGAGTGGGTACACAGCCAAATCATATCGTAGGGTTTCAGCGAGATAGGTGCTTGTATTCCTATTTTCTTTTCTCCACCCGTAATCTGCTTTTTTTTCTTTTTTTTTTTTTTTTCATTTTCTACTTACTTTCGAATTTTTCTCTTCATCAGTGTTATTCAGCAATTTAATTATTATCTACCGCAGTGTGAGTGTCTTTGGATTTTTCGGTTTGGGATTCTTTGAGCTTCTTAAGTCTATGTAGTTATATATATTTTTCAACTATGCTATTGGCATGGATATTAGGCCCTTTGATATTTTACTACAGGTCACTGATAAAAAGTCCTTCTTTCCCAGTCACTTTTTGTCCTCTGTGCTTCATTTTAGGTAGTTTTTAATTCTGTGTCTTTAATTCACTGGTCTTCTCTTATGGTTTGGATAGGTGTCCCCACCAAATCTCATGTCGAATTGTAATCCCCAGAGTTGGAGGTGGGGCCTGGTGGGAAGTGATTGGGTCATATGTGCTGAGATTTCATGAATGGTTTGGCATCATCCCTTTAGTACTGTTCTCATGATAGTGCGTCAGTGAGTTATCACGAGATCTGGTTGTTTAAAAATGTGTAGCACCTCCCACTTCTCTATCTTCCTCCTGCTTTAGCTCTGTGAATTACTTGCTCCTCCTTTGCCTGAGACAATGGTTGTAAGTTTCCTGAAGTCTCCCCAGATACTGAACAGATGCCAGCATCATGCTTCCTGTAAAGCCTGTGGAACTGAGCCAATTAAACACCTTTTTAAAAAAATTACAATTTACTCAGTCTCAGGTATTTATTTATAGCAATGTGGGAAATGCCTAATACACTTACAGTGTTCCTAATTTGTTGTTAATCTTATCTCATGTCATTTTCATCTCAAATTTTATTTTAAATTTCAAGAAGATTCAGTTGATCTTTTTGCTTTGTGTCTAACATTTTTATCCTTATTATGTTCACATTTTTAAAATAATCTTCTGCATATTTATAATATTTAAAATAGTTTTATAAAGATTATCTATGTCTTTGTTTAATTATTGATTTTTCTCCTGGTTATGGATCACATTTTTCTACGGCTATGGAATTTTGGTAATATTTTATTAGATATTGATCATTATTAAATTTATAATTATTAGTGTCAGAGTTTTAATATTCTTTTAATACTAGTAGAATGTTTTTCCTGGCATATAGTTATTTTGGATCAGTCTGATACTCTTAAGTTTTGCTTTTAAGCCTTGTATCACATGTCCAGAGCCATGTTCAGTTTGGCACTAATGTAGATCCACCCTCAAATCATAACCTTTCCAAGGACTCTGCCCAATGTCACCTGTAATATGAAGCCTCTACTTCTGGTGATCAGGAAACAACTCTTTCCAGCTCCATTTCAGTTACAGAAATTGTTTGGCCTACTGGATTCTGGCGTTTTCTCTGGATTCTTATGTAGTTACACCCAATGTATGCCAAAAATCAGTACTCACCCAAAGACTTAAAGAGACTCCCATGAAGATTGCTAGAGTTCGCTCTCTTCCTAGTTTATTTTTTTCCAGCAGCCAATCCCACATATTCTCCATGTCTCTGACACATTAAGTTACAGTATATTTCTTCTCGAAATAGTCAGATGCTATTTTGGTTACCTCATCTCATGCAGTGGCCTCATAACCAACTTCATACAGTAAACTAAAGCAATCATAGAAATATTGTTTACATTGCTTTTCTCATAGATCACAATCCTGCAATGTCAATTGTCCAATATCTGAAATTTTTATAAAATTTTTATGATTTTGGTTGCTTGTGACCTAAAGGCAATTGTCATGAGAGTTAAAAAAGAACGTGGGGCAGGACAAATACTTATAATCCTAAAGACATTTTTTTTTTTTTTTTTTTTTACAAAGCAGAAGATGAGACAACACTAAACAACTCATTTATATAACTACCATTACCTTGATACCAAAAGCGTATGAAGATATTATACAAAATTTATTCTGTATAAATCATTTATGGTCTTATGATCCTGACCAGCATGTTAAACCAAGAAAAAGAAATAAAATCCACCTAGATTAGAAAATGACTAAGGCTCTCTTTGTCTACAGACTAAAGAATAGTCTACATATGAAATCCTAGGGGCTTAAAAAAAAAAGGTACAAGAATTTAGAGTTAAGTTTAGTAAGTAAACAGGATACAAAATTAATACGCAGAAGTTAGTTATATGTCTACATACTGGCAATGAATATTTGAAAATTTATATTACAAATAAATTCCCTTTACAAAAGGTTTCAAAAACATGAAACAATTAAAGATAATATTAAGGAAATATTTGCAAAACCAAGACACTGAAAACTTCCAAGTTTTGCTAAAATAAAGAGGACCAAAACAACCAGAGAAATACATTACCTGTAAGGATCAGTACGTTCTGCATTAAGAAGATGTTCCTAAATAGACTAAATAGACCTAAATAGACCTCTGCTTTGTGACTAGGATTTCATATTAATCTAATTCAATCATTGTGCTTTTTATTTATTTCATCTTATTTTCAATTTTTATTTTAAGTTCCGGAATACACGGGAAGGATGTGCAGGTTCGTTACATAGGTAAACCTGTGCCATGGTGATTTGCTGTACTTATCAACCCGTCACCTAGGTACCTAGCCCAACATGCATTAGTTATTTTTCCTGATGCTCTCCCTCTCTGCACCACCTTCTCTCGACAGGCACCAGTGTGTGTTTTCCCCTCCCTGTGTATATGTGTTCACATTATTCAGCACCCACTTACAAGTGAGAACATGCAATGTTTGGTTTTCTATTCCTGCGTTAGTTTGCCAAGGATAATGGCTTCCAGCTCCATCCATGTCCCTGCAAAGGGCATGATCTCGTTCTTTTTATGACTGCATAGTTTTCCATGGTGTATATGTACAACAAACCCATGTAGCAGTGGTAACAGCCTAACTGAGAAAAAACAAATATAGGAAAAGTCAGCTAATACTCATTATTCACAGGACACCTATATTGAAAATGTTCTTTACTACAAGCAGAATACATGAGAATAAACAGACCGTTTACCCAAATGCTCATACAAATGAAAAGTTCTAGCAGATGGTGTTAGCAGAGATAAAAACAAAATTTATTCAAGGATTTGGTATGTGTCTTTCAAAGCTAATGGCTAAAAGCTGAAAAAACAGAATGCTTGGCAAAGGACAAAAACCTACATAAGAATTTTAATATTTCTGTGGTTCGTTTCATTGTCCTTTAGCTATGAAAGATACTATACTTGTAAAAAAAGAAATGTGCATAGCAGCAGAAGAAAATTGAGTAAAAACTTGATATTCCAAAGTCTTTGGAAATAATAGAGAACACATGCTTGTTTAAAAACACACTCACAAACATGTATACAATAGACAATTTTTAGAAAAAAATATATATATATTTATTTCACAGGATTTAAACCTTGGGGAAGTTAAATGTCTTTACCAGGCTTAGAAATTTTGTGACTTGATGGCAGATTCATGACTTGAACTCAGTTATTTGTCATTTTAAAGATTTGAAGTAGACAGTATTTATAGAGAGCATTCAAATTTCAAGAATTACCAGATAAAATATTCTTTTTTTAACATTTCAATTGCAGTTTTTAAATACAAATGTTAACTTTTTAAGGAACTGACTGTAAATCTTTCAAAATAAGGAAATCCTTTTTGGCCAAGAAAACCAAACAAAAAAATCATGTGGAATATAATCTAATGATAAAGATGGTTTGGTAATAGGATTCTTATTATTGTATTTACCCAATATTAGTTTGTGTTTTAGACAGCAATATTACAGAATGTACATATTTATGACAGAAGAGAATGGAAGTAGGTAGAATAGAATCCACAGGCAGAGAAGTTGGCTTTACAGAGAAACATAGATTGTCCATCTGGAGTAGCACAAGGGAAGAAAGAACATATGGGTATATATTTGGTGGTTTTGTAGATGTAGTTCTCACAGTGCATGAAATTATTCTTTTCTCAGTCAAATCAAAGTAAAAAGAATATAGAACACACACATACACACGATGCAGAAAATAGTTAACACCACAGGCCTAAGACTGCTGTCCTGAGAAAAGCTTGTTTTCAAAGTTGACCTTTTTCTGGTGTCTGGAACCTTGAATACTGGGCACATTCACACTATTCTCAGAACTAAGAGTGGTTCACTGTGCCTAACTGATTTGTACAAAAATGTGATTTTATGCTATATATATACTTTCCTGTCTGGGAGCCTGGAAATTTGGTATATGCTATGCAAAGGGTGCCTATGTGAATAGCCACCACAGAGAATCTAGGGCTGAGTTTCGAATGAGTTTCCCTGGCAGACGATATTTAATATATGTTGTCACAGGTGGTTGCTGGAACAATTCAGCACATCCTCAACTCACAGAGAACTCTTGAAAGTTTCCACCTCACTTCCTCTGGATTTTGTTCTATGTGCCTTTTCCTTTTGCTGACTTTGTTTTATATTTTTCATAATAACATGTCATAGCCATGCATAGCCATGAACACAAATATATGCAGAGTCCTATGAGTCCTCTTAACAAGACATCAAACCTAGGGGTGATCTTGGAGACTACTGTCCAACACATACACACACACACTCACTCTCTCTCTCTGTATATATATATACACACACACACATACACACACACGTGTATATGTGATATATTGTATAATTATATAAATTAATATATACATATTTATTTATAGTTAGAATATCAAATAACACAGATCAATAATTTAAACAGTTCACTATAAGAGGTCTCACTCTATCAGTGTTGAGAAAGTATTTTAGTTATAAATGCAGAATAAATAATCACATTTCATTGTGAGAAAATGGTAAAAAAATAATTTTGATTTTTTAAATTTATAATAAATTAAGTATATATGGGATATAGTGTAAAATATTTAGAATTTCTGAGATGCTGAGGTTAAACTTGAGGAATCTCTTTGGTTCAATTCTTTTTTATTTTTCAATTTATTTCAATTTATTTTTATTTTTCTATTTTTTAAATTAGAATTAGAGCTAATTCCTAACTACAATATTAGAAATATTGGGTGAAAAATATGAAATACATAATGATATATATGATATATTTTTCATATATATGAAATATATAATGATATCAAATATATAATGATATATAATGATATATATTTCATATATAATGATATATTTCATATTTTTCACCCAATATTTCTAATATTGTAGTTAGGAATTAGCTCTAATTCTAATTTAAAAAATAGAAAAATAAAAATAAATTAAAATAAATTGAAAAATAAAAAAGAATTGGGAGTTATGCCTGATGTAAATGACGAGTTGATGGGTGCTAACAAGTTGATGGGTGCAGCACGCCAACATGGCACAGGTATACATATGTAACAAACCTGCACGTTATCCACATGTACCCTAGAACATAAAGTATAATAAAAAATAAATAAATAAATCATTATATCATTTTATATCATGATATAAAAGGTAGAATCAAAATCTAGAAACAGAAAAGACAGATTTAAGAACATGTAACTTCAATAAAAACATAAGCCTTACAGGAAAGCAGGGAAACTACTGATATTTTAAGCAGCAGTCCACAGAGAATTAATAAAGTAAAAGTTAAAGAATTTCTCAGAATTCATGACATAAAGTCAAAGTGATATGAAACATAAAATAGAAGATACATGATAGAGAGGCTAGAAAAGGTAGATTATTCGTGAAATCAGAGTCCTAGAATAAGAGAATAGAAAGATTGTGAAAAGGCAATATTTGAAGGAACATTTTTCCCCAAATGATGGAAGACTTTATAACTTCAGAAAGCTAATAGATGCTAAGCAATAAAAATAAAACAAAATGTATTGTAAGCCACATCATAACATAATTACTGAATGCTAAAATTAAAGATGTCTTAAAGTATCTAGAACGTATAAATTGGTTATTTACAAATAACCAAAAAAATACAAAAAAATTCAAATGCAACAGTGAAAGTTAGAAGAATAATAGCCTCAAAAATTTAAGAAAGAAGGGAATTCTCACAGTAAACTTTATCCCCACCTTTATGTTATTTCTGGAATAAAATTAAAATATAACATTTCATATGAAAAAAATGGAATTTACTATTAATAAGCTTCACTAAAATAACTGTTAAAGAACATACTTCAAGAAGATAAAAATGATTCCTGAAGAAATATGAAGTGTAAAAATTAAAAGGAAACATTTGTAAACACAATTACAAGCAAATGTTTACTGTATAAAACTAATGATGGTGTCTCTGTGTTTGGACAAAAAAAGACAGAACTAACCAAAATGTTGGGTAATGCCAACCATAAGACAGAATAAGAATGAGAGATATTAAAGTGCTTTAAGATTCTAAAGGGAGATGTAGTCATACTTTTTCCTCTAAGTATGCATATTACACTTTTAAGGGTAATCAATACATAATATAAATATAATAAACTGGTATGTAATTGTCACCCACTAAGATAATAAATTTTGGCCATTATTCTAATATTTGTTTAGTTTAGCAAATTTAGATGTGTATCAGCATTACTTGTATCATTCGAAGTGAGGTTTGTTTGTTTGTTGTACACAGCATGTAATTAGCTCATTTTCTTTTCTAATCCACTCTGTTAATCTCTGCCACGAATTTAATATGAACTGATTTGACTGAACTACTTTTACTTCTCAATCTTTCATCACAGATTGTCTGGACTCTTAAGTTATGTTCTGGATTTTTTTATTTTTATTTTTATACTTTAAGTTCTGGGTTACATGTGTGGAAGGTGCAGTTTTGTTACACAGGTATACACGTGTCCTGGTGGTTTGCTGCACCCATCAGCCCGTCACCTACATTAGGTATATTGTTATTCCTCCCCTAGTTCCCCACCCCCCGACAGGCATTGGTGTGTGATATCACTCCCCTTGTGTCCATGTGTTCTTATTGTTTAACTCCCACTTCTGAGTGAAAACAAGCAGTGTTTGGTTTTCTGATCTTGTGACAGTTTGCTGAGAATGATGGTTTCCGGCGTCATCCATGTCCCTTCAAAAGACATTAACTCATCCATTTTATGGCTGTATAGTATTCCATGGTATATATGCACCATATTTTCTTAATCCAGTCTATCATTGATAGATATCTGAGTTGGTTCCAAGTCTTTGCTATTGTGAATAGTGCCTCAGTAAACATACGCGTGCATGTGTCTTTATTGCAGAATGATTTATAATCCATTGGGTATATACCTAGTAATGGGATTGTTGGGTCAAGTGGTATTTCCAGTTCTAGATCCTTGAGGAATTGCCACACTGTCTTCCACAATGGTTGAACTAATTTACACTCCCACCAACAGTGTAAAAGCATTCCTATTTTTCCACAACTTCTCCAGCAACTGTTGTTTCTTGACTTTTTAATGATCGCCATTCTAACTGGCGTGAGATGGTATCTCATTGTGGTTTTGATTTGCATTTCTCTAATGACCAGTGATGATAAGCATTTTTTCATGTCTGTTGGCTGCATAAATGTCTTCTTTTGAGAAGTGTCTGTTCACATCCTTTGTCCACTTTTTGATGGGGTTGTTTTTTCTTGTAAATTTGTTTCAGTCCTTTGTAGATTCTGGATATTAGACCTTTGTTAGATGGATAGATTGCAAAAATTCTCTGCCATTCTGTAGGTTGCCTGTTCACTCTGACGATGGTTTCTTTGACTGTGCAGTAGCTCTTTAGTTTAATTAGATTCCATTTGCCAACTTTGGTTTTCATTGGCATTTCTTTCGGTGTTTTAGACATCAAGTCTTTGCCCATGCCTATGTCCTGGATGGTATTGTCCAGGTTTTCTTCTAGGATTTTTATGTTCCTATGTCTTATGTTTAAGTCTGTGATCCATCTTGAGTTGATTTTTGTAAAAGGTGTAAGGAAAGGTTCAGTTTCAGTTTTCTGCATATGACTAGCCTGTTTTCCCAACACCATTTATTAAATAGGGAATCTTTTCCCCATTACTTGTGTGTGTCAGGTTTGCAAATATCATATGGTTATAGTTGTGTGGTATGTTCTGGATTTCTAAAAATGACTCACCTACTATATAGTCTTTGGTAATATTGTTCTTAAGGCCCGTTCTTCATATTTCTGATTTTGATTATTCAGTGAATATGAAATAATATATGAATAGTTTGTAAATCACTTAGTTTTTGAAGTAACGATCTGGGGAAAAGTGAAATAAATGAATCTTGGTTGGAGATAGAACATGGGTCTCTACTCCTGCTTATATTAGAATTCTTGCCAATGTCTCAGAAAACAAAATTGCTGGGTTTGAAAATGTCCCAAATTTCCCTGATCCATTTTAATTTTAAATATTTTTTTAAAATAATACTTTTTATATTTTAATAATATATTGTCTTAGAACATCCTCTTTTAAAGTTGATACATGAGGTATTGTTTTTGTTAATTCCTGTTAGAAGTGATTTTACCTTTTTAAAATTTATATTGAGCTTGTTCATAAATAGAGAGATGATTTATTTTTTTTATGGCCACCTTTTAAAGCTGTAGCCAAGAACCACAAAAACACTATTAAAGACTATTAAATAAACATGATTCCTTGTACATAGTGCCCTTAATGTTTAACATACTTTATATCCTTTTCAATGCTTTAATATGTTACGTTTAACCAGTTTCTAGTTCCATGACCTTGTTCTGTGGCTTGCCTTTCACAAATATAAGTATTGCTTAATGTAACTCATAATGACTTTTTCAAACTAATAAAAATGTACATTTTCTCCTTGGAATTCCAAGTGGTTTATTTTAATATTTTATGTTGTAAAAATTCATCAAAACAAAAATGTAATAGTAAAGAAGAATAACTAATAAACTTCGTCTTAACAATGAGCTATGTATTCACAAATGGGTAAGTTTCAAAATTATTCAACATTAACAAATTAATTAAAATTATTATTTTAATCAGTCATTGACTGGACGTTTCAAACCCCAATGAGAAATTTTACCTAGCATAAAATAAATGTAAGTACTAATACGTTATCAGGATTTGCTTTTTAGCCTTCTACTTGCAAGATTTAAAGAGTTCTGAGTTCTGAGAGAATTGAACATAAAACTTTATTAGAAGGTACACGCAGAAAGATCTCTGTGGCTAGGATATAGTGTTCTCCTCCCTTATGGTAGCTGTCTGAATCCATTTTGTGCTGCTATAACAGAATACCACAGATTGAGTAATTTATAAAGTACAGAAATTTATTCTCTCAAAATTCTGGAAACTGAGAAGACGGAGATCAAGACAACAGCATCTGGTGTGGGCTTTCTTACTGTGTCCTCACATGGCAGAAAGCAGACAAGCAAGAGAGAGACAAGTGCTGAATCCCCAAATGGTAGAAGAGCAGAGTCAAAGAAACCCACTCCCACAAGCCCTTTTTATAGTTGCATTATAAAACGGGCTTGTGGGAGTGCTCCATCCACATATCCTCATAAATCCTATCACATTTTTGAGAGTAGAGTCTTCAAGACTTAAACACTTACCATTAGGCCCCACCTTTCAACATTATTGCATTGGGAATTGAATTTTAACATGAGTGTTGGAGGGGACAAAAGCATTCAAATCACAGTAGGACTTGTGTTCTTCTATAGTAAGATAATTGATGCTGATGACACACAACTACAATTTTCCCCTTTAATTTTGATTTTTAAGAAAGGAGTTTCTTCTCTTCTCCAGCAGAGTTATTACAATGCAGTAGAAATGAAAACATTTTTCTGGACAGAGTTCAAGATAAAAGACTTCAGATCACATCATACATTTCTTCTATTCCCTCTTTTAAAATTATATAATGGGGATGGTTGATAGCTTTACTCTGCCATCCTTTCCAAGTGCTGCCTTTCAATTCTGTTTGTTCATCTGACAGATTTTAATTCTATTTGCTCAAAGGTGAAGCAAGCAAATAACTAATGCCCAAAGAGCCTTCCTCAGCTTGGTCTCTGGAATTTCTACACTCACTACCCATATATTCCCTCCCCAGCACAATACTCAAGCATACAATTGGGTTATAAACTTACTGATGGCCAAGAAAAAAGAACAAAATTGAGTGTTAGAGATTTCTATTTTTAAAAAATGAAAATCTCTAAGAAAACAAAATTTTAATAGGATTAGATATAAATGAATTTTCTGATTTTTATTGAGAAACATTTTCTCATGTGACTTATAGGCATTTCCTTTGGAAAAAAATTGGTCAAGTTAAAATGTGGTTTATTATTTTCATTCCATGTAATCATCAAAGAAAATGAAAATCTCACCATTAGGTATGATTTCTCTACAGTGATTCTGTGAGAATCTATGCTAATATTTGTGTGAACCTGACATTGAATATAAACATATTTACTAATGTTCAGCATTGCACATTAATTGAAAAATAAGCCTTGGAATACAGAGTATGAAAGGACTCTTCAACTTTGTATGACCTTCTCTAAATATAGCTTCTCTCCTTTAAGCATTTGATAGGTCTTGGAATGCAGACAACTTGAGTTTACATTTTCTGACAAGTATTGTTAAGTGCATTTTTCCTCTGGTAAGCTATGATAAAATTATATGCTCTGTAAAGAAGAGAAGTGAGTAGTAGATTTGACATTTTTATATAAAACCTGAAAATTTGTGGAGAGTTAGAGAAACAAATTAAAACTATATATTGAAGTGGGTAACATATGGGGTGCTTTCTGAGTTCAGACTTTGGCAAGTAGACAGTAGCAGTTTTACCTTCTTTGAAACTCCAATTAAAATGTTTATAAGGACTGAGAAAAAATATGAATAAAAATTGCTATGGCACTGGCACCTAAGAAAAACAGATATGAGTAAGCATGCCTATATTTAAGCAGTACTGCAATTTTAACACCCATTGAAGTAGTCAGTAGTCTTTCAGGCCAAAAAAGGCACATGAAATAAGGATCATTTTACATTAATAAATGTTATAATCCTGAGTGAAGATATAATGGTCATAAACTTTTATGCAGTGAATATCATGCTAGTAGTTTTGGGCACACTGCTATCAAGTTTTGTTAGGCCAAGCATATTAAAAAAAATCAGTTAAGGCTTGCTTTAAGGGTTTAAGATAAAGATCTGAATAAAAGAAAGCAGACACGGCTTATGTATTATTTTCAAATAGTTAAAGGGTGATATAGTAGGTCTGTATTGTCTTTGTAGGCTAGGGTGCAGAAGGAGATGAAGATAGAGTCTCTGAAACATTGAAAGGCCTTATTAGAAGCTTTAATTAGAGTGGATGGAAATTCAGTAGATAAATTGACATTTGAGGGACATTTACACTGAGCTATTTAGAATGGATAAAAGAGAATGGGGGCTGAAAGAAGGGTCACAGGGATTCTGTTACAGTGGTGCTTTAATGAATGGTAAAGGCTAATACTGGGTTACAGAAGATCTGAACAATATTTTAAAGGAATTAGTGGCAGATTGCCATGAACTACATGAGACTAGGAGGCAAAATTGTATAAGTCAATGGGATATTTAAATGTGATTTCTATTCCTTTTTTCATCTTTTCTACAATGAACAACATAATTAGGAGTCAATTTTGTTATGATTGGCTCTAACCAACCTCAGTTCTGATTCACGTACAGATCTATCGTACCCAGATCATGAAATATCATGTCTGATGGCTTTTTCCTATTACAGCTCATGTAGCGATAAGAAGTTAATCTAGCCAATGGCTTTTTCAGGTTCCAGTTCATTAAGCTGCTAGAAAACCACATTACAAAAGAACATCAGCATTTCTAATTACTTGCCATTACTGTTTTCACCAATTGTTCTGAATATATTGCCTCACAAAGATCAGGTTCTTTAGAAATCATTCATGAGTTTAGTATCAGAGAGAACAGAACAGAATTTTAAAAACATATGACTAAAAATGACGAGTTGATGGGTGCTGACGAGTTGATGGGTGCAGCACAGCAACATGGCACAAGTATACATATGTAATAAACCTGCACGTTATGCACATGTACCCTAGAACTTAAAGTATAATAATAATAAAAAATAAAAGAAAAAGAAATGAGGAAAATTCTTGCAAATCAAAAAAAATATATATATGATTATATAGTAACTCTATATTTAATTGTTTGAGGACTGCTGGACTTTCCCCAAAATAATTACATCATTTTTATTCTCACCAACAGTGTATGAAGCTTCTGATTGATGTAATCAAATTCTTAACTGTATTTGTTATTATCTGACTTTCCGATTATAGCTATTCTAGTGGGTGTGATTTGCTATCTCATTGTGGTTCTGAGTTGCGTTTTCCTGATGATTATATCACCATCTTTTCATATGCTTATTGTATTTTTGTATAGCTCTTTTGGGGACATGTCTATCCAGATTTTCTGCCCATTTTAAAATTTGGTTATTTCTATTTTTGTTATTTAGATGAATAGTGATAGGTAATTGGTTTTGTCTCTATGTGTGCTCTTAACATAATATAGAAAAATAGGCATCTCCAGAAAAATTTCCCTGTTTCCTTTAACTCAAAAATATATCACTGTACTAATCATTATACAATCCTTATTAGTTATCTAATTTAATGATTAGATGTGACACATTGTCAAAGACCAGAATGCAGAGTAACAAATATATTAATTATTTTAAGCCAATATTCTACCTTTAACTTCATTGTCAAATTAAAATAGGAGGACAGGAGATGCAAAACCATTTCTTTTTATCCTTTGTCTTATAATTTGACCATCTATATCTATTACTTATATCTGTCAAATAATTTCCTGTATGGAGTATTTCGGATTGCCCCTAATTCATACACATTAACTGATTTTACCTGGCTAATCTATTAAGTTCCATTTATTTTTAATATTCCAATCCCCATCTCTCTCAAAGTACATAAGAATTTAAAGGACATAAAGATCAAATCTATCTTGTGAATGAAGACACACTGACTTCATTAGAGAAGTGGCAATTTAGCTCATCATTAAAAATAATGTCCACAAAGGAATCCATGCTCAGGGTGAATCACATGAACGGAGGTGCAAAGATGGAGACAAGTAATAAATATATTCATGGGGAAAAATGATAAGATTCATCAGAATGGGTTGTGGTGGGGGGAAATCTTTAAATATAAATTGTAAGATTGCAGAAAAGCTTAGGGATAAGCCTGCAAAACTTGACCTCCAGGCAATTAGAAGACATAGAAGTTGGTGTTATGATACCTGAAGATCAAACTTAGCTCGTGTGTGTTGGCATGAATATACAGAGGCCGACAAGAAGTATTGTTTAAACATTTACCTAAAAAAGAAGCATGCTCTAAAATATGACTATGGGCATATGACAGTGTAATTAAGAAAATTAACTTAACTCAATAATTTTTCCACGAGCACCTCTTCCCCTAAAACCACAAATGCATCACCTGTCACAAGAATTTACCATTTCTTGTGAAGAAGTATACAGAATAAAAAAAATAATAAGTAAAACAGTTTAGATGAGGAGAAATAGAGAAAGAATAACGGTTAGAGAAGGGGAAAATGTAATAAAACAAGCACATAGAACAAGGCAAAAATAAATATGCCATGTGAATTGTCACTATGGGAGCTATTTTACCATCTACTTCATTTATTTCATTTGTTACAGAGAAATCATAACATGAGTTACAGATTTTAATAAGATATTGACTGTGACCCTTAGTTATTCCATAATACCTGAAAATTAAAGGATTAATGTGCTTTAAAATGGAGTTTAGGAAATAGGAAAATTGTTATCTTATAATTAAAATATTTTAAAAATGTTAACTTGAGAAGTCATCTAACTAGGCATGTTTTGGTATTAATTTCCCTTTTCAAGAAACATCCCTACGAAGATAATCCAAAATACAACTGGAGAAAGATTAGGTATATTAGACCTGGACAGAGAAGGATCCTTATGGGAAATACCAGGGTTTTGGGTTTATTTATTTATGTTGCTTTGCTTTGGATTTTAGAGTTACTGAAATTGAACACTTAGATATTCAGGACAAACAGCTAACTCCTTTTTAATTAAGTCTATGGATGACCTATAGTATAGACACACAGGAACCTAAATAATTAACTGATCTAGACAAAGCCATTGATTTTAAAAACATATTACTTGGTACTTGTATCAGTCTGTTCAGTCTGCAATACCGAAATACTAAAGACTGGGCAACTGATAAACAACATAAATTTTCACAGTTCTGGAGACTGAGAAGTACAAAATCAAGGATCCAGCAGATTCAGTGAAGGCCCACTTCCTGGTTTGTGTCATGTCCTCACATGGTGAAAGTGGCTGGTTAGCTCTCTGCAGTCTCTTATAAGGACACTAATTGCAACCAAGAGGGTTCTGCACTCACCACCTAATCAACTTCCAAAGGCCCTGCTTCCTAATGTCATCACCTTGAGGGCTGGGATTCAACAAAAGAAATTTTTGAGAAACCAGCATTCAGACCTCAGAATACTTACTCATGAAAAAAGCAAATATTCACTTACTATGACAGCAAAAACATGTTTAAAATATTAAGAAACAAAAGACATTTTAAAAAGAATAAAGTTCATGCTTAAAACCACCACACTAATCTAACAATTATTTTTATTTATTTTAATGCCTTTTCCAACATCAATCTTATGTACATTCATTTTATTTCATTGTATTTATGTCTGTGTATGTTCATGTGGATATATTCTAGTAAAGATTGTTTTGAAATAATGATTATATACAGATTTTTATTTTAATTTTCTGTTCATATCTTTAACATTTTTAGAGGCTTCATAAGATCACCTTAAATAGAAGCATTTACTGTAAGATTTCCTTGTTGGTAACAGTGTTTAGTGTTTTTACTGTGAATAACTCTTTAAGAACATCTTTAAACACAAATAATGTTTTTTTAATAGCTAAAATTTATTGACCTGTAAGCATATTTTAGATTCTGTGCTAAGTTCCTTTCAATTGTTTACAGGTTTGTTTCTCAGAATAGATATATTAAACAGATTCTTTTATATAACATCTTACAGATGAGAAGGATGAGGTCCAGCCAGGCACTGTGGCTCACGCCTGTAATCCCAACACTTTGGGAGGCCGAGTCAGGTGGATCACTTGAGGTCAGGAGTTCAAGGCTAGCCTGGCCAAAACTGCGAAACTCCATCTCTGCAAAAAATGCAAAAATTAGTCCGGTGTGGCAGCATGTGCCTGTAATACCAGCTACCTGGGAGGTGGAATCATTCCAGCCTGGGCAACAGAGTGAGATTTCATCCAAAAAAAAAAAAAAAATGTGTTCCAGAGGCATTAAGTAACTTGCTCACAGTGACACAACAATCCAGAAGGAGCTAGAGTTCAAATTGAGTGTGGCTTCTGATTTTGTATATCTATACTGGGTCTCCATTTTGTATACAAAAAAGTAAAAATTATCATGATATATAAAACAAGTACAGATTATCTTCCAAAAAAAATGGCACAATTATAAAGCTCCTAACAATATTTGAATACACTGTATCTTGTGAGGAGATGACGCTAGCATACCTGAATAAGAGGTCAAAGAAAAAATTCAAGTAACTACAGATAAGAAAATGATATACTTTGACTTACTGTATACATACAAAGGAATAACAGTTCCTATATGCCTTTGAGATTGTTGGTTATATGAAGCTATCCCTTTATGGAACCAACCACAGGTGATTGACTAACAGATAATGTGACTCCTGAAAAGAACATTCTCAGTTGACTCTAAATTTGATGCACCACTGAATTTTAAATATTAAAATGCCATAGTGTTATTAGGAGTTATAGCTGGAATTGTCTTTATATCAGACTATATATCAGACTTCTCTATTAGTCAGACATCTTTGTTAAAAGTGGCAGGAACAACCCAAACTGAACTTCTTTTTAAAGTGATACTTAATTGCTTCTTCTATTGGAAGCAGCAGTTCAAACAATATATTCGGGACTAATTTTAATTCTTATCTCTCTTCCCACTTTTTTTTTTATAATGTTTCATTCTGTCCAGGCAACAAATGTCTCTGCTTACATTTTCTTGATTCATTCCTGGAACTCTAACTATGCACAGATTGACCTTGAGTCACAGACCCAGTATAAAATGATCTGCGATGTAGAAGAGGAAAAAATTAATTTTGCCTCTGCCCATTCTAGGTTAACTGCCTGGGGCCCTGATAAAAGATAAATTAACAAAAGAAAGCATACAACTTTATCAATATGTACATCTTACATATATACAGGATTACTCGGTGATAAAAATGTCAAATGAGTATTTAAAACTTAGGCTTATAAAGCATTTTAGGAATGATTTTTTTTTCTTTTTTTCGAGAATTAACAAGATTCTCTAAAGGAAAAAGATTTTTAGCTTCAAGGGATGGCATATTGTTAGAAGGCATTAATCTATGGAGATACTAATGGTAGATAAGGGCTAGTAATGTTTGTTTGGGTAGATTTCCTTAGTACCATCTCATTTCTGGTGAAAAGGTTGTTTTCTCCTTCCTGGCATGAGAAGTTGGAGGGCAGAAGGGGAAGATAACTTCAGGAGAGGAATTTATGTTTTGTTTCCAGGTAAACAGAAAGATGGCAGAAATGTTGTCATGTGTCTGCTTTTTGTCAAGAGCATTCAGCTCAAAATAATCTTTATGCCAGAGTGGCATATTTTGGGGTGGCACTGAACTTCTGTGAACTAACTCTGGACTAAATACATTGACTGACAGTGGTGGAGGTTTTTTTCCAAAGTAAATTGCTGTACAGGAGACTAGATGTTGGACAGGCAAAATTCAGTGAATGTACACCTTCCTGTCCTCCATTTATTCTATCCCTCCCAGAAAATTCCTCACACTGTTTGTTAAACAACAGTAATAAACATTTTATTCTCTTTTCATTGTTTTCAGTGACTGTTCATTCAGCATCTCATTTATCATGCTTTTAGATGGGAAACTGGCATCCTTTAGATCTGTATCTTGAGCACACATTTCAGCATCATTTTCATCAGTTCTTTGCTCTGTATTCCACAATCAAGACAACAAGAGTCACTTGACTGCTACTAGGCACCTTTACGTGAACTGTTCCACAAATTATACCTTACTCACCTTCTCACCCTCTAAAGTGGGGTAACCTTATCACACATCTGTGTTCTGGGGTGGAAGGACAGGTAAGCATTTCATGAAATCACAAATTCTTAGAGCTCTGCCCTTCTTTTATGTCATCAATGAATTTATTACTTTAATTTGAGAAGTCAGATTTTTAAAGATTCAGAGTAAAATACCTTCTGTGTATTTGAATCACTCTAGATTAATGGTTTCATCACCTTAGCCTTTAAGAATTCATTGCCTGAATCAGCTTTTAGACCTAATCTGATTTCAGTCTTTATATTTTACACAATTATATTTTTATTACAATCATGAATTTAGATGTGCTTATTTCAATCACTGCAATCTGAATTCTAAAAGCAGTTCTAACTCCAACCTCCACATTCTTTATGCTATAAAAGGTACCAAACATCCAGTCTTAGAACGATCTTTCTATCTATCTATCTATCTATCTATCTATCTATCTATCTATCTATCTATCATCTGCCTATATATCTATATCTGTCTGTCTGCCTATATATCTGTCTATCTATCTATTTGGTGAAATGAAAATCAGGGTGGTGAGGTTATTCACACAAATTCACAAAACAGGAGAGCATCCACATTAGGAATATGGATTATATCTCTAAATTCTTAGGCAAATATTCCTTTCATACAGTATGCTACTTTTTATACTAAGATTTGATTAAAGAAATCTGTTCTTTAGAAGGTAGACAGATCAAATATCACGTTTTATTCTCAATTTTTCTTCATTTGTCCTTGAAATATCAGTGGTTATAAATCAGACAGAATGTGAAATGTATGGCATAATCTAAAACAAAATGAGTTTGAAAATTCATAAGCACTCACCCCTTAAAACAATCACCTTCTTATTCTGTTTTTCTCTTTTCTTTTTATCAGATACACTAACATGAAGAGTTACTATACCACACACACACGCACACACACACACATTGATCATAAAAGGCAAGCTTGCTAGTATAATTATAAATAAATTTTCTAATGTTCCCTAGTTCTCCTTTCAAGTATTTTTCTTGCTTTACTTACTTAATTAACCAACTGTGAGGCTGTGTAACATTTTATTCATAACAGTGATGATAATTATTCCTGGCAAGCATGACAAAAATAATAATAAAGATGATTCTAGAGGAAAAATAAAACATGAGAACTATTTTTGGTAAGGAAAAAATAATATGTAAATCTGATTATTATATTGATTAGGTCTCATTATTTTAACAATCTGTGATCATCTTTGCAGGCAATATCGTTTAAATGCAGTTGAATACACTTCAATACAATGTCTATCTTTGCCAAATTGCACTTTTATTTAGCTCCACATATAGTTAGAGAATAAAATGTTTTTACATAAGAAAGTCAGAAAGTTAAAAATCATCACTATTTTTAAAATAAAATTAAATATTCTATAAGATAATTAAATTTTACTTCTAAATATATTAAGAAGGGAAATCTATTTTAATATGCAGACACATTATACAATGATTTAGGAAACTGATTTTCTGAAATTATTCCAGTATCTTTTCAGGTTCAATCTTTCTACTTGTTCAGCATTCAGAATAATTAATAATGTGCTTCTGGTTGTATTCTTAAGTCATTCTTTCTTATTGTATTTAGTGCTTTTGTATATAGATATATAGATATTACACACATATATATGCACGCATACATATATACACATGTATGCACACAATCATATATATATATACACATACACACACAAATACACATCTATATATATGCATTGGTAATCTGTGTTTTTAAATAGATACTAAGTAACAAACGAGTTGGAAATTTTATGGATGGAAAAACATATCTGAACCTTTATCCAAAGAGGAAATTAGATGTATATTTGAGGAAGTATCTTTATTTATGTTTCCAATTAATTTTAGTTTGAAATGAGGTAATCTTTAAAGCCATTAATTTTGTTTAGATGTGTTTGTGCAACGAAGATGTCAAGCACTCCTTTATAAGAAAAAATCAGTAAAAAAGGAAAGAAAAGAAAACCTATCTAGCCTTATCTTTCTTTTCATTATTTTTGTTTCTCATTAGTAGTATTTGAAAATAGCAGATGCCTGGGTGCAGTGGCTCATGCCTGTAGTCCTAAGACTTTGGGAGGCCACGATGGGAGGATTGTTTGATCCCAGTAGCTCAAGAAAAGCCTGGAAAAAACAGTAAGACCACGTCTTTACAAAAAAAAAATAGATAAATTAGCCAGGCATACTGGCACACACCTGTGGAGTCAGCTACTTGAAAGGTTGAGACAGCGGGATCCCATGGGCCCAAAAGGTCAAGGCTGCAGTGAGCAATGATTGCCTGCCACTGTGTTCCAGCCTGGGGGACAGAGTGAGATCATATCTAAAATAAAGAAAGAGAGAAGGAAGGAAGGAAGGAAGGAAGGAAAGAAGGAAGGAAGGAAGGAAGGAAGGAAGGAAGGAAGGAAGGAAGGAAGGAAGGAAGGAAGGAAGGAAGGAGGGGAGGGAAGGGAAGGGAAGAGAAGGGAAAAAATATGAAAGTAGAATTGTGGTATTGTATTGAAGCAGGATTTTTCTCAATCACTTTTGCCAGCTGGAGGCACTCAGCCGGCAACGCCCTTGCCTTGCCTTGGCCCCCAGCTTTGGTGCTGGTTCATCCTCCTGCCATTTCTGTCTTGTGGGGCAGCTGCCCTCCACTGGCAGAGGGCACAAGGGCATGATGTTACAGCCTTCTCTGTACTCACATTTGGTGGATCCTGAGCTCTTGTCCTGCAATAAAGAAGAATGAAAATATGTTGACAATCGAAGAATGAAGAGGGCAGAGAATAATTTTATTGAACTACAAAACAGCTCTCAGTAAAGAGGGGACATGGGCATGTTGCCCCACCACCGCAGACGAGTGGTTTTTCCTTCAGTGTGGTTGAGTCTAGGGTTTCCATGGGCTCAGAATAGAGACATGCTGCTTGGTTTATGAGTATGCAAAGAAAGGCTAAAGAAAAGGCACCACTCAAAGGTGGGCATGGCAGTATAGAAAACCAATTAGGAAAGGGTAGGTATATGTAAAATAGGTGAAGGGTGGAGATCAATCACAGGGCTTCTTGCCAAACAGGAAGACAGATTCTCAATCTGGTCTGTGGATTTGACTTGTAACTTGGCTTTCAGGCTTTAAACTATCTTTGGCTTAGAGGTGGAGTTTCACTGGGGACCCGCCTCTATCTGACTAGGCATTTGTCTGCCTCTTGATGCTGTCAGTATTATAATAGAGTTTGAGAGCATCTCTTTAATATGCTTACCAAACTGTGTAAGTCAGGTTGATTTGTATTGATAGTAATGCCAAAACAGGAAATCACAGACTCACGTAAGTGATTATTAAGTTAAAATATAAACTGGAACAATCACAAATTTATGCTAATACAATGATAATTATAGCTTTAGGATGTGTTATGTTTACTTATGTATAATTGAAAATGGTGGTAGTGGATATTGACCTTTAAGGTCTCTTCTTTTTTTTTTTTTCTTTTTTTTAAATTTATTTTTTATTATTATTATACTTTAAGTTATAGGATACATGTGCATAACGTGCAGGTTTGTTACATATGTATACTTTTCTTAAACTGACACACCTAACACAAGGTACACATGTAACTTCTTAATATACTTTCTGTATTAATAGGCTTTCACCCTGCTGATAAAGACATACTCGAGACTGGGAAACTTACAAAAGAAAGAGGTTTATTGGAGTTACAATTCCACGTACCCGGAGAGGTCTCACAATCATGGTTGAGGTGAATGGCATGTCTCACATGGCAGCAGACAAGAGAACAGCTTGTGCAGGGAATCTCTCCTTTATAAAAACAGACCTCGTGAGACTCATTCACTAATGAGAACAGTGCAGGAGAGACCCGCCCCATAATTCAATCACATCCCACTGGATTCCTCCCAAAACATGTGGGAATTTGGGTAGTTACATGTCAAGATGAGATTTGGGTGGGGACACAGCCAAACCATATAATTCTGCCCCTGGCTCCTCCCAATTCTCTTGTCCTTACATTTCAAGACCAATCATACTTTCTCAGCAGTCCCCCAAAGTCTTAACTAATTTCAGCCTTACCTCAAAAGTGCACAGTACAATGTCTCATCTGAGACAAGAAAGTCCCTTCCACCTATGACCCTGTAAAATCATAAGCAAGCTAGTTACTTCTTAGATACAATAGGGTACAGGCATTGGGTAAATACAGCCATTTCAAATGGGAGAAATTGACCAAAACAAAGGGGCTACAGGTTCCATGCAAGTCCGAAATCCAGCAGGGCAGTCAAATCTTAAAGCTCCCAAATGATCTCCTTTGACACCATGTCTTGAATCTGGGTCACGCTAATGCAAGAGGTGGATTCTGATGGTGTTGGGCAGCTTTGCCCCTGTGGCTTTGTGGGGTACAAAGCCTTCCTCCCAGCTGCTTTCATGGAATGGTTTTCAGTGTCTGTAGCTTTTCCAGGTGCACAATGCAAGCTGTTGGTGGATCTAACATTCTGGGGTCTGGAGGACAGTGTCACCCTTCTCACAGCTCCACTAAGTGGCGCCTCAGTAGGGACTCTGTTTGGGGGCTCCAGCCTCGCATTTCCACTTTTGCACTGCCCTAGCGGAGGTTCTCCATGATAGCCCCACTCCTGAAGTAAACTTTTGCCTGTACATCCAGTCATTTCCATACATCTTCTGAAATCTAGGGAGAGGTTCCCAAACCTCAATTCTCGACTTCTGTGCATCTGCAGGCTCAACACCATATGGAAGCGCCAAGGCTTGGGGCTTCCGCCCTCTGAAGCAACAGCTCAAGCTGTACCTTGGTCCCTTTTAGTCACAGCTGGAGTAGCTAGGATGCCAAGCATGTGGACACTGGACATGGCCCACAAAACCATTTTCTCCTAGGTCTCAGGGCTTGTGATGGGAGGACCTGCTGTGAAAACCTCTGACATGCCCTGGAGTCATTTTCCCCATTGTCTTGGGGATTGACATTTGGCTCCTCATTACTTATGCAAATTTCTGCAGCAGCTTCAATTTCTCCTCAAAAAATGAGATTTTATTCTTTATCATATTGTCAGGATGAAAATTTTCCAAACTTTTATACTCTGCTTCCCTTAAAAAAACTGAATGCCTTTAACAGTATCCAAGTCCCTTCCACTTATGACCCTGTAAAATCCAAGTTTTTGAATCCAAGTCACCTCTTGAATGCTTTGCTGCTTACAAATTTCTTCCACCAGATACCCTAAATCATCTCTCTTAAGTTCAAAGTTCCACAAATCTCTAGGGCAGAGTCAAAATGCCACCAGTTTCTTTGCTAAAGCATAACAAGAGTAATCTTTGCTCCAATTCCCAAAAAGTTCCTCATCTCCATCTGAGATCACCTCAGCCTAGATCTTATTGTTCATATCACTATCAATATTTTTGTCAAAGCCATTCAGCAAGTCTCTAGGAAGTTCCAAACTTTCCCACATTTTCCTGTCTCCTTCTGAGCCCTCCAAATTGTTCCAGCCTCTACCTGTTACCCAGTTCCAAAGTCACTTCCACAGTTTCAAGTATCTTTTCAGCAGTGCCCCACTCTATTGGCACCAATTTACTGTATTAGTCTCTTTTCACGCTGCTGACAAAGACACACCCAAGACTGGGCAATTTAAAAAGGAAAGAATTTTATTGGACTGAGAGTTCCAGGTCACTAGGAGGCCTCATGATCATGGCAGAAGGTGACAGTCATGTCTCACATGGCAGCAGACAAGAGAAGAGCTTATGCAGGGAAACTCTCCTTTTAAAAACCATCAGATCTCATGAGACTCATTCACTATCACAAGAACAGTGCAGGAGAGACCCGCCCCCATAATTCAATCACCTCCCATCAGGTTCCTCCCATGACATGTGGGAATTGTGAGAGTTACAAATCAAGGTGAGATTTGGGTGGGGACACAGCCAAACCATATCACTTCCACTGTTTAGTGCTGATTTCATAAGAGATTTAGAGATGTCGTGTCACTCATTGATCATGATTGTCATGAAAGAAGTAACCATATCCTTACTCATATTATAGCTTGCTGTGCTCCTAAGCACAAAATTGAAGCTCACAATGACTTTAGTATTCCAAATTTGCTGTGAGAAGTGACAAAGCTCTCTGTATTTATTTCTTCTGGGAAAATGATTACAGAAAATTTAGAAGAGACCATATTAGCAAAAAAAGTAATTGCTCTGAAATTATCTGGGACAAAAACATCGCTCTGGAACTACCTGGGACAAAAATGTGTTCTTAAATATTTGATTTAGTTATATTTCTTGATAACCCAACAATTATAAGGTAAGAGATAGTCATTGATCATAATCTTTTGCTCTTGTACCTCAACTGGGTGTAAATATTCACAAGAGCAGATAGATATTCAGCAGGTATACCCAAGTATGATATTACCTAATGTTAAAATGTTCAAACATTTTTATATATGTTGTTATCAAGTAGCCACTAAGTCAAGACTCTCAAGGATGGCTCTTGAACATATGACTTTTTTATCCTTCTCTTGGGATTGACGATCTAAAGTTATGTCTATGGCTATATCACCTTGAACATGTCCAATCACACCTGAAAAACCTAAAGTTAAAAAAGTAATGCCTGGCCTGGGAGGCCTCCAACACCTTGTTTTGTGTTACCTCTGTGTCTGTTTGTCTTGGTTAGTGCTCATGCTTACAGATATTTAAATACCACCCTACATATCCCTTCGTTAAAATAAAATACCTGAAAATATTGTACTAGATTGTTTTGGATCAAATTTATTACTTGAAATACCTATAAAAAGTGACAAAATGAAATAATATTACCTTTAACATCACAAAGAACTCCCAAGGAAGCAATGATTTATAGACCCCGAATGCAGAAGTAAAGATCAAAGTAGTAAATCTTGAATTATATCTTGCTTTCCCCTTGCAGGTAATTGCGGATGTCAGAAGGAGTACTTGAGAGGCTGAGAGGCTAAGGAGAAAATGACAGTTAGGTGGTTGAGAAGGTAAACAGAGCTCTGGAACAGTTGTAGAAATGAGGAACAACAGTTTAATTTGAGAGACCACAAGGAAGAAAATCCCAGGTGAACACACAAAATTTCAGTTTTGTAGTCAGAATTTCTATATCCTAGAAATAAGAGTAATTGAGGAAAAAAAAAAAAAAAACAGTTATCTGAGAGGGTGAAAGAGCTTTAGGTCATTTTAAGCTCTGGTTGTAGTTATATGTTCTCCTTCAAATAAAAGTCCTTGCCAAAAGCAATAGAAAACTCCTCCTTGGGAGAAAATAATATAAAAATAATATACAGAGCATTAAATTCTCACTACAATTTCTCATCTACAATTATGTCACTCAACCAAAAATAACTTGGTATTTTTAAGTAAATATATAAATAAATATATCTATAAATATATATGTATTTTATATAATTAGAACAAGCTATATCATAAGATAAAAAACAGTTGACCCTTGAACAAAATGGTTTGAAATGTGTGTCTACTTCTACAGGGAATTGTTTTTTATCAATAAATTTATACCAAGTGTGTCTGCCTTTCCTGCCTCGCCTTTCAACTTCCCCACCTCTTCCACCTATGAAAGTATTAACGTGACCAACTCCTGAGTCAACAAGACCAACTTCTCTTCTTTCTCCTCCTCCTCAGCCTACTCAGTGTGAAGAAAATGAAGACCTTTATGATGATCCATTTCTACTTAATGTATAGAAACTATATTTTATCTTCCCTACAATTTTCTTAACGTTTTAATAACGTGAATAGCATTATCTTGCTCTAATCTAAAAAATTTGGTATATAGGCCAGGCGGGGTGACTCATGCCTGTAATCCCACAATTTTGGGAGGCTGAGGCAGGTGGATCACCTGAGGTCAGGAGTTCGAGACCAGCCTGGCCAACATGGTGAAACCCTGTCTCTACTAAAAATAAAAAAAAAAATAGCCAGGCATGGTGGTAAGTGTCTGTAATCCGAGCTATTTAGGCGGCTGAGGCAGGAGAATCAAGAGGTTTCAGTGAGCTAAGATCCTGCCACTATACTCCAGCCTGGGCGATAAGAGAATAACTTTGTCTCAAAAAAAAAAAAAAAAAAAAAAAAAAAGGTGATATACATACAAATACATAACATGAAAAATATATGTTAATTCGCTTTATGTTATTAGTCAAACTTCTGGCGGTAGGCAGTAGGCAATTAGTAGTTAAGTTTTACAGAGTGAAAAGTTATACTCAGAGTTTTGACTTTGCAGGAGGTCAAAGTTCCTTACCCTTGTGTTGCTCAAGAGTCAATTATATGTGTTTGTGTGTGAGTGTGTCTATATATATATATTGCAAAAATATATATAGCAAATGTAAATATGTGAAATAAAAACTTTTGTAACTGTACTAAAAGTCTAGACATAAGGCACTTTTATTTAAAAACACCTCAAAATGTATGCAGGAATATTTTAAAGAACAAGAATTAAAAAATAGACACATCTACAGGCATATTGTAAAAATAAGATATTCTTCAAGTAATAGATTTGTAAAAGCTAGATTCTTCAAGTAATAGATTTTTTAAAACTATTTTTAAAGGATTAAAGGTAATTAGAAAACATGGTTAACTAAACTGTTCTAATTGCCGTATGTGAAACTTAGAACCAAACACTGTAGAATACATCTGCTTTTTAAAAAGTACACAAATAAATTTAGTAAAATGACTAAAAATCTGGGATGTATCAAGCTGCAACAAACGTCTAAGAATTTGAAGTCATACAGTGTGTTCTCTGACTTTAACTATGCAAGAAACAGTACAAAAAATATATTAATGAAAAATTGTCAAATATTTTGGAAATTATTTAATAGATACCTAATTAACATATAGGTTTAAAAAATAATAAAATGAAAAGTAGAAAACATGATCAAACCAAAAAATAAAAATATAGCACATATATATACACACACACACTAATATATGTAGTAGTGTTTACAACTATACATTTAAATGTATATATTATAAAATGAGTTGAGGTTCCATATAAATTTTAGAATTTTTTAATATTTCTATGAAGAATACCATTAACATTTTGATAGGGATTGCATTGAATCTGTATATTGCTTTGGTAGTATGAACATTTTAACAATATTGATTCTTTCAATCCATGAACATGAAATACCTTTTTGTTTGTGTCCACTTCAACTTCTTGAATAAATATTTTATAGTTCTTACTGTAGAGACCTTTACTTCTTTGGTTAAGTTTGTTCCTATGTATTTTATTTTATTTGTAGCACTTGTTAATGAGTCACTTTCTTGATTACTTTTTTAGATTATTCGTTGTTGGCATATAGAGATGTTACTTTTTTTTTTTATTATTTGTTTTGTTTTGTTGTGTGCTTTTTGTTTTTTTGTTTTTTTTTTTTTGAGACAGAATCTCTGTCATCCATGCTAGAGTGCCGTGGCTCAATCTTGACTCAGTGCAAACACCGCTTCTTGGGTTTAAGCAATTCTCCTGCCTCAGCCTCCCAAGTAGCTGGGACTACAGGCACATGCCACCACACCCGGCTAATGTTTCTGGTGTTTTTGGTAGAGACAGGGTTTCACCACATTAGCCACGACGGTCTCGATCTCCTGATCTTGTGATCTGCCTACCTCGGCCTCCCAAAATACTGGAATTACAGGCGTGAGCCACTGGACCCGGCCAATGCTACTGATTTTTAATGTTTATTTTGTGTCTTGTAACTTTATTGAATTTATTTATCAATTCCAATAATTTCTTGGTGGAATCTTTACATTTCTTCAAATATAAGATCATATCCATGCAAACAAGGATAATTTCACTTTTTCCTTTCCAATTTGGATGCCTTTTATTTATTTTTCTTGTTTGATTCCTCCTACTTAATGAATAATCTCAGCATCTATATCAAAATGTTAAAAAAAAGTCAGGAAATTAAACTCAAAGGAAGTAGAAAAATGTCATGACAGAAGGTTTGGGGTAGAAAATCATTAAATTTATGTTTAAAAAGGGAATGAAGAAACTAATAAACCCCTAGCAAGAATAATAAGGGAAAAAAGAATTCTAAAAATACCAAAATTAGTAAGGAAAACATTGACATTACTGCAGATAATAAGGTAAAAATACGTAAATTTTAAAATTTGGGTCAAATAACTTTCTAAAACCTGAAACTTAGCAAATCAAGATAGAGATTCTTAATAATGCTGTGTGGATAGTTGGCAATATGATCTAGTTTTCCCAGGATAGTTTTCTAGTTTACTCCTTTTGTTCTGGTGTTCTACAATTTTAATTTTGTTACAGATATTTAAATTATTTTAATCAAAGTATTATCATTAATATTTCATTTCAAATATGTCAAGGTGAGTTTAGAAAATGTTCATACTCTGTGAATTGTGTGTAATAGACAGGCTTCTCACCTAACATCCGGTTAAATAGTAAGGATGATCAGAAATAATTGTTTCTATTTTTCTGACAATTTCTACACACAATGCAACTACATTCTTCTTTTGCAGAATGCTAATGAAACAAGAACCCTTGATTTAGCAAGGACATTGAAAGTGAGGGGAAACTAATATATTCTGTTCTTAAGTAGGGGAAGTATTCAACACTGCTGCTTCTAGGTGTACAAGATACAGGCATCTTGGTCCATGCTGTAGTCTTTGGTTTGCATGAAGTCACCAAGCCTACATTGAGGATGCCAATAAGAAACTCTGGGAATAGGTAAGGTAATGACAATGCTGGCCTCAGGGATATACTGATTTTTTTTCAGATTCTAAGACAAAGATAAATGAATCTTTTCTTCCTTTACATCAGTCAAGATCTAGACAGAATTCAGGATTAGTAGTTTATACTAGGTAATTTATAAGACTTATAATGAGGCTGGTTATAAAGTTGAAACAGGACTAGAAAATCCAATAAGGAATAGTGTATTACCACCTCAGGGCTAACAAATGTAGGGAGCTATTACTATACCAATGTCTGAAGGTTCAGTAGGAAGGAATGATTATTAGCAGACAGAGATGGTGCCTGTAAGGAGAGAGTTTTCCACTAGGAATCATGGCCTACCATAAACAAAGCAGGCAACCCATGCCTAAGCAGCATGGAGGAAGTCAAGGGAATAAACGTCCTGACCTCCATCTACTCTGACCTGTTTGACTGAACCTGAGAGCATTTCAGACACACGGGACTAAGATGAAAGAAGATTTATGTTCCAATTCTTCTATTCTGACAGGTTGTGATTATTTTGTTGCTTGAGATGAAATATAAATATGTCTCTGATTAGTTCACTTAGTACAGTGGACATCACACTTAGCACAGGACCAGCAAAATAGATCCCATGGGTCAAATTCAGCCTGCTGGTCAAATCTGGCCCACTTCTTGTTTTTTGTATATATTGGAACACAGCCCTGCCTCTTCATGGCCATGTTTGATCTGCAATGACCAATGGCTACAAGAAGTTGTGGCAGAGATCACATAGTCTGCAAGTCTAAAATATTTACTCTCTGTCCCTGTTCATAGAAAAAATGAGGAAATAATTTGTCTTTAAGGATTCCTTTCTATTTATGTTTTGAGTTTGGGTCTTTTTTTCTTTGTCTTTCATCGTACTTTACTTGGAAGTCAGGAGAAACTGCTTCAGTATGCTGTTGCAGATGTGTTGCAGACAGTTATAATCCTCTGCCTAGATTTGCTTTATTTGTGGCAATTTAACTTATCCAGATCTCAGGAAGAAATAGATTAGACGATATCTAAGGTGGTTTGAATTTCTAATCGTCTGAGTAGAAAAAAACAACGTAGTTATAGATTATTAAACCCTACACTGACATTCTTCAAACTAAGATGAGAAAATCTACATCCCCTGCCACATTTTATTTACATTCATTAATTGAAGTAGAGAAAAAAGTTATAGCACATACACATAAGCATGTATACTAGAAAGCAAAATATTTGCAAACAACAAAATGACTTAAGGAGTTGTGCCACCCCATACTGACAATTTTGGAAATATTAACTATTTGGAAGATAAATATTTGGACGATATTTGGAAGGTAAATATTTGGAAGATATTTGGTAGATAATAAAGGAAGAAAATATGTGTTTTCTTCCGTAATACTTTATTTTCTCTACACAGATATGATAATACAGTATTCTCCTATGTAATTTGCATTCAATTATTATGTAACTGGTGTCTACTATGTGCAATTAAGACATTCATCTCAGTGTTTAGGTGTGCTAAGTAATGAAGCCAACTATGCTGTGGTTTTGAATAACACAATTAAAGAATAAACTGAATTTATTGCTTCCTGATGGAGACTATGAAGACCTCAGGTGATACAGGAATGAAAATGTTAGGAATTGAGGGTGCCAAGACACACCTATCCTTCAAAATGAAACTGTCAGCATTATTAGTGGCCAATTAACTCCAGAAAGCCACCAAAACAAAAAAGTTTCAACCCATGGGGAAGTGTGTTACCAACTGCCTCCTGCCAGATTCAGAATCACAGAATCACGATAGTGTGGAGGCACTAGCTTACTGTTTTACACACAGTAATAGACAAAATGTAGGAAGAAAGAGAGGGAGCCCAACTCCAAAGTGAAACATACTTGGTGATTTTCAACAAAGTGACAAGCAGTTCAGAGGCATACATTTAAAATAATCAGAATATTAAGAAGCAGACAAATATTTGTTCTATTCTTCTTGAGGAAATGTAGATTAAAGAAAACATAAAAATTAAATTCCCACTCACTAGTAAAATGTGAGACAAGGTTATTCACATCTGAACAAACTACACTTCCTATCCTTGGGTTGATTTTTAAGAGGAGGATAAAGAGAAAAGCCAGAGGACTCCCTCCTAGAATTTTATGTGTGATGAAAGAATAATAATTCTACTCTATATAAATAAAACAGAAAAATAGGGAAAGAAAAAAATAGATAAGAATCCTAGAATAGTACACTAAGATTTATTTAAATCTGTAGTCTTTCTCACTCAGAAAAACAAAACATTCCATTAACTGACTCTTTTACATTCAAATATCTGACTTAGAGTAATACAGTATCATAAAACATCTAAATAGGTAATCAGAAAAAAATTTCATATTACATATTTTTAAAGTACATATTTTATACTTTTAGTATATGAATATAAAGAAAACTAGAGAGAAATCTAAGGAATAAAGATACTAATAAAACAATCAATCAAAATAAGCAAAAAATTAACCTTGTCAAATAATAAAGTTTAGGTGATTGCCTAATTATAAGCAGACTGTAGGTCAATCTTCTGGGATATGTTCACTGCAGAAATTTAAAAAGAAATTCTTAAGTCACTAATACATGCGTGAAATTGTGAGTGAAGCTCATCAAAAATACATTCAGAACCTATAAAAAAGATGAAGAAAAAAACAGCAGTGAGATTTTTTATTGCAAGACTGGGTTATAGAGGTTACTATTAAGTGTCATTTTTATGAAAAATAATCTCAGCAAAAAAGTGTAAAGAATACAGAATTAAAATATAAATAGCAGTATTTTTATTTATTTATAAAACATATAAACATATTTATGCTATTGTATCTACAAACATGAACATATTGCTAAATTAAAAATATACTTTTTAATCCAAGTTAAACTAAAATTCATACTAGTTCTATTTCTAAAGGAAATTTAATAATATAGGAAAAATTAATTCCTGAAGCAGTACATACTTAAATATATAATATTTTTAATATTTAGAAGTTTGAATAGGCTAATATTGTAATGAAAAAGCAGCTACATTTGCAGGATTGCTATATATTTACCTTCACATAACAAAGGAAAGTTCATCATAGTAAGAGACATTACAAATATATCCATTGAGTCAGTGTTTAAATTTCTTTTTCAGGTAGCAAGTCCTCTTATCTTAAACCATTATTTACCAAGAGAGTGTTAAAAACATAGTGACCTTTCACATGCTAAATCAGTTGCTGTACAAAAATGAGAAATAAATAATATAGAAAAGTAATGTTTAGTTATTTCATCTTCAAAATAAAAGCACTCCATAAGTATATGCGTGTGTAATTCAGTGATATTTGTGATAACAAAATATGTAAATCAAATGTCTTATCAATATGTGTTTGGTTAAATTAGTCAGTAAATATTCACACAAGATAATTCCATATTGTTACTTTTAAAAATAAGGTATTTTCTGGATATACTAATGTGGAAAAACATCCAAAATACATTATTAGATGAGCACGGTAAGTTATAAAACGGTATCTAGAGTATCATACTGCATAAATAAAAAAAGTTTCAGAAGAATAGGTAGAGCAATCCACATATAATAATGATGATGATGATGATGAAGACATTAGGCATAATTTCTCACTCAAGCTACATGTTGCCTGTGAGTCAGCTCCTCCAAGTTGTGGCTTTGCCTCCACATTTCTTCTCCCTACAGGACCAGGCTGAAGCAGAAACCTATCTCTGGATGCGCTTTTTTAGAGGGAGAGGGAAAGATACAGGGTCTCTAGCCGATCCATTCAAATGAATTTAAAGCAGGGTTTGGGAATGACATTTATCATGGTCATATATATTTTCTTAGCCAAAGAAAATCCTGTGGCCAAGCCAAATTCTAAGTCGAGGAAACAAAACATTGTGAGTAATGTCCGAAGGGCGAGGATGTAAACTTATCTCACTTTGACAGAGCGGTGAACTGTGAACAATAACACAAAATCTATTATACTACTCAGGAAATGGTTGAAGGGAGAAAGTATAAAATTTATATTATGGAAAAAACCTTTCTACATAAAATTGCCCATTAATAACAATATGCCATGAAATTTAGATTGCATAATTTCAAGTTATAAGAATTTTTTTAGATATAAATAACTTATTTCTAAATTCTCTGCCTTCCTTCCTCCTTCCTTCTTTCCTTTTGTTCTTCCTCACTTTTCCTTTCTTCCATTCTTCTTTTTTTTTTCATAATGCAAGGCTATGTAACTTGCATTATTTTATTTAAATACATTAGACTTTGTGCTTACTTGAGACTTAGCATCTTTGAATACTTAGTAACTGCAAGCACTATACATGTGTGTAGATTCTTCACAAACCTAAGCTAAAATAAGTAAAAGCTACACTCCTGAGTTCAAACTTTGGCTCCCCATGCTCCCTGACGGACTTTATGCTAATTAGGGTCCTTGTGCCTGTGTTCTCTATAAAATAGAGAGGATTATATAATACCCATCTCAAAGAGTTGTTGCAGGGGTTAAATCAGTTAATATAAGTGATTTTTATGATGATACCCGCATATAGTAGGCAGTAAATTGTATAAGCTCCTATTACTGTGATATTCTTTTTATAGGTGATGATACCTTTATTCAGAGAAGTCATGTTACCTTCCAGTGGAAGACTGGAGTTTGAATCAAGATCTAACTCCACAGCCATTGTCTTTTTATCCATGATATATTCTGTCACAGTAGTTTGATACATCAAATTTGCTTATTTATTTATAAAGAGTCACTTATATTAACATATCACAGTGTGTAAAGATATGCATAAAAATGTGGGGAAACTGAGCATATTACAAGTTTTCCTGAATCACATAATTAGAATGACTTTAGGGTCTGATTGTGAGTTGTATAGTTGACTTAATGCCCATTCAAATGTAATTGGAGCAATAAAGAGTCATCACTGATAATATATATAAATGATTCATAGGAAATAAAAATATATAGAAAATATATTTCTAAAAATGCATCAATATGTAGAATTAAAATATGAATAGCAATGTTTTTCTTTATTTATAAAACATATTTATACTTTTGTATTGGTAAACACCAAAAAGTTACTAAGTTGAAGAATTACACTTTTTAATCCAAGTTAAACTAAAATTCATATTCATTATAATTCTAAATCAAATCTAATAATATAGGAAAGATTAATTCCTAAAGCAATATATACAGGCTTAACTACATAATATTTTTAATCCTTTGAAGCTTACACATGAACTTTGGATAACTTAAAATTATTGCAGTATTTGAGTCACTTACCTTTATCTCAGGTGTCCTGTCATTCCTGAAATTTGGGTAGACATCATTCCATGAGTATTCATGCTTATGGTAAGAGCTTTCCCTTACAGAGGAGTCATATATACATGTACTTTAACATATGTATCAATGTACTTTAACAATTATTTATTGGACAGCTGTCATTCTCTGAACCTCTGCTATTATCTTCATTTATACTGATACCTTCATCTCTCAAAATACATTTAACTTGGTGCAAAAATATTATGTCAATTTTACCATTTGCCTTTGGGAATTTCGATTTTCATATGCCTGAACTTCTGCACATTTAAAGGAATTGATATATATTAAATAATATGTTTTTCCTTTTCATGTATTTCTTCACCATCTTTACATCATTCGTAATGGCCAGACATACTGCAGGATTTTTAGCAGACATAGAAATGAGAGGATAACTTCATTCAAATAAATTTAAAAATGATCTTAAGTACCTGCTTGCTGTAGTTGTTGAATTTGTTAGATATCTCCATTATTGTGTTGGCCCACTGCATCAAGTTTCATCCCATCGGTCCACTTGACCCTGCATTGTTCCATGTCAATGGTTAGATTGTGTCCTCAAGGTCATGTAAAAGAATTTTCCAGAACTATAGAAACCCTCAATACATGCTTCCTACTTAATGAGTCAACAGATCCCTGTTTCCATGGTAACCTAGCTTCCAAAGCAATCTTTATAAACACATCCTTGGAAAATGTTTGTAGAGGTGCACTGATATGTATTTATTTAAAATTTTTGACACTGCCCATTGCATGATGGGAGAAGGAATGAAGAAAAGGTTTATTTGGAACTTAAATGAAGACATCTTTCCTAAATGAATGCATTTCCTTATGGGTAGATGATTGGCAATTTTATTACAGAGAGAGGTTTATATCCAATAGTCATGTAAAAGAGTATCTCAGTTTGAATGGAAGATAGTTCAGAAGTCTAATAGACAGATTTTAGAAGAAATAAAATGATTTTTTGATAGAAAATTGACCATTCAGGTAATACATTTACTTATTTATTGTCCCCGCTCTTCTTGGCACCTTTAGTTTTGGGAGAAATATTTCAGAGTGCCTCACATTCTTATAACTGTTATCCATTTTATAAGAAGCAGTTTTTAGCCAGAGCACACACAAAAGCAAATATTTGATATTTATTTCTTAAGTTATGTTTTGATAGTACCTAGTCATGTGTTACGACAATTGGAGTTTTTGCCTGGGAGAGTGTTCAAGTAGATGAATGCATTAAATTTTCACAAAAACAGCTGCTCATCCTCATTCTCCCCTTCAGCCAGGATTATCAAAAGCACTCCAAATATGAAGAAGGGGCAAAAGTACATTATTTTGATTGACTCATTGTCCAAGCTGCAAAGTTGGTTTTGGGGCAATTCAAGTTTCTACATTAGGATCTCTCTAGATTGAATTTCAGTCTGATGTCCCAGCAAGTCTGTTTCACCAAAGAACATATATTAACAGTTTTCTTTAATAAAATCTATATAGTAAAATTATTTATAGGGATAACATAGATTAATAGCCAATGAATTCTTGTGTGTTATATTTTACTCATTCCATTATGCAGAGTAATGTGAAAAACAAACATTCTTGTATTCAGTTAGTAATGCTTCATAAGCCATGAAATTTGGCTATTTGAATAGAGCTGTGTGATTATTCTAATTACATCAGACTTTGGCTTAAATCAGCAGGTGTCCTTTCATATTGTTCCACCTCAGTTATTTTCAGTATCTTCAAATGAATAATTTTCAATGTGCTTTTAGACATAGATTGGCAACCACTAAGATTTTATTTCACTGAATTCTTAAATGTCACAACTTTCAAGTGTGCAAATAATTTGACATCTCACTTTCCCAAGGCCTTGTAAGAACTATTCTTTTTCTGTTGTCCAATCTGGAGTGTAGAACAGAGTGATCCCGGCTCACAGCAACCTCCGCCTCCTAGATTCAAGCGATTCTCTTGCCTCAGTCTCCTGAGCGGCTGGAATTACAGGCACATGCCACCATGCCCAGCTAATTTTTATATTTTTAGTAGAGATGGTGTTTTGTCATGTTGGCCAGGCTGGTCTGGAACTCCTGATCTCAGGTGATCTGACTGCCTCGGCCTCCCAAAGTGCTGGGATTACAGGCGTGAGCCACCACGGCCATCCCTTCCTTCTATTTTCTTATCTTTCTATCACCCACACGTAACTTAGCTGGTGACTATCGTAGATACATTATCCATTGGAAATGATTTTTTTTTTTTTGACTTTTTTTCCTTCTGAAATAGTGACCAGAGATACTGAAAGTGTGACTGCTATGTCAGCCTGTGTCCTAGGGTGTAATCTTATGATAATATAGAATAGTATCTACAGCTGACTCTGTAGTATGATCACAAGAAATAAACTTTTGTGTTTTAAATAGCTGCTATTTTGTTACTGCAATTTTGTTACTACAGAATAACCTAGTTCCACTGATAAAATACTCTAATTATTAGGAATTGTTAAGTGATTATATCCTCTGGAGTACAAGACCCAGTGAAATATATATAGACATATACATATGTCTCTTTCTCTATCTATACATATATATATATCAGATTTCTAATAAGTAATTGTTAAATGAATGAAATGATACATCAACAAATGTCGATATGCATGTTTTATCTATAATGATTGATTTTAGTTGTCAACTTGACTGGAATAAAAGATGTCCAGTATCCAGATAGCTGGTAAGACATTTGAACCAGCAAACTCAATAAGGGAGACCACCTTCACCCAACATGGATGGACATCGTCAATTGACTGAGGCCAGGACAGAACAAAAAGGCAGAGGAAATGTGATATGTATTTTTTTCTCTCTCTCCCCTGGAGATGGAAACTCTTCTCCCGCTCTTGGATATGAGAATTCCAGGTTCTCTGGCCTTTGGGCTCTGGGACTTGAACTTTGTGCACTCTCTGCATCCCAAGGATCTCAAGTCTTCAGCTTTAGACTGAGAGTGAGTCATACTATTGACTTCCTTAATTATGAGGTCTTTGAACTTAAAATTAGTCACACTGCTGGTTTTCCTCATTCTCCAACTTGCAGACAACCCATCTGTGGGACTTCTCAGCCACCATAATCACTTGAGGAAATTCCCCTAATAAACCATTTCATATATCTATATCTGTCTATAGCTCTATCTATCTGTCTGTCTATCTATCTATCTATCTATCTATCTATCTATCTATCTATATCTTATTGGTGATAGTTATAAGAAAAATATCTGTTGAGGGAATGAAAGAGTAAATATCTATACACAAATTTCATTTGAAAGGAGAGTGTCTATTAATTCTGAAATTATACTCAAATTTAGAATAGGTGGTAGAGTTTTAGCATATTCAGTTCGCTGTAATAGTTTATATTAGTTTAGATACACATACTTTATTAAAAAGATCTTTCAACCTTTGAAAAGATGATCAAGAATGTTCTTGTAGTTTTTGATTTTTAAGGATCTTTCAGTTAAATTAAATACATTGCATTCAACTAATTTCATTTTAATCATATGTCTTGGAGTATTAGTGTGCATTTTATTCAATAGGCACACAATTTATAGGTTTAACAATGCCATGTCTTAATAGGAAGCACATGATTACTATAATAATTCATTACTAATTAGAATTTCCAGATTCTCTTTTGACCCAAGACTTCAATTTACCTTAAAACTCTCAAATTTGACTTGCTAAGACCATAAAGAGTTTGCAGAGAAATTATCTGATTTTAATATTTTGAATTGGAAGTCACTTAAATCAGTTTCCATTTAAAGCCAATGACATAAACATGGTAATTTATAACTTCATGGTTTTACTAACCCAACCATTTACCGAAGAATAAAGATTTGTCTTTTCTTATAAATAATTGCATCTTTTTCCAAAATAGCCCGTTTTGTTATTTTTATGGAATACACTCTTTCAAGGTGCCAAAAATTATATAATTCAAGAAGGAATAAAGAATATTTTTGGTATACAACGTGAGACATTGCATTATTAATATTGTGTTCTTTCCTTTTCAGTGCATTTGGAATGCAGGACTTAGTGAAATGTCTAATGTCTACTCAACTCCTGGCTTGGCACTTAATAAACACAGAACAATGTGCCATTCGCCGAATTTTCCCTATATCAGATTTCTTGCATTCATATTTGAAAATTTTAATATAAAAAGTTAGTGGCAGACTTAATATGCCACAAGTGATGATTATCCTAATAGTGACCACATGTAAATTAATTTGAATGAACATAATGAGGTAAGTACTGAAGTGTGTAATTTTATTCACTCTGTAATTTGAGTTTTATTAAACTCTAATTTGATAACAGTCTTTATTCAAAATAGTCAATTTGATTCAATAAAAATCACATTTTGATTATTTTATTTTCTGTATATCAGTTTAGTCATGTATAATTACACTCTTGCTTTGTTGTTAGGCTCTTTGAAAAATTTTTAAATTTGGGTAAAGGAAGAGTGTATAATCACATATGTGTTCTCTGATATTTGTAGTTGTCATTGAGATCCATATACCATATGTCTGTATTTTAAATAATAAAGTAAAATGCTAATGGCATTTAAGCTAATAGCATTCAATTTTTTTTTTTTTAGACAGAGTCCCACAGTGTTGTTCGGGCCGGAGTGCAGTGGTGCCATCATAGCTTACTACAGCCTTGAACTCCTGGACTGAAGTGATCCTACAACATCAGCCTTCTGAGTAGCTAGGACTACAGGAACACACCACCATTCCCAACTTTTATTATTATTATTAATTTGTAGATGTTGGTCTCACTGTCTTTCCTAGGCTGGTGTCAAACTCCTGGGCTCAAGCGATCCTCCACCCTTGGCCTCTCAAAGGCATCAAGCCTTCTGTTCTTTCAGTAACTCTTCTTATTGCTAAAAATGGAAGATATGAGCTGTATGTAAGTATTATGTAACATTGTTTAAGCCTGACACAGAATATGTTTAAGGCTCTATTATTCCTATTACAGGTATCATAAACCACTGGTAAAATATAAATCTGAGGGAAGCATTTAATTGCACGTTTAGTGAAGTAATGCTACTTTCTTATGATGACAAAGAACTCTATAATCCCATCATTTTACATACAGAAAAGTAGATGTAATACTTAAGTAATGAATACTAATGTATAAACCAACTATGACCAGTATTATATTATTAAATGTCGGTGACTTCTCTGTATCAGATAACAATATTCTGCTTTATGGACATCTGTAAAAAATTCACTTGATCTCTTCACACTTAGTCATCAAGAGATGAATAAATTAAATTTTCCAAACATAGTCACAAGCAAACAGCTTTTTATCTAACCACGTTAGACATTACAGTATTCTTTTAATAAGGATTCCATAATCATGCACCTAATACAGCTTAAAACTGTGTGTCAGTGTTAACCTGCATTGTATACATTTTAGGTTTTCTGACAACAATAGAATAAAGGAAATTATTTCTTAGGTTATTTTTCTGACTTTTATGGTACATTGTTCTCAGAAAAGAAAAGTTGGAATAACATTAATGTTAGCTTTTGAATCGTAATTAATGGAATCATTTCTAAATGACATGTGAATTGAAGAGGATTTAAGTACTTTTCTGACAGTGTATTAGTCTTTTTCCACAGTAAAATTATATTTTCCCTGGAGAACATTTCCTTTTTCTACCTCAAGTCAAAAAACATGTAAGTAAATATATTATAGCTTAATAATTTGGTAAAATATTAGTGACCAGATCATCTCAGGTAACACAGAATGCAGATTTCACTGTGATACATGGTTCAGAATATTGTTGCAACCACACAAATGCATACATGTATTGTTGTCCACATATTTAACCTCTACACAATGTTTTTGTCTTGTCTGTTCCATTAACATATCTTGAAAATTTGTTTATATCAGTTTCTATTATACAATGGCCCAATTCTTTTTCAATAATACATTTTCTTCTATTGTATAAACATAAATAATTTATTAGTCCTTTACTAATGAATATATATGTTTATTTTATTTTTTATCCTATTACAATCACTGCCAAAAATATGACATTATATATGTGGTATTTCGCCTGTGCAATTTTGCCTGATACATTTTTACAATTTAGTGCCAAAATATCATCTAAGGAGGTTGAGTGATTTACTCCCACCCTGACAGTGTCTAACAATGGATGTTTCCCTAAATTTTGTACAATCCTATGTAATAACAAATATTTAATACTGTCAATAATGTAGGAAACAGTATATGGTAGTTTTAAACAATATTGTTATATGGATGAAATTCAATATATTTCCATAAGTGGAAACATGTACTTTTGCTGACTACCTTATTATGTTCTTTCATATAATTTATGTCCTTTGATATATAATTCTAGTTTAGTTTTGGGATCCAGATATTGAGTGTTATAAAAATTATAATACATAGATTATAATGCTTAATTTAATTCTTTAAGTGGAGCAAGAACTTAAAGATACCTGCAAAACAATCTCCAGAATTGTGTTAAAATTTTTTCAAGGTTATTATAAAAATTGTCAAATATATAAAGCAGAGAAAAAGTATTATAATTAAATATATGTTCCTTTCACCTACTTTCAATAATTATTCGTATTTTGCCAAACTTATTTTCTGGTTTCACTAATCTCTGGAAATAAACACATTGCAACCCCCATTCACAGTCCCTAGAGTTTCTTTTCAAGTTTTTTTTTTTTTTTTTTTTTTTTTTGGTCTGATTTCTTTAAGGAAAATCTGTGCATCTTGTCATTCTATCTTAAATACATTAGTATGCCTAATAAAGACATATTTTAAAACAAACTACCTTTCTTTTAACAATGATACTGCAATGTCATCTAATATACATACTTAAATTTTCCCAGTTGTTTCAAAGATGACCTTTTACTGTTTATGTGTTCAAATTAGAATCCAAAAAATACCCTCATCTTTTTTTGGTATACCAGTTAATTCTCTTTTTTTTTTCTCCTTGCAATCCCCACACCCTTTATTTTTATACTTTTGAATTTGTGTAGCAAATGGATGCAAAATGACCTAATTTTTACTATAATAACTGATGGCACTACTAAATATCACATTGATTCTTTCACAGGTCATCATATGGGGCTTGGTTGTTCCTCATTTCTGCCTTCTCTATATGGAAGATTAAATAACTACATTGTTTTTTCAATTCTAATGACATTTTAGCAAAATATTGATCATCAAAAGCAAAATCAGCACACCCAAAAATTTGTACATAAATTTAGTAGAAGATAAACAAAACCTTATGGAGAAAATTAATAAGTAGGAAGGTAAGAGTGTCTATATTCATATCAGATAAAACAGAATTAAGTCAAGAACAGAAAAAGTCATTATATGATCAAATGATCAAACAAGCAAGAGGATATAACAAGTCTAAACATATATATATATGTGTGTGTGTGTATATATATATATATTTGTATATGTGTGTATATACCCAACACTGGAGTCCCCAAATTAATAAACAAACTCAGCATTAGACAGACCATCTAGACAGAATCTGTACAGAAAAACATTGGATTTAATTGGGACTTTAGACCAGATGTACCTAGCAGACCTTAAGAGAACTTTCTATTCAATACCTGGAGAATTCTTGTGGGAATTCTTTCTATTCCCACAAGAAACATTCTGAAGGATAGACCACGTTATGCCACAAAGCAAATCTCAACAAAATTTTAAGAATCAAAATCATATTGAGTATTATCTCAGACTACAATATTAAAAAACTAAAAATAATTGCCAAGAGGAATGTTGGAAATTATAAAAATACATGGAAATTACAAAACAAGCTCCTAAATGATCACTGGATCAATGATGACATTAAGATTGAAATTAAAAACCTTTCTGAAAGAAATTCAAATGGAAATATAATGTACCAAAACTAGTGGGAAACAGCAAAAGCAGTACTAAGAGGGAAATCTATTGTGATTAATGTTTATGCCATAAAAGTAAAAATATTACAAATTAACAATCTAATAACGCACCTCAAGGACTAGAAAAACAAGAAGAAACGAAATATGAAATTAGTAGAAAACAGAAATAGTAAAGACTAGAATAAAACTAAATGAAATAGAGACTAAAGAAACAATTCAAAAGTTCAATAAAAGGAAAAGTTGGTTCTGTGAAAAGATAAACAAAATCGATAACCTTCTAGTTAGACTAACCAAGAAAAGAAAAGAGAAATCACAAATAAACAAAATCACAAGTGAAGAGGATACATTATAACTGATATTACAGAAATACAAAAGTTCATCAGGGACTATATTGACAAACTATACACTCACAAACCGGAAAACCTAGAGGAAATGGATAAATTCCTGGAAACATAAAACTTACCAAATGTGAATCATAAAGAAAAATGAAACCTGAATAAATCAGTAACAAGTAGTGAGATTAAGTCAGAAATAAAAACTCTACCAAAAAAGAAAAGCCCACGACCAGATGGATTCAAAGCCAAATTCTTCCAGACATACAAGGAAAAACTGGAATCAAACATCTTTAAACTATTCCAGAAAGTCAAGGAGGAGGAGAAAATCCTCCCTAACTCATTTTAAGATGCCAACATCACCCTAATACCAAAACCTGACAAGGACACACACACACAAAAAGAAAACTACAGGCCAATATCTCTGATGAACATAAATAAAAATGCTTAAGAAAATACTAGCAAACAGAGTTCAATAGCATATCAAAAAGAAAATACACCAATATCAAGTGAGATTCTTGCCAGTGGGGGTTCAATATACAGAATCAATAAACATTATAAATTATGTCAATAGAATGAATGACAGAAACTATGTGATCATTTCAAAATAGAGCAGAAAAAAATTTAATAAAATTCAATATCCTTTCACAATAAATACTTAGAGTATTGTGTTTGTTTAGAACAAACTAGGGATAGAAGGAAAATATCTCAATATAATAAAGGCCACGGACAAACACACAGCTAACATCAATCTGAATGGGAAAAGATGTAAGCCTTTCCAGTAAGGACTGGAGCAAGACAAGGATGCCCACTTTCCCCACTCATTCAACATGGTACTGGTAATCCTAATCACAGCAATCAGGCAAGAGAAAAAATAGAAGGCATGCAGTTTGGAAAAGAGGAAGTCACATTGTCCTTCTTTGTAATAATATGATTATATATCAAGAAATACCCAAAACTCCATACACATTAAAAAAATAATAAAAAATAAATGCACTCTTAGATTTCATAAATCAAGTCAGAAAAGCTGCTGGATACAAAATCAATATACAAAAATCAGTAACATTTCTACACACACTAATAATGATCTAGCTGATAAAGGGGTGAAAAAGGAAATCTCATTTACTATAGCTACAAAAGTAAAAATACCTAACAGTAAATTTACACAGGTGAAAGAAAGCTGTATAAGAAAAACAACAAAACACTGATGAAAGAAACTGAAGACGACATAAATTAACGGGAAAACATCCCAGACTCATAGATCAGATGAATATCATTAAAATGACCACATTGCCCAAAGTATTCTACAAATTGAATGCAATTTCTATTGAAATACCAATGTAACTCTTCATAGAATTAGAAAAAAAATTGTAAAATTTTTATGGAGGCAAAAGAGAGCCCAAATAGCCAAAATAATTATGAGCATGAGGCACAAAGCTGGAGAAATCATATTACTTAACTGAAAAATATAAGGCTATAATAACCAAAACAGCATGGTATTGGTATAAAAATAGACACATCAACCAATGGAACATAATAGATAACCCATAAATAAAGCCACACATTTAAATTCAACTTACTTTTGACAAAAACTGGCAAGAACTTACACTGGCAGAAAGGACACCCTCTTAAATAAATAGTACTGGGAAAATATAAAAGTCAGGTATAGAAGAATGAAACTAGACCCCTGTCTCTCACCATACACAAAAATCAACTCAAAATGAATTACAGACCTAAATGTAAGATCCCAAGCTATTAAAACACTAGAAGAAAACCTAGAGAAAACTTTCCTGGGCATTTGTCTAGGCAAAGAATAAGACTGCTGAAACACAAACAAGAAAAACAAAAATATACAAATGGGACTTAATTAACTAAAAAACCTCCTTTACAACAAAGAAATACACAACAGATTGAAGAGACAACCTTCTGGATGAAAGAAAATATGTGCTAATTGCTCATCTGACAAGGGACTAATATCTAGAATATAAAAGAACCTTAAACAACTCATCAAGAAAAAATATTCATGTAAAAGTGAGCAAAGAATATAAACAGGCATCTCAAAAGAAGATATAAAAAGATCCAATAAGTATATGAAAAATACTCACATCACTAATCATCAGAGAAATGCAAATAAAAACACAATTGGATATAATCTTACCCTAGTCAAAATGGCTATTACTATAATGACAAAAAAGAGCATATTTTAACAAGGATATAGCAGAAAGGGACCTCTTACACACTGTTGGTGAAAATGTAAACTAGTATAGCCACTATGGAAAACAGTATAGAGATATCTGAACAAACTAAAAATAAAATTGCTATTTAATACAGCAATTCAGGTTCCAGGTAACTACACAAAGGAAAAGATATCAATAGATCAAAGGATACCTGAGGTCATGTGCTCACTGGAGTACTATACATATAATATGAAAGATATGGAATTAACCTAAGTGTTTATTAACCGATGAGTGAATAAACTATGATTTTTATACAAAATGAAATACTATTCAGCCACAAAAAGAATAAAATCATGTCGCTTCCCGCAACATGGAAGGAACTAGAGGTCCCTGTCGTAAGAAAAACAAGCTCAGCATGAAGAGACAAATATTGCATATTCTCTCTTACATGTGGGAGCTAAAAAAAGATGAGCACATGGAGATGGTGGAAAAATAGATAACAGGGCCTATGAAGGATGATTGGGAACAGGAAGGAGGAAGAAGAGAAGTGGGTTAAAGGGTGCAAACGTATAATGAGATAGAAAGAATAAATTCAATATTTCACAGGAAAGTAGGATGACTATATTTTTAAAAAATGTATTGTTCTCAGGTGATAGACATCCTAAATACCCTGACGTTATTACCAGTCATTATATACATGAAAAACATTTATCATGTATTCCATCTATTTGCATAAATAAATAACTTTTGTAAATGATAATTTACCTGTAGATTTCTAGATTTCTACAGGTAAATTTCTAGACTTCTACAGGTAAATTATCACACTGAAAATAATTTTAGAAAATTGACATCTAATGTGCTGCAGAAATGATGTGTAATAATTCTGGAAAAATTAACAGATATGTTTTTATACTAGCAGATTAAAGTTGTTCCTTTTTAAAAAACAATAAAAAGCATATATCTTGTGGCATTTGATAAATTAATTATAGTGATATAAACCTAAGCCATGAACATCCACATGTATGAGACAATAGAATATTCATTAAAAAATAATTTTGGAAATTTTTCTATTTATTATGAAAATGTAAAATGACAACCCTCAAAATTTCCAGACACTTCTATGCTGAGCTGGAATTCATCATTAAATGAAAAATAACATACACAATGTACAAAAATTATGTTATAATTTGTGTACAAAAAGCCTGGAAATAATATCTCTTTGAATGGATATATTTTTGCAAAGAAATCTCAAGAAGGGTAGGCAGAAAGCTTGCAAAAATACTTCCTAAGAAGCATAGAATTTTAGTGGATAGAGGATAAGCATGGTAAGACTGTTCACCTCTTTTACATTTTTTATTTTTGGTATTTTCAAATATAACTAATAAAATTAAAGAAATAAATATAAAATATCAGGAAATTTTAAGAGGGATATCTTAATGTCATTGGGTAGAAAGATTTTTTAAATCAATGCATATAAAGAAGAAACCAGAAAAAAAATGTGTTTAGAGAAAGGTTTCTTAAGGAATAAATGCAGAATTTACCTTGGTGGTAGTTCAACTTTTTGTTAGTTGACAATCACTGGGCTTAATAAAATTATTCATGTATATATCAATAAAATTATTCATATATATATATCTTTAATTAATGGTCCTGTGAAACATCTACACAGCTTGTTACTTTGCCTGGCTCTTTCAAGTATTACCTCATAGTTTAGTTGAGTTCTTTTGATTTGCACTTACATTAACATGAGGACTTGCAAATAAAGAACCACAGCATAAAATGCAAGTTCTCACATGATTTCTTCTGCAGGTCAGTAATCTAGATCTGCTCTATGAGATACAGATTGCTGATTTTTTTTTTTTTAACAAAGTATGTTTCATGCATCAAATTGCTTTAAAACAAAGAATAAATTCTTCCAAGACTAAAAGAATAGATTTTATACACAACAGACTAGAACACTTCATAATCTGCCAACAGCGATAATTATAAGATCAGGAAATCTGTAATCATTATTAACTATTCAGACCTCTTAACAGCATTTCAAGTAATGAAGAACAATCATAGGACATCAGCACAATGAGGTTCATTTTTCAGTGGGGCAGTGAAGCAGCTAGCATGCATATTACTGATTCTAATAAACTATAAATAGTGTGTACAACTGTATAGACAGTCATCTATCTTATGAGTGACAGTAACTGGAGTAGTTACGAGATTTTAATACTTTCCAGAATTTGATAAATGTCTGTTTACAGCATTCATTCTCTCTGTAATTATAAATACTCCTGTGATAATCCTCATCAATTTATGACACCATACTAAACATCCTTGGTCTACTTTACTATTTATTCCCTCAGTTCCCTTCCTTCATTCCTTAAATTTGGCAACCTGTCATGGACCCTGATATCTTCTTAAATAAATATTGTGAGTACTGACTGGATCTTTTCAAGAGCTGTGTGATAATATCTTATATTCTTAGAATTTTAGGAACAACAACGACAAAACTCTTCAGTGATGAGGTGATTGGAACTTTACAAATGACTCTTAGATGCCTACGATATTCCAAAACGCAGCTGAGGGACACCCTCATTTAAGCAGAATTGACAATAAATGTTAAGTGGGCAAGTCTATGACACCGCCTATGAACAAAACATGTGCACGTACCTTCCTTCATCAAGAGCATCTCTACACTTAGTTTTTGATAATATTCTGTAGATAAGGCCATACCTAAAAATTAGCTGGGAGTGGAGGCAACACGCCTGTAGTCCCAGTTACTTGAGAGGATGAGGAGGGAGGATCACTTGAGCGTAGGAGTTCAACAGTGCAATAAGGTATAAGCTATGATCATGCTACTGCACTCCAGCCTAGACGACATGGAGAACCTGTCAAAAAAAAAAAAAAAAAAAAAGAAAAGAAAGAAAGAAGGGAGGGAGGGAGGGAAAGAGGGAAGAAGGAGGGAAGGAAGGAAGGAAGGAAGGAAGGAAGGAAGGAAGGAAGGAAGGAAGGAAGGAAGGAAGGAAGGAAGGAAGGAAGGAAGGAAAGAAAAAAGAAAGAGACCATATCTTTTATCTACCAATTCCTCCTCTTCTGCATTTTGCTAATAATGTGAAAAATATTGAGTCCTAGTTCAGTACTAAGAATTGTATTTAAGTTCTTCACATCTATTATTTCATTTAGCCTTACAATAATCCAATGAAGCAATTTATTACCCTCACTTTAAAAAAATGAAAATCAAGACTCAGTGTTATAAACTAACTTAGTGTCAGAGAGTTTTTATTTCATTGAACTTTCATCTACCTTGTTCGTACAAGGTATATTTTTAATTTTTAGCTTTAACAATAATAAATTATGAAGATAATTTCAGGAAATAGTCTACAAAGATAACTATTTATCTTACCTTATTAGTGATGTCCAGATCTCATTTTCCATGATATTATAAAATTAACTGAAAACAAAATTTCTTGAACAAAGTTAATGATGTTTAAAATGGCTATACAGTTTAATTTGTCAAAAATTGACTGGTTGGTTAAGGAGTTAATCAGGAAGAGTTGAGGAGGGGAACACTGGCATGTTCTTTTACAAGAGGAAGAAAAAGTGTTATTTGACCTTTCTATTAGAAAAAATTTCACTGAGACAGCTCTCTCCCTCCCAGTCTTCCTTCTTTATATTTCATCCTCTTAATTTTTTGCTTTACCTGTTATATAAATAAATTTTTCACTTTGCTTCTTTATTATTTTTCTCCCCTCTGTCCCTTATTTTCTTTCCTCTTACTGCCTTTCTTTTGTTCTTCTTTCTTCCTCCCCTCATTTTCCTTATGTTATTCAGTAGAAAACAGGCAAAATCATGAAAAATACCTAGATTTAGAATTTGAAAAATTGTTCCTGCAACCAAGCCGGGTCCAGTTGCATTTTCTCGAGGCCCAATAACAAGAAGCAGACAAACTAGGAAAGAAGGAAATTTATTTCTGTAACTGAATACAGGGAGAAGGCCGGAGATAATTCCACCAGACCAACTCAAAGTGTTACAATTTTCTTAGTGCTTATACAGGTTGGAGTTATGTACGTACATGCGGTACAGCATTCACCTGTCTATTGGTAACTAATTTTGTTTCAACTAGAAAGTCAGAGGCAAAAAACTGCTTGCTAAGTCTAATTAAAAGGGCCCCAGTACCTTCAAGATCTGTCTATTTTGGTACCGGAGTTATTATTTCTTGCTTATGTCCTTTACAACTTGGTCAGGAGAGCTGCTTTAAACTCTCCAATGAATCTATTCAAACAGCTGCCTCTGTTACCTTGATTTGTCACAGATTCCGTCGACCCAAGAAGGATCCTGGTACTGGGAATGTAAGATTGTGTCTATTATTTTGACTTTCTCCAGGTTATGGAGAAGACTATGAAAGGCTCCTACTGACCATATGTTTCATTTCTAGCTTTAATGGCTGGGCACCGATTTCCCCAGGTTTAACTCTTTGCTCCTTGTTAAGGCAGTGCTGTGGAAATCCGTCTGGTAACTGGAGTGCTTTGGTCTGTGTGACAGTCAGCAGGCCTGTCTGTGAGATTGTCAGGGAGAACTGGCCTGTTACAGAATCAGTCCCCTTCACCTGGAGAGTGTTCTCAACTCTTCATTGGCAGCATCAGAGAATCAGAAGGGGCCTTCCTCTATGCTAGGATGGCTTATCAGAGGCGTATTTGCCTAAAGCAGGATGGGATCTTGGAGTAGGGACTGACCAAGTCTGAAACAAGAGAACAGAGGTTGGCTTTCCCCTTCCCTTTAATTTATTCATCCAACAGATATTTAGAGAACTATGAAGTGAATAGCACATACATGCCCTCAGGGAGAAAACAGCAAAACACTAGTTAAACAAATAATCAGTCGTCTTTTGTGCCCATTTGAGACATTAGATGTGCTTTCTGTGGACTACATCTTTTCATATATTCTTGAAAGTTTTGCATGTCTTGTGTTATCCTGGTATTCTAAGAAACTAGCAGGTACTATTAAAAGTACCATTTGATGTCTTGCTATAAGCCTACACTGTCCAATATGACAGCCACTAGCCACATGTGGCTAGTAAGCACACAAAATATACTTAGTCCATATTAGGACGTGCTGTAAAAAATATACTGTGTTTCAAAGACTCAGTTTGAAAAAAATTGCCATAGGTCGGGCGTGGTGGCTCACACCTGTAATCCTAGCACTTTGGGAGGCCGAGGTGGGTGGATTGCCTGAGCTCAGGAGTTTGAGATCAGCCTGTGCAAAGTGGTGAAACCCCATCTCCACTAAAATACAAAAAATTAGCGAGGCGTGGGCGGCATGTGCCTTAGCCCCAGCTACTCGGGAGGCTGAGGCAGGAGAATTGTAAGAACCCAGGAGTCAGAGGCTGCAGTGAGCTGAGATTGTGCCAATGCACTACAGCCTGATGACAGAGTGAGACTCTTTAAAACAAAAAAAGAAAAGAAAAAGAAAAAAATGCCATAAAAGATCCCATTTATATGTTTATATAAAAGATCCCATTTATATTCATGTTGTTGATACAAAATTTTGAATATAAGATTGTTATATAAAATGTATTATTAAATTAATTTCAATTTTTAAAATGTGACTACTAGGAAATTCAAAACTACTTATGTGGCTTACATAATTATTTTGCACAGCATTGCTCTAAGAAAAATATATGTAAACAACTTTACTGACGTATGACCGTTACACAAAAAGCTGTACATATTTACATACATATTTAAGGTGTACAATTTGATGAGTTTAGAGATAAGTATACATCCATGAACCAACACTACAATCAATGCCATAAACACATTCATCATCTCCAAAAGTTTTCTCTGGCTCCCTTTAACTATTATTACGATAAGAGCACTTAACATAAGAACTACCTTCTTCACAAAATTTTAAGTTTACAATACAGTATTTTTAACTATAGACTTTACGCTGTATAGTCGCTCTCTAGAACTTATTCATTTTTTATGACTGAAACTTTGTACCCTTTAATTTTCTTTACACATTTTTATATTTAATTAGAGGAAATTTAATTTTTTTTTGTACTTGAAGTTCTGGGGTACATGTGCAGAATGTGAAGTTTTGTTACATAGGTATACACGTGCCATGGTAGTTTGCTGCACCCATCAACCCGACAACTACTTTAGGTATTTCTCCTAATGCTATCCCTCCCCTAGCCCCACACCCCCCAACAGGCCCCAGTGTGTGATGTTCTCCTCCCTATGTCCATGTGTTCTCGTTGTTCAACTCTCACTTATGAGTGAGAACATGTGGTGTTTGGTTTTCTGTTCTTGTGTTAGTTTGCTGAGAATGATGGTTTCCAGCTTCATCCATGTCTCTGTAAAGGACATGAACTCATCCTTTTTTATGACTGCATAGTATTCCATAGTGTATATCTGCCACATTTTCTTTATGTACCCTTTGACTATTACCTCTGCATTTCTTCCTCCTCCTGCCCCTGGCAATAAACATTTTATTTTGCCTTTTCTATTTTGCATGCCCAAGAGAGATTCCTATAGCAAAACACTATTTTCAATTCCGTATCTATGCATGAAGAAACTGTCCATGTAGAAAACTGCCAAAGAGATGTTAAGGTCTAATCATTTCTACATTTATTCATGTTCTTCAATAATACTGATAAATTAGACAAGCATGATTTCCCATATAGAAACAGTTTTGCAATTATTCAAGTATAAATCTTGCTGAAATGAAATAAAATCTAAATTTTATTATACATTATGCAACCTGTCATTGATAGATGTAATGTATACTGTATACTGATCTATAGTTTTCCAGGGCCTATCTTCACTCTTTTATTGAAAATGATCCAATTTAGTCAAGACTAAGTCAATACATATTTGTTATGTTTTTTACAAGTTTCAATGATAATTTGCCAGCCAATGCTTGTATTGACTTCCCCTTAGTTCACTGCTGAGCAAGTACAAATGTTGCAAAGGATATATAGGGATAAGGATAGAAGTGAAATAGAAATAGTTCCCTGGCATCTCACTAGGCCCTCATGGAGGCAACATGGAAGTCAATCCAATATTGGAGATACATCAGTATTCAAAATCTCAGAAGTCTCTATACAAATAACTGAGGTTACCCATAGTAACTTATTTCCAAGTTGTCTTTCTTCTATAGTATATTAGGGATTCTACAATTTAGAAAATAATCATAATTTCCCAGCAAATCTGAAACACTCATAGCAATGTGATGGAGTAAATCTAGAGTTACAAGGTTCGCAAAAATCTGGATTCAGTTGTCAACAAACATAATAGTGAGTTAAAATCCTTAGGACTTTATAGTCATTCAGACTGGCTTCTTTCACTAAACAATATGCATTGAAGCTTCCATGTCTTTTTGTGGCTTGACAGCTCTTTTTAAAAAATAATCATTGGAAAGTATCTCATTTAATGAATGTAGCTGAGTTTGTTCATTTACATACTGAAGGATATCTCAGTTACATCCTGTTTGGGGAAACTCGAGTAAAACTACCATAAATGTGCACAAGTAGGCTTTTTTGGAGACGTATATTTTCAGTTCTTTAGGGTAGTGCAGTTATTGGATCCTATAGTAAGATTATGTTTAGCTTTATAAGAAACTGTCAAAGTGTCCTCCAAAGTGTCTGTATCATTTTTGCATTCATAGCAGGAATGAGTGAGAGTCCCTATTGTCCCACACCCTTGCCAGCATGTAGAGCATCTTTTCACATGCTCATTGGCCATCTGTACACATTTATTGATGAGGTGTCTGTTAAGATCTTTTGCCCACTTTTTTATTGGGTGGTCTGTTTTTGCATTGTTGAGTATTGAGTTATTTGCATATTTGGGGTATAAGTCCTTTACCAAATATGTGTTTTGCAAACATATGATCCCAATCTGTGGCTTATCCTTTTGCTCTCGTATCAGAGTCATTCACACAGAGGTTTTCCATTTTAATAAAGCCTACCTGTTTTTTGTTTCCATCCATCATGCTTTTAGTGCTTTATTAAAAACACCACTAAATCGAAGGTCATCTAGATTTATCCTGTTTTTTTCTGTAAGTTTGATAGTTTTGCATTTTACATTTAGGCTTATGATCTGTTATCAGTTAATTTTTATAAGCACTGCAATATCTATGTCTAAATCGTTTTTTTCTTTTTGGCATATAGATCTCCAAATATTCTAGCACTATTTTGAAAATACTATCTTTGTCCATTGATTGCCTTTGCTCCTTTGTCAAAAATAAGTTGACTATGTCTTTGTAGGTCTATTTCTGGGCTCTCTATTCTATTTTATTGTCAGATGTGTCTATTCTTTCAGTAACAGAATGTTTTCTTGATTGCTGTGGTTTTGTGGTAAGTCTTAAAGTTCCATAATGTCTGTCCTCCAATTTTATTCCTTATTTTTAGTATTCTGTTTGCTGTTCTGTTGCCATTTTGTTTTTGTTTTATCTTTTCATATAATTGTAGAACCTGTATGATAATACAAATTAGCTGTGGAGTTTCGATTTGGGTTGCTTTCACTCTATAGATCATTTTGAGAAGAATTGACATTTTTATAATACTGACTCTTCCAAGTCATGAGTATGAAATATGCCTTCATTCACTTAAATCTTTGATTTATTTCATGTTTTTTTACTTGTACATCCCATTCATATTTTGCTAGATTTACCCCTAAGAATTTCATGTTTTTATACTATTGCAAATGCTAGGGTGTTTTAACTTTATGGTTCATTGCTACTAAATAGAAACACAATTAAATGTTGCATATTAATATTTGTATTTAGTGACCTATCATAATTGCTTATTAATTACAGGAAGATTTTTTTATGATTTTGAGGGATTTTTCTACATGGGCATGTAATCTATTAATAAAAACAACTTTATTTTTGCCTTCTCTATCAGTATAACTTTATTTCCCTTTCTTGTCATTTGTACCAGCTAAGATTTCTAGTACAAATGCTGATTAGGAATGGTGAGAGTACACATTCTAGTTTTGTTTCTGGTATTGGAGGAAAGCAATACATGTTTTCATTAAGTATGATGTTAGCTGTAGATAATTTGTAGATGTTCATTACCAAGTGTGCAAGGTCCCCTCTCTTCACAGTTAGATGAAAGTTATTATGATGAATAGGTTTTGGATTTTTTCAAATACTTTTTCTGCATTAATTGATATAATTATATGATTTTCTTCTTTAACCTATTGATATGATGGATTGTATTAATTGATTTTTGAAAGTTGATCCAGCCTCAAAAATCTGGAATAAATCGCACTTGGGCATGTTATGCAGTATTTTATATATTTCATATACTTATAAATTTAATTTGCTACATTCTTGTGGATTTTGCATTTATATTTATGAAAAATATTGGTTTGTAGTTCACCTGTTTTATAATGTATATGGTTTTGGTATTAAGGTAATGCTGCTGTCATTAAAATGTTTGGAAATATTCCTTCTGCCTCTATATGGAGGACCCTATAGGAAATGGATATCATTTCTGTCCTAAATGTTTGGTAGAATGTACCAAAGATGCCACTGCTGCAAAGCATTTCCTTTTTTATAAAGGCATTAGTTACTGATTCAATTTATATGACAGATATAAACCTTTAAAATCATCTACTTCTCCTTCATGAGTTTTGATAGGTTTTGTTTTCTAAGAAATTGATGTATTTTATTTAAGTTATCCAATTTGTGAGCACACAGTTGTTTATGATGGTCTTTTATTTTCCGTATGTTCATGAGATCAGTAAAGGAGGCCCTTCTTTCATTTCTGTTATTTGTAATATATGTTTCTCTCCCTCTCTCTCTCTCTCTCTTTTGACGATCTGGCTCTAGGTCTATCAACTTCATTGACCTTTTTTAAAGAAACAGCTCTTGGTATGGTTGAATGTCTTCATTGCTTTCCTTTTTTACAATTTTGTTAATTTCTACTCTAATTTTATTACATTTTTTTTATTTTACTTGCCTTAAATTGCACCTTTTTTCTAGTTTCCTAGGGTGAAAGTTCAGAGTATCTTCTTCTTCACTTCTAATATATGCATTCAATGATCTAAATTTTCCTCTAAGCACTACTTTCGCTGCTCCCAACTTTCATTTGTATTTTCATTTTCATTTTGCTTAAAATATCTATTTTAAATTTCTCCAAAGACTTCTTATCTGGCTCAAGTGTGTATTCAATATCTGCTTTTTAATCCTGAAGTTTTCTTTTAAATTTTTCAGTTATCTTCATGTTATCGATTTCTAGTTTAATTTCATTGAGATCCGATAGCATATTTTGTATGATCTCTTCCTCATAATTTACTTAGATTTGTTTTATGCCCAGACATGATCTATCTTGGTGACTATTTCATCTGAACTTGAGAAAAATATACATTCTGCTGGCATCGGGTGAAGTATTCTATAAATGCCAGTTTGATCCATTTAAGTGATGGTGCCCTTCAGGTTAACTATACACTTACTAGGTTTTGGCATGCTTTATTTATCAAAAGTTATGAGAGCTATTGAAGTATGCAAGTTAATTAGTAAATTTTTTTTTTATTTCTCCTTGCTATTTTATCTGTTTTGATATTCTGTGTTTAGCTGTATACATGTTATGGCGTATACAACTTTTTGGAGAATTGTTTCTTTTAACATTACACATTGTCTTTTGCTATATATGATAATTTTCTTTGTTATGATGTGCGCTTTGACTGAAATTAATATAGCTATTTCAATTTTGTTTTGATGAGTGTTAACATGGTATATCTTTTTCTATCTCTTTACCTTTCACATGTCCGTTAAACATGTACCTCTCAAGTGGGTTTCTTAAAAGCCACATATAACTCTGTACAGATTTTTAACCACTATGACAATCTCTGCTTCTTAATTGGTATACTTTGACAATTCACATTTAAACTTATTCCTGATATAATTGGATTGATATCTACAATTTTTAAAATAGTTTTATATTTATCATACTTATAATTTGTTTTATTTTTTCATTGTTTTTCTTTCTTTTCTGGTATTACTTGAGCATTTTATATTATTCCGTTTTCTCTCCTCTTTTAGTGTATCATTTATATTTATTTAGTAAAATGTTTTAGTAGTTGTCCTGGAGTTTGCAATAAACATTTAAACTTATCTAACTTCAATGTCAATACTATACAGCTTCACAAGCAGTGTAGATACCATATAAAAGGTTTATTCTAATTCTACCCTTCTTTCTCTTATCGAATTGCTATTTTCCACTTAACTTATCTATATCCTATAATTGCCCAGTAGAGATGGAATATTCCTCAACTTACAATGGGGCTAGGTCCCAATAAACTCATTGTAAGTTGAAAACATAGTAAGTTGAAAATGCATTTAATATACCTGACCTACTGAGCATCATAGCTTAGCTTAGCCTAGCCTACTTTAAACATGCTCAGAACACCTACATTAGCCTACAATTGGGACAAATCATCTAACACAAAGCCTATTTTATAATAAAGTGCTGAATATCTCATGCCATTTGTTGAATACTTGCATATATGGTATCCCTTTAAAGTTATACCACAATTCTCAGCTTTGTTTTTTTTTTTTTTTTTTTCAATTTTTATTACCTTATCTATTTGTCTTTTAGAGAAATTTACATTAACAAATCTTCAAATTCTTTGATTTTTTCCTTAGCTGTGTCCAGTCTTCTGATGAGCCCATCAATGGCATTTCTCATTCCTATTACAGTATTTTTGATTCTAATAATTTTCTTAGAGTTGCCATCTCTTCGCCTATACTACCCACCTATTTTTATATACTATCTGTTTTTATTAAGCATGTTTGTATCAGTCTGTTCTCATCCTGCTATGAAGAAATAATCAAGACTGGGTAATTCATAAAGAAAAGAAGTTTGATTGACTTACAGTTCCACCTGGCTTGGAGGCCTCAGAAAACTTACAATCATGGCAGAAGACACCTCTTCATAGAGCGACAGGGTAAATAACGAATGCCATCAGTGTAAATGCCAGATGCTTATAAAACCATCAGATTTCATGAGAACTCACTCACTATCTAAAGAACAGCATGGGGGAAACCACCCCATGATTCAATTACTTCCCATGGGATCCCTTCCAGGACATGTGGGGATGGTGGAGAATGCAATTCAAGATGAGATTTGGGTGGGGATACAGCCAAACCATATTAATGTTAATCATATTGACTTAAAATTCCGTTTGATAAATCCAAACTTTGTCATATCTGAGTGTTTTGTGTCTTTAGACTGTGTTTTTTCAAGTCTTTATAATGTCTTAGTTTTATTTTGTTTAAAGCCATATTGGATTTCACCAATAACTGCAAATAATTATGAATAAACCACTATATGAGTTGAGTATAATAAAACATTTATTGAGCATTTACTATACAGCAAACACTTTTAGTCAACATACCTGTGTTATTTACTCAATTCAACTGAAAATAAATTGTTATCTTCCTTTTACACAAAATGAAAATGCAAGCTTAAAATGCCAAATACTTTTGACAAACAACGAGTGAGCAGTGTAAAGTAGATTGAAGTTTTGTATATGACATTAATTCTGAATTACATTTCATAATAAATCAACAAAAACCATCTCAGTTTTAGGGCAAAAATAAAAAACCAACAAAAATGCCTATATTCCTGAAAGATAGAGGAAAAAAAAAAAAAACAGATTTTTCAGGGCTAAAGCATATTATCAAATAAAATAAATCAGAATTACTTCTCAGAATAAAATATCTTATTCAAGTCAAATCTATTGAAGTAAAACTTCAAAAAATGTAAATTTATAGTATTTACAATAATAATATAAACAATGCTTGGGTATTTCTTATGCTTAAAAATTCTAAAAGTAAATTTTATTATTCTGGAAAACATTGAATTATGCTATGGAAAGCACAAAAAAGGACTTCAGTCTAAAGTTTCATAGAAAATTGTATTATATCTAATTCTCAGTACATCCCTATTCATTTTTTAATCATTTTAAATATTTTTAATATTGGAATGACCCTAAGAACAGTAGCTCTAGAAATCTTCGGGTTTATTTTTCTATAATTAACACACATTCTATATTCTTAAAACGTAGAATGAACTGAATCTGAAAAACGTTGGTGACATAAGGTAAAATGGATGTTAAAATAGAAACAATTTAAAAACATGTTTTTTTTTTTTTTATTTACTTATTGAACACCCAAGTAAATAAGATGCTATTGAGTAACATGACATGGTGCTGAATCTGAAATATCAAATTTATAAAATTAAAATACTTGATCTTTCTAGATTCTTCCAGATTTTCCAAAAGATTGGCACAGAAAAAACTCTAGTAATTCACTGCACTGAACAGCATGAACTGGAATGGGCATGTTAAACTATCAGAGCATAGAGTGATGTTGTAAGAAAATTGAACAACATTTTGTAAAATGTCAGATACCTTTTAAATGTTCTGGGAATGAGAATGACATCACAAATATGAAAACATGACATTATGAAAATATCAGTCTAGCAGTATTGCTTAAGATGGATTCCAGGAGTCCAGAATGAAAACAAAATAGCAAGCCAGAAGGCCTGGTGTGACCCATGCTTCCATGGATAGGGATTGAACTAGGTCAATGGAAATCGAAGGAAAGGAAATTGGAGTGTATAAAGAGACAAAAGATAGGAAAGACCAGAAGATTCTATTTTGGAACAAGGATGAGGGAGAAGAGAACTTTACAAGCTCGAGGTGGTAGGGGAATTTTGCTACCACCAATGAAAATTTGCAAGACATATAAGTTCTACCAGTAACAAAAAGCAATGTTTTGCATCAGAATAAGCCCTGTGTGTTTCTTCACAGTAAAATGAAAATGTAGTAAAATTATTTCCCCTTAATTTATTTTTAATTTAATTAAGAATTAGAGAATGGGATGTATATAAATAGAAGTTGTTTTTTTTTTTTTTTTTTTTTTTTTTTTTTTTTTTTTTTTTTTTTTTTTTTTCACGACTTGATGAATCTGTCAACAGGCTAACCAAAGAATTTTGAGAGGGTAACAATTGCAAGTAAATAGAAGAGGTTGAAGAGAATTTAAAAACAAAAACAGAAACAAAAACCCCTAAAAAATCAAAACCGTAGCTTAATCATAAAAGTAGGGCTGGGCACAGTGGCTCACGCCAGCTGGTGCGGTGGCTCACACCTGTAATCCCAGCACTTTGGGAGGCCGAGATGGGCGGACCACAGGGTCAGGAGTTCGAGACTAGTCTGTTCAACGTGGTAAAACCCCGTCTCTACTAAAAATACAAAAATAAGCCAGCCGTGGTGGTGCGCGCTTGTAATTCCAACTACTCAGGAGGCTGAGGCAGGAGAATCGCTTGAACGTGGGAGGTGGAGGTTGCAGTGAGCTGAGATTATGCCATTGCACTCCAGCCTGGGCAACATAGTGAAACTCTGTCTCAATCAAAAATAAAATAAAATAAAACTAGATTAAAGCATAAACCTTAATCAAATGAGCAGTAGAAAAATAAGGCTCATACTAAATCAAAGGCAAGCATGGCTTCTGAGTTTTCCTTTACATTTTTGTAGAGACAAACTTACTTTGAATTTATTTACATTTTAAACCTATACAATGTATGAGAGGATGCTTTTATTACTTTTAAAAAAAAATTGTGATGAATATGGGGAGTTAATAATTTGAAACAGTAACAATCCGTATTTTCAAAGTCGTTGTTCCTTTGCAGTGTATTTCAGAAAATCACTACAAAAGTTATTTGGAATTCTTATATAAAGGGAAAGATAGAAGTATAAGGATTAGGTTCTAGAAATTACCTTTCAATTGAAAGCCTTTAACGATTTATAGTTTCTATTGCCACAATAATGGCAGCATGCAACCATTTGTGTTTTACACATTAATGTTTACATAAGAAAGAAAATATATATTTTTATTTTAATAAATAACTCAAAAAGGACCAATGTCTCCCTCATCTTTCAATGTTACTGAGCACAGTGAAAATCCAAATATGTCGATTTTCCCACCAGCTTTTTAAACCAAAAGTGTTATTTTTCCTTTCTGGTATTCAGATTTTCAACATTAATTAATTATTTCACATTTCTGCTTTAGAAGTTGTGAATGGATTCACCATTTGTTCAACTGAATCGTCGGTTTTTTTGTTTTGTTTTGTTTTTTATTGATATACAATACTGACTAAGTCACAAGAATGTAGAATGCCCTTACATACTTATTTAGGAACTTTTTATTTATTTATTTTACATAAAGGGACTTTTTCGGTCTTCATATAATTCCAGAAAACATTGGCTCCTTTATTCACTGGGTTGGTTGAATGAGTTATGTAACAAAACTGAGGTTAAAAGGAAAAAAGTTTGAGAGGTCCACAACCGCTTGAGAAATCTCTAACCTGGATAAATTTTATTAATGATTTACTTAACTATTCATCAATACAGATTATTTTAGCCTATTGCTTATTCTAATTATAGCTTATCAACTAATGTAAATATTTAATCTCAGAATGATATTCTGGCAAGTACATTTGGATAAAGGTTATGTTCAAGGTTTTCTTTTTATTTTTTTAATTGACATAAAATAATTGTACATATTTATGGAGTACATAGTGATGTTTCAATATATATATTGTATAGAGATCAGATTAGGTTAATTAATATTTCCATCATCTCAGACATTTACTATTTATTTGTTTTGAGAACATTCAATACCCTCCTTCTAGCTATTTGAAGCTATATTGTTAACTATAATCATACCACAATGGTGCAGAACACTAGAAGTTTATCCTTCTTGGATAAACTGTAATTTATCTTGGATAAGCTGTAATTTTGTATCTTTTAACAAATCTCTCCCTATCTTCCCCTTCCCCTTCCTCTTCTCAGCCTCTAGTGTCCTCTGTTCTATTTGTTTCTTCTAAGAAATCAACTGTTGGACCCGGCGCGGTGGCTCACGCCTGTAATCCCAGCACTTTGGGAGGCCGAGGCGGGCGGATCACAAGGTCAGGAGATCGAGACCATGGTGAAACCCCGTCTCTACTAAAAATAGAAAAATTAGCCGGGCGCAGTGGCGGGCGCCTGTAGTCCCAGCTACTCGGGAGGCTGAGGCAGGAGAATGGCGTGAACCCGGGAGGCGGAGCTTGCAGTGAGCTGAGATTGCGCCACTGCACTCCAGTCTGGGCGACAGAGCGAGACTCCGTCTCAAAAAAAAAAAAAAAAAGAAATCAACTGTTGGGACTTCTATATATGAGTGAGAACAAGCGGCTACCCTTTGAAGCAAAATCCTTTGAAAAGGGTGATGTTTATTTAGTGTTCAAAACTCCACTCCTCCCTTTTGTTACTTAACACATTATAATCAGATTTTGTCAAGGTTGCCAAATAAGTCAGTTGTTATTAAATCAACTTATCCATTATTATATCTTATCTTACTTGATTTCCTTGGTACTTAACAGACCTTGTTATCATGTCTGCACTTGAATTGATGTCACATGTTCTTGTTTTTTCTTCTCTCTCTCTTGTTTTCTTTTTCCTGGGCTGGTTCCTCTTCCTCTCTCTGACATAGAGCATCTTATTTTTGGAGTATGTCAGGGATTAGCGATTGTGCCACTTTTTTTCTCCATCTACACATAGTTCCTTGGTTCTCTCACAATCAGGCACTAAAGACCCCCAAATTAATATACATAGCCTAGACTTCTCTCCTGAATTCCAGACTCACAGATGCGCTGATTACTTGATATCTCTACTACAATTTTTCATAAACAACTGAAGCTTAGTATTCCTAAAACTTACTCCCTGATTTTTCCATCCAAAGGTGCTCTACTATAAGATTTTCATTTCAGTTAATTAAAACTCTAAGGCTTTTCTAGTCATCTGTGTCCCTTTCACTAAAGGTAAAATTTAATTCACAGTATTTATTACAGTAAGAATTGATAAAAATGTCTCCTAACTGTAGTCTAATGTTTATAAAAGTTATGTTATTAGACACTGTGGAAACACAAAAATATAAGAGTCTCCTAGTCCAGACTGTGATTGAAAGCAGAGAGCAGTGATGTTGATTAGGAAGTGAGTCTGAAAGTTTGACATAGATTTTATAAGTGAAACTTTACGTATATGTTATATTTAATTAAGCTCTTACAAGTTGAATTCAAGAAATATATACTGAAAATCTATTATAGGTGAAATCCTGGGTTAGGTGCTAAAGTTTTCGTGAAAATGAACACAGTGTGATCTTTGACTTCAAGGAGAAAAGAAATAGATTAATTTTTATAATGAATGCCACTAAAAAGGGGAGAAAGTTACAGAAAGTTGAGAACGAAGAAAAGAAACCTGATATGCTCTCTAAAGGGCGTGTGATCCAAATATGAAAGAGAGTGGTCAAAGATTACGTAAGGCACAATCAAAAGCCAAACGTCTAGAAATGTGGGACAGAGCAAAAACATGAATAACAAGAAAAGAGAAATTGACACTAATGATCAAGTATCAACATCCCCAGCTTTTCATTTGGAAACTTGGCTAATTTCGTTGGCCTCTGTCTATACCTTTCACTCACAGGAGGAGTCTGTTTCTGATTGATGTGTTTGTAGAAGACAATTAAAACCGTTTCTGGAGTATCTCTTCTTTTTAGAACTAAGCTGTCCTCAGCATATACACATTCACTGCTCCATCATAGACCAGGCTTTTCACAGGTAAGGGAAGTTTGCAAATGTCAAGCACTGCCTATGACTGAATGATAAGGGTCTACTTCATAAAGGAAGGAAATATTATGAAATCCATCATGATTCTCTATTTTAAGTCCTATTGACCAATCAGCTTTATTAATAATGATGTTTGATACTCATCTTTCTACATCCTACTTCTCTCAATTGTCCATTCTAGAGATGATGGAACAGTTTAATATTAAACCCTAAATCCAACCGGGATATGATTGAAAAGTATCTACCACTGCATTCAGGCCAAGGGGATTTAAAAAAGACATATTTTTAATAAGGTACCTTAAATTAAAATGTTTAATCAGTATAGCATGATAGAAATAAGATTGTAAGAGAAGTAAATGAATGATGAATAAATGAGACGAATGAGGAAATATAATAATTTTGAGTACTTTTTAAATTGAAGAAACAAAAATGAAAATACCAGCATAGGAATGGTAGAAAGAAATATTTTTTTTCTTATTTATTTCATTCAAATTACCTTTTAGAATTTGCCATTTTCACAGAGGAGAAGAAGATTATAAAAAGGAAAATTGAATAGAGGAAGAGATAACTAACAAGAAAAAACATAAAGAGGATAACATCAAGGATGATAAAGAGATTAATTTCAGGTCAGATGAGGACTCATAGAAAAATAAAATAATAAAAACACATATTAGGAGCTAACCAAAAGGAAATATGAAGGAATTTACTTCAAATATTCTCATTATTGTCAGCCACAGTGAGATAAAACCTTCAGTCAAAGATGATGGTAGATTGGAAAGTTGCACAACAGTCAAAATTGTCCTAATAAAGTACCACTTAAAACTAATAAAGCAGTTACTAACCATAAAATAGCAACAGTACAATAGTAAAATAACATATTTTATGGTATCTAATATTTAAAATATCTTCTGAGACCAAGTATAATGGAAAATATCTTTCTTTAGGACAATAATCTCTTCTTATTTCCATTTTACCTAAATAATTGACTAAGATTCACAATATTTTGGTGCTGGGAATATATATATAAAAAATAGTAAAAAATACTGGTACAATATTTCCGTACTGTATTGCCTCCATTTCCAGAGGAATAAATATCTAATGAAATTTACAAATACTATACAATTGAGCTGCTATTTTTTAAAATGATCCAAAACTAAATAACACAAGGGAGAGTGCTTTATTTTATTTTTTCTCAATGAAAGAGAAGTATGAGGAAATCTTAGTGTACTACATAGACAGAAGAAAGCTCACAACTGAAATCGCCCTCAACCCCATAAATAAAACTCAATAAAATGTCAAATCTATTTTATATGACCACTATGATACATGGAATAACCTGATCACTGGCACTAATATATTTTTCAAACTATTTCCATGTTTGAAGTCTATTTAATGTTCCTAATACACAACATATACTGTGAATTAATTTCCTCACCCTTTTGCTCCTATATATAATAGGGTCACATTTCTAAAAATTCAGTAATAATACAATTATTTATGAATTATGTAATAATAATGAACGACATCTATATTTTTTACTACTATGAGCCACAGTGTAATTTCTTATAAGAAACAACAAAAAAATGAATTTTGAAATAAAAAGGAATCCTCATTTTAAGACAAAATGATCCATATTCAAAAACATTCTATAACACAAGGGAGAAAATACACATCCTCATCCACATTTTTCTTAGAAAAATCAATAAAGTATACTAAAAATCCATACAACTAGTAGCACAAGTTCTATTTATTTCTTATTTTCTAACATTGCTTTTGAAAACATGATTTAATCTTGAAATTAACCAAAACCTTTGTTTTTTTCAGCTTCTAAAATAAGCAATGACTGGGAAGTTATCAAAGAAAATAGACATAGTCCTGCTAAATCTTAGAGTGATATCAAATCTGCTCAAATTAGATATGACATTAAACGTTAAATATTTTTTTTCTTCTTATTTTCAGAATGCCAAGGTAAACAGGTCAGTAATTTTCAATGTATTGTAAAATATGTGATTAGATATACACGTATTCCTTCAGTGCCTATTTGACATCCTCTTTGTGGCATAAATAGGGATAGTTTGACTTATTGACTTTTTGTCTGCCTAGTGTAGAATTTACATGTTCACTCTTTCTTTATAAAAACATTGTTTCAAAAATATTCAGTCAATTTTCAGGTGGTGGCAATGACACAATAAGAAAATCACCTTTCTCTAAGAAATGCCAGCATTCATCCACAATTTACTTCAAAGAAATGAAAGAAGTGGTTAGATCTTTGTATAGAAAATATGTGACAAATTACTCATGTTGCTTCAGCCTCAATGGACATAGGTTGAAAATTCCCAAGACCATTTCTCCAGAAAATAGCAGAAAAACTGGTGCAGTTTGTACTAACACATAATAATGTCTCTCTAATTAGAAACGTGTGGATATTTGGAGACACACACACACACACACACCCCTCTTTTACACACATGTAAAGTGCATGGAGAACTTTACCAATTGAATTACGTATTTATTGCTACCTAGTGTAAATAAACTACCATAAATGTAGTGGCATAAAACAAGACAAATTTATTATCTCATAGTTTTTATGAATTAAGAGGCTGGTTACAGATTAGCTTGGTCCTCAGAATTATGGCTTACAAAACACCTTTATATTTATAGGTACATAACACCTTTATATGTAGTGACTTATCCTCACAGACTATGAATTACTGTGAAGCTAGATGAACCTAAGACTGAGAGACTAAACAGAAACAAATATCCAAAATAGTGAAAGGAGGAGACCAATGTGCTCTCACTCTGTTTACTCTACTCTGTCATTAATGTTTGTTAATATAAGGGCCTAAGGATTGATGTCTGATGACACGTGATAGAGGGAGACGATTGGGAAGTACTGCGAGTTTGTACCAGGCTGAAATCAAGAGTCTTTAGGGCTATGAGACTTGTGTCTCCCAAGCTTACTAGTCTTATGAGGAATTCAGTTTCTCGTTGTTGAATTGAAGTCCCTGTTTTCTTGTTGACTATTGAATGGAGACCGTTTTCACCTCCTACAAGCTGCTGTCAGGTCCTCGTCATGGGATCCCTTCCACAGACAATTTACAGCAGTTTTTTTTCTTTCTTTCTCAAGGTTAGCAGGAGAACATCTCTCATTTTGAATCTCCCTATCCTCTTTTAAGGGCTCCCTGGATTAGGTTTGATTCACAGAGGATAATCCCTCTTTTTCTTAACTCAAAGTCAAATGATTTGGGACCTTAATCATGTCTGCAAGGTTTTGTGTGTTACACAGCTTGAAGTACCCATATACCCTATTCACCATCCTACTCTCACTCAAATCGCATGAACTCATAAATTATGTCTATGAGTGGGTGGGAGTCTTTGGGGTCCTCTTAGAATTCTGCCTGCCACATTAATTGTCTCCCTCTATGACGTGTCATCAGACATCAATCCTTAGGCCCTTGTACTAACAAACACTAGTGATAGAGTAGAATAAACAGAGTGAGAGCACATTGGTCTCCTCCTTTCACTATTTTGGATATTGGTTTCTGTTTAGTCTTAGGTTCCTCATCTAGCTTCACAATAATTCATGTGAGGATAAGTCACTACAAATGAAGGTGTTATGTACCTATACATAGAAAGGTGTTTTGTGAGCCATAAAGCAATTATTGTACATAGGAATGTCAAGTGAAGACACAAGTATGTATAGTCATTATAGATGTATGAATATTGTGTATGTGTGTGTAATACAACTGCATATAGTATTATAAATACAATAACAAAAAAGCACATTTGTGAATTAGTGTGTGTGTTGCATATATATTACACATTTACTTAGTCACTTACTACCAGATACAATGCTATAGAGTGTCTTCATTGATTTGACCAGTAACCTTTAAAAGATTGTAATTTTACCAACAGAGCTTTAGTGTAATAAGGCCAACCACCACAATGATTTTTAGTTTCCCTTATTTGATCATTATATCCCATGTAATCCACATAACTTTGACTACTTCAATTTCTCTATGGGTGGAGTAACATATGCACTAAAGATTCTTCCCTCTTGGGGAATGCTTGATTCCATTATTGAACCTGTTCTATGCGAGGCATTATTGTATCTTATAATGCAATGTTTTTTGCAAGTTTTATCTGGTCCTTCCAGATAACTCTGATATTACCTGTAACTCTAATATTACCTGTTATTCTAAACTGAAAGTAAGAATTTTAGGACTGTTTATTAGAAAAGTTATTACTCTCATATAATATGAACCTTGGGAGCTACCACGAGTTTGGAAATTGAATGCAAATGAGAAAAGTATTATGGTAAGACTAACCTTGAATTACTTTCATAGTGCATTGAAAATTTAATTCACAAATTCAAATCTATACACTTTAATAATAAGTGGTAACAAATTATTTGTTACATATCTCAAATATTTGTCATACTTAAAGAAAGTGGCTAATAATTCTGAGGTTAGAGTAGAACAATAAATTTATATCAAGAACTAATAATTTTTTTTTTTTCCTAGCTGAGACCTCTTATTCACAAATTCTTAATTGTAGAAAAGGCAGGGACTATTGTGAAGTTTATTTGAAAAACAAAAATATTATACATTAGAGAGTACAAGTGAATACTTGTCCCTCAGCTAAGACAGACAAATGTCCAATTTGACTGCAGGACAGGTAGTATGTTACCTTCATGAAATAATCCACCTCTTTAGGAAATAACAATTAAAAATCATAAAGAAGATTTTGTCGCTCACTTCATGTGCAAAAGTTTTCTTAACATATTGTCCACAATAGGCCTCTAGATCGAATAGCTTCTACTCAAGTCTACCAACTCACTTAAGATCAAAAGACTTTGGGGATTAGTTGATGTTGTTTAAATAGAACAAATACCTAAAATGCACATCTACTTGCATACAATTATAAAGCATAATCTAGCACTCCTAAATATACACAAAAATACAAAAGAATGCTTAAAAATGTGACAGTGATCTTACAAAAAGTAAATCATCAAAACAGCATGTAATTCTCAGTTGAAAACCAGCAGAAGACAAGGATGTTTTCTCTTACCACTCCTATTCAACATAGTATTGGAAGTTCTGGCCAGGGCAGTCAGGCAAGAGAAAGAACTAAAGGGCAGTCAATTAGGAAAAGAGGAAGTTAAATTGTCTCTGTTTGCAGATAACATGATTTTATATTTAGAAAACCACATCCACTCAGCCCAAAATCTCCTTAAGCTGATAAGCAACTTTAGCAAAGTCTCAGGATACAGAATCAATGTGCAAAAATCATAAGCATTCCTATCCACCAATAGCAGACAAACAGAGCCAAATCATGAGGGACTTCCCATTCACAATTGCTACAAAGAGAATAAAATACCTAGGAATCCAACTTACAAGGGATGTGACGGACATCCTCAAAGAGAACTACAAACCACTGCTCGATTAAATAAAAGAGGACACAAACAAAGGGAAAAACATTCCACACTGAAGGATAGGAAGAATCAGTATCATGAAAATGGCCATACTGCCTAAAGTAATTTATAGGTTCAATGCTATCCCCATCAAGCTGTCACTGACTTTCTTCACGGAATTGGAAAAAACTACTTTAAATTTCATGTGGAACCAAAGGGAGACTGTATACCCAAGACAATCTTAAGCAAAAAGAACAAAGCTGGAGGCATCACACTACGTGACTTCAAACTATACTACAAGGCTACAGAAAACAAAACAGCATGGTACAGATACAAAAACATATATATATATAGACTAATGGAACAAAACAAAGTCCTTAGAAATAACACCACACATCTACAACCATCTGATCTTTGACAAACCTCCCAAAAACAAGCAATGGGAAAAGTATTCCCTATTTAATAAATGGTGTTGCAAAAACTGGCTAGTCATATGCAGAAAGTTGCAACTGGATCCCTTTCTTACACCTTATACAACAATTAACTCAAGACGGAATAAAGGCTTTGTAAGACCTAAAACCACAAAAACCCTAGAAGAAAACCTAGGCAATACCATTCAGGACATAGGCATGGCTTACACCTTATACAAAAATTAACTCAAGATGGATTAAAGACCTAAATGTAAGATCTAAAACCATAAAAACCATAGGAAAAAAAAAAAAAATCCAGGCAATACCATTCAGGACATAGGCATGGTCAAAGACTTCGTGATTAAAACACCAAAAGCAATGGCAACAAAAGCCAAAATTGACAAATGGGATCTAATTAAACCTAAGAGTTTCTGCACAGCAAAAGAAACTATCAGCAGCGTGACCGGGCAACCTGCAGAGTGGGAGAAAAATTTGGCAATCTATCCATCTGACAAAGGGTTAATACCCAGAATCTACAAATAAACAAATGTACAAGAAAAAGACAAACAACCCCTTCAAAAAGTGGGCAAAGGATATGAACAGACACTTCTGAAAAGATGACATTTATGTAGCCAACAGACATATGAAAAAAAGCTCATAATTACTGGTCATCAGAGAAATGCAAATAAAAACCACAATGAGATACCATCTTACACTAGTTAGAATGGAGATCATTAAAAAGTCAGGGAACAACAGATGCTGTAGAGGATGTAGAGAAATAGGAATGCTTTTACACTGTTGGTGGGATTGTAAATTAGTTCAACCATTGTGGAAGGCAGTGTTGCCATTCCTCAAGAATCTAGAACCAGAAATACCATTTGACCCAGCAATCCCATTACTGGTTAGATACCCAAAGGATTGTATATCATCCTGCTATAAAGACACATGCACATGTATGTTTATTGTGGCACTATTCACAATAGCAAAGACTTGGAACCAACCCAAATGTCCATCAATAATAGACTGGATAAAGAAAATGTGGCACATAGACACCATGGAATACTATGTAGCCATAAAAAGGATGAGTTTATGTCCTTTGCAGGGACATGGATGGAGCTGGAAACAGTCATTCTCAGCAAACTAACACAAGGACAAAAAATCAAACATCGCATGTTCTCACTCATAAGTGGGAGTTGAACAATGAGAACACGTGGACACAAGGGGGGGAACATCATACCCTGGGACCTGTTGGGGGTGGGTGGCTAGGGGAAGGATAGCATTAGGAGAAATACCTAATGTAAATGGCAAGTTGATGGGTGCATCAAACCAACATGACACATGTATACCTATGTAACAAACCTGCACCTTGTCCACACATACCCCAGAACTTAAAGTATAATAACAAAAGAAAGAAAAATATGCTACCAATGGCATAATGAATTCTTATGTCTCAGAATTTTTATTTCTATAAATTGAAAATATTTTAGAATTATGTAGGTGTACCAATTATTTTTTTGTGCAAATAACAGTGTAAAAAATAAATTACTGTCTTAACATTTTTTCACATTCTAAGTCCAAATCATTCAGATAACTCTTTTTAAGTAAGAGCCATCAAAGTCCCTTTTCTCTTTTCTTTATATAACAACATCCTCTGGTCTAGCATAAACATTGGTGATAGAGCATTAAAAACATCATCCACTAGTATGTATTATCTCCAGTATTTCTGGCCAAGCCTCTAAACAACATCCTGTAAGTTTTAATGTCAGTGTTTTCTTTTTAGGTATGTGATAAGCAGTCCTATTTACATATCTCAGAAAGAAAAAAAAAAAAAAAAAAAAAAAAGATAGGTTAATCTACTTTCAGGTTTCTTTCTTATTAAGTCCCAAAAAGCACTTAGATGTTATTCAGCAAGAAAATATGGGATCATTTTCATTGTTTCAACAGTATATATTTGCTTTAATAATATCAAATGTATTTTCCTTTACTCTGTCTCCATGTTAACTTCTTTTTTTTTCAGTTTATAGAATCTGCTATTTATTTATTTATTTATTTATTTATTTATGATATTTTAAGTTCTAGGGTACATGTGCACAACGTGCAGGTTTGTTACATATGTATACTTGTGCCATGTTGGTGTGCTGCACCCATCAACTCGTCATTTACATCAGGTATAACTCCCAATGCCATCCCTCCCTCCTCCCTCCTCCCCACAATAGGTCCCGGTATGTGATGTTCCCCTTCCCGTGTCCAAGTGATCTCATTGTTCAATTCCCACCTATAAGTGAGAACATGCGGTGTTTGGCTTTCTGTTCTTGCCATAGTTTGCTGAGAATGATGGTTTACAGCTGCATTCATGTCCCTACAAAGGACATGAACTCATTCTTTTTTTATGGCTGCATAGTATTCCATGGTGTATATGTGCCATATTTTCTTACTCCAGTCTGTCACTGATGGACATTTGGGTTGATTTCAAGTCTTTGCTATTGTGAATAGTGCCGCAATAAACATACATGTGCATGTGTCTTTATAGCAGCATGATTTATAATCCTTTGGGTATATACCCAGTAATGGGATGGCTGGGTCATATGGTATTTCTAGTTCTAGATCCTTGAAGAATCGCCATACTGTTTTCCACATGGTTGAACTAGTTTACAATCCCACCAACAGTGTAAAAGTGTTCCTATTTCTCCACATCCTCTCCAGCACCTGTTGTTTCCTGACTTTTTAATGACTCCCATTCTAACTGGTGTGAGATGGTATCTCATTGTGGTTTTGATTTGTATTTCTCTGATGGCCAGTGATGTTGAGCATTTTTTTATGTGCCTGAGTTAACTTCTAAAAGAACATTACTTTTCAATAGGGAATAATGTTTTTGTATATATTTTTAAAGTAAACATCATATGTGGTACTACTGATGAACATTACCCCATGAGGTGATGATAATATGAAATTATAAGAGAAGAGTAAGGTAAGAACTGCTTAGCTTTGTCATGAATTTCATTGGCTGCTAGTAATTATAAGATGCCATCAATAAATAGACACAATTCAATTTTTAAAATGTTTAAATAGCATGTCTTAAATTTGATGAAATATTCCATGTTATTCAATACAATATAGAGAAGAGTAAAAATTAGAAAGCTTAATGATTTAATGAAAATTCAGAAAGAAGAAAACAGAAACATTGTGAAATAATAAAAATAGGAATATAAGAAGTTAAATTCAAAACTATTATTAATTTTGAAATGGGTGAGTGTCCTGACTCCCCTCACAGGACTTGCAACAGGCGTGTGGCTTATCTGTTCAGTGAGCTTAAACCTCTTACAGTAGGGGGAGAATGCAGATGGGCAGGTGGAGTAGCCAGAGTGAGCACTTTTGGGCTCTGGTCCCATGGTAGTGTCTAGGAGTGGGTGCCTGTGATGACCGAAGCTCAAGTGGGTGTGTTACAGGGCTCTTTTAGCTCCTCCATCCACAGATGGCTTAAGTGTTAACCAGCTCCATGCCCTCTTGGTACCCAGGTCTTTATCTGGCATCCTGGAAGAACAAGGTCACATGGAGAAATTAAAGGATGGTAAATGTGAGGGACTTTGTGGGCAGATGGAGGTGGCCATGAGCAGGATGGATGGGGAGCTGGAGAGGGAATGGAGTGGGAAGATTATCTTCCCCTTGATTTCAGCCATCCTGCAGCCTATCTCCTCTCTGAATAGCCCCAGCCCAACTCCTCTCCAGATTCAGACTCCCTTTCTCTTTTCTCCTTATCTGCTGCATCACTGTTCTGCTCCTCTGCCCTTCTGCTCATGGAACCTGGGGTTTGGGGTTTATATGGGTACAGGATAGGGGGGTGTGGTAAGCCAAAATGCAACATTTGGGGGTGAAAAACAGGAATGCCTGTTCCCATTTAGGGCCACGGGTTTCCAGGCTTGAGAGTGGGACCTTTGCCGGGAAACCACCCTATTCTACCCAGTGTTTCCCTACCTCCTCTCTGTATCAGTTTCAATAATTGGGAAGAAGGTAGATTCAACAACTATTAAAAGATGAAACCCTGTTATTGCATTTAAAAATAAAATGAAGCTCAGTTTAAGTCAAACTGACAGAAAGTTAAAAAATATAAATAAGAGAAGGCAAAGAAGACATACAAATGACCACCAAACATATGAAAAAATGCTGAACATCACTAATTAGGGAAACGCAAGTTAATACCCAATGAGATGCCACCTTACTCCTGCAAGAATGGCCAATATTAAAAAGTTAAAAAAAAATAGATGTTGACATGGATGTGGGGAAAAGGGGATGCTTATACACTGCTGGTGGGAATGCAAATTAGTACAATCTCTCTTTTTTTTTTTTTTTTTTTTTTTTTTTTGAGAGGGAGCCGCCCTCTGTCACCCAGGCTGGAGTGCAGTGGCGCGATCTTGCTCACTGCAAGCTCCGCCTCCCGGGTTCACGCCATTCTCCTGCCTCAGTCTCCGGAGTAGCTGGGACTACAGGCGCCCGCCATCACGTCCGGCTAAATTTTTTGTATTTTTTAGTAGAGACGAGTTTCACCATGTTAGCCAGTATGGTCTCCATCTCCTAACCTCGTGATCCGCCCTCCTCAGCCTGCCAAAGTGCTGGGATTACTGGCATGAGCCACCGAGCCGGCCTGTACAACCTCTTTCGTAAAGACCTAAAAGTAGATCTACCATTCAATCCAGCAATCCTACTACTGGATATTTACCCAAAGGAAAGGAAGTCATTATATGAATAAGACATTCGCACACGTGTGTTTATAGCAGCACAATTCACAATTGCAAATGTATGAAAACAATCTAAGTGTCCCTAAACTAGTAAGTGAATAAAGAAAATGTGGTGTGTGTGTGTGTGTGTGTGTGTGTGTGTGTATAAAACATGAAATACTACTAAGCCATAAAAAAAATGAAATAACGTCTTTTGCAGCAATGTGAATGGAGCTGGAGGCCATTATTCTAAATGAAGTAACACAAGAGTGGAAAACCAAAAACCTTATGTTTTCACTTCTAAGTAGGAGCTAAGCCATGAGTACACAAAGGCATACAGGGTGAGATAATGGACTTTAGGTACACAAAAGAGGCAGGATGGGAGGAATAGTTCAGAGATTTAAAAGAACTACACACATTATGTATAATGTACACTGCTTGGGTGATGGGTGCATTAAAAATCTCAGAATTCACTACCATTTAGTTATCGTGGTATCAGTGTAACCAAAAACCACTTGTACCTCCAGAAGCTATTGAAATAAAGAAACTTAAAAAAATAATAATTACGAATAAATAACAACAACAAAAACAACAACAAAATTGCTATCTTAATGCTAAATTAGCCAGAAAAGAATTCAAGTAGGAAAGTATTTAAAGATACAGAGAAACATAATATTTTATTAGGAAACTAAAATTTCACAGTATTGTCAGTAAAAAATATGAAAATGGACCTGGAACACCCAAAGGAAATAGCAACCACACTATTTAAATTAAGAATGAATTTCAACAAGATGAACAAGAAGAGCAAATGTAAGATTAGCATAAAAACACCCATATATTTTCTATACATCGAAATATTCAAACAGAAAATAGTAAAACTAGATTTTGTTTATATAACAACTAGAATATTAAGTACCTGTTAATAAATCTAACCAGAAATATGCAACACCTTTATACAAAGTTGACAAGATATTGTAACAGACTAAGATGTAACAGACTAAATGTACTAGATAGTGTTTTAGTTAATGACGTTCTAGCCAATTTTTGTTGTTGTTGTTTTTGTTGTTGTTGTTGTTTTTGAGACGGAGTCTCGCTCTGTCGCCCAGGCTGGAGTGCAATGGCCGGATCTCGGCTCACTGCAAGCTTCGCCTCCCAGGTTTACGCCATTCTCCCGCCTCAGCCTCCCAAGTAGCTGAGACTACAGGCGCCCGCCAGCACGCCCAGCTAGTTTTTTGTATTTTTAGTAGAGACGGGGTTTCACCATGTTAGCCAGGATAGTCTCGATTTCCTGACCTCGTGATCCACTCGCCTCGGCCTCCCAAAGTGCTGGGTCTAGCCAATTTTATGTAAAACATTGGTGACTTGTATTATGGAGTCTAATATTTGGTCTAACTGCAGTATTCCGGAGCCTTGAATCCAGGTCATGTGCTGAACAGTGCTGTGGCATTAGTGAAAGTTATAGAAAAAAAAAAATTGGAAAAATATTTAAAAAATAGAATACTAGAAAATTATAGAAAAGATAGAAATTGGTTGTTTCTTGTTGCTTCCAGTCAAGAAAGTCTGAAAGGCCAGTCTGAAATCAGAAATCACACAGAATATATCTTTAATAAGAAAGGTACCCTGTCTTTAGCAACCTAAGTTGAATGAGAGTTCCATAATTTTGGAATTACAGTACGAAATTTTATATTATTCTGTCACTCAAGTTAAAACTAATATTAGAGGATCAGAAGCCTTACTAGGATTTCAGATGAGTTTTTACCTGTTTTTTGTTTTGATTTTGCTTTCTTTTTTGCCAAATTAAGGAAAATACTTTTTGGTAAAAGTCCTGTGTTCTCTTTTATTTTACATTAGATGACCCAAGCAGAAAACTTATTTTAGCTTTTACTACTAAATACTAATTTTGGATCTCAAGTTTGATGAAGTCATTTGATAGGAGGCAAGTGAATTGTTTTCATATAAGGGATATATACAGGAATAGGGTATGCTTGGAGGTGAAGGCTATAACGGTTAGATTATGGCAGGCACTATAGAATGGCTGTTCAGTCCTGTTCTCAAGCTCTTTTCCTCTTTGCTTGCTTCAGTTATTAGGGATGAGAAAACTAAGTCCTTGCTCTCTACAAGTTAGAGATAACCACATGACATAATTCTTGTTAAAGTGATGTAAGAGGAATTCTGTGGGGGAAGCATTTGCTTTCTTGATGAAATATTAATAATAAAAATATAAAAGGATAGTCATAGCAAGAGTAGCTATTGTGCTTTCCCCGGACATAATCTTTGAGCTAAACAAGATCCCTGATGCTGCAACATCATCTTGCAACTATGAGTAACTATATGGCAAGGACTGAATTATAGAGCTGGTCACAGCTGAGACCAGACTAATTCAATCTACAATATCTAGAGTGAAACACCACATATCAGATCCACTAGTTTGGTGTCTTCCTCTTCCCATTCATTTTTTTCCAAATTCCCTCCAAATAATTTCAAGTTGCTTGTCCCTTTCTTATCCTCCACACCCACTTCCCTCTCAGCTTTTCTACCTAAACCTTTCACTTAGAATTCAAGTTTCAGGGTTATCCAGGCCCCGTTTAAGCTATTGAATAAATATATTCAATAATATTTTATATATAAGCATATATTCAGTTAGAGAATTAAATTTAGTTAAATACTACATATATGTAACTGAGTATAAATATTTGGTCTTATGTCTATAACTGAATATACATATATATACGCACACACATGAATATGCATATATATATATATATATATACACACACACACTATATATATTCTTTACAGGTTAAAGAAACCTTGAAATGCTTCTATATTTCACTAATTCTGTCATGCCTAACTTTGCATTTGAAAAATGGGCTGGTAATATAATGCCTTATAGGTAATAGAATGCCTTACCAAATTACTCATACTATGTTCTTTTGGACAGCCAACTAAGTAGTTACAGCTAATAACCTTAGTATCCAAGGACAATCGGAAAGTGAAAATTTTTCCACTATATGTATATATATATATACACACGCACACACATATGTTATGTATTTCCTACTATACATACATATATATGGCTATGTATTTCCCACCATATATATATTAGATAAATAACATTTACTTACAAAAATAACAGAAGCCATTCCTCTACCTTCATAAATGACACCATCATTTGGCCACAGTGCCAAAAATACGGATATCAATTGAAACTACATTTTTGGTCCTCTTACACATATAGCTAATAATTTTATCTATTCTAATTACAAAATATATCTTAAATTCATCCATTTATCTCTTTGCCTACTCTCCCCAAACTAGTTCAAACATTACTTCTCACCATGAATACTTCTACAATTTCCTAACTAATCTTTCTGTCTCTACCCATGTCTTCTTCTAATCCATTGTCCGTTCAAGAGCTAGCGATTTTATGAAATTACAATCTAAATGTGTCTACATTTATAAATCTTCAGTAACTTTTAGTGGCTTTTATAACTTTTCAATAAAGTTTCCAAAGCATAGGTTGATTTTTGGTAACTTATCCAGCCTTATTTTTTCCTCTCCCTAACTCTTCAATCCATAGCCATGTTATTTATCTTTCAGTTTCATAAAGATACATGTTAGCATTCACTTCTATATTCATTTTATGTTGGGTACTATGGAAACATACATTAAGATGAAGAGTTTCATGCCCATGGTTTACTGGGGAGTGTTCTAGGAGAAAACATTTGTAAGGGAGTAGGGATCTCACAATTTGGGAACAGAGAGAAGCTGACCAGCAGTGCAGTTGCATCTGAGGTATCGGCCAATCATATGGAGAGCTCTGGAGCTGGAATAGCTCTTTAGATTGCCTCTAACTGGAGCAAGGAGTTTGGGGCTTTCCATCCCCACATTAATGTGGGGAAAAGAAAGAGATCACCCTGTTACTGTGTCTATATAGAAAGAAGTAGACATAAGAGACTCCATTTTGTTCTGTATTTGAGATGCTGTTAATCTGTGACCCTACTCCCAACCTTGTCCTTGCAAGAGACATGTGCTGTGGTAACTCAAGGTTTAATGGATTTGGGGCGTGTGCAGGGTGTGTCTTTGTTCCTAGAAAAGCTAGGTATTGTCCAAGGTTTATCTCCATGTGATAGGATGAAACAATGCCACTAAAAGGTTTATCTCAAGGCACAGGATTTTCCTTTAAACTTATTCATGTCACAGAGATCCTTGTTCCTATGTCTTACTGCTGATTTCCTCCCTAAAAACTATCCTATTGTCCTGCCACTCCCTTATCTTTAAGATTATCTATAAATACTAAGGGAACTCAGAGACCGGTGCCGGCGTGGGTCCTCTGTAAGCTGAGTGCCGGTCCCCTGGGCCCCCGCTTTTCTTTCTCTATATTTTGTCTCTGTGTCTTATTTCTTTTCTCAAGTCTCTCGTTCCGCCTTACGAGAAACACCCACAGGTGTGGAGGGGCAGGCCACCCCTTCATCTGGTGCCCAACGTGGAAGCTTTTCTCTAAGGTGAAGGTACGCTGGAGCGTGGTCATTGAGGACAAGTCGACGAGAGACTCCCGAGTACGTCTACAGTCAGCCTTGGGGTAAGCTTGTGCGCTCGGAAGAACCTAGGGTAACAATGGGGCAAACTAAGAGTAAATATGCCTCTTATCACAGCTTTATTAAAATTCTCTTAAAGAGAGGGGGAGTTAAAGTCTCTACCAAAAATCTAATTACGCTATTTCAAACAATAGAGCAGTTTTGTCCATGGTTTCCAGAACAGGGAACTTTAGATCTAAAAGACTGGGAAAAAATTGGCAAAGAATTAAAACAAGCAAGTAGGGAAGGTAAAATCATTCTGCTTACAGTATGGAATGATTGGGTCATTATTAAAGTAGCTTTAGAACCATTTCAAACAGAAGAAGATAGCGTTCCAATTTCTGATGTCCCTAAAAGCGGTGCAGTAGATTGTGAAAAAGAGGCAGGGATAGAATCCCGGAAAGGAAAGGAAAGTTCACACTGTGAATGTGTATCAGAGCTGGTAATGGCTCGGTCAACGCAAAATGTTGACAATAATCAATTACAGGAGGTAGTATATCCTGAAATGTTAAAATTAGAGGAAAAAGATCCAGAATTAGCAGAGCCATCAGAGTCTAGACCACGATGTCCAACTCCTCTTCCAGCAGCTCAGATGCCTGTAACTTTACAACCTCAAATGCAGGTTAAACAAGTACAAATTCCAAAAGAAGATCAAATAGGGAAAGATAAAGTCTCTGTCATGGCAATGCCAATCCAAATGCAGTGTCCACAATATCAGCCGGTAGAAAATAAGACCCAGCTGCCAGTAGCCTATCAATACTGGCTGCCAGCTGAACTGCAGTATCAGCAGCCCCCAGAAAATCTGTATGGACAGCCAGGAACATTTCCAGCGCCACAGGGCAGGGTGCCATATCCTCAGCCGCCCACCATGAGACTTAATCCTACAGCACCGCCTAGTACACAGGGTAGTGCATTACATAAAATTATTGATGAGGCAAGAAAACAAGGAGATATTGAGGCGTGGCAATTCCCAGTAATATTAGAAGCAAGACCACCTGGAGAAGGGGCCCAAGAGGGAGAGCTTCCCATAGCTGAAGCCAGATATAAGTCTTTTTCTATAAAAATGCTAAAAGAAATGAAAGAGGGAGTAAAACAGTATGGACCCAACTCTCCTTACATGAGAACATTATTAGATTCCATTGCTCATGGACATAGACTCATTCCTTATGATTGGGAGATTCTGGCAAAATCCTCACTCTCACCCTCTCAATTTTTACAATTTAAGACTTGGTGGATTGATGGGGCCCAAGTACAGGTCCGAAAAAATAGGACTGCCAATTCTCCAATTGACATAGATGCAGATCAACTATTAGGAATAGGTCAAAATTGGAGCACTGTTGACCAACAAGTAATAATGCCAAATGAGGCCATTGAGCAAATTAGAGCTATCTGCCTTAGGGTCTGGGAGAAAATCCAAGACCCAGGAACCGCCTGCCCCTCCTTTAATACAATAAGACAAGGCTCTAAAGAGCCCTACCCTGATTTTGTAGCAAGACTTCAAGATGCTGCTCAAAAGTCAATTACTGATGAAAATGCCCGTAAGGTCATAGTGGAGTTGATGGCATATGAAAACGCCAATCCTGATTGTCAATCAGCCATTAAGCCACTAAAAGGAAGGGTTCCCCCAGGATCAGATGTAATCTCAGAGTATGTTAAAGCCTGCGATGGAATTGGAGGAGCTATGCATAAAGCTATGCTTATGGCTCAAGCAATCACAGGAGTAGCTTTAGGAGGACAAGTTAGAACATTTGGGGGAAGATGTTATAATTGTGGTCAAATTGGTCATCTAAAAAAGAATTGCCTAGTCTCAAATAAACAAAATGTAACTACTCAAGCTACTACAAGAACAGATAAAGAGCCACCTGGCCTATGTCCAAGATGTAAAAAGGGAAAACATTGGGCTAATCAATGTCGTTCTAAATTTGATAAAAATGGGCAACCACTGTCGGGAAACGAGAGGAGGGGCCAGCCTCAGGCCCCACAACAAACTGGGGCATTCAAAATTCAGCCCTTTGTTCCTCAGGGTTTTCAGGAACAACAACCCCCACTGCCACAAGTGTCTTAGGGAATAAGCCAATTATCACAATACAGCAATTATCCCCCGCCACAAGCGGCAGTGCAGCAGTAGATTCATGCACCATACAAGCAGTCTCTCTGCTTCCAGGGGAGCCTCCACGAAAAATCCCCACAGGGGTATATGGTCCATTGCCTGAGGGGACTGTAGGACTAATCTTAGGAAGATCAAGTTTAAATCTAAAAGGAGTTCAAATTCATACTGGTGTGGTTGATTCAGACTATAAAGGCGAAATTCAATTGGTTATTAGTTCCTCAATTCCTTGGAGTGCCAGTCCAGGAGACAGGATTGCTCAATTATTACTCCTACCTTATATTAAAGTTGGAAACAGTGAGATTAAAAGAACAGGAGGGTTCGGAAGCACTGATCTGACAGGAAAGGCTACATATTGGGCAAGTCTGGTCTCTGAGAGTAGACCTGTGTGTAAGGCCATTATTCAAGGAAAACAGTTTGAAGGGTTGGTAGACACTGGAGCAGATATCTCTGTCATTGCTTTAAATCAGTGGCCCAAAAATTGCATTCTTAAAAGCACAAGAACTTCATGCTTTGACTCATGTAAATGCAGCAGGATTAAAAAACAAATTTGATGTCACATGGAAACAGGCAAAAGATATTGTACAACACTGCACCCAGTGTCAAGTACTACACCTGCCCACTCAAGAGGCAGGAGTAAATCCCAGAGGTCTCTGTCCTAATGCATTATGGCAAATGGATGTTACCCATGTACCTTCATTTGGAAAATTATCATATGTTCATGTAACAGTTGATACTTATTCACATTTCATATGGGCAACATGCCAGACAGGAGAAAGTACTTCCCATGTTAAAAAACATTTATTATCTTGTTTTGCTGTAATGGGAGTTCCAGAAAAAATTAAAACTGACAATGGACCAGGTTATTGTAGTAAAGCTTTCCAAAAATTCTTAAATCAGTGGACTATTACACATACAACAGGAATTCCTTATAATTCCCAAGGAAAGGCCATAGTTGAAAGAACTAATAGAACATTCAAAACTCAGTTAGTTAAACAAAAAAAAGGGGGAGACAGTAAGGAGTGTACCACTCCTCAGATGCAGCTTAATCTAGCACTCTATACTTTAAATTTTTTAATCATTTATAGAAATCAGACTACTACTTCTGCAGAACAACATCTTACTGGTAAAAAGAACAGTCCACATGAAGGAAAACTGATTTGGTGGAAAGACAACAAAAATAAGACATGGGAAATAGGGAAGGTGATAACCTGGGGAAGAGGTTTTGCTTGTGTTTCACCAGGAGAAAATCAGCTTCCTGTTTGGATACCCACTAAACATTTGAAGTTCTACAATGAACCCATCGGAGATGCAAACAAAAGCGCCTCCACGGAGACGGAAACACCGCAATCGAGCACCATTGACTAACGAACAAGCCTTCATCGCCATGGCACATTTATATAGAGGAAAAGGGAGGGAGAACGTTGCGGGAAGTCAGGGACCTTGAACGCAGGGACTGGCTGAAGCCACGACAGAAAAACATAAAATGTTAAGATTTCATGGACATTTATTAGTTCTCCAAAATTAATACTTTTGTAATTTCTTATGTCTGTTTTTACTTTAATCTCTTAAATTCCATCATCTTCTTTGTAAACTGAGGAGGGTATATGTCACTTCAGGAGCCTGTGATGATTGCCTTAAACTGCACAAATTGTGTGTGGAGCATGTGTGTTTGAACAATATGAAATCTGGGCATCTTGAAGAAAGAATAAGATAACAGCAATGTTCAGGGAACAAGAGAGGCAACTTTGAACTGGCCGCAGGTGAGCCGGACGGAACAGAGCCATATTTCTTCTCTTTTCTTATGCAAATAGGAGAAATATCACTGAATTCTTTTTCTCAGCAAGGAACATCCCTGAGAAAGAGAATGTGCTCTGAGGGTAGGCCTATAAACGACCCCCTTGGAGGCGTGCCGCCTTTTACGGTTGAAGCCGAAGGGATGAAATAAGCCCCGGCCTCCTGTAGCGCTCCCAGGCTTATTAGGATGAGGAAATTCCTACCTAATAAATTTTGGTCAGACAGGTTGTCTGCTCTCAAACCCTGTTTTCTGATAAGATGTTATCCATGACTATGCATGCCCAAAATTTCATTTTTAATTTTAATTTTAACACCATCCTGTGATCTCATCCTGCCTCCACTTGCTTTGTGATATTCTATTACTTTGTGAAGTATGTAATCTCAGTGTCATGATGACAATGGTGGTTTTGTTGAAAAGAAAAGGGGGAAATGTGGGGAAAAGAAAGAGATCAGCCTGTTACTGTGTCTATATAGAAAGAAGTAGACATAAGAGACTCCATTTTGTTCTGTATTTGAGATGCTGTTAATCTGTGACCCTACTCCCAACCTTGTCCTTGCAAGAGACATGTGCTGTGGTAACTCAAGGTTTAATGGATTTTGGGCGTGTGCAGGGTGTGTCTTTGTTCCTAGAAAAGCTAGGTATTGTCCAAGGTTTATCTCCATGTGATAGGATGAAACAATGCCACTAAAAGGTTTATCTCAAGGCACAGGATTTTCCTTTAAACTTATTCATGTCACAGAGATCCTTGTTCTTATGTCTTACTGCTGATTTCCTCCCTAAAAACGATCCTATTGTCCTGCCACTCCCTTATCTTTAAGATTATCTATAAATACTAAGGGAACTCAGAGACCGGTGCCGGCATGGGTCCTCTGTAAGCTGAGCACCGGTCCCCTGCGCCCCCGCTTTTCTTTCTCTATATTTTGTCTCTGTGTCTTATTTCTTTTCTCAAGTCTCTCATTCCGCCTTACGAGAAACACCCACAGGTGTGGAGGGGCAGGCCACCCCTTCAATTAACCAGCAATTGGCTTTAAGCTGTTCCATGAAAGGTAGCATGACTTTGGGCAAGGAGATATCTGGAGTAGACAAAAATTCCCAGTGAAGGATGCAGACTTGAAACTTTAATAGTAGATAATTCTCTGCATCTCAAGAGGGTAGCAGAAACATTTATATAGGCTTGTCCATGCTGTTTCCTTTAAGTAGAATATTCCCTCCCACCCACCATGGTTTTCCAGCTAAGCTCTAGTCACCCTGCAGGTCTCAATACTATGTGATTTATTGTGCTGTGCCTTCAATGACCCCTGATTCTTACTGAGGCTCCCTCTTAACATGCTTCATTGGTACAACACAAAACCTCCTAATCCTCGAACTTATTAAACTGTATCAAGATTATGTATTTATTAAAACTCTATGGAAACAGAAATTTTCTTTCTCACCAAGTCTTCTCAGAGCCCAGAATATAATCTCATAATACTTGGCACAAAATGAATATTTGTTTGCTGAGTTCATGCATTGCACATTTTTCCCGTTTCATTAAGTTCTCTTTCTGTCTTCCTAAGACTCTTTCAAAATCAGGATAATAATGAAAGAGACAAAATAGAGTAGGAAAAAAATCTCAATTTAGTATGTTTTCTAAAATTTTTCTCTAATCTCTATTTCTATATCCTGTTGGGGAAAAATTTACTAATCCTGGCTTGCCCCAGATTTTGAATTTCATGTTGGCAGTATTTTAGTCAATGACACACTCGATTCAAATACATATAGATTATTTTGACTGCATTAATTCCATCATATAATCTCCTCAGCTGAGAAGAAAAATTAGTAAAGTCATAATTCAATAATTTCCTCACTCTTTTATACACATATTATGAATATTAGATTACTATTTTCTTAATTATATAGGAAAGCACTTTGGGTGTCTAAGGCCCATGGTGAAATTAAGATACGTTGTTATGAAATCCAAGACATTCTTATTTACACATGGATGATAGCATAAATGTTGGTAGCAAGGTTAAACATGACTAACTTAGACAAAAGCAGCTTAAGCAGAAATGGTATGCTCAACTTAGGATAATATTCAGCTAATGCTAATTTCCTATGATTTATTACTAGATAGGTGTGTATCAACTATACCCAAAACCAGAAACAATATTATGAACTTCACATGCTAACCGCTGGTTGATTTCCTGATATGTTAACACCATATTTTACCACCTACTCATGACAATACACATCAGAGCACCCAAATATGAAATATTTGTTCATTACATTTAATTTTGTAGAGATAAAATAGTCATCAATTTAAATGATAATTAGTGACTTTCTGCAAATTATGTTTCCATTTACACATGATCTCTAAATTCAAATGTCATGTCTTATAGTTCCAATATTTGATTTTAGAGGACTTAATGCAAAGCAATGTTTTTTAACCAACAAAAAATTTGTGAACAATGCACATGCTAACGGATTCCCAAGTACTATTAGAAAGCCTGATTGAGCTCTGTGTAGACATTGTGGCTCCCAGCATAGCATCAAAGAGTCCTAAATAAAACTCCAAGCCTGTAATTCTTGTCAGCTTAAGAAACTTCTAAGAATTATGCTCCAAAAAGATGAATAAGCATTTTAAATTGTTCTTTGATTCTTCCCTTGTAAACATAACTTTTTAAAATCCCATGACCTATTTTTAAAGTTGCTGAATATAGATTTGTTCAGAGTGCCTAAGTAACTTAGAACTTAATGCAATGAACTACCTACAAAAAATTATTTTACTTATCTATCTTGTCCCAAGACAACCTAATTATAAAATTTTCAATTTCCCACTGTCCTTGGGTAATAACATTATTAGCCATACTACTTGGTTGGCTGTCCAAAAGAACATAGTATGAGTAATTTGGTAAGTCTATGAGGCATTATATTACCAGCCCACTTTTCAAATGCAAAGTTAGGCATGACAGAATTTGTGAAATATAGAAGCACTTCAGGGTTTCTTTAACCTGTAAAGATCATATTTTTTTATAAGTTCATGTTCAGCCAGAGTTCATCCATCTACTATTATAGTATACAATTTATCATTTTTTGTTGTTAATATTATTAATTTCTAAAAGTTATATATATATCCTTGTATTTACCTAGACTGCTTATAATTATATATAATCATGCATTGAAAAATTATGTAAAATAAATATTCTTCAGGAAGACAAAGTCTAATAATATATATTAAAACAAAATAAAAGCTCTATAACATTAGATTTGTCAGATTTCTTTCTTTTTTTAAAATTATACTTTAAGTTCTAGGGTACATGTGCACAACGTGCAGGTTTGTTACATATGTATACATATGCCATGTTGGTGTGCTGCACCCATTAGGTGTATCTCCTAATGCTATCCCTCCCGTCACTCCCCTCCCCAGAATAGGCCCTGATGTGTGATGTTCTCCTTCCCATGTCCAAGTGATCTCATTGTTCAATTCCCACCTATAAGTGAGAGCATGCAGTGTTTGGTTTTCTGTTCTTGCCATAGTTTGCTGAGAATGATGGTTTACAGCTGCATCCATGTCCCTACAAAGGACATGAACTTGTCTTTTTTATGGCTGCATAGTATTCCATGGTGTATATGTGCCACATTTTCTTAATCCAGTCTGTCACTGATGGACATTTGGGTTGATTCCAAGTCTTTGCTATTGTGAATAGTGCCACAATAAACCTACATGTGTGTGTGTCTTTATAGCAGCATGATTTATAATCCTTTGGGTATATACCCAGTAATGGGATGGCTGGGTCAAATGGTATTTCTAGTTCTAGATCCTTGAGAGATCACTACACAGTTTTCCACAATGGTTGAACTAGTTTACTTACAATCTCACCAACAGTGTAAAAGTGTTCCTATTTCTCCACATCCTCTCCAGCACCTGTTGTTTCCTCACTTTTTAATGATTGTCATTCTAACTGGTGTGAAATGATATCTCATTGTGGTTTTGATGTGAATTTCTCTGATGGCAAGGGATGATAAGCATTTTTTCATGTGTCTGTTGGCTGTATACATGTCTTCTTTTGAGAAGTGTCTGTTCAAATCCTTTGCCCACTTTTTGATGGGGTTGTTTTTTTCTTGTAAATTTTTTGAGTTCTTTGTAGGTTCTGAATGTTAGCCCTTTTTCAGATGTGTAGATTGCAAAAATTTTCTCCTGTTCCATAAGTTGCCTGTTCAATCTGATGGTAGTTTCTTTTGCTGTGCAGAAGCTCTTTAGTTTAATTAGATCCCATTTGTCAATTTTGGCTTTTGTTGCCATTGCTTTTGGTGTTTTAGACATGAAGTCCTTGCCCTTGCCTATGTCCTGAATGGTAGGTTTTCTTCTAGGGTTTTTATGGTTTTAGGTCTAACATTTAAGTCTCTAATCCATCTTGAATTAATTTTCATATAAGGAGTAAGGAAAGGATCCAGTTTCAGCTTTCTACTTATGGCTAGCCAATTTTGCCAGCCCCATTTATTAAATTGGGTATCCTTTCCCCATATCTTGTTTTTGCCAGCTTTGTCAAAGATCACATGGTTGTAGATGTGTGGTATTATTTCTGAGGGCTCTTTTCTGTTCCGATGGTCTATATCTCTGTTTTGGTACCAGTATCACGCTGTTTTGGATACTGTAGCCTTGTAGTATCGTTTGAAGTCAAGTAGCGTGATGCCTCCAGCTTTGCTCTTTTGGCTTAGGATTCTCTTGTCAATGCAGGATCTTTTTTGGTTCCATATGAACTTTAAAGCAGTTTTTTTCCAATTCTGTGAAGAAGTCATTGGTAGCTTAATGGGGATGGCATTGAATCTGTAAATTACCTTGGGCAGTATGCCCATTTTCATGATATGGATTCTTCCTATCCATGAGCATGATATGTTCTTCCATTTGTTTGTGTCCTCTTTTATTTCACTGAGCAGTGGTTTGTAGTTCTCCTTGAAGAGGTCCTTCACATCCCTTGTAAGTTGTATTCCTAAGTATTTTATTCTCTTTGATGCAAGTGTGAATAGGAGTTCATTCATGATTTGGCTCTCTGTTTGTCTGTTATTGGTGTATACGAATGCTTGTGATTTTTGCATATTGATTTTGTATCATGAGATTTTTCTGAAGTTGCTTAACAGCTTAAGAAGATTTTGGGTTGAGACAATGGGGTTTTCTAAGTATACAATCATGTCATCTGCAAACAGGGACAATTTGACTTCTCCCTTTCCTAATTGAATACATTTATTTCTTTCTCTTGCTTGATTGTCCTAGCCATAACTTCCAACACTATGTTGAATAGGAGTGGTGAGAGAGGGCATCCCTGTCCTGTGCCAGTGTTCAAAGGGAATGCTTCCAATTTTTTGCCCATTCAGTATGATATTGGCTGTGGGTTTGTCATAAAGAGCTCTTACTATTTTGAGATACGTTCCATCAATACCGAATTTACTGAGAGTTTTTACCTTGAAAGGCTGCTGAATTTTGTCAAAGGCCTTTTATGCATCTATTGAGATAATCTTGTGATTTTTGTCTTTGGGTCTGTTTATATGCTGAATTACATTTATTGATTTGCATATGTTGAACCAGCCTTGCATCCCAGGGATGAGGCCCACTTGATCATAGTGGATAAGCTTTTTGATGTGCTGCTGGATTCACTGTGCCAGTATTTTACTGAGGATTTTTGCATTGATGTTCATCAGGGATATTGTTCTAAAATTCTCCTTTTTTGTTGTGTCTCTGCCAGGTTTTGGTATCAGGATGATGTTGGCCTCATAAAATGAGTTAGGGAGGAGTCCTTCTTTTTCTATTGATTGGAATAGTTTCAGAAGGAATGGTACCAGCTCCTCCTTGTACCTCTGGTAGAATTTGGCTGTAATCCATCTGGTCCTGCACTTTTTTTGGTTGGTAGGCTATTAATTATTGCCTCAATTTCAAAGTCTGCTATTGATCTATTCAGGGATTCAACTTCTTCCTGGTTTAGTCTTGGGAGAGTGTATGTGTCCAGGAATTTATCCATTTCTTCTAGGTTTTCTAGTTTATTTGTGTAGAGGTGTTTATAGTATTATCTGATGGTAGTTTGTATTTCTGTGGGGTCAGTGGTGATATCCCCATTATCATTTTTTATTGTGTCTGTTTCTCCTCTCTTTTTTCTTCTTTATTATTCTTGCTACCAGTCTATCAATTTTCTTGATCCTTTCAAAACACCAGCTCCTGGATTCACTGATTTTTTGAAGGGTTTTTTGTGTCTCTACCTCCTTCAGTTCTGCTCTGATCTTAGGTTATTTCTTGCCTTCTGCAAGCTTTTAAATGTGTTTCCTCTTGCTTCTCTAGTTCTTTTAATTGTGATGTTAGGGTGTCAATTTTAGATCTTTTGTGCTTTCTCTTGTGGGCATTTAGTGCTATAAATTTCCCTCTACACACTGCTTTAAATGTTTACTAGAGATTGTGGTATGTTGTATCTTTGTTCTCATTGGTTTCAAAGAACATCTTTATTTCTGCTTTCATTTTGTTATGTACACAGTAGTCATTCAGGAGCAGGTTGTTCCGTTTCCATGTAGTTGAGCAGTTTTGATTGAGTTTTTTAGTCCTGAGTTCTAGTTTGATTGCACTGTGGTCTGAGAGACAATTTGTTATACTTTCTGTTCTTTTACATTTTCTGAGGAGTGCTTTACTTCCAACTATGTGGTCAATTTTGGAATAAGTGTGATGTGGTGCTGAGAAGAATGGATATTCTGTTCATTTGGGATGGAAAGTTCTGTAGATATCTATTCAGTCTGCTTGGTGCAGAGATGAGTTCAATTCCTGGATATCCTTGTTAACTTTCTGTCTCATTGATCTGTCTAATGTTGACATTGGGGTGTTAAAGTCTCCCACTATTATTGTATGGGAGTCTAAGTCTCTTTGTAAGTCTCTAAGGACTTGCTTTATCATTCTGGGTGCTCCTGTATTGGATGCATGCATATTTAGGATAGTTAGCTCTTCTTGTTGAATTGATCCCTTTACCATTATGTAATAGCCTTCTTTGTCTCTTTTGATCTTTGTTGATTTAAAGTCTGTGTTATCAGAGACTAGGATTGCAACACCTGTTTATTTTTGTTTTCCATTTGCTTGGTAGATCTTCCTCCATCCCTTTATTTTGAGCCTATGTGTGTCTCTGCAATTGAGCTGGGTCTCCTGAACACAGCACACTGATGGGTCTTGACTCTTTATCCAATTTGCCAGTCTGTGTCATTTAATTGGAGCATTTAGCCCATTTACATTTAAGGTTAATATTGTTATGTGTGAATTTGATCCTGTCATTATGATGTCATCTTGTTATTTTGCTCATTAGTTGATGTAGTTTCTTCCTAGCATCAATGGTCTTTACATTTTGGCATGTTTTTGCAATGGCTGGTATCAATTGTTCCTTTCCATGTTTAGTGCTTCCTTCAGGGTCTCTTGTAAGGTAGGCCTGGTGGTGACAAAATCTCTAAGCATTTGCTTATCTGTAAAGGATTTTATTTCTCCTTCACTTATGAAACTTAGTTTGGCTGGATATGAAATTCTGGGTTGAAAATTCTTTTCTTTAAGAATGTTGAATATTGGCCCCCATTCTCTTCTGGCTTGTAGAGTTTCTGCCGAGAGATCTGCTGTTAGTCTGATGGGCTTCCCTTTGTGGGTAACCCAACCTTTCTCTCTGGCTGCCCTTAACATTTTTTCCTTCATTTCAACTTTGGTGAATCTGGCAATTATGTGTCTTGGAGTTGCTCTTCTCGAGGAGTATCTTTGTGGCATTCTCTGTATTTCCTGAATTTGAATGTTGGCCTGCCTTACTAGGTTGGAGAAGTTTTCCTGGATGATATCCTGCAAAGTGTTTTCCAAGGTGGTTCCATTTTCCCTGTCACTTTCAGGCACACCAATCAGACGTAGATTTGGTCTTTATACATAATCCCATATTTCTTGGAGGCTTTGTTCATTTCTTTTTACTCTTTTTTCTCTACACTTTTCTTCTCTATTCATTTCATTCATTTCATCTTCAGTCACTGATACTCTTTCTTCCAGTTGATTGAGTCAGTTACTGAAGCTTGTGCATTTGTCAGGTAGTTCTCATGTCATGGTTTTCACCTCTATCAGTTCTTTTAAGGTCTTCTCTCATTGATTATTCAGTTATCCATTCATCCATTTATAAATTACACATAATCCTGGCCATATTTCCCACTTTTTGATGGGATTTTTATTGTTTGTTGCTGTTGTTGTTGATTTGTTTGAGTTCATTGTAGATTCTGGATATTAGTCCTTTGTCAGATGTGTAGATTGTAAAGATTTTTTCCCACTCAGTGGGTGTCTGTTTACTCTGCTGACTGTTCCTTTTGTCATGCAAAACTCTTTAATTTAAGTTCTAACAATTATCTTTGTTTTTATTGTGTTTGCTTGCGGGTTCTTGGTCATGAAATCCTTGCCTAAGTCAATGTCTAGAAGGGTTTTTCCAGTGTTATATTCTAGAATTTTTATAGATTCCTGTCTTAGATTTAATTTCTTAATCCATCTGGAGTTTATTTTTGTATAAGATAAGAGATGAGCATCCTGTTTCATTCTCCTACGTGTGGGTAGCCAATTATCCCAGCAGCATTTATTGAAAAGGGTGCCCTTACCCCACTTTATATTTTTATTTGCTTTGTCAAAGATCAGTTGGCTGTCAGTATTTGGGTTTATTTCTGGGTTCTATATTCTGTTCCATTAGTCTGTGTGCCTATTTTTTAGACCAATACCATGCTGTTTGGTGACTATGGCCTTATAGTATAGTTTGAAATCAGATAATCTGATGCCTCTAGATTTCTTCTTTTTGCTTTATCTTGCTTCGGCTATGCAGGCTCTTTTTTTGGTTCCATATGAATTTTAGAATTGTTCTAATTCTGTGAAGAATGACAGTGGTATTTTGATGGAAATTGCATTGAATTTGTAGATTGCTTTTAGCAGAATGGTCATTTTCACAATACTAATTCTACCCATCCATGAGCATTGGATGTGTTTACATTTGTATCATCTATGATTTCTTTCAGCAGTGGTTTGTACTTTTCCTTGTAAAGGTCTTTCAACTCTTTGGTTAGGAATATTCCTCAGTTATTTATTTATTTATTTATTTATTTATTTATTTATTCATTCATTCATTCATTCATTTACTTTTGCTATCATAAACGTGGTTGAGTTCTTTATTTGATTCTCAGCTTCGAGTTACTGATTTGTGTACATTAATTTTGTATCTGGAAACTTTGCTGAATTCTTTTATCAGTTCTAGGAGCTTTCTGGAGGAAAATTTAAGGTTTTCTAGGTAAACAATCATACTGTCAGCAAATAGCAACAGTTTCACATCTTCTTTACTGATTTTGATGCCCTTTATTTTTTTCTGTTATCTGATTGCTCTGGCAAGGACTTCCAGTACTATGTTGAAAAGGAGTGGGAAGAGTGGACATCTTTGTCTTGTTCCAGTTCTCAGAGGGAATGCTTTCAACTGTTCCCCATCAATATTATGTTGGCTGTGGATTTGTCATAGTTGGCTTTTATTATGTTGAGGTATGTCTCTTCTATGTTGATTTTGTTGGGAGTTTTAATCATAAAGGTGTGTCCGGAATTGGTGGGCTCTTGGTCTTGCTGACTTCAAGAATGAAGCCACGAACCCTCCTGATGTTATAGTTCTTAAAGATGGTAGTTCGGAGTTTGTTCCTTCAGATGTTCAGACGTGTCTGCAATTTCTTCCTTCTGGTGGGTTCGTGGTCTTGCTGACTTCAGGAGTGAAGCTACAGACCTTCGTGGTGAGTGTTACAGCTCTTAAAGGCAGTGAGTCTGGAGTTCTTTATTCCTCCCGTCTGGAGTTGTTCATTTCTCCTGGTGGGTTTGTAGTCTCGCTGGTCTCAGGAGTGAAGCTGCAGACTTTCACGGTGAGTGTTACAGCTCATAAAGGCAGTGTGGACCCAAAGAGTGAGCAGCAGCAGGAGTTATTGCAAAGAGCAAAAGAACAAACCTTCCACAGTGTGGAAGGGGACCCCAGCAGGTTGTGGGCTGGCTGACTTGGGCAGTCTGCTTTCATTCCCTTATCTGGCCCCAACCACATCCTGCTGATAGGTCCATTTTGCAGATAACTGATTGCTCCATTTTACAGAGAGCTGACTGGTCCATTTTACAGAGAGCTGATTGGTCCGTTTTGACAGAGTGCTGATTGGTGCATTTACAATCCTTTAGCTAGACACAGAGTGCTAGACAGAAAAGTTCTGAAAGTCCCCACTAGGTTAGCTGGACACAGAGTACCAATTGGTGTATTTGCAAACCTTGAGCTAGACACAGGGTGCTGATTGTTGTATTTGCAATCCGTTAGCTAGACATAAAAGTTCTCCAAGTCCCCACTATGCTCAGGGGACCAACTGGCTTCATCTAGTGGATCCCATGCTGGTGCTGCAGGCAGAGCTGCCTGCCAGTTCAGCACTGTGCACCTGCACTTCTCAGCCCCTGGGTGGTTGATGGGACTGGGCACCAGGGAGCAGGGAGTAGTGCCCATCGGGAAGGCTAGGGGCCATGTAGGAGCCCACTGTGGAGGGTGGGGCTTGGACATGGTGGGCTGCAGGTCCTGAGCCCTGCCTTTGCCTTGTGGGGAGAATTCGAGCATGGTGCATGCAGGCGGCCAGTACTGGGGAACCTGGGGCAATCTCTGCACCTGCTGGCCCCGGCGCTAAGCCCCTCACTGCCTTGGGCCCGAGGTGCTGGCTGGCCACTCAGAGTGCTGGGCCCACTGAGCCTGTGCCCGCACCCACCTGAACTTGTGCTGGCCTGTGAGTGCCACACATAGCCCCAGTTCCTGCCCTTGCCTCTCCCTTCACACCTCTCCACAAGCAGAGGAATCTGGTTCCAGCCTTGGCCAGCCCAGAGAGGGTCTCCTACAGTGCAGTGGCAGGCTGAAGGGCTCCTCAAGCACTGCCAGAGTAGATGCCCAGACTGAGGAGATGCCAAGAGTGAGGGCTGCTAGCACACTGTCACCTCTTAAAGGGATATTGGATTGTGTTGAATGCTTTTTCTGTATCCACTGAGATGATGATGAAATTTTTGTTTTTAATTATCTTTATGTGGTAATATTGCATCTATTGACTTTCATATGTTAAATCACCCCTGCATTCCTGGTATGAAACCAACTTGATCATGGTGGATTATCTTTTTGATACGTTGATGGGTTCAGTTAACTAGTATTTTGTTAAGTATTTTTGCGTCTATGTTCATCAGGGATGTTGGTCTGTAGTTTTCTTTTTTGTATGTCTTTTCCTGATTTTGTTATTAGGGTGATACTGGGTCCATATAATGATTTAGGGAGGGTTCTCTCTTTCTCTATCTTGTAGAATAGTGTCAATAAGACTGGTACCAATTATTTGAATCTCTTGTCAAATTCAGCTGTGAATTCGTCTGATGCTGAAATTCTTTTTGTTTTTGTTTTTTTTTTTTTTTTTTTTTTTTTTTTACTTACCATTTCAATCTCCCTGCTCCCTGTTCAGGGTATCTAATTCTTCCTCATTTAAGCAAGGAGATTTGTATCTTTCCAGGAATTTGTCCATCTCTTCTAGGTTTTCTAGCTTGTGCACATGAAGGTGTTCATAGTAGCCTTGAATAAACTTTTGTATTTCCGTAGTGTCAGTTGTAATATCTCTCGTTTCATTTCTTATTGAGCTGATTTGGATTTTCTCTCTTCTTTTCTTGATTAATTTTACCAATGTGTTGTCAATTTTATTTATCTTTTGAGGGAATCAACTTTTTACTTCATTTATGTTTGTACTTTTGTTTCAAATTTATTTAGTTCTGCTCTGATCTTGGTTATTTCCTTTATTCCACTGAGTTTGAGTTTCGTCTCTTTTGTTTCTCTAGTTCCTTGAGGTGTGACCTTAGACTGTCTCTCTGTGCTCTTTCAGACTTTTTAATGTAGGCATTTAAGACTATGAATTTTCCTTTTAGCACCAGCTTTGCTGTGTCCCAGAGGTTTTCACAGGTTGTGTTCCTATTGTCATTCAGTTCAAATATATCTTTAATTTCTATCTTGATTTCATTTTTGACCCAATGATTATTCAAGAGCAGGTTATTTAATTTCCTTGTATTTGCATCTTTTTGAAGGTTTCATTTGGAGTTGATTTCCAGTTTTATTCCACTGTGGCCTGAGAGAGTGCTTGATATAATTTCAATTTTCTTAAAATTATTGAGGTTCATTTTGTGACCTATCATATGGTTTATCTTGGAGAAAATTCCATGTGCTGCTGAATAGAATGTATATTCTGTGATTGTTGGATGGAATGTTCTGTATGTACCTGTTTGCTCCATTTGTTTCAGAATATAGCTTAAATTCATTGTTTCTTTGTTGACTTTCTGTCTTGATGACCTATTTAATGCAGTCAGTGGAGTATTAAAGTCCCCCACTATTGTTTTGCTGCTGTCTATTTCATTTCTTAGGTCAATTAGTAATTGTTTTATAAATTTGGGAGCTCCAGTGTTAGGTACATATATGTCTAGGATTGTGATGTTTTCCTCTTGGACAAGGCCTTTTATCATTGTATAACACCCCTCTTTGTCTCTTTTAACAGCTATTGCTTTAAAGCTTGTTTTTTCTGATATAAGAATAGCTACTCCTGCTCGCTTTTGGTGTCTGTTTGCATGAAAGGTCTTTTTCCATCCCTTTACCTCAAATTTATGTGCATTCTTATGTGTTAGATGAGTCTCTTGAAGGCAGCAGATAGTTGGTTGATGCATTCTTATCCATTCTTCAATGTTATGTCTTTTAAGTGGATAATTTAGGCCATTTACATTCAATGTTAGTATTGAGATGTGAGGTATCATTCCATTCATCATGCTTTTTGTTGCCTGTATACTTTGTTTTTTTTTGTTGTTGTTGTTTTTGTTTTGTTTTTTAAACTTGTATTTTTGTTTTATAGGTCCTGTAAAATTAATGCTTTAAAGGGGTCCTGTTTTGATGTTTTTCCAAGATCTGTTTCTATATTTAGATCTCCTTTTAGCAGTTTTTGTAGGGGTGGCTTGGTCATGGTGAATTCTGTTATCTTTTGTTTGTCTGAAAAAGAATGTATCTTTCCTCCCTATAGGAAGCTTAGTTTCACTGGATACAAAATTCTTGGTTAATAATTGTTTTGTTTAAAGAGGCTGAATATAGGGTCCCAATTTCTCCTAGTTTGTAAGGTTTCTGCTGAGAAATCTGCTGTTAATCTGATAAGTTTTCCTTTATAGATTACCTGATGCTTTTGTCTCACAGCTCTTAAGATTCTTTCCTTCATCTTAACTTAAGATAACCTAATGACAATGTGCCTGACAATGATCTCTTTGTGATTAATTTCCCAGGTGTTCTTTGTGCTACATGTATTTGCATGTGTAGGTCTCCACCAAGGCCTGGGAATTTTTCCTCAATTATTCCCTCAGATATATTTTCCAATTTTTTAGATTTCTCTTCTTCCTCAGGAACACCAATTATTCTTAGGTGCGGTCTTTGTACATAATCCCACACTTTATGGAGGCTTTGTTCATATTTTCTTATTCTTTTTTCATTGTTTCTGTTGGATTGTGTTCATTCAAGACCTTGTCTTCGAGGTCTGAATTTCTTTCTTCTATTTGTTGAATTCATTGCTGAGACTTTCTGGATAATTTTGCATTTCTCTAAGTGTGTCCATTGTTTCCTGAAGTTTTGATTTTTTTTTTTTTTTTATTTATGCTATTTATTTCCTTGAAGAATTCTCCCTTCACTTCTTGTTTCATTTTTTGGATTTCCTTACATTGAGGTTTGCCTTTCTCTGGTGCCTCCTTGATTAGCTTAATAACTAACCTCCTGAATTCATTTTCAGGTAAATCAGGGATTTTTTCCATTGCTGGTGAGCTAGTGGGATTTTTCTGAGATGTTAAAGAACCTTGTTTTATCATCTTACCAGAGTTGTCTTTCTGGTTCCTTCTCATTTTGGTGGTTCTGTCAGAGGGAAGGTCTAAGGCTGAAGGCTGTTGTTCATTTTCTTTTGTCCTACGAGGTGTTTCCTTGATGTAGTATTCTCCCCTTTTCCTATGGATGTGGCTTTCTGAGAGTCAAGCTGTAGTGATTGTTATCTCTCTTCTGGATTTAACCACCCAGTAAGTCTACCAGGTTCCAGGCTGGTACTGGGGATTGTCTGCACAGAGTCCTGTGATGTGAACCGTCTGTGAGTCTCTCAGCCATGGATACCAGTACCTGCTCTGGTGGAGGTGGTGGGGGTGGTAAAATGGTCTCTGTGATGTCCTTAGTTTTGGTTGTTGAATGGACTATTTTTGTACTAGTTGGCCTCCTGCCAGAAGGTGGCACTGTCCAGAGACTATCAGCCATAGTAGTATAGGGAGGAATAGGCACTGGACAGGGCCCTAGAACTCCCAAGAGTATATCCCCTTTGTCTACAGCTACCAGGGAAGAACCTTTGGGTGGGGGCAGAGCTAGATGTGCCTGAGCTTAGACTCTCCTTGAGTAGGTCTTGCTGCAGCTGCTGTGGGGGATCAGGGTGAGCTTCCCAGGTTAATGGAGTTATGTACCTAGGAGGAATTTGAATATCTCTACTTTGTCATGAAGGTTGTCAGGGAAATGGGGGGAAGCCGGCAGTCACAGGTCTCACTCAGCTCCCATGCAAGTCCAAGGGCCCGTCTCATTCCAACCATGCCAACAGCAACAAATGTTTCCAGGCAGTGGGCAAGCAGGACTGAGAACTTGTCCCAGGCTACCTGCCTCCCAGCTTCAAAAGCAAATATGGTTTTCTTTCCTCCCCCACCTGTGGACTCTGCACACCAGATTCATGGCCTCCCCTGAGTTATGGCCAGGAGGCTTCTCAACCAGTTCAAATTGTTACAAAATTCAGGTGGAGATTTCCTTCTCCCTGTGGCCTTTTCCCAACACCCCTTACTACCCTCACGAAGTACCTCTGTGAGGCCAAGCAAAAACAATGTGCTAGGGGACCGGGCGAGTCCCCAGGGCTTTTCCCACTGCTTCCTCTACCCCTGTATTTTGCTCAGGTATCTAAATTGAGTCAACTCCAGGTAAGGTCAAAATCTTCTCCCATAATCTAGGCCTTCAGTTTCCCCAGTGGGAGCATGTGTTTGGGGGCTGACAATCTCCCTTTCCTTCTTCCACAGTTTTGGCACTCAAAGTATTTGAGGAATCTCTTAGGTTCCGCAGTAGCAATTTGCTTCCTTCATGGGGTCTGTGGGTCTTCATAGGTTTCCAAATTTGTTCCTGCAGTTGTTCTGGAGCGAAAACTCACGATGCGAGCCTCCACAGGCTGTTCTATGTGTCCGAGTCGGAGCAGAAGTCTAGCCCTGCCTCCTGTCCACCATAATGCCCTTTTTTTTTTATCTTTTTGAGACTGAATCTTGCTCTGTCACCCAGGTTGGAGTGCAGAGGCACAATTATGGCTCACTGTAGTTTTGATCTCCCATGCTCAAGTGATCCTTCCACCTGAGCCTCTTGAATAGCTGGAGTCCCACACCTAGCACAAGCCACCACACCTAGCTAATAGTTTTTAAAACTTTTTATAGAGACAGAGTCTCAGTATGTCGCCCAGGCTGGTCTTAAACTACTGGGCTCAAGCGTTCCTCCCACCTTGGCCTCTGAAAATGCTGAGACTGTAAGTGTGAGCCACCATGTCTGACCATGATTAGCTTTTACTTATAGCTTTCTCAAAGGTAATTTTCCTAACTGCCTTTGTCCCAGGCCATGTCCTTAGTGTTTAATCTTATCAATATTCAAAACAACTCTATGAAGGTCATCTAATACTTCTGCCTATTTATAGAAAACCAAGGTTTAGAGGATATAATTAGTTTTTTCTAACTTCAAAAATGCACTCGAGATCAGAGCCTACAGTTGAATCACATCTATCTTATTCACACATTCTTGTTGTTTAATATTTTATACTACTTCAACACATTAGAAGAACAGTTCAATTCTACATAATTGTATTCTGTTGAAAATTTCAATGAACCCAAATTTTATCTAAAAATATTATGTTTCTATACAAACTAAGGTAAAGACAAAAGGTAATATTTAATGCTTTGGGCTGTAATAAGATCTAATGCTTTTCAAGAAAATCACATCCAGAATTGAGTCTGATTTTTTTGTACCAATCCCTATGCCAGTTTTGTGTGAAATATTAATACTCCAATAGCTATAACAAACCTATTTTTCTTTATTAGTGAGAAATGTAGAGTTTATCCTTTTATCAGGAAAATGAAATAAAAACTTCTAGAAAAATGACATAAAATCTTCTAGAAAAATTGACAATAATCATGATTTTTCTTTTATGCTATACAACAAATCTGCTCCATACCAAATAAGACTGAATTTTTCTACCTATTAAATATCTCCTCTGATCTAAAAGTTATTTATTTGTGTATCTATTATGGTTCTTCCTTTATTATTCTTATCAATATAGTGACTTAAAAGCCTGTTATTGCTTTTCCTATTCAATATTTTCATAAAACATTTTATACTTGTATTGACAGTTAAATAACTTTTATTGAATGATTAACAATTTGCTATGGTTTGGATTGTCTGTGTTCCCTTGAAATTAATGTGCTGATATCTTATGCCAGAAGGTGACCTTATTAGAAGATTAGGTCTTTGGGAGCTCTTATGATTGGAATCAGCACCATAAAAAGCAGACCTCCCGAAAGCTAACCAGCCCCTCCATTATGTGAGCACAGTGGGAAGGCACCATCTATGAGGAAACGAATTCTCACCAAATGCCAAAATCTGCCTGAGCTTTAATCTTTAACTTCCCAGTCTCTAGAACTGTGAGAAATAAGTGTTTATTATTTTTAAGCCCCATTGTCTAGGACTATGATATTTTGTTAGAGTAGTCTAAATGAACTAAGACACAATGCTACCGTGAAATTTTGCACACCATAGAATTATTATAATGAGTGTTATTTATTTTGTTAAACACATAAATGCAGTGTGGATTCTGTCCAGTAGAAAGTAATACATAATTTTTAAGTAAATAATGGTAAGAAACATCTCTAAGGTAATAACTAAATTGAGTCATGTATCTCAAATAAGGTCCTCTGTTTACTCAACAAATATATTTTTTAGCCTTGTATGAGTTAAGCATATAACAAATTCTTATAGTAATATGGGCAACTTAAATATTTACTAAAGTTTTACGCAAATGACAAAATTTTGATGGCTGATAAAGAAATATAATTGGGCTATGAGAAAAAAACTGAAGTAGACTATGACTTGGTCCGGGGCGTTACAGAGGACTCTCCTTAGAAAGTGACATTCCAGTTGAATTTTGAATAATGAGATGATTTGTTCAGAGGATATGGGTGTCAGTATTGGAAAGTTGTTTGCACAGTTTCCAGATTAATCAAAGCACCTCACTCCCACATGTGACTTTAATGAATACCCCAAGCTGTAAGCTTAACATCCTACATGCTTTGTAATCAATTCTGTGTCTGCACAGACTCAGATCACCCACTGGGCTAACATAGCAACAGGTGCATTGAATATGTATAGGAGGGGTGTGGATTGGAGGGAGTAGGTTATCTCAGAAAACCTCCTCCTTGGAAGGGGGCTCAAAAAAGACTGATAAGAGAATTGGAGATTAAGAAGGAAAGATTTCTCCCATTCTACTTATAACTAGACTAGAGTTAACAAAATTATTGAGGACATAGAGATTTTGTTGGAATCCCATATTTTGTACATATAAGAATAATCCATGTGGCCTATAATTTGTAAAACTACACTTTTTATCATAATTAAATGTAGTATTATAGAGCAATTAATATTAACTACATGAAGAAAAAACTATTTAAAACAGTAAATGTATTTATAATATAAATATATAATGAATGACTCTTAAAGCTGACTATCCAAAGGTGCGTTTTATTTTTCTTTTTTAAAATAAAAAAACAAATGTGTTTAAGTTCCTTGTAGAATCTGGATATTAGCCCTTTGTCAAAAGAATAGATTGCAAAAATTTTCTCCCATTTTGTAGGATACCTGTTCACTCTGATGACAGTTTCTTTTGCTGTACAGAAGTTCTTTAGTTTAATTAGATCCCATTTGTCAATTTTGGCTTTTGTTGCCATTGCTTTTGGTGTTTTAGTTATGAAGTCTTTGCCCATGCCTATGTCCTGAATGGTATTGCCTAGGTTTTCTCCTAGGGTTGTTATGGTTTTAGGTCTTACGTTTAAGTCTTTAATCCATCTTGAGTTGATTTTTGTATATGGTATAAAGAAGGAATCCAGTTTCAGTTTTCTGTATATGGCTAGCCAGTTTTCCCAATTAGTTCAACCATTGTGGAAGACAATGTGGTGGTTCCCCAAGGATCTAGAACCAGAAATACCATTTGACCCAGCCATTCCATTACTGGGTATATAACCAAAGGATTATAAATCATTATACTATAAAGACATGTGCACACATATATTTATTGCAGCACTACTCACAATAGCAAAGACTTGGAACCAACCCAAATGCCCATCAATTATAGACTGAATAAAGAAGATGTGGTACATATACACCATGGAATACTATGCAGCCATAAAAATTGATGAGTTCATGTCTTTTGCAGGGATATGGATGAAGCTAGAATCCATAATTCTCAGCAAACTAACACAGGAAGAGAAAACCAAACACTCATGTTCTCACTCATAGTTGAGAGCTGAACAATAAGAACACATGGGCACAGGGAGGGGAAGATCACACACCAGGGGTCTGTCGGGGGTGGGCAGCATGCTAGGGGAGGGAAAGCATTACGAAAAATACATAATGAAGATGATGGGTTGATGGGTGCAGCAAACCACCATGGCACGTCTATACCTATGTAACAAACCTGCACATTCTGCATATACATTCCTGAACTGAAAGTATAATGAAAAAAATAAAAATAAATAAATAAATAAATAAATAAGTAAATTAAATAGAAGTTTTTAACTGTTGTCAGCAAAATGTCCAATTTGAGAGCTCTGTACACCTAGTTGCATTGGTTTAGTAACATTAATTAATATTAATATTGATTTAAAAATTCAACAAGTTAAGAAATGTGCAAAGGGCATGAACAAAAAATTCTTAACAACCAATAAAAAGAGACAAAAGAAAGTTTATCTTTGTGGTTATCATCCAAATAACAGAAAATTATAACAACAAATTTATAGTGTCTGGAGTAATTCTAATGGATAGTGGTTGGCACTTTGAAAATTGTATCTTAGTACTTATCATCTGAGTATGAAATTTCACTTTTTATTTTATATCTTAAAAATAATCTTATATGCACATGAAAACAAAATAATTTCTAACCTAATAAAATTATTTAACAATAAGCACACATTTATAACAATCTTGTGTCTAATGACACAAAATTAGATAGCAATATATTTTCAGTTTTGCAAAATAAAACAAATGAAACTCCAACGTATTTGTAAAAAAATCCATGGGAGATACGATGTGAATTAATCGCGCCAACAAAAAAAGAAAAGTACTATCTGGTGGGTGGTATCACAATTGATTTATTTTTGTTTTCTGTTAAACATTTGTATAATTATCAAATATTTACCAGTAAATTTTCCTTTTAATCCAAGTTAGGCAGATTGAAAACAAAGTTATTTAAGAAGTAATTTAACATATGCCTCCAAATCTAAGCCTTGTATTAGCTTAGGGTCTTGAAAAAATAAATATATATTTCCAAAACTTGCATTGTTAAACTCATTTGTACGAATACTTCTCACAAATGAATAAATCACCTACACTCTTCACAGCTGACATTCTCTAAGTACAATGATAAAAAACATTGAATAAGAAGACAGTTTACTTCCCTTGCAGCCCTTGTCATTCAAAGATTTTGTAAGCTTCTGCAAGCCACTTGGCCTCACTGGAACTTAATTTTCAAATCAGGAAAACTCATAATCATATCAGCCTCATTGTTGTAGCACATGAAATTCTACGCAAGTATTTAAGGCATTAGGCAAGGATAAACGCATGCTATCTTCTCTGAACTTCTACTGAGCAAGCTGTCTGGTATCTTTGTTGTGATGTGCTGCTGTGTCACATCTCCTCAATTGTCTTCAAACCCATCTTGAAGTTGAATCTTTACAGGTGAGTTTTGTTTCTTTTTATTCACCACATAAGACTACAAAGAATGCGATGTATTTTTTCCATACAAACAACTTGAAGGAAAAGAAGAAAGAAAGGAAGTATGATTGGAAAAATAAATCCATACCCTAATTCCCAGAACCTATGAATGTTACCTTAAATGGCAAAAAGGTCTTTGCTAAGGTGAATAAGTTATGAGTTTTATGATTGGGAGATTATCCTGGATTATCCAGGTGGTACAACATAATTACAAGGGATTACTTTCTTATAGGAGTTAGGAAGAAGAGCAGAGAGATTGTAGAAATGACATAGAAGAGAGTACTTGTACTGATAGAAAAAAGGGGTGGCCAGTCAAGGAATATAGGTGGCCTCTAAAAGATAAAAAAGGCAAGGGAAAGGTTTCCTCCCGCGAGAGCCTACAGAAGGAACCAGCGCTGCCCACACCTTAACTTTATCCCAGTGAAGGTGATTTAGAATTTTCACCCTTGAGAACTGTAAGAGAAAATAAATTTGTGCCGTATTAAGTCACCAAGTTTATAGTACTTTATTACAGCAGTCATAGGAAAGTAATACAAGAAAGAAGGAGGGGGGAAAGAAGAAAGAGATAAAGAACATTTTCACAGCAGCCTCTAATGCAAAAATTATACAGACAAACCAACAAAGAGCTATTTCATGAATTTTCTGGCTACTGGCCACAGGGGTTATGATGTAAAGAGCAGCCTACATTTAAAATTGTTTTGAATGCTATTTTTAGCTTGTTTATACCACTATAAGAACAGATACGGTCAAGCCCATTTTATGTCTAAAGAAAAAAATGTTCTAGATCTTGCTTGATGAAGTGGTTTCTATGGAAACAATCTTCAAATCCTAATATAAGGGAAAAAAGAAAATATATTCAGATAACAAATTAAAATGACTTCCTGTAGCCTTTAATATGGGTTAAAATTCAAAGACTAATTTTAGCTCATGAAAAATATTTAAATACAATTTGTTCTGTAGAAAGTTTTACTTCATATGAATGGACCTAAAATTTTGTTGTTAAGACGATGTGTAATGTGTCTTTAGGTTATTGAGCATTAATATATATTATATATTTACAGATTGTACTAGTTTTCTTGAATACTAATGCTTCTTTTGGGTCATATTTTCTTCTTTTATCTTTTTTATGCAATTGTTAATCGTAGTACTCATTTGAAGTACTTTGTCATTAACAAGTTTGGTATGCAGGTCTATAAAAGCTTTATTAGTACAATGAAATGCACACTAAAAGCAGAACGCTCTGACATAAAAATTTCTTTTTGTTGATGTGAAAATATTTGGTGGCATTTTCCTTGTTCTTTTACCTACAACATCTTACTCACACACACTATTCACCCTCAGAAAAATTTTCTAATTCTGATATTAAGGTAAGGACTGTTTTAATGTGTATTCTTTTAAAGCACTGGATTTACTGGCATACTGTAGAACATGTAAATATTTTGGTATAGTGTGGCAGGAAAGGAAAATGGTCCTTAGCTGCTAAGTCGGGATAAAATTTCTGCACCTTTGTGCACTGTTCCCATAATTGGAATAACTTAATTAAAAGTTTGCTGAGCTCTTTGTCTCTGATAACCTGTGCAACTTTATTTAATCTCTTTTCCTTTTAAAAATAGAAAAAAAAAGCCCTCTGGTATAAAATCAGTCTAGAATGATTTTATCTTAATGGATTTTAGTAATTTATTTTTCTCATTTTAATCTTTAACATAGGAATTAATGTTGAGATTTTACAACCCTTAGATTTATCTAGGTTGTCTCTCCATATGCATCGATCAACATCATCAGTTATCTTTTGTTGCATTTAATCATGTGCCAAACATCCTGCTCCAGGGTTTACATGCATAACTTACCAACAGGTAAGGTGTTTTCTCTTAAACTTTATTTTACAATTGATAAGATGGATCCTGTGAGGAATTTGTAAGCATACTCATGGTTACATGGTTACTAAGAGGCAGGCAGGCTTCAAACTAGCTGCCTGACTGATGAGACTAAGGGTCTTCAGTTGCTGCTCTCCACATCCTGCAGTTTACACTGTGACCTGGTACACAGGCAGAGGGAAAGGAAGAGTGATACCACAAAAGAGAAACCCTTGGAAAGGGTAAGTGAGAAGCAGCATAGATGAAGAGGTACCACTCCAGAAGCATTCACTGAAACAGAAAGTGGGGTTACCAGAGCAAGGATGGAGCAGGTGAGATTCACTGAGAAATCAAATCTATGTGCTTTTCTTTCTTATACTTTGTCTTCAAACATATAAGTACCGCAACACTGCAGTATCTTTTGAAAAATAATTTCCTTATTTTAAGGCTCTTTCTAGGATACTTTATTATGTCCATTAACATCCCAGAAACAATGATTATTTAGGGGAAAAGATATGCAGACCAAGTTTCGCCATTCAAAGGGAGAAATGTGGAAATGATCTCTATTATTTTGAGTTATTTTGTATTTCTAATTGTAGATCTGTTGTTTAGGAAAGAATATTTGTTTTTCTTAGATATATTTTGTTTACACTGTATTATTTGTTAAACATTTTTGACAAACATTCTGTAACTCTTTCAGCAACTTATTTTATGCACAATTGTTCTAATCAACCTATTCGGTCACTAAGTTTACACCAAAATAATTATCTACGCTAAAACTAATAACAGTAACACACACACACAAAACACATACACCCCTCTTGCCTAAATTCTGAAAGATATGTTAAGAAAATTATTGACATGATAGAGCAAGTTACACAATTTTCTTAATTTCATAGCACAAAAATAATGGCTGTGATATATATAGGAAATTATACTTTTTGTTGTCTCTAAAGCATTATATTCTAAACAGGACAGAGTGAAATACCTCCTGATACTCATTGAGTGCTACAAGTGACAAAGACCATAAGAAAAATACAAATAAAATTTGCAATGGCCCCAAGAGCTAGACATATAAACTAAAAACTTTAATGCAACACTGTATTAAAGATGTCAAATATACAAAAGCCAAATTCAGGTTTACTAATTTCCAAAACATAATTTTATGTATGTATGTATTTATTTATTTAGTCAGGTATTGCTGTATGTCCCAAACTGGAGTGCAGTGGTGCAATCATAGCTCATTGCAGCTTCAAAGGAACTCCTAGGCTCAAGCAATCTTCATGTCTCAACCTCCCAAACTGCTGGAACTGCAGATGTGAGCCACATTGCCTGACTCAAAACCATTAATTTTAAGATCATAACTCAGATTGTCTTTAATTTGTAAATTTAATAAAAGCTTCACTGCTTTCTTCTCACCAATCAAAAATCATTACCATTTTTCTCAAGCTTCCCACAGACGTAGCCCAATCTTTCTGTTCTCAGAGTATCTGATATCTGAGCAGTTGCAATTGCAGCTAACCTGGCACAGTAAGGATCTGTGTGACCCCTAAAACAATTCTGATCCTCTTACAGGAGACCCACAAACACTGTTCTACTATTTCAGGTCTCATGAAAGGAAGATGCTCTGTCTCCTTAAAAGGATCCATTCAGATATTGAGTTACCATTCTAAAACTCTGAGCAGTGAATAAGCTATCTACACATTAAAGAGGCCAGTTCATTTCCTGATATATCCTTGATCTCATTAAAATTAAAGAATTACAAAAACTACTAACATGTTGCTACTTCTCAAAAATGCCAAAGAAATAACATTTTAATGACTGATACGATTTCGCTGTGTCCCCACCCAAATCTCATCTTGAATTTTAGCTCCCATAATTCCTACCTGTCTTGGGTGGGACTTGGTGGGAGGTAATTGAATATGAGAGTGGGTCTTTCCCATGCTGTTCTCTTGATAGTAAATAAGTCTCACAAAATCTGATGGTTTTATAAAGGGGAGTTTCCCTGGACATGCTTTCTTTGCCTGCTGGTGTATGACTTTGCTCTTCCTTGGCCTTCTGCCATGATTATAAGGCTTCCCCAGCCATGTGGAACTGTGAGTCAATTAAATGTCTTTTCTTTATAAATTACCTAGTCTCAGGTATGTCTTTATTAGCAGGATAAGAATGGATTAATACAGTGGCTTATAAATATTACTAATAAACATATAAATTGTATTTTTTCTGATTTGAGTCTCAACTAAAAAATTAAGTTCCTTGCTATTGTCCTGAGCCATTTCATACTCCATGTAATTGAAACACCTTTTACTTTTGTTGAAAAGGGTTGAGATATGGAAATGAAGGATCAATCATATCATCCAGCTTTAGCTTAAAAAAATACTAACATTTTTCAGAATAAAAATTAACTTAATTTTTGAATTATTCCTTTTATTCTTAACCATGATTAGAGGTTCTTTTTAAAAAATGTTTTAGGCTGGGCACAGTGGCTCACGCCTGTAATCCTTGGGAGGCCACGGAGGGCAGATCATGAAGTCAGGAGATCAAGACCATCATGGCTAACACGGTGAAACCCTGTCTCTACTAAAAATACAAAAATTAGCCAGGCGCGGTGGTGGGCTACATCTGTGGGAGGTTTGAGAAAAATGGTAAAGATTTTTGATTGGTGAGAAGAAAGCAGTGAAGTTTATATTATATTTACAAATTAAAGACAATCTGAGTTCTCAGGAGACTGAGCCAGGAGAATTGCTTGAACCTGGGAGGCAGAGGTTGCAATGAGCCGAGATCACACCACTGCCCTCCAGCCTGGGCAACAGAGAGAGAATCCGTCTCAAAAAAAAAAACCCAAGAATGTTTTAAATTAAATTTATAGTAAATTGGGATTATAAAAATATAAATTGCATATAATTTAAGCACATAATTAAAATATTTTATGTGGATTTTGAATAAACTAGATAAACTAAATGTTACCAGCAGGAATGTATTTCTAAAATACTGCATTTTTTACATGTTCAGAATGATTTTTAATTCATTTTGATTAAAGGAAATTGCTTACTCTCAAGAGGTTGATAGACATTAAAGATTTCCACTTTAGTGGTTTCCTGTGACATCAGTGTTACATCTATGCAAAAATCTGTTTCCTTAGCAACAAGAAGCAAACTGTTCAAGGGAACCAACAGAAAAAACTGAAATGTGTTTAATGTTAAATACCAGAGCTTAATATGGATATTATATTCATATAGAATATAGTGGTGAATTTAAAGGATTTCAAATAACCCCATAAACAGAATGTAAAGCACTATACTGCTTCAATAGATAACAATTCAAACTCTGATTTTAGAGGTACAAAATGTAATGCGTTCCCCTATATAGGGAAAGTGAAACATCAGGAGTATTTTACTGAAACTCTGACACTTAATGATTCTCAAACCATAGAGTTATTTCACCATTTTTGGACTATATTTCTACTTCTATAATATAAATGACATTGATTACTTTGGGTGTAATGTTTTTACAATTCTGACAGTCCACAATTTTACAATTTATGCCTCTAAAGTTGATTGGTTCAGTTCATATGACCACATGAGACTTCTAGAGATAATGTAGTGTATCCCCTTAACCTCTAAAATAAATGAGATTATGATAGTTATATGCTGCTAAGGTGGAGAGGCAGAGTAAGATATTCATTCTGTCTATACTTAGTTGTTTACTAGTGCTTTATTGGTAGTGACTAAGGAGTTGAGGGTTAATGAAAGAAGACAACATGTACTAGTATTTAGGCTTCATTTTGGAAAATGTTGACATATGCAATTTGAGCCAAATATTAGTTCATATAAAAATCCAGGTTTCCAAAATAGGATCCCTGGAATTTGGTGTTAGTAGGATAATAATGAAATTTTAGGCAGTTCTTAACAACTCCCTTCTCCTTGCATTGTACCCTAAGAGAGAAGGAAAATGGGGCCTTGTGTCTGCATTTTTCCTACTGATTGTGTGCTTTGGCTTATTTAACTTTTGGGTTAATCTTTTGTGTGTTTTTTTTTTTTTTTTTTTTCATATTTCCATAAAAGATCTAACTGGGCCTGCCTTGTATTTGTTATGGGCCTCTCACTCTTCTAGATAACAGCAACTCCTTTGGGACTTAAACTCATCTGTAAGAACAATCATTCTCATACTATCTCACTCAACCCACAAATAAGAGTATAACCAAAGAAAAATAAAACTAGCAGGTAATGCAATACAAACATCATTTTGTGCACCAAGTGTATCTCTTCTAAACTGAATATGGAAAATTTAGCCATCAAGGATAAAAGTTGAAAGTACAGAATGGGAGCAAAGCCCAGCTGCTAAAAGTAGTATGAATTTGTGTTACTTTTCTCTAACAATGGTACCACTTCAAATTAACAGCAGAAAAGATTCTTAGATTTATAAGGCTGCTATAAGTATCAAATAAAATAATGCTTGATTAGTATATTGCATAGCACTTTAGACTCATTCAGTTCAGGTTAAATATCATTATTTTTATTATAATCATATTAATCCAGTGATAATCATTATAATTGTAAAGCACTAACCTAAATAAGGTATACTTTGACTTTGTGAATTAGCAAACAAGGGATTTGGTAGGTACCAAAAAGCCCTTAGTCTTTACAAATTTACCTCCAAATCTATCTAGCAAATAATTGGCATTTTAGTATTTGATATTGAAGATATTGGTTCTTGGGACATTTATTTGTTTACTTTATTTCTGGAGTCTCTATTGTTGAACTCTCTCTCAATAGCACTAACACCACATAAATATGTTTTCCGAAAAAAACCTGATAATATTGCCTACCATAAACCAAGAATGTTTACTAGGCTGTCAAAGATAACGATGTTGAATGTCCTGAATTGAGAATGAAAAGAAAGTTGTGTAGGGGGGAAAAAAGTCATCCATTCTCTAAAGCTGTAGGACAGGTGACCACAAAGAAACAAAATTGTCATCCAGAAAAAAATGGCACTAAGCTAGAGATAACTACACAAACAGAGATACATTTATCCTACACTTTTGTAATGTTGTCTTTTAGACACAATGAATCAGAGGAAGTAGACAGTAAGTAGAAGGCATGTTTTCTAGTAAGTAGAGAGCATACTTTCCTTTCAGAGAAAATACCTCAGGTTTTGCAATAAAGCACTCTCCTGTCTGAAATCTCCTAAATGTGGTCTAAAGAAGTCATATTCCTCAAATAATTTTACAGGCGTCCTTTATGAGCACAACAAGGCAAATAATAACAAAATTCACAGTCCTCACCATGTGGTTAGAGAAGATAAGAAGAAGTAATATCTCTAAGATTTTTCACTAACGAGAATCTCTATTATTGAGCACTAGTTGGATATTTCCTGAAAGTGGGGGACTATGCCAGATAATTTCTTGGAATCATTTCAAGATCTAAAATATGGAAGTTGATGTTGACAGTCATTACAAAATGTAAAGAAGAATAAACATATTGAAATATGGTATTGAAAAGTAAAACTGCCCTATCTACTAGAAATACAGATGTGATCTAATAGTTTGGCTAGCCAAATTATTTGAATTAAGTCAGATATAAATGAGGGTAGAAGTATGATTTTAAAAATATTAACAGAGATAAAGTGACTTTGAAAGTAAAAAGAAAAAAAATATTTTGACTCAATAACATTTCATCGCTGAGGTCAGCTTCATCTTGAAGTTGCATGAGATTTGGTGTCTATTGAATTGTAGGCTGTGATAAAGATAGCTGAAAGGAATTTGCTTGAAGTTTTAGCTGGGAGGGATTTCTGTGTATAGAAAAAAAAATAGGAATTTTCTACTAGTAGATGGAGAAGAAGTAGGAGAAACTTTACCAACATCTCATATTTGAGGATAGGCATGGTAAATGGCAGTCATGTGGCTACATGTAGAAGATTCCCCACAATCAAACAAGTTAAAAGGCTAGGTCTTCTAAAACCTAATTTATTCCTAAATCCAAAACAAGCATGGCCATTTTGGTGACAAACATAGTGAAAGACCAGTGTCCAGCCCTAAAGCCTTATAGCTATGAAATTGCCAAGTTTAAATCTTAGAAATAGAGGATGTGGTGGGCAATATTAACAGTCAACTTGATTCAACTGAGGGATGACTAGATGGCAGGGAAGTATTGTTTCTGGGTGTGTTTGTGAGGGTGCTGATAAAGGAGACTGACATTTGAGTTAGTGGACTGGGAGAAAAAGACCCACCCTCAGTGTGTGTGGGCAACATCCAATAGGCTGCCACTGTGACTAGAACAAGGCAGGTGAAAGAAGGTGGAATTAGGTTGCTTCCTGAGTCTCCTGGTTCTCTCTCTCTCTCTCTCTCTTTTCCATGCCGGATGCTTGCTTCCATTCCTCCTACCCTTGGACATCAGACTCCAGATTTTTTGGCCTTTGGACTCCGGGACTTGCACCTGTGGCTTCCTAGGGGTTATCAGGCCTTTGACTGCACTGTTGCTTTCCCTGGTTTTGACGCTTTGCACTTGGACTAAACCATCAACAACTTCTCTATTTCCCCTGCTTGCAGATGGCCTATTGTGGGACTTCATCTTGTAATTGTGTGAGGCAATTCTCCTTAATAAACCTCCTTCCATATACGCATGTATCCTATTGGTTCTGTCCCTCTGGAGAACTTTGTCTAAGACAGAGGATTAAATAATATTTTTTGTTCTTTTTTAATAGACACATAGTATGGTGTTGCTCTGACAACCAGGCTGGAGTGCAGTGGCTTAACTGTAGGTCCCTGGAGGCTCACTCTCCTGGGCTAAAGTGATCCTCCTTTGTCAGCCTCTGGAGTTGTTGGGATTATAGGCACACACCACCACACGTGGCTAATTTCTTATTTTGTCTCCTTTCCCTTTCCCTTCCCCTTCCCCTTCCCCTTCCCCTTCCCTTCCCTTCCCTTCCCTTCCCTTCCCTTCCCTCCCCTCCCCTTCCCTTCCCTCCCCTCCCCTCCCCTCCCCTCCCCTTTCCTTCCCTTCCCTTCCCTTTGGTTTCCCTCCCCCCCTCCCCCTCCCCTCCCCTCCCCTTCACCTCCTTCCTTCCCCTCCCCTTCACCTCCCTTCCCCTCCCCTCCCCCTCCCCCACTCCTTTCCCCTGCCATCCCTTCCCTTCCCTTCCCTTCCTTTCCTTTCTTTTCCCTTCTTTCTTTCTTTTTCTTTCTTTTTTTTTTTGAGTTGGGTTCTCACTCTGTTGCCCAAACTGGTATCAACTTCCAGGTCTCAAACAATCCTCCCACCTTAGCCTCCAAAAGTGCTGGGATTGCAGTCATGAGCCACTGTGCCCAGGCTAATAAAATATTTTGGAAATCAATGTTTTCAGAACCAGACTTCCAGCAGCAGCAGGATGTACGGTAAACTAGCTCTAGATCTGACCACCCCAGGATGAGATAGTCATAAGTGAAGATAGTATCAGGGCATTAGTTAAAGAAACTGAGGCCTCACATAATGCTCTAGGAACCACATGTAAACTGGAGGTCTCGGATTTTTTTTTTATTATTATTTTTATAAATATCCAGCTCTATAGATTAGACCAAATGCAAAAAATATTCATTGAAATCAGCTTTATGTTTTTTAATTTCTGTAGGTTTTTGTGGGAACAGGTGGTATTTGGTTACATTTGTTTGTGTCATCTATGATTTCCTTTTTTTTGAGTTGGAGTCTCACACTGTCGCCCGGTGTGGGGTGCAATGGAGGGCTCTCAGCTCACTGCAACCTCCGTCTCCCAGGTTCAAGCAGTTCTCCTTGCCTCAATCTCCCAAGTAGCTGGAATTACAGGCACGCACCACCATGCCTGGCTATTTTGTGTGTGTGTGTGTGTGTGTGTGTGTGTGTGTGTGTGTGTGTTTTCAGTAGAGATGGAATTTCACTATGTTGGCCAGGCTGGTCTTGAACCCATGACCTTGTGATCTTGCCCACCTTGGTCTCCCAAAGTGCTGGGATTACAGGTATGAGCCACTATGCCCAGACCATCTCTGATTTTTTTCAGCAGTGTTTTGTAGTTCTCCTTGTATAAGTCTTTCATCTCCTTGGTTATATATATACCTAAGTTGTTTTAGTTTTGGTTTGGTTTGGTTTTTTTTGCAGCTATTATGAAAGTAGTTGAGTTCTTGATTTGATTCTCAGCTTGGTCACTGTTGATGTATAGATCTACTGATTTGTGTACACTAATTTTGCATCTGGAGATTTTGCTGAATTATTTTATCATTTCTAAGTGTTTTTTGGAAGAGTCCTTTGGTTTTCTAGGTATGCAATAATATCATCAACAAACAGCAATAGTTTGACTTCCTCTTTATCAATTTGTATGAACTTTATTTCTTTTTCTTGTCTGATTGCTCTGGCTAGGACTTCCAGTACTATGTTGAATAGAAGTGGTGAGAGTGGGCATCCTTGTCTTGTCCCAGTTCTCAGAGAAAATGCTTTTAACTTTTCCTCATTTAGTGTTATTTTGGCTGTGGGTTTGTCATAGATGGGTTTTATTATGTTGTATAATACTGATTTTGCTGAGTACTTTAATCATAAAGGAATGCTTTATTTTGTCAAATACTTTTCTGTTTTTGTGATGTATCACATTTATTGACTTGTTGATGTTAAACCATCCGTGCATCCCTGGTATGAAAACCACTTGATCATGGTGGATTATCTTTTTTATATGTTGTTGGATAGCTGGTTATCCAGTATTTTGTTAAGGATTTTTGCATCTATGTTTATCAAGGATATTGGTCTGTAGTTTTGTTGTTGTTGTTGTCATGTCCTTTCCTGGTTTTGATATTCAGGTGATACTGGCTTTACAGAATGATTTAGAGAGGATTCTCTTTTTCTCTATCTTGTGATACAGTGTCAATAGGATTGGTACCAATTCTTTGAATGTTTGGTAGAATTCAGCTGTGAATCCATCTGGCCCTGGACTTTTTTGTGTTGGGTATTTTTTTAATTACCACTTCAATCTCACTGCTTGTTACTAGTCTGTTCCCGGCATCTAATTCTTCCTGATTTAAGCGAGGAGGGTTGTATCTTTCCAGGAATGTATCCCATCTCCTCCAGGTTTTCAAGTTTCTGCATGTAAAGCTGTTCATAGTAGCCTTGAATTGTGGTGTCAGTTTTAAGATCTCCCATTTTGTTTCTAACTGAGCTTATTTGCATTTTCTCTCTTCTTTTCTTGGTTAATCTTGCTAATGGTCTATCAATTTTATCTTTTCAAAAAACCAGCTTTTTGTTTCATTTATCTTTTGTATTTTTTTTTTGTTTCAATTTCATTTAGTTCTGCTCTGATTTTGGTTATTTCCTTTCTTCTGCCTGGTTTAGGTTTGGTTTGTTCTTGTTTTTCTAGTTCCTTGAGGTGTGACCTTAAATTATCTATTTGTGCTCTTTCAGACTTTCTGATGTAAGGACTTAGGGCTATATAAGGACTTAGGGCTCTTCTTCTTAGCATTGCCTTTGCTGTAGCTCAGAGGTTTTGACAGGTTGTGTCACTGTTGTCATTCAGGTTGAAGAATTATTTTAATTTATATCTTTATTTCATTTTTGACCCAGTGTTTATTCAAGGGCAGTTTATTTAATTTCCGTGTATTTGAATGGTTTTGGAAGTTCCTTTTGGAGATGGTTTTCAGTTTTATTCCACTGTGGTCTGAGAGAGTACTTGATATAATTTCAATTTTCTTAAATTTATTGAGACTTGTTTTGTGGCCTGTTATATAGACTATCTTGGAGAAAGTTCTACGTCCGGATGAATAGAATGTATTATATTCTGCGATTGTTGCTGGAATGTTCTGTTAATATCTGTTAAGTCCATTTGTTCCAGTGTATAGGTTAAATCCATTGTTTCTTTGTTGATTTTCTGTCTTTGTGACCTGTCTAGCCCTGTCAGTGGTGTATTGAAGCCCCACGCTATTATTGTGTTGCTATCTATCTCATTTCTTAGGTCTAGTAGTAATTGTTTTGTAAAGTTGGGAGTTCCAGTGTTAGGTACATATATATTTAGGGCTATAATATTTTCCTCTTGGACAAGGCCTTTTAATATTTTATAATATCCCTTTTTATCTTTTTCAACTTCTGTTGCTTTAGAGTTTACTTTGTCTGATATAATAAGAGCGACTCCTGCTCACTTGTGGTGTCCATATGCATGCAATGTCTTTTTCCATCCTTTTACCTTAAGTTTGTGTAGTCCTTATGCATTCGGTGTGTCTCTTGAAGGCAGCAGATGGTTGGTGAATTCCTATCCATTTTGCAATTCTGCGTCTTTCAGGTGGAGCATGTAGGTCATTTACATTCAATGTTACTATTGAGATGTGAGGTACTATTCTATTCATCGTGATATTTGTTACCTATATACATTTTTTTTTTCAAAAAATGTATTTTTTATAGGTCCTGTGAGATTTATGGCTTAAAGATGTTCTTTTTTGATGTTTCCAGAATTTGTTTCAAGATTTAGAGCTCCTTTTAGCAGTTCTTGTAGTGCTGTCTTGGTAGCATTTGTTTGTCTGAATAAAACTGTATATTTTCTTCATTTATGTAGTTTAGTTCCACCGGATACAAAATTCTTGGTTGATAATTGTTTTGCTTAGGGAAGCTGAAAATAGGGCCCCAATTCCTTCTAACTTGTAGGGTTTTTGCTGAGAAATCCTCTGTTAATCTGATAGCTTGTTGTTGTTGTTGAGTAGGTTACCTGGGACTTTTACCTCACAGCTCTTAAGATTATTTCCTTCATCTTAACTTTAGATAACCTGATGACAGTGGTCCTACATAATGATTTTTTTGTAATGAATTTCCCAGGTGTTCTCTGAGCTTCTTGTATTTGGATGTCTAGTTTTCTAGCAAGGTTGGGAAAGTTTGCCTTGATTATTCCTCTGAATATGTTTCCAAACTTTTAGATTTCTCTTCTTCCTCAGGAACACCAATTATTTTTAGGTGTGGTAATTTAACATAATCTCAGTCTTCTTGCAACCTTTGTTCATTTTTTCTTATTCTTTTTTCTTTGTATTTGTTGTATTGGGTTCATTCAAAAACCTTCTTTTCAAGCTTTGAAGTTTATTTTCCTGCTTGTTTGATTCTATTGCTGAGACTTTCCAAAGCATTTCTCTAAGTGTATCCATTATTTCTGTAGGTTTTGAGTGTCTTTTTATTTATGCTATTTCACTGAAGATTTCTCCCCTCATTTTCTTTTATCATTTTTGTTTTGATTTCCTTAAGTTGGATTTCATCTTTCTCCGGTGCCTCCTATTAGCTTAATAACTGATTAAGTTATTTTTCAGGTAAATCAAGGATTTCATTTTGGTTTGGATCATTGTTGATGAGCTAGTGTGATTTTAGGGGGTTGTTAAAGAATCTTGTTTTGTCATATTACCAGAATTATGTTTCTGGTTTCTTCTCATTTGGGTAAGTCTACGTCATAAGGAAGGTCTGGGGCTCAAGGTTGCTTTTCAGATGTTTTGGTCCCACAGGATGTTTCCTTGGTGTAGTACACTCTCCCTTCACCTAGAGATGTGGCTTCTTGAAAACCCAGCTGTAGTGATTGCTATCTCTCTTCTTGATCTAGCCATCCAGCAGGTCTACAAGGCTCTGGGATCTTACTGGGGGTTGTCTGCACAGAGTCCTGTGATGTGAATCGTCTGTGAGTCTCTCAGTCATGGATATTAGCACCTGTTCTGGTAGAGGTGGCAGAGGTGGTGAAATGGACTCCGTGAGGCCCTTAGTTTTGGTTGTTTAGTGCACTATTTTTGTACTGGTTGGCCTCCTGCCAGAAGGTGGCACTTTCCAAACAGCATCAGCTATGTTAGTACAGGAAGGATCAGGTGGTTGGTGGGGCCCTAAAACACCCAGTAGTACATGTCTTTTACCTTCTTCAGCAACCAGGGTGGTTAGGGAAAGACTATCAGGTGGGGGCAGGGCTAGGTATGTCTGAGTTCAGACTCTCCTTTTGCAGGTCTTGCTGTGGCTGCTGTGGAGGATGGAGATGTGATTTCCAGGTCAATGGAGTTATGTTCCCAGGTCAGGATGATTATGGCTGCCTCTGCTGTGTCATGCAGATTGTCAAGGAAGCAGAGGAAAGTTGGTAGTTACAGGTCTCACCCAGTTTCCACGCAACCTAAATGGTCTGTCTCACTCACACTATGCTCCCCTATGAAACAGCACCAGTCTGTTTCCAGGTGGTGGACAAGCTGGGCTGTGAGCTTGCCCCAGGCTACCAGCCTCCAAGTTGTGAAAGCAAAGATGGCTTTCATGCCTCCCTGCCTGTGGAGTCTGCACACTGGATTCACGCCCTCCCCCTAAGTTCTGGCCGGAGACTTCATATTCAGCTGGAGTTGTCACAAAGTTCAGCTGGAGGTTTCCTTCTCCCTGTGGTCTTTTCCCAGTACATCTGGCAGCTCTCCCCAAAGACCCATGTCAGACAAGGCAGAAATGGCTTTCCAGCGGACCCAGAGAGTCCACAGGACTTTTCCCACTGCTTTCTCTACCCCTGTATTTTACTCATCTCTCTAAATTGACTCAGCTCTAGGTAAGTTCAGACTCTTCTCCTGTGATCTAGACCTTAAGGTTCCCCAGTAAGGGTGTGTGTTTAGGGGTGGACAACCCAACTTTCCTACTTTCAGAGCTTGGGCACTCACAGTATGTGGCGTGTCTCTTGGGTCCTACAGGAGCAATCTGCTTCCTTCATAGTGTCTGTGGGTTCTCTCAGGTTTCCTGGTTTATTTTCCTGTAGTAGTTCTGGAGCAAAAGTACACTGTGTGAGTCTCCTCACCCTGCTCTGTCCATCTGCGTGGGAGCTGCAATCTAGTCCTGCCTTCCATCCACCATGATCCCTAACTCACTGAGATCAGCTTTTGATATGGTTCTTGTTCTCAGTACTTAAGCTATGAGTAAAAGGAACCAGAAAATATGTTACATTTTCCATCCTAATAACAAAGAGACAAAAGTGTTAGCTACAAAGAAACATGGATTACTAAAATAACTGCAGGAAAACTGACTCAGAGCACCATCTTATAGCATAGGAGGCTATTGGAATAAATATTCAAATAAAGAATAATACAGTCCTCTTTTAAGATAAGAGATATTGTCACAAAAAGCACATAAAAAGGTTGTTCTGAATGTAAGAAATATTTCTGTGTCAATCTGAACCATAAAAAATAGATGAACTCCTCTAAAAGTAATGCTTTAGATATTTTAAAGCAGGAGGCAATGCATACTTGTCTACTCTGAGTTGTTTGCCCTTGCATATATGTATATACATGTATACTTAAGGAAATTGCATAATGTACACATGTTAAAAGATTATTGTTTTAACAAATTATTATGAAAAAAATGACACCTCAGCATCCCAAAGACAATTAAAAAGCTACGTGAGTTATGTTGTCATATCTAAATTCAAAATGAAGCAATTGATGAAAAAAGACAAAGTGATTTTATAAGCAAAAAATTGTTACAATGTTTTGATGAAAAATCTTTCTAGAAAATCTGGTATCCAATAATAGTCTTAGGTAGGTAATACATCAAAATGTGTTTACAAATTGCAAAATGGAAGAATGTGAAATATCCTTATAATGACACATACAAACTGTAAGACAATGGTAAAAGTAGCAGCATGGATTTTGAATCTCATCCAAACAGAATTCAGCAATATGTAAACAGAATTGTACACCAAGACCAAGTGGAACTTAATAAAAGGTGCAAGGTAGGTTCAATATTGGAAAATCAATCAATGTAACTTACCGTATTAACAGGCTGAGGAATAAACTTTACATGATAGTATCAATCAATGCAGAAAAGGTGTTGGTAAAATTCCACATCTGATGACAAAATTCTCAGAAGAATCAGAAGAAAGAGGAATGTTCTCAACATGATAAAGAGCATCTACTGAAAGCCTACAGCTAACTTTATAATTAATGATGAAAGACTGAATGCTTTTCCACTACTACTGGCAATAAGGCAAGAATGTCCAATTTAATCACTGTGTTTAAATATAACGCTGAAAGTTTCAGCCAATGAAATAGGCAAGACATGAGGGTGGGGCAGTGGGAAAGGCATAGAGATTGGAAAATAAAAATAAACCTACCTTATTTGTAGATAGCATAGTTACCAACAGAGATAACTCCAAGGATTCTACAACAATATTACTAGAACTTATAGATGAGTTAAGGTCACAAGATACAAAACAAATATACAGAAGTCAACTCTGTTTCAGTTATCTGAAGTGAAAATGTGGAGACCAAAATTAAAATATAATGCCAGTTTTATTTGTTTAAAAACAAAATTGCAGCCAGGTGCAGGGCATTCACGTCTGTAATCTCAGCACTTTGGGAGGGTGATTTGGGTGGATCTTTTGAGCTCAGGAGTTCCAGACCAGCCTGGGCAACATGGCAAGACCACCTCTCTACAGAAAATACAAAAATTATGTGATGGTGCACACCTATAGTCTGAGCTCCTCAAGAGGCTGAGGTGGAAGAATTCCTTGAGCTCCAGAGGCCGAGGCTGCAGCAAGTTGAGATCACACCACTGCACTCTAGTCTGGGTGAAAGAGTGAGATCCTGTCTCATAAATAAATAAATAAATAAATAAATAAATAAATAAATAAAGCATACCTAAATGTAAATCTAACAAATCATGCCAAATTATGTGCAGAATTTATATGATGAAAGCTACTGATTGCTGAAGAAAGAAATGGCAAGGGATCTGAATAAATGTGAAAATGTACTATATTTATGAATTGGAAGCCTCAATAAAGTAAAGATATCAATTACCCTCAAATTGATATTTAAGTTTAACGCAATTCCTGCCAACTCTCAGCAAGAGCTGTAGGTACACAAAAAAATTATTCTAAAATATATATGGAAAGCTAAATAAACTAAAATAGGTTAAGTGTTGTGATAAAGAAGAATAAAATGCAAATGAGAGTTCAGTCTACCGTATTTCAAGACATGTAGCTGAAGTAATCAAGACTGGGTGGTACTAAAGGGAGCATAGACACAGAATGGAACAGAATCAATGGATCAGAATACAGAACCCAGAAACAGACCTACAAAAGTATGCTAACTAATTTTGTTTTGTGTTTTTACAACATTTTATTTTTAGAATAGTGTTAGATTTTCCGAAAAATTACAGATGGTACAGAGTTCCCATTTATCTTACACCTAGTTATCTTATCATTAACATCTTACCTATTATATTTGTTACAATTAATAAAGCACTATTGATACACTATTATTATTTAAAGCCCATACTTTATTCAGAGTCTCTTAGTTTTTAACCTACTGTTCTTTTTTTTATTCTGGAATCCAGTCAAGGAGACCATATTGCAGTTAATAATTATGTCTCCTTAGCATCCTCTTGGCTAAGACAGTTTCTCTGACTTTTATAGATTTTGATGATCCCAGCACTTTTGAAAAGTAGAAGTCAAGTATTCTGTAAAATGTTGGTCCATTGGACTTGAATGATCTTTATCTCATGGTCACACTGGGACTATTTGAAGAGAAACAGTAAAGATGTAAAGTGCCATTTTTATCACATCATATCAAGTGTATATACTGCCAACATGATTTATCACTGTTGATGTTAACCTTGCTTGTCTGTCTGAGAAAGTGGTGGTTAGGTTTCTTTACTATTAAGTTACTCTTTTCATCGCTGTTTGCATACTACATCAGTTGGAAGGAAATCACCATGTAAATGGCCCACAATTAAGAAGTGGGGAGTTATTTGCTCTTTTGTTAAGGATTGTCTTTCTATATAAATTGTTTGGAAGTCTTCTGCTCAGAAGATTTGTCTTTCATAGCTTATTTGTTTGTTATTCATTCATTTTTAAAAGCATAGAGTCAATTTCATTTTATATTTTAGGTTATCATCTAATACTAATTTATTTTGTTATTCAAGTGGTCTAGTCTCTGCCATTGGAAGCTTTCAGTTGGCCCCCATGTCCCTTTGACATACCCCAATTTTTGTGATATGTTTTCCTTGTTTGGTTGATTTTGAGCATTTCTTTCCTTTCTAGCACTATCAGATGCTCCAGGCTCATATTGTGTAGTTCCTTCACCAGTACTATAACCAATTATGCCTCCAAGAAGCCGCTATCATAAGCGAATGATATTAGAAACCAAGGTCTGTATGCTAAGTGTGACTGTTGATTCTAGGGTACCATTCCTCCTAGTTCCTCTTATATATGTGTGTATGTGCATTTGTGTGTATGTACACACACAAGTATGCACACATTAATATATGTGTACATATAACCATGTATACCCATTATCTTTAGGTAGTAACCATCTGTTTCTATTAAGCCATATGTAACCATCTGTCTATATTAAGCTAAACATGGGTTCATGCTGAGACCTCACACTCAAATTAATTTCCACATGGATCACTCCAGACTCTGTCCTTTGTTTATTTGTAATCTTTCTCTCCAACAGTGAGAAACTTGGCACCCAACACTTACTATTCATTTACATAATTGTTTCATTACAGGGTACAGTTATAAAAGTATTAAAATTGTTAACCTATGACTCTGTGGAGAACAATGGGATTAACTAGAGTATAATATTTATGTATGGTTTATTTTTACTTTAGTCTTAGGAACTATTCATTTCCAAAGTTACTTATGTCAGCAGTTTTTCCCCTAAGCCTTTCAGGGTGTATGTTTCATACATTGTTTAATCCAGTCAGGTTGTTTTGTAACATTCTTTATTGTATGCTGAATCTACAGACTTCCTTTATTTATTCCTTCAACAATCTTCCTTTCCTTATGTAGATTAAAGTTTCTGATCTTCCTGAAAAACTTTATTTGACTTTTCTTTCAGGGCATGTTTGATGAGAATGAATTATATCAGTTTTTTTTTTTGTCTGAAAAAGTTCCTCTTTCTCCCATACCTTTGAGGGATAATTTCACAGGATGCGGCATGCTAATTGGTGATTTTTTTTTCTCCCAGCATTTCAGATATTTCATTCTACTCTCTTGTTATTTGCATGATTTCTGAATAAAAATCCATTTTGAGCATTTGTAATTCTTACTATTGTTTGTCCATAGATATGTTTTTGTTAGTGGTGATGGTGGTGGTGTTTTTTGTTGCTGTTGCTGCTGCAGCTGTTGTTATTTTGCCTTGTCTTCTTTCAAGATTTATATTTTTCTAAAATTTGAAAACAATATACTCAGGTGTAGATCTTTGTTATCTATTCTACTTGGTGTTCCCTGAGCTTTCTGGATCCATGGCTTGGTGCCTGTCATCAAGTTTGAAAATTCTTGGCCATTTTTACTTCAATGTATTTGACTCTGTCTGCTTTTGCTCCTCTTCTGGCATTCCATTTACAGTATACATATTTTACAGCTTTTGAAAGCGTGCACAGATCTCAGATATTCTGTTTTGTCTGAGGGCGGGGAGAATTGTATTTTATTGTGTCTGTTTCTAATTCTTTTTACTCTTTTATTTTAGTCTGGGAAGTTTCTATAAACATTCAAGCTTACTAATTATCTTCTAGGTCATGTTCATTAATTAGCCCAACAAAGGCAGTTTTCGTTTGTGTTACAATGATTTATCTCTAAAGATTCCTTTGGGTTTTCTTAGAGTTTCCATATCTCTGCTTACATTACCTATCTTTCCTTGCATGCTGTCTACTTTTTCCATTAGTCCCCCTAATATGATCATCATAATTATTTTAAATTCCTCATCTGATAATTCTAAACTTTTTGTCACATCTGAACTTGCTTCTGATGTTTATTTTTACTCTTCACCGTGTGATTTTCTCTTGCCTGTTTGCATGCCTTGTAAATTTTGTTGAAAGTCAGACATAATATATTGGCTAATAGGAATTGAAGTACATTGGCCTTTAATGTGAGGTGTTTTATACTAATATACTTAAGATTTTTAGGCTGTGTTTAATATTTGCTATAGCTGTAGATTCCAGAGCTTAATGTAGATTAAATTCTTCTATAGTCATTGTTTTAGTCTCTTTTTCTTGACATTAAGCTTCCCTAGGTACTCCTTCTAAGAGAGAGTCTGTGTCTTGTACCATATTCAACTGTAATTCACCGTTATTACTGGAACCTTGTTGGTATGGTGGTCAGGTTGTGAGGTAGAGGAGAGATCTATAATCTTATGATTAAAACTCAGTGTTTTAGTGGGTCTTTGTGTCTGGGCTGTAACCCTCACAAATGTTTTCTAGGAGTATATTTTTTATCCCCCTAAAGTTAGACAATAAGTCTAGAGGGTCTATAAAATGAGGAATTACCTTCCTCAGCTTGGATAAGAGTCTAGTAAAGTCATTTTCTCTGGAAGTGAGCCCTCTTATAGAGAATGATCTAGATATATTTCAGAATGGTTACTCTTTTTCTCTCCCTGCCAATATTATGAGAAGATCTTTACTGAATGTCCACTGTGGGAACCTGGTAGAGTTCCTATAGGTAAAAGTAAAGGTAAAACTGGGGAAACTGAAGCCCACAGTAGTTTCTCAAGATAATGCACACGTTTCCTCTAGCAATTCATCAAAATTACTATTTAAGTATTATTGGTCACGTGCAGTGGCTCAAGCCTATAATCCCAGCACTTTGGGAGTCCGAGGTTGAAAGATCACCTGAGGTCAGGATTTTGAGACCAGCCTGGGCAACGTGGCAAAACCCCGTCTCTACAAAAAACACAAAAATTAACCAGTCATGGTGGCATGTGCCTGTAATCCCAGCTACTTGGGAGACTGAGGCAGGGGAATCGCTTGGACCTGGGAGGCAGAGGTTGCAGTGAGCTGAGATCATACCACTGCACTCCAGCCTAGGTGACAGAGCGAGACTCTGTCTCAAAAACATAAATAAATAAATAAATAAATAAATAAATAAATAAATAAATAATAAAGTATTACTACCAGCTTATGGCCCCAGTAACTTCTAATCTAGGTGAGCAAAACTTGTCTATGCCACACTGTATTTCTCTGTTTCTCCAGATTAAAGGATAGTGTTTCCCCCAAAATCTTACTTCTCTAAAGAGACTAAGAAAAGTTACTGATTTTCAGCATATTTAGTTTTTTCTTGCCATAGGACAGAGTAACAACTTCTAAGCTCTTTACATGACTGGACTAAACCATAACTCTTTCACAACTGACTTTGACAAAGACCCAGTACTTCATGATAAGAAAGATTGCCTTTTCAACCAATGGTACTACAGCATTGGGCATTTATAGGAAAAATGTGAATTTTGACCTAAGTCTCACATCTTACAGAAAAGTTAACTCAGAATGTATCAAGGATTTATACAGAAATATTAAAACTATAAATCTTAGGAGGAAAAACATAAACAAAAACCTTTATTAGCTGCACCTAGAGAAAGGATTTTTGATACCAAAAGTATGATTTATAAAAAGAAAAACTGTAAATTTGTCTTCATCAAAGATAAAAACTTTGGCTCTTGAGAATGATATGACAAACTAAATACTGGAATTTGCAAACTACATATCCATCAAATGACTGGTGTCTAGAATATATAAAGAACTTCCAAACCATGACAGAAAAAAAAACAAAAAACAAAAAACAACAACAAAAAAAAAACAGTGATCCAATTAGAAAATGGGAAAAAGTCATGAAAGTATATTTTACTGAAGAAAACAAACATATGTCCAATAAACCATGTTAAGATGTGCAACTTCATTATCCACTAGGCAAGTGCAAATCAAAACTACAACGAAATTTGACTACACACCAATCAGAAGAGCTAGAATAAAATGATGACAACAATAAATGCTTGTGCAGACCCTGAAAAATTAGATCACTCATATATTGCTGGTTATGATGTAAAGTGGTGAAGCTGCTCTCTAAATTATTTCGGACACTTCTTAAAAAACAAGACATGCAATTTTTATAGAAACTATTAATTGCCCTCCTGGGCTTTTATTCCATAGAAATAAAACTTACATTTACACACACACACACACACACATTATTATATATATAATATATAATAATATATAACATATATATATTATATATGTGTTTGTGATATATATATACACACACACACACACTAGCACCTTGTTGGTATGGTCAGGTGTGGGCTATATTCATATAAATAAAATTTAGAACAGTTTTATTCGTAATAGCTCAAAACTGGAAACAACCCTTCAACCTTCAATCATGTTCATGGCTAAACAAGATGTGGTACCTCCATAGCATGGAATCTTACCTATCAATAAAAGGGAACCTCCATATCATGGAATCTTACCTATCAATAAAAGAGAATCTCCATATCACGAAATTTTATCTATCAATAAAAAGTAACAAAATACGCACCCCACCTGGATGAATCTCCAAAAAGTTATGCTGAGAAAAAATATATATATTAAAAAGTTACATACACTATGATTCCATTAATATAATATTATTTAAATGACACAAATTTAGAAATAGAGAACAGGTTAGTGGTTGACAGAGGTGAATGATGGAGTGGGAATTGTAGGGAAGTTGGTGTGGCTATAAAATGATAACATGAAGGATCTTTGTGATGCTACAAAATTTCTGTATCTTGGCTGTCTCATTGTCAATATCCTGTTTGTATTATTTTATATTTGTTTTGCAAGATATTTTTATTGGAAAAAATGGGTAAAGGGTCTATGGAATTTTTCTATTGTTTATTGCAACTTGTATGAACCTGTAATTATCTCAAAATAGGAAAGTTTAAATATATTTTTTTACAAAACACCTTTCACTATGAATATTTTTATTTCTATAAATTATTTGTGTAATGATTAAAATATATAAAAATCCAGAAAGGATTCACTGGATCAAGATGGTAAATAGTAATGACTGTTTTTCCAGGTATACTGAAAGATAAAAGTAAAATTAGAATATACAATCTGAAGCAGGTTGCCAACCCATTCATTTCACAATCTGTGTCTTTACAACCTTGAAAATGCATTTAGAGAAACAGTTTAAGCTTCTTTGACATTATTGGTTCAAGCTGTTATAATTTGCTTGTACCGACTTTTCTTTACAAATGTGTGATATTGTTATCACTTCTTAAGACTGCAATTGAAGCCTGTAGAATGAAGTATTTTTCTAAATAATGATCTACAAAGAAAAGAGTACATACTATTATAAATTATAAATGATTCCTATACCAATGACTGACAAGTGAGTTATTTGAATATTGCTTTTTAAAATATTAAATTACTTATTTGTCACACATTTGTTACCCAGAAGCACATATGAATCAGGATTTCTTTACATAAGTTAACTTATGTAAATATTCTTAAGAGTACATCATGGGCTATTATATTTTCCTAGACATAAAATTGCCTTCAGGCTTCTGGTCAATCATTTTGCATGGAAAGTTTTTTGTGTAATTTACAGGCGGCATCGCATCTGTTTCCTTGCCTAAAGCCCAAGGGGAAATGGCTATATTAAATAACAAAACACATTCACATTATTGAAGGCCAGGAAATTTCCCAGTGTAGTGCTTCTCCTAGTCTGACACTATTTTTATTTTTTCCTTAAATGTAAATTCTATGGAGTTAACCTGAACGATAAATCATGTGATCCTATTCTTTGTCACTTCTGAACACAGTAATTCATAGAATTTTGATACTATAAATCAACTCAGAGATCAAAATTTAGTTTGAAACCCATATTTTATAAAAAGGGAAGTGAGAGTCAGTACTTATATAACCCACCCAAAGCCTCAGAGTAGGTGGAGCAGGGACAGAAAGGAAGATAACTAGTCCAGGAAGAAAGGATACACATTATTTTAACATTATCACTAGAGTACATTACAGAAAATTTTACACCTTGTTATTCCATGAAACTAAATATTAAAAAGGAAACTTGTTGCTCATAATTTCACTACCAATTTAGATTTCATTTTATATGAAAAGATATTCTGGAAGCCTATAAGAGTATATTAGATTCTCCTTTGATGCATTTCTGTGGGGAATTTATCTGTTTTACGTAGCAGATATCTAGGTAAAACAGATTTTTTCTTAAAGGTCTGTTTCCCGACCCTTTGCAGACAAGGCTTTGAGGGAGATTATGAAACTACTGATCTGTATTATTAAGCAATAAAAGGTCACGTTAAAATTCAACCTTAATAAAGGCAAAGAACATGTATTCTATGAAGATATAGGTTAAAATAATATAGGTTAACATAGACTTTGGAACTGAAAATTCAGAACATGGTCCATTTATTTATAGTGGCCTGTCCAACGACTAGAATAGGACACAGAAATATGTCAAAAGTATGCAAACCAGTCGCAGAGCTTCATTCTTTCTTGTGTTTACAAGCCTAAGAGAATATAAAAGGATTTAACAGGGCTTCAGTTGAGAGAGTAATTTAAAAGGTGCCTCATCTTTCAAAAAATCCCTCCATATGCCCTTAAATCTAGAAAGTTGTCTGCATTATGAATCTTCTCTTAATTTAAGTACAATTCTGTGATGTAATTAATTACATTTAATAACAAATTTTTCCCCTCATACTTGGGAATTATTTAAAGCCAGAGAATTATGCAAATTGATTTTGTATCCATAGCACATAAAATAAAAACTGGTTCACAGAGAAAAGTGAGTGCTAGTTGCTAAATAAAGAAACATTTAAATAGGTTGAAAATAATTAAGCCTGTTATACCTTACAGTGAATACATTTTATTCAATTAATATTTTTGCTGAGTAACTACTACATTATATGATAAAGTTTTGCTTACAGAATAGATTATTGTATTGACATTCAACAATAAAAGATAGGGTAACATTAAAGCATAGAACAAGCTTGGCTTATATGTTTGAGGAGCAGGTTTGATGCTAGCAGAGGAGAACATGAGGACAGAGGAAAGAGTAAAAGATGAGAAATTTATAAATTTTGTTCCAAACTCTAGTGGTAGCCCCACACTTGCAGTGAATATCACCTGAAAAGCTAAATGTTGATAATGTCTGGCTAAGGCAGTACAGCAAAGTACAAGCCTTGCTTCAAGAATCTTACTGATTAGCTAAGGAAACACTATGTATATATAAAAACACACAGCAATACAATTTATAGAGTGTTAAGCACTAACTGCATGAACTTGAAAATTTATTTTAAATTTCTCCAAACCTCAGTTTCTTCATCTATAAAATGAAGATAATACCTATCATCTGTCTATTTCTATGATCTATCTTTTTCAACAGTATTATTATCATTTGTCATTGTGTGGCACTGGGAGTATCTATGCTACAGCTAATTAAAAGCATCCAAGAAAATAGGGTCTAAACATCACATAATCAAACAATGTCAAAATTCACTAGGTCATCCACAATTTATTGAGCGCATACTCAGTACCAGTGCTGAATGTAAAAACATGCATTTACATGATTCTCCTTCTCTAGAAATTCAGATGTTTTGGGGAAATAGAAGCTTGGAAAATTATAACAGATTACTTCAATGCAGTGAAGTAAGTGACATGATAAGGAAAGGATAGGTTGCTACAGGGACAAAATAAAATAGTTATGTAACACAAGATTTGGGCTACATGGAAAGATTTTCTAGAGGAAAGAAAATCTATATTGGAACTACGTTTAGAAGTAAAAGTAATCCTGGAGATAGCATGGTACAGAGAATGTTCTAAACAAAACTAAATTTATAAACAAGAGCCTAAACAATAAGTAGAAAGCTGCTGGGCACGATGGCTCACACCTGTGATCTCAGCACTTTGGGAGTCTGAGGCGGGCAGATCACTTGAGGCCAGGAGTTTGAGACCAGCCTGGTCAACATGGTGAAACCCCATCTCTACTAAAAATACAAAAATTAGCCGGGTGTGGTGATGCACATCTGTAATCCCAGCTACTCAGGAGGCTGAGAGGCAGGAGAATCATTTGAACACAGGAGGTGGAGGTTGCAGTGAGTCGAAATCGCACCACTACACTCCAGCCTGGGTGACAGAGTGAGATTCCATAAAAAAAAAAGGAAGGAAGGAAGGAAGGAAGGAAGGAAGGAAGGAAGGAAGGAAGGAAGGAAGGAGGAAAGAAAGAAAGAAAGAAAGAAAGAAAGAAAGAAAGAAAGAAAGAAGAGAGAGAGAGAGAGAGAGAGAGAGAGAGAAAGAAAGAAAGAAAGAAAGAAAGAAAGAAAGAAAGAAAGAAAGAAAGAAAGAAAGAAAGAAAGAAAGAAAGAGAGAGAAAGAAAGAGTAGAAAGCATAGGTCAGTTGACAAGTGATTAGAAATCAACATAACTTACATTACCTATTATTTTAGATACAAATAAGTTGGAAATAGGAGACAGACAAATAGGTGACAAATGATAATGGCAATAATGAAAAAGATAAATGGTAGAGATAGAGAGATGATACATATTATATTCATTTTAAAGATGAGGAAACTGAGGCTTGGGAAAATTTAAAATAAGTTTTCAAGATCATATAGTAAGCACCAGAGCTAGGATTTGAATTCAGGTCATCTACTTTAGAAAACATGCGTTCCAGTGAGAACACATGGACACAGGGAGGGGAACAACACACACCGGGGGCCTGTTGGGGGTAGACAGGTGGCAAGGAGAGGGATAGCATCAGGACAAATAGCTAATGCATGTGGGGCATAAAACCTAGGTGACGAGTTGATAGATGTAACAAACCACCATGGCAATGTATACCTATGTGACAAATCTGCACATTTGGCACATGTATCCTAGAATTAAATTAAAAAAAAAAAAAATTAAAAGAACAAAAACCTGAGTTTCTAAAAATGTCAGTGCCTTCCAAACGCAGACTGAAGTCTTTATAATTAATGATTTTAAAAATCCAAGTTTAAATGATAATAAACAAATTTTCACAATGTTCTCTGTATACGTTAAGCTATAAAGAGTTTATAAATTATCATAAGGGCAGTGGAAAAGTACAGTCATGTATTGCTTAATGACAGGCACATGTTCTAAGAAATGCATAGTTGGGAGATTTTATCAGTGTGTAAACATCATAGAGTGTACTTAACACAAACTAAGATGGTATAGTCTATTACACACTTAGGCTATGTATTATAACCTGTTGCTCCTAAGCTATGAACCTATACAAGATGTTACTGTATTGAATACTATAGGCAATTGTAACACAGTGGTAAGTATTTGTTTATCTAAATGTATTTTAAAATAGAAAAGGTACAGTAAAAAATGCCTTATGATAATCTTAAAAGACCACTGTCATCTATCCACATGCCATTCATCCTTGACTGAAACATCATTATGATGCACATGACTATATTTAAAGATTCTACACTACAAAATGTTTTGCGGTTCAAAAATATCTCTTTGGATAAAGCTTGGAGAAACTTATTTAGCAGGGGAAAATTGGAAACCAAAACGAGTGTTGGAAAGTTGTTTTAGAAACCCAGGTGACAAAAGAGGAGGCAGATACTGAAGAAAGAGAGGAAGGCACAGAAAATTATAAAATAAAAGTGTATATGATATATTTGGAAAAGTGTGATTGATTTTTATATGCAAGAAATATTATAAATTTGGACCAAATGAAAAAGCTACATTTGAAAACTCTTCCATATGAGCCAAAGAAATGTGAAATTCAACATGTATGTAAGAGAAGCCACAAATTGTTAAGCAAAGAAATAGTTGTACAAATGCATTTAACAAAAATAAACCTATGAATTGGCACTTGAGTTGTAAAAAAGACCATTAAATTTTATTTTGGGTTGACTGTAATATTACCTAGCACAGAAATCATTCCTTGTACAGCACAAGTAAAAAGTTAGGTAAGTAAAAGCTATATCCTTTGACATATTGCTGAGCTTTTTGTGGGGGGGGAAAAAAAAAAAAAAACAACTTGGGAGTGAGTTTCTCAAAGGAGAGAAATTTTAAGACATACATACAGAAAGTAAGTGAGAATGCGTAATGTGTAATTAGAGTAAATTTTTATAAACAGTGTGCAGAAAAACAAGAGACTAGTCTTGGGGCCTAGGTAGACTAAGAGGTCAGGTCAGAGTCTGTTATGTCAGATCAGGGCACCTCCTCCATGTGATCTTTCCAGCCTCTACTTCTAGATGATAAAGAAAGAAAGAAAAGAAAGCAAGAAAGCAAGCAAGAAAGAAAAAAAAGAAAGCAAAGAAAGGGAACACGAGAGAGAGAGAAAGAGAGAGAGAAAAAAAGAGGGAACAAAAGGAAGGAAGGAAGGCAAAGAAGGAAAGGATGGAAGGATGGAAGGAAGGAAGGAAGGAAGGAAGGAAGGAAGGAAGGAAGGAAGGAAGGAAGGATGGAAGGAAGGAAGGAAGGAAGGAAGGAAGGAAGGAAGGAAGGAAGGAAGGAAGGATGGAAGGAAGGAAGGAAGGAAGGAAGGAAGGAAGGAAGGAAGGAAGGAAAGGAAAGACTCCCAAATGTCTAACTTACAGCTTCCATTTTAATGTATTTTGAAGTACAACACAAAGCATATGAAACCAAAAATATAATTTAAAGTAACTTGGGTTAGTAGAGTCCCAAAGTGCGTGTAAGAAACAAAGAGAAGGAAGTTTATAAAGGAATGCAGATTATGAAAGGCAGTCTCAAAGTTTCTTACAAATAAAATTCTAACAATCAAGCAATCACATTAAAAAAAAAAAAAAAAACTTAGTACAAGAGACAAGAAGCCACTATCTATAAGTCCCCCAAAATAAATAAAATGATAAAAAATAAAACCCAGCAAAAGTCAGTGATACAATAAAAAATACATGGAGAATCAGTTGTGCAAAGATTGGAAATATTAAAATGATCATATGACAAAGATAAACTAAATGTGTTCAATATGCAGAAAAATAAAATAAATGACTGAAAATCTGCAAGGCCAGATGAGGCTGAGAAAGTGATGGGACAGATTTAAATTTAAAAAAATAGTAAAAACACTATAGAACTATTATAAATCAAAATACAGTGATTAAAGAAAAAACATTCAATGGATACATTAAACAGCAGATAAACATTCAATGGATACATTAAACAGCAGATAGATGTGTAGAAAAAATTTAGTGAAATTGAAGACAGATCTGAAGATACACATATGGAATGTCACTTGAAAACAAGTGGGTATGAATTTCCAAATAGAGATCAAGAAATTAAATGTATAGGTTGGGTACAGTGACTCACACCTGTAATCCCAGCAGTTTGGGAGGTCGAGGCAGGCGGATCACTTGAGGTCAAGAGTTGGAGACCAGCCTGACCAACATGGTGAAACCCCGTCTCTACAAGAAGTACAGAACTTAGCTGGGCATGGTGACAGGTTCCTGTAATCCCAGTTACTCAAGAGGCTGAGGCAGGAGAATTGCTTGAACAGGGAGGTGGAGGTTTCAGTGAGCCAAAATCGCACCACCGCACTCCAGCCTGGGGAGACAAAGTGAGACTCCAATTCAAAAACAAACAAACAAACAAAAAATGTCAAAAAGTGAAATAGATGAAATAAAAAAAATCTAATTTTATTTGCAAAAGTGGATAATAGAGAAAATTTAAGAGACACTGAAAATGAAGAAAGTGATTGACAGATTTCATGAGTTGGTACACAATAGTGGTGGTCAGTGACTAATGAGTAAAAAACTGTGATGAAGATAAACAAATTTATACCTAATCACAATATAACTACAGCATAATAAAGAAAAAGTAAAGATCTTCTAGATTGCTATAGATGCAAGATGATATCCTACAAAGGAATGACAATATAGAAAAACAAACCAGTAGTCAGCTTTTCAATGACAACAATAAAAGCGAGAATGGATTAGAATGACCTACTGGATCAGATAAAATACATTTCCACATAGAATTCTATATCCAGAGAAGCAAATATTTAAAAACAAAGGCAAAATAAAGACATTTCTGGAAATACAGCAATAATGAGCAGTTCTTTATTGAAAGAAACTCTAAAGAAGGGACTTAAGATAAAATGAAAATATTTTCAGATAATCTGATATAGAAAAGGAATTGTTAAAGTAAGTAAAGAAAATTGCACGAAATAATAATATTTAACTTGTGAAGTTAAAAAAAAAATGACCGAATTAAAAGACTGAAAAAATAACAAATTTATGAAAAAGATTTCAAGTTAAAGAATTACTTCCATTTTTTTGGAAAAAGAATAAATATGTCTATTAACTCCTAAATTTAAGACAAAATACTAAGTTTTCTTGATGACTAACAAAAGAGCAAATTGTTTAAATTCCAAATTAAGAAAGGGACAATATTTAAGGAAGAAATGTTTAAAAATTGAATCCAAATGAAAGCAAAGAAAGAGAAAAAGAGACACTAGAAATAAAATGTAAAATTATAAAATAAAATTCTAGAAAATAATTTAAATAAATGAGTTATCAAAATTAATGAAAGTAGAATAATGTTACATTTACATTGAAGCAAATATTAATTAGCCAGATGTTTTAAAAATTCAATTATATTCTAGTTCAAAAGGCATACCTGAAGAGTGAGAAAATATAATTTGAACACAATGGACAGGAAAAAAAAAATTACATGGCCTAAAGGCAAAAAATAGAAAATTTCCACAAACAAACCCAAAAAAGAATGAGTATATTGAGAATACAACAAATTTTGTTATTTTATGAAAACTGAAAAACATTTAAGTTTTAAAATTACCAAAAAGTAAGAACAGGACGTTTACTGAACAATCACAAATAACGAAAATAAACAAATAAATAAAGATTTGGACCGAGAATGAAAGAACCAGCTATTCACAGTGGTTGACAATGTTTTCCATGATGTAAAACCGCTAGAGTTTAAGTCTTGGCCCTACCGCATTTTTGTTGTACAACATTGGACAAATTCTGTGTTCCTGTTTCTTGTTTTTAAAGTGTAGATTAGTAATAGTGCATATTTCATAGGACTGTAATAAAATTGATGGGATTAATTTATACAAAAGCACACAGAAGAAATCTGGAACATCAGAGTTCAGCAAATATATAGTATTATTGTTATTACTATTATTGAAATGCTCTTACTCAGCAATCAAAGCAATACAGAACAAACTAGAATTTGATTCCATTTAATACCCAATTGACCGGAAAATTTTGAAAATAAATTTCCATCAATACACTTAATACTGTAAATTGATAGGAGATTGTAAATTAGTACAACCATCATGAAAAATGACCACAAATAAAATCATCAAATTCAATCTAAACATTAATAATAATATAAGAAATAAAATCATTCTCCTTCCTACACTTACAAACAGCAATCTGCTAAAAGATAAATGCGAGTTGAACTTGCAGAATTTCTACAAGTCAACAATAATATTTAAAAACTCAGAATTTATTATACAATTCATTGTTTCAAGCACCTAGATCAACACAAATTAATAAAGATCATCTGTGTACTAAAGATTTCCAAATTTATTTCTCCAGTTTAAATGCTTTGCGTGACCTTCAAATGTAATCACCAATCGCCTATTTGGCATATTTTTATTGATGGCTAATAAATTTCTCATTCTTAGCACTGCAGTCCCCTCCCATAGTCTCCACATCTCAGGTAAATACACTGAGATAGATACCACTTTTTCCTGTTTTTCAGGCCTTGAATCCTTTCTATCACACCTGATCCCTGTCAGCAAATTCTATTGGCTCTACTTTCAAACAGTGGCTACAATTTGACCCCATTTTGGTACCAGCATTTTTTTCCTCCTGGTCTACGTTGACACTATTTCTTGTCTTGACTCACATAATCTCCCAACTGGGGTTCATGCTTTTGCCCTTGCCTAAATCCTGTAGTCCATTCTTAGCACATGAACAGAGTGATCCTGTTACAATATAGAATTGATCATGTCTCTCTGCTCAAAGTCCTCCAAAGGCTTCCAGGTAACGGTCAAAGCTTTACCAGGCCCCACATGATCTGGTTACCGTCACCTCTCTGATCCCATGTCCTCAGGCCCTCTCTCTGCCTGGCTCAGCCTCTAGACACATGCTTCTCCTTGACATCTCCCTGTCACCTCAGGGACTTTGCATTTTCTATGTTCTATTTCTCTTTATTTGCATGACTAATTCACTCACTTCCTTTAGGTCTTTAATCAAAAGTCACTTTTTCAGTGAGGCTATCCAGGACACCTTAACTAAATGTTTTAGCTGTATTACATTTTGTTATTTTGTTTCAGTTTTCTATTTGTGGACTTTTAGCCACTCACGAACATTCTCTTCTCCTTAATTTTATAATTGTTACTGTAATAAATACTGACACTGAAAAAAATAGAGTTTGGCACATAATGGATACTCAATGGATATTTATTGAATGAGTAGATGAATATATACATATACATATATTGCCAAAACACATAACAGCAAACAATTTATTGTTCAGAGACAAACATGAATATTGCTTAAACACGAAATACAGTAAATCATAACAAAATTCATAGCAGTAGCTACCTCTGAGAATGAGACAAGGCAAGGTAATTGGGAAGTCCCTAGGGCTTCAAAGATGTTGGTAGTAGTTTTTCCTTAAGACGGGCAGTGACTGCATGGTGTTTATTATTATCATTAGGATTATACATGTGCCTTATGTAAATAACTTAATTGCTGTAATAAAAATAATAAAAAGGATGGGATAGATTTAAGGGAAGGATATCCAATAAAAGATTATTTTAATCATATCAGCTCCTCTTCTGCATTTTCATGGGGTAATATACAAGTCGTTTCTGGTTGATATCTGGGTAAAGCTACCCTAAAATGCAAAATAAACTCATGTGACTTAAACAATGAAATCCTATTTAGATTTGTGTAAATAAGATTTAATACTTAAAAGCAAACTAATACATATATACATAATTTTTGCCACTAACATAGCCTCAAAAAAGAAATAATGCATAAATATATTTTCATTTGTATGTATTTTTAAAATACCCATGTATATCTTCCAAGAAGAAAACCAAACACTTTTGAAGAGCTGGTCATGTATAATGAAGTAAGAAAAAGATTTATTTCGTGAACAAATATTCAGATAGCAATCTAAAAAGCGATATAGCGTGGGTTTAATACAGTAAAGTAAATCCACTTAGTTATTTGGTAAATGAAAGACTTCATAAATCTGTATCTTCCTCAGAAATTACTGAAGGCAAGTTTTCCCAAAATAAATAATGTTAAATTTTATGGAGCATTAAAATATTAAATCTAATTAAGTAATGACACATTTACAAATGCTCCATAATATTACTATGACTTTCTGAGACCTGGTCTTTGTTAATATCTTTGAGTGCTTGTTCTTTATACAAATCACAACTAAATAGAATTCAAGAGAAACATTTTACAGTGTGATTTATGCAAATTACTTGATTTAGTTTCAATTAAGTTGCTTCAGCAATTTAAACAGCTAATTTGATTAGCTGAAAATGTTTTCCTTTGCTAGGATTTATAAAAATTTTAAATCAGTTCCCCACTGTAAAATTGTTAAATGACTTTATTAATTTGTACAGCACTATAAGATATTTCTTCAATTTTAATAAGATTCATTTTTGTGTGCTTTAGACTCATCATGTATTCTGTGACTGAAACCCTTTACATTAATGTTTATAAATCATATAATATAATAGAGATTATAGTGATTGAAGAGTATTGAGTGGCATTAATGTTTTCAACTTTGACTGAAAATTTGAATTTGACCAATCATGTCTGAAACAAAAGGAAAAAGCAAACCTTTTTCAAAAAGTTATGCATCATATTTATGCTTGTGCAACATTTTTGGTTACTACTGGTAATCTTTTTGAAAGGAAAATAAACAAAAGAAGAACTCTAAACAGGCCTTTTATTTTCTCTAATGTGTTTAATAAAATCCAGCAAACATATTAAAAAGTATAGTTTTTATTGGATAGTGGAATGGATAATAAGACTTTTCATTGGAAAGTGCAATTAACATAATCAGCAAAGTTTTGGTGAGCAGTTTCCAATCCAGATTGTCAGCTGTGCTGTACAGGTATGTGTAGTAAACACCCTCATAAAAAGAGGTGTGGACTTCAGTCAATATGATGAGTAACTAAGTACCTGCACTCTGAAAGAAAATAAGTTCAAAACCATTTTTTGGAAGTTTTTACTTAACTGCTTTAATGGAATAAATTATTATTCCCACTTTTAATCTTGTGCTCCGTTTGCATTTGTTCATTTCTCTTGTTATTATTTTGTTTTGAATGGTTTGGGGGTTGGACAATGGATGTCATAACTTTCTCCGTATCAGACTCATCACAGGTTCATTCCCAGTCTTGTCAATTCTGTGAAATGTGCCATATCTGAGATACACACAATTGATTTTTTGACACTAAAGTCACTAAGTAGTAGATACTAAGTAATACTAGTAAGGGAAGAAAATAAAAGCACATGGAAAGCAAATACACATGCAGAGAAGAATATTTCATATTGGAAAAATATCCCAAAAAATCCAGGGGTATTTGAAGATGTGACTCTACCAGACAAATGCCTCTCTGACTCTTCCTAAAAGCTTTCAGTTCTGAAATGTAAAATCTACCAAGTCAGTTGAAGCAAAACAAAAAAAAAAACTGTCTAGTGGTTTTTTTTTTTTTTTTGACAGCACTTAAAGATTTATACTTTAAAAGGTAAATATAAGCATAAGAATCAATTCATTAAATATCTACTCCAGCAGTTAATAATCACTTTTCTTGAGCCTGTTCAAAATGACATTTTGAAATGTCACCAACATCATTTGACTAACTTCAAATTATAGATTACACATAATCCTGGCCATATTTCTCATAGGAGTTTCAACCTAAGCTGTACTTGACCCATAAAGGAGTGATTCTGTACCTAATCCTTTTTCGTTTTGTTCTATTTCTTTCTGGAGAATGATTATAATAACTTCTCAAAGGCATAGCATAAATAATAAAACAGAAATTTTTTGCTTCATATTCTTTGACAATTTGCAAAACATATAATTCTGCTTATTATATTATATTTGATTTGACTTATATTTAATTTGACTCTTAACTACTTTTCTAGGAGACATTAGGTTAATTTTTTTATTAAATAGGGGCAACAAAACATCAATCTAAAGTAAATTTGGGAGACTATACGTACATAGTTTTGAGCAATTGGTACATGACTCTTGTAGGTTGATTGTTAAAATGGCTATAATTGCTCATTTTAACTTTCTACCAAGGCAACTTTGCATCTCTGAATGTGAAGAGTTGGGATTTATTTTCTCTACTCTTGAGTCTGTTTTGACCCTGTGGCATGCAGTGTCCAATTAAGTGAGACAAAAGTACTCTGCCAACCTGAGTCTAAGACTCCAATGGGCCTTGAACTCTTCTGTTTTCTCTCTAGGAAACCTGACACTGACATGTGGAAGAGACCAGCCATTATGGTGAAGGAAAAGAGACCACAAGAAAGAGACCTAAAACTCTCTCTAACCATCAGCAAAACCCAGGAAGCAGAGTTATCTAACTGATTCTCAGCTGATCACAATGCTTGAGGAACCCCAGCCAAATCAGAACTTCTCAACTGATCGCAGCCTAAATTCCCAACCAAAATATTAGCTAAATATGTGGTTACTGTTTTAACCCATTTATGCCTGAAGTTGCAAATTTTTTTTTAATTTTTGCAATCAGAATTTGACAATGACCTTGAGCAGTAAGATATAAATAACTCCCACATGGAGTTATTAATAGATAACCATTTATGCCTAGTGCTATTATTGGTGACCCCAGTTATGCCTAGTGTTCCATTATTGGTACACTAAGCATGCTAAGCTTTAGGGTTGTTTCTTATGGATAAGTTAGGTAATTGACCAAGTACACAAGTAATTTTGGAAGAAACAGCTAGTTGCCTATCCCAATATCTATAAAGAGTTTACATTTTGGTGCAAAACCTCTGATTTTTAGTGGGTAGTTTACCACTCAAAATAAAAGCTATTTCCCAGGCTCCATTGCATCTAGTAGTAACCATTTAACTAAGTTCTCATAAATAAAATATAAAAATAAAAATTGTAAGAGATCACTATGAATTCTACTTCAAAAGAACAGTTTAAGCCTTTTGTTTCTCAATTGCTCTAATCCCCAGAATATGATTTTGATAGCTGGAAATCTGGTAACCATCTTGAACCATGAAATATTCTTGATGATGGAACACATGTACACTGAGGATAACAGAGTAAAAAATAGAAGCTTAGATTTCTCATTTTATCTAGAGCCACCATTCCAGCCCATCAGTATTGATTCCAGACTTTTTGCATATAAGACAAATAAACATATGAAGCATTAATATTAATAGTACAATTAAGTCTTTGTTATAATGTGTTTTCTTATGCAAATAAACCAATTTTAATACACTAACAAATTTTTCATCCAAAAAATATAGAGAATACTTGCAGATCAAAAACTAAAAGATTAATAATGCAATAGAAAAAATTGGCAAAGATATCAAGACAATGAATGTTTAGAAAATAAAATCAAATGGCAATTCCATATAAAAAACTTGTTTCACCTCACTATATTTCAGAGAAACAAACCAAGCAACAATGGAATATCATTTCATGTTAGAATGGTGAATGTTTTTAGATTTGATAATGTCAAACACTGGTGAGTCTATAGAGCAAGCAAAATAATAGAGGTTTAGTAATATAGTAACTCTAAAAATGAAAGCAAAAGAGGATAAAGGTATTTTATTTCTAAGTTAAAAACTGAAATTTAGTCAGCTGAAGCTCAAGAACTGACTTGAAAGAGCTTCAAACAACCAAATCAATAAAATATACGCAATAAAAATAATACTAAATTATAACTTATGTTACACAATAAATATTCAATATCCATGAGTCAATACTGATAAAAATAAATAACTTAATAAAATATGGGAGAAAAAAATGACAGCTTTTCCTCTCAGAAGAATTCTAATTTAATTCAGAAGAAATTAGGAAATAGAAAGTCACTATTTGGAAACCACTAAAATGATTGTTGCAAGCGAGATTAACTGATAAATATGAAATTTAGTGAGTGAATTTAAGGAGAAATGGGATATTTAAATAGTCTATACTGTCTCCTCCAAGAAATGTTTTAGTTACTAGGTGAATATTGCAGTTTTACAGCTGAAAAAAATTCACAGACACTCCCTTAATCAAGTGATCAAGCTAACATCACCATTAATAAGACAAGTTAAAATAATAAATCTCATCCTTACTGAGAAGAGCAGAACCCTTCAGTGGGACTTTCACCAAAAATGAAAATTCTCAGTCTAATCATGAGTAAAAATCAGAAAAATCTGAATTGCAGGACATTTTAATAAATAACTGGCTACTAATCTAAAAATGTTTCAAGATCATGAAAGCAATAAGGAGTGAGGAATTGCCATAAATTAGAAACTAAGGTAGCATGGGTCATATAGGGTCATATTATTTAATTATAGGTTGGGAATATGCATATAATCACCATATAGACATTATTTAGAGATAGATACACAAAGTAATAGGAGATAACATGAAAGTGAAATATAAACTTCAACTTCTGAACAGGTTTTACAACACATATGGGAAAGAGGAATGGGGTAATAAAATGGCATAGGAGGCTTCAACTTATCTTAAATGTATGTATTTTTAAATTGAAAAAAATACTAAAGCAAATATCACACAATATTAGGATCTGCTGCGACCTTGGTGGAGGCCACACAAACATTATTCCTCTGATTATTTCTACATTTTTCTATTTTTGAGAATATCATAAGAATAAAATAAATACAGCAAAGTATAGAATGAGATAAAAAAGAACTTCAAAAGGAAACAAGAGTAATCTGAAATATAGCAATTATTAATTCCTAAGTTAAGCTTATGACATAGGAAGTACAAAGGTAGGACATAGGATCAATACGATTCAGTAAGTTATCTTATATATGAAGCATTAATAGAAAATTACTCTAAGATTTCAAGTTTAAGAGTCTGTAAGTTTGCTGACAGAGAATATTGAATGGCCAAGAGGGCATATGCGGTTTTAGAGAATTGAACACAATAAGAAGAGATAAAATAGTCCACCAGGAAATTTGAAACATAGGATTGAAACTAATGAAAGATATTATGAATAGATGACATGGGACATAATTAATGCTATAGTTACTTGCAGACAAAAAGAAAAGGAAAACAAAAGAAAAAATAAAGGAAGAAAATAGGAGAGCAATGAAATAGAAAAATGAACCTCATTTCGAAGTGCCATATCATTGGAGGAAAGACATTTTCAGGTAAGAAGGAGAACCAGGCCAAAGATATGAAATGGAATCAAAAGGGTCATGAAGGAAAGATAAATAATTTTTAAAATAAAGAAAAAGTACTCTGTTGGGTACTGTTTACATTTAAATATTTATTTCTTGTTCAACTTTCACTTCGTAACAGGTCTTGATAAAATAAAACACTGTTTAAAAAATTAGAGAAGAGTTTTTCTTTTTTTAATTTTTAAAAATTGTTTTATTTCAATAGGTTTTTGTTTTGTTTTGTTTGTTTGTTTGTTTGTTTGTTTGTTTTTTGGCAACAGGTGGTGTTTGGTTGCATGAATAAGTTCTTTAGTGGTGATTTCTGAGATTTTGGTGCCCCCATCAACCTGGCAGTGCACACAGTAACCAGTGTGTAGTCTTTTATCCCTCATCACCCCACATCTTTTCCCCCAAATGCCCGAAGCCCAATGTATCATTGTTATGCCTTTGCGTCCTCATAGCTTAACTCCCACAATTGAGTGAGAACATACAATATTTGGTTTTCCATTCCTGAGTTACCTCACTTAGAATTATAGTCTCCAATTCCATCCAGGTTGTTGCAAATGCCATTGTTTTGTCCTTTTTTTTTTATGACTTAGTAGTATATGTATATATATGTGTGTGTATATATATATACACACACACACATATACACATACCACATTTTATCTATTCACTCATTGATTGATGGACATTTGAGCTGGTTCCATATTTTTACAATTGTAGATTGTAAAAATTAAAGAATATCTAAATAAATCGAAACACTCATGTTCATAAATGTGAAGACTTAAAAGAGCTAAGATGGCAATACTCCCCAAACTGATTTACAGGTCCAATACAATTCCCAACAAACTCATAACTATATTATCTGCATAAACTGACAAACTAACCCTGAAATTCTTATGGAAATGCAAAGGATCCAGAACAGCTCAAAAAAATATGGAATAGGAAGAACAAAATTTGATGACTCTCATCTTCCATTTTCAAAACATGCTACAAAGTAAAAGTAATAAAGCAAGTTTAGCACTGGTGTAAGGACAGGCATAAAGACCAATGTAATAAATTAGAGTTTAGAAATAAACCCTTACATTTATGGCCAGTTGATTTTAATGAGGCTGCAAAGAGGGGAAAGAATAACCTATTCAAAAAAAAAAAAAAAAAGTTGTGAATCTCTACCTCATACTATATACAAAATTAATTCAAAATTAATTATGGAATTAAATATAAAAGCTAAACCTCTAAAATTAATAGAAAAATAGGACTAAATATTGTGAATTTGGTTATACAATGTTTTCTTAGATATGATACCAAAAGCACAATTGATTTTAAATAAATAAATTGGACTTCATATAAGCTAAACTTTTTTCTTCAAAGGAACATTTAAGAAAGTAAACAGAAAACATAGATAATGGGGAAAATATTTTAAAGTCACCTATATGATAACAGAGTTTTATATAGAATATTCAAAGAACTCATTCAACTCAACAACAAAAATGTAAAATAATCCATTGAAAATGTACAAGGGATTTCAACTGATATTTCTACAAAGAAGTTACAAAAATGACAAACACCTTAAAAAGATGCTAAGCATAATCACTAGGGAATTCTGAATTAAAAACACTGTATTATGTGACTTTGCACTCATGGTACGGTGAAAAGATAAAACAGTAGCATGTGCTGTGAGGATACGGAGAAACTACAATCGTCATGCCTTTCTGTGGGATTATAAAATGCTGAAGCCCAAATAAATGAAAAGCGTATCCTGTGTTTATAAATGAAGATAATTAACATTGTTAAAATGTTCATACAACACAAAGTGATGTAGGAATTCAATGCAATCCCTATTAAAATTTCAATATCATTTTTTATAGAATAGAAAAAAATTCTAAAATTTATATGGAACCACAAAAAAAGGAATAGCCAAGGCAATAATGAGCAAAAATAGTAAAGACAGAAACATCATAAAACTATGCTACCAAGACACAGTAATTAAAACAACATAGTACTGGCCAAAAATAATAATGATAAAATAAAAAGAGGCAGACTAACCAGTGAAACAAAAATAGAGAGTCCAGAAATAAACCTATGCATGTATGGTCAATTGATTTTGACAAAGGTGCCAAGAATACACAGTGAAAAAAGGATAGTCTCATCGATAAGTGGTTTTGGAGGAACTGGAAATACACATGCTAAAGAATGGAATTCGACCCCTATCTCACACCATACGCAACAAAAAACAGTCAAAATGAATTAAAGATTTAAATATAAAACGAGGAACTATGAAATAACTAGAAGAAAACATGAAGGGAAAATACATGACATCAGTCTGGGCAATAATTTATTTTACTTAACTCCAAAAGCATAGGAAACGAAACCAAAAATAAACAAATGAGATTACATCAAACTGAAAAGCTTCTTCATAGCAAAGGAAATAGCAGTATGATGAGATAGCTTATGGACAGAGAGAAAATATTTGCAAAGCATACATCCAGTAAGAAGATAATATTCAAAATTTATAAGGAACTCAAACAACTAAATATCAGGAAGAAAAAAAAAAAAAAAAAAGAAAGAAAAAAAAAATGGGAAAGGAACCTGAATAGATGTTTCCCAAAAAGAAAACATACAAATGTCTGATAGATATATGAAAAAAATGCTCATCTCTCATCATTAGAGAAATGCAAATTAAAACCATGATGAGATATATCATTTCACACCTCTCAGAATGGCAATTATCAAAAAGATACAAGATAAGTGTTGGCAAGGATGTGAAGATAAGGGAAATCTTACACACTGTTGGCGAGGATGTAAATTAGTACAATCACTACAGAACACCCTATAGAGGTTCCTCAAAAAACTAAAATTAGGATTACCATATGCTCCAGCAATCACACTTCTGGGCTTTTACCCAAAAGATTTGAAATCATTTTGTTGAAGAGATATTTGCACTCCTATGTTCATTGCAGCACTATTCATAGTAGCCATATGTCCAATAACAGATAAATGGAAAAGAAAATGTGATATTGTACACAATGAAATACTATTCAGCCTTTAAAAAGAAGAAAATTTTGTCATATGGGACAACATGGATAGTGTGAAACGAAAATAAAAACATGGCACCCCAATTCACTACGCCAAAAGAAAAAAAAAATAACCTGAAAGCTGTCATGCAAAAAACTGCCTTTCCTTTTGTTCCTAAGCAAGTAGCTACAAATAAAAGGTTAACTATCTCCTCTATGTTCACTTTATATTATGTAAAGTGCCAATTTACTAAGTGGAAGACGAATGCATAATTCACTATTCCCCTGGCTGCTCCTTTTCCCTTGCAACTTGTGTGTTACCATATCCTCCCTCTTTACTCTCTGGCCCACTTTTCCCCTTTAAATATTGAAGTCCTCAAAATGATCTTTAGAGAGAGGCACAGACTATGGACTATTTCTGTGATTCTGTCTTTATTTCTCCTAGACATTGCCCTTAACCCTGGCAAAATAAACTTACAAATTAAGGCCTGTCTCAGATGCTTTTTGGTTTACAATGTAATTGGAGAGCATAATGCTAAGTAAAATAAGCCAGGTACACAATGGCAAATAACAGATGCTCTCATCCATATGTGGAACGTAAAACAACCTCATAGAAATACAGAGTAGCGTGTTAGTTATAGAAACTGGGGGCTGAAGGAATGATGAGATGATAGGAAAAGAGTAGTCTCAAATATAAAGAATTAGGATTTAAAAAAAAAATCTATTGCCCAGAGTGATTAATATAGTTAATAATAGTGTGTTATACATTTCAAAATTGCTAAGAAGGTAAATTTAAAATGTTCTCACCACAAAAATGATAAGCATTTGAATTGATGAATATGCTAATTAGCTTGATTTAATTTTCCCATAGTGTATTCATAAATCATAACATCACTTTGTACCTAATAAATATATACACTTATAAATTATTAATTTATAATTAATATTTTAAAATTTTATTAAAATGCGGAAAAATAAAATTGTGAAGCCACTTTGCAAAAAATTGGCAGTGCCTCCAAATCTTAAACATAAAATTAGAAATTCTACTACTAGTTATATACCCCTCCAAAATGAAAACATCTATACACATAGAAACTTGTATATATAAATGCTCATAGCAGCATTATTTTTCTTAACTTACATTTTAGGTTACATGTGCAGATTTGTTATACAGGTAAATTGTGGGTGACGAAGGTTTGAGTACATATTATTTCATCACCCAGGTATTAAACATAGTGCCCGTTATGTAGATTTTCCACGCTAAGCCTTCTCCCACACTTCACCATCAAGTAGGTTCTTGTGTCTGTTGTTCCTTTCTTTGTGTCCATGCGAACTCAATATTTAGCTCCCACTCATGAGTGAGAACATGTATTTAGTTTTCTGTTCATTTGTTAGTTTCTTTAGGATAATGGCCTCCAGCTCCGTTCATGTTGCTGCAAAGAACACGATGTTGTTCTTTTTTATGGTTACATAGTATTTCATGGTGTATGTACAACATGTTGGTGCAAACTAATTCCGGTTTTGGCCATCACTTTAATGGTCAAAACCATAATAACTTTTGCACCAACCTAATGCCACATTTTTGTTATTCCGTCTACCATTAGGTTGAATCCATGTCTTTGCTATTGCAAACAGTGATGCAGTGAGTATATGAGTGCATGTGTCTTTATGGTAGAATGCTTTAATACGGCTTTCAGTATATCCCCAATAGTGGGATTGCTGGGTCAAATGGTTGTACTGTTTTACATTCTTTGAGAAATCTCCAAACTTCTTTCTACAATGACTAGACATTAGTTTATACCCACCAGCAGCATACATGCATACTTTTTTCTCTACAACTTTGCCAACGTGTGTGTGTGTGTGTGCGTGTGTGTTTTGTTGTTGTTGTTGTTTTCTACTTTTTATGTTGCCATTTTGGCTGGTGTAAGATGGTATCTCATTTTCATTTCCATTTGCATTTCTCCAGTGATTAGTGATGTTGAGAATTTTTTTCATATATCTTCTTTTGAAAAGTGTTTGTTCTGAATATTAGACCTTTGTTGGATGCTAGTTTGAAAATATTTTCTTCAATAATGTAAGTTTTCTGTTTCTCCAGTGATAGTTTTTTTTTTTTTTTTTTTTTTGCTATACAAAAGCTCTTTCGTTTAATAAAATACTGCTTACCATTTTGTTTTTGTTGCAATTGCTTTTGGCATCTTCATTATGAAATCTCTGCCAGGGTCTAATGTCCACAATAGCATTTCCTAGGTTACCTTATGAAGTTTTAATAGTTTTAAGTTTTACATTTAAATCTTTAATTCATCTTAAGTTGATTTTTTTATGTGGTGAAAGGTAAGGGTCCAGTTTCAGTTATCTCCATATGACTAGCCAGCTATCTATCCCAGAACTATTTATTAAATAATGAGTTGACATGTTTTGCCTGTGTCCCCACCCAAATCTTGAATTGTAGCTCCCATAATTCCCATGTGTCATGAGAGGGACCTGGTGGGAGGTAATTGAATCATGAGGGCAGGTCTTTTGCAATCTTCGTGTTCTTGTGATAATGAATGAGTCTTATAAGGTCTGATGGTTTTATAAAGCGGAGTTTCCCTCCACATGCTCTCTCTCTTGCCTCCCACCATGTAATATGTGACTTTGCTTCTCCTTTGCCTTCCACCATGATTGTGAGGCCTCCACAGCCATCTGGAACTGTGAGTCAATTAAACCTCTTTCCTTTATAAATTACCCAGTCTCTGGTATGCTTTTATTAGCAGCGTGAGAACAGACTAATATAGCAGTATTTTCCCCATTGCTTATTATTGTGAATCTTATTGAAGATCAGGTGACTGTAGGTGTGCAGGTTTATTTCTATGTTCTCTATTCTGTTCCATTGGTCTATGTGTCTGTTTTAGTTCCAGTACCATACTGTTTTGGTTACTGTGGACTTGTAATATACTTTGAAGTCAGATATCATGATGCCTGTAGCTTTGTTCTTTTGCTTAAAATTGTGTTGGCTATTTGGGCTCTTTTTTGGTTTCATATGAATTTTTAAATAGATTTTTCTAGTTCTGTGAAGAAGATCATGATAGTTTAATAGGAGTAGCAACTGCCAAAATTTCTTTGTGCAGTATGGCCATTTTAAAAATATTGATTCTTCCTATCCATGAGCATGGGATGTTTTTCCATTTGTTTGTGTCTTCTCTGATTTCTTCCAGCAGTGCTTTGTAATTTTCATTGTAGGAATCTTTCACTTCCCTGGTTAGCTGTATTCCTAGGTATTTTATTTTTTTCATGGTTATTGTGAATGGCATTGCATTTTTTTATTTGGCTCTCAGATTAAATCTTGTTTCTGTATTGAAATGCTACTGATTTTCATACATTAAGTTTTATATCAAGAAAGTTGCTGAGGTTGTTTGTCAGCTGAAGGAGTTTTAAGCAGAGATTATGGGTTTTCTGTGTGGAGAATTACATCATCTGCAAACAGAGACAGTTTGACTTTCTGTCTCTTTATTTGGATGCCTTATTTTTTCTCTTGCATGATTGCTCTAGCTAGCAGTTGCAATACAATGTTAAATAAGAGTGGTGAGAGTGGGCATCCTTAACTTGTCCCAGTTCTCAGGGGGAATGCTTTCAGGTTTTGCTCATTTAGTGTGATGCTAGCTGTTGGCTTGTCATAGACGGCTCTTGTAATTTTGCAGTGCATTCCTTCAATGCCTAGTTTGCTGAAGGTTTTTAACATGAAGGGAATTTGAATTATATTGAAAGCCTTTTTGCATATATTAAGATGTTCATCTGAATTTTGTTTTTCTCTTTATGTGATGAATCACATTTATTGATCCCAGATATAAAGCAAAATTGACCAGCCTGGATTAGTCTTTTGATGTGTTACTGGATTTGGTTTCCTAGTATTCTGCTGAGCATTTTTGCATATATGTTCATCAAGGATATTGGCCCAAAGATTTTTTTGTTTGTTTGTTTATTGTATCTCTGCCAGGTTTTGTATCAGAATAATGCTACCCTCATAGAATGAGTTAGGGAGGAGTCTCCCTCTCAATGTTTTGGAATCGTTTCAGTAGAAATTGCACCAATTATTTACAAATCCGATAGAATTCAGCTGTGAAGTTTTATGGACTTTTTCTGATTGGTGGGCTTCTTATTACTGATTCAGGTTTGGAACTAATTATTGGTCTGTTCAGGGATTTGATTTCTTACTGATTTAATCTTGGGATGTTGTAAGTTTCCAGAAATTTATCTATTTCTTCTAGATTTTCTAGTTTGCGTGCATAGAGGTGTTCATAGTACTCTCTGATAGTTTTTACTGTTTCTTAGGCATTGGTGGTAATGTCCCCTTTGTCATTTCTGATTGTGTGTATTTGTACCTTCTCTCTTTTTATCTTTATTAGCCTAGTTAGCAGTCTATCAATTTTATTTACTCTTCAAATAACAAATTGCTGGATTTGCTGATCTTTTGTAAGGTTTTTCATATCTCAGTTTCCTTCAAGTCAGCCCTGATTTTGGCTATTTATTTTCTGCTAGCTTCGGGATTGGTTTGCTCCTGTTTCTCTAGTTCCTCTACTTGTACTCTTAGGTTGTTAGGTTGAGATCTTTCTAACTTTTTGTTATAGATGCTTAGTGCCATAAGCTTTCCTCTTAACACTGCTCCCACTGTGTCCCCCCAGGGATTCTTACATGCTGTATCTTTATTCTCATTAGTTTCAAAGAAATTGCTTTCTGCTTTAATTTCATTGTTTACCCAAAAGTCATTCAGGAGTAGCTTGTTTAATTTTCATGTAGTTGTATGGTTTTGAGTGATTTTCTTAGTATTGATTTCTATCTTTATTGCTCTGTGGTACTTGAGTGTGGTTAGTATAATTGCAGCTTTTCAAAAAATTTGTTGAGAATTGCTTTATGTCTGATTGTGGTTGATTTTAGAATATGTGCCATGTTCAGATGTGAAAAATTTATATTTTGTTGATTTTAAGTGAAGACTTCTGCAGATATCTGTTAGGCCCGTTTGGTCAAGTGCCAAGATCAGGTCCCAAATATCTTTGTTGGTTTTCTGCCTAGATAATCTGTCTCATACTAGTCGGGTGTTAAAGCCTCTCACTATTATTGTGTGCTTACGTAAGTCTCTTCATAGGTCTCTAAGAAGTTGTTTTATTAATCGTGGTGCTCCTGTGTTGGGTGCACATATATTTAGGACAGTTAGGTTTTCTGGACCTAACTGAACATTTTTCCATTATGTAATGCCCTTCTTTGTCTTTTTAAATTGTTGTTGGTTTAAATTCAACTTTTTTTGAAATTAAAATAGCAACACTTGCTTTTTTTCTGTTTCCATTTGCTTGGTAGATTTTTCTCCACCCCTTTACTTTGATTCTATATGTGTCATTGTGAGTGAGATGGGTTTCTTGAAGACAGCATATAGTTGTATCTTAATTCTTTATTCAACTTACTCTTCTGTGCCTTTTAATTGGGACATTTACCCTGATTACATTGAAGGCTAATATTGGCATGTGCAGATTTCATCCTATCATCATGTTGTTAGCTGGTTATCATACAGATTTGGTTATGTAATTGTTTTATAGCATCAAAGGTCTATGTACTTAAGTTAGGTTTTATTGTGGTGGCTAGTAATGGTGTTTATTTTCCATATTTAGCAGTCCCTTCAGGACCTCTTATAAGACAGGTCTGGTGGTAACAATTTCCCTTAGCATTGGCCTCAACACTCTGATGGGTGGTTTGGGCCAATGTGCTTCATCATGCGAGTGGAAGCAGGATCCAGACTCACTTGCATGGGACATCACAGCCGTGGCAGTATGGTGGAGTTGGCAGCAGTATTTATCATAGTCAAAAAATTAAGACAATTCAAATGTCCACCAGTTGATAAATGAATCATCAAAATGTGTTTTTTCATACTATGGAATAATTTTCAGCAATAAAAATGAATAAAATTGTGATACATGTTGCAACTTGGATGAACTTTATAACCATTATGCTAAGTGAAAGTACCAGTTATAACTACATACTGCATAATCCTATTCAAGTAAAATGTCCAGAATAGGCAAATCGAAAGAGACAAAAACTAAATTAGTGATACAAACAGTAAATTAATAGTTTTGAGAAATTTAGGACAGAAGGAAATAGAGATTGACTAGTGATGGTTATGGGATTTCTTCTTGGGGTGTTGAAACTGTTTTGACATTAGATAATTTTGAAGGTTATAAAACTATGTGAATATAATAACCTCATATTTTATGCTTTAAATAGGTGAATTTTATAGAAATAAATTTTCTTGCAATCAATCGGTTATTTCAAAAGTGCCCTTAAAAAAAGATTCCAACACAGGTTTTATTTCTTCAGCCTCCCTTAAATGGGATCTATTTGAGGAGTCAGTACATTGGCAAGGTCAACATTTACATTTTCAAAGCTTCTCAACTCCAGATTTTCTTGTTTATTTAAAATTGACACCCAAGCTCAATCACTTTCTGGCCAGTATTTAGCAAACATGTAAATAAGGCTTTGCTATTTTCCTTTTCTCTAGGGGAAAAGGAAAAACAGCAAGGTGAGTATTTCCATGATCTTCATTAAAATTTAACAGTGCATTATCATATTTACAGAGTGATATAAAACAGAAAATGAAAACAAAATTTACAAATATGCATAATCAAGATATAATTAACAATATATGCATATATTTTTTTTTTACTTAAAATTACTGAAGATTTAAGGGAAATACTTGGTAACACGATGAATATAAAATATACATGCTTGGAACAATACCAACAATAAAGGGTATAAAATACAACAAAACGATAAATTACTGGACAATAAATTAATTACAAATGTGACAACTGAAATGAGTAACGGAGGGATAAGTTGCAATCATTAAAATTCATTAAGCTACTTTAGGGTGTGTCCAGAAAAACATGAGCCACAGACACATCTTTGTTTTTCCACAGAGATTTTCAGGAGGTTTAGTATTTATACATTTCTTGAAAGGAGCAGAGGGGATGAATATAGGACAAGAGGCACGGAGGTGGTCAGGTGAACACTACATTTTAGTGTTTAGCTTTTTTTAGTGAACATTACATTTTTACATCTTTTAAGATGTACATCTTAGTGTCTTTTAAGATGTAAGATGTATGTACATTTAAGATGTATGCCTGGAGAAAAAAAGAGAAGTACAAAAAGAATCAATTATGCAGATGTCTTTGGGTAGGTGGTAGAAGGAGTCTTGGCTTTGTTCTGCATCTGGGAAGATAAGCTTGCAATGGACATTATCAGTGTGAAGTTTTCAGAGCTGGGCTTGCATTGTAGACTTAAAGTCACAATTGGCATGACCTTGCTTATGGAAAACCAGCAAATAATTTACATATGAAATGTCTGTGGTGGCTTCCCTTCTTTGATATCTCATGTCTTTTGCTTCTCCACAGGGATCTGGCTGATGCATAATTTTAGTTACAACTATTCATTAGGAAAAGGACATTGTAATGATCTTCCCTTTTGCATATATTTGAAGGGTCCTGAGATTTGTTAAATTTTCTTTTACAAATGTAAACATTAATATATTTTGAATATTAATAAAATAATATTTCACTGGGAATACTTCAAAGAAAACTGAGGATATATAACATTCTGGTTAGATACTCAATGTTGAAGTAATGCAAATTTTATAAAACATAATCAATAAATGTAATATAATTACTAATAAAATACCAAAGATAAATTTTCATGTCAATAGGAATGCTATTCAATGCCTATGAAACTCATAGAATTAAATTTTAATTTTGGAGTTCACAGCATGAAACATGAAGAGTAACCTGTACGGGATTTTTGAAATAAATATGCTGACAGCATTTTTTATTTCCTTGCTCTCAGGTGACTAATAAGGACGAGTATGTCTCCTGCTAATAAGGACGAGCATGTTTTCTGCTATGTAGCTCTCTCAACATATTTCCTTGAGTTACTTGCACTTTTTTCAATGAAAGAAGAAACATTTCCTTTTTACCTTGTCTTTCTAGGAAGAAGTGGGAAGTTTCTTATGTTTCATTTGTCCTACTGGTATAGAAATAGCTAAGAGTCAAAACTGTAAAGCTATAACACTCTTGTCATGTTCTGTCCTTCTTTGCATTATGTATGAATGACACTATTTCCTGGATCAGAGTATCTGCATTCGGATTTTTTCTCTTTCATTTATACTCTAGATATATGTTTTCCTAACACTCTGTCACAGACTCTAACTTGTAATTTTTCTCCCTAGTGAGAGAAATAAAATCAACCATTTGACTTTATTTGGTAAAACACCGCTTTTACCCACTTGAGTGGGATAATTCCATTCTGAAAGTCATTCTTCTTCATGTCCAACATCTCACACAGTCTTGGACTCTGTTGTGGGCTAGTGTGATTTCCGTGTAATTTCTCATGTCTTCTGTGGTTTTTCTGGGAATCTAATATCGTTAATCTTCTTTTTATGAGAGGGTATAAAGTATTTTCCATCTGAAAAAAGAGTGTTTTTAGTGATCTTTATACTCTTGTCATGTCAAACATGCCCAAAGTTTATGCAACCAGCTATTATTGTCAGAGAATTAAAAGAAATTTCCACAATTGCTTTTCTTAATTACTTCATACTGTAGTTAAAAAGAGTCTCTCAATATTTCTTGTGGTTTGATCCATGCTTCACTTACTTTCTTCTACCTGATCTCAGTTGCACCGTTCATCCACTTTGACCAGTGAAAATAAAAATATTATGCTCTGTTTCCTTTTGGGGTTTCATATTTTAAATCAGGTAACTTTTTCCATAAAGGGTCAGATAATAAATATTTCGTTTTGCAAACCATATGACAGCCACTCTATCACAACTACTCAAATCTGCTGTGTAGCATGCAAACTGCCACTGCAAACATTAGTAAATAAATAAAAGTTTGAAAGGCAGATTTACTTCTTTCATTACACGGGTTAATGCTTCGAAACATTCATTCTTATTGTAATAACAAGAAGAACATTCATATTAGGCATCCCCAGTTACCTGTGAGTGCCACACACTTTCTGAAGAAAATAACCTTTTTCTTCAGGCCAAACAGCTAACTTTCACTGTTAGTCATTCAAGATGCTATAACAGAATACCTATACTGGGTAGTTTATAAATAACTGAAATCTACTGTTCATAGTTATGAAGGCTGGAAAGCTGAAGATCAATATACCAGCAAGTTTTAGTGTCTAATGAGGGCTCACCCTCTACTTCAAAGATGGCACCTTCTAAGTGTCCTTATATGAGCAAAAGGAGCAACAGATTCTCTCATACTTCTTTAATAAGGACACTAATCCCATTCCTGGGGTTTCTGCCTTTATGATTTAATTGCTTTCTAAAGATCTCTCCTCTTAATACTATCACTTTGGAGTTTAAGTTTCAACATATGAATTTTGGAGGGACACCAACAGTCAGACTACAGCATTTATCCCCTGGTCTCCTAAATTTATATCTTTCGCATATGCAAAAAAACATTCATTTCATCCTGATTTCCCTAAAAGTCTTAACTCATTGTGGTATCGACTCAACAGTCTAAAGTCCAGAATCTTGTCTAAATGTCATCTAAATCAGATATGGGTAAGACTCAAGTTTTGATTGATCCGGAGGCAAATTATTCTCCAGCTGTGAAGTTTATTATTTTAATAGAAAAATTATTATTTAATTTCAATAAATTGAAATGTATTAATTTTTCACTAAATTTGGAAAACATTTATGTGTTTCCAAAATACATGGTGGAATAGTTATAAGAGAGAGATTTCCAACCCAAAAGGGAGAAATAGGAAAGAAAAAGATATAGTAAGTTCCAAATAAGTCCAATACCCAATAGAGCAGGCAATATGAAATTGTAAGGGTTGAGAATAACCTTCCTGGATTCTGTATCCCACCTTCTGGACACACTGGCATAGGACTTGGGGCGCCAAGATTCTAGGTGTCCCTACAACATTACCTTGTTGTGTCAGCCTACATGGCAGTTCTCGCAGGCTAGAGTCACTTGCTTAATGCTTTCCAGGTCTGGGATCCCTCAGGCAGCCCCAATTCTACAGCTCCTCTAGGCATTGCCCTAGTGGGGGCTCCCTGCACTGGCCCTGCCTCTGTGCTACAGAACTGAGTTGGGGTCCCGTCACCTGGCACAGTAAAACCAGATACCTGCAACAAGATTTTTACAGTGATAGAAAGGAAGGTGTTTATTGCAGGGCACCAAGAAAAGAGAATCAGGGTGGCTCATGCTCAAGACCTGAACTCCCCAGTGGATAGCAGGTAAGAGTTTTTTCAGTCAGGGGCAAATTTCAGGAAAGCAGAAGCTACAGGCAAATTTATAAATCAATACTTGGAAGCTGCACACTGGTTTTGGCCTAAAAGTTTGTGATATCTTAAAGCGAGGGCTTACAGGTTATAGGTATATTTAAAGATTTTCTGATTTGCAATTGGTTGATAAAGAGAAGCTTTGTTTAAAAATTTGGAGTCAGTAGAACTGGTTAACTAGTTACAGGGAGGTAACTTACTCTAAGTCCCTCAAGGAGAAACTTAGAACAAAAGGCAATAAAGTTTAGTCTTCACCTCCTCCTTATCTTGTCTATGGGGTCCTCAGTAGGGGTTGAAGCCTCTGAAAGAAAATTCAGGGAGATATATTAACATTTTATATTTAGTTTTTATAGGGAAAGCAAACATCTCCGAGACCCTAATTTCTTTAGCTACTGTTTCAAGCTATTACCTTCTTTAACAGGTTACATATTTACTTCTCAGGACCTGGAATTTCTTTTGAATTCTAAGTGTCTGGAATATCTCTTGAAGAAACTTAGATTTTTTTTTTTTTTTTTTTTTTTCCTGTGCTGTGGCCCGCAGATCCCCTTAACAGGGGATCTATCTTACCTGCTGCAGTTCCATCTGGACCCTGAAACTCTGCTGGGCATCTTTTGAAATCTAAGTGAAGGTAGCCATGCCCTCATAACTCCTACACTGCACCCTGATAGAGATAGCACAAAGAGGGTGCTGCCTAATCTTACCATGTGTACCTTTTCTAGAAGAGTGGCCCCCACTGCACCTGAAGCTGCTTCAGCCACAGTTGAGAAAGCCAAGGAATGCTGTACCAAAACGAAGGGTGTGAAGTCTTAAAATCATTCTCCACTCTAAGCCCTGGTTTTCTGGGCTTGTACTGAGAGAGGTAGTGCCAACAATCTTCAAAATGTTCTCTCCCAAGCATGCTTTTTCATTCTTTTCAACATGGCCCAGGGTGAGAATTTTTCAAACCTTTAAGTCCTACTTCTCTTTTAATTATAAATTCTGCTTTTATTCATTTCTCTGTTCTTGCATTTTGGTATAAACGTTCAAGAAAAGCTAAGCCACTCCCTCAATACTTTGCTTAGATATTTTTTCACCAAATATTTTATTGCTCACAGTTGTACTTTCCACAGAACACTAGGACACAAATACTATTCAGATAAGTTCTTTGTCACCTCCTAACAAAGACTGCCTTTTCTCCAGTTTCCAATAACATGTTCCTCATTTGCAACTGAGCCCATATCAAAATGGCCTTTATCATTCATGTTTCCACACACTCTGATTATGACGACTTAGGTAATTGCTAAAAAGATTAGGACTTTCTCTACAGCTCACATCTTCTGAATTTTCACCAGAATATCTCTGAATGTTCCAATCATGACAATGTAGACTTTTTAAACATACATCTCCAAACTCTTCCAGCCTCTACCTATTACCCAATTCCAAAGCAACTTCTACATTTTTAGATTCTCTGAATCCATTTGTAAGGTTCCTCCTGACTTATGTAACAGAATACCTTACACTAGGTGATTTATAAAAATCTATTGCTCATGATTCTAGAGGCTGTGAAGTCCAATATCAGGGTGCTAGCAGATTCATTGTCTGTGGAGGACTTGCTCTCTACTTCAAAGCTGGTGTCTTCTGTACGTCCCCACAGGGAGAAAAGAGAAACAGCCTCCCTCAAGTGTCTTTTGTAAGGGCACTAATTCTATTCGTGATGGCTCTGCCCTAATGACCTAATTACCTCCTAAAGAACCCTCTTGTTAATGTCATTTTGTTATGGATTTTCAACATATAAATTTTGTGGAGACAGCAACATTCAGACCATAGCACCTTCTTTTGTATTCCTCTCACATCAACACTTTCTAATCAGATGTTTTTAAACAGCGGACAGGTCTATGCTAGCCTACCCCAAAGTCCCAGCCAGCTGAGAAGCCAAAGAAAGAGGTTGTCAAATTCAGTTTCTTATGAAGCAACTTTTAATAGAGACTTATGAACAGAAGCTATATCTGTGTCTCTGATGATGGCAAGACAAGATGATGGATTCCTGCACCATTAACCCCAGATCCAGGGACTATATACTATAGTTGAGGGACACCTATGTTTCAGAGGAAATAGGTAGGAATTTGCCTTATGGGAAGGATTTATTGTAAGTACATGCACTTACACAAAGAACAATAAACTCAATGTCTCAGAGGCATTCCAGGAACCAGAGTTGATCAGAAGTCAACATGACAGATTACCTTCCAAAATGGGGTTGCTTTAGCCTCAATAGACATCAGTTTTGAAACATTGATTTTTTAAAACTAGCCTAATTTCTAGAGTCTCTGTGTTACCAACTATGGGTTCAACAGAAATTGAAACAAGAGCCAAAGAGTTTTCGCAAACAAGGGTTTATTGGAGCTTATGCCTTGTTGTAAGCTTGTTCCCTGCAAAGGAGTTGGGAAGGCAGTTGTTTGAAAGGGGCTGTGGTGGGAAAAGAGTGATGTTCAGGCATGTAGAGTAGGGAACATTTAAGCATATGCATTGCATGTTTTATTAGCATGTTAAATCTCCATCATGGGTGTGATTTCTTAATATTATAATGAAGCTAAGGTTAAATATTGGTCGTTCTCCTGGCCTTGCCCACATGTGGGAGGTAGGGTTTCTTCTCTTGAGTAAGATTTATGGTGGTAGCCTCTTATGTTAGCTTCCTCAAGGCCCTGCAATCAGTCAGTGTGATGCCTTGTGCAAGATTTATAGTACAAAGTCTGGATGGTCTGGTTAGGGTCCTCACTGGCCGTAGGACTCTCGGACTCTCCCATCATCTTGAAGTAGAGATCCCCAGTGGGGCATGAAATGGTGGGAGGCAAGTGCCATAGTAATCTGTCTCATTTGAGTATATCTGGTATTTAAAGAGAATATTTTCCAATATTGGCCTTTTATTTCTTATCTTTTGAATTTGTAAAAGGTTTTAGTGTTTTATTATCTTTGCCTCAAAGGCAATGATGAAATATTCCTCTATAAAAAGATCTTCATATACTCTTCATATACTCACTGATAGAAAAATCCTCTTCATATACTCACTGATAGAAAAATCCACTTACTACTATTGGTTCACATTCTAGGCCATTGAAGTCTGCAGACATGAGCAGATCTATATAAAGGGCAGTCCAAAAATTATTGATGTTGTATGTTGGGAAAAATGAAGTACAATAGTTCCACCTCATCTTCAGAGAATACATTCTAAGACCCTCAGTGGGTCCCTGAAATCATAGGTAAAACCAAACTTGATCTCTGTGAATCAGAACCTTTTCTGTTCGTGACTTTCACTCACAAATTTAATCCCTTTTTCTTATTGACAAAGTACAAATCACACACTGTGGCCCTAACTTTTGCAGTCTGAGGTATCAATGAAAAACCAGCATTAAAGTATGTTTTCTTCTTCATAATTTCATGGATAGAAGATTTGTTCTTACCATGGACATTAGCAAATTCAGCATACCATTTTTTTCTTTACTTATTAAATTAAAAACTTTCTTTTTTCTTTTTTTTTTACTTAAAGGAAGCACTTTACAGATTTACTTTGTCATATCCAAATTGCCAGCATTACTACTCTTGTACTTTGAGACTATTATGAAGTAAAATAAAGATTACTTGAAAACAGCCACTGAGATACCTTGACAATCAATCTCATAACTGAGACAACTACTAAGGGACTAACAGGCAGGTAGCATATATACTCAGAACAGCAACCAATTTAAAACTTATACATTGTTTATTTCTGAAAATTGTTATGTAATATTTTTGAACTGAAGTTCACTATGGGTAACCATAGCTACGGAAAGTGAAGCTTCAGAGAAGGTAGGACTAATATATAGCAGACTTTATAGTTTTCTTCTTTATCCCTGTGAATATGCATCAAAACGTGAAGAGGAGGAACATTGGAAGTGGCCAGTATAACTCTATCTACTCATAAAAGTACAATTTGTCTGAAAATTTCTCAAATTTTCAATTTTAACTGGTAATCCCTTTTATTTTTAGTTTAATATTACCCCATACTACTGGATAAGAAATTGGATAAGGTTGAGGAGGAGACTAACTAGTACTGAAACTTTTTCAATTTGCTAAACCTCAAAAACCTGTATACAGGAGCACTGTGTGTTTTGAGAGGAACCTCATCTGAAATTAAAATAATGCCTATTCCTGAATGTTAGGTACTAACTCAGTATTTATTGTTGTAGATGGTATTATCATCTCAAAATAGTAGAACTTTTGTTTCAATGATAAGACTTTTGGCTTGTGCCTATGTCATCATCTAATAACTATAATTGGGGACATGTAACTGTCATGAAAAGAAAGACAAATTCAGAGCAATACTAGTATGCAGATATTAGTGTAGAGTCATCATTTTCTTGTCTTTCAGAAAATCACACAGAATCAATATATAAAATAAATAATTATGCAGAAACAATTTTAATGAAACTATGTGATAGATGAAAGTCTAAACAATAAAATAATTGAAAGAGCTACCACTGCTTTCAAAAGTGAGGACATGAACTAGAGAAAAAAAGGAGACATGGAGAGGGTGCTACACACAGATTTCAAATACAGTCATCTTCAAAGTATATTTCTACATAACAAAATGTGCATCTTGAGATGTAAAAAGCTTGAAATCTCCTTTTGAAATGCTAGGCTGATGATAAAAACCTTCCATCAACCTACTTGGGTTTTTAAGAAGCAATATACATATGTATAAAGAATCTTACATAGAAGTTACATTTGGGAGACGAGGTGGAGAAAGATGTGTAAACAGAACCCTCAAGCTATTGTATCTCTGCCAGAACACCAAATTGAACAGCTATCCAGTCAACAAAGCACCTTCATAAGAACCAAATTATCAAGTGAGTTATTAAGCACTTAGTTTTAACATAATAATAAAGAAAGAGGCATTGAATAGTATAGAAAAGATAGCCTATATTGCCTACATCACCTTTCCCCAACCCCAGACAACATAGAGTGGAGAAAATCTGTTTGACTGGCGGAGGAAGAGTAAAGTGACTGTGGGAATTTGCATTGGAAATAAATGTTGCCCTGTCACAGTGGAACACAACATAGGGCAGATTTCTGCCAGTGCCCATGAAAGGAGCATTTAGACCAGTACTGACCCAGATGGGAATCCTTCTACTTCAGCAGGAGGATCCCAAGTTTTAGTCAGCTGCATCATTAGCAGAATAAAGGGGCCTCAGACCCAGAATAAATTTAAGTGGCAGTCAGAACTTAGCAACTGCAGTATTTGGGAAGCCCTAGTACTATGTCTTAGAGGCAGCAAACTTGAGGTGCAACCCAGTTTGACAACAGAAGTGGTAGCCATGGAAGGGCACGTGTCATCCCTTTTCCATCTCCACTAATTCCAATGGGTTATTCCTGCCTGCTGCACAGACAAAACAAATTCACTGAGACCACGGTATCACTGCAAAGGCAGAGTTTAATTACCAGTAGGTTAGCAATGTTGAAGATGAAGTTATTACTCAAATTAGTCTCCCTAAGAACTCAGAGGCTAGAGTTTTTACAGATAATTTGGTAGTAAGGGGGCTAGAGAATTGGTGCCACTGACTGGGGATGCAATCTAAGACATGTGGGGAATGGCCCTTGTGCGCTGAGTCTGTTTCTGGATCAGGGTGGCAGGACCAGTTCAGTGATAAGTCATGGGACAGGGTGGAGTCAGTCACTGCCACAATGCAAATTTCTGAAAAACTTCTCAAAAGACCAATCTTAGCTTCTATATTAGTGATGTTATCTATACGAGCAATTAGGGAAGTGACAAATGTTGTGACCTCCGGTCATATGACTCCCGAGCAGTCAGGGATTATAAAAACTATGCCTACATCGTAGCAGAATTCAAGCCTCTCCCATAGTCCTAATCTTACGGGCTTTCATTGGTTTTAGTCCCTGAGCAAAGATGGGGTTAGTTTTAGAGAGAAACTATTATCATTCTTGTTTCCAAGATAAACCATAAACTAAATTCCTCTCATGGTTAGCTTGACTTATGTCCAGGAATGAGCGAGAACAGCCAGGCTGTGAGTCTAGAAGCAAGATGGAGTCAACCATGCTATATTTCTCTCATTGTCATAATTTTTGCAAAGATGGTTTCACTCCAGGTCGTACAGCCCAGCGAGGGACTCCTACCCCTTGAGGACAGAAGAACCAAGAGTACAGAGGACTTTGTCTTGCAACTGGGTACCAGCTCAGTTACAGTAAAATAAAGTACCTGGAGATTTCTAAAGTCCCAGATTCCAGGACTTTGTTCCTTGATGGTGTTTCTAGATTCACCCTGGATCAGAAAGTAATCTGTGTTCCTGGAGGAGTAGATCAAAGCCCAACAGAATTCCCCACCTGCTCACTAATGTGGCCTTCTTCCTTGAATAAGCATCAGCCACAGTCAGGCAGTCACAGCCATGGGCCTTTGGTGAGCCCCAGTACTGTTCTGGTCTGGAAGGCTGTGACCTTCAGATGTGACCCAGTCTAGTGCCAGTTTTGGTGGCCACTGGAGTGCTTGCATCATCCCTCCCCTAACTCGAGGCAGCCAAGCACAGAGAGAGACTTCTTCTACTTGGGGAAAAGAGAGGGAGGAGAGAGAGAGAGAGAGAGAGAGAGGGAGAGAGAGAAAGACTTTGCCTTGAAACTCAGGGAATTCTCCCTTATCTTCAGCAAGTTCATGAGAGATGTGTATCTAGGAATTGGCAAGAGTCACAGTATTCCTGGCTTAGTGCACCTCTCCTCCTCCCATGCTGAAACAGCTATAGTGACCACAGTCTTAGGTAACAACACTGAGTTCTTTATGAATTCTGAGAAAGCATTCTCAAGAAGGATGGGTACAAACAAGCTACATTGTAAAGATTGGAATAAACACCTAACTCTACGATGCTAGCCATCAACAATCATCTACAAATATTAAGAACGTCAAAGAAAATGTGACCTCAGAAAATGTACTAAAGGCACCAGGCATCAACCGTGGTGAGACAGAGCTATGTGACTTCTCAGACAGGTAATTCAAAATAGCTGTCTTGAGGAAGTACAACAAACTTTAAGATAACATGGAAAAGGAATTCAGAATTCTATCAGATAAATTTAACAAACAGATGGTAATAATATTAAAAAAAAGCAAAAATTCTGGAGCTAAAAAATGTAATTTACAAACTAAAAACTGTGTCATGGTGTCTCAAAATCAGAACTGACCAAGCAGAAGAAAGAATTAGTGATCTCAAAGACATGCTACCTGAAACAATGATAAAAACAAAGTATGCCTACAAGATCTAGAAAATAGCCTCAAAATTGAAAATTTAGGAGTTATTGGCCTTCAAGAGAATGTATAAAAAGAACCGAGGGTCGGAAATTAATTCAAATATTAATTCATAACAAAAGAGAACTTCCCAAACCTAGAGAAAATATGAGTATCCATATGTAAGAATGTTAACCAACACCAAGCAGGTTCAACCCAAATAAAACCACTTCAAGGCATCTAATAATCCAGCCCTCAAAGGTCAAGGACAAAGGAAAGTTCCTAAATGCAGGAAGAGAAGAGAAGCAAATAACATTTAATGGAGTTCCAACACACCTGGCAGCAAAATTCTCAGTGTAAAGCTTATATGCTAGGAAGAGATAGGATGACGTATTGAAACCAATGAAGGAACAAACATTTTCAACCGATATAGTGTATCCAACAAACTTATCCTTGAAACATGAGGGAGACAGCTTTGTCACGAAATCTTTGGCTGTGTCTATGTCCTAATGGTACTGACTACATTTTCTTTGAGGGCTTTTTGTAGTTTTGTTTTTACATGTAAGTATTTAGTTGACAAACGGAGTTTCATTAAACTAAAGAGCATAGGCCCAGCAAGAATAAACATACAACCTACAGAATGGGAAGAAATTTTTTTGCAAACTGTACATTCAACAAAGGTCTAATATCCAGGATCTGTAATGAACTTAAATGAATTTACAAGGAAAAAAAAAAATCAAAAAGTGGGCAAAAGACATGAACAGACACTTTTCAAAAGAATACATACATGTGGCCAAGAAGTATATGAGAGAAAGCTCAACATCACTGATCATTAAAGATCAGTGCAGATCAAAACCACCGTGAGATAACATCTTACATGAGTCAGAATGGCTATTGGTAAAATGTCAAAACAAAAACAGTTCTTGGTGAGACTGTGGAGAAAAAAAAAGTGTTTATATACTGTCAGTGGAAGTGTAAAAGTTCAACCATTGTGGAATAAAGTATGGCAATTCCTCAAACAGCAAAAGACAGAAATACCATTTAACCCAGCAGTCCAATTACTTGATATCTACCCAAAGAAATACAAATCATTGAAGTATAAAAACCACATGCACAAATTTGTTTATTGCAACACTATTAATGATAGTAAAGATGTGGAATCAACCTTAATGCCCCAAAATGATAGACTGGATAAAGAAAATTTGTTACATATACACTGTGGAATACTATGCAGCCATAAAAAAGAATGATTTCATGTCCTTAGCAGGGACATAGATGGAGCTGTAGGCCATTATTCTTAACAAACTAAGGCAGAAACAGAAAACCTAATACAGCCTGTTCTCACTTATAAGTGGGAGCTAAATGATGAAAACACATGGACACATAGATGGGGAACAACACACACTGGGCCTATCAAAAGGTGAAGCATGGGAGGAAGGAGAGGATCAGGAGGAATAACCAATGCATACTAGATTTAGTACCTGGGTAATGAAATAGTCTGTACAACAAACCTCCATGACAGAAGTTTACCTATGTAACAAACTCGCACCTGTACCACTGAACTTAAAATAAAAGTTAAAAAGGAAATGTGAAAGAGAAATAAAGAGTTTCTTAAACAAAATATGAGGGATTTTATCAACACTAGACCTATCTTACAAGAAATGCTATGATGAGTTCTTAATCTGAAAGAAAAGAATACTAATGAGCAACAAAAAAATACCTGAAAGTATAAAACTCACTGGTAAGGTGGCTCATGCCTGTAATCCCAGCACTGTGGGAGGCTGAGGCAGGAAGATCACCTGAGGTAAGGAGTTTGAGACCAGTCTGGCCAACACAGTGAAATCCTGTATCTACTAAAAATACAAAACATTAGCTGGGCATGGTAGCAGGCACCAGTAATTCCAGCTACTCAGGAGACTGAAGCAGGAGAATCATTTGAACCCAGGAAGCAGAGGTCACAGTGAGCCCAAATTGCGCCATTATACTCCAGCTTGGGCAACAAGAGCTAAACTGTCTCAAAAGAGTGAGGTCGTCTCCAAAACAGTAAAAGTTAGATATGTTAACACCTACTTTCACCATTGGTTTGATCATTGAGAAATAAAATCAACAATAAAACACCAAACTTAATCTGAACTGTTCACCAAATTAAACTAATAAACATTTGCAGAACATAATATCGAACAGCTGCAGAATACATACTCTTCTCATAAACACATGAAACATTCATAAAGACCATATGTTAGGCCACAACCCAAGTCTCTACAAATTCAAAAAAATAAGACAAAATTGTACCAAATATCCTTTCTAACCAGAATGGAATAAAGTTAGAAACTGATATCAACAGGGGCTTTGGAATTATACAAATACATGGAAATTAAGCAGTATGCTCCTGAATAATCGTTGCATTAATTTAGAATTTAAGAAAGAAATTTAGGATTTTATTAAGACAAATTAAAACGGGAACACAACATACCAAAACTTTTTACAGGCCCCATGCAAGTCTGAAAGCCAGCAGGGAAGTCATTAAATCTTAAAGCGCTAAAACAACCTCTTTTGATTCCGTGTCACACATCCAGGACATGTTGATGCAAGGTATGGGCTCCCAAGGGCTTGGACAGCTCTGCCTCTGTGTATCTGCAGCACACAGATCCCACAGCTGCTTTCACCAGCAGGCATTGAGCACCTGCGGCTTTCCCAGGCACACTTTCCCTGTGCAAGCTGTTGGTGGATCTACTATTCTGGGGTCTGGAGAATAGCGGCCTTCTTCTCATACTCCATTAGGCAGTGGGGATTCTCTTTGGGGACTCAATCCCCACATTTCCCTTCTGCACTGCCTTAGAGAGTTCTCATGAGAGCTCCACTCCTGCAGCAAATTTCTGCCTAGACACAGGTGTTTCCATACATCTTCTGAAATCTAGGCAGATGCTCCTAAGCCTCAACTCTTGCCCTCTGTGCACCTACAGGCCCAACAACATATCACATGGAAGCTGCCAGGGTTTCTTACAGCTTGCACCCTCTGGCTCAGAGGCCTGAGACATATCTGGAGCCTGTTTAGCCACAGATGAGATGAGAGCAGATGAGATTTGGGGCCAAGCTGCATCCTGGCTCCTTCCACAAAACTATTTTTTCCCTCCTAGGCCTCCAGGTCTGTGATGAGAGGGGCTGCCACAAAAGTCTCTAAAATTCTCTGGAGGCAATTTCCCCATTGTCTTGGCTATTAACATTTGACTCTTCTTTCTCATGCAAATTTCTGCAGCTGGCTTGAATTTCTCCCCAGAAAATGGGTTTTTCTTTTATACCACATTGTCAGGCTGGAAATTTTGCAAATTTGTATGCTCTGCTTCCCTTTTAAATGTAAGTTCCAATTTCAGACCATCTCTTTGTGAAGACATATGAGTGTACACTGTTAAAAGCAGTCAGGGCACATCTCAAACAATTTGCTGCTAGGAAATGTCTTCCAACACATGCCCTTCATCATCTCTTTCAGGTTCAAATTTCCACAGATCTTTAGAGAAGGGACACAATGCTACCAGTTTCTTTGCTAAAGCACAACAAGAGTTACCTTTGTTCCAGTTCCCAATAAGTTTCTCATCTCAATCTGAGACCTCTTTAGCCTGGACTTTATTATGCATATCACTATCAGCATTTTGATAAAAAACCATTCAATAAATCTCTAGAAAGTTCCAAACTTTCCCACATCTTTCTGTGTTCTTCTGCACCCTCTATTCTGTTCCAACTTCTGCTTCCACATTTTCAGGTATCCTTTGTTGCAATGCCCCACTTCTCTGGTACCAGTTTTCTGTATTAGTTCATTCTTACACTGCTATAAAGAACTACTTGACACTGGGTAATTTATAAAGAAAGAGGTTTAATTGGCTCATAGTTCTGCAGGCTATACGGAAAGCATGGCTGGGGAGACCTCAGGAAACTTAGAATCATGGCAGAAGGCAAAAGGGAAGCTGGTACATTGTACATAGCTGGAACAGCAGGAAGAGAGCAATGCTGGAGTTGCTACACACTTTTAAACAACCAGATCTCATGAGAACTTGGTAGAGACAGCACTAAGGCAATGGTGCTGAACCATTAGAAACCATTCTTGTGGTCTAATCACCTCCCACCAGGCCCCACCTCCAACAGTCAGGGTCACAATTTAACATGAGATTTGGGTGGGACATGAGCCGAACCATATCATTCAACAAATTTTTAGCCAGTCCAACTAAATAAAAAAGGTAAAAGACCCAAATCAGTAAAATCAGAAGCAAAAAGGAGTGCTTACAACTGATAACACAGAAATTCAAAGGATCATTTGAGAAAATTGCAAGCAATCATATGTTAATAATTTGGAAAACCTGGAAGAAATGTTTATGTTTCTAGACTCCTACAATGCAGCAAGTTTGAAGAAATACAAAATCTGAATACAACAATAAGAAGTAATGAAACAATAATAAAAATTATCCTATCAAAGAAAAGCACAAGACCTGATCACTTCACTACTGAATTTTACCAAACATTTAAAAATGAACTAAGGCCAATCCTTCTCAAACTATTTCAAAAAATCAAAGACGTACTACTTTCAAATTCATTCTATGATGCCAGTATCTCTCCGATACAAAAAGTAGACAAAAATACAACAATGAAAAATCTACAGGCCAATATCTCTAATGAAGACAGATGGAAAAAATCCTCCACAAAATATTAAAAAATTGAGTAACACATTAAAAAGATCATTTATCATGATCAGTTGGGATTCATTTCAGCAGTGCAGAGATGTTTAAACATATCCAGTTAATAAATTGAACACATCACATCAACAAAATGAAGAAAAGTAACATATGATCACTTCAATCTGTATCAGAAAAGCATTCAGTTATCCTTTCATGTTGAAAACTCTCAAAAAACTGTTTAAAGATGGAACATGCCTCAAGTTAATAAAGGCCATATATTACAAACCCACCGTTAGTACCATACTGAATAGGCAAAAATTTAGAGCCTTTTCTCTAAGATCTTGAACAAGACAAGGATGCCAACTTTCACCAGTTTTATTCAACCTAATGCTGCAAGTTCTATCCAAAATAATTAGACAAGAGACACAAAATGGGCATCCAAATAAGAATGAAAGAACTGAAATTATCCTTGTTTGCAAATGATATAATCTTATATTTTAAAAACCTGAAGACAAAAATCTATCTGAATAAAAAAAAATTAACTAAATTTGCAGGATACAAAATCAACAAAGAAACATCACTATCATTTCTATATGCCAGCAGCAAAGATTCTAAAAAAGAAACCAAAATATTAACAATATGTACAATAACTACAAAAAAAAAAAAAAACCTGGAAATAAACTTAACCAAAAAAGTCAAAGATCACTATAATGAAAATTGTAAAACATTGATGTAAGAAACTAAAAAGGACACAAATGGAAAGATAGTCCATGTTCTTGGTTTAAGAAAAGCCAATATTGTTAAAATGTCCATACTACTCCAAGCAATCTACAGATTCAATGCAATCCCTACCAAAGTACCAATGATATTCATTACAGAAAAAGAATTCTAAAATTATATATATAGATCAACTAAAGAACATGGTAAAGTCTATATATGACAGTTATATCGATTAACCAAAGAACCAGAATAGCGAAAACAATTCTGAGCAAAAAGAGCAAAGCAGTAGGCATTACATTACTTGCCTTTAAATTATACTACAGAGGTATAGTAATTAAAACCCCATTGTACTGGCCTAAAAGCAGACCTATGTTTCTGTTCTTATTAAACGGAACGGAAACCCATTAAATAATCCACAGATATGAAACTGGTTCAAGTGTCCCATAAAAGCAATATTTATGGGTTTTTGAACAAACAATGATTGACCCTTTGAGTCTTAAAACTTACATTTGTCTCATCTGTGTTCCTTCTTTAGAAAACTAACCCTCAGGCATGGAATTAAAACTCATCAGAGTACCACATCCAGGCAATGAGATACCAGATCCCTCCATGGTGATTACTTCCTTACCTCTTTCTAATTCCTGTTTCCCTTTTTCCCTGATACCTATATCCCCCAGTTTCAGGCAGTCAGAGAGAAAGATTTCAGACTGAACCCTCATTCTCCATAGCTGCAGCACTCAATCAGTTACTCTTCTCTGGCAATGTTTGCTGTCTCAGTAACTGGCATTCTGTGTGGCAAACAATGGGACCTAGACTTGATCCCTGACATTTTAATAACACACATGCAGCCAGCTCATTTTCAACAAAGGCACCAATATTATACATTGGGGAAAAAACAGTCTCTTCAATAAGTGGTGCTGGGAAAACTACATATTCATATACAGAAGGATAAAACTAGACAACTATCTCTTGTAGCATTAAAAAGGTCATGTCAGAATGGATTAAAGGGCTAAATGTAAGACCTCAAATTTTGGAACGATTAGAAGAAAACATTTGGGAAAATGTTCCACTACATTGTGCTGGGAAAAGATTTATTGAGTAAGACCTGAAAAACACAGGCAACCAAAGCAAAAATGGTCAAATGAAATTACATCAAGTAAAATGCTTTTGCACAGCAAAGGAAACAATTAACAAAGTAAACAGACAACTCACAGAAGAGGAGAAAATATTTGCGAACTATTCAACTGACAAAGCATTTGTAACCAGGATATATAAAGAATTCAAACAACTCAATAGCCAAACAAAACAAAACAAAACAAAACAAAACAAAACAAAACCTAATAAAAAATTGAAAAAAAAAAAAAATAAGAAGAGACTTTTTTCAATTTTTTTTTCCAAAGAAGACATACAAGTCGCCAAAGGGGATATGAAAAATGCTCAGTATCACTAATAATCAGAGAAAGGCAAATCTGAACTACAAGGAGATATCATCTCCCCTAAGTAAAAGAGCTATTACCAAAAAAAAAAAAAAAAAAAAAAAATTCTGGCAAGGAAAGGGGAATGCTCACACACTCTTTGTGGGAGTGTAAATTACTATAATTAGTATAACCACTATGGACACTCCTCTAAAACTACAAGTAGCACTACCATATGATCCTCCAATCCCCTAAATGAATATATATCCAAAAAGAAAGAAAATCAGTATACTGAAGATGTATCTACACACCCATGTTTATTCAGCACTATTCACAAGAGCCAAGATATGGAATTAACCTACATGTCCCTCAACAATGAATGGATAAAAAAAAAAATGTGGTACATTATACACAGTGAAATATCAGTCAGGCATAAAAATAATGAAATCCTGCCATTTGCTACAGCATAGTTAGAACTGGAGGACATTATGATAAGTAAAATCAGTCAGACACAGAAAGACAAACACCTCATGTTTTCACTTATACGTGGGAGCTAAAAAAAGTTGATCTCATGGAGCTAGAGAGCAAAATTATGGTTACCTGAGGTTGGAAAGGGCAAAGGGTAGGAGAAATAAAGAAGGGCTGGGTAATGCAAAAGTTACAAAAATGCAATTAAATAGAAGGAATAAGATCTAATGATTGGTAACATAATAGGGCAACTACAGTTAATAATTTATTGTATATTACAAAATAACCAGAAGAGTAGAACTGGAATGTTCCTAACACATAGAAATGATATCTGTTTGAAGCAATAAATATCCTGATTACCCTGATTTGATCATTTCACATACTATCAAAATATCACATTCACCATAAATATTTACAACTATTATGCATCCATAAAATAGAAATAAAAAATGTTTTAATGTCATATTTATAGTTTGGTTCTGGTGTATGTACAGACAGAGAGACCAAAAAACAGAAAAGAATGTCTAGAAGTAAATGAAATTTACACTTACCACATAGAAGGTCCATGCTATCATCTTAATGTTTGTATTTCTCAAAATTCATATGTTGAAACATAATCTAATGCTGTATCAATGTGTAGTATTAGAAGTTAGTGCCTTTTGTAGGTGTTTAGGTCTGATATAAACTTCTGTTGTTTACAAGCCACTGAGTCATGGTATTTTGTTATAATTCCCCTAACAAATAAAAGTAGTTTTTTTCAAATAAGTGAGAAAATTATGGTTTATATAAAAATTATATTAGATAAACAAAGTAGTTATTTCAGTGAAAAGATTAAATGTTCACCCTTCCCCGATACCCCACATGAAAATGACTCCAATGGATCAATTTCAGTTGTAAAATAAAACTTTATAACAATGCTTGAAGAAATCATGAGAGATGAAATTTGAGGAAGAAAAATGGGAAGAAATCATGGCAAAAGTATGACACAAAAGTTAGAAATGATAGAAGACACAACTGATAAATTTGACCAATTAAAAAAATAACATTGCTCAAAACCATAACATAAAAAGTAAAAAGACAAATGATAAATTAAGAAAACATTTGCTAATTGTGCAATAGATAAAGAAATAATACGTTTAATATATAAAATATTCTTACAAATTAACAACAAAAATACCCAAGAGAGAATTGGCAAAGGAGGGTTCAGATAAAACAAAGTATAAATGACTCTTAAACATATTTTCAAAAGCTCAGCCTAAATTCTAATAAGAAAAGTACAAATTATATTAAGATAAATCATTTTATTAAAATGCTGATTTTTATAACAAGATAATACTGTGTTTGCGGAGGGAAAGATAAACAAGTATAGCTATTGTGGTTAAGACAATAAATTGGAATAGTCTCTGGGGAAAAATATCTGGTAGGAGCTATCAAATTTACAAATGCAAATTTATTTTACCAGGGAATTCAATTTCTATACATTTATACTGCAAATACACTTACATTTTATTGTAAAATTTTGTATTAATAACTATGTTTTTTAGTTATAACTAAGTTGGGAAATAATCTAAATAATGATCCATAGAGCTACTTAAAAAACCATATACAATCCAACTTTGTGCTATTTAAAAAGAAAAATATTAGTTGACAAAGAGCCAACTCGTGTGTGCATATTTGTATGCATTTATAAGTAAAAAAAGAGGGAAACAAAGCACAATGCAGAAGAGTATCAGAGTGTCATAATTTTTAGAAACAAAGGTAGAAAATTATATTCAGATGCATTTATAAGTGTGTGTTTGCCTGAATTTACATAAAATATCTATGATAGTGTAAAAGAGACACTAATGGCATAATGTGTGATGTGGTTCTATGAAGGGGATCTGAATAATGGGGGAAAATGGGTGAGTGCCTGGTATTTAATTCCTTTAAATTTGAATTTATTCAAATTCAATTGAATTGTGAACCAGGTGAGCATACCATCTATTTAAAAATATATAAACAAAATATTTGTTTGAAAAAAAATTAAATGAAATTTTTATATAGACTACAAGAAAGCTTGTTTGCCCACATACCTTCTGAGGTGTTGAAGACTGGCTACCTATGTATTGACTTGCACTGCTTAAGTCAATGTAGTTAGACAAAGACAGCAAGAAAGAGGCTCTGAGCTTCTGTCTGTGTATGTGATTAGGCCATGGAGAGGGGTGGTGGTCATGTGACATGAGGGAGACCTTAATCCTTTTAATCTTAGATGAGGCAGGAAACAACAGCATGAGTGTCATGTGCAGCTTCAGGAACTAACAAGAGTCAGATTATGTAGAAGGACCTCGCTCTCAGTCAGCATCCACACAGAAGAGGGTTAGAAATTCTGGTATTTTTATGAGCACTAAATTTTAATACACAGTGTCTCAACTAAAATGTATGGATGAATGTATGTCACATTCTGACAACTAATATTGAAAATTCTCTTTGCATGCAAGAGCAAGTAAAATGATAAGGTTAGAGAGAGAAAAATGTCCTGTTCAATATCTAGCAAAATAGGAGAGAGGACAAAAATAAATGTTATTCTTACTGACTAAATCTAACAACTGGGTGTAGAAATATACTTCTCATCTCTCCCAATCAGTAATATTTAATTTTGTTGAGGGGATGCTTGAGAAGACTAAACAGTTTTCTTTGGTAGCTAATGTAAGGTTTTCAGCCTGAATATCTGTTGGATTCCTGTTTTATGCTTTCAGTTCAAACACTATATTAAAGAATTTCCTATAGTTAATCGTGGCTATAATCTTGGAATTTGAGTGGGTTCTTCCAGCTTCAAACTCATATCTTTAACTACTTTTGATAAATGTTATTCTGTCACACTTCTGGTTTACCTCTGTATGATGTTTTCTCAGGCAAATCATATTTCCAAGACGTTTGAATTCTATTGTCTGTATTTTTCCAAACCTTCATTGTTTTCTACCTCTTCACCATTTTTTAATCTTTTCTAGCATCTTTCTTGATTGTTCATCCATGTATCTATCATGTATGGTGTTTCCTATAGCTCTGACTTCCTCTGTTACAGTGTCGATCTATGAATAATATTATAAAACTAACTGTTCTTTTCATTGTAGAGCCTGCACTGTAGAATGGCTACCTGCCAGCTTATTGTTCATAAGCACATTATAGGCTAAAAACACAGATGCCAAAGCATGCTTACTTTTTCTGATTTTTTTTTTTAACCCAATTTACCTAATTGCTCACTAAGATCTCATTAGCTTTTCTTGTTCTTGGCTTTCAATTTGCTCTATGATTTTTCACCTAACTTTAGACTCTTGGTTTATTTATTTATTTTTTTATTGGCCTTTAGGAAAAGGTTTGCCAAATTAATTCCTCAACTATACCTCTTGATATTGGGTGGAATTCCAATGATTCTGCCTTCTTGCCTGTTTATTACCATTGAAAAATTTCTATAACCCTCTTAAGACAATTACTTCTATTAATTTTCTACTGCTGCATAACAAATTACCACAACCGTAGCAGCTTAAAACAACATACACGTAATGTCCTGCTTCCATGAGTCAGTGTCTTGGCATACCCGAAATAGATCCTTTTCACAGGGTCTCATAAAGTTGCAATAAAGAAGAAGGGCAAGGTTGTGCATGCTTGTAGTCCCAGCTACTCAGGAGGCTGAAGCAAGAGGATTGCTTGAGTCCAGGAGTTTAAGGGTGCAGTGAGCCATGATCACCCCTACTACACTCCAAACTGGGTAGTAGAGCAAAATATTGTCTCAAAGAAAAAAAAAGAAAGAAAAGAAAAAGAAAGAGTTCAAAAAAGATCTCAGCCAGGGCTGTGGTCTCATCCAAGGTTAGGAGTCATCATCTAAACTCATGTGACTATTGCCAGAATTAACTTCCTTACAGTTATAGAACTGATGTTGACTTGCTTGTTGCCAGACCAACAGCAAATCTCTTTAACGTAAATGAAGGTTCCAGTCTCTATAAAAATGCAGGCCTGATTAGGTAACCCCACATAGTATAATATCTTTTTTGATTAACTCAAAGTCAACTGACTAGGGATCTTAATTTTCATCTTTTTTTTTTTTTTTTTTTTAACTTTTGCCATATTCCATACTCATGGCATTGATATGCCTTCTAACACACTGGTCTCACCCACACTCAAGGTTTGGTGATTATTCAAGGGCATAGATCTTTGAGGACTATCTTAGAATTGATCTATGGATGTCATGCAATCTTAATATAAATTCCAGTGGGTCTTTTTATTGAAATTGAATTTTGTAAGTAAGGAAATACAAATGACTTACAATAGCAAAAATAACTTTTAAAAGAGGAGTATATTCTAAAGACTTAATCTTTCATTTCTATGCTTACTTCCAATACATGATGTTGGCATAAGTTGATTTATTGGAAAATGCATTATTGAAACAGAAAAAGTGTCCATAAAAATAGCCACATATATATGGTCAATTTATTTTAACAAAAGTTTCACGAGAAATAAGGCAAAAGGAAGAGTATATTCAAAAATGGTGGGAGACAAACTGAAAAATTAAACTTTGAAATTCTACCTCACTATACACATAAAAGTATTAATTTATTGTATACTTTATATTTGAATTTAAAAGCTAATATATAACACTGCTAGAAAAAATAAATAAAATAATATGTTTATTGCCTTGGGGTAGGCAAGATTTCTTAGACAGAAAACAGCAATGAAATGAAAGATAAGCAAATGATAAATTGAATTTCATAAATTTAAGAACTTATGCTCATTGAGAGACACGTTTAAGGAAATGAAAATTCAAGACACAGACTGGGAGAAATGATGTATAACGCAAGTATCTGACAAATAACTAGTATTTATGTGTTTGTGTAGAACATATTCTTTAAAACTCTTAAGCAACTCAATAATTCTACAGTAGGCAGAAACTTCACAGAGAATATAGACTTAATGGCTAAGTTCATAAAATAGTGATCAGTATTATTAATCATCTTAGTATTGCTCATTGGAAATCACAATGAGATATAATTTCAAAGCCACTAGATCAGCAATAATTAAAAGTAATAGCAACAACAAAAGTTGGTAAAAATGTTGAGCAGCTAAAAATCATCATACATTGCTGGTGGAAGTACCCAATGGCAAAATCACATTAGAAATTAGTTTGGTCTCCATTTCCTATAAATTTGTTCCTTATTTTACAATCCAGTAATTCAATTTCTCAGTATTTGCACAAAATAAATTTGTGAAACACGTTTACAAAAATGAGTATATAAGAATATTTACAGTATCTTCCTTTACAATAGTTGTTTGTAATTTGGTTTGGAAACAGCTCAATGAAAATTAAAAGGTAAATAAATAATAGAATATTGTATATTTATAGAATGCAATGCTAATCAGCAAAAAAAGGAATATACTAATGATATATACACAATATGGATTAATCTAAAATGTATTATGTTGATTAAAAAAGAAGCCAGCCCCACACACACACATACACATTCTCTCTATGTTGTATGAGTTCATTAATGTAATGTTTAAGGACAAGCAAAACTAGGTCATAGTGATAGAAATAATGACCCTGTTTGTCCTTCGGACAGGAGTTGACTAGAAGTAGGCATGGAGACTTTTTGAGGTGATGGCTATGTGGCTTATGTAGTGTACTGGTCTCCAGTGGTCTATGGTTTTCAAACCTGGTTTCAGATCACATCCCTATGCCCACCATTTATTTATTCTATCATTTTGGCAAGTTTTCTCATGGGATAAAAATAGTGCTCCTTCATGGGATATTTACGAGAATTGAATGACATAATCTATGCAGAGTACTTATGAACAAATGCCCAGTAGTGGTAAGAAGTGCATAACAGTTAATAATAGTCTATTATTGTTTTGTCAGTAGTACATTAAGGTATGAAGCATGGCACTAGAGTCACTATAGTTATCTTGTTACGTATATGAAAGTAAAGCCATGGTTCTGTTTTAAAACGTTAGGATCTTATTTAAACAGTGAGACTTTTGCACTGCCAGGCAATCATGAAAAAGTCATATCTTTCAAAAGGCAGACGGAATGGAAAAGACAAACTCCAGGTAAGCTTCAGAGCTGAAATAAAATTTCCTTGTCTTTGGTAAGTAAAATATTAATTGTTGTTGAGATGTCTTGGTTTCTGTGACATACAAGGAAAAAACAAAAACTAATATTATTGATCATGCAAACCAACATTTGTTTACTATATTGTTATATATATGTAACTACATATTGTTATATATAACAATACTATACTGTTTATTATTTATATATAACTATATATTGTTATATATATGTTATATATATAACATATGTTATTTTTATTTTCATTTATTCTAAGAGTAAACAGTTGGTGTTGGTATCTCTATTTGAAACAGCTCATATAACTTGTCTAAGTTTACTTTGAGTGCAGCAGAGACAATATTTGAGCTACAATTAATCTGGCTTTTTTCCCCTGGGTTTATCTGTTTGTTTCTTAAAATTATAAACTATTATTTATTTTTAATTAACAAATAAAAATTGTATATGTATTTATGATGTATGACAATATTTTAAAGTATGCATGCACTCTGGAATGGGTAAATCAAGCTAATTAATATATACATTATCTAAAATATTTATCAATTTTTGTGTCAAAAACACGTAAGTCTAGCCCCCTAGTCCCTTAGCAATTTTCAAGTATACAATACATCATTATTAATTGTGGTCACCCCGTTGTATAATAAATCCCTAGAAATCCTTCCTTCTAAGTGAAATGCTGCATCCTTTGAACACCATCTCTTCAATTCCACTTTCCCATTAGGCTGTGGTAACCATCATTCTATTCTCCATTTCAGTGAGTTTGACTTTTTAGATTCCATAGTGAAGGAAAGCTAGGTGTTGGGACAGAACAGAAATGAGCCATAATGCTTATGAAGCTTATGAAGCCAAGAAGTAGATGTTAAAAGTTGTGTTTACTTTTGCTTTAAAAAAAATAGGCTGTATTTTTGGTTTGTGTATCTGATAGTTTCTGTAACCATCATTTCTGTATTATTCCCTTATGGTTTAGTACAGTGATTTTTGAAAAGTCTACTTTATTTAGGCTCTGCAAAAAGAAAACAGTGAGTGGACATGTACGGCTAGTTCACCAAAAACAATAATATTTTTAATAATAATGATAATAGCTAGAAACTTTTAGGACTTTACATAAACCATGGCTCAAGAATGTCATATGCATTAGCTCATGTGAGAAGCCAAACAGAACTCCACAGTATGCACTGTTGTGGTGGTAGATGCCATAGATTGGCTACTTCGACAGTATTTCTGATTTCTCTTTATTGTGCTTTCCTTGGGAAGCTGAAATGTTACTTTTTTGAAGCTCCCTTGACACCGTTTCTTTTCTTTTCTTTTCTTTTCTTTTCTTTTCTTTTCTTTTCTTTTCTTTTCTTTTCTTTTCTTTTCTTTTTTAAAGAGTGTGTCAATTTGATACATTTGCACATAATTAGAACTCAGAACTATATGGGAGAAACGCAAGGTACAAGGCTTACATTTTGGTGGCATCCATCACATGGTTCAGTGGGCAGAAGCTTTCTAATGCCGTGATTTACTATACCTCCATATCAGTTTTCCACATAATAGGAGAAACGTAGGAGAAACAATAAAATTCTGGGGCTTGACTGGTTTCTGAAAGTTCAGCCTAAACCTGGTTCCTTTTTTTATTTAATACATTTTATAAGCATCTTAAATCTTTCTTCTTAAACTAGCTAGCTTTTTTTGTGTTTTGGACAGAAACCTTATAGATACATTTATTATTGCTTTGTTGCAGAAGACGAAAATGAGGCATACAGAGCTCAAGCATATTGCCTAAGAAAATTTCACTAGAGCAGTACACTATAAGAGACATATCATGGCTGTAAGATTAATGACGACCATAGGTTCCACTCAATCACCTTGCAGGGCCTACACCACATGTCACTTAGCAGCACGATACAACCTGGCCTGGGGACATAATGCTCATAAACTTTAACACAAAACCTTCGAGAATAGCTTAAACTTTTTTCATGAAAGAAACATTTGGTAACTGACCAGGGCTGAATAGCAGGTATAGAAATAGAAAAATAATTTCTCAAATCCTGAGAATGAGCTCCAGATGGGGTCCCTCCTGGTTCGTGGCCATCTGACCCCTTCACATTATCTAGCCCATACCCCTGGCCTGCTCCTGCTATCCATCCTGTACGAGAATTTCCAGAATAAGCTGCCTGAAAATCAGGCAATATCGGAGGTTTGTCTTTGGTACAAAGTGAATGGAAGGGGAGAGTTCACCTTTGGAGAAGCTGCTCAACTAGAAATGTCTGAGATCCCCCCCCCACTAAACAAAGCAACTAGTAAATACTAGAGCCAGGAATACAAGTATATCTATCTGCAGAACCCATACTAAACCTCTGCCTTATATTCCTGTTAATCAAAGTACATAGAGGGCTACACATTCCTAAAGATCGGCTGTGTATCCCTAAGGACTGACCAGCAGTAGTTAAAGCAGGTAGGTGTAAGAGTATGGTGAGCAGTAGAAAAGTGATGTTGAAATGTTGGACAGCTTCGTATTTGCAACTGAAAAACTCCCTTCCAAAATCAATTTTAAATAATTCTGATTGTTGCTTTACTATTAAATAGAGTTTTCTATTACACAGTTGTACTCCTCATTTGGGACAGAATTATTATAGTTTAAACATTTTTCTTGTCTTAACAAATGATGATAACAATTCAATAGCTTTTACAGTGTCCTTCTTTAATTTTTTTTTTTTTTTTAATAGAAGACTACTGATACAAGTCAATGTAGTGTATTTATTTAAACTCTCCTGAGATGGACAGAGTAGAGAGAATAGTTAATGATTTAAACATGATAATATGTGGCATTAAATAAATAAGCTCTAGTCCTAACTTTACCACTTATAAGACAAATAAGCTAAGCCATCATTTGATTTATTTGAGAATCAGTTTTCTTCACATGTACAATGGGATAATGATGCTGTTGACCTCAGGGATGAATGAGGTGCAAATCATATAAGGTAATAATATTTGTTATGTCATCTCATGCCTTTCATAGCCATTTCAGTGTACTCAGACACAAATTGTAGGCTGGTGACTTTAAACATACTTAGAATCCTGAAGACATATAGATTGTCAAATTTGGGACAATAGATACAAAATGAATACCATTTGTCTTAGTCCATTTGAGGGGCTATAACAAACTACCATAAACTGGGTGACTTATAAACAACAGAAATTTACTCCTCACTGTTCTGAAGCTGAGAAGTCCAAGATCAAGGTGCTGGCAGATTCGATGTCAGGTGAAGACCTGCTTCGAAATTCAGATTGATCCTTCTCGATGTGTCCTCACAAAGTGGAGAGAGACAAAGCAGCTCTCTGGGGTCTCTTTTATAAGAGTACTAAAACCATCCATGAATAGTGCTCTGCCTTCAAGACTTAATTAATTCCCAGGGGTCCTACTTCCTAATACGATCGTATTAGAGATTAGGTGTCAACATATGAATTTTCTGAGGCCATAAACACTCAGGCCATAACACCATTCAATATATGAGGCAAAAAGAAAAAGAAAAACAAATAAGCCAAGGCAAAAAGAATTATACTGTAATTTAGAAAGCTGTCAATGAATATACAAGGAGCTCTCCCCGACTGTGTAAAATATTAATGGCAGTTTCTTTAGTCCAAATATAGTAACAAAATCGCAAGTTGTTGTCCATGAGTAAGGTACCATATTGTTAACACTTAGAAAAATGACTGTTGTTACATCCAATTTGTTGTATGTAAGAAATAAATTGGATTACATCAATACATGAGCAGACAAGTCTTATTGTCTGAATGTGTTAGTTGAAACAAATAGAACAATTATGTTAAAAAGGCATCCAAGAGAAATATGATTCCCTGTTTCAAATAGCCCAGGATGTAATTATTAGAACTGATTAAGCCTTGCTTTATCACAATTACGGTAATATAGTTCCAGTGATTTAGGGACATGTTTCAGATTTTCAACAGAGATAGCTCATTTTCAATAAGAATCAATCAGCATCAATTGTCTAGAAACAGAAATAGCTTATGAAAATGAATTAGGGATATGAAAAAGGGAAGAGAGTGTCTAATATTTATCTAGCACTTACTGTGTACCCAACTTTTAGATTAAGTACTTTGCATGCACTATCTCATTTAATTTTCATTGTAACCCTTTGTTATAGCTTAACTAGGTCCTTTATAATTGAGAAAATTGAGAATTGGGATGGTGCATAGATTGTTAATGACAAAAGTGAGTTTTTAACCCAGGTCTATCTGATTCCAAAGCCTTATTCACCATAGGACCTTGACTTTCAAAAAGGGCATGTTTTGAGCCCACCCTGGAAATTGTTTATTGCAGAAACATAATTGTACAATATTTCCAACCAAATAACTTCCAAACTCAATGCATTAATTTGAAAACATGCTTTCATAACAGAAAAAAAGGTCTTGGAGAAAACATAATTTCGTAAGTTGGGAAGGATATAGGGATCATCTATACTTACTGTCTTCATGTTTGGAAGACAAAACATTCATGTATTAAATAATTCACTTAAAGAACATGTCTTATTTTGGGTATTCTACTAAATGTGAGTAGGTATAAACTGGTGAGGGGATATGTTAAGTCATGGGGATAGTCATTAACTAGTATCAGTCTGACCCACAACATATGAACACCTCTGTTTCCTAAAAGATATACCTATGCATGTGTATGCAAACATGCAAACAAAAAGGTGAAGCTTTTCAGGTTGTGGTATCCTAATTCTGTATACAATGTTTTACTACTTTTATCTACAGTAATATAAATTCACTATTACTATAATTCTCACTGGATATATTTTATCATTTCTACATATATGCAAAAACACAGGAATATATTTTAGTAACATATCTGCTGATCAAGAGAGTTGTTCATATATTGAACATTCAGCAAATATTTACTGAGGAACAAAATGTGTGAGGTACTATTCTAGGTATTTTAGAAATTTCTGTGGACAAAACAGACAAAGCTCTTTGTCTTTATGGAACTTGAATTCTAGTATGGGAAATACATGCAAAACAATGAAAATAAAGATTTGTAAAGTATGTCACATGTTAGAAGGTGAAAAGAATATGAAGGGTGATAGGTCTTTTTGGGAAGTGATGTTGTAGTTTTCGATGGTGATAAGGAGGAATATTTAATGCAAAGTCCCTAAGGAAAGACCATTCCTGGCATAAATGATAGGTATGGAGTTATGTAGGGTAAAACCAACTCCTTAAATTTTGCCCGTAACTATGGACATGAACATATTCTTATTATATTTTGTTGCAGATTCCTATCCTAAAATTACCCACTGGTAAAGTCATAAGGAATGTCAATATTCATAGAAAACACAAGCACGCTTTATGCATTTTGGAACAATAATGGGCCAATTTGCCTCACAGCACCATCTGCTTTCTAGTTACTTAACTCATTTAATCATTTTTGTTTATAACAAAAAGTCACAATATTTTGAATCAAGGTATACATAATATAATGCAAAACAGCACTTGAAATTCCACTTACATTAAGGTTCAGCAATTGGTTCGAGACATTACTACTTAAAAATGTTTTACGCATGTTGCCCTATAAGGAATCAGTCTCACATTTTAACTGTCTTAACTGTGGTCTGCCATTTACTGAGTGGAAGAGTGCCAACTCAAGCCACAATACTCTGATCTTAAATCTTTTGTTCTTTGCACTACTTTGAGGTAACAATTTTCTCTTCTTTGGAAGTATTATGTATTCTTCTTCTTCTTCTTTTTTTTTTTTTTTTTTCCAGAGAATATACTTTGTCTCTAAATACTTTTCCAACTAAGTTTAGAACCCAAAAAGAGAAAACAGATGGTGCCTTCTTCGTAGTACCCTAGCTTTTCAAACCATGTCAAAGGTAACAGTAGACAATATCCAGTATGCTCCAGTATGCTCTATATCTATATAAAACGTTCCAGAATGGAATGTTTTAAATAATGTTCCATTTTGAGCTTCTAGTTCTCCAAATATTATTTGTCAAAAAGACGGTTCCGAGGTATTTAGATGACACTGTTTTTTTTTTAAATCACTAAAGACATCAGAATTATTAAAGGCATCAGAAATATTATGTTTTGTAACTGCATTTTCGGCATACAGATAAAAAATAAAAACATGGCTCTTGACTCTAAGTCAAACTCTATTCAAGTTCACAAAAGAAAACTGAAACATCCCAAACTTTTGACATAGTTCATTTTATGATTATGATAACAATGGATATATTTTTTGAAGTACCACATTTACATGTGAACAGACACACATAAATAAATATTTAATCATATATTTTAATTTGTATCAGGTAGTATGCTTTCAACTATCAACGAAAATGATTTATAATCACTTAGTGAAGGAATTTATCATCTAACATAAAAGACATGTATGACTCTTCAGTTTCAAGATCAGTTAAATACAAAATGTTGTCAACAAAAATTTATTTCCTTTTACTTATGTATTTATTTTTCATAGCTCTCTTTAGGGTGTTAGCTCACTCTTTGGATTATACCAGATTTCTTTCCATAGAGATTGTACCAATTACTCTCTTAATTACAATAACTATACTGGTTTCACCACACTCTTACAAACACAAAGTATTAATTTTGTGTGTGTGTGTTTTAATATCCTGTATAACAGTGACAGAGTGATGCAGCATAAGAAAGACCAGCCATTACTAGTTTTGTAGGTGGAAGGGGACCTCAAGCCAAAAAATGAGGGCATCCTCTAGAAGCTGGAAAAGGTGAGAAAAACATTTTTTCCCAAGAGCCTTCAGAAGGTCTTGCTGAGACCCATTTTGGTCTTTTGACCTCCAGAATTGTAAGAGAAAAAGTTTGTGTTAAGGCCACAATAAAATCCTATGTAAAAAGAATTGCACAAATATAATAAAATGCTTTATTATTTCACACTTTACATGATATGCTCCCTTCTGATATGCCCTAGAGGTCAAAGTCTTCTAACTTATAACCTAGATATCCCGTAAATATTCAGATCCCCAGACCCCATACCTGACCTCCTGAACCAGAATCTCTAGAAGTAGAACCTGAATCTGTGCCCTTTGAATTCTTATGATCAAAGAAATTGATCAAATAAATTGATCAATTGAAACAATTTTCTAAACTGTAAAGTCTGGAAGAATATTAAGTTTGCATCAGGTTAAAAGTCTCACCTTCCTACTTGAAGCAAAACTACTCTCATATGAAGAGAAAAATAATGAGAATTTTATGCCTTTGACAAAAATAGCTTTACTGTGAACCTCAAAACATCCACAGTAGAATTTCATTGGGACAGTATAGAATGACAAGTTGGAAGAGAGCAGAGGCGTCCTCCTTATGTGAATGTTTTCCAAGCTCAGAGCCTAGAGACAAAAACAGTCAGCTTGTGTACTTCAAGAGCCTGCAATGACAAAATTAATTTATAAGTCAAGATGAAGGCCAATTTTAAACACCTTTAAACCTTTTTTTAAGATATAAAAAACAAAAATAATTACATGCAAAAGAACCAAGTTACCTCCCTGCATTTCACCTCTCTTTTGAGAGGACGTTGAATACTGTTAGTCAATAATATGCTCATTAGTTTTCTATATTTTCTCATTTTCCTTTTGGGGTCTTCCTTGAAAACAGTAAATGATTTCTATGCCCTACCAAAATATGCCACAGAGCATATTGAAAGTGAATCAGGCCTAGAACTGAGAGAAGAGGTTGGAATTATAGCAGCTTTGAAGATTTTGTTGTAGACACCATCATTGTTGGAGGCTCCTCAGAACACTGTGACAATTAAGTCGTCTTCTTTATACTGTCATAAATTAAATTCAAGTCCAGGTTCATTATGGGTGGAAAGGAAGGATTGAGGAAAGTTTGAGGCTCAGGAGATCTTTTTGAAGGAATGGGGCTACTTACAATTTTGGAATTATAGAGTGGAAAAGTGAATGTCCAGCAGTCTTGGGATCACATAAGGAATTCTGTCTCCAGCAACGAAAGGGAGGCTAGACAGCGCCTGGCACGTCCTCTGACATAAAGACTAGACAAAGAGGACATGAATGCACTTTCAAGTTGGTAGGATGTAAGACAGGGCTCTGTCTCCTTCCCTCTGTTGTAGAGTTGATATTATTTCTGGGCTGCAAAGTTCAATGATGTGACTGAATTTCCTTTAATAAATTCTCCTCTTTCATGTTAATGGGTGGGTGGAGAATTCTTTAAAGTACTGAGTCTGAATTACAAAGAGCTATGTTATGAGAAATAGATACACTCTGGTCTTCCTCACACAGTGCATCTCTCTTGATGGTACTGTCACCACTTACTACTTCTTCCCTGCCACAATTATTGTCTCACAATTCTGTCATAATTCATAATTACTCCTCCACAATTGTTGTATATTGTATAGTTTTAGTGTTTATTGTATGTTCTTTTAGTCATTGAATGAACCACAACCCGCATATCACAATTGGTAACATGGAATACCTCTGAGGAAGTGTCACCTTTGGTAGCTACTTCTCTCTGGAAGGCAATCACGGTGATCGCAGAGTAAGGAATACTTTTCTTGCCTCTGACTCCTTTTGCCCTCTTAGCTCGCTCATCCATTCATTCAATGTATTTTTGTTTGTTTGTTTGTTTGCTTGTTTTTGCTTTTTGAGACAGAGTCTCCCTCTGTCGCCCAGGCTGGGGCACCATGGCGTGATCTCAGCTCACTGCAGCCTCTGTCTCTAGGGTTCAAACAATTCTCCTGCCTCAGCCTCCTGAGTAGCTGAGACTACAGGCACATACCACCACGCCTGGCTAACTTTTTGTATTTTAGTAGAGACGGTGTTCCACCGTGTTGCCCAGACTGGTCTCAAGCTCCTGAGCTCAGGCAATCCACTCACCTGGGCCTCCCAAAGTGCTGGGATTACATGTGTGAGCCACCGAGCCCAGCCATTCAATGCACTTTTATTGAGTACTGTTTAACTGTGCGTAAACATAATTCATGTTTTAAGAATAAAAAAGTGAGCAAAACAGACAAAAATCCCTCATGGATCTCATATTCTAGAGGTGATGACTGGTAATAAAGATTAAAAATAGGCAAAATATGTATGGTAAAAATTAAGGAGAGAACAAATAAACTAGTGAAAGAAGACATTAAATATGGAGAGGTAGATGTTTAAAAATTTAATAGAATGGCTAGGGTTAGGCCTCTTTGATGAATTGACTTTTCATTGAAGATCTAAAGACAATCCAGGAACAAGCCATGTAGACCTTGAAGTAAACAGAACTATATAGACATAGGAAGCAGAAAATGCAAAGTCCTTGAGATGGAATCAAGCCAAGCCAAGAGCAACAAGGAAGTCAGTGGTTGGAATAAAATATGTGGTGGGGACAGTAGAAGACGGACTGGTGAAAGATAGCAGTAGAGGGCTTTCTAGATCATTTACAGCTCTAGGTGAGATGGAAACCACCCACTGCTCAATGAGTTTGAACAACAGTCTGGGGCATCCCTCAAGGAACTATTGGTATGTCTCTATCAACCTTTTATTTTGAATGTCTTACTTCCCGGTTCTGCAGTTTTGACTAAGTATATCCTCTAGCTTTGATTTTGGCTGTGTGTGTGAGAGAGTGTGTGTGTGTGTGTGTGTGTGTGTGTGTGTGTGTGTATTTAGTGTTTAGACTTTCCTTAAAATACTGAGTTTGGTTTATCTCTCTGGCTTTTTTTCCTCCTCTTTGCTTTAAATTAGTATCCCTTGCTATAACCTTTTCTCACACTAAACAGATCTTACAAATGACCATGCAAAAACTCTTGGGTCAGCCTTTTCTGCTGCATTTCCAGGTAAGTAGTTGTCCTGATATTCAGAAGAACAATTAATGCATTTTCCAAGTTAGGGATCAATACTTCATGTGGGTAGCTGGAAGCAGGTCAGGTATGAAACTTTGTATAGTCTTTGTTTGGAAAGGAAGTAATGATTTTTGAAAATGTTTATATGATAGTAATGTTGCTTATAGATGCTGGTTAGTCACTGTGGTGATCTGTGGCAGAACTTTATTGATTATAGATCCAGAATTCATTCTCTGATCCCTTTATCTAAGGCTATCTGGATATTCAATGAATATCCATTGGTCTTCTCATATGCCCAGGGATTAAGATCTGGTTAATTTAAGTCATTCTGCACATTTTATTTCTCTGGTCACAGTGATAATGGACCAGTATAGGGTAAGCAAGCCAGTTCAAACTGTAATGCTAGGAGACTTGTTTAGAACACTAAGGCAGAGGTGTTCTTTCTTGTTCTAGTTCTGATTGTATCTTTTGTCAAGGATCTTACTTCCCAATTCTTTGTATAACACTGAATATAAGGGAGGAAATTTTACTTTTTAAATTCACACATGATCAACATTATTGCATTTTTTTTAACTAAGAATATAGACTATAAGAGGAAGGGTCTTGCTTAGCAAAATAGTACTTCTTTTTTTCCTCTCTGTGGGTGTTTAGTTCATTTTTAGCCTGAACTTACTCTGCTTGTCTGACCCCACTGAAGACCAGAAGAAGTAATCAGTACTCTCCAACAGCATGAATTTTTCTCACAGTCTCCCAATATTGTGCCCTTCCAAGTCATGGTTTATGTCCTAATACACAAAGGTAAAAATGTAAGCCATCGCACAACACCTAATAAGGATCATCAACTTCCCAGCCTGAAGATAAATTCTGACAGTTCTCTACCCTGTACTTCCTGTTCAGTTAACCCATCACTGTCTGATGCCAAACCTTATATCAAATAGGGGCCCTACATTTGCATATTACATTCATGCCTCTCAAATTATTATAAACAATAAGGAAATGTATTTACTTATGTAACTGGAAATAAGAGCTAGGATGCACTATGGAGTTTGTGGATCCAGAAGCTCAATAATGGCATCAAAGATTTAGTTTCCTATTCTCTCTTTTGCTCTGACAACCATAATATTAGCTTTATCCTAAAACTGGCTCATTTTGTAGATGAATAATGATGATCCACAATAATTAAAGGTATGTATTTCCTCAGTCATGTGCAGTAAAGAGAAAATTGTTTCTCAAACAGCATTCTGAATAGGACACATACAAATGTCCGTTTTCAGGGAGTAATTCTAGTAGTTTTTAGTGAGAATTTAGAATCCACTGGAAGACCATGGGATGAAAAATAGAGAAAATATATAATTATCCCAGAAATGGGACATCAAAATTCAGGAAAGATGCCAGTAGACATAGCTAGGGCCCAGAAACCATCTAATTCAATATAATTTTGTTGGGTAGTGTTTCTGGACCAGAATAATTTTTCATAGAGCAAATACCATGAAGACAAAAAAAAAATGCAATTGGCTACCTTGAGCATTGACTGAAAGCACATTTGTTAGTATAACCTCCAAACCACTAGTCAGAGATAAAAAGACATCTGAAGAAACACTGATCTCATCAGTCTAATACATTGTTAGTCAGAAGTCAAGCTCTACGGTTGGATGAATGGAGCTCTCATTCTAGATCACTACTTACCAATTTTTTGGTCTTGCGAAACGTATTTTATTTCTGGAAACCTTAATTCATTCCACCATAAAATGGAGAAAAGTGTACCAACTTTGACAGTTTCTGTATTCTATAAGGCAAAGAATGTAAGGTGCTTAAGCAAAAGTAAATTTTTATAGTAAGTGCTCAATACATGCTGGCTATTAGTACTATATTTTAATGCAAATAACTTTTTTATGTATAGTAATTACTTACGTCAAATACAGTTTCATGCTGAGACTGACATATTCCTTTTGCGCTAGTAGGCCCGTTAGCAGATTAAAGATCCTGATGTCATCACGTTGTTGTGTGTTCAGCTGGGGTACTGGTGAGAATGCTCCTAATGGTTGCTTCAGATTACATCAGCAGAATGCTTAGGACTTCAGTACTCTGACTCTGTAAGAGATTTCTGGAAGTGTTCCTGGGATCTCTTTGCAATTTTATTATCATTGGTAGTACCATTTAGGGCTTTCTCAAACTAATTGAGTTGTTTGTGTGCCTGCAATTAATGCACTCTGAAGGTCCCTCTAGTTACAGGTATAAATTTGCGGATATGGCGGAATTCTTAGAAGGCATTTAACAGGTAGTGCTATGGGACCAATAAGCAAGAAGGGGACGGAGAAGCAAGCCAAATGAGCAACTCCCCAGAAAAGTGGCTGTCTCAGTCATCTAAATATGACTTATGTGCCTTGGCTGCTTGAAATTTGAGCCTCCTTCTTCTGACAGCAGCACTGAAAACAGCAGATGGGAGCAAGGATTTCTGATCATATTTAACTTTAACTGTTCCTTGGAGCAGCCAGTGCACCTTTTCTCCTACCCATCTGTGTAAACAGAACATGCAGTTCTCTGTTCTACTCACATAAAAGACTTTCTCTGAGTTTAAAGTGCTTTATAGTTTAGAACCTTGAAGGAAAATGTATTCCTTAAGGGAATTTTATCACAAAGAAGGGAAATAAAATTGAGGAATTTTTGTATTTGGGCGACCTATTGCGATTTGTTTTTTCACTAACTCCATTCCCTGTTCTAAAGTCATTTGTTTCATGGGTTTTCTAGGTCCCGCTTCAGGAGTGCTATTCTCAGCAGGGGTAAATTTGTAAGAACCTAAAACTTCCATATAGCCCAGATGTACACAGATATATCTTCATTCTGTTAAGGGAGCTACAATTTTAGAACAAATCAAAATAAAACCGAATTCAGATGAAAAAATGTTAGACTCTTGGGCATTGGGACAGTAGAAGGGTTTTTGGAACAGAGGCTAGACTTTACACAGGGCCCATTGCACAATTTCAGGGACTACCAAGAACATTTTATTTTATATAAATTTCTCTCCCCTGAGCTTTGCTACAGGAAGTATCATCCCGGAGAATAGAATTTGAATGGCGCTCTCTAGAGTTTGCAACACGTTCCTGTGACTGTGGTTCTTTAAACAGTTCAATTTAAGTAGCTTTTAAATTTTAAAAGTTCATTAGCAAATAAAGATTGCATATATTTGAGATATACAATGTAATTATTGGACATATGTAGACATTGTGTAATGATTAGTACAATCAAATTGTCATGAGCTCTTTGTTCATTCAACATTATATATTCTATGCCTGTATGTTCCAGGTATTGTGCTAGGTACTTGGGATAAAAATGCAAAATAAAACAAAGCCTAGATATCCTCTAGACATGTTACAGATTAATAAAAGTAGTCTCTGGTAGCTATTTCAAGTTTTTCCACGTTAAAATTTAGAAAGATATCAAGCAAGTCACTCTCAGCTAGGAATGAGGTAGGAGAAAAGGCTCTATTATACTTCTGCTTCCCCAGGTCCACAGGGTTTATAGTCTCCTGCTATCATGAAATCATAGCCAACCATTGGTAGTAAGAAAATATGCTGAGAAGTTTTAACGTACATTTGCTTTTCACATTTCCTAGTACATGAACTTTCCTTTATTCAGTCAGGAGCCTCTGTGGCCTCAGAAAGAATTAGGTTTGGTATAGCATAAATCCGAAAAGAAAGGTGTCCACATTGAACAAATGACCTAAGATGTTGGCACTGGCAACAACACCCACATAACCAGAAGCAGCAGTTATACAGCCACAGGAAAGGGAGGAGAGGCTCTGCATGGAGGTGACACTGGCACCCACAGATTCTGCAGTCTAAGTCCAGCTTTGTCTATACCCCACTCCTATCTCTACAGCATCTGCACAAATATCTATTCTGTTTCAGAGTGCTAGGATGGGAATTTCTGGTGCTCAGAGCGTAAATTTTGTCAATAAATTATTTAAAAATAAAAACATAAACATGTAGGTAGCAGTAAAACATAAGGTGGGCAGTTGTTAGAATCTTTCAAACAATTTAGAATCTCTGGTTTTAAGGAATGCTACAACATCACAAAATAAGTATATCCACAGACTTAGAAATAGGAATTAAATATAAGGTGTCATATTTGATAGAAAAGAATACGACTTTCAAATGAAGCTTTGGATAAAACAATTACTGACAAGAAAGGCAATCTTAAAATCATTGTTTCCCTTGTAATGAAAGATACACCAATAAATACATAAACAGATATTTCAAATTTTATTCAGATTATAAAGCCACTTTCAATGTCATGTATGACTTCTATGACTTACAGAAAATGTCAAAGGAAATGTTAGAATTCATTATATAAATTTACATTTAAAATTAAATTTAGCTTTACACAGAACTGATTTGTTTGAAGTGTTAAATATTTTAAGAAAAATTATTCTGTGAAAATAATAAGTTCTAGATGCAGAAAAACATGTTTCAAAAAAAGTATCAGAAATTTACATTAACATTGTCACAACCTAAAAAATACTCACCAGTTCCAATAGCATTTGCATCCACAGAAAGATTATTTCAGAATTAAACAATTATGAGTATTTGTGACTTATATTAATGATTTACCAAGAGTAACCAATGTTGTTTCCAATTCGTCTGTTAAAAATAAGGTTGCTAAAATTATAAATTTTGATGGTCAAACAGATAAATATTCAGAAAAGTAATCCATACAAATTTTAAGATCATTCAACAGAGCATATTAGTAAGCATTATTCTTCATGGTATTGTATAAAATTATGACATCAAAATATTATCTCTTTAATTTGTAGTTTCTTTTCTCTACATGTACCCTATTATTCCATTTTATGAGTAATACAATATTTTTAAACTAAAAATTTTATATGTTTATAGCTTTTAGAACATATTTCTTTGCTTTTTGAACGAAGAGATCTGCAGCTTCATACTGCTATAGGCCCTGCAATCTATGTAGCTGGCCACACACAGAACACACAAATGTAATAAACAGACTTGTTTAGAAAATCTAAGATCAAGGTGTATCTTTACCACTTACTACGTGACCTTGGACAAGTCATATGCTCCTGTCTGCCTCAGTTTCCTTGCCTCTAAAATGTGGATATAAATGTATAGTTCACAGCATTCATGAATGTAGGATTTAAAAATAATATAAGTATGCAAGCACTTTGTAAATGCTTTAGAATTGTCAAAATCTAAAAGTGATATGTTGGACAACTTCCCTAAGTATACCAGAATTACCTATTGATCATGCAAAGCTGAACTTATTTTCTACTGCATGGAAAAGGGCACAGCTTGACAGAATCTTAATAGTATCTACAAAAGGGGCATTTGGGGCAGATAACTAGAAGGTGTTGGTGTCTGGAGTCCAGTGATTTATGGTGAGTACTTCTTTGTGGAGCTTTAGTTGAGATTTGTCAGATTGGTGACAGCATAGGATTGGTGGACATGAGGAAGCCAAAATTTAAATGTTGACAAGAAAACAGTTGTTTGATGGCTTGCCATCAAAAAGGTGGCTTGCCCGGTTGATTGATCCATTGTCCTCAAAAGGCGGCTGATATAGTAATATATTACTCAGATAACTTAATATTCACTAAATTCTTAAAGCATTCAGTAAAGGTATTTGCTGGTTTATAGTCTCATGTCTCAGAAAAGAGTTTTCTCAAACAAATAATATAGTCATGTTGATGAAGATAGTCTCCATTCTTACTCCTGATATTTAAGCTATATAGATGCAGGAATATCTATTCTCAAGAATTACTACACTTTTCAGTACAAAATATACATTCATATATACATGATGTAATGTGAAGTTTTGACTATTACCCAATCAATAATCTGAAATAAAACCATCCAGGATTTATCATATCAATGAGCTCATCTTTGTGGGTAAGCTGTCTCCATGTAGGCACAGTTCTGGCATGAGTCACGTGGTCACAATAGTGAGTGAAGCTCTGCCCTGTGACTTGAAAATCTGTAAATTGTAACTAGACACCTGTGCTTACATGCAGCAAACAGATGTTCTGAAAATCCTAGCAAGTTAGCAAATAATCATGTAACCTCATATTACCCTAATTTCACGTTCAAATCTAAGATACCAATTTCAATCCTATAAATACAAGAGATAAAAAGATTCATATTCTCAGGACAACAAAAGCCAGTTATCTAGACCTGAAGTAATGTAAATGAAATTGTTGAATCTGTCATTTGGTGAAGTAAAAGCGTCAGTGTATTCACAAATCTGTTTGCATTGTGTGATATCTAAGCTCTACATTTATGATATTTATGATGCAAATTCTAGTAGGCAAAGTGCAAGTGAAATCAATACAATTTTGCTTGGTATTCATGCAACAGATGCCATCTGTACAATATTCTTTGAGATGACATTTAACAGAACTATAGAAAGTAATGACTGTTCAAATATAAATGATACTTTTGATTTTAACTGAAAAGCAACCCTAAACACAAAAGAAGTGACAATTATGTCAGTTCTGAAGAAATTCCTATGTATTTGAAACTGCAAAAGTTGAAAACACTTATTCACCCATGTAAGCTTACAAAAAGAGCGAGCAGTCACTGTTGTATCATAAAGAGCTATTAATTTCAGAGACTTCTGCAATAATACTCAAGGAACTGGCAGTGTTTAAAAGAATATTTCATATTGTTTTCTAATTGCACCATCAGACATTTGCCACTCTAATTTCTAATGCCTTAACTCCTCTCCAGTTTTACTGAGATTAATACCTGACAGTAAGGATATACTAGGACTTCCATTAAATGGAGGAATAAAAAACCTAAACAGATGAAAACAACAATCAAAATAGCCACTGATTCTCTGCTCAAAACATCAACTCTGCTGCTATTTTGGGTTTATTTCATGAAATCATAGGAAAGCAATGCTTCGCATCTGTACCTTAAATTCAATGTTGTAATCACATATGTCCTCTAGACACAGCTTCTACTGACAAAAGAACTAAAAGAGTTGAGCAGCCATAACATATTATTCAGGGCAACAGGGTGTCCCCTAGCAAAGATTGCCTTGTACAAAGGTTCAGCAGATGGCAGAAATAGCCCCACTCTAGTACAATAAACATTCTCAATTATTGGCTGAACCACCACGAGGGATGAAGGGGATGCAACACAGGCTCCAAAGTAAATCCCTGTGTGTAGCAGCTGCAGAATGTCAGCTGGTAAATAATTCTTTCTAGCAACTTCTCTTGAAGACTAGATTGAGTAGTATGTCCTCATGACTACAACAATTATACCTTGTTTCTCATATCAACTTATTATTTTTGTTAGTTACTAATTTCCCTCTACTTTTGTATTATGTAGAAATTCTCTTAACTTGCAGATTTTTGAGGACAGAAATAATTAAGTGTGTAATTTTTTCTATGTTCAAATGAGTCATGAACATCATGGGTGACCTAGACAGTTTCTTTCCCTGGTTAAACCAGACTAGTGTTTAGTCCATTATCATTCTCCCTTACTACCACAGTCTATAACATCATTTGTACTCATCGACTGATGCACAGGATCTAACTGAATGATGCCTAAAATGGGTAGTGGTGAATACTGACAGAAATCATTACCCCATGACTCAGTTTTAAACTTTACTCAGAAAGGAGCGTAAAAGATGGCAAATGGAATCTGGAAATTGACAACCTGTAAGAAAAAAAAAAAGACATCCACTTTTCAGAAGCCTAAAGTCTCATGTAGATTTCTAAATATTCTCATATTTTACTGAAAAGCAAAAATACAGATTTTCAGAGGTTCAGAACTTACTGAAGCTCCTGGCTTTCTAATAGCAAGGATGTCAAAGGGAAAGTTTGAAGATGCTGGCAAGCATATGAAATAAAAATTGGTGAGCAGGTTTGCATTTTATCCAAAATAGACATGCTGGAGATAAAAGGCATTGACACATTTCAGTGTTTTGCTATTTCAAACACTATAACCAATACAAAATGTTATAACAATTTCATTGCGATTGAAGTGTGAACTTACTTAAAAACCACAACCCATTTCTTGAGCCACCTTACACAACTGTGCTACTATCATGCTAAAAGTTACTGCTGTGTTGATGGGAACTTGAATTCCATTTTGCCACTTGAAATCTAGTTGCTAAGTACTCAGTTCAGGGAGCACAAGAGAACTTCTTGAATTGCTGTAGCTTTCTAATGCATATCATATATCATTGATTTCTTTATATATGAAGGGTAAAAAATAATTTATATCATGTTTTATCTACTAGTCATTATTATTTTGTTTGAATTTTAACAACATTAAAGCAAAACAGTAAAATAATGTGTGACTTACCTGATGAAATGGTAGATACTACTCTTAAGATTATTTTTTGAAAAATGAAGTTGTAAAACTGTGCAAAATAAATTATTTTAGAAGTTAACATTTGTTAAGTAGCTATTAGACCCTAGGGTTTTTCTATACATTATTTAATTTTATTTCCGTCATCTTTCCTTTCTTTTCTCCTTTGCTTTTTCCATCCTTTCTCCCTTTTTCTCTCTCCCTCACACCCTCTTTTTCAACACCCCTTTCTTTCTTCCATCACTCTTCTTTTCTCAAGTGGCAAAATCAAAGCAAAGCAAATTGCATTATTGGTAGCTGAGGGTGTCCTAATATCACCACCCCCACTGCCATTCCCAGAGAAAAAACTAATATGGGGAGCTTCACCTTGAGGCCTAAATAGGAGGACAATTAAACTTCCTGAAAATATAAACCTCAATCCCAATTATTTTTTACACTCTAGGAAGCCACATAGTTAACCAGAAGAGTAAGGTCCACCCAGAGCATGGGTAGAAGATGAAAGAGAAAGGAATATTCATGCCTCTAATTTTCAATTTTGGAGTGACCTTAGTTTCCAGTAAGAGAACCAACTGGTCTTTATTAAATATTAAAAAATGGATTAACTCTTTTTGAAGAAACAAAGTTTGGGAGTATGAGACATGGCTTGAAGAAGGAGTGGAGAGCGCTTTTTCTCTTTCCAACAGGAAACCTTTTTTGTAACAGCATTATATCAAATACATCAAAATCTGCAAAGCACCAGAATCAATAGATATATAAGGGAAAGCTTTGGGGAAAGAATCATGCTCTTATATAAATGTAGGAATGCAGATTGAAATATTATTAAGCAAATTCAACTGCAGCAGAAATTCTACAATGATAATGTACATTTTTTAATATAATGTGAAATCAATTAGTTTGTCCATATAACTATTTGTTCAACAATTGTATTAATGTCTTATCAAACATCGGTGTGTCAATCAGGTCGTGTTGGAGGTAAATTCTGAGGTACAGTTAGTCATAGTAGAGTTTTATTTGGCATGTAATGTTTGTGAGCAGGGAGATGGTAGAAATAACAACACTGAGGCAAGACAGGGCCAAACTGCAATGAAACATGAGTCTTCACTGAAGCATGTGAAGTTCTGGAATAAAAATTGCCTTATAGAAGAGTTCTTGAGAATATTGAGGAAAATTGCCTCATCCTACTTTCCCCACATGCTCATTAATTAGTTGGTGACTTCCCAAGAACAGTGTGGCCACAACTTAAAAGCTGAGGTGATCCTAAATGTTAGGAACTGCAGGTTGTCAGCTAAGCGTACTTTTTGCCACAGCACAGTGAGTTTTCCATGAGAGATGATCAATGTTGTTCATCTCTATGGCTACCATAACTGGTATTTTTAAAAAGCCAGATTAGAAAATTCTGAAAATGGTATATTTATATGAATAGGCCTCATCAGTTGTTTAAGAAAACTTAATTTTGCGTATGGGGGTGTGTGTGTGTGTGTGTGTGTGTGTGTGTGTGTGTGTATGTGTTTTCTTTGTCTACTGGTATGTCTGAGATTTAAGAGGATTTGTAGGTTCCTCATTTTAATATTTACTCTGCAGCGTGATATAAAATGATGACTGTAATTCTTCATGAACAATTCTCATCTTCATCTGAGGCCTGAAAGAGATATCAAGGTGTGATAGTGCTTAGCTTGTTTTCATGAAGGTAAGATATTATGATTCCTCTTACATAGAGGTGGGTACCAGAAGATTTAAAGGAATACCTACAACCTTGGATAACCAACTTCATATCTAAAATGCCACCTAGGTAGAGATCCTTCTAGAAGTGTACCCAAACTCTTATAGACTGTAAGTTTGTGCTGATTACAAATATGAAATTTGCTACCTTTTAGGTTTAGCTCAGGAGAAATCTGTATCACATTGGTTCCCTAACTGAAGAAGACAGATGCATTTTTTTTTTACTCAATTTTGTCCTTAGTTTTCAGGGTTTTATTTGTAGTGATCTGTTGCTCACTCCTGGTTTGGTGCAGAGCGCAAATGGAAATACCATGGGTAAAATGAAATAATTTAAGAGAGTTAGGACACATTGTATGAGAGTTTTATAAGAATTTGACTTCATTTTTTTTTTTTTTTTTTTATACTCTTCAGTTCTGGGGTACATGTCAGAACGTGCAGGTTTGTTACATAGGTATACACGTGACATGGTGGTTTGCAGCATCCATCAGTCTGTCATCTACATTAGGTATTTCTCCTAATGCTATCCCTCCCCTAGCCCCCTACCCCCTAACAGGCCCCAGTGTGTGATGTTCCCCTCCGTGTGTCCATGTATTCTCAATCTTCAACTCTCATTTATGAGTAAGAACATGCAGTGTTTGGTTTTCTCTTCCCGTGTTAGTTTACTGAGAATGATGGTTTCCAGCTTCATACATGTCCCTGCAAAGGACATGAACTCAAGCATGTATTTTTATCAGGTACACCAGGCAGAGAGAAATAAACATTCATAGAGGGCTGTATACTGAGAAGTTCAGCTAATTGAAAACACTGAGGCATAAAATAAGTTGTGCTTTATTGTCTGTAACTCTGAAATTTGAGGGAAACTTTGCTTCAGGTTTGTATGTATAAAATTTGGAAACTCATAATGAATCCTCAAGGTTAACAGGGGCTTGAGTCAAATCTAGCACATACTATATCTTCAGAACATAAAAATCTGAGAATATATGAATCTGTGTGTGCAGGTTCACAAAGATTGGTAAGCAGAATTTAGGATTCACCATCTGTGTTTCCTCTAAGAGAAATTTTATCCTTTCTATACATAAGGAATTCTGGTTTTAAATTGATATAATAATGTCATTTTCTCATTGCAAGATTTATCAGCTTCATTTAATTAAACTTAAATCAGAGAAAGGTGAAATTCAGTCAACAATTTCTATCCCTCTATCACCATTTTTTCCATGAAGACTCTGACTTGAAGTGAAAATTACACGAGGCCAAATGTCTCTTCAGGTTTATGGTTACTATTTTTTTTTTCTTGGAAAGATTTTCTAGGTCTTTCTATATATACAGTCCACCTTAGAAAAATTTAAGAGCAATTCTAAAATGTGCTGTTTTCTAAGATTTAAAATCCCTCTCTCAAAAGCGTCTAGAACAAAAAGTTATTCCTGTGACAGATCTCTGAACATATTGATTCCTTCTGACTTCTATTAATCTTTTCATTGTTGAGAAAAGAATCACAAAAGCTTAATATACCACGTCTTTGTCACACATGGAACTTACCTGTTTCATATGTATTTTCGAAATTACCACTAATTATGTGCACTGTGAAGAAGGACGGGTTTATTTGGGTGTAAGTGTTTAGCAAATTATGATTTGGTACATAATTTAGGAAATTATGAATTAGTCTGTTTCTGATCTTCATAATAATTATAATAATTAATAACTATCATGTATTGAGTAAACTCTATATAAGAAATATGTGGATAGCAATCTCTAATCCTTAAATAAACCCTGTAAGAGAAGATTATCTAAATGTTACAGTTAAAAATATTGAGGTTAGTTGATCCAAGTGTTTAGCTGAATTGTGCAAAACCATATAATTAAATGTCAATGTCATGTTTTGATCCCAGATCTGTTTAGTTTTAAATTCCTTCATTTGTGAATATGGTTTTGCTTGCCATGTCATGCTTGCTTGCCCAGAAATCTAAGGAAAAAGTGCCCTGCCAGGTTTAACTTCTTTAATCAGCCTATCCATTTGTCACTGACTGAAGGGTTGTCCTCTATCAGCTGCATCTTCTTCAACAAAGAGGTACTCTTGTAAAAGTTGGAGATTGAGCTCATTTATCTTCTTGTTCTCAGAAATCCCATGTTCCTTAGGCTATGTACTAAATAATCAATCACTTATATACATATTGTCTTACAGAGTTCTCTGATTTTTCAAAACTTCTCAGCAATAAGTTTGTGTTAGTAGACCAGATTTCTGTGTCTATGTGTGTGGGCTTAGACAAGAGATTTTTTAAATACATTTTGAAAAACTCACAAAGCGAGTCTCTATAGAAATGAGTACAAAGTAATAACAAGAAAAAGAAAAGAAAAGTCACATATATTTAGACAAGAAAATGACTGCATAGATCAAAAAAGGATGTCAGTATTGTAGAACTGCAGAAATGTGTACTGTGATATATGAATAGAGCAAAAATTTAATAATGATACTGATCACACTTATTTTTCCTTATATTCTTTAGAAGCAATGTTTAGTGTATATGTTCATACTGGCTTTGGAATTATGTACCTGACTCTACAATACTCTTCCCCATATAAGGGTATTATCTGAAGCCTCATTCATCACTATGTCTTATAGCCATCTGGAGACCCACACTTTGATGGAATTATATTACCTGAGCAGCATACCTGGACATTACAAGTATTTTTATATAAACAGTACAGTCCTTTCATCTTGACTCCCTATAGATAGGGTATTAACTGAACTAAGAAAGCAACAGAATAGATTTCAAATTTCTTAACTAATACTTTCTAACAGTAGGTTTTTAAGCATTGGGTTGAGGAATTGAGGGCTTCCATAAAATTCATTTCCTCTGGAGAAATCTAAGCTCCAGAAAGTTCTATGCAGAATACATTTGAGAAAAATCTGTCAAGAGACAATTGTTGAATTAAGGTCTTTTCTCTCTTTTTGACTCATAAAATATTCTTCTATAACAAAATTAATTGGATACATGCAGTATATCTAAATAGATATTTTTGAATCTTTTTTTCTGTTATTTCTATTAAGTTTTTTATACCAACTTTGTACTCCTAACTAGGTAACAATTTTTTATTTGCATACATTCCATTGAAAAGTAATTAAGTCATCTGCAGACCCTTCTCAATTCTCCTTTGAAACAAGGCAGAATATTAAAAAAATACATTAATTAAAAAGCAGAGTAAATCTTCTTTCAGCCAATTTGTTTTGTTTTAACTGGTATCAGAAACATTTCTGCCTGTGGAGTTTTTAAACTGATGAAAAACAGATTTGGGGAAAAAAAAATAAAATATGTTGTATTTATTGATTTGATACTATTTTGAACTATGGTTATATTGTCTGTATTTTTGTAGCATTGGAGAATATATCAAAATAAACAGGAAAAAAAGAAACCTCAAAACAATCTTGGAAACATGACTGAGTGAAACATTTATCACTGCACCTGGGTAAACCTTCCTTTTCTGTAATTCCTGCAGGAAATGTAGTTTCACTGACTCAATTAACGTAATCCTTTCACTAGTAAGCAACCAGTGAAGCAAACAAGAAGAAAAGGATAAAGTGATAACAAAATTCTGAATTACAATATCTTAACTTCAAAAAAACTTTGCTTTGCAATTTATAACAGCTGATTTAATCTTTTCTGTAAACATTCCAATTTGATAAGGTAGCCAAACATAATTAACAGGAAAAAAAGAGTCACAAGATCTGGAGAGAGATATCCAGAGTAAATGCTCTACACAAAAATCACACTCTTTGACATTCTAAGACATAGTTAAGTGTGGAGTGCTGATATGGGTGCATTGGGTGAACTACACAAGCTGAGGGGAATTATTCTTGACAAGCCTCACCCTCTGGCCCACAGTATAACTTTGACAGCAGAGTTAAGTAATGATAAAGCCTAGTAAAGCCAACCTTCCAAAGGGGAGAGTTGGTCCGTCCCATATTAATTTTTTCTGATAAGTCACAACTCCATGAAAAGATGGCATATATGAGTTCTAGGCTCTGTCTTCTTCAAGAATTAAAGAGAATAGAAAGGGTGTTTGAGTTTTTCTAAAGATATAGAAACAATAATCACTGTTAATTCCAATGTTAACTATGTCACTGATATTTTCTTCAAGATATAACAAAGTCTTTATATTTGAGGACCTCTTCTTCAATCTTTTACTCTTCTTTATTTTTCCTATGCTTTCACTTAGGAATAGTTAAAAATATAATTCAGATATAATTGAGACTTTATGATTGTCTACTTGAATTTCCCAAAACAAACAAACAAAAAATAACAAAAAAATTAGAGCAACCAACAAAACCTATTAAATGGGTTAGTACATTCCTTAAGTTAATGTTATCTCTCTAGACCAAGAAATCACCCCCAAAACACACCCTCACCTATTTCATAGATAGTGAACTGAGCTGAGTTAATAGATTGTTTAACCAACCACCAAATATATGCAATGTATAACAGACAACAAAACAAAAGAAGGGTACTAAAAATAATCTATTATAACTCTACTCTGGCCATTTTAACAAATCATTTATTTCATTATGATCCAATTAATTATGCTGATAAGCACAGGCATAATTGTTGCAGGAAGTCAGGGACCCTGAATAGAGGGACTTCCTGAATTCATGGCAGAAGAAGATAAATAGTGACGCTTTCATGGACATTTATTAGTTCCCCAAATTAATACTTTTATAATTTCCTACACCTGTCTTTACTTCAGTCTCTGAACATAAATTGTGAAGATTTCATGGACACTTATCCCTTCGCCAACCAATACCCTTGTGATTTCCTATGCCTGTCTTTAATCTCTTAATCCCATCATCTTCGTAAACTGAGGAGGATGTATGTCACCTCAGGACACTGTGATGATTGTATTAACTGCACAAATTGTAGAGCTTGTGTGTTTGAACAATATGAAATCTGGGCACCTTGTAAAAGGAAAAGGATGACAATAATGTTCAGCGAACAAGGGAGATAACTTAAAACTCTGACTGCCAGTGAGTCAGGTGGAACAGAGCCATATTTCTCTTCTTTAAAAAGCAAGTAGGAGAAACATCGCTGAATTCTTTTTCGCAAGGAACACCCCTGAGAAAGAGAATGCGTCTCTGAGAGGAGGCCTCTAAAATGGCCACTTTGGGGACCGCTGTATTTTATGGTCATGGACAAAGGGATGAAATAAGCCCTGGTCTCCCATAGCACTCCCAGTCTTATTAGGATGAGAAAATTCCTGCCTAATAAATTTTGGTCAGACCAGCTGTCTGCTCTCAAACCCTGTCTCCTGATAAGATGTTGTCAATGACAATGCATGCTGAAACTTCATTAGCAATTATAACTTCGCCCCTTCCTGTGATCCTGTGATCTTGCCCTGCATCCATTTGCTTTGTGATATTTTATTACCTTGCGAAGCACATGATCTCTGTGACCCACACCCTATTCATACACTCCCTCCCGTTTTGAAAATCGCTAATAAAACCTTGCTGGTTTTATGGCTCAGGGAGTATCATGGAACCTGCCGACAAGTAATGTCTCCCCTGGACACCTAGCTTTAAAATTTCTCTTTTGTACTCTTTCCCTTTATTTTTCAGACCAGCTGATGCTTAGGGAAATAGAAAAGAACCCACATTGAGTACTGGTGGTGGGGTTCCCCTGATACATAATAATAACAGCAATATCTTCTACTCACTAAGCTTTAATTCTAAATTAGGCATTGCAATATGTAATATAAATGTGAAAAGAAAAGAAAGAGAGAGAGAAAGGGGAAGGAAGGAAGGAAGGAAGGAAGGAAGGAAGGAAGGAAGGAAGGAAGGAAGGAAGAGTCTGCTTAGGAAGGGAGGGAGGAAGGGTGAGAGGGAGGGAGGGAGGGAAGGAAGAAAGGGAGGGAAGGAAGGGAGAGGGAAGGAAGGGATAAAATGTGCACTGAGAGAAGTTTTCCAAACCATGCTTATTTATATTTACCCATCTCTACTCCATCTCTTAATACAAAGACATGGTTATATCCTTGTATTTGGCCATGTAATCTCTTCTCCTACAGCAATGGAACTGGAGAATAAGGCAGTGGTAGGCAAATTATTGTCTCTGGGTCAAATTTGTCCCAAAATTTGTCTCCTCATTTTCCACAAAGCTAAGAATGGTTTTTACGTGTTTAAAGGGTTATAAAACTAACACAAAGGTGAGTATACAAGAGAGACCTTATGTTATCCACAAAAACTAAAATATTTATTTTCTGGCACTTTATTAAAAAGAAAAGTTTGCCAACCTCTGGGATAACACATTGTACTAGTTTCCTAGGGCTGCTGTAACAAATTACCACACACTAGGTAGCTTAAAACAACAGAAATTTATTCTTTCATAGTTCCGGAGTACAGAAGTCCAAACTCAAGGTGTCAGAAGTGCTAGTTACTTCTGGAGGCACTGAGGGACAATCTTTTCCATGCTTCTAGCTTCTCCTGGTTGCCAGCAATCCTTGGTGCTTCTTGGCTTGTAGAAACATCACTGAAATTCATCTCCTTCATAGGGCATTTTCCTCTGCCTCTCCATCTCTATGCATGTGTATTCTCTTGTTATATACGAATCATTGAATTAGGAACCACTCTCATTCTTTATGATCTTAACTAATTACATCTCCGCATGCCTTATTTTCATGTCAAGTCACATTCTGGGGATCCAAGTGGACAATGAAATGTGCAGCAGGACACTATTTAATTCAGTACAGGGATTTAAAATTTTGCATTTCTCGTAGATTTGAGAATGTGATGAATACTCCCCGCTATTAACTTAGGAAAATCAGGATCATGCTCTTAACCCTGACTATTTCCAAAAAGAGCTTTTTAGTACTCAGAACATACCTGAAGCATGCACACTTCCACAAAGAGGGATTCTCTGACCACTGAGGATAAAGTAACTATACAATCATTTTCTTATCACCACCAAATTTAAGATGCTGTAACTGTCATGTTGCTGAAGTGACAATTTGGATTGTATTCTTTATAAGAAAAACATGCATACAGGATTGAGTCCCTTTACCAGGGAGAGAGGCTAGCCAAATTCTCATTATCCAAGTTTAATGTAGCTTTATTAGTTTTTTTTCATATTACTGAGACAATAAACCTCATAAAGTTATTAAAATATTTACCTTTTAGAAGTCCTTCTAATATTGCTGGTTCTCTTGGGGTAATTTATTATATCATAAAACGTCAAACAAAGTGGTAAAAACATAAGGAAGCAATACATTTTTTTCTAAATTAAGTGATGAGAAATAAATATTATATCTCAATAATTTGCAATTATAGAAACACTGTGAAAAAGGAAGTTATGAATAAAATATGATGAGAGGAAGTCCTTTTCACTAGTGACTTATTTAGACAGTGAATGAGTATTAGTATATTGAAACCTTATTAAAATAAAAATACCATGAAAATATATTATATATGTGTGTATTAATAATTTTTAAAGGATCATTTTAGTTAAATGCAAGAAAAATTCTATTTATATATTTTAAGTGTGAAATTAACAGCACTCGCCAATCACAAAATCTGTAACCTCAAATAAATTCTTTAAAAAATATAAATAGCTTCTAGTATTCCTGATATTCATAGAATCGATATGTGAATCTTCTTTTATAAACTGATTCACTATTTTCAATCTCAGAAGCAGTTATAGATTGTGGAGGTAAGGGCAAATAAAAGTTTAGGAAAAAAATAAAGAGGCTTAATTCTCCCTGTTAAACGGAGAGATCCCCACCCTCTTTTCTTAGAACAATTACTTTAGAAAACTTGGAAGTTGTATCTTTGTCTCTTTGACGTGTATGAAAATCTTCTTTGAAACTAAATAAATCTCTATCCAGCTTTAAGGCCCAGTGGTATTTTTCTCAAGCACCTGGGAACCATCTCTTTGAAACGTACTTATCAAGGAAGTTTCTGTGAGAAACTTCTTCCCAGTTTCTGTGGGACGCAGCATTCTAACTTCAGCTGGTACATAGCTCCCAAACTATCTACTGTCATAAAGACGTAAGAAGTTTGTTTTTCATTTTGATGAAAGTCAATTAACAAACACTGAGGGTGACCTCAATTGTCACATGTAGTTCATTCTCAGTGGTGAATTTAGGATAAACTATGTGTGACAAATGGTACTGTCAAGTCCTCTTACTTGAGAATTAGTGAGTATTCATCTTAAGGACATGTATGTAAAGCATTGTATCCGCTTGCCTATATAAAAGGGTGAGGCTTTGTGTCTTTTCAATATCTTAGTGGGGTACCTGTGATGCACATCACATTCTGATTTCATGCTTATTCAGTAGTAAAAATGGCTTCTTCCTTTTTTACCTTTGTGGAGAGGATTTCTAGGTTAGGAGGAAATTTTGTTTTTAATTACATTTCCCCCAGATAGACTACATTAAGTAATCCATGTACCCTCTGAGTTAGCAGCCCACTAAAAATAATGTCTATTTTATGCGCTTAGACATTATTTGTATAGTATTAACAGACCGGCTGTTCAAAGAGGGTGGCTCAAGAATGTAGAGGTATAATTACCATAATTACTATCATCTCTCTCTCTTTTTTTTTTTTTTTTTTTTTTTGAGATGGAGTCTCGCTCTGTTGCCCAGGCTGGAGTTCAGTGACGTGATCTCACCTCACTGAAAGCTCTGCCTACCAGGTTCACACCATTCTCTTGCCTCAGCCTCCCAAGCAGCTGGGACTACAGGCACCCACCACCACGCCCAGCATTTTTTATTTTATTTTATTTTTTATTTTTAGTAGAGAGAGGGTCTCGATCTCCTGATCTCATGATCCTCCCGCCTTGGCCTCCCAAAGTGCTGGGATTACAGGCTTATCTCTTTTTTAAAAAATTAATTTAAAAAAAGTAATTCTGTAAAAATAAGACTAAAGTTTATTAACATGAACTTAGCTTAGGATTTTGCATTTAATGCCTGAGAAAATATGTTAACGTTTTTAAGTCTTCAAATGATATATGTGATGATTTCTGATCTTTCAACTATTAATGTTGAAGCTGTCTACTAGATATATAATTTGTAAAAACATGTCTAGTATTGCATGGCTAGGCTTGTTGGCTCTTTAATACTTTTGGCTTCAATAGTCTTCTTTATGATCAGCAAACACAGTACCCAAGTGTTCTGATCACTAATTGCAGTAACTTTAGAAAAGTTTGTCAAAATACCAATGGAAAGAGAAAATGTGATGCTTGTACCACCACAATGACAATTGCAGAAATATTGTCCTATCTACTATACAAATGATGTTATGCCTACATTATCTATATGGAAAAATGAGGTAACATTGAACTGGAGATTACTTTAGAGATTTCCCCTTCTTGTCACGAGGTCTCAGTAAAATGACCCATCACTGCAAGACCCTTTTCCCTTGAACAATAACTGGCAAGGCAGATGATTGTCTGTTGGTACAATTGTCAGTTTCTCTTACACCCATGGACTTTATATTGCACCGCCTGTTGGACTAATTCCAAATGACAAATTGATTATAAGACATGTTTTAGATTGACCTTAAAGATACCTAGAGCTGGTACTCAGTTAAAAATATAGAGCCAGTCAAATGCAGATTAAATTCCAGCTGTGATATTGATTGGCTCTGTTTACTAGTACAAATTTGTTAATTTCTCCCCTCATCTATCTCCTCATCAGTAAAAAGAGCATAATAAAAGCTGTAAGACTATAGTGAGAATATGATGAGATAATTCATTTTAAAAATCTATCACAATAACTGACACATTTAGGTTTCTTGCTAATATGTGATGTTTACAAAATCTTTTTATATTGGAGCAAAATAACTTAAAAAGCAATTCTCTAGTGTCTATTGATTTCTTCTTACATAAAATATGTACATGAAAGTACTGTTATTATGCAACTAGAGTGCAAATAATTATAGAAGATATTGGTATTATCAACATAGAAAGAAAATTTAAGGGGCTTTTCTACTTAGTTTTACTTTAACAACCAGGTAAACCTTATTCGTATCAGGGTGAATTGTATGCTTACTGATATATATTTTGGGGAATAGTCAGTATTTTACCATATTGCCTAATTTATTAATACAAATACATATTAATATGTATTATATATTGCAGTCACTGTTGTCAATCATATTACAAAATAATTGTTACAGTTAGAATCCAAAATGGCCTCCCACATCACCATGCCACTGATATTCACACTGCTGTATAGTCCCATCCTAAGTTGAATTTGGACTGGCCCTATGAAACAAATAGAATATGGTGAAAGTGACTTCTGAGACAAGGACACAAGAAGTTTTGTGGCTTCTTTCTGAGTCTCTTGGAAAGGTTACTAGGTAGAACTTGTGACCTTATAAGAAGTGGGGCCATTCTGGGCTGCCCTGCGAAGGTCGCTAAAGCTCGTTATGTGGAGAGGCAACATGGAAACAAAGAGGTGCCAGTCAGTTCTCATTATTCCAGCCATTCCCACTTAACTGCTAGGAGTGTGAGTGAAGAAGCCATCTAGACACCCAGCTCAGGTAAACCTTCAGAAAACTCCAGCACCAGCCTGTGGTTTCTGACTATAATCACTTGTGAACCATGCAGCAAATCTAACCAATTGAGCCACATCAAGCCACAGAACTATAAAATACAGTAATATATATTAAAGTCGACACACAATATAATTCTAATTTGTTAAGAGCTGATCCTCAATCTTCTCCTCCCCTGTGCCTTGCTACTAAGACAACTTTATTTGGCCTGAGACAACATATGTCTTTGGTGGTATGTTTTTGGTGAAAGTTTTTTGTAAGGTTTTATTATAAAGCAATACATATAAAAATCATTTTTTATATTTCGTTTGAAAAAAACAGAAAAAATACTCTTTATTGGATATAATACATAATTTAAATTAATTTAAATTAAATACTTTGACCTGAATTATACAAAAACATTTAATAATGTAGCCAAATCTGGCACCACTAAGAAAAATACATTCCTTGGTCAAATTCTTTGGGTGTTGTGACAATGCCGTGGACTGAAACATGTTTCCCCTCCCAAATTTATACATTGAAACTCTAACACACAGAACCTCATTGGAATGTGACTGTATTTGGAGATAATGGTCTTCGAAAAGATGACTAAATTAAAATAAGACCTTTAGTGTAGGTCCTAATCCAATGTAACTAATGTCCTTAGAAGAGAAGAGATGCAGACACACTGAGTAACAACAAGGGATACATGAGCAGAGAGAAAAGACCATGTGAAAACACAGCAAGAAGGCTGCCATCTTCAAGCTAAGGAGAGACAGGGCTCAGAAAAAGCAAACTTGCTGACACCTTTATCTTCCAGCCTTTAGACGTGAGAAAATAAATTTCTGTTAATTAAGTCACCCATCTACAGTATGATTTTATGTAGCCCTAGAAAACAAATACAGACATAAAATCCAGTTAAGCGTCAGTATACTTCCTCAGCTGATGTAGAGGAGCACACATGGCTGTCATATCCAGGGTTCGCTGTGTCCTACTTCTGAGTTGTGTCAGTCTGCACATTTACTGCTGTAGCAGAATCCAGATTCTTCCCTGACTTCAGTGGTCTAGCTTGATGCTTTCCATTAGTCCCAGGAATGCCTCAAAATACTTTCAACAAATATTTTGTGTTTAAGTTCATCTGATTTGGTTTCTGTAGTTTGCAACTAAGAACACTAACTGAAAATTATGTGGTTGAATATTGATAAGCAGATGAATTGCAGCAAACCATATAGGGTAGGAAAGTTTTCCCCAAAATGCTGCACATATCTTTATGAGTAGAAAGTACAGGTAGTCAAAAAGACTCACTGGTTGAAGACAAAAAACATCAAAGTTGTTTATAATAAATGATGATGCAAATTTGGCTTAGTGAAAAAAATTTAACAGTGCGACAACTATTTTAAAGCAATTTAGATAGTGCTAGAAAACAATAGAAACTATTATTAGTACTATGTTAAATAACAGAGGTTGCCAAATGCTTATAGTTCTTATAATAATGAAAACTATATGAGAGATCTTAACAACTTTATTGCTTTGGGAGGAAATTAGAGAGTCATGACATTTCTAAGGACTGCTTTTAGTGAAAAAGAAATCTGGGTTTGAATTCCAGCTTTATTACCTAATAGCTCTTACCTCTAGTAAATTATCGTTTCTTATCTACAAAACTGGAATAATGACTTTTATATGGCATTATTCTACAAATTAAAGAGAAAATAAATGCCAAACAATAGTCATGAAGTACAACGGAGCCTGTATTTTCCTATTCAAACCTACATCCCAGCCAAGCGAGTTGGCTCACGCCTTTAATCCCAGCACTTTGGGAGACTGAGGTGGGAGGATCACCTGAGGTCAGGAGTTCGAGACCAGCCTGGACAACATGGGGAAATCCTGTCTCTACAAAACACACAAAAATTAGCTGGGAATGGTGGCAGATACCTTTAATCCCAGCTACTCGGGAGGCTGAGGCTGGAGAATTGCCTGAACCTAGGAGGTGGAGGTTGCAGTGAGCCAATATCGTGCCATTGCACCCCACTCTGGGCAGCAAGAGCGAAACTCTGTCTCAAAACAATAACAACAAAAACAACAACAAAAGTCTACATCCCATTCAGAAGTGAAAGGAAATTGTGACTAATATTCAAACTTACCAAGGGAACTAAAGTTGGTATCATCTGAATGTAAACAGAATATAAAACCATCTCTTTGGGGCAAATATTTAGTCAATTTAAAATTAATACCCTAGCAGCCTATTTCTTCTCAACTGATGACCTTTCTTCTTTCCCCCTATTTAGGAAGACTCTTGGATGCAAGCACTATGTGATTTTGTGACAGCAGGGATAGGGCAGGTGGTTCCTGTGATAGCCCTTTTGTTAGTTGGTCTGATATTTTCAATGCTGGCTCCCCAAGAAATGTGTCTTCTCCTTTGCAGACATTTTGTACATTAACCACTGTGAATTGTTGCTGAGTTTGCCCTTGATGAAACTTCAGAGCACAAGACTATGAATTATCAGTCTCTACTGGTCTACCCTCCCACACATTTGTCTTAATCCCAGTGCAGCAGTCACTGACACTCCTTCCCATACCTGGCGAGGCTGTCGTTTTAACGGTGTCACCCTCACCTCATGAAAATAATTCTACAGCAGGCTGACTGGCTCGCCAATCTATTCCTCTTGTTCTTCTGCTAAAAGCAAGAGAGGAACACCTATACTTTGAATGCCACAAGAAACTAATGGCAAGTGGTAGGGGTCAAGAGGTGGTGGAATGCTCATTTACACCAACTTTGCCTTTGGATGTGCCACACTGCTTTTCCTCCTCCATCATGCTCATAGTAGAGTGAAGTGGTCTACACATACTGAGTTAAAACTGGGCAGACCCAGGAAAGATAAAAACCATTTCTGCTTTTGACTCCCTCCCACCCCAAATTACCTTTGTTCTTTCTACCACTCCTCTTGGAGTTCAACTCCAAAGATCAGAGAGGAGGAAGAAACAAGGACTCTCTGTCATCCAGTTCTTTGCCTTCTACTCTCTCTATCTTGTCTTCTTTCTCTTGAGATCTTACAATGCTATGTTTTATCTTTTCTCCCTCAGTGAGTGTGAATTCCCCTAGGTTTTATCCTAAGTCCTCTCCTCATTGAGGCTCATGTAGCAGTCCTTAGGAGCCTGACTTTTGATTAAAAATGAGAATGCCCTCAAAATCTGAAAATCGTTTATCACTACACAAAGCTTGTTTGAGGCTAATATCTTGCTTTACCACTTATGCACACATAGACAAGCATTATAATTCTTACTTGTTAAGAGCTGATCATTCTTCTCCTTCAATGTGCCTTCCAACTAAGACAACTTTAGCTGGCCTGAGGCATTAGATGCCTTTGGTGAAATAGAAGTAAGCTTATCACAAAGAAAAACAGAAGAGAAAGTGTACTAATGTATTTTTGAAGATGGTATTCTGTTAAATGAATAAAAAATATTTATAATTGAAATTATATCTTCAATTTATTCTTCATTCAGTCAGTGAACAAATATCTATTGAGTGCCTACCATGTATCCACAACTGGTATCGCAGAAGTTGGAGGATATAAAAAATAACAAAATGGAAATAATCTCTGGTATCATGGGTAAGACAATCATAGAAACAGTAATTACAAGTATGATAAGATCACACAAGGAGAAATCTGGGACACAGTCGAACATCTAACAGGAGATGCTTATCTGGTCTGAATTGTCAGAAAGAATTTTTGTCAGAAAGTAAAGAAAGCAAAAGAAGACATCTATGTGTATTGTTTTCTTAGAGGAATTTGCAAATGCGTGTGTGTGTGTGTGTGTGTGTGTGTGTGTGTATGCCTGTGAGTCTATTTGTACACCCATAATTTGCACATAATGAAAATGACAATTTGTTGTCCTAAGCCTTTTTCCCTATTGACTTTCTTTTGAAAAATATACTACTTGTCTTTTTAGATTAATGAATCCATTGTTTGTTTCTTCTATGTGACTATTTTTATAAAGATTCAAGTAGAACTAGTTGACATGTAAGTTTATGAGCATAAATTAATTTTTAGGTAGTTAAGCATTTCTTTCAGAATTTTTTTGAAATCCAGGCAACTACTTATAAGTACATGATGACAAGTAAATATTTCCCCTAAAACTAGCAAGCTTTATTAAAATAAATGAAAGCCCTTTTGTTACCAGGAAAAAAAAAATATTAAATATAATACAATTTTCTTAACTTTGCTGAATATAAATAAATAACATAAGTTATTTAAGAAATGACTATCCTAAATTGAACTAGATACACATTAAAATGGGTTGACCAAGTGTCTTCAGATGAATGTCTATATTTGTATTTTTATTAACACTGTCATTTAGAGTACAGTAATTGGCCTCTACTCATTAAGGAAAAGATCTATAGGCCATCAACTCTGTGATTCCTGATGCTTAAACTAAAATTTTTGATTGCATGGCAACAGTTTTCTCCAAAATCAAAGAAAAGCTGAGGAGAAGAGAGGGTCAACTAATCTCTAGTGTTTGGAACAAAAAAATTCTTGTGTTCCAAACTGTATTTTTTGCCTAACCATGCAAAAGAAACAAGCATGAAATGATGAGAGAGGTTATAAAACCATAGCCCAGCATATTCTGTCACCTTTACTTGACTGAGGATGTGGCAATATGACAAATAATATCAAAGGACAGAAATAATGTTATGCATCATTGGTTTGATTATGGGATTCTGTGGCCCAAATGTGCTCTAACTCTCAAGCACACAGAATGATTTCTGGTTTAACTTTGATGTAAAATTTAAAATACATGCAGTCATAGTGGTATAAAATTATTTCTATTAAGTTGGAATATACACATATTTCACTAGAAGGATAAAAATTCCAGCTTCCATTTACTGAGTGCTTCTACTAAGCGCCAGCTTTTTGCTAGGCATATTACAACTATTAGTTTATGAAAACATCACAAAACCATATGCAGTATGACTATGACTATTTTTCTAATAAAGAAGATGAGTTTTGAAATCTTAAGGAATTTGCTAAATATCAAAAAAGCATAAATAGTAGAATCTGTCTGATTTCTAAGTCCATATATTTACCTACTAGGTTTTCCACATACTTTTTGACCATTGAGGCCAAAATTTATCTTAAAATGAACTTTGTGTTTTTTCAAATAACTTTTATATTTGCCATCTTATTGAATTTCCATCAAAATTAATTGATCTTAGAAAGTAGATATTTTATTCCTATTGTATATAGATGAGAAATGTAAGAATAAAGAATAAAAAAGTATGTATATTAGCAAAAATTATACAACTTACTATTAGAGGCTAGACAAAAGTTCTGGTCTGCTAATACAAAATTTAGTTCTCCTATATTTCTTTGTTTTATTTTTCCTCACCTATGCCCTCTTTGGTTAGAGGAAAGAATTTTCTCAGTCTAAAGGCAGTCCCTGAGGCAGAGTTCCAGATTTTGAGCCAAGAGATGGATTTTCTTGCTCTTTGAACAAATTCAAAGGAGATTAATAAGCACAACCATGTGTAAGAGAGAGAAAAAAAAAATAACTTCAGCATCCACGTTCCATATCTGATCATCTCTTACCCTGATTTCCCCCAAAGTGTGGTCCAATTTCCTGGCACATGATTCCAGTTTTCTTGTACACCTCCGATGTATACATTACAAAAGGCCTAAATTATTAACATTTTTATAGGTCAGAATGCCATAGATTTCTTTTTTCTTCTTTTGGGTCGAATAGTTTTATTCATTATTCTAAACATATTTTAACCTCTCAAGAGTGCACTGAAAATAAGAACATAAAGTTATAAAAGGTAAAATATTATCTTAAGAGTCATGTCTAAACATCATCTTTCCTCTTAGCTTAAGGGGACCTTTATTGGGACTTTATCTCCCTTTGTAAGAGACAGGTAGATAGTGAAAGGGGTAAGCTGGTCATTTAACCTAAGCAAAATGGATCTTTAAGAAGGTGGCCACACTGACATCAGCATTTAGCAAATGCCCAAGACTTCTGATTTATTACACCCAGTTTTTGGCATAGTTCCTAGCACAAAGTGGTAGCTTAATAAATATGTGCTAATATTTTGAATGACTGGGCAATGAATAACAAAATGATGATAGTACTGCAACTAGGCTGAAGAGTAAGCTTGAATGAATTCAATCCATTTTAACGTGGCAAGGCACAGAAACTTCATGTTCATGGCAATCACTTAAAAGGTGTTATTTATTTATACTTCAAGGGTTTCACTGATACGAAGGAGCATATGACTTTACCTGGCAACTCCACCATCCACTCTAGCCTATGATTTCCTTATTGGTAACTTCCCTAGAAGAAACTTTTTGGCAAACCAGCCCTAGAATAGGAAGAACAATGGAAGTGGAAGATGCTCCTGATTTAAAGAACACAGTCTCACTTTTCACCTGGAAGTGTTTATTATAATAAAGATAGATAATTCTAGGAGACAGAATGTTTTTGATCTTTCTCCATTTAATATTCTTCAAACATGGTATTGGTCTTGCCGTTTTAGAAAAGTATAGGCAAAATAAGCAACCTCAACAAACCTTGGAAGGGTGTAGGGCTGATTCTGAATAAATTTTAAGATAAGCAAATATGCAAATGCTACAGACAAGTTGTGCAAGTTAATGAGAAAATGAAGATGTTTCCAGTAAGGGCTAGTAAGACACTTACATGAAAAAGATGCTTTAGGGACACAACAAATACCTTTTATTTTAATGCCAAATGGAGTAAGATACCCATTCTACTTAACAAATTGATTATTATGAAAATAATAATTAGAGAAAAACAATTAAAATCCTCTTACTGTGACTCTTTTGCTCCTCCATTTCTAGATATGAATATGAGAATTGCAACTGCCTGAGAATAACTGTCAGATCAATAGCATAAACAATCACATTGCCATTTGGTGGCATCTGCCCTGATTATATACACAATTATATTTCAGTGGCTGAACGTGAAATATATATTCTTTATTTATCCTTAACAAAACTGTTTAGACACATAGCAAGTGCAAATGAATAAAATACTAACATTTAGCAAATTTACTTTTGACCTTGTTTATAAAATGCTAGCAATTTTGGTGACTATTTTAAAACTACATACATGTTTTATTTAAATGCCTAAAACAAAAAGAAAGCAACAGATGACATCTCTTGACTGGTGAGAATGTTTACTCACTTTGGAATGGTCTTGCCTGTGTGAGGCCCCATGGAACAATCAAGCTGAAAGTTTGCAGCATTAGCAATCAGTTCAAAAACATTTTAACTAAAATATTTTGTTTGGTTTTGACCAAATATAACTTTGTCAGTCTATGTTAGTGTTATAAAAACAAATACTGATTGAGTTGTACCCAAAACATTCACATCATGTGTTCAAAAATGATTTTATTATAAATTAGGTAGCAAATCTACTGGTATATATTACTCATCACCAGGATGCTATAAGCTTTAATGTAGTTAAGAAAGTCTGGTAGCTGCTGCTGTTGTTTTGTAAATGGTTTATCAGGACTCAATTTATTTTTTCTGTATTTGGACCGATACACTATTTTGATAATTCTTATTAGTGTTCTGGTTGTGATTATACACACACAAACACATCAAAATAAATATTTAAATTGACAAATATACTTTTATGTCTTTAAAACAGATAACTTTAATCAGGAGAAAGTAACACTCAATTAATTTAGCACAATTTTGCTTTATAGTTTTGAAGTTTCAGATGTCCTGACAGTACCACTTTGTTAATGTTGTATTCCGGAGACCATCAAGATATACAGCTCTGTTTGTAAATAGATATTTTATGAATATTTAAATTTTATTTTTATTTATGTATTTAGTTTTTAGACACAGGGTCTCACTCAGGTGACCAGGCTGGAGTTCAGTGGCACAATCATAGTTCACGGTAGCCTTGAACTCCTGTGCTCAAGTAATCCTTCCACCTCAGCCTCCCAAGTAGCTAGGACTATAGGTGTGTACCACCATGCCCAGCTCAATTTTATTTATGTATGTATTTATTTATTATGTACATACAGGCTCTCACTATGTTGTCTAGGTTGGCCTCTAACTCCTGGGATCAAGTAATCTTTTCGCCCCAGCCTTCCGAGTAGGTGGAACTATAGACACACACTACTATACTTGGTGTGAATGAATATTTCAAATGAATATTCCCCTTTTATATAATAAAGAGGTCTCCAAGCTAAAATGAATGCTGGGAATATGTAAAATTTGTAAAAAAATGTATTATTATTAGATGTATATGGAAGCAAACAAAATAATACACCCTTATAGAGAAAAGGACTCTTTACTGTTTGACTACAAATCTAGACTAGATTGATTTGCAGTCAAGAGAATACCTTAAGAGAATGTATTCTGGAACCAGGAGGCATGGATATGAATCCCTTTTTTGACTTTGGAGGATATGTTTAACCTTTCTATGCTTATTTCCTCCTATGAAGCAATGATACTTAACTCCTATGATTATAATGAGATTAAAATAAATTAATATTTATCAAATAGATTGGTAAAAAGCACACAAATATTAGGTTAAATCATGTGGAATTGTCATTTTTATAACTAAAAAAATGATTATCAGCAATTTTATGCATTCCAACCTAATAGTATTATTATCTGCTTAATTGCCTAATATTCTCTATTTAAGAATCAAAGCAATTATCACTTCCTCCCAGAGTCCTCCCTAAACCCCTGTCCTTTTCCCTTTGTGACCTGATAAAGAAAAACAGCAACAGATCAGTGAAAGCACCTAAAATGGAGCTGAGAAGCCATTCCAGCTGGAACATCAGATGTGCTTCAAGCAGAGAATACTCAGCCCACAAGGTCAAACCTTCTTGCCTGAACACAACTGCCAAAACATCTGTTGACTATTGTCTGCTGAACTGTGAGGTCCCTAATCATCGCTGCCTTCTTAACTGTTAACAATCCCTCCCTTGACTCCACGATTGCTTTAGACAGACACATCACACCAATTGTAATAGTTTAAAAATAACTTTTATAATCACCTCCTCTCCTGATTCATTCTGGTTTCTTTAAAAGCAGGAGCCTCTCCTTAGGTTCTCTAGAGCACTTGTAACTTGAAAGTGTTTCTCAGGCTTCAGTCTCTCCAATTTGGCTCAGACAAGTTCTTTGCTATATAAGCTGTACCTCAATGTTTTCCATGTCTGCAGAACAAATTTAGGTGCATACACCTCACTGTAGCCACTACAATACAAGACGTATATCACTATTAAATCTTTAGCGTGTGTATTCTGTTTATTTCTCAATCTTGAAACATGTATTTCAAGACTATGCTTTTTATTTCTTTAGCTCCAGTACGTCCTACATACTTCATTATGTTAATATATCAAAAGCACATTAGAAGTACCAGTAGCAATACTATCATAGAGTTTTTCTAGTTAAATTGCCATATGTTTCACACTCACCCTGTGAGCCTTCCCAGAAACAAATCTTGGGCTCAGTTACAGGTTTTTCACGGTACTGCAAGAAATTGGCTATCAACTACTTGAAATGGAGAGAGATGGCAAAGAGCATTACAGGTACCTGCATCGTTGAAGAGAAAGGTACAATAAGAAAGAAATTAATTCTCCCCTTAGACTCATCTGCACAATAATACTACAGAATGAATTTGTTGTTTTCTAAAGGTAGTTTTCCAGATATGAAATTATGGCTTCAGGAGTAATGCAAGATTTCTTGCAAGTAGAGGGAGCTCATGATTTCTCACACAAATCTGTTGCCATATAGTAAAAGGCAAACCCAGCGATCCTACAAATGTCTAATCTTGAGTATAGTGTGCATCCCATTCTCAAAGGAAGAATAAATGAAAGAAAACAAAAACAAAAAGGAAAGAGGAAGAGAGGAAGGGAACCAGTTAAGAAAGAAGAAATGGAGAAAAAAAAATGAAAGAAGAAAAGAGAGAAAACGGAGAGGATATAAATAGAAAATTAGCAATTAAAAATAGTTTTTAAAGTCATGTGTGCATTTAACTCACCATGAATGCTAATATGTTATGTGTGGATATAGGAGGGAAAAAAATAAAGTGTTTTGGGTTTTTTTTTTTTCTATTTTCTCACTTAACAATTATCACATCTGTGACCCCAGGTTTACCCACCAACACCCAATTCTACAGATGATTCTTTAGCACACACCAGCTGGTGTCTTCTAATTAAATTCAATTCCAACACTGTCTATCTAGAGATAGCATCAGATCCTATAGGTTGAGAAATCAGTCCTGCAAGACTGTCTCCCACTTCAGATGCCAGTTGCAAGCATAAGTTGTCTCCTGTACCTCTGACCAACTCTCTAAAAATTGAGATTCCTGCTACTCCCTGCTTGGGCTCTATTAATTTTTTAGAGTGACTCACAGGTTTCAGGGAAATACTTTCCTTATGTGTACCCATTAATTATAAAGAATATTGCAAAGAATATTCTGAATAGAAGGGGCACAGAGGTTCCATGCCCTCTCCTGGCACATCACCCTCCAGAAATCTCCACATGTTCCGCTATCCAGAAGCCCTGCAAACCACTGTGCTGTTGGTCTCTTAAAGAATTCTCATCACATAGGGATGATTGATTAAATCATTGGCTATTGATAATCAGCTTAACCTTCAGTTTGTTTTCCCTCCCCAGAGGTCACAGGTAGAACTGAAAGCTCCAACCTTTTAATCGTGGTTGGTTCTCTGGCAACCAGTCCCCATCCAGAGGCTATGTAGGTACCTCCAGCAGCCACTAATCTCATTAGCATACAAATGACACTCTTATCACTCTTGAGATTCTAAAGGTTTTAGAGCAGTGTACCAGGAAATGGGGGGAAACACCAAATACATATTTCACAGTATCACAAGTATTATGGGCAGTATTTGGACTCTAGAATCATTGCAACTTGTTTTCCATCTTGTCTCGCTAATTATTGGTTATGTGGTTTTTAACAAGTTACTTTCCTCTCTATACTTCAGATAGTTTACCCAAGAAATGGCAGTAATAATTATAGATCTACTTCATAGAGTTGTAAAGAGTAAAAGTAATTTACATAAATTACTTAATACAATTACTGGAATAAAATAATAGTTCAAAAAATATTTATAAATCCATAAAAAGGTAGTGCAAGTCAGAATTATATATTTATATTTACTTTAAAAGTATAATCTTGGATGAGAATAATTATAACTGTAACCAATTTAATTGATATAACTCATAAACCAATCTTGTATAGAAAATGTTATTATCTTACTAAGCTTCTTCGTTTTCTACCCTTAGAAGCAAAAACTTAACTTTTAACTTTGGAGCACTGACTTCATTTCTCTGCAGTTTTTTCCTTCTGGATGATCATTCCCAGCTTTTTGTTTCAATAAACTCTTTAAACTGGATTCTGATCCATCTGATTATCTCAGGTTGACATTTTATATCTCAAAGGTTTAATATAAGAAAGATTTATTTTCTATTCACTCTATAGTGTATCATAAACAAAGGTCTCTGCTCCACAAAGTCACTCAGTGACATAGGATGATGGATACTCTTCATCTTATAGCACTACTAAATGGAGTATGAAGCGTTCCTCGTCCCCATAGCCTAGGAAAAGGGAAACTGCAAATTGGCACCTAGCCTTTTCACTGCCTAGCTTAAGAAGTAATGCAGGTCATTTCTGCCTCCAGCATTGGACAGAAGTAGTCATTTGGCCTTACCTAACAATATAAGCCAGGGATATATTGGGCATATGCCAACATATAGAATGTTTGGTGAGCATTACTATCTCTGCCACAGTAATGATTCTTAAAATGGTTTCTGCCATAGCTTCATTTCAGCCAAAGGGAATGGTAAAGAGGGAAGTGAAGAGTATTCTCCATTCCTTTAAGGACAAGATATGGAAAGTGCACATACGCTTCTACTCACAATCCATAGGCTAAATATAGTAAGGTGGTTATACCTACTTGAAAAGAAAACTATAGAAGATAGTCTATTCTCATGACTCTGCAACTCTGTAAAATTTAAGAGTTCTATGACTGAAGAGAAAAAAAATGGACATTAAAAGACAAATTGCAGCCTCAGCTAAAAAATTTATTGAAAAAAATCACATAATTTCAGTTGAGGTCAGTTCAAATTTAAGAAAGATTTACATTTATGGGTTCTAATATAAAATACGATTCAGAATTCAAAGCAATTTTTAAGCACTTCCTTTGTATCACAAAATAATTCTTTAGAAGTCAAGTCTATTGAAATATCATCTTTCCTCCTACTCAACAAGAATTTCTTCCAAATTACATAGACAGCCTAAAAGCTTTTAATGACAAGAAATCTTAAAGTATGTCAGTGAACTAATGTTGAATACAGTTGAAAGAAAAAAGAAACACAGATTTATGGTTCATGATTTATCTTTCTTTGCAGTAACATGAAGAGAAACAAGTCATCCATCAACATCGTTCAGTAGAGCTTTGATGTTTTTTTTTTTTTTTTTCCTCTCCCAAGAAGGACCCAGTTCTTTAAAGATGCAGATTTGACAGTTCCAAGCACTAATGTTCCAGTCCTGTAATTATATCAAAACCAATTTAAGGGAGAAAATTGTTATTTTTTTCTTCTTTTTGATATTATTTTTTGAAAAACAAGGCAACCATTGTCAAAAGCTCTTTTCCCATTTGAAATTCATTCTTAGATATCATTTAAAGTATTTTTGAAAAGCTAGCATTGGCCACCTAAGGACTGAATGAAAGCTAATTGGTAGAAATTATATCATTATTGGTGACCCTTACAATCTTAAAGAGTATTTCAGGCAGTGCTTCCTTCAGTGAATGCACCTGGCTATCAAATAGAGCTTTTCTTTCCCTGGTATAGATAAGCTTCTTGTAGAGTGATTTGCAGTAGACTGGCTTCCTTCAGAGAATGCTACCTATCTTCAGAGAATGCATAGATTAAAATATATGCTAGTTAACAGAAATGTTATTATGATTCTAAGTCAAAGTTCAGAAACAGAAAATTAGTACCATTTGTGTTTGTCCCCAGTTTGTGTGACTTACCAGGTTTGCTCAGCTATTAATTTCTTCTCTGTTTGTGATAAATCTCCAAGATTGCATGACATTATTTTCATTCATGTACGTTTGATCTTCTTGAGTAGAAGGATCCTTTAGCTGTGATGTCACCTTGTTGTGAACCCGTACCTTAATGGTAATCTACCTGTTTGGCCAGCCAGAACCTCGAGCTGGGGCTCCTAATCCACAATGGTGTTCACTGACTTAAATGGGCAACAGTTTCACCTCATGTCTTTAGCTAAACACATTGCCTTCTGCATTGGGTTTTCCTATTGCCTCTGAGATGCAAGGCACCTCTGAACCTTTTAGATGGCTGTGTCTGCTACTTTGAGATCAGCTTTCCCAAAAGGTTCCCAGTAAGAACAGATGGCAAAACTTAGAGCTCTGGGTATGAAGAGCTCTTTGGAGTGAACTCGGCCAGTGGGAGATAGAAAAGATAAATACTATTTGCAACACAGTGGTTCTCTCAGAAAATGTCCCTCACACTGAACAATTGGCTATGCATGTTATGTGGCTGTAGCTAGCTCAGAAATGCACCCCTCTGTTGTGGACGTTTCCTCTATTTCTTACTTAGTTCATTTTCTCTTCCTTTTTTTTTTTTTTTTTTTTGAGATTTGCTCACCCATAAAATGTTATCATTTAAGTTTTCACTTTTGACTCTGTTTTTACAAAACCTAAGCTAAGACAATCATAACTTAAATATATATGTATATTTAATTTACTTAATTTCAATTGATACATTGTAATTATATATATTTATGGTGTACAATTCAAGTTGTGATACTTATCTATGTGGTATAATGTTTCAATCAGGATAGTGAATCCATTGTCTCATACATTTATGATTTCTTTCAGGTGAGAGCCTTCAAAAGCTGATCGAGATATTTTGAAATACATTAAGATTTTACCAATAACCATATTTACCCTACTGTATGTAGAGTATTATAATTTATTCCTCCTATCTAATTGTAATTTTGTACCTATTGGCCAACCTCTGGTGAACCTGGGCGTCATTGTCTTACTCTTACGTTTAGAAAAATAGTATCTTTCTCCCTTCTTAGTATGATATAACTTGTATGTTTGTCATATTTGGCCTTCATTTTGCTAAGGTACATACCTTCTATAGTTAATTTGTTGAGAGTTTTTAATCATAAAGGGATGTTGAATTTTTAGAAATACTTTTTCTTTTATGGAATTTTGAAATGATTATATTTTTTGTCTCTCTGTTAATGTGGTATATCACATTTATTGATTCGTATCTGTTAAAACTTCTTTGCATCCCTTGAATGAATCTCACTTGATCATAGTGAATGTTTTTATATATATAATAAGTATATATAATAAATATGTAATAAAATAAATATAACATTTACTATTTATATTTGTGTATTTGTATTGGTTTTTAAACATTTATTTTAAGTTCAGGGGTACATGTACAGGTTTGTTACTTAGGGAAACCTGTATCACGGGGGTCTGTTGTAGACATTATTTCGTCACCCAGGTATTAAGCCTAATACCCATTAGTTATTTTTCTTGATCCTCTCCCTCCTCTGAACTCCACCCTCCAATAGGCTCCAGTGTGGGTTGTTCTGGTCTATGTGTCCATGTGTTCTCATCAATTTAGCTCCCACTTATAAGTGAGAACATGGGGCATTTACTATTCTCTTCCTGCATTACTTTGCTAAAGATAATGACCTCCAGCTTCATTCATGTCCCTAAAAAAGAACATAATCTCATTCTGTTTTATGACTGCATAGTATTTCATGGTGTGTATGTATCACATTTTCTTTATCAAGTCTATCATTGATGGGCATTTAGGTTGATTCCATGTCTTTGCTATTGTGAATAGTGCTGCAGTGAACATACTCATGCATTTGTCTTTATAACAGAACAATTTATATATCTTTGGGTCTATACCCAGTAATGAGATTGCTGGGTTGAATGCTATTTCTGTCTTCAGGTCTTTGATGGATTGTCACACTGTCTTCCACAATGGCTGTACTAATTTACACTTCCATCAACAATGTATAAGCACTCCTTTTTCTCCACAACCTCACCAGCATGTTATTTTTTGATTTTTTAATAAAAGCCATTCTGACTGGTATGAGATGGTATCTCAATGTAGTTTTGATTTACATTTCACTAATGATCAATGATGTTGATGTTTTTTCATATGCTTATTGACCACATGTATGCATTCTTTTAAAAATATCTGTTCATGTCCTTTGCCCACTTTTTAATGGGGTTGTTTTGTCTTGTAAATTTGTTTAAGACCCTTATAAATGTGCATATTAGATCTTTTTCAGATGGATAGTTTGCAAAAACTTTCCCCCATTTTGTAAGTTGTCTGTTAATAGTTTCTTTTGGTATGCAGAAACTTTTTTGTTTAATTAGATCCCATTTGTCAATTTTTGCTGTTGTTGCAATTGCTTTTGGTGTCTATATTAGTCTGATTCCGTATTGCTGATAAAGACATACTCGAGACTGGGAAGGAAAAGAGGTTTAACTGGACTTACAGTTCCACATGGCTTGGGAAGCTTCAGAATCATGGCGGGAGGTGAAAGGCACTTCTTACATGGTGATGGCAAGAGAAAATGAGAAAGATGCAAAAGCAGAAACACCTGATATAACCATCAGATCTCATGAGACTTATTCACTACCATGAGAACAGCATGACGGAAACCATCCCCAAAGTTCAAATTCAAATTATCTCCCACAAGGAACCTCCGACAAGATGTGGTAATTATGAGAGTACATTTCAAGATAAGATGGGGACACAGAGTCAAACCATATCATTCAGCCCCTGGCACCTCCAAATCTCATGTCCTCACATTTCAAAACCAATCATGCCTTCCCAACAGTCCCCCAAAATCTTAACTCATTTCAACATTAACCCAAAAGCTCACAGTGCAAAGTCTCATCTGAGACAAGGCAAGTTCCTTTTGCCTATGAGCCTGTGAAATCAAAAGCAAGCTAGTAACTTCCTAGGCACAATGGGGCAACAGGTATTAGGTAAATACAGCCATTCTAAATGGGATAAATTGGTCAAAACACGGGAGTTACAGGACCCATGCAAGTCTGCAATTCAACAGGGCAGTCAAATTTGAAAGCTTCAAAATGATTTCCTTTGATTCCAAGTCTCACATCCAGGTCATGCTGATGCAAGAGGTGGGTTTCCATGGTCTTTGGCAGCTCCACACCTGTGGCTTTGCAGGGCACAGCCTCCCTCCCTGTTGTTTTAGTGGGCTGGCACTAAGTGTCTGTGGCTTTTCCAGGAGAACCATGAAAGCTGTTGGTGGATCTACCATCCTGGGGTCTGCAGGACAGTGGCCCCCTTCTCATAGCTCCACTAAGCAGTGACCCAGTAGAGACTTTGTGTGGCAGCTCTGACCCCACATTTCCCTTCTGCACTGCCCTAGAAGAGGTTCTCCATGAGTGCCCCATCCCTGCAGCAAATTTCTGCCTGGGCATCCAGGTATTTGCATACATCTTCTGAAATCTAGGTAGAGGTTCTCAAACCCCAATTCTTGACATCTGTGCACTCTCAGGTTGAATACCAGGTGGAAGCTGCCAAGGCTTGGGGATTATACCCTCTGAATCCATGGCCCATGTGCTATGTTGACCTCTTTCAATCACAGCTGGAGCAGCTGGGATGCAGGTCGCCAAGTCTCTACACTACACACATCATAGGGACCCTAGGCCCTGTCCAGGAAACCATTTCCTCCTAGGCCTCCAGGCCTGTGACTGGAGAGGCTGCCATGAAGACCCCTAATATGCCTGGGAGACATTTTCCCCATTGTCTTGGGGATTGAGGTTCAGCTCCTCATTATTTATGTAAATTTCTGCAGCTGGCTTGAATTTCTTCCCGGAAAATTGATTTTTCTTTTCTAGCACATAGTCAGGCTGCACATTTTCTGAACTTTTATGCTCTGCTTCCCTCATAAAACCAAATGCCTTTAACAGCATCCAAGTCATCTCTTTAATGCTTTGCTGCTTAGAAATTTATTCTGCCAGATACCCTAAATCATCTCTCGCAAGTTCAAAGTTCTACAAATCTCTAGGTCAGGGGCAAAATGCCACCAGTCTCTTTGCTAAAACATAACATGAGTCACCTTTGATCCAGTTCCCAACAAGTTCCTCATCTCCTTCTGACACTACCTCAGTCAGGACCTTATTGTCCATATCACTACCAGGCTTTTAGTCAAAGCTATTCAACAAGTCTCTAGGAAATTCCAAACTTTCTCACATTTTCTGTCTTCTTCTGATCCCTTCAAACTGTTCCAACCTCTGCCTGTTACCCAGTTCTAGTTACTTTCACATTTCTGGGTATCTTTTCAGCAATGCCCCACTCTACTGGTACCAATTTACTATATTAGTCCATTTCACACTGCTGATAAAGACACACCTGAAACTAGGAAGAAAAAGAGGTTTAATTGGACATACATTTCTACATGACTGGGGAGGCCTCAGAATCATGGCAGGAGGTGAAAGGCAATTCTTACATGGTGGCAGCAAGAGAAAATGAGAAAGATGCAAAAGCAGAAACCCCTGATAAAATCATCAGATCTTGTGAGACTTATTCACTACCACAAGAACAGTATATGGGAAACTGCCCCCATGATTCAAATTATCTCTCACTGGATTCCTCCCACAAGGCATGGGAATCATAGGAGTATAATTCAAGATAAGATTTGGGTGGGGACACAGAATCAAACCATATCAGTAACTTTGTCATGAAATCCTTGCCCATGCCTATGTCCCTAATGGTATTACCTAGGTTGTCTTCCAGGGTTTTTACAGTTGTGGGTTTGACACTTAAGCCTTTAATCTATTTTGAGTCAATTTTTGTATATGGTTAAGAAAGGAGTCCAGTTTCAATCTTCTGCACGTGGTTAGCCAGTTATCCCAACACCATTTATTGATTAAGGAATCCTTTCCCCACTGCTTATTTTTATCAGCTTTGTCTAAGATCAGATAGTTGTAGGTGTGTGGTCTTATTTCTGGGTTTTCTGTCCTCTTTCATTGGTCTATGTGTCTTTTGTACCAGTACTGTTTTGTACCTGCTGTTTTGGTTACTATTGCCCTGTTTTATATTTTGAAGTCAGGTATGATGCCTCCAGCTTTGTTCTTTTTGCTTAGCATTGCCTTGGCTATTCAGACTCATTTTTGGTTCCATATGAACTTTAAAATAGTTTTTCTAGTTCTGTGAAGAATCTCAGTGGTAGATTAATAGGAATAGCATTGCATCTGTAATTGTTTTGGGCCCTAGGGCCATTTTTAAATATGTTGATTCTTCCTATTCATGAGCATCAAACGTTTTTCCATTTGTTTGTGTCTTCTCTGATTTTTTTGAGCAGTGTTTCATAATTCTTTTTGTAGAGTTCTTTCATTTCCCTGGTTAACTGTATTCCTAGGTATTTTATTTTTTGTGTGGCAATTATAAATGGGATTGTATTCCTGATTTGGCTGTCAGGTTAGCTGTTGTTGGTATATAGGAATGTTAGTAATTTTCGTATATTGACCTTGTATCCTGATAAATTTCTAAAGTTGTTTATCAGCTTAAAGAGTTTTTGGGTTGAGACTATGAGGTTCTCTACGTATAAAAATCATATCATCTGCTAACAAGAATTGTTTGACTTTCTCTCTTTGTATTTGAATGATCTTTATTTCTTTCTCTTGCTTGATTGTCCTGGCCAGGACTTTCTATACTGTGTTGAATAGGAGTGGTGAGAGAGGTCATCCCTATCTTGTTCTGGTTTTTAAGAGGAATCCTTCCAGCCTTTGCTTATTCAATATAACGATGGCTATGCATTTGTCATATATGGCTCTTATTATTTTGAGGTATGTTCCTTCAATACCTAGTTTATTGAGAGTTTTTTACATGAATGGTGAATGTTATCAAAAGTCTTTTATGCATCTATTGAGATCATTGTGTGATTTTTGTCTTTAGTTCTATGTGATAAACCAAATAATTGATTTGCATATGTTGAAGCAACCTTGGATCCCAGGCATAAAGCCTACTTGATCATAATGGACAAACTTTTTGATGTGCTGCTGGATTCAGTTTGACAGTATTTTCTTGAGGATTTTTGCAATGATATTCATCAAGAAGACTGACCTAAAGTTTTCCTTTTTTGTTGTATGTCTACCAGATTTTTGTAACAGGATGATGTTGGACTCATAGAATGAGTTAGGGAGAAGTTCCTCCTCCTCATTTTTTTAGAATAGTTCCAGTGGGAAGGTAGGAAGAGTACCAGCTCTTCTTGAACATCTGGTAAAATTCAGGTATGAATCCACCTGGACTTAAGATTTCCTTTTTTTTTTTTTTTTTTTTTTGGTTCATTGGCTATTGATTACTCCCTCAGTTTCAGAGCTCACTATTGGTCTGTTCAGGAATTCAACTTCTTCCTGGCTCAAGCTTGGGAGGGTGTATATATCCAGAAATATATCAATTTGTTCTAGATTTTCTAGTTCATGTGCAAAGAGTTTTTTATAATTTTCTCTGATGATTGTATTTCTGTAGTGTCAGTGGTAATATCCCCCTTGTTATTTCTGATTATGTTTATTTGACTCTTCTATCTTTTCTTCTTTATTAATCTAGCTAGCAGTCTATTTTTAAAAAATTTTTCCAAAATACCTGCTCCTGGATCCGTTGATCTTTTGAATGGTTTTTCATGTCTCAGTCTCCTTCAGTTCAACTCTGATTTTGGAGATTTCTTTTCTTCTGCTAGCTTTGGCATGTGTTTATTTTTGATTCTCTAGTTCTTTTAGTTGTGATGGCAGGTTGTTTACTTGTGAGCTTTCTAACTTTTTGATGTGGGCAGTTAGTGCCTTAAATTTCCCTCTTAACACTACCTTAGCTGTTCCCAGAGTTTCTAGTATGTTGTATCTTTTTTTCTCAATAGTTTCAAAGAACTTCTTAATTTCTGCCTTAATTTCATTATTTTTCAAAAGTATTCAGGGGAAGTTTGTTCAGTTTTCATGTAACTGTACGTTTTTGAGTGAATTTCTTTGTCTTTCTTTATATTTAATTTGATTGTGTTGCGGTCTGTGGGACTCTTATGATTTCAGTTGTTTTGCATTTGTTGAGGAGTTTTTTACTTCCAATTATGTGATGGATTTTATACTACGTGCCACATAGCAATGAGAACATTTGATCCATTGCTGAATTTAGGTCCTGGATATCTTTGTTAATTTTCTGTCTCAATGATCTGGGCTTCACATCAGCCGGTGTGCAGCCCCACTGCTTCTCTAAGCAGCTCTCCCTGCCACTTCGAGTGTCTGTGATGATTGAGGGGCCCCTCTTTCCAGGAATCCAGAGGCTCGTGGTGAGAGCAAGTTGCTCCTTGCCAGTTTAACTCACCCATTCCCCCAGAGCTGCTGTGGTTAAAAAATACGTCTCAGCGTTCGGTAGCCCTTCTAGGATTCCCAGCTTTTTCCCCATTCAGCCCAGCTTCTGTGCCTTCCTTCCATCCACTCTCAGCTTCTCTCTGAAGATCTTTAAGAAGCACATCAATCGTCTCAGACCCTTGGGGCTATTCCATTTAGCTGTGTCCAGTCAGCCACCTAGCCCTCCCCCAATTGATTTTTTTGTTTGTTTGTTTTTGGGGAACAGGATCTTACTCTGTCACCCAGGCTGGAGGGCAGTGACATAATCATGTCTCACTGCAGCCACGACCTCGTGTACTCAAGGAATCCTCCCACATCAGCCTCCCAAGAAGCTGGGACCACAGGTGTGCACCAGCATACCCGGCTAATTTTGTTCATTGTTTGTAGAGATGAGGTTTCACTATGTAGTCTAGACTTGTCTTGAATTCCTGGGCTCGAGTGATCCTTCTGCTTCAGCCTACCAATGTACTAGGTTACAAAAGTGAGCCACTGCACTTGGCTGTGAATAATATTTTTAATGTAGTGTTGGATTTAGTTTGCTAGTATCTTGTTGAGAATCTTTGCATCTATTTTTATCTGTGATATTAGCTTATCATTTTTTTATTGTTGCTATGTTTTTCTCTGGTTTTGGAATCAGGGTAACGCTAGCCTTATAAAATAAATGTAGAATTGTTATCTCCTATTCAATTTTCTGTAATAATTAGAGGAAAATTAGTACTAATTATTCTTTAAATGTTTGGTAGAATGTAGCAGGGAAGTCATTAGGCCCTATGCTTTTCTTTGGTGGAAGACTCTGTATTACTGATGCAATTTCCTTAGTCATTATTGGTGTGTTCAGATTTTCTATTCTTCATAATATAATCTTGGTAGAGTGTATATGTTATATATTTATTTGTTTCTTCTCTGTTATCAAATTTGTTGGCATATAGTGGTTCATAATAGTCTTTTATGATCCTTTGTATTTTTATGGTCTCAGCTGTAATGTCTCCTTTTTCAAATCTAATTTTACTTATCTGAGGCTTCTCTCTTTTTTTCCTAGTAAGTCTAGCTAAACATTTATTGACTTTGATTATCTTTTTTGAAAAAACTATTTCATTTATCTTTTAAAATATTTAGTCCTCTATTTTATTTCTTCTTTGAGTTTTATTTATTTTGTTTTTCCTTTACCAATTTTGGGTATAGTTTGTTCTTGTTTTTCTAGTTCCTTGAGGTACATTGTTAAGTTGTTTGCTAGAAAGCTTTCCTTTTGTTTAATATAGGTGTTTACTGCCATAAACTTTGCTCTTAGAATGGCTTTTCCTATGTCCCCTAGATTTTGGTAAAATATGTTTCCATTCTCATTTTTCTCAAGAATTTTTTTATTATGTTTTAAACTTTGATTTTAGATTCAGGGAGTACATGTGAAGGTTTGTTACATGGGTATATTGTGTGAGGCTGTGGTTTGGGGTATGAAAGGTCCTGTCATCCAGGCAGTAAGTATCATATCCAATAGTTAATTTTTCAGCCCTTGCCCCTGTCCCTCTCTGCCCCTTCTAGTAGGCCCCAAAGTCTATTGTTGCCATTTTTATGTCCATATATACACAATCTTTAATTCCCACTTACAAGTGAGAACATGTGGTATTTTGTTTTCTGTTCCCGCCTTATTTCATTTACAATAATGACTTCCAGCTACATGCATTTCACTGCAAAATGTATAATTTCACAGATTTTTATGTCCTGTCATATTCCATCTAAAGCAAAATTTTAATTTCTGTCTTATTCATTGATCTATTAGTTGCTTAGAAGAATGTTGTTTACTTTTCATATATTTGTAAAATGTCTGAAGTTATTATTGTTGATTTCTAGTTTTATATCATTGTGGTCAGAAAGATATTTGATATAATCTGTATCTTCTGAAATATTTTAAGGCTTGTTTTATAGACTAACATGTGATCTATTTTGGAAATTGTTTCATGTGAGATTGAGAAGAACATGTTTTCTGCAGTTATTCAGTGGAATCTACTGTTTATGTCTGTGAAATCCATTTGGTCTATGGTCCAGTTTGCATCCGATGTTTCTCTGTTGAATTTTGTTGGAATTTCTGTCCATTATTGAAAGTGAACTGTTTGAGCTTCCTCCTATTACTGTAATGCAGTCTATCTCCCACTTTGAGGCTGCTAGTATTTGCTTTCTATATCTGGGTACTCTGGTGTTGGGTGCATATATATTTGCAATTGTTATATTTTCTTGTTGAATTGATTCCTTTATCATTGTATATGATCTTTTTGTATTTTTACAGATTTTTAAATTTAATATCTGTTTTACCTGATCTAAGTGTGACTGCTCCTTCTTGCTTTGGGTTTCCATTTTCATGGGATATCTTTTTACATTTGATATAGTTTGGATATTCGTCCCTTCCAAATCTCATGTTGAAATGTGATCTCCAGTGTTGGAGTTGGGGCCTGATACGAGATCTTTGGGTCATGAGGGGAATTCTTCATGAATGTTTTGATGCCATCCTGTTGGAGTTGAGTAAGTACTCATTCCATTAGTTCACAAGAGAGCTAGTTGTTTAAGAGGAACTGTTGCCTCCTTTCCTTTCTCTTGCTCCCTCTCTTACCATGTGACATGCCTGCTCTCCCCTTGCCTTTTGTCATGATTTTAATCTTCCTGTGACTCTCACCAGATACAGAGTCTGGCACCATGCTTCTTGTAGTCTGCAGAAACAGGAAGCAAAATAAGTCCCCTTTTACAAATAAACTACCCAGTCTCAGGTATTTCTTTATAGCAATGCAAAAAGAACTAATACACACACCATCCCTTCACTTTTAGTTTGTATTTCTTTAATTGTGAAAAGAGTATTTTGCAGACAGTATATAGTTACATCTTGGTTGTTTTTTAATCCACTCCATATCTTTTAATTAGAGAATTTAACTCACATTCAGGGTTATTATTTCTATATAAAAACTTACTTCTTCCATTTTGTTAATTGTTTTCTGGTTGTTTGGTAATTCCCTTGTTCCTTTCTTTCTCCCTTATTGTTTACCCTTCTGGCTTGGTGGTTTTCTATGGTGCTCTGAGTTTTCTTTCCTTTGATTTTGTCTGCTGTATTGTTTCTGTGGTTACCATCAGCCTAACATGAAGAATCATATAGTTATAATACACTTTTTAAAAGGTGATAGCAACTTTACTTTAGTCACATAAAAATACTCTAGATGCTTTCCTCCCCTACCCCACTTTATATTTATGTTGCTTTAATTTACATATTTGTCTATTATATGTTCCTTAGCCAATAATTGTAGCTGTTGTTATTTATGACCTTTCTGATTTTAAACTTTTATGCTAGATGACTGAGATATTTACATAACACCATTATATCACTGAATATCTGTGTTTGATGTGTAAAGTTATTTCTATTATTGATTTTAATAATTTAATGTGTTTTATGATAGTAAAATTTTAGGGACATAAGAAACATGAAAAAGCAAGAAAATATGTTAAAGAAACATGAAAAAACAAGAATATATGTTAACTTTAAAGAAACTAATTATCTAGTAACAGACCACAAATAGCATAATAGTTATGACATGCCTGAAAAGGAATTCAATTCTTGAAAAAGATGGAGACATACAGATAAAAAGCACAAAGATTTCCAAGTTGGTTTAACTGCAAAATATCCTCACCGAGGCACATTAGAGTCAAACTGTCAAAAGACAAAGAGAATTCTTATAAAAGCAAAAAAAAAAAAAAGGATCAAGTTACCTACACAAAGATCTCTAATAGATTTTCAGCAAATTTTGCAATAAAAACTTTGTAGTCCAGAGGAGAATAAGATGATGTATTCAAAGTACTGAAAAAAAAAGGAGCTTTCAACCAAGGATGCTATGTTCAGTAAAACTCTCTTTCTGAAATGAGGGACAAATAAAGGCCTTCCCAGACAAACAAAAGCTGAGGAATTTCATTATCACTTGACTAGACTTAAAATAAGTGCTTAAGAGAATGTTACAATTAAAAATAAAAGGGCAAAATTATTCTAATGTGAAGATCTTTGCATTGATATCTGTCCATCTAGTGGAATAGTCATTTCTGTTTTTGTAAAGTGATTTTTGTATAATTTTTTTTTCCCTATAGATGGATCCCAGGGTGTTGTGTAGGTATACTGAATTGGCTTTGGTTGTGTGTGGACTAAGCATCATGATATTCATGCAGTTCCTTCAGATGTAATACTCATCAGCAAGGTCTGTGATTGACTCATTGGCCTAGGCTACAGGATTTTGTGATGATAGTGATGTGATTTTGCTGCGGCCCAGAGTGCTAAGCTGGTTGTTGGACTGCATGTGTACAGATGTGAAGTGTAATATGTTGCGTACTTGTCTGTCCAGAGAGGTAGGGCTGTCAATAGACTGGAGTCAAGTCTAGTGTGTTTGGAAACAGTGGTGCTGGGTGGTCTCACAGCATTCTGTTCAGGGGATGGGGCTATTGGTGGACTAGCTCTTTTCAGGTGCAAGTGCACATGGGTACAGTGGATAGCCTGCATTGTTGTGTCCAGGAGGATAAGTCACTATTGAGCTGGTTGTCAGACTGGGCACAGGCATAAGCTGTGTGGCAGTCTGCCAGGTGATGGAGCCACTGAAACATCAGCTTTTTGTGCCAGGGATAAGCACATGTGGGCTTTGTGGACTAATCAGCTCTGCAATGTGAGTTGTCATGGGTAAGGTGGCTGGCCAGCTGCTTGACAGCTTCCAATCTGTATCTTTCCCTTTTGGTAGGGTGAAGTGGGGATGGAATACTAGAATGGTTCAAAGACTGGGATACCGGTAACATTATTTGGCCTAGTCTCTAGATATCTGTGGTTATGTTACTGCAGGCACCCATGCAAATGTGGTGAAATAATAGTAAGGCCTCAGGGATGACAGATAATCAGTTACTACTGACCTCTGGCACAGGATGCACCCTGGTAATGGGTCCGGTTTTAAGATGGCACAGAGCCATAGCTCTTATCACAGAGGTAATGCGTGCTCAAGCTAGGCCCCTACACTGAGGCAATGCAGTTGTGTGAACTCAGCTACTCTCCAAACTAGATTCATGTTCTGGGGAAACTGGGAGACTTTCCTTTAGCAAGGTTGGCTGGCATTTGTGGCAGCAATGGGAATCATGAGGGATTTCTAGCTTATCATTTTCCTTTAAGAAAAAGTACACCCTGACTCAGAGCTGATTCTGGCAGAGGACGCAGCTCCTGGCAGAGGCAGAATGTCTTGCTCCCTTAACTGTCGTCTATCCTGCGATTCCATACTGTACAGGGATTTTTCCATTTCCCCGGTGCTCTCCAGTGTACTTCTCCATTTACTGTCATCAAAATATAATTTAATCATTGTTTTGGTACCTTTGGAGGCTGGGAGGTAACTCTAATTGCCATTTTGCTGATATGATTGTGTTCCCGATAACTTAAATATTTTTAATACTCTCAAGAGCAACTAAAATCAGGTGCTACATAACAATATTTCCATCAATGATAGACCACATGTACAATGGCAGGCCCATAAAATTATAATGGTACTAAAGATTTCCTATCACCTGGAAATATTATTGCCATCCCAAGTGGAATGCATTATGTTTGTGTTGGTGGTGATGGTGATATAAACAAATCTATCGTACTACTAGTCCTAAAAGTATAGCACATGCCTTCTTTTGAGAAATGTTTGTTCATATCATTCACCCACTTTTTTATGGTGTTGTTTGTTTTTTTCTTATAAATTTATTTAAATTCCTTGTAGATTCTGGATATTAGCCCTTTGTCAGATAGATAGATTGCAAAAAATTTCTCCCATTCTGTAGGTTGCCTGTTAACTCTGATGATAGTTTCTTTTGGTGTGCAGAAGCTCTTTGGTTCAATTAGATCCCATTTGTCAATTTTAGTGTTTGTTGCCATTGCTTTTGGTGTTTTAGTCATGAAGTCTTTGCCCATGCTTAGGTCCAGAATGGTATTGCCTAGGTTTTTTTTTCCCGGGTTTTTATGGTTTTAGGTCTTACATTTAAATCTTTACTCCATCTTTTATGAGGCAAACAAACATATGAAAAAAAGCTTATCATCACTGGTCATTAGAGAAATGCAAATTAAAACCAAAATGGGATAGCATCTCATACCAGTTAGAATGCCAATCATTAAAATGTCAGGAAACAACAGATGCTGGAGAGGATGTCGAGAAATGGGAACATTTTCACACTGTTGCTGGGAGTGTAAATTAGTTCAACCATTGGGAAAGAAAGTGTGGCAATTCCTTAAGGATCAAGAACCAGAAGTACCATTTGACCCAGCAATCCCATTACTGCATATATATCCAAAGGATTACAAATCATTCTACTATAAAGACACATGCATACATATGTTTATTGTAGCACTGTTCACAATAGCAAAGACTTGGAACCAACCCAAATGTCCATCAGTGATAGACTGGAGAAAGAAAATATGACACATATTCACCATAGAATACTATACAGCCATAAAAAAGGATGAGTTCATGTCCTTTGCAGGGACATGGATGAAGCTGGAAATCATCATTCTCAGCAAACTAACGCAGGAGCAGTAAACCAAACACCGCATGTTCTCACTCATAAGTGCGAGTTGAACAATGAGATCACATGGCACAGGGAGGGGAACATCACACATGGGGGCCTGTCGGGGTTGGAGGGGCTAAGGGAGGGATAGCATTAGGAGAAATATCTAATGCAGATGATAGGTTGATGAGTGCAGCAAACCACTATGACACGTGTATGCCTATGTAACAAAATTGCATATTCCGCACTGGTATCCCAAAATTTAAAGTATTAAGGAAAAAAAAAAGTAAAGCACATGAAATTTTATACAGCAGCAGTCCCAACCTTTTTGGCACCGAGGACCAGTTTCATGGAAGACAATTTTTCCATGGACTGGAGGAAGAGGGAATGGTTTCAGGATGAAACTGTTTTACTTCAGATAATCCAGCACTAGCTTGATTCTCACAAGGAGCATGCAACCTAGATCCCTCACATGCACAGTTCACAATAGGGCTCACACTCCCATGAGAATCTAATGCTGCTGATGATCTGACAGGAGGCAGAGCACAAGAGGCAATGCTTGCTTGCTTGCCACTTACCTCCTGTTAAGTGGCTGGGTTCCTAGCAGGCCAAAGACCAGTCTCCATGGTTGGGGAGCCCTGATGTGCAGTACGTAGTACTTGATAATAATAATAAATGATCATATTATTGACTTATGCATATACTATACTATATATCTCGTTGCTATTTTAAAGTATACGCCTCCGCTTATTAACAAAGTATAAATACAACCACCTCATCCAGGTCTTTCATGAGGTGTTCCAGAAGAGGCATATTATTATAGGAGGTGACAGCGCCTTGTGTATCATTGCCCCTGAAGACATTCCAGTGGGACAGACAAGACATGGAGGTGAAAGACATTAATAGTGATGATCCTGATCCTGTATAAGTCTAGGCTAGAGTGTGTGTTTCTGTGTATATTTTTTTAAGTTTAAAATGTTTAAAAAAAGTTTAAAATAGATAAAAACATAGAACTGAATAAAAAAGAAGAAATCATTATATTTTTGGACAGCTGTACAATGTTTTAAGCTATGTGTTTTAAAAGAGTCAAAAAGTTTTTAAGAATTAAAAAATTTAAAAGTAAAAATTACAGTAAGCTAAGGTCGATTTATAATAAAATAATTTTTTTTAATAAATTGAATTTAGCTTAAGTGTACAATGTTTGTAAAGTCTATAGTAGTGTACATCGATGTCCTAGGCCTTCACATTCTCTTGCCACTCACTCACTGACTCATTTCTGCAAGTTCCATTTATGATAAGTACGCTATCTAGGTGTACCATTTTTTGTCTTTTATACTGTATTTTTCTTTATATTTTCTATGTTTAGATATATAAATATATACCATTGTGTTACAGCTACCTACAGTATTCAGTACAGTAAAATGCTATGAAGGTTTGTATATTAATACTAGGAACAGTAGACTATACCATATGACCTAGGTATGTAGTGCCCTATAACATATAAATTTGTGTGAGTATATTTGACAAAATATACTTACACAATATCCTTGTAAGTATATTTGACAAAATCCCCTAAGACACATTTCTTGGAACATATCCCTTCTTTAAGAAATGCATAACTGCATATTTCTCTTTCTGTATTTTCTATATCATTTTTTATCCTCCTAATTATTCCTTTTTTTGGCTTTATAGCTAATATTTAATCAATTTTATAGAATTAAAGAGAGCCACAGAAACTTATCCATGTTTCAAGGAAATATAAGCACTTCTGTTGTTTCCTTTAAACAAAAATTGTGTCTTAATCCCAACTTAATATTAATTGCCACTTCTAACATAAAAAAAAAATCATCTGAAGATCACTTAGTAGAGATGCTGTCAAACTGTAGGTTATTGCTCAGAGGAAAACACTGGGAATGTGTCCTCAGGAGATACATTTTTTTTTTTAATCATTACATAATTAACACATTAATCTGTATGGCAATTTTTTTTTTTTTTTAGCCCTAAATGTTTTATAAAATGTAATTTTAAAGACTGAAAGGATCTTAACATTCACCTGGTCCTGACTTCATTCTGTAAGGCACTTAAATCTCAGAGAGATGGAGTGACTTTTGAAGACACATAACTTCCCAAATCCAGAGATTCAGAGCCAAGACTTCCGAATCAAAGACCAGAGCCCTTATGTCACTTGTAATCAGTTTGCTATATGTCTCAGCTTTAATGCTGTCTCTACCTTGATTTTTGAAAAGTAACACGGGAAAGGAAAAAATTAAAAATAATAAAAAACGAGACTTTTAAAAATATTGTTAATATGATACGTTTATCACTTATTAGAGAAAGAGCTCATAGACTCTTTCTTAATTATGTACTGAAAAAGAGAATGCTATATATTCTAAATTACTTAAGCTCATGTCTTCCCAGAGGCATGGCTTTAAAGTGTAGAGTATAAGGTTAATGGTAGAGCTTGAGATTTTCTGATCTATCTATGTTCCTCTGAAATATTTAGGAAATAAATTATTTTTAACCTATCCTTTTACCCTGAGTGATGAATGGTTTTCAGCAAATTTTACATGTGTTGATAATGATTCACAGCAATTAGGGGAAAGCAATTTTCTGCTTGCTTGTGCATGTTCTCTGGTTATGGTGAACATGTTCAACTTTATTTTATCTTGCTATACTTTTCTTTTTAAACCTAAATGTGACGGTTTTTAAATTAAAATGTAAATCATAGTAATTGTATAAAAAAGAAAATATAACTTAGTAAAAAGAAGAAAATAATACTCACTAATCAGAATTGAACAATATTAAAATATTAGAGTTCATTTATCAGAAACTTTCCTACTCTCAAATATTATTCATTTTTACAAATATAAGTGCTTACTAGACATACCACTGTATCCTGTTTTTTGGCTTTAAAATACTTGAGGAACATCTCTCCAAGTATGAATATTCTTCCATTTATGCTAATATCCTTTTGTCTTTTTAATTAATTGACACTTTTACCATTATGTAATATTCCTCTTTATCAATGGCAATATTCTTTGTTCTAAATTTTATCTGATAACAGTATAGCCTCTTTAGCTTTCTTTATTATACATAGTATATCTTTTCTCATCATTTTACTTCTAGCCTATATCTTCACATTTTAAGTTAGTTTCTTCTACGCAGTAAATATTAGTGTATTGGATTTTTAGCTAAATTGACATCAAATACTGTGTAACTGAAATATTTAGAACATTTATTTTTAATGTAATAATTGATATGAATGTATTCAAATATCTCACCTGAAATTTGCACTTTATTTGTTCTATTCACTCATTTTCCTGATTTTGTGACCATTTTTACTTATTTTAGTAAATTTGTATTTCATTTTATCTCTCATATTTATTATTTGTATTTTATATTATTTTACACCATCCCCTAAAGTTTACGGTGTATATTTAACTTATCATAGTGTACCATAATATAATCTTTTAGTACTTTTTTATAGCTTGAGAAGTTTAAAAGAGTATGTTTCTGTTGCCTCACGCACATCTTTTTTGGTAGTATTTTTATACATTTTATTTGTGCATATCCTATAAACTTTAAGATATTTTGATTTTTTAAAGTAAAAAATTATATGTTAAAGAGAGTAAGCAAAATTTTAAATTTATTTATATTAATATATACCTTTACAATTTTTAGTGCTTTTCATTTTATGAGTAGATCCAAATCGCCATCTAATATTGTTTCTTTCTGACAGAAATATCTTCTTTATGATTTCCTCAATGGTCACGCACAGTAGCTCATGCCTGTAATCACAGCCCACTGGGAAACTAAGACAGGAGTATTATTCAAAGCTAGGTGTTTGAGACCAGCCTGAGCAACATGGCAACACAGAGTCTCTAGTAAATAAATAAATAAATAAATAATAAATAAATAAATTTCTACATTTTCTTGAATGCAATTGTGCTGCAATAGATTAACTCAGTACTATTTTTGTCTTCATTTTAAAAATTATTTTAATTAATATTTATATCCATGTTGAATTATTTGTGTCCAATATTTTAAAACAAGACTCACCATTATCTTTTGTCTTGCATAGTTCCTGAAGAGATATTTCCTATCATTCTTTTTGTCTCTCTATTTAAGGTTTATTCGTCGTTTTTATTTTTATTTTTATTTTTTTTTTTACTTTACACAAAAATTTATGTTTATTTTTGGTTTTCAGCACTGTAACTATGATATACTTAAGTATCTATTTATATCTGTGCTTCTTGGATTTCTCTGAAATTCTAAGAATTTTAGTTTATCACCTCTCTTTAATTGTGGAAAATATGGTTATTGTATTTTAAATTATTTATTATGTCTCATTTTTACACTCTTCTGTTTTTCAGAATGCAATTGCTATATATTAAAGCATGTGATCACATCCCACATTTCATGGATGCTCTGTTTTGCTTTTGAACTCTAATTTTCTTTGTCTTTAGGATTAGATAATTTTAATTCACCTCTCTTCATGTTCACTTATTTTTTGATCCTCTGGTGTGTTCATTCTTTTTAGATGTCTGTTGAAGAAATTCTTTTTTTTTCCCCCTTACTCAAAGGAAATATTTAATTAGGTGTATAAGAAAACAGGACAGTTAGAGTTCTGGATGGATTTGTGCTGGGAGGTTGGAAGTGGGCTAGAGCCTACAGGTTGTTCCAGGGAATGAGTTTCTACCCTCTCAGGTGTACTGGAGGGCTGAAGAAGATAGTGAGTTCATGAAGAGCATATTTAGTATCTAACTACTTAAAACTTGTTTTTGTCATTTACATAGTTTTTTATTTGAATTGCTCTGTCCTAATATAGTATGAAAAGATTTATTATTATTTTGTTTGTGTAATTTCTTTCACTTTTCTTTTTTTATTATTATTATTCTTCAAGTTCTGGAATACATGTACAAAACGTGCAGATTTGTTACACAGGTATACACGTGACATGATGGTTTGCTGCACCCATCAACCCATCATCCACATTAGGTATTTCTCCTAATGCTACCCCGCCCCCCACCCTGACAGGTCCCAGTGTGTGAAGTTCCCCTCTCCGTGTCCATGTGATCTCATTGTTCAACTCCCATTTATGAGTGAGAACATGCGGTGTTTGGTTTTCTGTTCTTGTGTTACTTTGTTGAGAGTTATGTTGTCCAGCTTCATATATGTCCCTGCAAAGGACATGAACTCATCCTTTTTTATGACTGCATAGTATTCCATGGTGAATGTGTGCCAGATTTTCTTTATCCAATTTATCATTGATGGGCATTTGGATTGGTTCCCAGTCCTTGCTATTGTGAACAGTGCTGCAATAAACATACGTGTGCAGGTGTCTTTATAGTACAAAGATTTAGAATCCTTTGTGTGTATACCCAGTAATGGGAGTGCTGGATCAAATTGTGTTTCTGGTTTTAGATCCTTGAGGAATTGCCACACTGTCCTTCCCAATGGTTGAACTAATTTGCACTCCCAACAACAGTGTAAAAGTGTTCCTATTTCTCGACATCCTCTCCAGTATCTGTTGTTTCCTGAATTTTTAATGATCGGCATTCTAACTTGTGTGAGATGGTATCTATCTCATTGCAGTTTTGATTTGTGTTTCTCTAATGACTGGGAAAACCCTAAAAGAAAACCTAGGCAATACCATTCTGGACATAGGCATGGGCAAAGACTTCATGACTAAAACACCAAAAGCAATGGCAACGAAAGCCAAAATTGACAAATGGGATCTAATTGAACTAAAGAGCTTCTGCACACCAAAAGAAACTATCATCAGAGTGAACGGGCAACCTACAGAATGGGAGAAATTTTTTGCAATCTATCTATCTAACAAAGGGCTAATATCCAGAATCTACAAGGAACTTAGATAAATGTACAAGAAAAAAATCAAACAACCCCATCAAAAAGTGGGCGAATGATATGAACAAACACTTCTCAAGATAAGACATTTATGTGGCCAACAAACATATGAAGAAATTCTTTCTCTGATCACATTACAACTTAACTTGCTCTGTAATACTACTATAAAGTTTTGTTCAAAAGACAAAATAAGGTAAATTATTAACATATATAAACACTAGAAAAATATAGCTTTCATCACACGTAAGTTTGTTCCAGTTTTTTAGTTTTTTTAAACAAAAATTATCTGCTCTGTAAAAATTTTACATTTTTAGCCTCGTTAGATTAAAAAGTACAACTGTGTCTTAGTGAAGCAAGGCCTTCAAACATTTAAGCAATGATCCATTCTTAATTAGAGCAAAAATTCTTATATATTTTGTTTCGTTTTTAATAAAATATTATAAATTATGAAGTAAAAACATGTACATCACATTTTAAAATTATGTGTTTTGAAAAAGGTCACTTACTTTCATGTGTATATGAAGAAATATAAAATATTGCAAAGCAGTATAATGAAGGATATTTATTTTACTTTATATTTGTACATATGCCTATTGAAAATTTAACGACTTCGGGCTGGATGCAGTGGCTCATGTCTGTATTTCCAGCACCTTGGGAGGCCGAGGCAGGTGAGTCACCTGATGTCAGGAGTTCCAGACCATCCTGTCCAACATGGTGAAACCCCGTCTCTACTAAAAATCCAAAAAATTAGCCGGGACTGGTGGCAGGCGCCTATAATCCCAGCTACTTCAGAGACTGAGGCAGGAGAATTCCTTGAATCCAGGAGGCAGAGGTTTCAGTGAGCCACAATCGGGCCATTGAACTCCAGCCTGGGCAACAGAGTGAGACTCTGTCTCAAAAAAAGAAAAGAAAAAGGAATTTTTTCTTTTAGGGATTTCAGAGTAACTATTTGTTGGACAATAATGAAATTGCAGATAATATGGCAAGTATAACCAAAGATAGCTTTGTGAGAACACAGTACAAACTGAGGTAATATCTAAATGTGTATTTTTCTTTTTTTTGTTAAACGGAGTCTCGCTCTGTCACCCAGGCTGGAGTGCAGCAGCGCGATCTCGGCCCACTGCAAGCTCCGCCTCCCGGATCCACGCCATTCTCCTGCCTCAGCCTCCCCAGCAGCTGGGACTACAGGCGCCGGCCACATGCCCGGCTAATCTTTTGTATTTTTAGTAGAGATGGGGTTTTACTATGTTAGCCAGGATGGTCTCGATCTGCTGACCTCGTGATCCACTTGCCTTGGCCTCCCAAAGTGCTGGGATTAGAGGCGTGAGCCACCGCCCCTGGCCCTAAATGTGTATTTATTTTAACCAAATCTAGAAAAGTCTAGAAAAACAATGAACAAGGAGATATTCCCCTAATCATCAGTCCAGTGATGTCATCACACATTACATATTTTCTAGAAAAACTTTACTCATAGAAGGATGACAGTAAAGTACAGAAGACAAACCATACCTCAATTTCTTACAACTGTTTTGACCTTACAGACCTCATGAAATAGTCTTGGTGATTCTCAGCTGTCTATAGATCACACTTTGATAACCACTACCTTAAAGCTTCATTTCTGCCTCTTTATAAGTTTACAATTTTTAAAAATCAATTTCTGGTTATGATTTTTGTTATCAAATTTTCTCAGATAAAGTAACTGACAAAATTCTGCCTGACTCACACAAATTTAGTGAATATCTCAGAAGAGCACTATGAAGGGCAGGTTTTTTATACCATTCTTTCTCAAAATAAAAGCATCGCCTGGCCAGTTGCAGTGACTCACTTCTGTAATCCCAGAACTTTGGGAAGCCAAGGCTGGCGGATCATGAGGTCAGGAGATGGAGACCATCCTGGCTAACACAGTGAAACCTCGTCTCTACTAAAAATGCAAAATAATTAGCCAGGCGTGGTGGCCAGTGCCTGTATTCCCAGCTAATCAGGAGGCTGAGGCAGGAGAATGGCATGAACCCAGGAGGCGGAGCTTGCAGTGAGCCGAGATCACCCCATTGCACTCCAGCCTGGGAGACTGAGCAAAACTCTGTCTCAAAAAAAAAAAAAAAAAAAAAACAGAAACAAAAAAAACCCAAAAAACAAAAACAAAAACAAACAAACAAACAAAAAAAACATTGCCTTTGGCTCTCATCTAGAGATATTATATGACAGGGTTTTTGAATTTCCATCATGCAGAGCTCTCCTGCACTTGCTTCTCAAAGGTTTAATCCCCAACTTTCCCATAAGTAAGATTTTATCACAGAGCACGTAAGTGATTCACAACGGCAACACTTATTCTGCAAACAATGAGATTTGGGGCCAGTGAGAGACTCATTAGCTCAATTCTATAACTTCATTTACTTTATCTTATTTCTATAAACCTGAGTTTATTAGTTTGTGAATGGGAATAGTAACACAGCCTTTCAGCTATACTGATATTTTGAGTTAAATGTGCTAATATATTTGAAACAGTTTTATAATTTTTAAAACTTTACAATGCTATTATGTTTAGTTATGATATTTGTACAATTTTAGTCTTAATAATAATACATTAATCAATAAAGAAAAAGAAGTGAAAATATTCATTAAAAGTTGATTAAATCTTTCATTCAAAGATGTCATATAAATGAATGAAATAGTTGCTTGTTTAAAATTAAATCTACAGCCATCTGATCTTTGATAAACCTGAGAAAAACAACAAATGGGAAAAGGATTCTCTATTTAATAAATGGTGCTGGGATAATTGGCTAGCCATAAGTAGAAAGCTGAAACTGGATCCTTTCCTTACTCCTTATATGAAAATTAATTCAAGATGGATTAGAGACTTAAATGTTAGACCTAATACCATAAAAACCCTAGAATAAAACCTAGGTAATACCATTCAGGACATAGGCATGGGCAAGGACTTCATGTCTAAAACACCAAAAGCAATGGCAACAAAAGCCAAAATTGATAAATGGAATCTAATTAAACTAAAGAGTTTCTGCACAGCAAAAGAAACTACCATCAGAGTGAACAGGCAACCTACAGAATGGGAGAAAATTTTTGCAATCTACTCATCTGACAAAGGGCTAATATCCAGAACCTACAAAGAACTCAAACAAATTTACAAGAAAAAAACAAACAACCCCATCAAAAAATGGGCAAAGGATATGAACAGACATTTCTCAAAAGAAGACATGCATATAGCCAACAGACACATGAAAATATGCTCATCATCACTGGCCATCAGAGAAATGCGAATCAAAACCACAATGAGATTACCAACTCATACCAGTTAGAATGACAATCATTAAAAAGTCAGGAAACAACAGGTGCTGGAGAGGATGTGGAGAAATAGGAACACTTTTACACTGTTGGTGGGATTGTAAACTAGTTCAACCATTGTGGAAAATAGTATGGCGACTCCTCAAGGATCTAGAACCAGAAATACCATATGACCCAGGCATCCCATTACTGGGTACATACCCAAAGGATTATAAGTCATGCTGCTATAAAGACACATGCACACGTATGTTTATTGTGGCACTATTCACAATAGCAAAGACTTGGAATCAACCCAAATGTCCATCCGTGACAGATTGGATTAACAAAATGTGGCACATATACACCATGGAATACTATGCAGCCATAAAAAAAGCTGAGTTTGTGTCCTTTGTAAGGACATGGATGCAGCTGGAAACCATCATTCTTAGCAAACTATCACAAGAACAGAAAACCAAACACCGCACGTTCTCACTCATAGGTGGGAACTGAACAATGAGATCACTTGGACTCGGGAAGGGGAACATCACACACCGGGGCCTATCACGGGGAGGGGGGAGGTGGGAGGGATTGCATTGGGAGTTATACCTGATGTAAATGTCGAGTTGATGGGTGCTGACGAGTTGATGGGTGCAGCACAGCAACATGGCACAAGTATACATATGTAACAAACCTGCACGTTATGCACATGTACCCTAGAACTTAAAGTATAATAAAAAATAAATAAATAAAAATTAAATTAAATTAAATCTTTACTTTTTTATGTTACATAAGCACAACTTCTCAAGGAAGAGGCACACATTAACTCAGTAAACACTTCTTATGCACCGCCTGAAAGCCCGTCACACATTTTTCTTAATTTGACTACTGTGCATATTGCATTGAGAGCCTTTTAGAGATATGAGATAAAGTGTATATTTTACCTTTAGCTATGTGAGCTTTTTATATACTAACTTTAAGAGAGAATTTTTGTGAAAAACAATTTTTTAAAAGCAGCATATGTAACAAATGTGAATAAATTAGTTCACCCTTAGAAACAATGAAAATTGCTGACATTAAATTCTTCCTACATGGACAGCATTGTGCTAAAAATTTGAACGGGTGTTGTCACTATTATTCCTCAGACAATGTAACACCATAAATACCATCATAATTCTCACCTTATGCATAAGGTAATTCAGTCTCAGAAAAATTAATTTTTCCAAAATCAGACAGCTAGATGGCTAGAATCTGTGAAAGCATGTGTATGACTTCAGAAGCCATATAATTTCATAATCCACACTCAGGAATACATTGCTTCTAATTAAGAATAATAAAAATAATAATAATAGTATTATTACTATCTGTGAGAATATACAATCTTTGAAATTATTTGCATTATATCAAAGGTTAATGAAAACATTACTAGGGGCCTTCAACTTACTGAATGGGCATCATTGTTTGGTCCCTTTTACCATGATTTGGAGTAAAGGAGACAATAATTAGAAGTTTGTCCCTTATAACAGGCTCTATTGCAGATCCTACTGCAAAGGCAATGGTTGCACAACAGACTTCTTTAAATTCCCTTGCTGAAGTTGTACTAGATAATAAAATTGCTCTAGATGACCTACTGGCTGAGCAGGGAAGAATCTGCAATTACTGACACTTCTTGTTAGACATGGAAGAATACATTGGGTATTACAGTGTTTCAATTTCAGGAGATTATCAAACAGGCTGCTTGGTTAAAACAAGTAAACTCTTCCTCTGCAATATTCTTTGATCTATTTGATTTTAGTTGATTTGGTTCATGGGGACCTTGGCTAAGGAACATATTCTAAACTCTTGGTATTATCCTCCGGATAGTCATAATAATAGTCTCCCTCGTTGGCTTTATTGTCTTTAAAGTTTTAAACATTTCCATGCATAGAATGTTGAATGGTCTCTCCTAAACTGGAATGGCAAAAACTCATGAAGTATGTGATAATGAGGACACTGTAACCTATGAATGACATGTTGAGACTGGAAACCCAAAATGATGGTAACTGAGTGTGGTGCTAAAGCTCTAAGTTTTAGTCACACTCTTACTTAGGTGGCAACCTGACCAAAAGAGGGGAATTAATCAAAATTATGGGAGGCTGTTGTCTTCGACTGAGTGTGTGCACTAATCCCCAGCAGACCAGACCAAGACAAAATGGAGTTAATCATGTTAAATGCCATGCAATCAAACTGAAAATGTAAAGAACCAGATAGATCCCAAGACAGACCAGTTTTTGTTTTTGTTTTTTCTGTCTGAAAACAGGAGATTCCACCACAAGAAAGTGCCCTCTGCTTTCATCTTTGATGTCAGTGTTTAAGGTTTTTGTCAATCTCTCAAAATTGAGAGATTGACTCTTGACCAATCACAGAAGGTCAACTCTTCAAATAAAGCAAACACAGAGCTGTAACCAATCTGGAGGTTTCTGGGTGAACGCAGGTCAGTCTTTTTTGTACATTGCTTTCCCTTTTCTGTTCATGAATATTATGATAAAAAGTAGCAAATACAAGACACCATGTTTCCTCATTTCTGCTTGCTAGCATAATTTCACACAGCCCCTGACTCTGTGACCACATGCAGTGCTCCTGAAAGATGTTTGAAGACAAAACAGGATTGAATACATATTCCCCTATCTCTTGCCTGAGTCACTACATTTCTTAAAGGATAAATGACTCCAGTGTTTGCCTTTTCTTGCACATGAGACAACATCTGATGAGGTTAGTGATTATGCCTCTGTAGTCTAAAACCAGATGTATTCTTACACAGAAATTTTGATGTAATTCTGCTTTAACATAACTTTTGAGCAAATTTGATGCGATTTTACATGTTCTGAACGTCTACCACCTGTATATAAGCTGTGAGCTGAAACACTGTTTTGGAGCAGTATTACTAAACTGCTCCCCTGCTATAAGCCTCAGTTTATAATCCTCAGTAAGGCTTCTAAATGAAACTAATTTTAATTCTTTAAAACTTTGATTTTTTTTTTTTTTTAAGTTGACACTATTAACCCACCATATGTCAGCCCCTGAATCATTCTGAACCTATTCTGGTTCTGGGGGCTGCCAGATTCTCGAATCATTTTTACTCAGTTAAACTCTGTTAAATTTAATTTTTCTAGAGTAAGACAATTGAATGGTTTCAAGATACTTGTTATTGCTAAGAAAAAGAGGACTTAACACTTCTTTCTTTATCTCAACTGAAACATGAATCTGTTTCTTCTATGAATCAGCAGTCGTTCTCAGAGAATTTGAACCAACCTGGCAGATATGGTTTGGCTCTGTGTCCCCACCCAAATCTCATCTCTAAGTGTAATCCCCACATGTTGAGGGAGGGAGGTAGCTGAATCATGAGCGTGGTTTCCCCCATGCTGTTCTCATAATAGTGAGTGAGTTCTCACAAGACCTAATGGTTTTATAAAGAGCTCTTCCCCCTTCTCCTTCTCTCTCTCTCTGTCTCTCTCTCTCGTCTACCACCATGCCAACTTTCCCTTCTGCCATGATTGTAAATTTCCTGAGGCCTCCCCAGCCATGTGGAACTCAGTCAATTAAACCACTTTTTTAAAAAAATAAATTACCCAGTCTTTGGTATTTCTTTATAGCGGTGTGAGAATGCACTAATTAATACACTGGCACAAGGAAAAGAGAATTGTTTTTGCTCTTTTAATGGAGAAGACCAGAAGCTGGGCTGCCTTCAGGCATAGCTTGATGTACAGGCATAAATGATATACTTAGCATCTGTTTTCCTCCCACATACTGGCTCTTCTTGACTCTTCTTTAGTCTTTGGTGCTCCCCTAAGACATGCTATAAAAAACTAGCTGTAGAATGTCAGGACTTTACGTTCTCTTAGCTTTGATTCCCTATGAAAGGACAATATTCTCTCCAGCAGGATTCCCAGGGAAATCTCATTGTTTATTATTGGCTTAAATTTGATACCAATCCGAAACACAAACTTCTGACAGGAGAATATGAGTTACCAGTGGTCTTAGGGCCAGGTCACACGATCCACTCCTGTCTTGGGTTAGGTTACCCAGAGGTAGATACTGAGAAAAAGGGTCACTGTGTAAGTGATTAAGGCACAAACAAGACAGGAGGACAGAAAAGAAAAAGAAACCAAGGAAGGATGTGATTTCAGCTGAGTGCAGAAAAAGATGTTTCCAACCTTTTCCCATAGAGAAATCTGCAGTGTAATTTATTCTTACACTTATAAATTATTGACCATACATAAACATAAGCTCCAGACTTTTCATGAATGAGAGCAAAGTGGCCCCAGGATTCTGAGGCTTGGCCAGTGGAAGCAATTTCACATAGAAGCTGGGCAGGCAGCACACAGAAAACCAAACAGATCAAAGCATTTGGGCAGCTCATTAACCATGTTTGCTATAAACAGTAGGGGGAAGAGGTAGCTAGAGGTCTCAGGTTAAGGAAAACCAGGATGCATTCCACCAGAATATGAATAAAATGAGTGCTGTGTATGAAAAAAATGAGCACAAAACAAGAAATGTCCATTACACGCTTCAAATTAAATTTTGGAAATGAATCAAAACACTTTTCAGTAAAATATTGCCTAATTGGTTAATAGTAAAAATACTTGTTTTATATTTTAAATGTCAGTAGTAGTGAATTAGCAGCTTTGTAGGGTAGAATGAGCATAAAATTTCAAAGAAAAGTCTTATTGCAGAATCTCATTTAGAGTGTACATTTACACAAATTTATTAACCTTTCTAAGCCCCAATTTTCTTATCTGCAAAGTAAGAGTTTAAATAAGACCTCCTTCACTAGTTGTAGTGAAGATCAAATGAGATAATGAATGCAAAAGAGGTTTTGTAACTGTAACAATGTTTGGAATGTTAATAGGTCCACCTTTCCTATTAATGTGTGTACATCTGATGGTCATGACCTTATCCTCCTCTACAATTCTCAGTGTTTAGCTTAATACTGACACTTAATTTACACTCCATGGAGACTTAGTAAGGAAAAATATATTTAGCCGGCTAGAATTTTGCTTTGGTAGCTGTATGCTCATAGACACGATTGTTTTATACCAAAATTTCCATTTTAATAGAAATATATTTCAGAGTTTTTGAGGCTGTCCTACATCCTTTGTAGTGACAAAGAACAAGGACCATGAGGAAAAATGGCTCCATCTCCTATTTTAGATTTTATAATTTTTTGTTTTATTGAGCAGGAATTAACTAGACATAAACTATAAACATTCAAAGCAGTCACTTGCTGTCAGAGTGATCTGATTTCTTCAGAAAATTAAGTTTGTTTTGTGTCTGGAAGTAAACTACTAGTGTTTTTCACAATTAAAGGTATTGTCAACATTTTCTTGAGGAGAAGTGAGAGATATTGGGAAGAGAGGACGGAGAGAAAGAGGTAAAATTATAGATAAAACATTCCAGGTATTACAGTGGCTGATTGTCTAGATTTCAGAACCAGACTATCATTATTTTAGCCCTGTGCTTCAATTTCCTCATCTATGAAGGGGATAATAATACTGCTTTTATAAACTGTGATAAAAAGAAATAGTTTTAATGCATATAAAGCATTTTATCAGTGTATATACTTTATTTTACCCTAGTATATTTATTGTTAGCCTAAAACTACCAATGAATAAAATACGCTCAATACAATGTAGCATATCCATGAGCATTAACTACAGAATAGACTAACACCTGTAAGGAAAAAGACAAATGGAAAGGAAAATGTCATCCATCGAACCCAAAAGAATCTATAGATTCAGTGCAATCTCTACTAAAATTGCCATGTTATTTTTCATGGAAATAGAAAAACTATCCTAAAATTAATAAGGAACCAGAAAAAAACCTTGAATAGCCAAAGTAACTTTGAGCTAAAAGAACAAAGCTAGAGGTATCATAATGTCTGATTTCAAAATATTTTACAAAGTTATAGTAACCAAAACAGCTTAGTACTGACATAAAAACAGACACATCAACCAATTGATAGGATAGGGAGCCTAGAAATAAACCCACACTTCTAAGGTCAATTGATACTGAACAAAAGTGCCAACAATACACAATAGGAAAATAACAATCTCTTCAATAAATGACATTGGGAAAACTGTCTATTTACACACGGAAAAATGAAATCGGAATCTTATCTCATACTGTATGTGAGAATCAACTCAAAATGAATTAAAGATTTAAATATAAGACCTGAACCTACTTCTAGAGGGAACATTGGGGAAAAGCTCTGTAACACTGGTCTGGGCAGTGACTTCTTGGATATGACCTCAAAAGCATAGGCAACAAGAACAAAAATAGACAATTTTACAATTACATCAAGTTAAAAAACTTCTGTGCAAAAAAGCAAGCAATCAGCAGAGTGAGGGGCAATGCAGAGATTGGGAGAAATATTTGCAAATCATACATCAGATTAGAAGCTCATATCGAAAATATATAAGAAACTCAGATTACTCACTAACAAGAAACAAATAATTCTATTAAAAATGGGCAAAACGGCCGGGCGCGGTGGCTCAAGCCTGTAATCCCAGCACTTTGGGAGGCCGAGACGGGCGGATCACGAGGTCAGGAGATGGAGACCATCCTGGCTAACACGGTGAAACCCCGTCTCTACTAAAAAATACAAAAAAAAACTAGCCGGGCGAGGTGGCGGGCGCCTGTAGTCCCAGCTACTGGTGAGGCTGAGGCAGGAGAATGGCGTAAACCCGGGGGGCGGAGCTTGCAGTGAGCTGAGATCCGGCCACTGCACTCCAGCCTGGGCGACAGAGCGAGATTCCGTCTCAAAAAAAAAAAAAAAAAAAAAAAAAGGACAAAACATCATTTATAGACTGGATAAAGAAAATATAGTACATATACACCATGCAATACTATGCAGTCATTAAGAAGAGTGAGGTCATGTCCTTTGCAGGGACAAGGATTAAGCTTGAGGCCATTATCCTTGGCGAACTAACACAGAGACAGAAAATGCATGTTCTCACTTATAAGTGGGAGCTAAATGATGAAAAAACATGGACACACAGAGTAGAGAAGCACACGCTGGTGCCTTTCAGAGGGTGGAGGCTGGGAAGAGGGAGAGAATCAGAAAAAATAACTAGTGGATACTAGGCTTAATACTTGGTTGATGAAATAATATGTACAACAAACGCCCATGACACAAGTTTACCTAGGTAACAAACCTACACACATACCCTTGAACTTAAAAGTTTAAAAAAATGGGCAAAATACCTGAATAGACATTAATTAAAAAAGACATACAAATGACCAAGTATATGAAAAAATACTCAACCTCACTAATTGTGAGCGAAGTGAAAATTATAACTGTGAAACCGTACACTTTGTACCTGTTAGAATGGCTATTATCTAAATGATGAAGATAAGCATTGATGAAGATGTGGAGAAAAGGGAGCACTGGTATAATGTTGGTGAGAATGTAATCTTGTACCATAATTTTGGAAAACAGTATGGAATTATTTCAGAAAACTAATAGAATTCACATATCATCCAGCAATTCTACTTCCAGATACATTTTTGAAGAAATTTAAGTCAGTATGTCAAAGTCATACTCATTGAAACATTATTCACAAAAGCCAAGATATGGAAACAATCCAAGTCCTCATCAATGAATGACTGAATTTCAAAATGTGGTGTATATGTAAAATATAATAATATTCACCCCAATAAAGAAAATCTTGTCATTTGCAATGCCATGGGTGATTCTAGAGAATATTATGCTAAGTGAAATGAGCCAGGCACAGAAAAACAAATACCAAATTACCTCACTTATATGTGGATCTAAAAATGTAAAACATAGAAGTAGAGAAAAAATGGTTATCAGAGGATGCTGATGGGGAAAGATAGGGAAAGGGGAGATGTTGGTCAAAGCATACAAAGTTTCAGTTAGGAGGAATAAGTTCTGGTGATCTATTGCACAACATGGTGACCATAGTGAAGAATAACATAAACATATTGCAAAATTGCTAAAAACAATTTTAAAAGTGTATCTTAAATGTTCTCACGACAAAGAAATTATAAGCATGTATCTTGTTATTAATTAGCCTGATTAACTGTGTGTTGTTAAATAGTTTGATTTGACCATTCCACAATGTATACATGTATCAAAACATCATCACATTGTTTCTCATAAATATATACAATTATTTGCCAGTTAAAAATAAAATAATATAAAAATTTTAAAATAACAAGTAAGTTAATTAAAAGCAAATAATTTTTTAAAGAAAAGATAAGGAGTAAAATTTCATCTCATACTTTTCTTAGGTAATCTACTTTGGAAAATTCGTAATCATTAATTCTTTTTCCATCCCTTTAAAATGCATTTAAATACCTTTAAAGGCTAAATTAGTTTTTTACTTGCTTTATAGCCAAAGTGTATCTTTCTTAAAGACCTGAGAATCATCTCATTAAAATGTAAACATCCAAGGATATGACATTCCTTTCTCAGAGTTTCTGTAGGATAATAGGTGCCTAACTTGTGCTGGCTCCATGTTGCAAAACTGCCCCTATCCTAAAAGTATGAGAAATTTATTTTGTATTTGTATAAAGCCAATTAACTAACACAGGTGATCATCCCAATTACTGGGTGAATTAAAGATAAATTATGCATAACAAATTGTGTCCTCCTACTCAAGGACTAGTTATTATGTATCTTAAGAATATGTAATGAGTTTCATTGCTTGACTATATAAAATGATGAGATTTCTGTTTGTCTTTGAAAACTTTTAGAAGATTGCTTGTGATTGTGCATCTTTTTCTGATATAATGCTCACTCAATAATTAAAATATCTTTTTGCTCTACTACATTTATGGAGTTAAAAAAAGATTTTGTTTTTGGTATATTTTGCCAGCATATTTTTCTCTTTCTATGTGGGCCAATAATTACTTAGGCAGTTATATTTATAGAGAGAAGGATGACAACTGGTGAAGAGTTATTGATTTATTCCTCTCATGCTTACATATATATATACACACTTAATTATTAACTATATGATATATATTTTCTCTCTGCACATAGCATAGCAGTCACAAAATCTGACAAATGTAGGATTTAGATGGGTAATCAGTCTTTCTTATTGACAACACAAATCCATCAGAATCACTTGTTCTGCTGATAAAAATGAAGATTTCAGAACCACTGCATTTTACCTTGCCTAAGTAATATTGACCCTTAATTACCAAACCTGTAGTTTTATCATTATTAACATTAGAATAACAATGCCTTCTCCAATGGGTTGCTATGCTTAGTATACTTTTTGAGTTAATATGTTAGTCCATTTTCAGTGACATTGTGTTATGAGTTTGCTGTGGCCATTGTTGTTTTTGTTTCAGTCTTGGTAATTTGTTTATTAAAATGTCACCAAATTTGCAGTTCCATCAAGGACATCTGATTGCAATTTGATTGTGATTGTGACTAGCATAGGTAACACTAAACTGTTTATTTAAAAAATAAATAAAAATATAGTTTTTAAAATTTTCTACATTAATTTCTAGAATGCCCAAGCAACTACTTCAAATCAATGAGGAGAAAACATTTAACCCATTAGAAAATGAACATGAAATATAAACAGTCAACTTACAGAAAAAGAAACCCCAATGGGTAAAACTATATAAAAAGACAATTAACCCCACTAGTAATTTAAAAAGGGCAAACTATGACCACAGTCAAACTGGTATACATTAGATAAACATCAAGGGTTGAATATTATGTGATGAAATAATAACCTATATGAATTCCTCCGAATGTGTGTGGGAAAGAATGTAGGCATTTTGAACCGTTCTTTTACAAAATAGACTAAAATTAAATGTGCATATATATCATGACTCAGCAACTCCACTCCCCTTCCAAACCTACAAAGAGGCTCAAAACAGATTTTTTGCAGAATGATAACTGCAGGATTGTTTGAAGAAGAGAGTTGGAAATAATCTAGGTGCAAAGCGAGTTCAGTTCACTGTGCACTAGTTATCGCTTTAGTCCACTGCATCTTGGGTTGCACTATTACTACTCATCCAAGTCTGGTAAGACAAAATACTCACACATGAGTTCCATTAAGCAAGTTTATTACTTACAGATAGGCAGAAAAGATAACAGAAGCCATGGATTCTGTTTTTCAAGGCTGGTAACCCAAGAATCGGGAAATTTGCCCAGGCTGGATGGAGTCTCATTTGCATGTTCCCCACTTGAACTACAACTGAGAGACTGTGGAACACGGTCAGCTTTGGTTTTACACCCTGGGGGAAAATGTTGCACTGGGCTAAAGTGTTAAAGGACATTCTGTTCTAGTAGAGACAGGAACAGATCCCTGGTGGTCTTGGTCAGTTCCTTATAATCCCAGGTTGTTGAATTCCCAGCACAAGTCCACTCAGAGAACTGGGTATGTCTTACACAAAGAATAGATAAGTAAAATATTGTGAATATGTACTATAAAATTGTATGCAGCAGTAGCAATTGGAAAAAATGAATAACATTTATACACTAAGGTGAACAGATTAAAAACATGTAATGTCAAGTGAAAAACTGAGATATGGAAATACATCCACAGCATGATACAACATATATAGAATAAACAATAAACACGTCGAAACCTACAGACTCTGGGACCAGATTTTTTTTTAGTGTGACTTGCTAGCTGTCTGATCTTGGGCAAATCACATAACCTGTCTACATCTCAGTGTTCTCATCTCTAAATGGAGAAAGTAATAGTACTAATACCATGAAACTGTTGTAATGGATAAATAAGTTAATATAAACACATAGAAGAGGTCCCAGCACATATAAATAGCTGAATAATTCTTAGAAATATTTATTATTTGTTTTAATATGCATTTAAAACATATACATACACTCAACAATACTGTATATATTTTTAAAATATTCACATATTTCCATGCTAATATATAACATTGGGAATCTCTTAAGGGTGATGTTTGTATCTGCTTACAAAAGCAGAAAAATGAAATATAATATAAAATAAGGAAGATGATTTGTAAAGGCTGATGATAATATTAAAATTATCCCATGAATGGAAAAGTATGAAGAACTTAACCATCTACAATAGAGAACTAAACAAAACTAATCTGCTATTTTAACATCAATAGCCTTTTTAAGAACAACCTGTCACAGTTAGTTGGAAAACAATTTTTCACAAATCATTAACAGCAAAATTCACATTTTATTGTATATTTAGAGAATAGTATCACAAAACATTGTAGGAAATCTTAAAAAGAGACTCCAACAAAATTCAGTGTTACTCGATCCCACCACAAAAAAATATATATGAGAAATTTCTGATTGTAAAATAAAACATTTTTCTGCTTTGTGGAAAGGAAGAGGAAACTGAAAGTTGCCCCGCTAGAATCTAAGTGTCTACTATCTTGTGATAACTTTAATTTTGGTATGTATAAGCATGCCTGGTACTTAGTAGGTATTCAATTATTATTTGTTAAGTTAATGAACAGATATCAAACACAGGGATATTCACCCTCCTTCACTGGTGAATTTTCTTTGGATAACTAAGAGCTTATCCTTTCCTAAGGATCTGATGTCATTACTTTATGAATAAGAAAATAATCATAATGCTTGATGATCTGTGTTTCTCATGCCTGTGCTAAGTTTCCCAATTCCTGAAGCCTGACAAATGCAGATCCTTTCTGTCCACAGGTCAATAAAAATGATCCTGGTGGCATATTAAATGCCTTTGGATGCAATGAATAGAGTCAGCATTTAGGATTTTTATTTGTTTTAAACCTATTATCCGAAATGGGTAAATGGAGTCCCCAGGCCTAAATTGAGCTTCTCCCTTTTTCCTCTTGTCAACCAAGTGTGTAAAGACAGTGTGATAAGATTTCTGCTATGCCATTTTGAATACTTCCTCATTTTTTCCTGAAGTTGTTGAAAGCTGCAACAACTTGTTAATCCGTCATCAGCCTCTTCTCCATGGTTTGGAGGACCTTACTATAACTCTGTTAGTAGTTAATGACTTCTATGGTGGTTGCCACTTTGCAGACCAGTGCCTTTAGGCATTTATTTAGTGACTGTAAATCAGACCAAACTTCCTTTACTTCACATCTGTGAATGCAGTGTTCTGGATCCTTGACCCGCTGGTTCCTCAAACTATGATCATATCAATTTCTAGTTAACAATCTCATTATCTCCTTTTACTCTTTCTTTTCTTTTCTTTTCTTTTTTTTTTTTTTTTTTTTTTTTTGGCTTAAGACCTATATAAGTTTATTCTTCATAGATAGATAATTAACAGAAAAAATATTCTATGTATTATACCCCTTATCTTTAAAATTAACTAGCAAATTAAATATGCTAAAAACGCTCAATAAATTCGGTATTGATGGAACGTATCTCAAAATAATAAGAGCTATTTATGACAAACCCACAGCCAATATCATACTGAATGGGCAAAAACTGGAAAAATTCCCTTTGAAAACTGGCACAAGACAGGGATGCCCTCTCTCACCACTCCTATTCAACATAGTGTTGGAAATTCTGGCTAGGGCAATCAGGCAAGAGAAAGAAATCAAGGGTATTCAGTTAGGAAAAGAAGAAATCAAATTGTCCCTGTTTGCAGATGACATGATTGTATATTTGGAAAACCCCATTGTCTCAGCCCAAAATCTCCTTAAGCTGATAAGCAACTTCAGCAAAGTCTCAGGATACAAAATTAATGTGCAAAAATCCTTTTACTCTTTCTACGCAATTATTGAAAATTTTAAAAAATGGTTTTGAAATTTCTTCATTGCATATATCTGACCTAGTAATTAAATTTATTCACTTGTATGGTAAATTTAATATGTATTCACTAATAACTATGTAATAATGATGAAAATAAATATATTACAATCAATTTTTATATTGAAATACTGAGCCTTAGGATCAGTGGAAACTGTTGTGGGCATATCTTAATTCTCTCCTAAAGGACAGTAGCACCACCTAGTACTAAGGATTGCTGTGAGAATAAAACTTGGCTCATGCTAACGTGAAGCTGAGTGACTGTGCAGAGTCCACAGTGAACTTACTTCACATTACCAACTTGTCTGAGTCCAGTGAGACATAATACCCATGCACAATTAGCTACACGAAGTGGATTTATTACTTACAAATATGCAGCAAGAAACAACAGATGCCTAGAGTTTATTGTGATTCTGTTCCCCAACCCTCAGGAAAGCAGCCCAGGGTGGATGGAATTTCATCTGTGTGTCTCCCACTTACACTGAAGCTGAGGGACACCAAAATGCAGCCCACTCTGGTTTCTATACCCCTAGACAATGTGGTTTTCTGGGCTAAAATATTGAAGGACATTGTGTTTTTAGGGGTAACAGGAACAGAGTCAGGCTGTTAAGGTCAATTTCTGCTTATCTCAGGATGGTACATTTCCAAAACATTCTAATTATCAGCAAGGAAGGGAAGAGAACTGGTGGGTACAAGGCCACCTGGAGAACCATCCTGCAGTTAAGTGCTCAATATATGTTATATATAATTATAGTCAATGTAATTAACACATTCTAAGGTACATGTGATATAGAAAGGAAAATACTGAGCTTAACAATAAAATACAATGACAAAAAATTTAATATAAAAACTATATTCATTACAGATTACATTATTAGTAAGAATGTAGAAGAATGGAGCCTCCTGTAGGTTTTCCTTGAAGCTGGCCAATCTAACTGTTCACTCTACCTGTGAAAGCAATAATCAGGGCTTTGGGGTTGACATTACAGAACTAAGTCTCCTTCTGGTGTCTTCTGTAGTAGACATTACCACTGGTTATAAAACCTAAAGCCTGTCACACTATACTCCAGAGAAAAACAAATGGCACATGGTTTTCCATGTTGATTTTTTAATATGTTTGCTCCTTTATTCAAAAGTAAAGTCAGGATTTTCATTAATTAGGGTTTATTTTGCTTTGATTTTCTTTTCAATTGGAAATCTCTAGTATCATTTAAATCAATATTAGTCACAGATCCTTAGTCTCATGTACAAAAATTCAGGCTGGAAGGCTTATTTTATGCATTCACTTGTTTATTTAATGTGCGTTAGAAATCATCCTGCTACTCTATTATCTAAAAATCATATTGTTTGATGCTTACATAGTAGTTGATATATCAAGATTGCAAATCATTTTTCAGACAACTCATGGGAAGTCAAAGATTCCCTTTGAAATAATAAACCAAATATTTATACATAATGGCATTTCAAAAAAAAGAGTGTCTTTTTTGAATTCAATTTTTGAGAGAATTAAATAAAATAAAATTTCAACAAATCAAAATCAAGTTTCACATTACCTAAGCCAGATCCATATATCAAATTTGAGTTCATAGTGAATTTAGATGAGATTGTTTTGTTCATATTCCAAAAATCTGATGAAAGATTCTTGCTTTCCTACAGTCAACTAAAATATGGCAGACATCTGAATTCCTAAAAATTGATAGTATATGGCATCCAAGATCAAGAGGGAATGATCAGAATTATAACATAAAGATATGTGTGTGTATATATTTACCTAATGTTATAATGTGCAATAATCTAAATTCTACTGATGGAATCAAAGTTTATTACTTAAAAAGATTTAAAGTTTTCTGAATAATATTGAAAATGGTAAACAAAATAATTTTTTAAAATTTCCATTTATTTTATTAATTTAATGTCTAAATTATCTTAATATCTAAGTGACGGCATGAAATACTGCCAAGGAGCATAAGCTGTGACAACAGAAATTTAGGTTAAGATTCTAACTCTGCCACTGCTAAGTATTTAATATCTCTGTTCATTAGATTCCTTATATTTAAAGTAAGAATAACAGGATAGAATTAGAGGGGCTGTTGTGAGGATAAAATATGTTAATAAAGTACATGGATGAGCAATAATATGCAAAAAGTACTCAAAATGATTCTCAACATCTAAAGTCAATATGAAGAACAAAATAAAATGAGTATCTGCAATAACTATGACAATTTTTGATTACACTACTTTTTTCTCGTAAGTCTATTTGAAATACTTAAAACAGATTAATGGAGAAAAGACATAAATAGTTAATTCAAAAAGGAAGAAATACATTGTTTGTGGAAAAAAGTAAGGCTCGTGAGTACGCACAGAAATGTACAATGAGGATGTGAGGGCAATCTGGCTGTGACATCTGTCACCTCATTGATCACTAGGGTTGATACAGCCGATCTGGCTGGCTAGGTAAGTGTCCCCCTTCCTCCCTCACCACTCCTTGTGCATGCCTCCCAAAGCTGCACACTGGGTCGAAGAAGACAACCATCCCAGATAGATGAGGATGGGTCTTCAGTCAAGGGTATATGATTACCTGTTCTCCCCTGCTAGACCCTCCAAACAAGTTCTCAAGTAATGTGCAATGAAAACAAAAAACTTTAAAAATTCTTTTACCTTTCAAAGTACCATCTATATGAAAAATACAAGAATACATTATGCAGGGAGTTTACATGGAAAAATACGTTTTTGCCTAATGCTGGAGAAAATATAAATTTGTAATAAACATTTTTGAAATCATTTTGGCAATATCTGTCATGAGAGATAAAATATTTATGTGACCTAAAAATAAAATTTTATAATTTGTAATCTTTGTTTTTAGATTGAAAAGACCTTAGGCAAGGGATAATGTAATATAATTTGTACAATTAAAATATTGGAATTATAGGTGAACTAAAATATATGGGACAGTGGAAAGAGCATTAAACTGAAAAGGTGGAAAGTAATTTTCCAGTTTTGATTTTGTTTTGTAGACAGATATTATGAGTCCATTGTGTCTCAGATACTGTGCTAATTGCAGAGTTTAGTTAACCAGAACAGATGAAAACTCTGCACCAATGGAACCCATAGTCTAGTGGACAAATATAAACTAAAATATTTCCAATACACAATTATAATTGTTAAGTGGAATTTGGGGAGTATGGTACAGGGAACTAAGGCATTATAAAGGAAGTATTAGTGACATTTTAGTTCTGACCTGTAGTCTGCAAGAGTTAGATTTCCAGGGAAGGAGGTCTTCCATGAAAATCAAGAGATCAGTACTTGTCAAAGCCCAGAGCGATGCAAGAACATGGTGAGGTCAGTGGAGCTGGAGGATAGTACTTGAGAAGGAGACATAAGAAGACTTCAAGCTGGACAATCATAAGTGGCCAGATCAGTCACAGCCTTGTCATGGAAAAATAAGGAGGTTTATTATTTCTGTTACTATTACTATTATTATTATTATTGCAATGGGAAGCCATTTGGAGATTTTTACAGCATGAAGAGTGCATTTTTTAATGAGTACTCATTCATCAATGTGGAGACTTTGTTGAAGAAGACAAATCTAAAGGCAATGATATCCATTTGGTAGATGTTGTAGTAAACAAGGGAAGAGATAGCGTCAGCTTCAATTCACTAGGGTCTGTTGAAGTAGAGAAGTCAATCTCACTCATCCTCTTTGATCCTCACTTTGATCTTCAAGCAATTAATGATGTTGAGCTAGATGGACTCAAGTAACCTTTCTGATGGAAAATTTCACCCCTGAGTGTTTAGCTGATGTGCTACAATGAAAGGGGTCATCCATTTCTACCGTGGTCATTCAGAGAGTAATGCAATAAAGGTTTAACTTAACACAGCTATGAGGGACCAGGCTGCATGAATTTGAAAGAGAAAGATTAAAAGCAGCCACAGGAGAAAGAAAGGAAAGCTAATAAACTGAAATGTCTGCTCAGAACTGCTTCACACAGGCTTATTTATGAAGATTCCTAGGGGAAAGGGACAAACTAAAACAGTGTGAAATTTTCATCAGTAAACCCAAAACCACATGAAAACTGCCTCCTTCCAGTTTCAGGCAAAAATTTCAAGCCAACGGTCTTTCATTCACATATGTGGAATGTTTTTCACTTTACCCAGGAACCCTTCATCAAAGAAAAAAGAGGGACCTCTCCCCCTGTCTAGAGAGGGTGCCTTTCAAGGTCTACTTTCAACTCTTTGCTCTGCGTTTGTACAGTTTAACAAAGAGAGAAGTCATAAGTGTAGGTGTTTGGTACTCCTGTGTTACTGCATGAAAATCAGAGCAAAGATTTTTTAATAATATCTGAAAGAATATTCAAGTTCTGTCTTTTTTATTGGTAATGTAGACAGAACTACCTTAGACTCCCCACCTGACCTTCTTATTTATATATACCCCTCCCCCAAGTCTGATCTGCTGCATTTATGTTCTTTCTCGACAACAGGCCAATGTATTGTGTTTCCACCTAGTTGTCAAAATGTCCCCATTCCAGTGATCCACTGGAGCCGGCCCACCTACTTCATGGACACACTTCTTCTTCTTCTTTTTTTTTTTTTCTCAAGTCATACTTTAAGTTCTGGGATACATGTGCAGAATGTGCAGGCTTGTTACATAGGTATACACGCGCTATGGTGGTTTGCTGCACCCATCAACCCGTCATCTACATTAGGTATTTCTCCTAATGCTATCCTTCCCCTAGCACTCCAACCCCTGACAAGCCCTGGTGTGTGATGTTCCCTTCCCTGTGTTCAAGTGTTCTCATTGTTCAACTCCCGATTATGAGTGAGAACATGCAGTGTTTGGTTTTCTGTTCCTGTGTTAGTTTGCTGAAAATGATAGTTTCCATCTTTGTCCATGTCCCTGCAAAGGACATGAACTCATCCTTTTTATGGCTGATAGTATTCCATGGTGTATATGAGCCACATTTTCTTTATCCAGTCTATCATTGACGGGCATTCGCATTGGTTCAAAGGCTTTGCTATTGTGAACAATGCTGCAATAAACATACTTGTGCATGTGTCTTTATAGGAGAATCATTTATAATCCTTTGGGTATATACCCAGTAATAGGATTGCTGGGTCAAATGGTATTTATGGTTCTAGATGCTTGGGGAATTGCCACACTGTCTTCCACAATGGATGAATTAATTTACACTCCTAGCAAAAGTGTAAAAGCATTCCTATTTCTCCACATCCTCCCCAGCACCTGTTTTTTCCTGACTTTTTATTTATCTCCATTCTAACTGGCATGACATGGTATCTCATTGTGGTTTTGATTTGCATTTCTCTAACCAGTGATGATGAGATTTTTTTCATATGTTTGTTGGCTGCATAAATGTCTTCTTTTGAAATGTGTCTGTTCATATTCTTTGCCCACTTTTTGAAAGGGTTGTTTGCTTTTTTATTGTAAACTTGTTTAAGTTCTTTGTAGATTCTGGATATTAGCCCTTTGTCAGATGGATAGATTGCAAAAATTTTCTCTCATTCTGTAGGTTGCCTGTTCACTCTGATGGTAGTTTCTTTTGCTGTGCAGAAGCTCTTTAGTTTAATTAGATCCCATTTGTCAATTTTGGCTTTTGTTGCCATTGTTTTTGGTGTTTCAGTCATGAAGCCTTTGCCCACGCCTATGTCCTAAATGGTCATGACTAGGTTTTCTTCTAGGGTTTTTTATGGTTTTAGGTCTTATGTTTTAGTCTTTAATCCATTCTGAGTTAACTTTTGCATAAGATGTAAGGAAAGGGTCCAGTTTCAGTTTTTTGCATATGGCTAGTCAGTTTTCCCAACACCATTTATTAAATAGGGAATCCTTTCTGCATGGCTTGTTTTTGTCAGGTTTATCAAAGATCAGATGGTTGTAGATGTGTGCTGTTATTTCTGAGGCCTCTGTTCTCTTCTGTTGGTCAATGTCTGTTTTGGTATCAGTACATGCTGTTTTGGTTACTGTAGCCTTGTAATATGGTTTGAAGTCGGGTAGCTTGATGCCTTCAGCTTTGTTCTTTTTGCTTAAGATTGTCTTGGCTATATGGGTTCTTTTATTGTTCCATATGAAATTTAAAGTAGTTTTTTTTTCTAATTCTGTGAAGAAAGTCAACAGTAGCTTGATCAGGATAGCATTGAATCTATAAATTACTTTGGGCAGTATTACCATTTTCACAATATTGATTCTTCCTATCCATGAGCATGGAATGTTTTCCCATTTGTTTGTGTCCTCTCTTATTTCCTTGAACAGTTGTTTGTAGTTCTCCTTAAAGAGGTCCTTCACATCTTTTGTAAGTTGTATTCCTAAGTATTTTATTCTCTTTGTAACAATTGTGAATGGGAGTTCACTCAGGATTTAGCTGTCTATTATTGGTGTATAAGAATGCTTGTGATTTTTGCACATCTATTTTTTATCCTGAGACTTTGCTGAAGTTGCTTCTCTGCTTAAGGAGATTTTGGGCTGACATGACGGGATTCTCAAAATATACAATCATGTCATCTGAAAACAGAGACAATTTTACTTCCTCTCTCCTTATTTGAATACACTTTATTTCTTTCTCTTGACTTATTGCCCTGGCCAGAACTTTCAAAACTGTGTTGAACTGGAGTGGTGAGAGAGGGCATCCTTGTCTTGCACCGGCTTTCAAAAAGAATGCTTCCAGTTTTTGACCATTCAGTATGACATTGGCTGTGAGTTTGTCCTAAATAGCTCTTATTATTTTGATATGCATTCCATCAATATTTAGTTTATTGAGAGTTTTTAGCATGACAGGATGTTGAATTTTATTGAAGGCCTTTTCTGTATCTATTCAGATAATCATGTTGTTTTTGTCATTGGTTCTGTTTATGTGATGAATTATGTCTATTTATTTGTATATGCTGAACCAGCCTTGTATCCCAGGGATGAAGCCAATTTGACCGTGTTGGATAAGCTTTTTGATGTGCTGCTGGATTCAGTTTGCCAGTATTTTATTGAGGGTTTCCACATCGATATTCATCAGAGATATTGACCTGAAATTTTCTTTTTTTTGTTGTGTCTCTGCCAGGTTTTGTATCAGGAAGATGCTGGTCTCTTAAAATGAGTTAGGGAGGAGTCCCTCTTGTTCTATTGTTTGGAATAGTTTCAGAAGGAATGGTACCAGCTGCTCTTTGTAGCTCTGGTGTAATTTGGCTGTGGATCTGTCTTGTCCTGGGCTTTATTTTGTTGGTAGGCTATTCATTACTGCCTCAATTTCAAAACTTTTTATTGGTCTATTCAGGAATTCGACTTCTTCCTGGTTTAGTATTAAGAGGGTATATGTGTCTAGGAATTTATACATTTCTTCTAGATTTTTTAGTTTATTTGGGTAGAGGTGCTTTTAGTATTCTCTGATGGTACTTTATATCTCCGTGGGATCAGTGGTGATATCCCGTTTATCATTTTTTATTGTGTCTATTTTATTCTTCTCTCTTTTCGTCTTTATTAGTCTGCCTAGTGGGCTATTTTGTTAATCTTTTCAAAAAACCAGCTCTTGGATTCATTGATTTTTTTGAAGGATTTTCCGTGTTTCTATCTCCTTCTGTTGTGTTCTGATGGTAGTTATTTCTTGTCTTCTGCTAGCTTTTGAATATGTTTGCTCTTGCTTCTCTTTTAATCATGATGTTAGGGTGTTGATTTTTTATCTTTCCTGCTTTCTTCTGTGGGGATTTAATGCTATAAATTTCTCTCTAAACATTGTTTTAGCTGTGTCCCAGAGATTCTGGTACATTGTATCTTTGTTTTCATTAGTTTCATAGAACTTATTTATTTCTGCCTTAATTCCGTTATTTACCTAGTAGTCATTCAGGAGCAGGTTGTTCAGTTTCCATGTAGTTGTGTGGTTTTGAGTGAGTTTGTTAATCCTGAATTCCAATTTGATTGCACTGTGGTCTGAGAGATTGTTATTATTTCCATTATTTTGCCTTTGCTGAGGAGTGTTTTGATCAGTTATGTGGTCAATTTAGAATAAATGCAATGTGGTGCTGAGAAGAATATATATTCTGTTGAGTTGGGGTGGAGAGTTCTGTGGATATCTGTTAGGTCCACTTGGTCCAGAGCTGAGTTAAAGTCCTGAATATACTTATTAATTTTCTGTCTCATTGATCTGTCTAATATTGACAGTGGGGTGTTAAAATCTCCCTCTATTACTGTGAGGGAGTCTAAGTCTCTTTGGAGGTCTCCAAGGACTTGGTTTATGAATCTAGGTGCTCCTGTATTGGTGCGTTTATATTTAAGATAGCTCTTCTATTGCATTGATCACTTTACCATTGCATAATGCCCTTCTTTCTCCTTTTTGATCTTTGTTGGTTTAAAGTCTGTTTTGTCAGAGACTAGGATTACAACCCCTGCTTTTTTACATTTATTATTATTATTATTGTTATTGTTATTATTTTGCTTTCCATTTTCTTGGTAAATATTCCTCCATCCCTTTATTTTGAACCTATGTGTGTCTTTACACATGAGATGGGTCTCGTGACTACAGCACACTAATGGACCTAAACATTTTATCCGATTTGCCAGTCTGTATCTTTTAATTGGGGCATTTAGCCTATTTACATTTAAGGTTAATATTGTTATGTGTGAATTTGATCCTGTCATTATGATGCTAGCTGGTTATTTTGCCCATTAGTTCAGGGAGTTTCTTCATACTGTCAATGGTCTTTATAATTTGGTGTGTTTTTTGCAGTGGCTAGTACCGGTTTTTCCTTTCCCTATTTAGTGTTTCCTTCAGGAGCTCTTGTAAGGCAGGCCTGGTGGTGACAAAATCTCTCAGCGTTTGCTTGCCGGTAAAGTATTTTGTTTCTCCTTCACTTATAAAGCTTTGTTTAGCTTGACTGGATATTCTGGGTTGAAAATTATTTTCTTTAAGAATGTTGAATAGTGCCCCCAAAACCGCTTCTGGCTTGTAGGTTTCCTGCAGAGATATCTGCTGTTAGTCTGATGGGCTTCCCTTTGCGGGTAACCTGACCTTTCGCTCTGGCTGCCCTTAACATTTTTTTCTTCATTTCAACCTTGGTGAATCTGATGATTATAGGTCTTGGGGTTGCTCTTCTCATGGACTATGTTTGTGGTATTCTCTGTTTTTCCCTAATTTGAATGTTGGCCTCTCTTACTAGGTTGGGGAAGTTCTCCTGGATAATATCCTGTAGAGTGTTTTCCAACTTGGTTCCATTCGCCCTGTCACTTTCAGGTATACCAATCAAACATAGGTTGGTCTTTTCAAATAGTCCCATATTTCTTGGAGGTTTTGTTTGTATCTTTTCATTTTTTTTTCTCTAATCTTGTCTTCACATTTTATTTCATCAAGTTGATCTTCAGTCGCTGATATCCTTTATTTCACTTAATCGATTCAGCTATTGAGGAGTTTGTTACTACCCACCTTCTGAAGCCTACTTCTGCCAATTCATCAAAGTCATTCTCTGTCAAGTTTTATTCCCGAGATGGTGAGGAGTTGTGATCCTTTGGAGGAGAAGAGGTGTTCTGGTTTTTGGAATTTTCTTTTTATGCTTGTTTTTCCTCATCTTCCTGGATTTATCTGCCTGTGGTCTTTGATGTTGGTGATCTTCGGATGGGGTTTTTGTGTGGACGTCCTTTTTGTTGATGTTGATGCTATTCCTTTCTGTTTGTTAGTTTTCCTTTGAACAATCAGGCCCCTCTGCTGAAGATCTGTGGGAGTTTTACTGGAGGTCCACTCCAGACCCTCTGCTGGGTATCACCAGCAGAGGCTGCAGAACAGGTAAGACTGCTGCCAGTTTCTTCCTCTGGAAGCTTTGTCCCAGAGGTGCACCTGCCAGATGCCAGTCAGAGTTCTCCTGTATGAGGTGTCTGTCGATCCCTACTGGGAAGTGTCTCCCAGACAGGAAACACAGGGGTCAGAGACCCACTTGAGGAGACATTCAGTCGCTTTTCAGAACTTCAGCGCTGTGCTGGAGATCTGTTGCTCTCTTCAGAACCGGCAGGCAGGAACATTAAAGTCTGCTGAAGCTGTACCCCCAGGTGGTCTGTCCCAGGGAGATGGGAGTTTTATTTATAAGCCCATGACAGGTGCTGCTGCCTTTCTTTCAGAGATGCCCTGCCCAGAGAGGAGGAATTCAGCAAGGCAGTCTGGCTACAGTGGCTTTGCTGAGCTGCGGTGGGCTCTGACCAGTTCAAATTTCCCTGCGGCCTTGTTTGTACTGTGAGGGGAAAATCGGCTACTCAAGCCTTAGTAATGGTGGACGCCCCTCCCCCCACCAAGCTCAAGCATCCCAAGTCGACTTCAGACTGCTGTGCTGGCCATAAAAATTTCAAGCTAGTGGATGTTAGCTTGCTGTGCTTTGTGGAGATGGGATCCGCTGAGCTAGACCACTTGACTCCCTAACTTCATCCCTCTTTCCAGGGGAGTGAATGGTTCTTCATCACTGGCATTCCAGGTGCCACACTTAGCTCAGTGTCTACCCAAATGGCTGCCCAGTTTTGTGCTTGAAACGCAGGGCCCTGGTGGTGTAGGCACCTGAGGGAATCTCCTGGTCTACAGATTGCAAAGACCATGGGAAAAGCATAGTATCTGGGCCAGAGTGCACCATTCCTCATGGCACAGCCCCTCAGGTCTTCTCTTGGCTAGGGGTGGGAGTTCCCTGACCCCTTGCACTTCTCAGGTTGTGGTGATCCCCAACCTGCTTTGGCTCGCCTAATCAGGTTGTAGCCACTACCTAATCAGTCCCAGTGAGATGAGCCTGGTACTTCAGTTGGAAATGCAGAAATCACCTTCCTTCTGCACTGATCTCACTGGGAACTGCAGACCAGAGCTGTTTCTATTCAGCCATGTTGCCAGCCACCTTCATTCTGCCCTGTTTATATTTACTGGCGTTACGATTATGTATAGAGTTGATATGGATAGATAGATATCTTTGAATCATAAATGTCAAAGGTCCTTTAAGAATTGAATAATCCAACATTTTCATTTTACTGCTAAAGCTACTCTGCTGGAAGTCTATGGCAGTCTTTTAATCCTGTCCTTGAACCAGAAGTAAAAATGCATGAAAGAGGTGTTACATACCAGTACTCACAATATTGAGTGAGGTTCCTTCCAGGACATCTGTCCCCCATGAACATGGAGGGGTATATTTTTTGCCAGCATTCTGAAGCTCATGCATGGAATTTCAATATTTTTGTGTTTAAAATTTTCTTTTTTAAAAAATTTATTTATTATTATTATTATTTACATATTAGTGTTTTCCTAAATTTTAGAATATACTCTGCCCCTATCTTCATAGAATTTTAATCTGTGTGGTTAATATGAAATTGTTAATGAAAATTCAGAAAATCAAAAGCTTTTGCAAATATTATAGATGACACTAATCTCTATGTTCCTACGATAATGTATTCTTCTTCCTCTTATGGCTCCTGTAACATTTCATTACATGTCCAATTTCCTTTTAGAGTATAAGCAATCTTGATGACCAGGCTCATGTATTTGGTATCCTAAACATCTAACACATGTTGTATACAGCAAATAGTAAGGGCTGAGTGAATATTTTCAGAGTGAATACACACTTTGAAAACAAAAACTGAAAATGCAGTGCCATCTGTATTAAATAAATGTCGTACCAGATATAATACAAAGGTACATATATTTGAGATTTGTATTAAGTTTTTGTGCTTATTGAGTGCTGAGAGAAATTTGAAAGAATGGTTTATGCAGCTTTTAATGTGGTTCAAATGTATTTATTTAAAACCAGGAGACAAACAAAATAGTAAAACAGATTAAATCACTTTAATTGTGTATTCTCTCTTTTATTAGAAATATTATATAGTTTTTAGAAACATTGACTGGGACTTGTCTCTCCTATTTTACAAAATAAATAATATGTTTATCTAAAATATACAAAGGGTTTCAGTGAATTTTAATTTGTATAACACAATAGTGAGCATGGCCTTTAACAATAATTATATAATGGTCATGCGCTGCATAAGGACATTTTCACCAAGGATGACCACTTGTCCATGCTCTCATAAGATTATAATGAAGCTCTATGGTGAAGTAGGCTATATCATTGAGGTTTGTGTAAGTACACTCTGCAATGTTCACACAAGGATGAAATTGCCTAATGATGCATTTCTCAGAAAGTGTTCCCATGGTTAAATGACACATGACTATGCATATGCTAACTTTAATTTCTACCTCTTAAACAACTCCTGATTCATGTAAGCATGAAGTAATTTTTTCAGCAGCAGAGGTATATGTATGGTGAATGCAGCTCTAGGCATATGGTAATGTTCATCACATTGTAATTCCAAGTCTTCATATATTGAAATCATTGCTGTTACACAATGAAAGACAAATGCTTCAGTACTAAGAAGACAACAATTTATTTGACCCTGCATTTGGTTTTAAAATGAGAGGCTCTATTTAAATGATTACTAAACCAGACACTAGGACTGCCTAACGTATATGGGACCATCATGTACATGCTATAAACTCGAGACAGTGAAGAGCCTCAGTAGCATATCTTGACTCAAATCTTCTTTGGATCATTCCAGAAAAACTCATCCTTGGATGCCTTTTCATTCAAGGCAGCATAATAATTTGTGTACAGTTTGCATATATGAAAAGTGTATGTTCCCTTTAGCTTTGCCCCTTCTGCTTAAGGGCCATATTGACAAATGTGAAGACATATCTCTACAGAAATAAGCTAGAAGAACATTTCTCAGAATGTATTCTGCGTCATACCAGTTTGATCAGACTTCCCGTTTGCAAAATGAGAAAAGTATTCTGTGATAAAAATAGTTTAGGAAAATTGGTTAGACACGTTCCTTTGTCAGACTTTTTAGCTTTCAAATGCTATTGTGCATTTTATTCGCCTCCAGATGGGAGAAAGAGAATGCAGTATTCTCTAAATTTAATGATTACAAAATCTGTTTTTCAACATCTTATGAAAATAGAGTCATTAAAAATACTTAGAAAAATTTCATTTTTGTCAATGGAAGTGAACGCAATAATCTATTAATTGAGAAAACTGAGATGAGTTCAAAAGCTAAAGTCTTTGCAGAAAAAAAAATTTTGAATGAGAAACATAATTTTAGACTGCTGATATATTTAATGCCAGTTCAATACAATATGTCATTTTTCTCTATTCTGTATTTATCTTTTCTCCCAAAATTGGAACCCTCACTCCCAATAATATCACTGTATTTACTCATTTGTGCAGTCTTACAATACACACATGTGGTGTAATTTCTACTTCTGCACCCTGAAAAGATATGAAAGCAAAGAAACTCCAGTGAAAATAAGCACACCTTGCCACTATAACTTGGTTTCTAAATACTGTTCCCCATTAAAAGTAAAACATAAGTACTTGGATAAATGATGCATTCCAGGGCAAGTATAAAATAATTCTGGAATATCTTATTGTGACAGGAACTATTACAATCAATCAATAAGGAAGATTCAAGTTCAAATACACAAGAACAAGTTTGACAAATCTTCCACTGAGAAAACCTGGGAAGGTAAGTCTTCATAATAAACAAAGTTATGAATTATAACACGCTGAACATAAACAAATTTGTATGTCACTTGTGATGGCTAACTTCATGGGTCAACTTTACTGGTCACAGGGTGCCCACACATTTATTTGATCAAACACCATTTTTTATTATACTCTAAGTTCTGGGGTACAAGTGCACAGCATGCATGTTTGCTACATATATATACATGTTCCATGTTGGTTTGCTGCACCCATCAACTCTTCATTTACATTATGTATTTCTCTTAAGCCTATCCCTACTCCAGACTCCCATCCCCCAACAGGCCCCAGTGTATGATGTTCCCCTCCTGTGTCCATGTGTTCTCATTGTTCAACTCCCACTTATGAGTGAGAACATGCAGTGTTTGATTTTCGGGTCTATTTTTGTATGTGTGTGAGAATGTTTCTGTACAAGATGAACATTTAAATCAGTACACTAAGTAAATTAGCTTGTCGTCCGTATATGAGTGGGTTTCATGCAATCAATTGCAGACCCCAAGAGGACAAAAAGGGTGCCCCATTTTCCAAGGAGTAAGAGGAAGCTCCTGCCTGACTGCTTGAGCTGAATTTTTATTTATTTATTTATTTATTTATTTATTTATTTATTTATTTATTTATTCCTGGTCTTCAGCCTCAAACTGAAACATCAGTTCTTGAGTCTTGAGCCCGCCAGCTTTCAGATTGGAACCTACAGCATTAGCTCTTCTGGTTCTCAGGCCTTAGAACTCTGGAAAATACACATGCTAGTAGCAAAAAACAAGCATACAAATTCAGATAGAAAGAAAAGCTTTTCTGTACAGTAGAATATCAATTAATAAACGTAAAAATTACAATCTCTACAATTGTAGAAAAATTACCATTCTGCATACCTCATAATAAGAATAACCTCAGGCAAGAATGATGTTTATAGAGCAATTTTTCTACATTAATTATAACTTAATTCTTTTAAGTAAAATTATGAACAATAATTTATTATGCAGCCCATTCAAATAAGAAAGAATAAGTTTTTGTAGAAAAGTTTTATTGAAGTCTGGATGGAATGCTGGTGATTTTATTCCCCTGCTCCAAATATTCTAAATGTAAGAGTGCGACTTCAAATTTCTGGTTACAGTTTGCCCAGTTATTTAAATTGTGCAGCTTATTCTCCACTGCCGTCTCTAATCCTTGGAGTCATTAACTATTGTCTTAATGAATTCTGAGTACCACACGTTCTATCTCAATTTTCTTTTTTTTTTTTTTTGTATCATTTTAGCAAATTGCAGAGAATATCCAAGTATAAAATCGACTATTTTGCCTATACCCCATGACTTTTTTCTTTGTTATAGTTGTTTAGTTTACACATTTTATTGTTAATGATCTGATGAACAGTACTTTTATTCATTTTAATTATTTAAAAACAGTTGGCTATATTTGAGAAGTTGTTGAAAAGCAATTAGGAAATCTATAAGAAGTAATAGGAATCTGATAAGAAAACTTTCTAATAGCAGTCTTATGAATTTATTAATTTTTTCCACATTGACCATGTTTTTATAAGATTGACTAGAGGGATAATGTAACTTTTACATTCTAAGATACTTTATAATATTTAGCTGACTGTGTCCTCATTATACCTAATAACAGTGTAAGTTTCAATAGCTAAAGGCCCTTTTTTCATTTTTTATATCTCTTATTTTCTCTTAGCCTCTGTGAAGGTAGTGTAAGACCACTAGATAATTTTGACTTGAGATTTAAAACTAAACATTAGTTATAGAAATATACATTTATTTGGTAATTTTTGGAATATGATATATATGGAATGATATGATTTGAAACTTAATGGAGTTAGTTTCCTGTCTTAATGAACATGTGTCTTATCACTACTTAAAAACCTAACTTGAGACAACATTTGATGCTGCTGACGTGAAGTGACAAGTTTAAAAAACTAAAGAAAGAAACTGGAGTGCTTTCAGAATGGATGAATCTGATCACATGTTTTATTAAAATGGTTAGCTAATCCCTTGATTTACCAAATTTCTTTGCTTTTCTGAAATAGGAAAGTCAGACATCAAGGCATTTGAAAATGAACTCTCTAGAAACAGAACATATGTTATTAAAAACATCTACCTGGACAACTTCATTTTCTTATAAATAATAAGGTATAATTGTCCAAACTCTTACTGCTTTAAAGAAACCCTACATGGAAGAAGTATAGATGAAATTGATTAGTAAAGAAAGTATAAACATTTTCTGTGATCAGAGTGTGTATATTTAAAGTCAAAGGATATAAATGTAGTCTTTCATTAAAAATGGTGCAAATAATTCTGTTCCTCATGATTTAATAATCATAGCAAATGCTGTATGAGTTTACGTCCTTGTAATATGAATATTTCCATCTAACAAAAGAGATAGAAAAAAATTATGCCAGTTAGTTAGCTTGATAAGATATTGCAAGAACAAATTTGCTTTATTTTAAAAGGGCCTAAAGAAATCTTTTAAAAGGAAGAAATATAAATGATAATATCAAACCTCACTAAGGTGGAATTAGGGCGTGTTATCTGAATTGTTGAAAAATCAGAATCATTGGAAAATCATTTAAAAATAATCAGCTATTGGCCAGGTGCTGTGGCTCTTGCCTGTAATCCCAGCACTTTGGGAGGCTGAGGTGGGAGGATCACTTGAGGTCAGAAGTTCAAGTCCAGGCTAGCCAACGCGGCGAAACCCTGTCTGTACTAAAAATGTAGAAAATTATCTGGATATGGTGGCACATGACTGTGAGTGGCACATGCCTCTCAAGGCTGAGGCATGAGAATCACTTGAACCCAGGAGGCGGAGGTTGCAGTGAGCCAAGATTGTGCCAATGCACTTCAGCCTCAGTGACAGAGAAAGACCCCATCTCAAAAACAAATAATAATAATAATAATAATAATAATAATAATAATCAAGATAAAGATAATTAGCTGTTATCACAAAACATAAAGTATGAAGTAATTTTAAACAGTGCTGCTATATAGGTATATGTTAGTATGTCCAAATAAACATCTGGCCTACTTAATTGACTAAATAACAATTATGATTAGATTAGGCAAATCAAGTTCCTGAAAAGGGTAAATGATTAAATTTGCTTTAATTTATTTTTGCCTATGGAATGGCTAACCTAGAATTTGACACAGAAAAGAAACAAAATGAACATTTTCTATAAATTTAAGTGGTTGAATGAATAAGAATATTTGAGGAGCTTGTTCCTCTTGAATGCAGTATTTCACAAATCAGTTTTTATCCTTATGATAATTTTATTTTTATATAAAGCTAAACTTTTGTTCATATATTGATTTGGTAAGAAAATTACTGAGAGGTTTATCTTAGTGAAAATAAAACTGCAAAAACATACACTCAAAATAATTTAACACCACTCCTTGTGTTTAACACGATAGCTTTACATATTAAAATTTTATATAAAAATATTTATAGTAACACTGTAACAGAAAATTTAGAAAAAGAATCTGTGGCTACTCATTTGATTCATTCAAAATTGTCACCAAAAACCCTAGAGAAAAATCTATGAAGATAGCAACTATTAACTGGAGTGGAAAGGGAGGAATGAGGTTGCTATTTTATGCAGGATATTTCATTTGTAAGACTTCTTGATAAAGTGATATTTGAACAGAGACCTGAAGAAATTGGAGAGGCTAGTCATAAAGATATCATAAGGAAGCATTTTTAAGGCAGAAAGAACAGCAAGTACTAAGCCTGGACTGGAGCTGTGTGGTGCATTTGAGCAAATTTCAAGGAAGCTAGTGGCACCAGGCTAAGATGAGTAAGGAGAAAAGTGAAAAGAGATTAAGTCTAGAGGGTAGTAAGAGGTTATTTCAAGTAAAATTGCAGGCCATTTTAAGCATTTTGGATTTGTACCTAAAAGGGATAGGAAGCCCCCTCCTATCCACAGAGGACACATTCCAAGATCCCCAGTCGATGCCTGAAACTAGGGGTAGTATTGAACCTTTATTTTATATGTATACTCTACATATTTTTTTTCTTCTACACAATTTTGTGGATAGAAGATTTGTTTTCACCATATATCTTAGCGCCCACAGCATGCCTTTTTTTTTTTCTTTTCTTATTGAGATCTTTCCCCTTTTTCCTTACAGGAAGTGCTTTGGCATATCCAAATTATCAGCATCACTAATGTTGTACTTTGGGGCCATTATTAAGTAAAACAGTAAATTAAGGATTATTCGAACACAGCACTGCTATACTATAACAGTGGCTCTTGTGACTCATATGGCCATGTGACCAACAGATGGGTAGCCTATACAATGTGGATACTTGGGACAAAGTGTTGGTTTCTGTCCTGGGTGGAATGGACTGGGATGGTACAACATTTCGTCACACTACTCAGAAGGGACCATGATTTAAAGATTATGAGTGACTTATTTCTGAAATATTCCATTTAATACTTTGAGACCATGGTTAACAGTGGGTAACTGAAACCACTGAGGGCAAAATCTTGAATAAGGTGGGTGGAGGAGGCTACTGTGAAATGTTTCAAGGAGATGATTAAAATTAGCCGATTTGCATGCATCTCAAAAGACCACTCTCATGGGGGTGTGGAGACTAGAGGAGGCAAATTAAAAGTCTGTCAATCCAGATGTGTTACCATCAAGTTTGGATGTGCTAAAAAGTTGCCATAATCTTCATACTTTTAGGTAGACCCAACAAGATTTGCTGATTTATTGAATGGGAAGTTTGAATTAAAGGTAGGAGTCAGGGACAACTCCAAGTTGTTTAACATGAGCAACTAAATTGAAGGATGAAGTTATTTTTCACTAAGATGAGGAAGACTAAAGGAGATGCATGTCTGAGGAGATGGAAATCTAGAGTTTGAGGACAGCTTATGATGCCTATTAGACAACTAGGTAAATATGTTAAGTTGGCAGCTGGATGTAGAGTTCATGGAAAATATGTGAATTTGGGAGTTTTTATCATTTAGGTAGCATTTACTAGATAAAACTACCAAGGAAGAGAGTGAACTATAGAGAAACTACTCTAAGGACTGAGATCTAAGTATAAATTCCTATACTCTAAAAATATAATGCAGGATTAAATTACTTCATCAGATCTATCAAGTCCCATATTTGCAATGATTGAAAGTAAAGCTATATCTTTGAAAGGCAAGTAAAAGAATAGTTGCTTGCTTGCATTTCCTATGAATTGCTATTCATTTTATTTTTTAGAATTAGAAAGAAATGGAATACATTTTGGCTCCACAGAAAGAGAATAGCATGTATAGGGAGTCTGGATACTGCTTTAAAAGCTATATGCTATTTCTCAGGCCTGGCCATAGGCAATTACAAAGGCTTTACCTGGCAGGTCTCACAGGGGAAAGCTGCCCACTCCTCCCTAGACTTGGGGTACAGCCAGTACCTTGCAGCCTCTGAGGGAAGGGGAGTTGATATCAAGGACTCAGGCCCCTTTGGCTGGTCATACTCTTTCTCATATTTGTGGTCCTAGTCTCATAGCCTTTAATCTCAGGTTTCCCTTTCTGAGGCCTTCTCAGAGGTCTTTTTCAGGTGCCTCTGCATAGGCTTCCTTTTGAGGAGGAGGGGGAACACATGAAGGCACATTTTCTTATCCTTACTCAGACCCTGGACTTGTCCATTCCTTTCCCTTAACTCTCATACTTCTTCCCCAGCCGCAGGGTCTATACAACTTTTAGAGCCTTATATTCTTGGCTCCCTCAAAAAACAGATGACCCCCACGTCTTGGCTGATTCCCTAGTATGCCATTTCATGGAGGTGGGTAGGAAATGGAATAAACAGGGAGGGGGAGTTGATGTGTTTTTCCTGTTTAAGATGCTTGCATATACCATTGCAATAATTCATTAAAGGCTTAACTCTCACTTTTGGCTTGTTGCTTTAATTAGCTACTCCAACCCCTGGCAGCTCAGCTATTTCTCCCAGCTAAGCTCCTGATAGTGTAAATTATCCTTTTATATATTTTATCAGAACAGATTCAATATTTTTCTTTTTTACCAACCCTGTGTAACTTTAACTTATATTGAGGTGTTGTCCTGCATTTGACCTGGATTATGATTTTCTTAACATTTCTCCATACTCAGGTAGTTATTCTAAAAATTATGTAAGCATTTTTGTAGACAAGTGCTCTTCTGCCCGTTTGTTAATGCAGTCATATTCCCACTAGTGTTGTGGTCAGTAAATTAATGAATTAATAAATTAACAAATCTTATTTTATTTATTTATTTTTCTTTTTAAAAATTTATTTATTTATTTATTTTTTATTATTATTATACTTTAAGTTCTAGGGTACATGTGCATAATGTGCAGGTTTGTTACATATGTATACTTGTGCCATGTTGCTGTGCTGCACCCATCAACTCAGCACCCATCAACTCGACATTTACATCAGGTATAACTCTCAATGCAGTCCCTCCCCCCTCCCCCCTCCCCATGATAGGCCCCGGTGTGTGATGTTCCCCTTCCCAAGTCCAAGTGATCTCATTGTTCAGTTCCCACCTATGAGTGAGAACATGCGGTGTTTGGTTTTCTGTTCTTGTGATAGTTTGCTAAGAATGATGGTTTCCAGCTGCATCCATGTCCCTACAAAGGACACAAACTCATCCTTTTTTATGGCTGCATAGTATTCCATGGGGTATATGTGCCACATTTTCTTAATCCAGTCTGTCACTGATGGACATTTGGGTTGATTTCAAGTCTTTGCTATTGTGAATAGTGCCGCAATAAACATACGTGTGCATGTGTCTTTATAGCAGCATGATTTAGAATCCTTTGGGTATATACCCAGTAATGGGATGGCTGAGTTATATGGTACATCTAGTTCTAGATCCTTGAGGAATCACCATACTGTTTTCCATAATGGTTGAACTAGTTTACAATCCCACCAACAGTGTAAAAGTGTTCCTATTTCTCCACATCCTCTCCAGCACCTGTTGTTTCCTGACTTTTTAATGATTGCCATTCTAACTGGTGTGAGATGGTATCTCATTGTGGTTTTGATTTGCATTTCTCTGATGGCCAGTGATGATGAGCATTTTTTCATGTGTCTGTTGGCTGTTTGAATGTCTTCTTTTGGGAAGTGTCTGTTCATATCCTTTGCCCACTTTTTGATGGGGTTGTTTGTTTTTTTCTTGTAAATTTGTTTGAGTTCTTTGTAGGTTCTGGATATTAGCCCTTTGTCAGATGAGTAGATTGCAAAAATTTTCTCCCATTCTGTAGGTTGCCTGTTCACTCTGATGGTAGTTTCTTTTGCTGTGCAGAAGTTTTTTAGTTTAATTAGATCCCATTTGTCAATTTTGGCTTTTGCTGCCGTTGCTTTTGGTGTTTTAGACATGAAGTCTTTGCCCATGCCTATGTCCTGAATGGTACTATCTAGGTTTTCCTCTAGGGTTTTTATGGTATTAGGTCTAACATTTAAGTCTCTAATCCATCTTGAATTAACTTTCTTATATGGAGTAAGGAAAGGATCCAGTTTCAGCTTTCTACTTGTGGCTAGCCAATTTTCCCAGCACCATTTATTAAATAGGGAATCCTTTCCCCATTTCTTGTTTCTCTCAGGTTTGTCAAAGATCAGATGGCTATAGATGTGTGGTATTATTTCTGAGGACTGTGTTCTGTTCCATTGGTCTATATCTCTGTTTTGGTACCAGTACCATGCTGTTTTGGTTACTGGTAGTATAGTTTGAAGTCAGGTAGCGTGATGCCTCCAGCTTTGTTCTTTTGATTTAGGATTGTCTTGGAGATGCGGGCTCTTTTTTGGTTACATATGAACTTTAAAGCAGTTTTTTCCAATTCTGTGAAGAAACTCATTGGTAGCTTGATGGGGATGGCATTGAATCTATAAATTACCTTGGGCAGTATGGCCATTTTCACAATATTGATTCTTCCTATCCATGAGCATGGTATGTTCTTCCATTTGTTTGTGTCCTCTTTGATTTCACTGAGCAGTGATTTGTAGTTCTCCTTGAAGAGGTCCTTTACATCCCTTGTAAGTTGGATTCCTAGGTATTTTATTCTCTTTGAAGCAATTGTGAATGGAAGTTCATTCATGATTTGGCTCTCTGTTTGTCTGTTACTGGTGTATAAGAATGCTTGTGATTTTTTCTACTGTTAATTCTTCTGACAAGATTACTAAATAGTTATAGCCCAAGTGAATGAATGATAAGCCACAAACTAGGTGCTGTTGTTTGAATGTGTCCCCCAAAAAGCATGTGTTGGAAACTGAATGCCCAAACTCATGTTGAAAATTAATTGCTATTTTAACAGTATTAAGAGGTGGGAGCTTTAAGAGGCGATTAGGCCATGAGGGATCTGTCCTCATGAGTGGATTAATGATCTTACTGCAATAATAGGTTCCTTATAATAGGTGAGGTTTGGTCCCCTTTTCTCTCTCTCTCTCTCCCCTTCTCTTTGTCTTTATGGGTGATGCAGCAAGAAGGACCTTGCCAGATGCTGCCCACTCAGTCTTGAACTTCAGAGCCTCCAAAACTGTAAGCCAATAAATTTATAGTCATTGTAATTATCCAGCCTGAGTATTTATCCTGGTGGTATTTTGTTACAGCAGTATGAAACAAACTAAGACAGCTGGTATTTGTGTTATGCCATTCTTGCATTGCTATAAAGAAATATCCGGGACTGCAATATTTATAAACAAAGGCTGTATAGGAAACATAATGTCCGCATCTGCTTGACTTCTGGGGCATCCTCAGGAATCTTACAAGCATGGTGGAAGGTGAAACAGGAACAAGCATGTCACATGACAAAAGCAAGAGCAAGAACAGGGGAAGGTGTCACACTTTACAACAACTAGATCTTGTGAGAATCCACTCACTATTGCAAGGGCAGAATCAAGGGGATATTGCTAAACCATTGATGAGAAATCCACCCCCATGATCCAGTCACTTCCCATCAGGCCCCACCTCCAATACCTGAGATTACAATTCAGCATGAACATTGGGCAGGGACAAACATCCAAACTATATCAGTGTTATAACTACAAATTACTCAAATATAACATCAATTAAGTATTTTTTTCAGACTTATTTTTACTGCTTGTTCAGTACAAAAATTGGCAAACAGTTTAATCTACATTAAAATCTACATTAAAATCTATCTATTAATATTGTTCTAAGCTTTTCTTAAGAGGATAAAATACTGAAATTTACTCAAAGGCAATTTTGATTTGAATCTAAATACATAAAAAATATTATTTATACACTGTTATTACAAATAAAATGTGTCTACTAAGATTACTTAGCTTTTATATAGCAGCTTATATTGCATAATAATTTTAAGATTACTCAAATATTATTCTGTTAATTATTATTATTAATTTTTTGGACAGAGTCTCACTCTGCGTCCAGGTTAGAATGCAGTGACAAGATCCCAGCTCACTGAAACCTCTGCTTCCTGGGTTCAAGTGATTCTCCTGCCTCGGCCTCCTAAGTAGCTGAGATTATAAGCACATGCCACCACGCCTGGCTAATTTTTGTATTTTTAGTAGAGGCAGGGTTTTACCATGTTGGTCACACTGGTCTTGAACTGACCTCAGGTGATCCACCCACCTTGGACTCCCATCAAATATTATTCTTAATTATATTTTTTAATATTGTTATTAGGAGTCAAAGGACATAAATATCTTAAACATGACAAGTAAAGTTCACTGAAATTTATGTAAAGGAAATTAAATGGGAATTATTTTCAAAATCTGGTTCTATTTTCTACTCTGCAATTTGATAGCTGGCTATTTTTATTAACGTCACTAAACCACTGAGTCCCAAGTTCTTCATCTCTAAAGTTAACTTAATTGCCACATTATTATGGGAATCAATTAGCATATATAGTTTTAAATGACTTATGTAGTGTGCTGTGTAACTGAATCTTGCAATATTAGTTTTATTACAATGTTACATTTGTTAACCTTTTGGTGGAATATATTGGGTTTACCATGTCACTAGAGGAGGCCTATACTTAGGGAAGTTTGACACCTTCCCTCCCATCTTTCAGTGCTTTCAGTGTCTTTGTCCCTTTATTTCCTGGGTGTTTACCAGGCTTACTGGCCTCATATTTCTCTATTCAAAGGTCCTTTTTTTTTTTTTTTCCCTTGTGGACCCAGGCACTTCTCTTACCAGAAATCATCTCTCTCTCTCTTCACATCTACAGGACTAGGTGTCTGAACTGGCCAAAGGGAGAGTTCACTAATCAAAGAGGAATGGTGTTGTGGCAGAGTGAGCTCTGGAATTAGATTTATAAAGGTCAAATCCTTGGCACTACTTTACTACTTCTTTAAATTTCAAACAATAATTAGTTCTTATTGCCTTACCTGTGCAATGGAGCTAGTGATACTTTTGGCCTATCTCTTAACGCTATTAAGATTATAATGGAATAAGATCCCTAATGTACCTTGTAAACAGTAAGACACACAAAAAGTAAGTAGTTACTATTTTTCAGATGAACTCATTTATTTTAGCAGAAGGAAAGCACAAAGATGCCCTAGAAAACTCCCATTGTTATAAAGAGGTATATAAGTGCTAAACAGAGGCCTTCAAAAGACAAGATCTCTCTCCTGTTACTAAATCTATGGAATAACATAGAAAGCAGCCTGCTGAAAAAGACAAATTTAGTTGGGGAAAGGATATATTAATAACATTTATTGGAAAACTTGATATAGTCTGAGTTTGGTGGCTCATGCCTGTCATCCCAGCATATTTGGAGGTCCAGGTGGGGGAATATTTTTGCATATAAAATATAATCTTGAAAATCTTAAACCCAGGAGTTTGAGACTAACCTGGGCAACACAGTGACACTTCACCTCTTAAAAAAGGGAGAAAGAGAGAGAGAGAGAGAGAGAGAGAGACAGAGAGAGAGAGAGAGACAGAGAGAGAGAAAGAAAAACTGATTATCTCCAACTTTTATTTTAAAAGCTATGCAAGGTATAGATGGAAATAGTGGTCACTAATTTAGTTTACAACATATTTCCAGTTATTAAGAGTTCATTTTTCCACAGTTGATATAGTGACAAGCAACATTTGAATGGTTGCTACTCTGCCAGTGTATCTTCCTAAGTAGTGACAATGAACAGGGTTCATAGGCAATGGAAGTGAGAAATAAACAGTTCTTGCTCAAATTTTGGAGTCGATTGTTGGCACTACATAGTCTGTCTATCCTTAATAGCACAATGCAATTTTACAATGAAAATAGTGAGTTCCAGATCAAATATATTACTTATTAAAGTTTATGCAGCTTTTGTATAATAGACATTGGCTACAAACCTAGATACATTTAATTCTAAAGACTAATCTCTATTTGCTATGATGCTAGCTCTCACAGTGTGATTGAAACTTGGAGGCCAACCTCAGTTGATCTCTGATGGCTGAGTTGATGCCCCTCCTGAGAAGAGATCTTAGAGAAAGTCCTTGACAAGGGTAAGGACATTGCCCAGAAAAGCCTTAGGAGGGACAAGCTAGGATAAGAAAAAGGAAAAACAGACTTGAAGACAAAGCAACTATTTATTCTGTGAAATGAAACTAGTAAACAGTAGCCAGTTGACTTCCATTTTTGTAAGATCCAAATTCATGAATTTATGCAGTAGTAAGGACTACCATGTTCCAGAAACTCTTCTGTGGAAAACAATGATAAGTAACTTACATAATGACAGGTAACTCATATGAATGAACAAAAGTTTTTGCCCTTGGGAAACCTACGTTTTGACAGGATTCAGAATTGATACAATGTATATGGGAATGCTTTATATATTCTAAAATAGAATTATTGCATAGTATAGGTAATACTTTAAAGACAAAGGGATTGTTTGCCATGAGAAGATTTCTAAGAAAATATATTCATAACACGAATATTTGGGGAACAAAGAAAACAATAAGAAACCACATTAGATAACATTAATTGAATGTGTACCATAAATTCTTAAAATCTTGCTATAAGTACTAGCATTTGACAGATTTCTAGCTGGAAAACATATTTTCACAGCAAAAACACTCTGTATGGTAACATAGTTATTTTAACATAGTAACATGGATGCCTGTGTCCAAGGTGCTGAAATGTATTTGATTTTTGACTAATTTGAACAATTCGTATCATTAATTTTTCTCACTATGCAATTTAAATATTTTCTGTGATGCACTATTTAGGAAAGTAAGACTTTATGAATGATTTTTCTAATGATAGCATTGTTTATCAAGAGCATTTAATGAATGATATGCCACAATAGGTTGTTTCTTGCTGTGAATGTCTAGAAACACCAGGTATTATAAAATGAATAATGTTTTTGCCTTTTAGCCCCACATATTTTACACCTGAACGCACTAAGTAATATTTAAAATACACAAGTTTTATTTTGAGATATTTATTAACAATTATTTCATTTGATGTATATTATGTACATCTTATGTACATAATCTTATGTAATATGATTACTACATTAGCAGGTGCTTCTTCAGTTCCAATTCCTCTTCTACATGTTCTACTGGGTTTGGGAAACCTCTATATAAATATATCAGTACTCCAAAAATTAAAATAAACTCAACAAGTCTCATCATGTTATCTCTAAAATTTGCCCTGGTTGGTCTCAAACTCCTGGGTTTAAGACTTGCAAGATTATTTCTTACATGCAAAAGCATTCTCTCACCTCAACCTCCCAAAGTGCTGGGATTACAGACTTGAACCATTGAACCCATCTTGTATCACAGGTTTTCAATAAATGGTAACTATATCTTTTTTCCAACTAAAGTTACCTTGCTCAGCAGCCTGTTTTCTAGCAATAAACATCTTCCAGGTAACTCAAAGAGCAGAGAGAATCATAAAAGAAGGAGGAATTGGTCTCAGCCATGAGCAATTGAGGCTTAGTCTTTACAAAACCTTTGATAAATATATAGGATACTGCCCATAATTTTCCACCTGAGAGATACCACAGAAAGAACCGTAGATTCATCACTTCCCTTTCCTCATTGGTTGAGAGTTTACATTTTTAACTACTGGCACTTCCAGGTAGCAACTTTGTGCATGCTAATCAGGCTGCCATCTGACTGTTTCTCTCACCATTGTACCAGAGCAGAAAGCAAATGATGGAAGTTACAGCATCGAGTTGAGAAACTGTCATCTTGAGGGAATTCCAAGTCTGCACACAAGTATTTCTTGACTCTAGGACTAGAATGAGTGGCCTCGAGTAAATGAAGTCAGCCTCAAGACATGTTGGTCCACCAGATAAACTGTTAAAGAAAGAGAATATTTAAAGTTCCAGAGTGGGAAAGAACTGGGAACAATTTAAAGGAGTTAAAGAAAGCCAGTTGACCTGGAGACCAGCAGAGGGAGATGAAGGTGGAATATCAGGAGAAACGTAAAGGATAATTATATGACATAGTTTTGTATTCTGTTATCAATCAAAGCAGATTTAAGTATTTGAAATGTGCTACACAAGGGATGGGTTTTTTTCCTGAACCATGATCTTGTATTTTCAGTACCCATTGCTGAATGTATAATTTTCTGTCTGTTTCCCAATTTGGAGTCTTGAAAGTGAGGATTAGACTGCCAAGATTATTTTTTAACACCCAAAAAATATCATTTTAGATTATAGGGTATTCAAAAGAATAGCTGCCCTTGGATCAGGAAGTCATTTATGATTTGCAATCAACTGTATTTAAACAAGTCCAAGGGACACAGGTGCCATGATTGACATCTCTAATGTAGATGGTGTAGGGAATTTCTGAATTATATTAACCCACTATATAATAGGGAAATATGTTCCAAGACATTCTTATTCAGCCTGCTTTGGAATGCAGAGAAGCATTTCTTTCACTAATAAACTATCAGTGGCATCTACATGATCTATAGACAAAAAGGAGGCTTGAGTGTTCTATCACTGAATGTGAAGAAATGGAAAAGAAATAGCACTGGAATTTAGAAGCTAAGTAATAATCTATGTTATTTGCTAAACCTTTAGTTCAGGAATCTTACTGAATTTTATATGCGAAAACCATACTAATGCACAACTCACATCTCCCACCATGGAAAGCATAGTTGACCAGTAACCCACACTGCTGCCTCTCTGAATCTACTATAGTATTTGTACTGAGGATGCTTTTCTTTCAAGTTGTACCCAGCCAGTGAATGAGCGTGATGAGCATCACAATTCCAAGACATTTCTAGGAGACCAAGTACTCTTCTCACAGGTGAATTGGCTTGAGGACTCCTCATTGGCCTGACCAAATGTTTCTTGGAGCTGTGCTATAGTCACAGAATCCTCCTACCCAATTCTTTCTTTATTTCCCTCACAGGTGTTAGACATGCATCACAGTCTGAGGCTCTTCCTGTCTTCTCTGGCTGTTTCTTTCATCCTTCTCTGGCATTCCTCCTAATGAATCTCTCACATATCTCTTTTCATGTTGGATTCATCTTCTTGAAGAAACCAACTATCATAAGATACATATTTCCCTGTATTTCACTGCTACATATGCACCAAGGAAGGAATTCCTTTACAAGATGAGCTTCTTGTATTTACTTCAAAGAGGACACATAAAAAGGATGAATAAAACATACCTATTGTTTGGAACTCAGTAATATAAATAAAAAATATATTTATTATGTGGTGAGAAAAGATCATCTAGTTATTCTCAATAATATCAACTGTATTTTAAATGCTTTGGTGGCTCTTAGTTTTGAAAGTTGGATCTTAAGAGTCCAAGTGTTTCTAGTCTAATTCTTAGGGCTGGAAGATGTCATGCCGTCTCTGAGAAAAGTAACTGAAAAAGTAATAAATAGCAGATGGTATTGGAAGGACTTTTGATTCAGATTTTCAAAATGAGATTCAAAATACTTGGACTGCATCCAAATGTGAGAGAACTGGGAATCGAGAACTGGAGTCATAGATTTAATGTGATTGAATAGAGTAAATGGATGGTGCTCTGTTTGGCTTTAACCAAACATTTTTTTCATGGTTTTTATAAGAATACTAAGTGTAATATATATACAATGAACATTATTAATAGAAGCACAGTTCAGAGTTTCACAAACCAAATAAGGAAAACAAAAAGCATTTTATAATTTGAAATTAAACTACCCTTGTGTAAATGTCCACTGAAATTCAATGTTGAACATTTAGTGAAGATGCTTTATAGTTATTTATAAGCATTGAAAGTTAGAAGAATAATAGAATAATCCAGAGAGGCAAAAGGAAAGAAGCTGAGTCCAAAGTTTTCCCATGTTTCCTTGATTTTGGTGGCTTCTGACCACTAAAATCAATGCCAAAGAAATCATAATTAGATTTCAACATATTTGAATAGGAACAAAAACAGTAGCCAGATTCCTCAAGAACTTTGTGATTATCCTAAACATGTTAATTATTTCCATTTTTCAATTTATTAGAAAATTTGAAATTTGTTAAAATTGCTCTTGATTTTTATGACTGTTTAAAGCATTAGTTCATTAATAGCTGTTCTCATTAATGCTGAGGGCAATTTGGCTTCAATATATTATTTTGCTAATGTATTTTGAGATAATAGTAGGTTTATGGCATTTCAATAATTTGGAAATAAAATATTATTCTAAAACAATATCACTTAGAAAATGATTCCATTATGTTTATTACATCTCAAATACACAGCCACAGTTCGTAATGTTTCTGTAAATTGCTTCTTGTTTTTTTGTTTTGTTTTGTTTTAATGCAAGTAACCACATTTCTCTTACTATTCTCCATATCAAACCATAAAAGAAGGACGTCTGCACACATACAGTTTGCCATTCATACATGTGCATGCACACACACACTACTTAATTTGAGGTAAATATAAAATGAAAAAATATATGATTTGGAGCAAAGACCATGGGTATTGTTTTTGCCACCAGCTTCATCTAAATTCAAATCTCACTCTGCCATTTACCAGCAATATGACCTGAAACATGCAACTCTAGTATTAAGACCTTCAGTACTACTGGAATTAAATGAAATCATGTATCAAGCATTGTCATTATTCAATCCCATGTTGACAATGAGTTTTCTCTTTGACCTGGTTCTATTTCCTACCTTCACCTTCATCTCCAGCCAGGAATTTTTCAAATAATAGAATTCAATAAAAACAGCTCATATACTTTTCCAGATGGCCATGAACAACATATACTGTATGAAACTTTCTTGTGGGAAAGAAAATTAAAGAGAAAGCTTGTATAAGCTTAGATATTCAAATTGAAATGAATTTTTATGAATTGCAAAAACTAATATTTATTGAAAACCTTTAGTACATGTTTCTTCAATATATTACTTGATTTGAAATGTCTTCAATAATGGTAAATTTGCCTGAAAGAAATAATTAATAAATTATTCTTTTTGAACTTTTTTCCTTGAAATATTAGAAATAGATTTGTATATGAACACATTTATTACCATGATATTTTTTTGAAGTCTTGAGCTAACTTAAATTGTCACTGTATGAGATGTCATACTAAATATTCAGCCTACAGAAATGAAAATCTAGCATCAGGAAAATGCTGTCTGAAGCTATATCTGCGTGATCTCTGTGAGGTATTGCCGATCACACTCTTGGACTGCCATTTCAGAAGATACTGGTAACATGTCTCTGTAGTATTCTCTGTCAGCCATGGATGTATGTTTGCTGAATTTTGTTTGATTGAGTTGTCTATAAGAATGTGTTGCTTCTACACACTAATGCAACAGAGTTACAGTTTTCTTTGTTCTATTTATTTTCATAATTTAAAATAAATTTTCTGTGAAAGATGAATAGTTTTAAACTATATTTCAATTATGTCCATTGAAATATTGAAATTATTCACTGTTTAATTTCTCTGGCTTCAGTGCCTTTTTCCCTTAATTCACATTGCTCTTGTTTTGTAGCTAATACTTTCATGTCAATCTCAGATATTCCATACTGCCTCGTTACCATCGTGTAATTGTAGAAAGTATTCCCAGATGCTTTAAGTAGTTCTCTAGCTGATGTTTTATCTTCCCTACATTTCCAACTTTTGTTACATGAATGTTGTTCTTTATTTTCACTTCATTTGCCAGTGTTTCTTGTTTGTGTTTTTGTTTTCTATTTTACTTTTAAAATTGCTTACCTGCGAACAGAGAGAAAAAAACAAAGTGTTTATCCTACTCTCTTAGATATAGTCCTTCAGCACTACGTTTCTGACACCAGATGTGTGGCAGTATTTTTCCACACTCCAGACAATTCTCCGGCAGACATCAGCTGGGTGTCTCTAATTTGATTCAATTCTAACACTAACTGCCTATAGATAGAGTAGGATCCCACAAATTAAGGGCTCAGTCCCACAAGACTGCCCCCAATGTCTGACACCAGTCACAAGAAATAGTGGGATGTCACCTATGCTTCTGACCTACCAGCCATAATCTGAGATCCCATTGCCCTTTTCTTGGATTTGATTAATTTGCTAGAGTGGCTCACAGAACTCAGTAACATTTACTTACATTTACTGATTTATTAATAAACGATACAGATGAACAATAAAAGCTCTAAGTTTATAATCATGGCTTGGTCTTTCTAGGAATGAGCACTCATCCAGGAGCACATCAAGAGTCGCTCCATTAGATAAAAAGATGCACCTATCACCGAGGAAATTCCAAGTGATTTAAGAGCTCTGTATCTGATTCTTCTATCACTCAGGAAATTATAAAGGTCTTAGGAGCTCTGTGTCAAGAACCAGTTCAGATATCAAATATTAGAACAAAAGATTCTCCTGGAACCCCTAACTTTCAAGAAATCCAAGCGTTGTAGAAGTTATGTGCTAAGGACTCTGGGGAGAGATCTAATATTTATATTTATTATTTGTTGCCTGTATTTGTCAAATCGACTCATATTTTGTTTATAAATATATAATGTTCTGTCTTTATCTGTATTATTTTTCTATTTTCCATTGTTTATGTTCATTTTATTATTTTATTGAATTATTATTCAATCCATGTCCTTTCTTTCTAGTTGATAATGATAGTATTAAATATTGTTCATTTGCATGATGAAATACAGCTTTCATTCCATTATTGTAAAAATAATTTTCCTAACATTCGTTACATATATATGTCTGTGTGTATATGTATGTGATATTTAACCAGTATAATTATGACTTTTAGTTTTCTCTGGAACCTTTATTTCAATGACATTTTTATATAATAATTATTAATTGCTTCTTATGCGGTAGCTATTTTGAACCCTGGTTTTATTTATGAAGTCAATATGGAGGACAGGCATGTATATATATGTGAAATATATAAATGTGTGTTTATTTATAAAAGTTACTGCCTATAATAAGTGCTCTAATGTGAATAAATGGGGCTCAATGTGGGGGGGTTCCCACATTTATGGGGTACACAAATGATGCTTCCATTGGAGTACAGTTAGGCTTGGATTGAAAAGATAAGAAGGGGCCTAGAAATCATAAGGGAAAGAATAGTCTAGGCTAAAACACCTTAGGGGTGTGAACACCTTACGGCTTAGAAATCATAGGGAAAGAACAGTTTAGGCTGAATTAACAGGTCCTTAGCTGTGAACACCTTAGGGTCTTTAAAATGGCACTAGACAAACTTCTAGATGTTGGCAAGGTCAGATATTGCAGAGCCTTCTAGGAAATAAGTGCCTGATTTAATTTATATTAAAAACAAAAACAGAAAATGGCTCAAGCTGCTCTGTGGAAAATTGATTGCAGTGAACACGAGTGGAAGTAGAAAAACCAGAATATTGAGCCAATTTAGTAATTCGGGATAAATCATGAAAATGGTATTCCCTATTTTGGAGCAGTACGGCTAGAGAAAAATGAATTATGGAGGTAGAAACAACAGATATACAGTATATGTGTATGTTTTTTCCCAGAATCTTGAAATAAATTTTCATGTCAATGCCATTAGTTAGAATAAATGACACTAGTTAGAAATGCATATTCCTTTCAAATTGCTACCATATTTACCAGTCTACCAGCCTCAAATAGGCTGATTTAGAAATTATACATTTAGGTAACCTATTTGGCTTAGAAGCCATTTAAGAAAATGAATATATATATTCACGCATTCATGAAGCCTACATTCATTCAGCATAATTGGAGGGATAATATATATAAATATATAGGTTATAGCATTAATATTACTAAGGAATCCTGGCTCCATCACTTGGAGTTTCTTAACTTCTAATGAACAGAAGTTGTAGCAGTTACTATTACTGTTTAACAAAGTACACCATAACTTATGGCATGAAGCAATAACATTAACAGACTCAGTTTTTGTAGATCAAGAATTTAGATATAGCACAGTAGGGGAGGTGGGATGGTTTATCCTGATTATACCTTGCCTGGGGCATCAGCAGGGAAGATTAGAAATCTAGAGGTGATTCAGTACCTGACAGCAGGAGTTTTCTGGGGTCATCTTTACTCACATGTGGAGTAGTTGATTCTGGTTGTCAACTGAGACCTTTGATGGCCTAATGGCTAGAAAACCTATGCACTACCTCTCTCATGTGATTTCTGAGTATGGGCTATTTTGGGCTCCTTCACAGTATGCTGGCTTGTTTGCTGAACCAGGTACCTCAAGAGAATCAAGCAAATGTGTTATCTTTTATGATCTAACACTGCAATACTCATAACATTACTTCTACCAGAGTCCCAAGTCTACCAGGATTATAAGGAAATAACAGGTCTGACCTCTTAATGGAAGTTAGGTCAAAGTTGCATCATAAGAACGCATGCATTGGGGAATATTTTTGGAACCATTTCTGGAAAATACAACTTACCATGCATGTAGTTTTAGTAAATAATGGAATTCTGGACATATGATAGACTTTACCTAACTTTCAAAAAGCCAGAAACATCTTTACTTCGTTGAATATATCATTTTAGTTTAGATGTTACTTTGATTTTCATCTTGATAGTTTAAGGAATGCAGGTCATGGTTGAAAACTACATCATTTAAAGACCATTAAGAAACATACACTTTGCAGAAAAGTAGAGAAAGCATTTCAGTTTCTTATTAGCTTTTCCTATGATGAATCACATAATGAATCAGCTTTACACTAGGAAGTCAGCATGGCTCAATAAACCAATCAATGAACTAAGGCTTGAGCATATGGTAAATATACCCTACTCTCCCCAAGATATTTTAAGCCTCATCAAAACAGTCCAAACCAGATGCACGTCTATTTTTTGTTGTTGTTGCAACTGTAAAATCCATACCAGAAATGATTTTTAACCCTATAAAAGTTCTTAAAATATATTCACATCCATTCTTGAATGTTTGCTTTCCTAACTTTTCAGCTTATCAATTAGAATATATTGGATTTAGCTCAAGAAAAAGTGAGAAAACCTGTAGTACAATTGGCTTTTCATGATATTTACTGGCAAAGGTTAAGAGAATGCTAAAAGTATTGAATTATGACCCACATGTATATTGATACCAGTACATTCTTCTTCTAACATACACTCAGTGTAATAGAATATGGAAGAGAAAGGTTATAAGAAGCACATTAAACTAGCCATGGCTGTCAGTTAATAATACTTTGCTGCAGACAAGTCACCTCACTAAGTGCTTATCTCCATTTACTTCCTTTAACGTTCAGAGTAAGCCTATACAGTATCTTAAATGAACAGAGTTTTGTGTTTTTGTGTGTGTGTGTGTGTGTGTGTGTGTGTGTTTTATTCTATCCATGAAGACAAGAAATTCTGGGATACACAGCCTAAAGCACATATGGAAATTTAGAAGTAGATAAATAACCTTTCTGTACATTCACTTTTGCATCTCCAAGGTTTGTTTCTGAATAACAGAGAAGAGGAAGACCAAACCTGAAATTCCAAGGATTGATGTTACACACCAGCCTAGTATATTCCTTAAGAAGCAAGAAAAAAAAAAAAAAAGGGGGGGGGGGTCTGTCTTTAACAGAAAGACCACGCAGACACTTTCTAATATCTTGTTCATTAGACCTGGGTCATATGATCACTTTTAGACTATATACAAATGTTTGGTACAATACTTTTTCTTCCTTTGCCTCTGTAGTAGAGAAAAGCTAGGGACTGTGTATATGTTAGCACCTCGCAGTGTCTGCTGCACATCCTCTATAATCAGGGCTTTTATTTTTATCCACATTTTACAGTTGAGAAGAGTGTGGCTTGGAGAGCTTAAGTAGTTTTCCCAGAGCTATATTGTCACTTACTAATGGAGTTGGACTAGAAACTGGGCTTGTGAATTTAGAGTCACATTTTCAATGGGTACACAGTATTGCTTGTTACTACTGTTGTGGATCCAAAAGTCATCATTACAAGAAAAAGGGTTGAAAAGTGCATTTCATGCAAATGGATACCAAAAGAGAACAGGAGTAGGTATCCTTATTTCAGACAAAAAAAAAAACTTTAAGGCAACAGCAGTTAAAAGAGAAAAAGAGTGACATTATACAATGGTAAAATGTCTTGGCCAACAGGAAAATATCACAATTCTAAACATATATGTACCTAACGCTGGCACTCCCAAATTTATAAACCAATTACTAATAGACCTAAGAAATGAGATAGTAACACAATAATAGAGGTGTCTTCAGTACTCCGTTGGCAGTACAAGACAGTTCATCAAGACAGGAACTCAACAAAGAAACAATGAATTTATAGTACACCTTGGAACAGATGGACTTAACGGATTTATACAGAACATTTCATCCAACAACCGCAGAGCACACATTCTATTCAACAGTGCATGGAACGTTCTCCAAGGTAGGCTATATGATAGGTCACAAAATGAGCCTCAAAAATGTTAAGAAAATCAAAATTACATCCAGCGCTCTCTCTGACTACAGTGGAATAAAACTGGAAATCAACTCTAAAAGAAAACTTTAAAACCATGCAAAGACCTGGAAATTAAATAACTTGCTTCCGAATAGCATTGGGTGAAAAATGAACTCGAGAAAGAAATTTAAAAGTTCTTCAAACTGAATGACAATAATGACACAACCTACTAAAACTTCTGAGGCCAGGCACAGTGGCTCACACCTGTAATCCCAGCCCTTTGGAGGCCGAGGCAGGTGGACAACCTGAGGTCGAGAGTTCAAGACCAGCCTGGCCAATATGGTGAAACTCAGTCTCTAATAAAAATACAAAAAAGTAGCCTGGTATGGTGGCAGATATCTGTAATCCCAGCTAGTTGGGAGGCTGAGGCAGGAGAATCGCTTGAACCCGGGAAGTGGAGATTGCAGTGAGCCAAGATCACACCATTGCACTCCAGCCTGGACAGAACAGAGTGAGACTGCATCTCAAGAAAATAAATAAAAACAAACAAACAAACAACAACAACAAAAAACTTCTGGGATACAGCAAAGCTAGTGCTAAGAGGAAAGTTCTTAGCCCTACACACGTATATAACAAAGACTGAAAGAGCACAAACTGACATTCTAAGGTCACACCTCAAGGAACTAGAGAAGCAAGAACAAACCAAACCCAAACAAAGCAGAATAAAGGAAATAACCAAGATCCAAGCAGAACTAAATGAAATTGAAACAAAAAGAATTACACAAGATAAATGAAACAAAAAGTTGGTTCTTTGAAAAGAGAAATAAAATTGATAGACCATTAACAAGATTACCCAAGAAAAGAGAGAAAATGCAAATAACCTCGCTAAGAAACGAAACAGGAAATATTACACTGACACCACTGAAATACAAAACATCATTTAAAGCTAGTATGAACACCTTTATGCACATAAACTAGAAAACCTAGAAGAGATGGATAAATTCTTGGGAAAATACAACCCTCCTAGCTTAAATCAGGAAGAGTTAGATACCCTAAACAGATCAATAACAAACAGCAAGATTGAAATGGTAATTTAAAAATTAGCAACAAAAAAAGTCCAGGACTATACGGATTCACAGCAGAATTCTACCAGACTTTCAAAGAAGAGCTGGTACCAATCCTTTTGACACTATTCCACAAGACAGAGAAAGAAGGAATCCTCCCTAATTTATTCTATGAAGCCAGCATCACTTTATTACCAAAACCAGGGAAGGACAGAACGAATGAACGAACGAACGGAAGGAAGGAAGGAAGGAAGGAAAGGAAGGAAAGGAAAGGAAAGGAAAGGAAAGGAAAGGAAAGGAAAGGAAAGGAAAGGAAAGGAAAGGAAAGGAAAGGAAAGGAAAGGAAAGGAAAGGAAAGGAAAGGAAAGGAAAGGAAAATTACAGACCAATTAATATTCTTGATGAACATAGATGCTAACATCCTTAACAAAATACTAGTTAACCAACCAAATCCAACAACATATCAAAAAGATAACCCACTACAATCAAGTGGGTTTCATACCAGGGATGCAGGGAGGGTTTAACACACACAAATCAGTAAATGTGATACGCCACGTAAACAGAATTTAAAACAAAAATCACATGATCATCTTGATAGATAAAGAAAAAGCGTTAGAGAAAATCAAGCATCTTTTATGATTAAAACTCTCAGCAAAATCAGCATACAAGGGACATACCCTAATGTAATAAAAACCATCTATGACAAAGCAACAGCCAGCAAAATACTGAATGGGGAAAAGTTGAAAGCTTTCCCTCTGAAAACTGGAACAAGACAGGATGCCCACGTGCACCACTGACCTTCAACATAGTATTGGAAGTCCTTTTTGAAAACTCTAAAGATTCCTCCAGAAATCTCCTAGAACTGATTAAATAATTCAGCAAAGTTTCCAGAAATTAATGCACACAAATCAGTAGCTCTTCTATAAATCAACAGTGACCAAGTGGAGAATCAAATCAAGAACTTAACCCCTTTTATAAGAGCTGCAAAAAAACAAAATACTTAGGAATATACCTAACCAAGGAGTCAAAAGATCTCTGCAAGAAAAACTACAAACACTGTTGAAAGACACAGATGACACAAACAAATGGAAACACATCCCATGCTCATGGATGGGTAGAACCAATATTGTGAAAATGACCATACTGCCAAAAGCAATCTACAATTTCAATGCAATCCCCATCAACGTACTACTAACAGTCTTCACAGAATTAGAACAAACAATTCTAAAATTCATATGGAACCAAAAATGAGCCCACATATCCAAAGCAAGACTAAGCAAAGGAGGCATTACACTACCTGATTTCAAACTATACTATAAGGCCATAGTCACCAAAACAGCATGGTATTGGTATAAAAATAAGCACATAGACCAATGGAACAGAATCAGAGAACCTAGAAATAAGCCCAAATACTTACAGCCAACTGATTTTCAACAAAGCCAGCAAAAACATAAAGTTCAGAAAGAACACCCTTTTCAACAAATGGTACTGGGATTATTGGCTAGCCACATGTAGGAGAATGAAACTGGATCCTTAACTCTCACCTTAAACAAAAATTAACTCAAGATGAATGAAGGACTTAAATCTAAGACCTGAATCTATACAAATTCTAGAAGATAACATTGGAAAAAAATCCTTCTAGACATTGGCTTAGGCAAGGATTTCGTTACCAAGAACCCAAAAGCAAATGCAATAAAAACAAAGATAAATAACTGGGAACTCATTAAACTCAAGAACTTTTGCATGATAAAAGGGAAGTCAGCAAAGTAAACAGACAATCCACAGAGTAGGTGAAAGTCTTCACAATCTATACATCTGACAAAGGACTAATATGCAGAATTTACAACGAACTCAATCAAGTCAGTAAGAAAAAAATGAAACAATTCAAAAAACAAGTGGGCTAATGACATGAATATAGACAATTCTCAAAATAAGATAAACAAATGACCAAAAAACATATGAAAAAATACTCACCATCACTAATGGTCAGGAAAATGCAAATCAAAACCACAATGCAATACCATTTGACTCCTGCAAGAATAGCCATAATAAAAAAATCACAAAACAGTAGATGTTGGCATGGATGTGGTGAACAGTGAACACTTCTACACTGCTGGTAAGATTGTAAAGTAGTACAGCCACTATAGAAAACAGTGTGGAGATTCCTTAAATAACTCAAAGTAGAACTACCATTTGATCCAGCAATTCCACTACTGGTTATCTACCCAGAGGAAAAGAAGTAATTATTTGAAAAGGATACTTGCACATGCACGATTATAGCAGCACAATTCACAATTGCAAAATTGTGAAACCAACCCAAATGTCCATCAATCAACAAGTGGTAAAAAGCCTGTGAGATATATATATATATATATACACACACACACACACACACATATATATATATATGATGAACTACTAAGCCATAAAGAGGAATTAATTAACAACATTTGCAGTGACCTGAATGAGAAGACTGGAGACTATTATTCTATGTGAAGTAACCCAGGGATAGAAAACCAAACATCGTGTGTTCTCACTGATATACGAGGGCTAAGCTATGAGGATGCAAAGGCATAAGAATAGTACAATGGACTTTGGGGACTTGAGGGTAAAAGCAGGAGGTGGGCGAGGGATAAAAGACTACAAATATGGTGCAGTGTATACTGCTCAGATTATGGGTGCATCGAAATCTCACAAATCACCACTAAAGAACATACCCATGTAACCAAATACCACCTGTACCCAATACTTATGGATAAATAAATAAATTAATTAATTAATAAATCTGTAGACCCAGTTTAGTGATTGCCTCTTTGTCTCCAATTCATCCCTGCAATCTTGTGCTTGGGCATTTAACATGTGGCCTTTGATTTTCTAGTTATATGGATTAAAGTAAATAATGTTGTTTATCCAATTTTTCAGAACCTTAATTAAATATTCTGTTTTCAGTCTTATACTGGACATGTGTGTGCTGCTGACTCTGCACTCCAATGTTAGTGACCACAACAAAATATGTTCATAATAATGCTTTAGGGCTTAGTCTGGGTATGTGGAACCTGGATTCATAGAGAGGCAATTTGGTAGAGTGCTCATGAGAATAGGCTCAGTCTGGCATGACTGGGTTTAAACCCAGTTTTACCACTACAATCGCTGTCTCTGTGTCCTTGGTAGGCATATCAACCACTACGTCGCTATCTCTGGGTCCTTGGGTAGGCGTGTCAACCACTCTGTGGCCCAGGTTTCTCCTGTGAAAATAATAATGGTAGCTATTTCTTGGAGATGTTGTAAGGATGAAACTGGTTAATATAAATACAGTCCTTAGGGCATTGTCACATTTTTATTCAGCACTGGCTATGATTATGTTTTCTTATTGTCATATTAATTTTTGTGTTCCCATTCTTTATTCCCAAAAACCATTCCCTCTCATAAGGCCTCATAGAAAAACATATCTAACATGACTTCTATTCCCATTTCCATTTCATGTATTACAGTTATTTGTTAAAAGTGGTCAAATTAAATTTAAACTAGGATGTGTGTATGTGGTAGGTAAATGTTCAATTGCAGGGCCAATCGATAATATCAGCACACTTTGGTACATGCCCAATTCTGTTTTCTAAATAATTTTTTGCATATAGTAAAAACTCAGTACATAATATTTTACTCTATAAAAATTAATGATTCTTCTCTCACTTGAGTGTCTGTGTGCACATGCCTCCATAGGAAAAATTGAATAACTATGCACCAAAGTGAGAAATGAGTTGTATTACATTTATACCGAACTACATGGTCATCTTAGTAATTCTAGAACTTTCCATAAACTTTTATGAAATGCATCAAAGTTTCTATTTTAGTGTCGAGACACAAGAAAAAATTAAAAAGGATTCTATTGTATTTAGTCCTATGACAGATCATAAGACTATTCATCAAAGTAAAATTACTAGGGCTAACGAAAGCCAACCTTTCAAGAAATGATCTGCCTACAGAGTTCAATCCAGTATCTATACACATAAAGCCAGCTGCAAGATAAGCAATACAATTTAAAACAGTTGTTACAATTTCAAGTGAAATTGGTTGCTTCCAATAAGACTTCCTTTTATATAGAGGGGAAACGTACAGTGTGGCAATAAATTCATATTCATTTAAATTAGTGCCTAAATATAATGTGGGTAGTCTGCCAAGCACTCTTTGTTGAAATATTGGCTAAGAGGTGTTTAGAAAGTCTGGGAGGGTGGGTGGTAATCATGGGTGATAGATACTGTCAAGAACTGAAGACAATAAGAAACTCATATAGTTAAAGTTGTAGGGAGAATACATTTTTAAAGGAGTTTTTTGTATGAAATAGTACAGAATGCAGAATTACACATTTAAAAATAAGGAATACTGCCTTTGAGACACTGATGAAAGAGGATAAAGAAGCACTAAAATTAAAATTATCCCTTTTTATACTCTAGAATATTCTCTTGCTTCCCGCCATACCATCACTTAAATGGCTTACTCCTAATAATCTTTTACATCTCAGGTTAGTTTCTGATTAGTTAAGCCTGGATTTTTTTTCACCTATTTGGGCTTCAATTAAGTTCCTCTGCATAGCTCATATCTGCTTGTTCATAATATCCTGGTTATTTTTTTTTATTTGATTCTAAATTATTTAGCCAGAAACTATGCCATTGTTATTGTTATACTCCTAGCAAGAAAGGAACAGCCAGGAAGACCAGTTTTGTTTTTTTTTTTTTTTCTTTCCTACAAATTGTCCAAGAAGGTATGTAATGTAGACCAAAATATATATTCTTGGCTAGCAGAACCTTTGGCAACACATGTAAACTTAAGAAATCTAGTAAATTAGTTTTTGGCTCTTACAACAAACATATGTCTCAAAATTTACTACATCAATGTGCCAAAAATTTTATTTGCCAGTATCCGAAAATACAGAGCCAGAGGGAAAAAGAACAGTCTTCTTTGATGCACCGGTCAAGTTTGCCAAGTCATCCTGGCTAAGCCATGGCTATAGGACTCTGTAACATGAAGCTGAGAATTGAGATTTGCTAGGGGTGCCTCTAGCTCCTGTTTTTCACGTAGGAGGAAAGTATATATGTGACCATAAAGTACACTAACTTTAATCTGTTCTGAATCCTAATAATATCCTGACATACTCTAAGTATTTCCATTTTCCCCTCCAAATCTTCTCTCCACCCTTCTGCCCTCTGTACTGTGTTCCAGAAAAGAGATGTATGGCTTAGATCAATGGTCCCCTTGCCATCTGGCTTCTGCTTAGGGTGTTCCAGTGGGAAGGACTAGCGAAGAGCAGAAGGAGGAAATGAAGTCATGCCACTGGAATATTTGCTCCACAAGTTCCCTCCAGCAGCCTTGTTGGAGCTGCCTATATTCTTAACTGATGAAGGCCACACTTCCTGTCAGATGTTATTTTGCACACAGAGTTTTTTTTGTTTGTTTGTTTGTTTGTTTGTTTTTCCTGAGACTTAACTCTCCCTGACAATGGCTAGAGTGTAGTGGTGCAGTGGTGCACGATCTCGGGTCACTGAAACCTCTGCCTCCTGGGCTCAAGCAATTCTCCTGAGTCAGCCTCCAGAGTAGCTGGGACCACAGGTGTACACCACCACGCCCTCGGCTAATTTGTGTGCGTGTGTGTATTTTGTAGAAACGGATTTTCACCATGTTGTCCACAACAGTGTTTTATCGCTTTTTACAACCACTCCCTTCCCTTGGTCCTTATCTCTACCTCCTCCTTTTGTAATTTGCTTCAGGGTTCTGGAAGAGCCTAGGGGGATATCCCAACTGTAACTCTTTCCTATACTTTTGTTAAGTGTCCTTTCATTAAACCCTCCTCTAATTACATGATTTGCACGTCTGATTCTTCTGGGATCATTACTAAAAAACACATAAAAAATATCTTGGGATGAAAACAAATTTTCATACCTTCTTTACTCATCCTTAAAGAGACAAAGTCAAGGAAGATGGGCGATATTATGTATGTGGTATAAATCATTTGAATTCTTTTATAATATGCCGTAAAACCTGGGGTTTGCCTCGTAAACACAGAATATATAAGCAAAAGTCTTGGGCTTGCTATGCGTAATATGGTGTAGGTCACCCAAGTTCCGTGGCTCATTAGTTTCTTCTTTGTCAGATGGAGGGCTTAATATTGGTACCTCATACTCCATAGACTTTGATAGTGGCCAACTGATATCACTAATATGAAAATGTTTGTACAGTAAAACAATATGCTAATATTAGTTATCAATGTTAACACAAACAGAGATCTTCAGTTTCAAATCTTTTTTATTATGATAGTAATTTGAAAAAATGATAGACTAGGAAATAATTGAATTTTAGCTAAAGTATTTGAAGGCAAAAAGTAAAGAGAATTAAATACTAAAAATCAAATTCTCAGTATGAATGTAGGAAAATTTTAGTAGTGACTTGAATCAACATTCAGATATTTTATTTAAGTTAAACATTCAGTATAGCATGACTAAACTTCCTTACTCTATGGTGTTGACTTGAAGAGGCTCTCCTATTTTATTCAGAGTATACAATTTTTTTAAACAAACTACTCTTTATGACTATTTTAAATATAAATTTTAATAGTTGAAATGCACATGCTGAAATGCAAAAGGAAAGACTATGAGTAATGTACAAAGTGAATTAAATATTTATTCTGATGAAATTATTCATAAAGGGCTTCTTGGGTTTTAGTGCTGCATAAAAGTATTGTTAAAAGCAAGATTTCATATTGACACAAACAACTTTAATCGGAAAACATACCTTATGCTGCCTCAAGATGGAAAATATTAAAATTACTTTAATATTTGCATTTCTCACTTTTCTTTTACTTAAAGTATCTTGTGTCAATTTTAGTGGTGACAACCACCTTCTCTCTAGATTAACCTACTTTATCTACTTCAAATAATATTGAAATAACTATGAAGCATATATTTTCATTAATGAAACAGATTTATAATAATTTTTTCAGGTCTTAAAAAAGAGGGCATAGCTTTAATTAATGTCTCTTTGAGAGAAGTTAAGAGTACAGTGGATTTTTAATTGCATTACTTCACACCTTCAACGATGATCTTTTTCTTTTAAAGTCAAAAATTAAAAATATTAAAAATGCACTTTAAATACGTGGTGCTTGTTAATTAGTATAGTAAAATTTTTCTAAAACAATAGTTGGCAAACTTTTTTCTGCAAAGTGACAATGTGTAAATATTTAGACTTTATGGGCCATTTAATTTCTGTTGAAACTACTCAGCTCTGTTGCGATAACAAAAAAGCAGCCATAGACAATAGTGAATGAACAAGGTGATTGTGTCCCATTAGTCATTGCTATGGCCATAGTTTGCCAATATCTTTCTTTAAAAGTGAGTTCTCTATATTTTGAGTGAATATTAGGAGTGATTTTTAAGAACAGATCTAGTATATGTTGAAAATGTTTCAACTGAAATGAAATCCACTTTAGAAATAAAGGATGAAAAGAGCATGCTACTATGCTGTTACTGAATAATATAGTGTTTTATGCTTTAGGCAAATAAAGTGGTCTGTTTTTCAGGTCTTTGCTTCTCTTTTGTGAAGGAAAGATGTTCTAGTGTTGGAATAAGTTCAGTCACTCTACCATCAGAGTCCTTCCATGTAAATGAAAGAGAAGGTCTTTACGGCTACAGGTACCTAAATCTAATTTTAGGTTACAGGTATATGAGCTTGGAGAATGTGTGTACTATACTCAGTCTTGGTCTTTTCACCTGTTAAATAGTGTTCTCTTCTTTGAAAACTAAGTTATTAATATATAATGCATTTGTAGTTCCAGATGACATACAGCAGGTACTGCAGAAACAGCAGTCATCCCCTGCCTTCTTCAGGTTATGAAAATAGCATATCTGTTATTTTGGACCTGAGAGAAGAATCACAAACTTTTAAAAAATATTGTACTGTGGCAACAGGGAAGGGAGAACTAGGAGGATGAAGCAGAAAATATCTTATCTCTTGATTTTCTGACTTTTAATTTTCTTTCAGTAACTGTTCCTTCAAGTGGAATAGAGTTTTTTATAACATGGGATAGTTGGAATGACCTAGATATTCATACTAACTAACATATATTGCTCTCACTGACACACCTACTGAAAATACCTGGTCGTTCAAATCAGGGTAAAATCACAAATAGCTAGAATAATCCAGACATTCACAGAGCAGTGAAAATCATGCATAAGCTTCAATTATCTTTACCTAAGTTTTTCAAATTAAATTCCTTTTCAAAAGTCTCAGTCAAGAAAAAACTTTTTAAGGCTCTTCATTGAAAAACAAATGTGAAATTACAGGGATCAGAAATGAACTTCAATACGAAAGCTATGATCACATACTCTGAAACAGTGAAGGGATATATCTGTATGAAAGCTACCAAGAAAGACACAATTTAAGAGAATGTGACTCTTTATTTATAACAAGTTACTGTTATGTTTTTGTACTATGGATCATGAGAGTAAAGAACACTGAAAAGTTGAGACATCTTTGCCATAAAATTACAAATGTTCCTCAAAACAATGAGGCAGTAGCAGAATAACAGAAGCCATTATAATCACAAGCCATAAACCTTTATTATACGAAGTGACTACACGCACTTAATGGATGCAAATAAGTGTTATTACAGTGAAAGATTGAAAACCAAACTATTTCCATTTAGGTAAATCATGTCTTAAAAGTCCACTAATTAGCCCTTTTTGCTTAACTGCATTTCAGTTATTACAGCCTTTACTATTCACACACTCACAGGGTCCAGGTATGTTTTATTGTCCAACAACAACAATTCTTTTATTTATTCTGACAGAAATATTTCAGAAATTGTTTGAGGATGAGAAATCAACTTTCTGGTTTTGTCTACACACAGCAGACTACTTCTACCCGCAATTATCTTGTTCTCTTTGCCCATATATATATATATATATATATATTTCTCAGTTAGAAAACTGGAAAAGGTTATTTGAATAGAAAACCCTTTTCGTGAGGAACATTTTTAAAAAATAAGAATCTAGACAGATCACTTATTATTTACATTTCAGATTATTCTTCTTCATCTTTTTTGTGTGGAAAAGATAAATCAATAGGAAAAATAAGCCTTTGATCAAAATGGAACAGGAAACAAGATTGTATGGCATCCAGAATTTCCTTGTGGTGTCTTTGTGCCCATCTCCATGCAAACAAGTGTCTACTACTGGTTCCCTTCCACCCAATACACCATGTCTCTCAGTTATGTTGTCTATTAGTCAAAGCTTAATATCTGCCACTTTTCTTTCTATTTGGGGCTATCATCCCCCGTCTCCTCTGAAGACTTCTGTCATGAGAGTACTGATTTCATCCTCATATTAGCCACTATAAGCCTATATTCTTAACTGGCTTGTTATATTCCAAATGATCACACACAAATAAGATGAAACTTCTGCAGAAATTTTAATACTGTCTCTTTTGTACTCAAGTATCTCTGTGAACTTTTTATGACTTTATAATTTCCCCTAGTCTTCTGAAGTCCACATTTGTACTTCTCAGTTTACTGTTCTAACCTAACCTTTCATTGTCTCTAAATGAATCTTAACTTCCAATTACAATAGGATTTTCATTTGTGCCCATGCTTCTGTTTCTTTTTTCAAGCTGTTTACCCAATTGGAAATTGTGATCTCTCTCCCTCTCGCCTATTAATTAAATCCCCAACTCCCATCTCTGAACACGTATCTTCCACAAAACCTTCCCAGAGTTATCCTCCCTTCCTTAAATTGTACAACTAATCCTCTCATCTTTCTGACTACATTATATGTTCCTTGAAAGTTCATCTTTATATTCCCTTTTGTATTTAGAACAGTACTTTGTACACAGAAAGTGCTGTATAAATATTTGAATGAGGTTACCTCACTTCCGAAATGCAAACACAAGAAGTCAGAGCTGACCTTACATTAGCTAGAGCAATGTGGTCAATAGTGTTTGAAAACTCCATTTGGAAAGTCCTTGATAAAGATTTGGTGATGGTTTTTGTAACTGTATAGAAGCCTGGCAAGATCTCCCTAGCAGTAAAAAGCAATATAGAATGACCAACAGAAATATCAATACCAAGTATGTCTGGCCATCATACGGTATAGCACGGAGAAGCCGAATAAATTTGATGATGTGAAGAAAACTAGGTAGGTCAGAAATAAATGTTTCTAATGAGACAAGCAGTAAAGCCTTAAGAGTCTACTGGGTAACTTAAATCCCAGTGCTAAAACCAGCGAAATAATTTCAAATGTAGTATTTTGCTGTAGGAAATTTTGCAAGAGTAAAAATAGGCACGGGTATAGAACTTTGAAAATATTATGCATGTACTTATTCATTTTGTTATACATTTACTTAAATACTGGTTGTTTATTTCAATCTACTAAAATCATCTTATTTAAAGCTCCTCTCTTGTAAAATCAAAGTATTTTGTGTATTTTTCACAAAGTTTAACCTGGAACATAATTTCACATTTATAACTACGGGGCCCTTGGTGTGAGAGAACTGTAGCCCATTATTTTTGATGCTGAATTGGCATGAGTGCAGATTGCAATTTTATTCTTGTTCTTGAGACAAAGACGTTGTCTATTTTTTGATGATATAGTAATGCCAGAATATAGAAACACAAATAAAAAAAATCCTTATGATTGCCTTCATATTTATACACATTTATTGTGCTTTAATTTAAAGTTGATCAATTTTAAAAACTTATTAATGAAATATGTCTTTAACTTAACATGCCTCCAATGACTTGTCTAATTCTCACTTATATCAAAACTTTAGACTTACCGGGAAATTTTTCCCTGACCCTGCTAAATTCTCAAGTATTTTATGTACTTTTTACTTTTTTTTAGAACTTACTTGGGTTTACAAAAATTAATTTCAAATAAGCCTAATTTTGTCTGTGGAATTCAAAGATGAATAAAATGTTACCCTGTCATCATAAATCCAAAAGAATCAAACTATGCCAATCACATTTTCCCCTCTCAGAATTTCTAGATCCTGGTCACATATTTAGAGGTTAGGTTTATATGAACAAATAGTTTTACAAATGATCCTATTTCTTGTGCTCCAGGTATCATTCCCAATTCTTTATATCTACTTTTGGGGTCTAAAAGTAAAAACATTTAAAGCATCCAGGAAATTCAAGTTCCAATTAATTCAAGAAATTATTATATAACTCCCCAGAGAAAAGAGGAAGATTTTTAAAAAATTATTTCTCAAGGTGGTGAAACTTATACTTGGAAGAGAGGAACAGGAAATGAACTGAATCAGCTTTGAAAAAAAACAAAAAGCTGTATTTGATCTCTTGAAAAAGAAGTCTAAATGTAGTTTTACCTTTTTATTCTTAGAAATAATAACATTTGTACACCATTCTTTCTGATCACACATTTAAATGAAACAGATCAAAGTACCACTTGCTTTGAAAACAAAGTGCTTTCTTGATGGTATATACAAGGAAAGGCATCTTTACAAATTTTATTTCCACTTGTGAATATTATCAACATTTAAAACCAAGTTAATAAAACACCAATGAGAAAATCAAAGCTATTTTTTTATATTACATAGAGTTGCGGTTCTGAAGGCAAAACTATTTATATCAAGCACTTTTAAGTATTTTAAAATATAGTCATGCTCAGATACACTTGAAAGAGTCCCAAAATCAAAACTGTCTCATGGTAATGAGTAAGCTTTAGCTTCAAACATGAAAATAGCCACACAGTATTTTAGTAAAGTACTTTATTCTTTTTGAGTACTTTATTTTTTATTTATCCTTAAATGAATGCTCACTTTAAAAACATCCATCAGTACTCAATGTTATTAAAATGAATGTTTGGATAATCTGTAAATGAATATATATATGGCCAAAGTTTAATTTGGCTGTTCATTCAAGAAAAAGCAGGGTCAGTGGATAATGGGCATTACCATTTGATTCATGCTTATTTTTTTTTCAGAAGTTTATGAGCAAGTGAAAAAAATTAGAGTTAACTGGGAACACACAGTAAACTATAAATAAATAAATAAATAATTTAAAAACTATATATTTCCAATACATGTGTATAATCATGCCAGACATTCACTAACCATGTAGCAGAATTATAACATTAAAAACTAGAGTGACAATTGCAGAGGTGACAGGTTCCCTCTCAAACCTTAAGTAAGATAGGCCGTGATCATAAAACTCTTCATCATGATCATTGGTCTTGGCAAGAGAACCAACAGTTAAAGGTTATTTCCAAGCAAAACCTGTTTGTTCTCCAGAAATTTATGTGATGAATCTTATAAACAATTGATATGTCAAGCTACTTACAGGATTATAATGATTGAAGCCTAAATTTAACCCTCTGTTTAACAAAAGAGGCATTTTTAAAACTATTAACTGATAGATTTTACATCCAGTGAGACGCTAAGAATTTAGAGAGCTCTCACACTCATGTTCATAAAGATGCCTCTAACAAAACTCCCTCTTTAAGATGATTTTGAGGCTGCCCCCAGTTTCTAGAAAAAAAGAGTATTATAATAATGTATAATGTAGTTGCAAAACTGACAGGGTCCAAAACTTTGGAGCTGGAAGAAGCAGTATGTAATGCAGGCCTAAAACTGTTTTCTGAATATTACTAGTCTAAAAACAATGCTAATAGCACATATTTAAGATTTTGTCCTCAATAAGACCTGCAACTCAGGTTTCCAGGTAATAATTTTTTAACCACATGAGTAAATACAAGCACCATTCCTCAATATTTTTATTTTAGGGACTGCAACACTTTCATAAAACATAAAGAAAAGAAAATTTATCTCTGCATTTAATTTGCATTAATTTGCATTTGCAGATTTTAATATTTCTTTGTTAATCTCATTATACATTATAAATGCTATGAAGCAGAGAATAAAATAATTAGATTTTACCTAATTTTTTTCATTTTACATTCTTAAAAAATGACTGGTGGCTTCTTTCCAAGTTTGCAAATCACCGAAGTAAATGTAACTGGAGTTCTGTTTAATATTGTGCCAGAAAATGGACTGGACTAAAAGACAGGTAAAAGTTGACCTTTTAATAAGTCTTCTGTAATTGATAGGTTAAAAATAAATCAATTTCTTCTTGGGAATACAATATCTTGGAAGCAAATCCAAGAAAACTATGGATTTATGTTATCAACTAACTGTATTTCAGGCAGGGCAAGCAAAGGAAAAGCAAGAAAAAACAAATTAACAATCTTTTTTCTGGCAAAAATGTTGCTACATAAATATTAGTCATTAGTCTCACATTACAAAACAATTATAGTTTATATTTAAACAAAATATATATTAAAATAATTCCCTCTTTAAAACATGAATCATAGAACTTAAACATTCAAAATTATAACAACATAGAAGTAAATTAAAGAAAATTTAAATAAAAATAGGTGAGTATTTTAATCTACTGCATTTTGCAACTAATCAGTTTCACATAAATTAGCCTGAAACCTGCTACTTTATTTACTTCTGAAGGCCTTAAAATAGTTACAATACTACTCACATTTTAACCATTGTTTTCTCTGCATTTTAAATTTAAACTTCAAGTTACTGAAGGACAAAAGATTCTATTGAATTTAGTCAAACTTCTTTTGACTTTTGCTTATGAAGTAGATTTTATAAGTAAAGATAGCCAACCCAATAAACCAAGTTGAACAAGGCAAAAGCTGTTGGGAAAAATATTCTAGAATAAGAGTCAATTTTGGCAATGCGTATATGTATCCTTCCTTCCCTCCAAGATCCTGTTCTGCAGTCTTCAAAGCAACAGAAGAAGCTGGCACAATCTTTGCCCTCCAAACACTGGTACCCATAATCTTCTTCTTGTGGCACAGAAATACTATTCATTGGAATCAGAGTGGATCCAGGATGGAGACCGGGAGTCATCTGGTCAAAATAATAAATGAATGTTTGACACCAAAAAAGTAGCATAAGGAAAGATCAATTTGCTCCCTTAACGCAAACTCTGGGAGACTGATAGGTAATGAAAATAATTTTGATTTCAAAAAATCCAGTATTTTTAATTATAACAAGTTTTATATTACAATTTGCTTTGTAACAGAACATTTGCTACATTCTAGTATGCAGAAATGAAACACCTCTGAAAAATAAAATATATTTTTATACCTTTAGAAAGTTGACCCACCAAAATATCATTTACCTTGGATCTGATTCTAAAATAAAAATGAACCGTATATTCTAGTTTACATTAAAACATTAACACTGCTATACACGTCTTTTTTTTTTTTTTTTTTTTGCTATTATGCATTATTTGTTTTCTTGAATAAAAATGAGAATAAGTAGCAGAGAAAACATTTTGATAATTCAAAAGGTTTGCGAAGTTACGAATGGACAAAAAAAAGTTATGGGGTTTGTGATGGGTAAGGACAAGGCACCATATTTGGGAAAGAGGATGTGTAGTAATTAAAAGCTCAGACTTGGGAACAATTGGAGTTCAAATTCTGTTCATTCTACCAATGTAGCTGTCTTCACAGCTGGAATTATATTTGCACCTAATTTCTGTGACAGTTATGATAAGTAAATTTCATGACTTATGTAAAATGATCAATGCTTCATCATGCTCAGTAATAACAGTTACTATTATTAACAGCTTTATTTGGAACATGTTAAATTTTTATAATACTTGATTTTGAATAATACTTAAATAATTAAAAAGTGAAAGTATTATTCTTTAACTTCTATGTTTTCTTCTGTACAAAAGTGGCATTAAAAATATTGTAGGTTTGCTTGATTGTTAAATTGGATAATGGACATAAAACACTAAGTAAAATACTTGAAACATAGCAAGTAATCACCTGCCAGTAGGTAATAACATTACTGTTGTAGTTGTTACTGTTTATTCCTGATGAGGCTATATCACAATTAATTATAAAATTCATGCTAAGATAAACATACAAACAATAATAATAGCAACAACAAAAAAGTCCTAGACCACATAAAAATGTTATTGGAAAAAAAATTAATGATTCCTTTAATAAGCTGGCAAGTAATATATGAATATTTCAGCTTTAGTAATTCTTCATTTTTCAGAACTCAACATATTTTGAGGGTTATCTTAAGATGTGAATCTTACAACTTACTGTATTCAGCAATTTCACTATCTAAACACTAAATACAGTGCCAATTTTATAAAAATTGTTTTAACTGGATCTTACATCTTTTCTCATGCAAATGTTAGTTACATGCTCTCATCCTAAATTTTGAAATAGTCAGGTCAACAAAATTAAATATTTTCTGAAAAACATTTTTACATTTATATACAAAAGTTTAAAATTTCTTACAATGTGAACCTATATTCATGTCCATTTTATTTCTAAAAAGAAACACAGAATCCAAGTCACCAAATATTAAAAATCCAGTAGATGCAAAAGGAAGCAAATATTCACATCTAGTGATATTTTTAAAAGATTAAAACATCATGCAGGTCACAATATTCATATGAGAGCCAAATGTGCACCTTGAGGATAAGGAGAAATGCCCTAAACACAAATAAGTTCATGATTAAACTTGCTTAGCTATATCATAAAGAGCAGAGGCAGTATCTTATTAAATGTTAATGACAGATCTTTTGTGGATGGAACTTGGGGATAGTTGACTACCTCCCTAAGTTTTAATGGAGCACTAAAATCATGTAAAAAAAAAAAAAAGGGGGGGGGGAGAGATGAATTGGTACCTATTTCCTTGTCACTTGATACTTGAATAGCATATGCTCTTATGCTAATCAGAAAGAAAATTCATTTTAAAAAATTGTTAGGAGGCAATTTTAAGATTATGTGGTAGAAAACACATTCCATATAGGAAACCGTATTATCATAAATGGAAATATCTTGTGTTTTTCAGAGGATATTAGTTTTTCATGAGAGAAATTATGACATTTTTAAATGCACTAAAAAGAAGAAAAACTGCAAGTGGTTTGTTTAAAAAAAGAACTAATCTCTGGTGAGTAGTGTCATGGAGAATTCTATTGCAAATACATTTTAAATTGGTAGTTTTCTAGATTTTTGCCGCCTCCACCCCCATCCCCTCAAAATTCAAGTTCACGAATTGAAATAAACTACACATCAATGAATGATGAAAGTAAACAGAAATGGACATATAAATGCTGAGAAAAATAGCCAAAAATCTAACACAATATCAATAAAACAAAATATTGATGAAACCCAGATTTCTGACCTTTAAAACACTGAGAAATTAATCAGAAAAATATATACATTCCAAGTCTTATTTATCTGAAATGCAACTATGCCACCCATCTTTTAATTTCTCAAGTATAGACTTGCTTTCCCCAAAAAACATTAAAAAATTATAAATATTAAAAGATAATTAAATTTAAAATTAAAAAATAAACACTGAAAATAATAAATCAGTTAAAGCAATTTAAAAAGTAACAACATAATTGAATAGAATATTCTACTTTAAATAAGTTTTTTAAATATACTTTTAAAAAATTTCAAAAATTACTAAGAATATAGCTTAGCTTGCTATTTTGAGAAATTCATCCCATTTCCACTATTAAGGATATATCTTAAAGCACCAAAATATACTAATATCAAACAAATGCGAAGTGATAAATAAATCAGTATTTACATACAATTACTTATGCCATCTGCTAATTATTATACCATCCACTAAAATTACTAAATATTAGTAATATGAATAGTAAATATTATTTGATAATTATATTATTATGAAAGACTGACTATATAATATTACTAATTTCCCATTTAAAATACTGCACGTGAAAATGCCAAACTAAGCACTGTTTATTCCTCCTTCACAAAATCCTGTTTAAGTTGGATGTTCAAAAATTAGATTATACCATTAACATTAAAAAATCAACAGGAGAAGGCTGGGTGCGTTGGCTCACATCTGTAATCCCAGCACTCTGGGAGGCTGAGGCGGGCAGATTTCTTGAACCCAGGAGTTTGAGACTAGCCTGGGCACCATGGCAAAACCCTGTATCTACAAAAAGAGGAAACAAAAGAAATTTAGCTGGGTGTAGTTGCATGTATTTGCAATCCCAGCTATTTAGGAGGCTGAGGTGGGAGGATGGCTTGATCTCAAGAGGATGAGGGTGCAGTGAGCTGTGATTGCACCACTGCATTCCAGCCTGGGTGATGGAGTGAAACTTTGTCTTAAAAAAAAAGAAAAAAATTCCAAGAGGTGAAACTTGGTGATGAGGAGCTGCCAATCAGCATTTAGAATTTCTGATAAATTTCTGAAGTACAAAAAGCAGACGGAAATAGGCCAACGGATAAAGCAGACCAAAAGAAGACACATCTCACAAAGGCTCAGTAAATGAAAACATGACTGTGAAATCTACTCTTCCCATTAAAATGTCAGAGACTCTTAATATAACGAAGGAAGAATGGGAGTAATGAATAGGATGGAAAACATGGTGTTAGCTAAATGTCCACCTCCAGATCAGCTGCACTCCTTTGAACTATAGCTCAACTGTGCATGTAGAGAATAAAGATGACGATAGTTGGCGTTCACTCAGTCTAAACTCTATAACTTGTAAAAATGAGAAGAACCTTCCACTATCCTAGGAGAAGGGTTAGGGCTCTTGATGTTGGAACTGGAATGTCCTAGTATTGTGCCATCGTTTTATCATTTAGAATGTATATGTGTATATTTGGAAGGAATCAGATGTCATGCCCCACAAACACATGTATGAAAGTAAAATCCAATGGCTACAAACTTGACAGTTACATACCAAACTTACTGGGCCTATTTGAGGAGCAATCATGAAGACATTTTGAGGTAAGTGAACAATACAAAGGAAAAAAGTGAAAATGAACAGCCGGAATTACTGATTCTAATATTTTAATAAATATGAGGATATATATCTAGTTAGTCCACTCAGAACTACTTGAGGAAGTAATACATCCACCTAAGGAAAAATTAACAAAAAACAGTTAGAAAATAAGACCTCTCTGAAATTCATAAAGTTATTGTAAATTTTTAATAAGCTAAAAATTTTAAAAAGAAATCTTGAAAAAAATGCTCATAGTATGGAAAAATGGCTTAAGATATGATAAAAAGAAAATCTGGAATATATGCTGAATCTAGGAAGTCTAAAATCTAACTACCAGTAATTTCCAAGGAGAAAATAGAATTAAATTGGAATGAAGAATTGATAACATTCTCAAAAAACAACATATAAGAATATTAAGTAATGAGGAAATGAAAGAGTTCAAAACACAGAAAATATATGAATCCTTAAGAATTTTTTTACACTGTAAAAAACGCAATGAAGAAAATTTTCAGGTAAGAAAAGAAAAAATTTTATCTGTAAAGAATAATAAAATTGGCACTACAATTAATCACAATAATGAATTCAGAAGTAGAGATTTAAATATATTATTTAAAGTTAAGTGCCAGACTAAATTTTTGTATTTCTGTAGAGATGGGTTTCACCATGTTGGCCAGGATGGACTCAATCTCCTGACCCTGTGGTCCGCCCACCTTGGCCTCCCAAAGTGCTGGGATTACAGGAGTGAGCCACCGTGCCAAGTCAGTAACTATTAATAGCAAGTTAAAATACTGAGAAGGTAATTATCACAAGAATGTGAAAACAGAAATGGTTACAATGTAGTTGCTTCTGAGATTTGGTACAAAATGTTCTAGCTAGAATATTTTCTTTCTTTGTACATTTATGAATTGTTCTATTTGTTTATTAGTTTCAACCATGCTCCACTATTACTGTTAAAATTAATTTTTTTCAAATGGGAATTTTACTCAATGATTAATCTGGTCCTTTTCGGCTGTAATAGTCTATGATGTTTTAAATAGAAATATAAATATTAAAGAGTGTTCTTTGGAAGCCAAGGTAGAAAAAAGAGCTGTTGGTGGTGGTATCTATACACTTCAGGGAAGCATCATGTGACCATTGTCACAACTGGTACTAAATGATTATTCTATCTATTGAAAACATCCCACTATGCACCGGCTCTTTACAATTGTTTAAGTAACCTTCTTGCTGTATTTCACATTTCACCAATATGACATAATCCTTCCTGGGAGCTTTGCCAAATATTATTATAAGAAAGAGTCTTTATAAGTTGTGAAATTGTGGATTGATACAGCTTTTCATTATTTTAGTACTCTGAGAGGTAGACAAATGTTTATTCAATAAGCATGCACTGACTGAAATGAAAATCTTCTCTGCTGAAAAGGAGCTGTAGGTGAGGACTGTGGTATGGGGCAGGGCCAGGGGGACCCAAACACTTGCTATGCATTATTTTCATCCCAATATCTTGATTTCAGCTTTTAGTATTATATTACTTCTGGAACAACTGCAATAGTCTTCAAATTTATCTCCCTGCCTCTTTTGTCATCCAAGTATATACTGTATACTACTTCTAATTATCCTCTGAAAACATGCATAGAAATATACCATCCTGCTTAAAAACGTGTATAACTTGCCAGTGCTAACAAGACAAAATGTAAATTCTTAGCATGGCTTTAAAGATTTTGTAGAACCTGGCCATAAACCAGTCTTCTATCCTCAACATAGGTTATTTTCTTTCCTAAGATTCCTATTTTCAAGACAAACATTACCCAATAGCACTTTCTGTGATGGCAATGTTCTACATCTACACTCTTCAATATGATAGCCATAAGTCACATGTGGCTACTGAGCACTTGAAATGTGCCTAGCGTTACTAAGATACTGAATATTATATTTTGTTTAATTTTAATTAATTTAACCCAACCTATCTATATGTGGTTAGTGGTTATTATATTGGACAACATAGTTTGGGACGTATACTAGTGTACTTTTTTGTTCTCACATGTAAGGCTCAGCCCAGCTGACATAGTTCCCTCTATCTTAAATGTTCTTCCTAATTTGCTATCTTAAAAACTGCAACTATTCTTCAAAAAATTACTTCAGTGAAGCTATACTTTCTCTGGAATTTTCCCTGCCAAACTTCCATTAGCTTACATGCTTTATGAATGAATTATTTACACATGAAATGAAAGGAATCCTCTCCTCTCCACAAGATTCTTTTCAACACTGTGTGCCTGTTCAATGTTTCACAGGCCATATTACATGAAGTCTGAAGACTGCCTGGGATGCTAGGCATAGGCCACATAGGTCTGGCTTTATGATACTTGTCTGTTTCCACAAGAACAGTTCCTTTAAAAATACATTTTATGTTTTTATAAAAAATAAAAAAATAAAAATATTGTTATTTAAAAATAATAAAACATCATATATATATATATGTTGTAAAAATACCCTGCTTCTGTAAAAGTATGACACATTATTCATCTAATTGTTAATTCCCTCACAGAGTCTTTGTTTAATTTTGATTTTTATCTTGGACTTTTTTTATATTGTATCTTATTATATTTGCATTTGCGATGTATTTTTTCACAACTGGATGTAATCATCCCTGAAAGCAAAGAACACATTCTCTTTTTTGTCTCCATAGTGTCTTAGCTGGAGAAATAAATTTCTATAATTTCACATCTTAATAAAATCAGAAAACTAAAAATAAGTAAGTTCATCCTCAAATCGCTATAGCAGAACTGTGAAGTAGGTGCAACATGGTTTTCTGAGGTTTCTGATAGCCTATGGGCTGAATATTCAAGTTTCTACATAAACTACTCTTCAATTAGCAATGGCTGGTTTATTACTAGTGGCCTTTATCTGTTGCATAAAATGTCTTGATTCCATAGTTCAACATATTTAAGTTAACTTTTTAGATTTTCTTGAAAATAAATGTTGACACAAATACACCTGAATTACATACTTACCAATTAGTAATAAAAATACATATTGGATGGGCATATGAAACAATCCAAAATGTCATTGACACGTACAATAAAATAGAAGGAAGAAAAATATGATAACAGAATAGAGAAGGAAGGAAGGAAGCAAGAAAGGAAAGAAGGAAGGAAGGAAGGAAGGAAGGAAGGAAGGAAGGAAGGAAGGAAGGAAGGAAGGAAGGAAGGAAGGAAGACAAGAAGGTAGGAAAGAAGGGAAGAAAAGGGAAGGAAGAAAGGAAAGGCAAGGAAAGAAAAATAGAAAGCGAGCATAACAGACAAATGAAAGAAAGAATGAGAGAGAGAAAGCAAGAGAGAGCGAGCAAGCTGGTTCAATATTTCATGTGGAGAGTAAGTTTAAAAGGGTGTTTATCAATTTATATTTTAGGGTGTTCATTGAAGGTGAAAATCTATTTTGTTCAAGTATTATCTCTTCCAAAGAAAAAAACCTGAACATTCTGAGATTCTCTGTTAAGCAGTCAACAAGATGTCAGGAAAAGGATTTTAATTTTGCTTAATAACAGACGTGTTGACCTTTCAGCAGCTCTCTAGCCAAAATATTGCATCCTAGCCTGACTATAGCCCTAAACAATTTTTTTTTTAAAAAAAAAAGAGAAAATGCTGGATTTTAAACTACTCTGAATTTTATTTTTTTGTGTGTGCCATAAACTGTAGCTTTTATTTTTTTATTTTTATTTTATTTTTTATTATACTTTAAGTTCTAGGGTACATGTGCACAACGTGCAGGTTTGTTACATATGTATACTTGTGCCATGTTGGTGTGCTGCACCCACCAACTCGTCAGCACCCATCAACTCGTCATTTACATCAGGTATAACACCCAATGCCATCCCTCCCCTCTTCCCCCTCCCCATAATAGGGCCCAGTGAGTGATGTCCTTTGTAGGGACATGGATGCAGTTGGAAACCATCATTCTCAGCAAATTATCCCAAGAACAGAACACCAAACACCACGTGTTCTCACTCATAGGTGGGAATTGAACAATGAGATCACTTGGACTCTGGAAAGGGAACATTATACTCTCAATTTTAATAAAGAAAATGGAGATATTAAAGAAAAGACAAAGAGGAAGAGAGAGAGAAAGCAGGGAAGGAGGGGGTGAAGTCACAAACATTTAACACAGGCTTAATGGCAAGATGCTACAACATCTTGCAACCAAAGAAAAATGTGGATTCCAGAAGCTCTTAAATAGAGAATTTGAGACAACAGCAAACAGAATTGCCTATTCCTTCTAAAAGTACATTCTGATTTACCTGATTAGCAAGACCATATGGCTGTACACTGAACCATGCAAGGAGTCAGATTTGATTACTGATCCTGGTTTTTCACTCAAAATATCATTTAGGACTTAAAGAGCTCATAAAGCACATAATTGAACAAAGAAAAGAGACTATCAAACTTCATTATGAATGGCAGTAAATAAAATATTTTTGGTACTCAAGTAGTCAATTATAATATGTCAATTTAACTGTTGCTATTTGCCATTTAGTACTTCAATATTATCATTTGATTTTTGTTCTTTAGCTTTCCATAATTAGTAGTTTGCGACCTGGGCTTGATGCTAAATTTGAAAGACTTAACATATGGATTAAAAAAAAATAACTATTCTAGAGCAATTACTAGATTATGGAAGTCCTTAATAAATAGTTGATGAATGACTGAATAGCATCATAAGTTTAAAGTCTACACTATAATAATCCAGCTCTCTTGAGTACATGTGCCATTGGAACTGTGGCTGAGTGTACATGATCTGCAGTCAAACTGATTAGCTACTGTCCTAGAGTAGCCATGTTTTGCTTGTGTCCCTCAGTAATATAATAGTAGTACCTAAATTATTTATTCTTAGAATTAAATTAGAGAATGGATGTGAGATTGTACATTGCCTGGCCTCTATCTTAGTTATTTTTATTCTAAACATTTCCATTCAAAATTTCCAGAAATAAAACTTTCAAGGCAATAATCCAACATAGATGTAGATGAGTAAATGATAAAATGGAAAATCCAGAGAAGATGCATAGCTTTCATGAAAGGAAAATAGTAGAAATAATTCATTTTTCTTTATCTGAAAATTTAACAATAGATATTACAGTTGACTTCTGATTTGTCCATTCGGGAGACAAAACATCCTATGAACAAAAATGACGTGAAGTTGATGGAATCATGGGCTAATTCTACAATGCAAATTATCAAATTTGTACTGCTAGCAATGTGCTCTGCTTTCTTGGAATATTGTGGGTTTCTGAAAGAAAAATACACCAGGTTTATCTCTTGGAATATAACATGAAAAGTAAAACATAACTTAAAAGTATAGCAGAGTTTTATAAAGAAACCAATGAAAAAAGATTAAGGAAAAATGCATTGACTCCTAGAACTTAAAAAGCTAGATAATAGGGAAAATTCATTATATATATTAAGGGAGGCTTACAAGCTTGCCACTAATGCCTGGCTGTTTGATCCATTTCTCACTTATTTGAATATTTTGAAACAAATCTTTGAAAGAATTTACTGAAATTAAATGTTTTCTTGTTAATTTTAGAAAAATAAATGTCTACTTTTCTAAGCCCTATGAGAACAGGATATATAAAGGAAGGGTCACAAGCTTGAGCTCTGGTCTGTGTCTTGGATCTTTCGCTTACTAAGGCTGTTCTTGTGCAAATCATTGAACCTCTACTTAGAGGGTTGCTCTAAGCATACATGAAATCATGCATGTAAAATGCTCTGCAGAGTGTCAGGAACATTCAACATGTGTTAGATATTACTTTCATGTTGCTATAATTGATAATATAAAGCATAACCATAGTCAATAATCCCATACATTAGTATATTAGAATCAGTAGAATCTATTTTAACATATTAAACTTGGTGTAATATAAGTTAAGATAATCATTTGATTGAGATGGGAGATTAAAATAGTACAAATATACAAAAACAAAAAAAGAACGTTGTGATCATGACTTTTAAAAACAGCTGGATCCTACCATTAAAGAGGAATCTTCATCACTAAAAGTAAGGTAAGTTTGTTAGAAATGCAAATCCTAACACAAAAATCGAATCAAAGGTAAATCACAAATAATGTTTGAGGTACAAAGAATCTACCACTGTGGGAAAATTTAGGCCATAATGAGCCACTCTTTACACAGGGGATCCAATGGGAGATATTTAAAAAACAGAAATACACGTTTCTTGGTGAGCAATGTTAGGTATTCCAGTTTCATCTTAACTTTATTTGTCTTTGGTTATGGGTCTCAAGTGTCCCTATTTCTGTAAACAAACACATAAATATTCAAAAGAGTATCTCCAAGTAAGTCAAGGTTTATAAAATAGAAATTTTTCATTTTAACATACCGAGGCTTTATTTTTTAGCTTTCTGTCTTTAGTAGCAGTCTTTCCTTTTTTGTTGCTGGTAAAATAATGCAAGGTTCCATATTCCATCAAGGCTGCAAAAACAAAAATGAAACAAACAGAAACAAAGAGATCCATCGCAGTCACATAAGAAACCTTAGGTAAAGACTTCCTGGCAATTGTACTCAGGGTTGTCATAGTCAGAACTGTAGTGATACCTATGGAGAGAGGAAACGAAATAGGAAATGAAAAATAATAGACCACATTTATTATTCCATCTGATTTGGCAATTTTGTCAGTGAAATTAAACAATGGAAAAAATATGATTACTAGTAATTTACAGAAATAATTATTGGTAGCCATAGCTACATTGTGTCCAATGTGCTCTTTTTGTTTCTGTGAGTTCTAATCATTTAAATTACTGCGGAGTACAAGTTGACTCCCAATATCCTTTCTTCCCTTCCTTCATTGTAATAGAATATCAAATATTTAGCTGGCATGTGGTTGCCCAAAACAACTTTATTTGCCATCTCTCTGCAGCTGAGTGTGGCCACAGGCTGAGATCTAGCCAAAGGGAACCAAGTCAAGAATGTAAGCAACACACAATATCCTAAAGACAGCATTAAAGAGACAAGGAATGTCTTTCTTTCCTTCTCATTGCCTTCTGCTGGAATACAATCACCAGACCAACCACACTATCTTAAAACATTAGATAATATTGGGAATTAAAATGACTCACAATACAGGAGAAAGCTAGAAGGAGCCTGAATTTCTCACACTGTAATGCATTATATCACCTTGAAATACCTACCCTTAGACTTCACATAAGCAACAGATATTCTTCTATCTAATTGAAGTGACAGTGACTTGGCATTTCCCACCATACATATGCAGTCAAAATTAATCCAAACTAACATAGCTTTTTGTTATATAATAACTTGAGTTAAACCTACTTTGTAATCTCAATGTTTAAGTAAGGAATACTGGCACAGTTATATCAAGGGAATACTGCTTTGAAAGCACAGAGTAAATCCTTTTATTTTTGAGAAGTCAGCATGTATAATTGGGATTTCCCCCAGGACCCCAACCCTGCATGTGTATCCTTGAAGGGATCTGTTTCTCATCAGTCTTCGTGTGGTTCTTACCACTATTAATCTTAGGTCTCCTAAATTACAGATGCACATGCTATATTTCTTTTAGCCTAAACTTCCATAATCCTCATTCTTTTTCACAGCAAATATGGTCCCATGAGCAGGATTGTTTACTCTCTTAAAAGTACTAAATATAATGCTAAATGCTTCTTAATTTGACCAATATTTATAGAGTGGCAACGTCTATGATGAAAAGTAAATCAAAAACAGCTGCAGCAACAGTCTCTTTGGTATAGTGAAGGCAATAACCACCTCTTCCCCTCATGTCTCCACTGAAACATACCCTAACAATTCTACTCACAAACCTGTCGTTTCACTTTTATAATTTCTTAGGATTGGAGGAAATATTAAAGTCGATACAGTTGTGATGAATTTGGACTTACGAGACAAATTTAGGTTTAATCTCTGACTCTTCTACCTATTAGCTCTCTGATCTTAACAGTTTTTAAACTCCTTTGTGACTCTCATTAAAAAAAAAAAAACAAACACACACAGTAATATCTTGCTTTGTACTTGTAGTAAATATACACAAAAGATACTTAATTTAATTATTTGTCTATTTTTTAAATTTCCAAATATACAAAGCCATTATCAGTTATATTATTTTTATTAATTTTTAATTTACTTCCTTTTTTGTTAGAAAATATACTCTGAAAATTTTAGTGTTTTGAATTTTAGTAATATCTTGTTTAATGATCCATATGCACTTGAAAATATTGTGTGCTCTGAAGTTAGGTGTAGTAACCTATAAATATCAATCAGGTAATGTATTTATGATAATTTCAAAGTTTCTATATAATTCTAACAATGAATGAGAAAACACTAACGATTGCAGATTTGCTTATTTTTCCCATTATTCCTTACAGCTTTTACTTCAATTATTTTGAAACTAAATATATATTTTAAAGGCTTTGTTATGGAAAAGGCTTAAAAAATAACATATACAAGTCTTCCTTTCCCTCATCTCCCACACAAGTTTATTAAATCACATTGTTACCATCGTCAGCCCAAATAGGTTTCCAAAGTGTTTCTTGCCTCCACAATTATGTCTCCTATCTAAAAAGTCTTAAATCCAAAGCGTGGTTTCATGTTGTTATCCATGACTGCAATAAATTTTACTTTATTAAGTTTCTGTTACATTCTTTTTTAATAAGGCAAACAAAACTAAGCAGAACTTTGCTTTCAGACATTTATTTAATTTAGTAATTATTATCACTGCCATTACCTTGAGAAGAACATGGTGGATTTTCTATGAAAATATTTCTGAGTCCATTAGAATAAAAAACATTTAGGATATTAACAGGATATTGAGAAAACATTTTGGATATCATTGTTATTTTCTCCATGGCTTCCCCTACTCAAGATACTACAATAGTCTCCCATCACATTTGAAATAAAATTTAAAGTCCTTAAAATGGCCGACAAAAATTTACATGATCTAACTACTGGCCACTTCTCCAAATACATTTTCTGTGACTATTCATTCAGCTCCAACCATATTTGTCATCTTTCTGAACCCCAAAGCATGGCATAGCAGGAAGATCTGGCTTCAAAACCATACAGTTCCCACTGCCTGGAATATATTTCTGCCCAATATCCACCAGGCGAGCACCACACTTCATTGGGTCACTGCTCAAATGCCACATCATCAGAGGTATCTTGTGAGACTCCACAATATAAAATAGCAAATATCACATCACTCACACCCTGTCATTTTCTAAACATTGATTTTGCTATCTCTTCACAGCCTTCATGACTCACTAAAATTTTATTGTATGCCTTTTATATTTGAACATTACCTGTTTTCTCTACTAAAATGTAAACTTCATAAACATGAACTTTTTAAAGTTTTATTCACTGTTAACACTGCAGCACCAAAAACATTGCTTGTTTTACAGAAAGCATTTGATATATTTTAGTGAAATGCAAGGTTGAGTTCATTGAGTTCAGGAAATTGTCCTTCAATGATATGCGTGTGTATTTATATTTAAAGCAATTGTAATTCTCTATCTTAGGGTCCACAATTACAAAAGATATTTGTTAAGTTACATCTGGCTGTGGTTATCTTTACAATTGATGTGCTAATATTGAATAAAAATAAATTTATGCAAAAATGACTTCACAGTTGGCTCTTCTCTTCATGACACTCTAGCATATAGTTTTATACAAACCCAGTGGTATAAATAATCCATTCAAATTCTCTTTGAGAAACTTCCAAACTGTTATGCATAGTGATTATACTAATTTACATTCCCAGAAAAATATGGAAATAGAAACAAAAATACTCTGTTTAAGTTATACTTATAGTAGCATACAAAGAACCTAAAATAATTTATACAACTTAGAATATAAAATAATTGTAAACAATGAAAGGAAACAAAATTAAGGTATGAATGGATTTTGTCCACTAGTTACGTCAATATCCCTGTTTAGATGCCCAAGAGAACTTCATTTTCAAGTATAGACCCATGTGCCTCAAGCATTGTTGTTGCCACTTTTATGTGACCTGCATGTTACTGTACTTATTAGATGGAATCATTTATGAGCTATCATAGAAACCACATAAAAATTTCTTTGTGGTTAAAAACAGAAACCCTCTCACCTTTCTTTACATATTTTTAAGACACAATTATGAGCAGTGCGATTCATGTGTCTTTCACTGATTTGGCGGGTGAGTCAATTGATTAATAAGTTTTCTTCATGTATCAATACCTGATTGCAGGTTATCATTTCCTTTTAAATAACTGTATAATAATTAGTCACTTATTTTGTTATATGATTTGATTATTACAATAGATTGCTACAGAAAAAGAGTGAAAGTCTATTTTGTCAAGTATTAATCACAATTACCCTGTTAATCAATGTTATTGTATAGGCAACTCTCAAGCATTCACAGAATAAGTACACACTTTATACACGACAGAAGCCATAGAAGCCAGGGAGCTTCTTGTTCCTTTCAGCTACTTGCCCTTTGGAACAACTGACTTCATTAGCAATGTTATAAAACAGGTTATTTTAAAGCCATCCACACACCCCAGCAAATAAAACAATGGTTATTAGTGACTCAGCTATAACATAAAATAAAATCTTGATGAAAAGTGATAGAAAAACTCAACCAAAATAAGATTTAGGAATTACGTATGATTTTAATGTATTAATTCTTGTTATGTATCTATGCTTCCTTTGGTCTTCATTCGCAGAAAAAGAAGGAATTTTCTGAAATTTCAAGTTCTTTACAATTCCATTTTCTACTTTTCTTTTTTTACATATCTCTTTCAACATGGTATTGTCCTTTAGTTTCTGTCAATTTTTTTCCTGACTGTATTCTAGAAGAATATATTTAATAAATGTGACTATAAACTTTTATTACATCAAAACGATTTTTTAAAGTTCTATGATATTATAGCATAATATTATGTGTCGTACCCAGTGATGTTCTTGCAGGCACTGCATCTTTATTGATCCAAAAAGACACCCAAGAAAGAACAACGGTCAGAATGCATGGAATGTAGGTCTGAATAGTGAAATATCCCATTCTTCTGCTCAGGTCAAAAAAAATTGTCATAATAACATAATCCCCTGGAAGAAAAAAAAATGTTTTTGGCCATATAGTATAAATCCCAATCCATATATTTAAAATAAAAAATGTCATTTAATAGTAGCATCATTCACTATTTGAGTATTCTCTTTACCAGAGATTGTGTGAGAGATTTCAGTTGAGTTTCTCAACCCTACAAATGCAAACTGATATAATCTCCAGTATTTAGGATCAGCCACTTCTACGGAGGGCTTTTTCCACTTATACTCAATTTCATTTTTAGGGTATCCATCTATAGAAAAAAAAATACACAGATTAGCAAGATCCAAATTTGATACCATTACAATACCAACATTATCCAAAGGTAAATTCTTGGAACTTTTTCCTCCTTTTTTTATTATAAGATATGCCAAACATAGAACATTTGAATACAATACATATTAATAAGCAGAGTTTAATGACTAATCATACATGGATCAAATAATGATAACCCATGTAATCTACTTAAATTAAGAAATAGAAACTTGCTAACATATAGAAAATCCCATATGTCCACCCCAAAATAGTACTCCATCTACAATCTAGAGGTAATAACTATCCTGATTTCTGCGATGATTGTTTCTTTTTAATGTAGATTTTTCATATGCATCTCTGAAAAGTATAGGATAGTTTGGGTTACTTTGAATTTTATTTGATCATTGCCATACCTAAGGCATTCTTTTGCATATTACTTTTTCTTCTTTTTCCTCATGCTACCTTGTCTAAGAATGTCTTTTTTAATATATCGTGATCGTCATCAATGTTGTATGTAGCTAAATTTCTTCCATTGTAAAAACACACCAAAATTTATCCATTATACTGTTTTAGACATTTGTGATATTTTCTGTTGGCTATAACCAACATTGCTACTAGTAATATTATTATACATGCCTCCCCAAACGTGTATATGCAAGGGTTACTCTAGGATATACATCTAGGCATGGAGTAGTTAGGTCATGGGTTACACATAATATCAACTTTATGAGGTAGTGCCAATCTTTTGTCCATGGAGAGTATACTAACATATTCTCTTTTTTTTTTTTTTTTTTTTTTTTTTTTGAGACAGTGTCTCACTCTATTGTCCAGGCAGGAGTGCAGTGCGTGATCTTGGCTCACTGCCAATGTCTGCTGCCCATGTTCAAGCAATTCTCATGCCTCAGCCTCCCGAGTAGCTGAGACTACAGGTGCTCACCAACACGCATGGCTACCTTTTTTGTGTGTGTGTGTATTTTTAGTAGAGACAGGGCTTTACCACGTTGGCCAGGCTATTCTCAAACCCCTGACCTCAGGTGATCCGCTCCCGTTGGTCTCCCAAAGTGCTGAGATTATAGGCATGAGACAACATGCCTGGCCACTAACATATTCTCTTATCAGCCAGAGTGTGAAAGTTCACATGAATGCAAATTCTCATTAATTTTGACATATGCAGTCTTCTTCAATTTTACTCATCCATGAAGTGTATTTTATTTCACATTCTCCCAATTAATAATAAAACCTAGCATTTAAAAAGTGTGCTTATCGGATTTGAGGGCGGAACAAGATGGCCGAATAGGAACAGTTCCAGTCTCCAACTCCCAGCACCAGCGACACAGAAGACCGGTGATTTCTGCATTTTCAACTGAGGTACTGGGTTCATCTCACTAGGGAGTGCCGGACAATCGGTGCTGGTCAGCTGCTGCAGCCCGACCAGCCAGAGTTGAAGCAGGGCGAGGCGTCGCCTAACCTGGGAAGTGCAAGGGGGAAGGGAATCCCTTTTCCTAGCCAGGGGAACTGAGACACACAACACCTGGAAAATCGGGTAACTCCCACACCAATACTGTGCTTTAAGCAAACAGGCACACCAGGAGATTATATCCCACACCTGGCCGGGAGGGTCCCACGCCCACAGAGCCTCCCTAATTGCTAGCATAGCAGTCTGCAATCTAACCACAAGGCAGCAGCGAGGCTGGGGGAGGGGCGCCCACCATTGCTGAGGCTTAAGTAGGTAAACAAAGCCGCTGGGAAGCTCGAACTGGGAGGAGCTCACAGCAGCTCAAGGAAACCTGCCAGTCTCTGTAGACTCCACCTCTGGGGACAGGGCAGAGCTAAACAACAACAAAAGCAGCAGAAACCTCTGCAGACGCAAATGACTCTGTCTGACAGCTTTGAAGAGAGCAGTGGATCTCCCAACATGGAGGTTGAGATCTGAGAAGGGATAGACTGCCTGCTCAAGTGGGTCCCTGACCCCTGAGTAGCCTAACTGGGAGACATCCCCCACTAGGGGCAGTCTGACACCCCACACCTCACGGGGTGGAGTACACCCCTGAGAGGAAGCTTCCAAAGCAAGAATCAGACAGGTACACTCACTGTTCAGCAATATTCTATCTTCTGCAGCTTCTGCTGCTGATACCCAGGCAAACAGCGTCTGGAGTGGACCTCAAGCAATCTCCAACAGACCTGCAGCTGAGGGTCCTGACTGTTAGAAGGAAAACTATCAAACAGGAAGGACACCTACACCAAAACCCCATCAGTACGTCACCATCATCAAAGACCAGAGGCAGATAAAACCACAAAGATGGGGAAAAAGCAGGGCAGAAAAGCTGGAAATTCAAAAAATAAGAGTGTATCTCCCCTGGCAAAAGAGCGCAGCTCATCACCAGCAATGGATCAAACCTGGACGGAGAATGACTTTGATGAGATGAGAGAAGAAGGCTTCAGTCCATCAAACTTCTCAGAGCTAAAGGAGGAATTACGTACCCAGCGCAAAGAAACTAAAAATCTTGAAAAAAGAGTGGAAGAATTGATAGCTAGAGTAATTAATGCAGAGAAGGTCATAAACGAAATGAAAGAGATGAAAACCATGACACAAGAAATACGTGACAAATGCATAAGCTTCAGTAACCGACTCGATCAACTGGAAGAAAGAGTATCAGCGATTGAGGATCAAATGAATGAAATGAAGCGAGAAGAGAAACCGAAAAAAAAAGAAGAAAAAGAAATGAACAAAGCCTGCAAGAAGTATGGGATTATGTAAAAAGACCAAATCTACGTCTGATTGGGGTGCCTGAAAGTGAGGGGGAAAATGGAACCAAGTTGGAAAATACTCTTCACGATATCATCCAGGAGAACTTCCCCAACCTAGTAGGGCAGGCCAACATTCAAATCCAGAAAATACAGAGAATGCCACAAAGATACTCCTCGAGAAGAGCAACTCCAAGACACATAATTGCCAGATTCACCAAAGTTGAAATGAAGGAAAAAATGTTAAGGGCACCCAGAGAGAAAGGTCAGGTTACCCACAAAGGGAAGCCCATCAGACTAACAGCAGATCTCTCAGCAGAAATTCCACAAGCCAGAAGAGAGTGGGGGTCAATAATCAACATTCTTAAAGAAAAGAATTTTAATCCCAGAATTTCATATCCAGCCAAACTAAGTTTCATAAGTGAAGGAGAAATAAAATCCTTTACAGATAAGCAAATGCTTAGAGATTTTGTCACCACCAGGCCTGCCTTACAAGAGACCCTGAAGGAAGCACTAAACATGGAAAGGAACAACCGGTACCAGCGATTGCAAAAATATGCCAAAATGTAAAGACCATCAAGGCTAGGAAAAAACTGCATCAACTACCGAGCAAAATGACCAGTTAATATCATAATGGCAGGATCAAGTTCACACATAACAATATTAACCTTAAATGTAAATGGACTAAATGCTCCAATTAAAAGACACAGACTGGCAAACTGGATAAAGAGTCAAGACCCATCAGTCTGCTGTATTCAGGAGACCCATCTCACGCGCAGAGACATACATAGGCTCAAAATAAAGGGATGGAGAAAGATCTACCAAGCAAATGGAGAACAAAAAAAAGCAGGGGTTGCAATACTAGTCTCTGATAAAACAGACTTTAAACCATCAGGATCAAAAGAGACAAAAAAGGCCATTACATAATGGTAAAGGGATCAATTCAACAGGAAGAGCTAACTATCCTAAATATATATGCACCCAATACAGGAGCACCCAGATTCATAAAGCAAGTCCTTAGAGACTTACAAAGAGACTTAGACTTCCATACAATAATAATAGGAGACTTCAACACTCCACTGTCAACATTAGACAGATCAACGAGAAAGAAAGTTAACAAGGATATCCAGGAATTGAACTCATCTCTGCAGCAAGCAGACCTAATAGACATCTATAGAACTCTCCACCCCAAATCAACAGAATATACATTCTTCTCAGCACCACATCACACTTATTCCAAAATTGACCACATAATTGGAAGTAAAGCACTCCTCAGCAAATGTACAAGAACAGAAATTATAACAAACTGTCTCTCAGACCACAGTGCAATCAAACAAGAACTCAGGACTAAGAAACTCAATCAAAACCATTCAACTACATGGAAACTGAAAAACCTGCTCCTGAATGACTACTGAGTACACAATGAAATGAAGGCAGAAATAAAAATATTCTTTGAAACCAATGAGAACAAAGATACAACATACCAGAATCTCTGGGACACATTTAAAGCAGTGTGTAGAGGGAAATTTATAGCACTAAATGCCCACAAGAGAAAGCTGGAAAGATCTAAAATGGACACTCTAACATCACAATTAAAAGAACTAGAGAAGCAAGAGCAAACACATTTGAAAGCTAGCAGAAGGCAAGAAATAACTAAGATCAGAGCAGAACTGAAGGAGATAGAGACACAAAAAACCCTCCAAAAAATCAATGAATCCAGGAGTTGGTTTTTTGAAAAGATCAACAAAATTGACAGACCACTAGGAAGACTAATAAAGAAGAAAAGAGAGAAGAATCAAATCGACGCAATAAAAAATGATAAAGGGGATATCACCACCGACCCCACAGAAATACAAACGACCATCAGAGAATACTATAAACACCTCTACGCAAATAAACTAGAAAATCTAGAAGAAATGGATAATTTCCTGGACACTTACACTCTTCCAAGACTAAACCAGGAAAAAGTTGAATCCCTGAATAGACCAATAGCAGGCTCTGAAATTGAGGCAATAATTAATAGCCTACCAACCAAAAAAAGTCCAGGATCAGATGGCTTTACAGCTGAATTCTACCAGAGGTACAAGGAGGAGCTGGTATTATTCCTTCTGAAACTATTCCAATCAATAGAAAAAGAGGGAATCCTCCCTAACTCATTTTATGAGGCCAACATCATCCTGATACCAAAACGTGGCAGAGACACACACAAAAAAGAGAATTTTAGACCAATATCCCTGATGAACATCGATGCAAAAATCCTCAATAAAATACTGGCAAACCGGATCCAGCAGCACATCAAAAAGCTTATCCACCATGATCAAGTGGGCTTCATCCCTGGGATGCAAGGCTGGTTCAACATTCGCAAATCAATAAACGTAATCCAGCACATAAACAGAACCAAAGACAAGAACCACATGATTATCTCAATAGATGCAGAAAAGGCTTTTGACAAAATTCAACAGCCCTTCGTGCTAAAAACTCTCAATAAATTTGGTATTGATGGAATGTACCTCGAAAAAATAAGAGCTCTTTATGACAAACCCACAGCCAATATCATACTGAATGGGCAAAAACTGGAAAAATTCCCTTTGAAAATTGGCACAAGACAGGGATGCCCTCTCTCACCACTCCTATTCAACATAGTGTTAGAAGTTCTGGCTAGGGCAATCAGGCAAGAGAAAGAAATCAAAGGGATTCAGTTAGGAAAAGAAGAAGTCAAATTGTCCCTGTTTGCAGATGACATGATTGTATATTTAGAAAACCCCATTGTCTCAGCCCAAAATCTCCTTAAGCCAATAAGCAACTTCAGCAAAGTCTTAGGATAAAAAATTAATGTGCAAAAATCACAAGCATTCTTATACACCAGTAACAGAAAAACAGAGAGCCAAATCATGAATGAACTTCCATTCACAAATACTTCAAAGAGAATAAAATACCTAGGAATCCAACTTACAAGAGATGTAAAGGACCTCTTCAAGGAGAACTACAAACCACTGCTCAGTGAAATAAAAGATGACACAAACAAATGGAAGAACACACCATGCTCATGGATAGGAAGAATCAATATCGTGAAAATGGCCATACTGCCCAAGGTAATTTATAGATTCAATGTCATCCCCATCAAGTTACCAATGAGTTTCTTCACAGAATTGGAAAAAACTGCTTTAAAGTTCATATGGAACCCAAAAGGAGCCCACATTGCCAAGACAATCCTAAGTCAAAAGAACAAGGCTGGAGGCATCACGCTACCTGACTTCAAACTATACTACAAGGCTACAGTAACCAAAACAGCATGGTACTGGTACCAAAACAGAGATATAGACCAATGGAACAGACAGCATCCTCAGAAATAATACCACACATCTATAGCCATCTGATCTTTGACAAACCTGAAAGAAACAAGAAATGGGGAAAGGATTCCCTATTTAATAAATGGTGCTGGGAAAATTGGCTAGCCTTGAGTAGAAAGCTGAAACTGGATCCTTTCCTTACTCCTTATACGAAAATTAATTCAAGATGAATTAGAGACTTAAATGTCAGACCTAATACCATAATAACCCTAGAAGGAAACCTAGGTAGTACCATTCAGGACATAGGCATGCGCAAAGACTTCATGTCTAAAACACCAAAAGCATCGGCAGCAAAAGTCAAAATTGACAAATGGGATCTAATTAAACTAAAGAGCTTCTGCACAGCAAAAGAAACTACCATCAGAGTGAACAGGCAACCTACAGAATGGGAGAAAATTTTTGCAATCTACTCATCTGACAAAGGGCTAATATCCAGAACCTACAAAGAACTCAAACAAATTTACAAGAAAAAAACAAACAACCTCATCAGAAAGTGGGCAAAGGATATGAACAGACACTTCTCAAAAGAAGACATTCATACAGCCAACAGACACATGAAAAAATGCTCATCATCACTGGCCATCAGAGAAATGCAAATCAAAACCACAATGAGATACCATCTGACACCAGTTAGAATGGCGAACATTAAAAAGTCAGGAAACAACAGGTGCTGGAGAGGATGTGGAGAAATAGGAATACTTTTACACTGTTGGTGGCATTGTAAACTAGTTCAACCATTATGGAAAACAGTATGGTGATTCCTCAAGGATCTAGAACTAGATGTACCATATGACCCAGCCATCCCATTACTGGGTATATACCCAAAAGATTATAAACCATGCTGCTATAAAGACACATGCACACGTATGTTTATCGTGGCACTATTCATAATAGCAAAAACTTGGAATCAACCTAAATGTCCATCAGTGACAGACTGGATTAAGAAAATGTGGCACATGTAGACCATGGAATACTAGGCAGCCATAAAAAGGATGAGTTTGTGTCCTTTGTAGGGACATGGATGCAGCTGGAAACCATCATTCTTAGCAAACTATCACAAGAACTGCATGTTCTCACTCATAGGTGGGAATTGAACAATGAGATCACTTGGACTCGGGAAGGGGAACATCACACACCGGGGCCTATCATGGGTAGAGGGGTGGGGGGAGGGATTGCATTGGGAGTTATACCTGATGTAAATGACGAGTTGATGGGTGCTGACGAGTTGATGGGTGAAACACACCAACATGGCACAAGTATACATATGTAACAAGCCTGCACGTTATGCACATGTACCCTAGGACTTAAAGTATAATAATAATAATAAATTTTTTTTAAAAAAAGTGTGCTTATCGGGAGGCTGAGTCAGGAGAATGGCGTGAACCCGAGAGGTGGAGCTTACAGTGAGTGGAGCTTGCTCCACTGCACTCCAGCCTGGGCGACAGAGCGAGACTACGTATCAAAAAAAAAAAAAAAAAAAAAAAAAGGTATGCCTATTAGACTCTTGGATTGCTGCTTTGAGAAATTGCTTGTGATTTTTGCACGTTAATTTTAATCAATTGCCCAGTATTTATTTTTTTACTTTCTCTTAATTTTCCTCTATTTTTATATTAATGATTTATGTATTCTAGATACCAGTCCTTTGTTAGTTATTTGTGTTGAAAATGTTTTTGTCTACTTTGCAGTTGTCTAGAACGGAAGTATATCCTTTCATCTTTCTAAAAAATATTTTTGTTTCTGCCTTGTGTCAGGAATATATTTGAGGACTTTTTGAAGCAACCAAGTGAAAGAAATTTGGGCTAAAAATCTATCTGACAGTAGACATGTAATCAGATTCTCTCAAGAAGAATCATTTCACCCTGTATGCTGATTTCAGAGGCAACCTCCCTTTTAGCTTTTGGTGGTTTTGTGTGTGTGTGCGTGTGTGTGTGTGTGTGTGTGTGTATAGCAGGTAATTCTTCATGTGCTCTCAACTGGTCAGGCTTTTGTATCCCAACTTTATGTGGAGATTATGTTATGCCATCTTACAATACCGCCAAAGCAGAACTTGAAGGAAATTAACCACGTTTTGTCAATGTCCTCGGGTCAAAATCGGCTTCAAATTTACCTTTCGTTATATAGTTTTCATGTAGATGTTTGTAGCTAAAAAGTTCTTTCTATGTGTGGTCACATGCGTGTTTTACAATATTTTAATGGTATAAAATTTTTGCTTTCAACAGATAGATTGGTAACACATTTCAGAAATAGAATTCACTAACTTGAAATTTCAAAAATAGTATATCCAATATTTCCTAAAGAACATGTATTTTGCACTAGGATATCTATTAGTCATGCAATGAAACAGTTATCATCTCTGCTGATCTATTTAAATCTTTCCTTTTCTCCATCTTCTTTCACTTGCTCTCTACAGTTGAAACCATTTTGATTTCCATAGTTTCTATCTTTACTTTTAAAAACTTTTAGAGTCAATAGAGTATAGGCATAGTATATAGTAGTGTTGGCACAAATAAATATGTTGGCTAAATTGTCACTCTGAATCTCATGATATTAGTTTTTAAAATTAGGACTATAATGAAATCTCCCACACATATTTGTTGTGAAATATTAGATGCAGAGAGCTTAATTCTCTACTGGACCCATGTAGAGTGCCTGAAAAAAAGTTAGCTACGATTATTATATGTTTGTTATTGACACCCAATTAAACTCACAAAGATAAATGATTAATTACCATTAACAACAATCAAAACCAGAGAGCTGTCACACCAAAATTTAAGAATGGCTTCTAGAATGAAGTACAACAACTGCTACATCAATTATTTACAACGAACTTTTCCTTGAGTTCCTTGAATTCTATCAATCAAGTATTTGTTGCTATTTGGCTGCTTAATTTATTACAAGTTACTATTTAAAAATCAAAGCAGTGAGATAGATCGTTAATATAAAAGAATGCTTTAATGAGAATATATCATTAAGAAAATTCAAGAACATCGTTAATAAAAGGCAAAAATATGTGGAAATTTAGTAAGTGAAGAAGTAGGATTATACTTATGAATGAATTGTCATATTACACTCTACCACATTCTAGAATGCCATCTGTTAAAACAACAACTTTCAAAAGAAAGAAAATAGCATTAGACAATTTGTGGGTAAAGGCAACCACATTTTTATAAGCCATTGTATTTTTTCAGACAATTGTGTGTATCTAGAAAAACATTGTTATAAAAATACCTGTGATGATACAGATGTTAATAAATGTAAAATAAAATTAGTATAGCTATGGAAAGGTTATAATTATTTCCTTTAAAGAAAATGCCAGGTTTTTCCTAGAAGAAATGGATAATTTCCTGGACACTTACACTCTCCCAAGACCAAACCAGGAAGAAGTTGAATCCCTGAATAGACCAATAGCGGACTCTGAAGTTGAGGCAATAATTAATAGCCTACCAACCAAAAAAAAATCCAGGACCAGACGGATTCACAGCTGAATTCTACCAGAGGTAAAAGGAGGAGCTGGTACCATTCCTTCTGAAACTATTCCAATCAATAGAAAAAGAGGAAATCCTCCCTAATTCATTTTATGAGGCCAACATCATCCTGATACCAAAGCCTGGCAAAGACACAACAAAAAAAGAGAATTTTAGACCAATATCACTGATGAACATTGATGCAAAAACCCTTAATAAAATACTGGCAAACCGAATCCAGCAGCACATCAAAAACTTATCCACCATGATCAAGTGGACTTCATCCCTGGGATGCAAGGCTGGTTCAACATTCGCAAATCAGTAAACATAATCCAGCACATAAACAGAACCAAAGACAAGAACCACATGATTATCTCAATAGATGCAGAAAAGGCTTTTGACAAAATTCAACAGCCCTTAGTGCTAAAAACTCTGAATAAAATCAGTATTGATGGAACGTATCTCAAAATAATACAAGCTATTTATGACAAACCCACAGCCAATATCATACTGAATGGGCAAAAACTGGAAGCATTCCCTTTGAAAATTGGCACAAGACAGGGATGCCCTCTCTCACCACTCCTATTCAACATAATGTTGGAAGTGCTGGCTGGGGCAATCAGGTAAGAGAAAGAAATCAAGGGTATTCAGTTAGGAAAAGAAGAAGTCAAATTTTCCCTGTTTGCAGATGACATGATTGTATATTTAGAAAACCCCATTGTCTCAGCCCAAAATCTCCTTAAGCTTATAAGCAACTTCAGTAAAGTCTTAGGATACAAAATTAATGTGCAAAAATCACAAGCATTCTTATACACTAGTAACAGAAAAACAGAGAGCCAAATCATGAATGAACTTCCATTCACAATTGCTTCAAAGAGAATAAAATACCTAGGAATCCAACTTACAAGGGATGTAAAGGACCTCTTCAAGGAGAACTACAAACCACTGCTCAGTGAAATAAAAGAGGATACAAACAAATGAAAGAACATATCATGCTCATGGATAGGAAGAATCAATATCGTGAAAATGGCCATACTGCCCAAGGTAATTTATAGATTCAATGCCATCCCCATCAAGCTACCAATGACTTTCTTCACAGAATTGGAAAAACTGCTTTAAAGTTCATACAGAACCAAAAAAGAGCCCACATTGCCAAGACAATCCTAAGTCAAAAGAACAAGGCTGGAGGCATCACGCTACCTGACATCAAACTATACTACAAGGCTACAGTAACCAAAACAGCATGGTACTGGTACCAAAACAGAGATATAGACCAATGGAACAGAACAGAGTCGTCAGAAATAATACCACACATCTATAGCCATCTGATCTTTGACAAACCTGAGAGAAACAAGAAATGGGGAAAGGATTCCCTATTTAATAAATGGTGCTGGGAAAATTGGCTAACCATGAGTAGAAAGCTGAAACTGGATCCTTTCCTTACTCCTTATACGAAAATTAATTCAAGATGAATTAGAGACTTAAATGTCAGACCTAATACCATAATAACCCTAGAAGAAAATCTAGGTAATACCATTCAGGACATAGGACTTCATGTCTAAAACACCAAAAGCAATGGCAACAAAAGCTAAAATTGACAAATGGGATCTAATGAAACTAAAGAGCTTCTGCACAGCAAAAGAAACTACCATCAGAGTAAACAGGCAACCTACAGAATGGTAGACAGTTTTTGCAATCTACTCATCTGACAAAGGGCTAATATCCAGAACCTACAAAGAACTCAAACAAATTTACAAGAAAAAAACAAACAACCCCATCCAAAAGGGCAAAGGATATGAACAGACACTTCTCAAAAGAAAACAGGCATACAGCCAACAGACACATGAAAATATGCTTGTCATCACTGGCCATCAGAGAAATGCAAATCAAAACCACAATGAGATACCATCTCACACCAGTTAGAATGGCAATCTTTAAAAAGTCAGGAAACAACAGGTGCTGGAGAGGATGTGGAGAAATAGGAATACTTTTACACTGTTGGTGGGATTGTAAACTAGTTCAAACATTGTGGAAAATAGTATGGCGATTCCTCAAGGATCTAGAACTCGAAATACCATATGACCCAGGCATTCCATTACTGGGTATATACCCAAAGGATTATAAATCATGCTGCTATAAAGACACATGAACACATATGTTTATTGCCACACTTTCACAATAGCAAAGACTTGAAATCAACCCAAATGTCTTTCAGTGACAGACTGGATTAAGAAAATGTGGCACATATACACCATGGAATAGTATGCAGCCATAAAAAGGGATGAGTTTGTGTCCTTTGTAGGGACATGGATGCAGCTGGAAACCATCATTCTCAGCAAACTATCGCAAGAACAGAAAATCAAACACCGCATGTTCTCACTCATAGGCGGGAATTGAACAATGAGATCACTTGGACTCGGGAAGGGGAACATCATACACGGGGGTCTATTATGGGGAGGGCGGAGGTGAGAGGGATGGCATTGGGAGTTATACCTGATATAAATGACAAATTGATGCGTGCTGACGAATTGATGGGTGCAGCACACCAACATGGTACAAGTATACATATGTAACAAACCTGCACGTTGTGCACATGTACCCTAGAACTTAAAGTATAATAATAAAAAATAAAAAAAGAAAGAAAATGCCAGGTTTTTATACTCTATTCACCTGTAACCACTTCGCTATGAATCAATCTTTTTTAATTAAGTCAACTTATTTCTACCTTGTTTTTTCTGAATTGTTAGTCTCAAATATTTGCTATTCATATAGTAAATACTATTTGCCCAATGAATTTTTGAAACACATTTCAAAATCTAATATATTAAAGTTAAATCTTGCCTCCAGGAAGATGAATATAATTTGAATCACTTTTTTTTTTTTTTTTGGTGGCTATGTAAAAACATTTGAATACAAACCTATTTTCAATACTCCTTTATTTAATAAAAATAAGCAAATAGCATTGGAAGAAAACTAAATGTTATAAAGAATGTTTTAATGAAACACATGCATTCACTAGACATTTATTGTAATCTTTTAGTTTGAAAACAAGAAGTAAATATATTATTTGTAATTATTTTCTCTAAAAGAATTGAACATAATGTACACTTTTGAAAACCATATTTTATTTTCTTTCATTTCATTTTTAAATAAACAGCTTCTAAGGTTAAAATTCTATGAAATTATCAAGCGTTTTGTTACTTACAGCTTGAAAATTCCAGTGGACAGGAATGTTCATCCATAGGAAAGTTATGAAGCTGAAGATAACATTCTGCATTAATTGTCAATCTATTTAGATGGAAAAAAAATATTAAATAAAGATAAATAATTTGAAGCATTAAAAATTCCCTGTCTAATTTTAAAACAAGAATGTGTGTTATGATAATAGATTGTGATATATTAGAATATAATAATGATTCTAAAGTCTCAAAGTCTTAAATAGCGATATACAACGTTTATATATGAGTATGAGAATTCTAACAATTTCCTCTTCATTCAACTAAGTTACCTCTATATACATTTCAATATGATCTCTGTGTTTACACGTAATAATTCATACTTCAATATATCAACAAACACACATGTGCAAACACAACAGATTAGCAGATTATAAATGGTTAAGTATGGTAATTTCTCTCTCAATTTATTATGAATATCTTTCCATGAAAAATGGTTCTTAATAAACAGATATGTTCAAGGCAATGGGCTAAATAAACTTGAACCTTATACATCAACCTTCATTTAATCCTTTCTTAGGGATGTTTTACTACATCATTGAAAATTAGAGTATTATAAAATTTTACAGCAGGGTGGGTTTCTAGAGGAAATCTTACTCAATTATTTACATGGCAGGTTAAGAAAACAATAATATTTATGCTGCAACTTCTTCTGCTTCAAAGGAAGAAAATCAAATAATTTTTTCTATTTGCTTTTAGTTCTTTTCACATAATAACTGAGCTTAAAAAAGTATTGAGAAAATTTTTGCAATCTACTCATCTGACAAAGGGTTAATATCCAGAACCTACAAAGAACTCAAACAAATTTACAAGAAAAAAACAAACAACCCCATCAAAAAGTGGGCAAAGGATATGAACAGACATTTCTCAAAAGAAGACATTCATACAGTCAACAGACACATGAAAAAATCCTCATCATCACTGACCATCAGAGAAATGCAAATCAAAACCACAATGAGATACCATCTCACACCAGTTAGAATGGCAATCTAAAAAGTCAGGAAACAACAGGTGCTGGAGAGGATGTGGAGAAATAGGAACACTTTTACACTGTTGGTGGGATTGTAAATTAGTTCAACCATTATGGAAAACAGTATGGCGATTCCTCAAGGATCTAGAACTAGATGTACCATATGACCCAGCCATCCCATTACTGGGTATATATTCAAAGGATTATAAATCATGCTGCTATAAAGACACATGCACACGTATGTTTATTGCGGCACTGTTCACAATAGCAAAGACTTGGAATCAACCCAAGTGTCCATCAGTGACAGACTGGATTAAGAAAATGTGGCACATGTACACCATGGAATACTATGCAGCCATAAAAAGGATGAGTTTGTGTCCTTTGTAGGGACATGGATGCAGCTGGAAACCATCATTCTTAGCAAACTATCGCAAGAACAGAAAACCAAACACCGCATGTTCTCACTCATAGGTGGGAACTGAACAATGAGTTCACGGGAACATCACACACCGGGGCCTATCATGGGGAGCGGGAGAGGGTTGGCATTGGGAGTTATACCTGATGTAAATGACGAGTTGATGGGTGCTGACGAGTTGATGGGTGCAGCACAGCAACATGGCACAAGTATACATATGTAACAAACCTGCACGTTATGCACATGTACCCTAGGACTTAAAGTATAATAATAATAATAAATAAATAAAAAAAAGTATTGCCAAAATATTTCACATTATATTTTAGCATGTGAAAGGAGCTCCATACTTTTGACATTGCAACTTTGAGAAATAAAAAATTTAGAGTTGATTAAATATTAGTATGGAAAATAAATGAGAGCAACTACAGATTTTTAAACAAATATTACCTTAAAGTATATAGAACTCGACCATCATTCCAAATTCGAAGCAGACGATTAGGAGTTGTTATCCAGTGAGCATCAGATTTTCTTGAGTTTCTGAAGAAAGTGTCAGGAATCCAAATTTTTCCAACCATATTACTGTTAAGCATAAGCACTTTCATGGTACTATTGAATTTTAAACGACTGTCAAACCAGGTTTGGGCAAAAATTATATCTATTGTGTATTCCTAAAATGTAAGAAGAATAACAACATATTAGTAAAGCTACTATTTTAGTTGTTTTTCTCAGAAGTTTGAATTTTTATATTGTAAAGTTTCTGCAAGTAACAGTTAAACTCAGTCTTTTTGGAGGAAAAAAATGCCATGATTTTAAACTTTTTTTTTTTTTTTTTTTTTTTTTTTTTTTTTTTTTTTCCGAGACGGAGTCTGGCTCTGTCGCCCAGGCTGGAGTGCAGTAGCATGATCATGGCTCACTGCAAGCTCCGCCTCCCGGGTTCACGCCATTGTCCTGCCTCAGTCTACGGAGTAGCTGGGACAACAGGCGCCCACCACCATGCCCAGCTAATTTTTGTATTTTTAGTAGAGACGGGTTTCACCGTGTTAGCCAGGATGGTCTTGATCTCCTGACTTCGTGATCCTCCCGCCTCCCAAAGTGCTGGGATTACAGGCGTGAGCCACTGCACATGGCCTAAACTTTCTTTTTGTTTGCATGAATCGTGTAAAATAAAATCCAAGATTTCCAGTAGTTATTGTTGCCCAGTGTTACTTTATTCTTTTTAATTTTTTTGTGTGAATTTTACTCAAGATTTTGTAGTATGTAGGATGTACTTATTAAACTTAAAAACAAATTATCTTAATGTTAATAATTATATTAATTTATACAGAGCTTAAATCACAAAAATCATAAACAAAAGAAAATCTAGATGCAAAAACCAACCAAATTATTTAAGAGGCTTTACATTGATTTTTGTCTAAAAAGTTAATTCCAATTATTTATATTTACTAGTTTTAAATGTTTTAAAGCAACCACAAACTAACTTACTGAGCTATTATAAGATGCGAAACATATTTAAGAGCTTTGCATGTGTCATGTCACTAAATCCTTATTGCAACTATGTGAAATATAATCATTATCTTTCAGTAACATGTATTAATAGAAATATAAAATAATTCTTCTCACATCACAGAACTAATAAGCAGTTGATATGGAAACTGAGCCACTGCAGGCTACATCCCAAGTCCACACCCATAACAAATGCATATAATGGTGGTTATAGTGATGTCTGATGGGTTCCAAGGTTGGAGCAAAACCTTTGTCCATAGTAACTGTAATTAGGAAATTTCATTTTTAACAGAGAACCTTCAAGAGTAGATAATCAGATGTTATCTACCTTCGTATCCTGACAAAATGTCTGCCATATTATAGGCATTTAAAATAAATAAAATGAACAAGAATGCAGCAGTAATCAATGCCATGGAGGAAAGGAAGTAAATATACATATATATAAGAGGTATATATACATATATAAAATATATATATACATATATAATATATATATAAAGTATATATACACATATATAATATATACACAATATATATGAACTATATATGTGTGTGTGTATATGTGTGTGTGTATATATGTGCATGTATGTATGTTTGCATGTGTATGGATATACTTTTGATATTTAAAAGAATAACTAAATTGAAAAATATGAGGTATTATATAAGTTACTTCTGGTGAGAGAGATTGATTACTTGCACTTGATGTCATATTAGCAACTGGCCAATTTTCCTGAAGGAAAATATTTAATATAAGAAATAGAAGTATAATGGGGATATGGTGAATAAATGAAAAATGGAAAAAAAATTATGAGAGATTAATAAGTAAACAAACTAGATTCAACTCTTTTATAGGGAAGTTGGATCAATTCCTAGGTTCCAGACAGACTACTTACAATTACAATTTGCTTAACTGGAATATAAAAATAAATTGAGAGGGTACCTCATTTTATCTATGTTGGATGAACAATGTTACAATTCTGGAAAAGCCTATACATAATAGTTATTTAAAATACAATAGGGACCAGAAACTATGTAATTGAGTATGAAATGTATGTTTTATAAAGTGCTTAAAGTATATACACTTATAATTCTGAATAATTTATTTATATAATGAAGTAATGTGTGATCATTCAATAATCTACCTATTTATTTAACATCTATATTATGTCAGTTGTTGTTTTTAATGGATTTAAAATATGAAGTTTTTGTGCACAAAAATGTTTGCATCATCACCCTCTCTTTACATAATTTTGATTGCCGTGCTAGAGTAACTTAGGGAGATAAATAAAATATTATTTTTTTCAACTTAATATAGGATGGCACGGATCAAACTGTGCTGTGGAATATAGACTGAAAGTACTTTTGCAACCATGTAAACCTTATAAATCTGATAGCCACAACCTTGCTTATATACTGTGTTTATAGGTCAGGCTGAGTCATAAGGCAAACCACATCCCATAATACATAATAATTCATATTTATGCTATAGATGTTTAATCATCTTATTGAGTAATATTAATGGGGTAATGCGTAAATTGTGCAAGCATTTAGGAAGTCCTAGAGAACCTTATACACATTATCACTGGTGTATTCTTTATTCTTTAAACCTTGTGAAAAATTATTGAACACCTTCACTGGAATTATCATTGATCCCCACTCTACCTGCCTGTATCTCAGGTCAGATGTCTTGTCTTTGGAATCAGTTATAATTTATCCAAGCAGCCTCTTCACCTGACACAAATGACTAACTATTAGGTCTAACCATGTAACCTACGCTAATGACATGGTGTCTAATTTTAATGGCAAATACAAATAGATAGAAGTCTCATAATCCTTCTATGGTGAACTAAATGCCCTGGAAAGAGCATTTAGTCAACTTTATTCGCCAGAATTATGTTTTACTTTTGTGTGGGATCAAACAGCAGAAACTACTCAAGATACTAGTAAGGATTGCGGCTAGGCAAATATGCAACACTAGTTGGTAGAGGGAATGTAATGCTACCTGGCAGTTATACTTAGCTGCAGTATTCCTAATTCACAGGACCTTAAAGGTGGCACTTGAGAACCAATTTGTCTAAGGCTGGGATTTCCAAAGCAGCTGTCAATACTGCTTAGCAGCTGCAGGACCTTTTTAAAATCCCTGATTCTGGAAGTGTTAATCACTGTTGGAAGGCTTATGATTTCCAAACGATCAGAAATGGAAAAAGTTTTCTACTCACAGTTGTTCCCTGAATCCAATATCAAGAACAGAAAGACTCAGAGAATATGTCTTGATAATCCATCCATCCAAAGCCCTTTGCAAAAGCTAATACTTATAAGTCCTTTTAAATTGCTAATTGTTAATAAATGCCTCACTGAAATAAGAAGACCATTAAAATCTATGCCATGTTACACATAATAAAACAATCCAGTTTTGTTTGCCCATTTGTATTAGTATAATTTCCAGAAAACGACCAAACTACTCTCGTACTTCATGTTCCTGTTCACAGGTTATAATATCTACACAAGAAATAAGCAAAAGCAAAACATAAAATGGAACTTCTATTTACTCAGAACAACAAATACAACAGCTTCTAAGATAAACATTTTGAGATAAGAAACAGTGCATTTAAAATTTGACATCCAATGCATTTCACAAAATGTACTGTATCTCCTTGCAAGTTAGCTGACAAAACAACATTAATGAATAAATGTGAAGTGAGCCATTTTGATTCCTAACTTAATAAAATCAAATCATAATTGATAAGGGTGTAGTGCAGTCTCATTACTACATTTTCAATTTGCAATTAAGCACTGTATCTCACATTTCAAATTACTAGTAAATTCAATATTACTGTATTTCTAGTAATGGGAGAAACTTCACACAAAATTCAAGACCTGCCAAAGCAATTAACCTAGTTACATAATTCCATCATAAAATTTGATGGATCCTGATTTGTTCTTCCTATATTGGCATTAATCTCTTCCAAAACTGTCTAGTCACATGGCCAAAACAGAATGGTAGACCTAATAATTTTTAGCAGTAATGGAGCTATAGACATGTGGAGAAAAAGTACAAGTACAGCTAATCCACAGGACAAAGAAATACCTTTAGTGGTAAAATTTTACAAATATCAGCTCCAGTTTGCTTAATTATTGTAAGAGCACCAGCTTCTGAATTCTAGCAGGATAAGGTAAATAAAAAATTTGCTGTTATTCTAAGTTTGAAATATAAAAAGAAATAGGGAGCAAAGAGGTTATGCCAATTGCTTAAATCATTGAAATCATCGGGTGATTTCAAAAATCAGACACATGTTCTAGATTTACCTACTAACCCTTTGTGCTCTCTTTTTATGTCTATGAATGTAGACACATAGACATGATATTATGTACCAAAGGCACATAATATCATGTGCATTCATAAATTAATTTTTAGCAAATATTTTTTCAATGTTCTTGTTACTTTTATAATGTACTGGATTCACAAAGATGAAAATGGAGCCTTCTTTGTATAAACATATACATAATAAAATTGGAAAGTAATAAAATGTAGAAGGGGTATAAAGAGAAATAGAAATAGTAGAGATTATTTTTAGTTAGGGGAAATTAAGAAAGACTTCATGACAGAAATTGCATTTAACCTGAAACCTGTAAGATTTGGAAATATTTTGATGTATGCATCAATTAGTAAATGGTGGAGGGAAGGGAGAGGACAAAGAGGCAGTAAAGTGCAGGGCAGAATGGAAGATAAAGAATGCAAGTCATATATAATGAAAAAGTAGCACATTTTCTTTATGTCAGGGAATGTGCATTCCTCAAATATACAGGCTATCCTACATCTGGAAGAGCTTTTTGGCAACTATTATCTAAAATTACCAATTTCCAATGATTGACCCTGCAGCCTAGAAACAGCTCTGAACACTGCACTGAGAATAATGAACTGAAAATCCTAGTACTTCATGTGTTAATTTTCTGCATCATGCTCAATCAACATTTCCTATTGGAAATATATAACTATATTTCCAGAATATATATTATATAATATTCTGTTTACAAGTTCAAAGAGTAAAATATCAAACATTATATTCACAGAACAGTTAAACTCTATAGAATAGAAGATGAAATAATACAATCCGTATGGTTTTATAAACCCTATGAATGAACTCCCAGTTCTTAAGAAGTTACAATAAAATAGAGAGGACAAGGTCAGCTTCCAGAAATTGGAATAGATATAGTACGTGCATACCTGAATTCTGGGGTGGGAGAAAGCTATTCTTGTGAGCTTGTATTAGTAAAGGTACTCCACAAAAACACAGCCAACAGGATAAATGGGTAGACATATAGATACTGACTGATAGAAGGATAGATAGATGAGAGAGAGAGAAAGGGAAAAGAGAGTCGAATCATAATATGTAGGTGCTGGAAAGTGCAAAATGTGCAGGGAAGACTAGTAGGTAGGGAGTCAGGGAAGAGTTTACGTTTCAGTCTTGAAGCCAAAGGCAGGCTGGAGCCTGAGTCTCTTCTTCCTAGGGGGACCTCAGTCAATCTTTTAAGTGTTCATCTGAGTGGTTGAGGCCCAACTACATTGTAGAGGGTAATCTGCTCTACTCCAAATCTACTGATTTAAATGTGAATCACATCTAAATAATACCTTCACAGCAACATCTGAACTGCAATTTAGCCAAATACAGTCATGCACTGCATGACGTTTTCAGTCAATGATGGGCCACATGTACAACGTTGGTCCCATAAAATTACAATGCAGTTGAAAAAATCCTATCACCTAGTAATGTTGTGGCCATCCTAACATCCTAGAACAACAGATTATTTACATCTTTCTGGTGATGCTGATGTAAACAAACCTATTGTGCTGCCAGTTGTTTGAAAGTATAATACATACAATTATGCACAGTACATATTTGGTAATATTATAATATTATAATATTTTGGTAATAACTAACTTACTATTGGTTTACATGTTTACCATACAATAATTTCTATCATTATTTCAGATTATACTCTTTCTACTTTGTACACACACACACACAACAAATATATATGTTAACTGTATTATATATATACATAACATGTATATATGTTAACTGTAAAATGACAGAGTATAGCATAATACATAAACCAAAATACACACACATATTATATGTTGTATATAATATTATATATAAATATATTATAATGTAATGTATATTATATATTTATGTATTTCATGTATTTGTATACAATATGTATATGTACCATTATATAGGCTAACTGTAAAACAGCCTCAGGCAAGTCCTTCAGTGGGTCTTCCAGGTGACGCATTGTTATCAGATCAGATGACAGCTTTATGCATGTTATTGTCCCTGAAGATCTTCTTGTGGGACAAGATGTGGAGGTGGAAGGCAGTAATGACAATGATTCTGACTATGTAGGCTAATGTGTAGGTTTTTTAGTTTTTAACAAAATGTTGAAAAAGCTTAAAAAAAAAAAAAGGAAAAAGGAAAAAGAAAAGCTTACAAAATAATGACACAAAATACTTTGTACACCTGTAAAATATTTTTAACTTGTTATTATGAAAATGTCAAATTTATGACAAATTTATAAAATAAAAAAAATTCGGTAACCAAATAATAATTTGTTATGAAGAAAGAAATTTTAAAAATTAATTTAGTGTATTCTAAGTGCACAGTGTTTAAAAGGTCTATAATAGTGCACAGTAATGTCCAGGCCTTCACATTCACTCACCACTCACTCACTGACTCTCCCAGAGCAACTTCCCTGACTGCAAGCCTTCAGTAATAAGTCCCTTATACAGGTATACCATTTTTATCTTTTGTACCATATTTTTACTGTATTTTTCTGTGTTTAGGTATGTTTAGATATGCAAATGCTTATTGTGTTACAATTATCTACAACATTCAGTTCAATAATATTCTTAACAGGTTTGTGTCCTAGAAACGTTAGGCTATATTATACAGCCTCGGTATGTAGTAGGCTATACCATGTAGGTTTGTGTAAGTACATTCCATGATGTTTCTACAATGATGAAATTGCCTAAAGATGCATTTCTTACAATGTATCTCTGTCATTAAGTGATACATAACTGTATTTGGGGACCATAGCCTGACCGAGTTGACATGTAAAATGAACCATCACAGAGTTATTAACAGTAGGAATAGACACCCATGGATTCAGAGCACTTTTCAAAAATTACCCATGTGTTTCTTTTCCAGACAAGGGACAATTTATACTGCGGCAAGAAGGAACATATTCCTCCATCTCATGTTCTCTATGAAAATCTGCGTTCTTGTCATTTTGTCCCATCTCTTGGTCTGTCAGTGAAGTTTGCTTCATATTTCTCAATTGAATGGATGTAATATATTAAAAATCCATTATATACAGGTTATTGTCTCTATTTATTTCTCTGCACATTGAACTCGATCTGAATGACCATGAAATCTGGAAAGAAGTGATCTACACTGAAAACATGAGTATTGAGTGATGCTTCAAGAAAATAAGGACAAAAAATCCATTGTGATGCTAGCTTCGCATGTGCAATGAACTTTTTAATTAAATGAGATATAAGTGTGTTTACCTGGTTTTTATTTTTTTATTTTCTGACATTTAAGTGCATCTTTACTGTTTTTTTTTTATTATTATACTTTAAGTTCTAGGCTACATGTGCACAACGTGCAGTTTTGTTGTACATGTGCCATGTTGGTGTGCTACACCCGTTAACTCGTCATTTACATTAGGTATTAAACCTATTTTAAACTCCCTTTGCCTCCGCTGAGATTCAATACTGATTTGAAATGGAGCAGTTCTTAGTAAAAATACTAATATTTGATAGATTTTAGATATATTTATGATAATATAATTTTTATTTAAAATCTAGCAATCTGGCAAAAGAGTAAAGTATTTCATGAAGTTAGTTTATGCTGAGTTGTCATATGCCATAACATAATTTTAAAAATAATTATCCAAAAACATGTAAATAACAGAGCCTAATATTTTTGATAAATTAGAAATGTTTTCATAAACCTTTATTAAATTTAATTAAAATATATATTTGATAGCCTTTCATTTAAGCAGAGAAAGCTAATGTTTTCCAGATTCCATCAAATTGTTTTTGCCCAGTGAATATTCTATACTGCCAAGCTCTATCTTCTCATTTCTTTTCCTGCTTTTCCCTGATTGTAATTGAGATAGAAGGAAGCTTTTTCAAGATCATACAAAGTGTAAGAGATTCTGATCATGTACTCCACAATATTAACCTCTTTACCATAACTCAGGTCATCCATATGAGGCAAAAATTTTTAAACCACAGAGATGAAATTTATATGTTGAAAATTAGTAGTTTTGGTCACTTATTTCATACTTACCTTTCTTTCATCTTGCTTTTTACTTTCATGGCATTTGTATCTATGTTATCACTGTGGGGTATTTGGATGAATAAATGATTGAATAAGTCTAACCTGCATGAACCACGCTTCCTAAGTATGAAACATAGTATGATAACAAATATACAAGAGATCCCCTTTATTCATGAGTATGCATTCTAAGATTCCCATTGAATACCTGAAACCCTGAATAGTTGGGAACCTTATATACTCTATGTTTTTCCTATACATACGTACCTATGATAATGTTCAACTGATAAATTAGGCACAGTAAGAGATTGACAACAATGAATGATACAATATAATTTTAATAACAAAATACTGTAATGAAGGTTCTATGAATGTGATCTCTACCTTCTTCTCAAAATAACTTATTGTACTGTACTCACCTATTTTTGGATCATGGTTGACCATGGATAACTGAAACCACAGAAAGCAAAACCACAGATAAGGAGGGACTGGTGTATAAACACACTCAAACTATACTTCCCCATTACAGTTTATTACCAACTATCAGCATGGTAAGAAGTTCTCTGTGATAAATGATTGATATTCAGATGAAGGTTCTGCTTCCTAGAAAAGCTTCATCGCCAGTAGGCAAACATGCTTTCTATCCACATAGGCAACATTTGTTATAGATTGGCTCAATGCTAAATAGCTAGATTAATTGCTGGATGAGCTGAGTGGGAAAAGTATTTCTACATCTGTGACTGCCCTGTACTACAAATGTTTTATTGATGTCTGAATTAGCTTGCCTATCTGAGCAAGAGAGAACACTATATTTGGAAATGATATATTCAGAAATAGTCCACATGACTCATGTTTTAAATTATTTATATTATTACCAGTTTATAAAATGCTTACTGTTGTCCATAGTCCAGCTGCAGAAAATGAAGAACTTTCCAATATTTTATCCTGCTAGTGGGGCATTATTTGCACTTGCTTCTTCTGTTTACCTCAGGAGTTTGAATCCTATTGCACATATCACAAAGCTAGGTACCTCTACCAGGAAATCCAAGGCTTATCATATAGTTTTAACAATTTCAATTATGGTAATTTGTTACAATTTTTATTATAACAAAATGTCAAAAGTCAAGACATTTACATAAGTTTTCTCTACTGCACTTTTAAATTAAACTGAAGAGCAGCTGGTGTTAGTTCAAATTCATTGTCAATCTAAGATGAAAACCTTTACTACATTATTTTAAGCCTTTGCTGTTCTAGATATAAAAATAGCACATTGAATAAGGGATAAGGTATTGTCTTTTAATTACATACATAATTTTAAATAATTTCCAGATAATCGATATAACAAATACTAAATATGTCCAAAGTATGCATAATAGTAAGAGTAATGTGTAGTACAAAGAACACTGATTGGATGGAATGGGAAAATTTTGTCATAATTCTGAGATTTACTAGAGTAGGGTGCTGAACAAGTCACTTATACACTCTTACTGGCAAAATGTGGGCACAAGGCAAGATCGTAATTACTATCTTTCCCAGCTCTAAGACTCTATGATCATGAAAACATTATGAAATATTAGATTAATGTATTTTTTAAAAAGTCCTACCTATAAGAGGGGTAAAGTCTGAGGTGAACATGGTTTCTTTCAATGACTTTTCCTCATAAAAATACTTTCAGTCTGTAAGTACCATTGGTACCTTCCTTTAATCCTGCCTAATCCCTACTAAATTTATAGGTGAAAATGGCTTGGACTAGCAACCTCCAAACCTGGTTGACTAGAATTCTCTGATAAGCATTTTCACAATTCTTTTTATTAATTTTTAATTTCTAATTTTATTTTTAACATTTTATTTTAAAATTTTACTTAAAATTTTATTTTAAAAAATTAGAGGCAAGAGCTCACTCTGTTGCCCAGGCTGGTTTTGAACTCCTGAGCGCAAGTGATCCACTTGCTTTGGCCTCCTGAAGTGCTAGGAATGCAGGCGTGAGCCACTGTGCCCAGCTAGCATTTTCAAAATTCAACGTGCAACTAATATATGTAGCTCTACACAATTTTATAATGTAATCTCCTAACATGAAAAAATATGAACTGCCTAAATGTGCCTTAGGTCATATTAATATGTGTGTGTGTGTGTGTGTGTGTGTGTGTGTGTGTATGCTAAATTACTTTTTCTTAGATATATATGTACTTTTTCTTGGATATATATGTTTTTATATTATTATGTGTGTTTTTATATTATTAGCAAAGTCACTCTTCTGTGATTAATAAATGTGTAAATAAAGGTGTAAAAAATTAGGGAGTATGTTTGAATCAGCTATAACATGTGAGATTTGGAATAGTGACTTGGAGCAGCCGGTTAAAGGCCAAAAACCAAGTTTTAAGTACATTTATGGTAGTCATGAGCTGAAGCAAACTAGACATTCATTCTGTCAGAACATTGGCCACAAACCTACCCTGAGGTCAGAATTACCAAGCAGTACATTCTACAACATTCTATGATTGCTAACCCATAAAAAACCAAAAAAAAATAGTAACCAATTCAAGACTGTCTACCTTGAGGTATCTATCTTGAAGTGTCAAAAAAATTCAAACAATTTTTGAATTTGTTTTCTAAAAATTCAAAATTTTCACTTTCAATATTTGACCAAAATCTATGAGAGGTCTAGGGTATGTATACACATAGCCTGAAGAAATAATAATGGTGGCTAAAATATTTAATAATAATATTACTCAATTACAGCAAATTGGAACTATTCCACATGTAAAATAATTCATTACTAAATAATATGCAACATTTAATTAATTTTTTAAAAGTAATGACACAGTATAACACATAGAAAAACATAATATTATAAAATAGTGAGGTTAAAAAAGCATTGGGTAAAACTATGTACATAGAGTTACGATCATAATAATGGTGACCACTAGATATAATATTTCAGTATATTTTAAATTTTTTCTTTTATCCAAGTTAAATTTCTAATTTACCCAGATTGAGTATGTATTACTTTCATAATAAAAAACTCTTTTTATGGAAAACATTTTTAGAAGAAAATAGCATTAGGATCACCATTTACAATTTAAAATATGTATAGATTTGTACACAGCATTTTTCCTGCCTTTTCCCTTCTGTCTTGGTCTAATTTGCATTTTTAGTCATCTTCCCTGCTAGGTTTTATACTCTTCTGAAGAAAGGATGACATATCTTTTCTGATATCTTTTTTAACAATGAACCAATTGTCACTATAATAAATGGTAAATAAATATATGACAGACAAATAAAACAATGAAATATATATACACAATGTGTATTTGAATTAAGAAATAAAATTATTTTGATAATTTTTAGAGATTCTAAGGTCAATTTGACATTAAGGTTGGATACTTGACCATTTCACTTAAATGAATGAAAAATGATTATTACTGAGAAAAATCCCTTATTTACATTCTATAATAAATAATAATTGTGACTTCTGTAGCTCTACATACATTTTTGTTTAAAAAGGTTTTTTTTTCCTTGTGTAGAGAGCAATTAGATTTTTGTTTTCTGTTAAAAAAATTCTGAAAATGGACATTCCTGTTACATATTTCTGCGCAGGCCAGAAAGAAAGCATTCTGTCATTTGCTAAGTTCGCCTGATCCTCTTTGCCTACTGCTCACCCCCTTGTAGTCCTCTCCAGCAGGCAGTTATTTTGAGGCACAGCCCAGGTGACTTCCCAGCTCCTTTTTAAATTGTCGTCTTCATAGCTGGTGCCCTTGTTCCTCAACCCTGTCTCCATTAAAAGACAAATCAGAATTTCCAGCAGGAAGATCCTGTCCTGTTTCAATTTCCAGCAGGAAGATTCTATCCAGTTTCAAAAGTATATTCTAGGACTGTGTGACATATCACTCTTGCAGTTAGAAAATATTTAAATGAACTTCTGCAGATGAGAACTGGGATCTAAGTAGTTTTTATTAGTTGTTCCTTGTCCCTTACTTTCAAAGTATCCATATTAGTCATCTCTTAATATTGGATTATATAAGGGTATACCAGTTCCTACAATTAAATTCATGTCCAAATTATACCTGGAATTTTTAGTTGTAGCTACTTTTGTACTTACTAATCTTATGCTGTAGCCTCCTGTTAGATACCCATAATATCATCTTGAATTTCCTGGAGTTCTTACTGATTTTGATTTGGCTTTAAAGAATTGCTATGGCCCTTGAGTGTTGTACTTGCTAGTCAGAGGGCAGCCAACATTGTGAGATATTTACTCAGAAGAGTAAAGATACATAATCTCCCCCAAATCTGAAAAGTTAGGAGGTTATAACTATTTTGTCTAATAATCTCTAGTAACATGTTCTTCACTTCAATTCTGATTGCATATTTTTGTTCTGTTTATATTGAAGATAGTTTTAATCAAACCATATATAAAATTGAACAGCTTCTTTCCAAGTTACTCTATTCTTCCCGTCTTCATTAGTGCATCTGTTACTCATTTTGACTGTAAAAAGAAAAGCATATTCCATTGTAGAATAATGTCATTTTAAGCATTATTCAGAAATCTATGGAAATGCTATTTTATGTATCTAAGTTTAAAAAGAAACACCCATTTTGCAGCAAAACAAATTTTGGCTAACTTAAAAAATTAAACTAATATATTAATTTTGTTTCTTACTAGTAAGTTAAATTACATGAGTACTTAAGGCAGTGACACCCTCTTGCTTTTTTAATTATGCTTAAATCTGCTTCCTCAATTACACTCACATTCAAAACAATTTTGCTCATTTTATGAAAAGTGAATTCTAATTTCCCTGCATTGTTTAGTTAAAATAGTCTTCTACATAACCTATTTCTAATTCATCCCTAGTATTACAATGCTTTTCTTTTTAATAAACATTATCAAGTGTTCCGTGGGGTTCTTTTATTTATTTATTTTCACCTGTTTTAGTATCACTAGTTTCAATAGTAATTTTATTTAATTAAGTTTTTTTAAAATGATCACTGTTGAAGGGTACAAGTGTGTAATTTGCTCCACTGGGGAAACTAAATCATTAATACATTAATCTTTTATATAGGAAGATCATTGTAGAAGCCTGTTGATAGTCATTCTTGTCAAAGTGCTTCTAGAATACTAATACATCCTTGAATCTTGTTTCTCTTTACTTTAATGACCATGTTTTTATTTAATGTATTCATGCAAATTGAAAACATAATCCCCAAACAAAAAATATACAATTCAGGAAAATGCAGATTTTCCCATATGCTCAAACAGTCTTATTTTCTCTAGGCGTTGGTTACTTAGAAACTAAACATTACAATATTCCACCAAAAAAAAAAAACCAACATTTTAGCAATGTATTACCTTATGAAATCTGATATTTGCATATTGTTAAAAAAATGCAACATATTACACATATATATTAAAAGTTTTCTGTTTGTAAAAATCAACTCATTGTATAGTAATTTGTTTTGGGTAGAACTAATACTAAAAAGATTTGTTGAAACTGCCTCTTCCCTAGTTTCCACAGCATTGTTTTGTCACTTTCTTGTCAACCTTGATGTTTCATTTACTATCTCAGCTTCATCTTTCAGGTCCTTAAATACATGTGTTCCCTAAGGTCTGCTATTTGTTTCTTTGTTCTTCTCTTTTCACTTTAAGGCTATTTTTCCCATCTCACAGAGGTTTGGCAAATTCCTGGCAAAGATTTGGCCCCAACCTCGACTCTTCCCTGAAAGTTAGCCCCTAATTTAAGACTAACTTCTAGGTCAATCTTTTGGAACATTCCTTTATCCTCTCAAATTCAATTTTATCCACAGCCAGTTCATATTTGCTTGTACTAAGGTGACAAAGATGTCACTTATGGCATGGCTAAAATGTTGTCACTACAATAATCAGTGCAGACAGCTGTAAAAGTTAATGAGAGTCATGTGAAGATTGCATCAAGTAAGAGAAAAACTGAGTGTGACTGTCACACCAGAGGAGTGAGCAGACATAGGTAACCGTTAGGCATACCAGAAAGGTTCCCCAGCTGTAAAGCGGGAAAACCTGTAATAAAGAGAAGACTTGACTGTTGTAATATCGAATAGCTAAAATGAAGAAGAAAATCAGCAAAATATTTGAGAACTATCTTTAGATGTCTTACGGGCTGAATGGTGTTACCCCCCAAATTCATATGTTGAAGACTTAATCTCAAGAACTTCAGAATGTGACTACATTTAAAGGCAGGGCCTTTAAAGTCAACATGTGGCTTTTAGGGTGGGCCCTAAGACAATATGACTTGTGATAAGAAGAGAAAAGTTAGATACACAAAGAGACACCAGGGATGCACAGGCACAGAGAAAAGACCATGTGAGGACATGGTGAGAAAGCAGCTGTCTGCAAGCCAATGAGATAGACCTAAAAAGAAACCAAACCAGCCAAGGCTTTGATCTTGGACCTCTGGCCTCAATATCTGCAAGAAATAGATTGTTATTGTTTAAGCCACCAGTCTGTGCTACCTTTTTGTGGCAACCCTAGCGAACTAATACCAAAGGCAAAAGTGAAGGAGAGGAGTACAAGACGTTATTGAATGCATTCAACGGGACTCAGTAGTGTGACTCACAGAAATGGGATCATTAGCATTTAGAACTGAATATTGTAAAGTCTTTTTTAAAATAATGCCTTTTGCTTATATTGGCATTGTTAATTTTGTTCTTCATTAGTAATAAAACACTATTTATTCTATGTATATAACATAAGGAATGAATATCACACATTCTCAATTTTTATTCTAAATTGTTCTGTCTTGATATTTTCTCATATTCTCTCTCCCTTCCTTATTTCTCTTCTTCTCTCCTCTACCTTCTCTACCCCCATACTCTTATCTCATCTTCTAAGCCATGTTTCTCAAAATAGTAGTTTATAAAATTAAATCTACATTCCCACTCACTCCCTAGCTCCCAGAAACCAGCACTTGACTATATGACTATCCCTGCAAGAACCGTATATATTCTCAGGGCTCCATGGCAAAAAGTTTGGACATGAGGCCATTTTTGAAGATGAAGGAGGGATGTGCAATCCAGTTGTTATCCCTTTCCTGTCTTTGCCATTCCAACTGAATTTCTCCTAACAAAGACAATTAACACCACCTACTTGCCAATGCCAGTTATCACAATCTAATCCATTTTATTGTATTCTCATGTGCATTTGTAATTCATTATGATTCCCTCCTTCTTTATCATCTTTACTCTCTCAGATTTTGTAATACCATCTTCTCTCATTTTTGCTCCTACCCTTCTGACTTTTCTGAATACGTCCCCTTTCTGTGCTTCTCTTTCTGGCAACTATATTTCATATACATTCATCTCATTACACCATCTGGTCCTCAGATCTGTGATCGTCTTAATCTGAATCTTCTCTTAGATCATCTCACACATTCTTGATATCTTAAGCTTTATTATATTCTTCTTGTCTTCTTTCTCTTTCTCATCTGCATCTATATTTTGTGCTAACATCTTCCCTGATAGCAGATCTATAAGGCAAAATGCTGTTGGACAGTTCCTCCTGAATGCACCATGAGGATTTGGGGCACACAGGCCTACACTGTATTCCTACGTTGGATAATAACTCTACCATCTTCAAACTATCTTCATTTATACACCTTGGAATCAGGTTACACATAATAAGTCACCAAATTCTCAAAAACTTACCTATTTTTTTATTGTATTATTGTCATCTCCAGCTTGATTGCAACTGCAGTAAGTAAGCCCTTGAAGATCTCTTGTCCAGACTAATACAATAACCTGTAATGGGTCTCTGTAACCCTAACTTGGACTCTTACCTCCATCTTCTATATTACTATAAGAGAAATGTATTAAGCAATGTAAATCTGCCTTTGACGCTCCCCTGGTAAAATGTTTCCTGTCATCTCTCTTATCCCAAGGGATATAATTTATACATAATACAATTCACAAGCTTCCTATTACGATGGCTTACAAGACTGTCCTTAATAAGATCCTTCAATATCCCTGTTGCCTCAATTCCTTACTTTGCACTTTGTATTCCAGTAACATCAAATTGCTGGAAGTTCCCCTGATCTTAACAGGCTGTTTCATTCCTCTGTGACTTTGTGCATGCTGCTTTCTCTGCTAGTAAGTCCCTTGTTTTCTCTCTCTGATTGACTACTTTCCCCTCAGGCTTTCTGATTTTTTTCTTTCCAGATTTCTTCAGGGACCTTTTCTTGGTGGATCAGATGATAATCTGTTATGCCCTTGCATAGTTCTACCAAACACAACACATTAGAATAACAAGATACAGATTCTTAGATACAGGTGTAGTTTAGCTCCAGTTGCCCATACCTGGCACAAAGTAATTGTACATGTTGATCTGAATTCATTCAGAATTAAGTATAAAAAATTACTCACATACAAATTCTATTTTGGAGGTATACACTTGAGAGATCTCAATGGTAGATAATTATTTTTAATATTTCTTACTCACCATATTAATTGGATCAACTGGTCCAATGCTGTTTACATAAACATCAGTTTCAATTACTGTGGGCCTCACTGCAAAATATCAACAAAAAGAATGGTCAAAGATATGATTAGACATTGTTTTAAATAAATTGTAGTTTTAAGGAAATCTTAACAACTACTTACATCTTACCATTTCAATCATAAAACGTATTTTATTATGAAATGTGAAAATGTAGCCATTATAAAAACAATCTTTACATTTTGCAGATCAGTCACAGATAATTATATAGAGATAAAGTACATTAGATAATGCAGAAAAATGACCTTGTAGACTGAAAGCTTCTGTTATCGTGGCACGTTTTTAGTCATACATGCTCAGTTATCTTTTTCAAACTTCATCCATGTTTCCTATATGACAGAGTACTTCTCACTCATAATCGCAATGCTGTGATTGACCAGGCAAGGTGTACTTATTCTTTTAATACACACACAAGTCTGCCAGACTGAATATCTACTCAGTCTCAGTCTCCAGATCTTGGCATTTTTCAATCTGACAGAGCCCTCAAGCTACCAAACTTCAGTGAAAAATGTGAAGCATTTTGCAAAACAATGTCTGTAAAATTTTAGAATAATATTTTTACCCCTTGCAATTAAAAATACACTTAATAAAACACACGATACTTACATAGTTTGTTTTTCCTCAAGCAAAAATTTTATTATATGGCATACATATTTAATAACACAGATTTAATTTTAGTATACAAAACTATGTTTCCAGATCTACACAATACTTGAAAATGCAATTCCTTTGCTAGCCATCAATTAGATATTTTAAATAAAAGTAGGTCATACGGTTTATGGAAGGTTTTACAATGTAACATAGACTGATGACTTCTGAGATGAGTTGCTTTAACTGTTTCTAATTTGTTTCTGACTAGCTATGAATTATAGCCAATAAATATAAAATTAAGCTAATTATAGTTAGATTAACAGAATGATTTTTATGAAAGTCAATTAAAAACAAGACAACAGATTTATTAGTTCCATTTGTAAGTATATTGATTACCACTTATAAGTGATTATAACTGATATAAACAATATACCATTCTTATATAATAAGATTTTTTTTTTCAGTTAAACTGATAAATCAGCAAATGTCGAGTGTCTACTTTTATTTTACATACTCAAAGCTGAACATTGTCTACATTGAGAGAGAAATTGTTCCTGGGACAATTTTCTTTAGAGTATAAATGTTTTCTACATTTATGATGTCGAGGGTTAGAGATATAAGTTAACCATCTTGGTTTCCTGATATCAACGTTTCTTAGCCAATTATAAGATAAGCATATACGTTAGAAAAACATTAACTTTGGCATTTTGGCATGAGTTACATAGAACGAGAGACACTGAAGTATTTTATGATGCGTATACAGCAAGTGCACCCAGAATGAGACAAAAGAAGAATCACATCAGTAAGTCCAATACTGCTACTAATATAGATGATACTTAGTTAATAATTGTTAAATATGTATTTGAAAACTGTGACAAATCTTTTTGAGTTATTCTGTTTACCATTTTGTAAACTTGACATGCTATTTGATCTGATTCTTGAATCTGCAGCACCAACCCACAAAGACGAATAAACCGGAAAGTAGACTAAAATATTTTGTATTAATTTTGAAATCATGACTGGTGACATGCTTTAAAATATAATTAAGAAAAAAACCCGGAAATCTGTATTTACTTCTTAATAATGACTCATTGTTGCTTTGATTCATAGTATGAACAATACTTACGAGTAATATTACATAAATATTCACTTCTTGGAAATTGACTAAGTAATCTTTCTTAGTACTATCATTTTCTCAATCCAAAGTGTATTCAATTGCAAGATATGAGTGATGTTCAAAAACTAAAATATTATGTTTTAATTTAAAACTAGAAAAATAAAACTAACAGAGAATTGTCATTCCAGACTCTAAATAACATCTTGAAAGTAAGCACAGACTATGTTTAATTCATCAATACACATGGAGATTAAAGATCTCTTTTTTGCAATAGCATAACAGTGCATGGGAAAACTATGTACTGCCATGGCAAATCTCACACACACACACACACACACACACAGACACACACATATATGTGTGTGTGAAGGCAGGTAGAGATGGCACTGGATTATTTTTGCAAGGTTTCTTTCTGTGCTGTTATGCTAAGTACTTTGCTTTAAGTTGCTCCACAGGATATAAGTAGATATTCTCCCAGTGGGAGAATATAGAAAGAATAGAGGTTCAGGGCAATTTAAAGAACATCCAGAAAATAGAAACAGGTAGAAAAAAAAATTTTTAAAGAAAAAAGCAATGTGATCAATGAAGTTTCCGCATTCAAATTCCAAGTAGCAAAGGCAATAATTAGGAGAGCCAAATGTAACCCACCAATTACCCAAACAGGTGGGTAATTGGTATATCAGTGAGAAAAGATAAACTACAATAGATTTAAAAAATATTTTCTTTCTAATTTATTTTAACCATGCTTTCTTGGACACACTATTCTAATTTAACTAAGATACCTTTAGCAGATTATGTAGATTTTCGGTCACTTTTGTATATTAAAATTAATTTAGGTCAATTAAAAACTCTAATCCTGTAGAGTTTTATAGGCTTTCTTATTGTCACAGAATAGGCCTTAAAAAAGAGAAATAGTCCCACTTATTCAGATATTGAAGTTATCATACATAATTTTTTTCTTTATTTTATGTTATATAAATTTTACTTCAAATTTAAATATTTCATTCAACCGAGTATATTATTGTTCGTAAATGACATAGGTACAATTCCAAGAAAGAAAGCAACCACCTAGTGTGAGCACTGTTACACAACTGGTTGTTCTTGGACCATCTTCTGGTCCTTGCCCATATACAGATTTCTTTTTATCTAACTACTCAAATTTCTATGAATATTTTCTTTTATTGTGAAAGCTAGTGTTTTGTTGTTGTTGTTGTTGTTGTTTTTAAGAAAACAAAAGAATAAAAGAATGGCTACTCCATAGGCAGAGCAGCCTCTTTGAAGATTTTCTGAAAGTTTATTCAGGGAGACAACTGTTTTTATCTGCAAATAATCGCTTCTCATAAATGTACCAACTGTTTCCTTCAACTGATACATTCATGAGAGATATGAGTGTATAATTTTTCTTCTAGTAATATCCTTGTCTGGTTTAGTTATCAGGATTTTGCTGGTTTAATAAAATGAGTTGAGTATCCTTTCTCTATTTCTTTGAAAGAATTTGTGTAAGACTTATAGTAGTTCTTTCTTCTATATTTTTTGAAATTCACCAGTGAAGCAACAAAAATGTAGTATTATTTCTGAACTGAATCATCCTTCTGTGAATATGTTATTGAGACAATTGGGAAGTGGGGCCAAGTATTCACTGGTAGTAACATATCAATATTATCTTCCTGGTTTTGATTATTGTATCATGCTTATATAAGGTTGAAATAATATAAGTATATTCTCTGACCACAACAAAGTTAAAATAGAAGTTATTAACAAAAAATATATCTTTAAAAATCCCCAAATATTTAGATATTAAGTAACATTACAAAATAATCCATGAATCAGGAAAAAGTCAGTAGGAAATCAATTTTTCAAAAGTAAATAAAAATGAAAATAATGTTACAGGTTATAACGTTGAGAAAAATAAAATCTTGATCTAGTTAACAGAAAGGCTATAGTTATTAAACGGTAGAGCTTATAAACATGTCCCAAGAAGGAAAACTCCAGGCCCATATCACATATAGACTTTGAAATAAGTATGATTAACACATTCCAGTTTCCCTAGACTATACAGCAGAGGTTCTTGACCCAAAGATAGATGCCAAGCTTGAGTTTAGATACTTCTGAGGCCTTAAATAACAAGCAAATGTCAAACACCACTTGACAACCTTCCCAGGTTACATGTAGATATATATGGATGAAAAGGTGCATAGGGATAAGTAGATTCTTAAGGCTGAGCTAATACTATAGCTAGTAGAAACATATGGCTGTTTAAATTTAAATAGAAATTAATAGCATTTAAATGAAATAAAAATATTTCGTAAGCATGCTAATCACATTTCAAGTACAGAACAGCCACTTGTGGCCAGAGATTACAAAACTGGGCGATGCAGAACATTTCTATCATTTCAGTAAGTTTTACTGAACAATGTTCACCAGTGGTTCTCAATGAGAACACCATGTTTCCTGTAAATTATTTTGAAAATTTCTGGGCAGCTGTTTGTGTTCATCACAAAAATTGGGATTATTAGTAACAGTGTTTAGTGGATGAAGTCCTAGAACTTCATAAAACAGTCATATGCGATGAAAAATTGTCCCACATTTAACAAGATTTTGAATATCCTGTCTAGCATTTTTATAGGTAAAACAGTATAAAACAGTATGCCTTATAGTCCGAACCTAGAAGATAAGTTTCTTTACATGTAACCACGAAGTATTTTTGTGTTTGCCAGGAATTCCTGAAAAATAAAACACAGGAAGATGGTATTTATTTTGTTCTGAATTTTACAAAATGTTTTACACCATTTTACCTAGCCATATGACCAACTACAATGTTGCTCATAGTACTGGAGTCACTGATAAGACACACTTATATCTCTTGATTTATGTGGGCTTTCTAATATACAGTCATTCTTTGTATAAATGCAAGCATCTGGCAGCTTCATAATTTCCTTCAGTGTAGTTAAACCTGAGCATTTTCATATAGAATGTCAAATATTTCATTATAAATTACTTTTTGTACCTTACAATACAGGTGTAGTGTAGTGTATATCCCACTACAAAATACAGACAAACAAACCCCATATATCTATATTTAAATGGCATATGTGTGTGTGTGTGTGTGTGTGTGTGTGTGTGTGTGTGTGTGTATGTGTACTCCCTAGAATGTCTTCTCAGGAAAATTGAAGACTGGTTTCTCATTCTCTACTTAAATATACATTTAGGCAGCAGACTTGGCAACCTGCTCTTGCTCCCATACCTGATCGGGGAAAAGGAAACCTAGAAGTGATAGGACTTAAAGAAGAATAAGCAGAGGAAGAGCTGCACATCTACTCTTCAGCACTTTTAGGATATTTTGTTTTCTTGTGGCTATAAAGCACGCCAAAAGAAAATAACTTGGTTAGCAGCATCTCACAGGATTTTTGACCTCAAGAGAGTTGTGCATCAGCAGCACATATCTTCTGACTAGATTGCTGCTGAAAGGAGTTAAGGCAGGTGGAAGATACAGATAAGCATCCAGATTTCCCAAGCCAGGGAATTGAGCCATATAAAATGCCTATGAAAAACAACAAAAATTATTTATACTTCCTAACCATAAAAGTCATTATTTATACATCTAGCCCTTAACTTACACCTAAGGCCAGTTGGCGTTATCCCAAAAAGAAGTAACAAGTAACAAGACTAAGGTTGCAACTATGCCCAGTTAAAACATGTAGACTAGTCTTCTTTATATCTCCCCCATGTCCCCATCACTAGAAACACAGAAGAGATAAAGAGATGGAATAAAACAACAGGCCACACTACTCCCTTTCTTACCATCCTCCAACTCCCACAGTGTCACCCTAGTGGGGCTTATCTTCCCTGTGTCTCAGAAGAGGATGTCTTTTAATCTGGATATTAAATTTTTTATATTAGGTTGAACTATTTAAATAACTGAAACTGTTTGGAAAGTCATAGAATCTACTTGAAAAGTTGTTAAGAAGTAGGAAAATAGGCTGGGCATGGTGGCTTATGCCAGTAATCACAGCACTTTGGGAGGTTGGGGCAGACAGATCGCTTGAGCTCAGGAGTTTGATACCAGTCTGGGCAACATGGTGAAACCCCGTCTCTACAAAAAATACAAAAATTAGCTGTGCGGGCTGTGGCATGCTTCTAGTCCCAATTACTCCACAGGCTGAGGTGGGGGATCAGCTAAGCTAAGCCCCAGGAAGTTGAAGCTGCAGTCAACTGTGATCATGCCACTGCGTGATATTCATCATATGATATTCATCATCATTTATGATATTCATCATAAAGCAATAGAAGCTTAACTGGATGAACAAAACCTTTTTATGTTAATTCTCCATTAAGTTCAGAAGACCTCAATAAGTTGGTTATATAAGTTTTCATAGCAACACCAAAGACAAAGGGTACTAAAACATATTTTGGACAGAAAGCTATACATACAAAAATTATTTCAACATTAAGTCACCTATGATGTATATACAGTCAGATGCACCGAAAAAAATGCCACTATGCCTGATACAGTTATCAAGGTATCCAGGACATATTTAACCTAATGTATTAAACACAGTGATGCTATCCCAAGTGGATATAAAATTTGAACATTTATAGCTTGATCTGAAATAAATATACTTAAACTGCAAAACTCATGGAGCAGGGCAACTATCAAAATACCTACACATGGACTATAAAAGACTATATACAATGGATTCTATTCTACAAATACTTGGTAAATATTAAGAGAAACTGGTTTATATTTTAAGCATTGATTTAGCAATTAAGAATACAGTGATTTATAGTTTTAGGGAACTTACATTAGAGAAAACAGACACAAAATAATTATAGTAGAGTATAAGGAGTAAAACAGAAATACAGACTTCTGATGCTTCCTTTGTTGTTTAATTGATATCAAAATATCCACCACCATAAAGACAACTATAAAATGCATTTTTTAATAAAAGCACACAGATAGTGAAGAAAGCACAGCAAACCAGATAGCTAGAATTTGATGTAACAGTTTCCCGAAAATAATGAAAATGAGATGAGTTCTACATTATTCTTTGGCCACTTTTTCCCCTTGATATATTTGCTGTTTGACAGCACAGCAATAGTGACTGAACAGAACAGATCAGCTTAGAACTTTTAGCTCTTTTATTTGGCTGGAGAGACAAAACTTGAAATTAAGGGCTATCAAGACAGCTAGGACTTCCCTGGAAAATACACACACACACACACACACACACACACAGAATTTAATCGAACATTCTACATGTGATTTCCCCTCAAGGCATTTTTTGTTTTCTAAATTGTACATATGTGATGTTGACAAACCAAATATAAGCAGCTCCTAAGCATCTAAAACAACATGAAGAGAGTTGAGCTATTTTAGGGATGTCTAGCCAACCAAGAAGAGAGGATCCTGGAACAAACCTCAGGCTGTCAGTCCATGTATCTCAAATGGTTGGGTCTTAGGCAAAATAAAAGTTTTACCAAGGAAATTATGCTAGTTCTGACCAAATGACAGTGATTTTCTTTACTCAATCTCACTATCGAAACAACATTAAGTCCTCTCTGGAAGAAAACAATATCATGTAGAATCTCTATTATTTTTCACATACCCTACTCGCATTCAATTGAAATTAAGAAACATTCCATGAAATATAATCACATAACCTTAAACAGAGAGATACAATGGAAAATAAAATTTTATAAAGTTACTCAAGTTATCAAGACATTGTAATGATCAAAGATTTTAAAATAACTTCAGTTAATATATATATAAGAAAATAAATGAAAAGATTGCAAATATTATAGAATACCTGAAAATGATATAAAAATTGGGTGTAAATACTACAAATGAGAAACACTGAATGGGAAATGAGGTCTGTAATAAAGAGCAGATTGAAACACAAATAGAGTAGAGAGAAAACTATAGAAGAGCGTATGAGATGTAATGACACGGCAGAGGTCAAACATACCTGCAGTGGAGTTGCAGAGAAACTGAGACAGAATAAAAATGTCTGATGAAATACAGGCCAAGAATTTCAAAAGCAGCTATGTTTCAACCCACAGATTCAAGAGGTCCTATAAACTCCTCAATATAAATATGAAACAAAACAAATCTAAGGACACTAAAATAAAACAGTAGAAAATCAAAGACTAAGAAAATGTTGAAGTTATCCAGAGATAAAATACATTTTATCTTCAAAATTTCAAGATTAATGTTGAAATGTGACTCCGCAACAGAAATAGTAAAAGTCAGGAGAAAATTGAGTGATATTTATGAAATTTGGAAATGAAATAACAGGGTTTCCATATCCATTGGAAATATTCAAAATGAAGGCAATACAAAATAATTTTCATATAAAACTGAAATATTCCATTTCGAGAGACTCGCACCAAAAGAAATACTGCAGATAATATATTTATAAGTGGAAATAGGGTATTTAAGAAAGGAATTAACACCAGAAAGGATAATTTATTGGTGTAAGTTAATTGCTTTTAAACACCTAAAATTAATAATAATCATATCTTTTGGTATTTCAGATAAATATAGAATAAAATATGGAGAGGGGCGGAGCAAGATGGCCGAATAGGAACAGCTCCAGTCTCCAACTCCCAGCGCGAGCGACACAGAAGACCGGCGATTTCTGCATTTTCAACTGAGGTACTGGGTTCATCTCACTGGGGAGTGCCAGATGATCGGTGCTGGTCAGCTGCTGCAGCCCGACCAGCGAGAGCTGAAGCAGGGCGAGGCATTGCCTCACCTGGAAAGCGCAAGGGGGAAGGGAATCCCTTTTCCTAGCCAGGGGAACTGAGACACACAACACCTGGAAAATCGGGTAACTCCCACCCCAATACTGTGCTTTAAGCAGACAGGCACACCAGGAGATCATATCCCACACCTGGCCGGGAGTGTCCCACACCCACGGAGCCTCCCTCATTGCTAGCACAGCAGTCTGTGATCTACCGGCAAGGCAGCAGCGAGGCTGGGGGAGGGGCGCCCGCCATTGCTGAGGCTTAAGTAGGTAAACAAAGCTGCTGGGAAGCTCGAACTGGGTGGAGCTCACAGCAGCTCAAGGAAACCTGCCTGTCTCTGTAGACTCCACCTCTGGGGACAGGGCACAGTAAATAATAACAAACGCAGCAGCTCTGCAGATGCAAACGACTCTGTCTGACAGCTTTGAAGAGAGCAGTGGATCTCCCAACACAGAGGTTGAGATCTGAGAAGGGACAGACTCCCTGCTCAAGTGGGTCCCTGACCCCTGAGTAGCCTAACTGGGAGACATCCCGCACTAGGGGCAGTCTGACACCCCACACCTCACAGGGTGGAGTACACCCCTGAGAGGAAGATTCCAAAGCAAGAATCAGACAGGTACACTCGCTGTTCAGAAATATTCTATCTTCTGCAGCCTCTGCTGCTGATACCCAGGCAAACAGGGTCTGGAGTGGACCTCAAGCAATCTCCTACAGCTACAACCTACAGTTGAGGATCCTGACTGTTAGAAGGAAAGCTATCAAACAGGAAGGACACCTACACCAAAACCCCATCAGTACATCACCATCATCAAAGACCAGAGGCAGATAAAACCACAAAGATGGGGAAAAAGCAGGGCAGAAAAGCTGGAAATTCAAAAAATAAGAGCGCATCTCCCCCGGCAAAGGAGCGCAGCTCATCGCCAGCAACGGATCAAAGCTGGACGGAGAATGACTTCGACGAGATGAGAGAAGAAGGCTTCAGTCCATCAAATTTCTCAGAGCTAAAGGAGGAATTACGTACCCAGCGCAAAGAAACTAAAAATCTTGAAAAAAAAGTGGAAGAATTGATGGCTAGAGTAATTAATGCAGAGAAGCTCACAAACGAAATGAAAGAGACGAAAACCATGGCACGAGAAATACGTGACAAATGCACAAGCTTCAGTAACCGTCTCAATCAACTGGAAGAAAGAATGTCAGCGATGGAGGATCAAATGAATGAAATGAAGCGAGAAGAGAAACCAAAAGAAAAAAGAAGAAAAAGAAATGAACAAAGCCTGCAAGAAGTATGGGATTATGTAAAAAGACCAAATCTACGTCTGATTGGGGTGCCTGAAAGTGACGGGGAAAATGGAACCAAGTTGGAAAACACTCTTCAGGATATCATCCAGGAGAACTTCCCCAACCTAGTAGGGCAGGCCAACATTCAAATCCAGGAAATACAGAGAACGCCACAAAGATACTCCTCGAGAAGAGCAACTCCAAGACACATAATTGCCAGATTCACCAAAGTTGAAATGAAGGAAAAAATCTTAAGGGCAGCCAGAGAGAAAGGTCGGGTTACCCACAAAGGGAAGCCCATCAGACTAACAGCAGATCTCTCGGCAGAAACTCTTCAAGCCAGAAGAGAGTGGGGGCCAATATTCAACATTCTTAAAGAAAAGAATTTTAAACCCAGAATTTTATATCCAGCCAAACTAAGTTTCATAAGTGAAGGAGAAATAAAATCCTTTACAGATAAGCAAATGCTTAGAGATTTTGTCACCACTAGGCCTGCCTTACAAGAGACCCTGAAGGAAGCACGAAACATGGAAAGGAACAACCGGTACCAGCCATTGCAAAAACATGCCAAAATGTAAAGACCATCAAGGCTAGGAAGAAACTGCATCAACTAACGAGCAAAATAACCAGTTAATATCATAATGGCAGGATCAAGTTCACACATAACAATCTTAACCTTAAATGTCAATGGACTAAATGCTCCAATTAAAAGACACAGACTGGCAAACTGGATAAAGAGTCAAGACCCATCAGTCTGCTGTATTCAGGAGACCCATCTCACACGCAGAGACATACATAGGCTCAAAATAAAGGGATGGAGGAAGATTTACCAAGCAAATGGAGAACACAAAAAAGCGGGGGTTGCAATACTAGTCTCTGATAAAACAGACTTTAAACCATCAAAGATCAAAAGAGACAAAGAAGACCATTACATAATGGTAAAGGGATCAATTCAACAGGAAGAGCTAACTATCCTAAATATATATGCACCCAATACAGGAGCACCCAGATTCATAAAGCAAGTCCTTAGAGACTTACAAAGAGACTTAGACTCCCATACAATAATAATGGGAGACTTCAACACTCCACTGTCAACATTAGACAGATCAACGAGACAGAAAGTTAACAAGGATATCCAGGAATTGAACTCATCTCTGCAGCAAGCAGACCTAATAGACATCTATAGAACTCTCCACCCCAAATCAACAGAATATACATTCTTCTCAGCACCACATCGTACTTACTCCAAAATTGACCATGTAATTGGAAGTAAAGCACTCCTCAGCAAATGTACAAGAACAGAAATTATAACAAACTGTCTCTCGGACCACAGTGCAATCAAATTAGAACTCAGGACTAAGAAACTCAATCAAAACCGCTCAACTACATGGAAACTGAACAACCTGCTCCTGAATGACTACTGGGTACATAACGAAATGAAGGCAGAAATAAAGATGTTCTTTGAAACCAATGAGAACAAAGATACAACATACCAGAATCTCTGGGACACATTTAAAGCAGTGTGTAGAGGGAAATTTATAGCACTAAATGCCCACAAGAGAAAGCAGGAAAGATCTAAAATTGACACCCTAACATCGCAATTAAAAGAACTAGAGAAGCAAGAGCAAACACATTCAAAAGCTAGCAGAAGGCAAGAAATAACTAAGATCAGAGCAGAACTGAAGGAGATAGAGACACAAAAAATCCTCCAAAAAATCAATGAATCCAGGAGCTGTTTTTTGAAAAGATCAACAAAATTGACAGACCACTAGCAAGACTAATAAAGAAGAAAAGAGAGAAGAATCAAATTGACGCAATTAAAAATGATAAAGGGGATATCACCACCGACCCCACAGAAATACAAACTACCATCAGAGAATACTATAAACACCTCTACGCAAATAAACTGGAAAATCTAGAAGAAATGGATAATTTCCTGGACACTTACACTCTTCCAAGACTAAACCAGGAAGAAGTTGAATCCCTGAATAGACCAATAGTAGGCTCTGAAATTGAGGCAATAATTAATAGCCTACCAACCAAAAAAAGTCCAGGACCAGATGGATTCACAGCTGAATTCTACCAGAGGTACAAGGAGGAGCTGGTACCATTCCTTCTGAAACTATTCCAATCAATAGAAAAAGAGGGAACCCTCCCTAACTCATTTTATGAGGCCAACATCATCCTGATACCAAAGCCTGGCAGAGACACAACAAAAAAAGAGAATTTTAGACCCATATCCCTGATGAACATCGATGCAAAAATCCTCAATAAAATACTGGCAAACCGGATTCAGCAACACATCAAAAAGCTTATCCACCATGATCAAGTGGGCTTCATCCCTGGGATGCAAGGCTGGTTCAACATTCGCAAATCAATAAACATAATCCAGCATATAAACAGAACCAAAGACAAGAACCACATCATTATCTCAATAGATGCAGAAAAGGCTTTTGACAAAATTCAACAGCCCTTCATGCTAAAAACGCTCAATAAATTCGGTATTGATGGAACGTACCTCAAAATCATAAGAGCTATTTATGACAAACCCACAGCCAATATCATACTGAATGGGCAAAAACTGGAAAAATTCCCTTTGAAAACTGGCACAAGACAGGGATGCCCTCTCTCACCACTCCTATTCAACATAGTGTTGGAAGTTCTGGCTAGGGCAATCAGGCAAGAGAAAGAAATCAAGGGGATTCAGTTAGGAAAAGAAGAAGTCAAATTGTCCCTGTTTGCAGACGACATGATTGTATATTTAGAAAACCCCATTGTCTCAGCCCAAAATCTCCTTAAGCTGATCAGCAACTTCAGCAAAGTCTCAGGATACAAAATTAATGTGCAAAAATCACAAGCATTCTTATACACCAGTGACAGTCAAACAGAGAGCCAAATCAGGAATGAACTTCCATTCACAATTGCTTCAAAGAGAATAAAATACCTAGGAATCCAACTTACAAGGGATGTAAAGGACCTCTTCAAGGAGAACTACAAACCACTGCTCAGTGAAATCAAAGAGAACACAAACAAATGGAAGAACATACCATGCTCATGGATAGGAAGAATCAATATGGTGAAAATGGCCATACTGCCCAAGGTAATTTATAGATTCAATGCCATCCCCATCAAGCTACCAATGAGCTTCTTCACAGAATTGGAAAAAACTGCTTTAAAGTTCATATGGAACCAAAAAAGAGCCCGCATCTCCAAGACAATCCTAAGTCAAAAGAACAAAGCTGGAGGCATCACGCTACCTGACTTCAAACTATACTACAAGGCTACAGTAACCAAAACAGCATGGTACTGGTACCAAAACAGAGATATAGACCAATGGAACAGAACACAGTCCTCAGAAATAATGCCACACATCTATAGCCATCTGATCTTTGACAAACCTGAGAGAAACAAGAAATGGGGAAAGGATTCCCTATTTAATAAATGGTGCTGGGAAAACTGGCTAGCCATAAGTAGAAAGCTGAAACTGGATCCTTTCCTTACTCCTTATACGAAAATTAATTCAAGATGGATTAGAGACTTAAATGTTAGACCTAATACCATAAAAATCCTATAGGAAAACCTAGGTAGTACCATTCAGGACATAGGCATGGGCAAAGACTTCATGTCTAAAACACCAAAAGCAACGGCAGCAAAAGCCAAAATTGACAAATGGGATCTCATCAAACTAAAGAGCTTCTGCACAGCAAAAGAAACTACCATCAGAGTGAGCAGGCAACCTACAGAATGGGAGAAAATTTTTGCAATCTACTCATCTGACAAAGGGCTAATATCCAGAACCTACAAAGAACTCAAACAAATTTACAAGAAAAAAACAAACAACCCCATCAAAAAGTGGGCAAAGGATATGAACAGACATTTCTCAAAAGAAGACATTCATACAGCCAACAGACACATGAAAAAATGCTCATCATCACTGGCCATCAGAGAAATGCAAATCAAAACCACAATGAGATACCATCTCACACCAGTTAGAATGGCGATCATTAAAAAGTCAGGAAACAACAGGTGCTGGAGAGGATGTGGAGAAATAGGAACACTTTTACACTGTTGGTGGGATTGTAAACTAGTTCAACCATTATGGAAAACAGTATGGCGATTCCTCAAGGATCTAGAACTAGATGTACCATATGACCCAGCCATCCCATTACTGGGTATATACCCAAAGGATTATAAATTATGCTGCTATAAGGACACATGCACACGTATGTTTATTGCAGCACTATTCACAATAGCAAAGACTTGGAATCAACCCAAATGTCCATCAGTGACAGATTGGATTAAGAAAATGTGGCACATATACACCATGGAATACTATGCAGCCATAAAAAAGGATGAGTTTGTGTCCTTTGTAGGGACATGGAAGCAGCTGGAAACTATCATTCTTAGCAAACTATCACAAGAAGAGAAAACCAAACACCGCATGTTCTCACTCGTAGGTGGGAACTGAACAATGAGATCACTTGGACTCGGGAAGGGGAACATCACACACCAGGGCCTATCATGGGGAGGGGGGAGGGGGGAGGGATTGCATTGGGAGTTATACCTGATGTAAATGACGAGTTGATGGGTGCAGCACACCAACATGGCACAAGTATACATATGTAGCAAACCTGCACGTTGTGCACATGTACCCTACAACTTGAAGTTTAATAATAATAAATAAATTAAAAAAAAAAAAGAATTACAATAAAGACAAAAAATATATATATATAGAATAAAATATATGGACATAATAGTAAAATGACTCTGTAGTTTATGGAAAAAGGTTTGAATTTTCTTTGAATTATGATAATTACTGATTTCTGATTAAATGTAATAAAGTGCATATTTTACTGACTAAAACTTAAAAATGAATATGTATACAATGCAACGATAGAAGGATAAAATAAAACTACAAATATTTAATCAATTCAAAAATGGAAAAATAGAGAAAAATATAAGCAGTAGAGAACGAATTAAGCAGATTAACAAAAAAGAAAACAATAGAAAGATAGTAGATTTAACACAAAATATTCAGTTATTACCTTAAACATGTCTGCATTAACCACTCTATTTAAAAGAAAGTAATTGTCAGACTTGATGACTAGGAAATGGAAGCAATATATATATTTCCTAAAAGAAATTACTTAATGAAGGACACAAAAATGCTGAAAACTAAAGTATGAAAAAAGATTAAAAAGTCAAATCGGCCAGGAGTGGTGACTCATGCCTGCAATCCCAGCTCTTTGGGAGGCCGAGGCGGGTGGGTCACCTGAGGTCAGGAGTTCGAGACCAGCCTGACCAACATGGAGAAACCACATCTCTACTAAAAATACAAAATTAGCTGGGCGTGGTGGAGCATGCCTATAATTCCAGCTACTCGGGAGGCTGGGACAGGAGAATTGCTTGAACCCGGAAGGAGGAGGTTGCGGTGAGCCAAGATTGCACCATTGCACTCCAGCCTGGGCAACAAGAGCGAAACTCCATCTTAAAAAAAAAAAAATAAAAGTCAAATCATAACTCAAAGAAAACAAATGTAGATATATAATATTAATCAAATTAAATGTTACAGCAAAATGTATTCTACAGACCAGAATGATTGTTTTCTAATGATAAAACTGTTATTTAACAGAAGGTGTAACCATCCCAAAGAAAATGTGGTATATGTATGCGATTGATTACTATTCAGCCCCAAAAAAAGTATAAGAGTCTGTCATTTGCAACAACATGGATAGAACTGGATGACATCACATTAAGTGAAATAAGCCAGGCACAGAAAAACAAACATCACATGTTCTCACTCATTCGTAGGGGTTAAAAATCAAAACGATTGAACTCATAGAGTTAGAATAGAATGATGGTTACCAGAGAGTAGTGAGGTGGGGTAGCAGGGATGGTTAATGGGTATAAAAATATAGTCAAATAGAATAAATTAGATCTATTATTTGATAGCATAGCAGGATGACTACAGTCAATAACAATATATCATACATTTAAAAATAACCAAAATATTATAACTGGAATGTTTGTACCAAAAAGAAATTATAAACACTTGATGTGAATACCCATTTATCGTGTTGTCATTATTACACGTTGTATTTGTATATAAAAATACCTCATGTACCCCATAAATATAAACATCCACTATGTATCCATAAAAATAAAAGTTAAACTTCTTTTTTAAAAGGAGATATAACAGTCCTAAATTTGTGTGTACCTAAAACAATTTCAATATGTATAAAGCAAAATCTTACTGGACTAAAAAAATTTTAAAAGGCTAACTCAACCATTGTAGTCAGAGATTTTTAACACAATTCTTTCAGTAGATGTATAGATTATTTGAGCAACAAGAATTACAAATCTGACTTAAGTATGTTTTCAGACCCAGATTAAATTAATGTAGAAACCAATAACAAAAATATACATAGAACACAGGCTAATTTTTGAAATTAAACAATATTCACTAACTACTGCATGTGACAAAGTAGAAATTACAAAGAAATAAATTGTAAAAGTCTAAAGCAGTACATGAGAAAATTTACATAAATTCCCTGTGTCTTCATCTCCCAATATTTCCTTCAAAAAGTATAAAAAAACAAAAAAACGGAAAAATAGAAGTAAACAAAAATTAAGTCTTCAGCATAACTTGAAGACAAAAAATGCCCACACTTCAAAATGAGTATAAAAGTCAAACAAGTAAACAAATAAAACCCCAAATACCAAATCGTAGAAATGAATCTTTCAAACATTGTCTCACCTCTACTCTAAGGCAACAGTTTATGGTGGGCACAGCAGCCTGAAATAGGCTCTGTATAAGACAGAAGCGAGTCAGTGATGGACCTAAGGTAGATCCCAAAGTCCTGAAGAAAGTAAGTATACCATTAATATGAAAGTATTTAAACATATTGGAGACCAGTACAAGAACTAAGAGGAAAAGGATCTACAAGTATGTGTGATATAAAAGAGTGATATTCAAAATAGGTTGTTTCTGGGCCAAGAAAAAATGTCAAAAACAAAAACAGAAGTGAGCTTTGGAAATTGTAGAGTGACAAGGAAAAGTCAAGGGGACTACCTCATGCTTCTACAAGTAACAGAAGAATCAATGAATTGGAGGTAATAGAATTTCTGCCCCACCACAATCAAATCCACAGTCTGAACTTTGCTATCATTACATTAAAATACATCAATAAGATAAGATCTTGTAGAACACCCACAAACCACAAAATTAAAAGGACAAAATAGTTATTGCAGAAATAAGATATCAAGATCTAATACAAATCAATTGTGGAAAATTCCCACACAAAATAATAAGCAGAAGAAACTGTAAGAAAATACTCCCCACAGTTAAGTATATTCGAACAAAAATTTAGGAATAAGAAAAAATCACCTTGAATAAAATAATTCAGAAACTCAGCAAGATAAATACATTTCTCACCCACACACACATACACAAAAAGGAAAAAATAAATAAAGAATTGGTTGAACTTCAAAAAAACAGAAGAAAAAGACAAAATTATGATGGTCACCAATGAATCAACTAAAACAGCTTAATAATAGGCAGGGAAAAAATGAAGAGAATACAAATGACATAAAGAGAAGTCAGAAAGTCACAGAGAATATTGTGCAGATACAAAGCAGGCAAAGTGTGACTCACACACCTACAGTGGGAATTCATGAAGAAGAAAACCAAAACAACGTAACAGAACAAATATTCAACTTTATATTCCTAAATAAATACATACATACGTAAGTAAATGCCTTTTCCCAAGGTTGAAAAAAAACCTGAAATTACATTTTGAAAAAATTTAACAATGTCTAGAAAAACAGTTACCCAAACTGAACAACTCTGAAATATGTACTAAGAAAATACTTCATGTGAAAGGTTTCTTAAAAAATCTTAAAGGCTTGCAGGAGGAAAAAAAAAGATTAAGTGAATTACAAGGACTGAATAACAGACTGACATTAGACTTTTCAAAAATAACACACAAAGCAAGTTACCAGTGTGATTAGGCTATGAAAGTGAAAAGCCAGTGGAAGAAAACATAAATAGAGGAGTTTCTATATAGCCACTAAGTCCTTCAAGTTTCAAATCAATAGAAAAATAATTTTTACATATAACAACTTTCTGAAAAATCTACTAAAGAGATGACTAAAATAACTTTAGCAAAATAGACCAATGATAAGAATTTTTTATTATTATTATTTAACTTTGATTTTAGGTTCGGGGTTACACATGAAGGTTTGTTACGTAGATGAATTCATGTCATAGGGGTTTGTTGTAAAGATTATTTTATCACGCAGGTATGAAGCCCATTACCCAATAGTTATCTTTTCTGCTCCTCCCCTCCTTCCCACCCTCCACCCAGTGTCTGCTATTCCCTTCTTAGTGTTCATGAATTCCCATCATTTAGCTCCCACTTATAAGTGAGAATGGGTGGTATTTGGTTTTGTGTTCTTGTGTTAGCTTCCTAAAGAATATAGCCTCCAGCATACATTGATAGAGCCTAAAGACTAAAACAAAGATTGGGAAAATGCTGTTAAACAAATTTACAAATAGTACATATTGTGACAAAGCAGAAAATATGTAATTAAAAATAATAAAGCAAAGGAGAAAGAAGAAAAGAAAATAGAAAAAGATCATTAATTGTTGTATGGACAGTATGTGGGAGTTAAATAATATCAATAACAACTGAGAATCCTGAGTAAAGAGCTAATAAATGAAAGACTAAGGCTATTAAAAGTACGAAGGTAAAACTAGAACAAAACCGTGAAACTTCCAAAATACTAAAATAAACCAAACATTAATTAAATGCAAGAAATTCACTGCCCATATAGATACATAGCAAATACTACTAATATATGATGCCAGGGTTGAGCACAAAATTCTCCCTTTTGTTTCTTTTCCCTATCACCGTTCAGTTTCTTAAACACATTTCTCTCTAGCTTTCTGACATTTTTATATACCCAGAAAAAAACCTGTTTTGAAGACTGTGTTTTCACATCACACATACTTGTAGATGTGTAGGGAAAGAAAGAACCCTAGCAAAATAAGAAGACAATGTAACAAAAAAAAAGAAAAATACTGTCCTTAAAAAAGACGTTTAAGCAAACATCATACCTACTAGTGAAATAGGGATTGCTTTACCAGGTATCAGAAACAATTTGAGATTATTCAACATTATACTCTAGTCTTACCCAGTGCAATATGGCATGAAAAATTATAATTTTGGAAATGAGAATGTAAAATATTCATTATTTGTAAAAATGGTCATTATTCTATATCTTATCTTTCAAATATTAGCTCTTTTATGAAGCATTCCTCAGTCTTAGGCAGTTTTATCAAAACTCTGTCAGATATTGTTGTAGCAGTTGGAAAATAATTACATTTTTTTTCTTCCTTCTTATTTCAGACTGTGAACTCCTCAAAACATTAGTGACCATTCCAACCAATAATCCTCAAATTCAGCAGATTTTCTGACATACATCACACACTCCAAAAATAAGAAAAAAATGATTAAAATGGTATCAGTAATGATATGTTTAATAGTCATCAAATTCCCAGAATGGTAACTCAAACTTACCTCCTATATCTGGACGAAGTTTATTGTCATAGCCTTGAAGCAATGAATTCAGAATTTGTGTGATATCTCCTTCATGAATTTTTGGAGCCAAGACCCAGGTTTTGTTCACTGTTAAATCCTCATCATCTTCATCATCTGCCTTATCAACACTAAATAATTCAAAGAAAAAATGGACGGTAGAAAGTTCAATCAAATCATGTATGAAAGTATAGTTTACGGATATTAGAATTGAGTAGGAAAGTCATAATGGTAGACAAAATGGTATTACACAGTAACATTATATTTAGTAAGACCAACACATTTGTCATACAAAGTGCCCTGACATAATACTCAAAAAATGAGAATTCTGTGCCAGAAATACACAATATTAAAATAATAAAATACATTTTTAGCACTCCCACAACTGTCATTAACATTCATAAAAATTATTCCCCCAAAATATGACTGGTGTCCCCTAAATTTGCATAGCATACAATCTGTACACCCACATGTGGTGACCTTAAACCTTCACAACCAAAATAAAAATTAAAAGGTAAAGAGTTACAGGAAAAGATGTAATAATTAGTCTGGTAAAATGTATAGAAAATGGATGGGTAGAAAAAAAGACTTAAGAAAAATTGAGTAAAGACAGGTTTGAATAAAAAGGAAAACATTGTTGTACATACTGTTGCTCATTTCTTTTAAGTCGGAAGAACCCAGCCATCTTTTTCCAAGAACTTTGTCAAAGATTTTATGATCATCAAATTATCAATAGGTGATTCATCTTGCATATATATTTGGGAGGAAGCGTAACTATCACATTTTACTAGAAGTGATATTGGAGAGATCAAATAACTCTCTTCCTTATTTTTATAAATGAGAAAACCAAAGACCACAGAAAAATAGCAAAAACACAAATCTGTTTATCAGCAAAACTGAGACTCAAGTATTACCTCTCCAACGATTGCTTTCTTATACATCTGTGTGCTTAAAAGTGAAAAGATTCAGCTGACTTCTGAATTGTGATAGAAACATCCAGTAATAAAGGAATTCATCAAAAGTAATAAATTACTCTTCTCTTTATTGCCCATAGGTAACCCCATCTTCATTTGAGTAAGGTCATTCTAGACTTAACAACACACCTATCTTAGGAAATCTCTCATTCTCCAGTGAAAAGGGGTCCGAAAAACTAAACACTAACATTGGTAAAATCAAGTAAATCTGTAATTTTCCAGGTTATTCACATATATTTCAAAGATGTGCTTCCCTCTAGCAGTAATGCTAATGCTTTCTACAGTACCTATTCAGAACTCTTTTGCTTTGAATCTCAACACCTTAGCAAATATAGCCCCCACTCGTTTTATCCTTAACCTATCAAGCTGATTTGAATTGCTAAGAAATACATCAAGCATTTGAATACAAGAGAACAGGCCAGTCCGAGATGTTTATGTTGGACTACCCTGGCCTTGAGAGAAGTGTTATTACTTTTGATTGCCACCTCTTTGGTATTTTTTTAGTGCTTGCCTTCTCATTTTGTGAAAGAAAGTGGAATGGTCAAACAAATCCTGAATTCTCAGTTCCATTTCCCAGATATCAGCTGTAACAACCTGGGTATCACATCTGCTTTGTTGGCTGTCTGTGCGATGGTTGAGGGGTTGGGGGACTTCATTGTATCATCAGATTCACATTGCCTTCTATTTGTGTTTTGTGAAGATGTTTTTGTTAAGATGCTTATGCAGATGCTTGTGAAGTTAAAATCTTTATATTGACATAAAAAATTTTATGAGATTTTAGCAGCATAAATTAAAATTTTACTTTCATTTACTATATTATTTCATCTTTATAATAATTATATTAATAGTTATCTTCCACAGATTAATAACTATACTATTAACAATGTTTCTCCTCTTCTTGTGAAATAATTATGCTTGTCACCCCACTAACTTTTAACTTTCCTGTAATCGGTAATAATCCTTCCTGTAGGAGGATTATACATTCCTGTCCTGTTGAACTCAGGTCTCACCCTGTGATTGATTTGGGCTAATGGTATATAACTGACATGCATCACTACCAAGCAGTGGGTTTAATAGCAGTGAAGTTTATTACATCTCTCTTGTCCTTCTGCCAGGTGATACTCAGTCATACTCAGAGGCTACTCCATTACTTCACTCTCAGAGTGAAGGTGACATGGACAGAGCCACAGCTGAACTAAAATGGACATGTAATCTGAGTGAGACATAAACATTTAGGGTTGGAAGCCACTGGGATTTGGAAGTAGTTTGTTACCACAGCACAACCTAATGTGTCTTGGCAGATAGCCTCCGGATGGTCAATTTTATTTGTAATGCTTTGAGAATACAAATTGAGAGATGTTAAGTAACGTATGCCTCAGTTCCGCTATTCCAAATCTCACCAGTTTCTCCCACCACCAACACCTTAGTTAAACAATCTTAGCAAAATCTCTGCCAAAACAATTCTGGCCCCCTCAAATAAATGTATCACTAAAGCACATAGAATGTGCTATTTACGCAACCTCAAGAAAGCTTTCTAGTAGTCAGAGGCCAGCTCTCAGACCCCAAAACCTATGGTCCTTCTACGATTATCATATTGCATTACTTTGCAAATGAAGAAAAACTCTGTGAGAAGTGGATTAACTTGGTAAAATCAAGTAAACTCTGTAATTTTCCAGTTATTCACATATAATTCAAAGATATGTTTCCCTCTCGCAGTAAATACCTAATGCTTTCTACAGTATTTATTCAGAATTGGGGCTCTGATACCTGGTAGAACTGGCGCTACTCTGGTGGAACTGGGGCTCTGATACCTACACTACACAATGAGCACACTATAATATTGTTTTCCATTTGAGATACACTTATATATGAGTAAAAATACTTTGAGCTTGTACTTCTAAGGATGCATTATTATAAAGTAATTACAAAACTTCACTTATAACCCTATAGAGATTCCTGGAGAACAGATCAGTTAACATATTTTTACTTAAGTACATCATTACAGTAATTATTTTGCTCTACTAAACTTGTGTATAGTATAGAAATGTTGTTATATTATTTCCTTCCAATAATTTCCTATTATTTTCTCTAAGTAAATAAGTACATATAAGCTGAGGAATTAGAAATACTGAATTGTCACATATTCTCACTTATAAGTTGGAGCTAAATGATGAGAACACATGGACAAATGGAGAGGAACAACACACACTGTGGCATATCAGAGTGGGGAGGGTGGGAGGAGGGAGAGGATCAGGAAAAATAACTAATGGGGCCTGGGCTTAATACCTGGGTGTTGAAATAATCTGTAAAACAAGCCACCATGACACAAGTTTATCTAACAAATATTTACATGTACCCCTGAACTTAAAATAAAAGTAAAAAAGAACTGAAGTATTAAGAATCCCTGTTGGTGTGTGCTTCTGGAATGTTTGATTTCCTAATTAGACTGGTTGAGATATTGGCAACAACTTAAATTTTAGGTTTTCATTCACCTCCAAATTTCAGTTTTATAGAATGAAATATCTAGTAGGGATGGCAAACCACTGCACATATAAGCAGTTGATCTTTCCTTGAATAATGATTGAATCAAGTGGAAGATTTTAGAAAAAAAAAACAAAAGCTTTTTCTGTTTTTTGTTTTTTTTTTAAATACTAGCAATATTTTGGCAATCTAAAATCCACATGCTGATAGGAATTTATATTGCCCTTTTCTCAGGTAGTAGAGAAGTAATATGAAAATTGACCTCAATAATACTACAAAGTTACCTTTCCTCAGTTTTGACAATAACATAAAAGAAATTTCATTATAGATAATTTATCTACATCTTTTCTCTAAGCTATCTAAGTTATGTTCAGAATATTCATGAATTACTTTCAATATTACATTGGCGTTATTTCGGTGATTGAAAAGTACATCATAATTTTAAAAACATAGTACTTACAGTGTGTTTGATGTCCTGATTTTTTTTTGGAAGCTGGGAGATTTTTGTAGCAGTTACACGTTTTGGATAACTATTTATTTGGAAAAAACAGGTATGATTTTTTAAAAAATAATAATTTGAGAATTTCTTAAAAATTAATATACCTACCTTAAAATGAGAAAATATAAGATTATAGAATTTCCAGGACACACAACTTTTAAACAATAGACTCATAATTTAAAATAATGCTGATTTAATTTGAAGACATATTTTCTGCTTCCTTAAAGTTTTCCTGGCACAATGTATACTTTTATTGAATAATCTAGGGTGGTTCAGTTTTGAATTTCCTAATTCACAAGACCACAACAAAACCTATAGTACATAGTCAGCAGACACATTTGGATTGTATGTGGCTAGGGTAGTCTCAGCTCTTGACTCCTGAGAAGGTAGACTAATAAACTCAAGGAGTTGCACACTGTATGACAAAAAGAGCACTGTGATATCAATCTCTGACCCAGTGTTTTTATCCATCTGTAGAGATAATACCGGGTACTAAAAATGTGCCAAGTGCTAGGACTACAAAGACAAATGAAATTATAATCTTGATCTAGATGGTCTCATTTTCTAACAAAGGAGAAAACATTTTCAATCAAATGACACAGAAAAGCATCAGACATTAAGATGCTTATTATGGTATTATCTACGATTGTACAATTTTTTTAACAATAAGAGCATGTTTAAATCACGATTTCGTAACAAAAAATACACACCTATTGTTTGTTGAGAGTCTGTAAAAACATCAAATTATTTTCATAATTTAATATTACATGAAAAATAACAGAAAACAATTTGTTTTAATTGTCATCTATGCATAAAGTGGCTTCAAAGATTTGATGGAAAAATAGAATAATGTATACACTCAATATTCTATACTAGTGAGACCATAGAATTTTTTTGTATGTTAGTAGTATCTGGAAATCTTCATGTACACTTTGTATAACATAAATATGTGAAAAACAGTTAATTTGACGTGAATGCCTGAGAATGAACTTCTTCTTATATACCAGATAGTGCTCTGAAATAAAGTTCTAATTATAAAATGAATAACTAAATCGAGTATTTTAGAGAGAGAGGTAGAATATCATATTCTCTTAAGAAAATTATTGTGGCAGTCCTGAAAATTTGCCACTTGGTTCTCCTGCTGTGAGAACATTAGCTGCCTGCCAGTACTAAGGATGAGCCCCGAGTCTGCGCCAGACCCAAGCTGTCTCAGGCTGCTTTCTGTCAATAACTGAACACAGTAGGAATATTAATTCATATCCATTCCTGGCAGACTAGGAGCCCCTCTGAAGGACAATTTGTGTTGGAGGATTCCTATTTGCCTGGACAAAACTTTCTTAGAGGGTACTGCACTCAGATTCTTTTGATCCAAACTACTTCTCCCCCCGCCCTACTTTCGTATGTTTCAAACATCTTTTTTCACCTGAAGCCTCTCTTGCTACTCCCTCCTCCTCTCATTTATCTTTCCCAAGCATTTCTCTTTTACATGTCTAAGGCCATCTTGACATCTGTTTCTCAAAGACTTCTTCTCACATTCAGTTGCAACCTGTACTTATTTACTAAAGAAAATATTTGAGTCACTTAGTCTATGATTATTACTTCCTTTTGTCTTACTAAACTCAGTTATTTTAATGTATCATACAGATTTCCTTGATGACACCGGAAATTACTATATGTGAAACAAAACCTTTAATAACTATATTACTCTTCTATATAACAAACAAGAGTTTCAAATTAATAACAAAGAGTTAATTTAAGTAACGACAAGGCATGCTTTGCCATAAAATTATGAAGAAAATCCATCTTTATTGCCAGAGAAAAAAAAATATGCCTACAGAAAGTCAGTCAAATAATATAAATTATTTTTCATGCATAAAGTAAACATTCATTGAGGTTTGCCCAGGAAAATCTTGGTTTACACTTGTTGTCCTGAAATGATTTTTAATAGCAGCTTCTCATCACAAAATGGCCTACTTTGGATGATTATACAGTCACCCTATATTTCGTTCATATAAAGGTTACTACAAACATCCTGGTTCTGATACATAAGGGAGCTTCTTCTATTAATCTGTTAAGAAACCACACATGAAACTCAAAGTAGCTTACTAAGGTGCCTGAGAAATGTGAGTAAATCCTGAAGGAATAGTGATAGACTATTTTCCTCCACAGTGTGAAAAAAAGTTATAATTGCAAGTGAAAATGATTGATGAGGTCATTTACATAATTCATTGGAAAAAAAAGACAGTTGCTACTTGTACTGAGTATATGTATGGAAAATTCACTGGATAGTAAATATAATAAATATTTTGTCACCGGTACTTCCTCATAAACACTTCTGGGTTAGTTAATGGGTCATTATTTCCTCACAGGGAAAAAATCCACCATGTTTATTAAAATACTTATAAAATTTGGTTATTCATATTGTTACCATCTGAGGTTATCATATCCCTCTTTTTTAAAAGTAAGTGGGGTTAACAATATTTTAATAGCAAATTAATCAGTGAATCAATGTAAAACCCAGATAATAGGCAGATATGTTCAATGAAGAAATCCAAATTTTTGCCCTTTATAATTAGAAAATAAATAAATATGTTCAGAAATCATGACTACCACTATTATTCTTGTCATTTGAATGTGATTGACTAGACTTAATTTTGAGGGTCATTTTGCTACTCCTATTATTTTAATATTAATAAACATAATTGACTGCATAGTCTTGCTATCCTTATTTGTGCCAATTTAGATAGCTGAGAAAAAGCGTAAGTGGTTAGAATGAAACAAAAAGTATAGGTACATTCTCAAAACTGATATTTTATGTATTTTTATATAGCAATCAGGAACCAAATTTAAGTTATGATTAGTTACATGTAATCTCTACCAAAGTTCTATATATGTTAAATTGTCAGCACCCACACCAAGCATTTCTAGTAGCATACAATGTTTGAAGTAAGAGCATGTGTAGGTATCCTCATGTCCTACTCCTTACATTAAAAAATAAGGAAACTGGAGTTCTAAACATATAAATGACTTCACTAAGGCCTCCCAGCTACTTAGTGCCAAAAATTTCATATAATTGTTATATTCACTTGTAAAATGATTATAATGATTCAAATATATCAATGATCATACTTACCACATTATATATCAGTTACTTAGAGAAATTACTCCTACTAAAAACATACATAGAGGTTGTAGTAAAAGGAAGTTACAAAGTGTTTTAGAAACTCTTAAAAAGTAGATAATGATGTAATCATCAACTGTCTGTGAAATCAATACACAGTTGAAGAAGCAAAACGCTCTACATTCTTCTCCATCCTCAGAGATTATGAATGTTATGATGAATTTATTGCCCTGTTGTAGTAAATGTAATAGCTAATATGTTACATTAATGAATGTTAGTTATTACATTTTAGCATATAACTACGTAACCCTGAATGACACAAAGTTACATATAGCCATAATATATTATTATGTGTAGTCACATAATCCCTTTTTCCAATCTGTTGGATATGAAATAATATCTAATTTTCATTGCATTACATTCCTATAGTTATTATAAAATAGAACACCTATTAATATGTATTGGGCATTTTGCCTTATGTAAACTACATTCTAGTTGGGATTTTAATACTTTTTAAACAAATATAACAAGTATTTTATTACACTTCATTTGATAGATATCTATTAGGTGCTTATAATGGGCTGAGCATCCAGCATTTCTGGATGCTGGGGATGCAAAGATGACTAAAAGCAGCCGCCAGAGGAAAGCTCATGGAAAATAGAAGGCTTGGCCGGGCGCGGTGGCTCAAGCCTGTAATCCCAGCACTTTGGGAGGCCAAGACGGGCGGATCACGAGGTCAGGAGATCGAGACCATCCTGGCTAACACGGTGAAACCCCGTCTCTACTAAAAAATACAAAAAAAAAAAAAACTAGCCGGGTGAGATGGCGGGCGCCTGTAGTCCCAGCTACTCGGGAGGCTGAGACAGGAGAATGGCGTAAACCCGGGAGGCGGAGCTTGCAGTGAGCTGAGATCCGGCCACTGCACTCCAGCCTGGGCGACAGAGCAAGACTCCGTCTCAAAAAAAAAAAAAAAAAAAAAAAAAAAGGAAAATAGAAGGCTTAAGTATTAGTATTAATCTTTTAATGGTAGTGTGGGATTTGAACAAATCATTACAAATCTTTGAGGCACAGTTTCGTCATCAAACTTTTAAGGTTTATATTTCTATAAACCCTTAGGTAATGAATATATATATATATATATTAAACATTACTGTATTTATAAAAGGTAATTCAGAACTTCCTCCTGAAAATGGTAAAGTGGGCACGCTATCCTTCCTTTTTCAGAAATCAACCAAAAGTAGCATGGAGATAGAAAATCAAATTCCCAAACTCCATTTTTTATAAATAAGGAGACCTCAGAAATCCAAAGCTCAAAGAGAAGGACCATAGATATCTGAGGAAGCTGGTAGAATGATCATTTCTAATAAGGGTCAGGGTAAATTATTGATACAAGATCAACAAACAGATGCACCATTGGCAGATGTAGGTCATCTCTAAAACTGACTTGCAAAAGAAAATGAAAGTGAAAAAGAAAAAAAGAAAATGAAACCAAACTGGCTTACAAAAGAAAATGAAGCAAAAGTCAATTTGCTGTGGCTGAAGGAAGAATGATACAGTCAAATATACACACTGCTGTTTTTTCATAATGTGGTAGAAGACAGTCCAAGCACTTTGAATAGCCCTATAACTGCCTATCTTGGCTGCCTGTACATTTAGGTGATTCGGAGAAAATGTGGAAATTATTTTAAGTTACTATATATGCAAAACAAAAGGGATGTTTTAGAAAGACAATTATTGACTTGAGGGAACATTTCAAGTTCAGAAAAATTATTACACTATATAACATGATTAAACTGTAACTATATTTATACAGCCATAATTAATTTGAATGTCCAATATGGGTTTGATCAACATCACATTATCTCCTGACACATAATCTTCTAATTTTCTAAAATTACTTACCTGTATAGATAAATAGGTAAGAGTTATATAGACAGATGATAGCCAGCTAGCTAGATAACTAGATAGATAGATAGATAGATAGATAGATAGATAGATAGATAGACAGATGATAGATATTCTCTACAAGTTAATCTCTGTATGCTCTTTCCTTTGTATTGATTGTTTTTTTATCATCAAAAAGCAAAACAAGTGAGGAAGTCCTATTCCAACCAATTAGATGGTTAGAATTGCTTTCTTCTCCAGGTTACAGTAGGTCTTTAATCTTCTTCCTGAAATCACTAGTTTTATAGGCACATTTGAGTATGACCACCTACTGAACTATACTTTGACCTGGTATGAAAATAATCAACAGGCAGGTTCCTTAAGCAGGTGTATTTATACCCCCAGGTCCTTTCTCAGAACAGGGTAGACACCTGAGCCCCCAGAATTTAGCCAGCCTTTCATTCCTGACAGTGGCGAATTTTAACCAACAAATGCAGCAATAGCTAATTTGTAGTGCAGCCCGTTTAAAGGCATAACTAGAGAAAGAAGGATTTTCTGCCACCAAGAATGCCCCATCCCCAGCTTTCCTGATGTTTGGTTGATCAATCCTTCATTGGGTCCCAGGTGATACCCCATAATTAGTCATTTATGTATTTACATTGGTTTGTTTGGTTTGTCTAAGTGCAGTTTTGTAATTTAAAATGAAAAGAATCTTATACTACAAAAGACTTTGACAAAGAGTTAGAAAAGCAAAACTTCTTCCCATTGTTTTATTTTGCATTAGAAGAAAATGAGATTTACTTCCTGATAATATAATATAGCAAGATCACCGTTAATGACTCAAATGTACATAAACGCTCATAGCTTAAACACAACGAACGCTTGGTTCTACTGTGCTCAACTGAATTAAGCTCAGGATGGATAATATGTTAAGTTCAATAATTAGGTATATGAACTTCTCTTCTCTCACCTAACACCTTTCCTTGTGACCTATCTTTACCTTAGAAACAGTTCATTTTCAGTCTGTTTTTGTTTGTTTGTTTGTTTGTTTGTTTGTTTTTTGTAAATGAAATAAAACGTGGTGCTTACTATAAAAATTTTTTCAGCTGGGTCATTAAGCTGGATATAAAAAAGAATCAGGAGTGAGGAAGAATCTGGCATGCATGGTTACCTAATTCATCCTTCCAGCTCCAAACGCAACTACATTTACATCATTTTTTTAATTAAAAAAATTGTGGGTACAAAGTAGGTATACATATTTAAGGGGAATGTGAGATGTTTATATACAGGCATACAATGTGAAATAAGCACAGCATGGAGAATGATGTATTCATCCCCTCAAGCATTTATCCTTGGATACACATAATCCAATTACAGTCTTCAAGTTATTTTAACATATATAATTAAGTTATATTGACTACAGTCACCCTATTGTGCTATCAAGTAGTAGGTTTTATTCATTCATTTTATTTTTGTACCCATTATGTGGTTTTACAATTGTCTATTGATCTTTACTGTTGAATATTATTTTCTTTTCACTTGTCATTTACTAGAAACTTATTATAGTTTGCCATTTATCAGCAAAAGCTTTATGAAATCGTATAAATTGATTAATATACATGTTCTCAAGATAACACCTTATAATAATGTACACAATGCTTTAATTTTAACATTATTATAAATCTTACTATTTAGTATTTTAATGCAATCATTCTAAATTCTACACACACAAATGTACACGTACACCATCCTCATTGTCACTCAATTCCTTCCTTTCTTGTTTCCTTTCCTTCTCTTGTTCTTCCTCTCTCTCACCATTCCTCCCACCTCCTTTCCCAACCTCCTTCTTTTTCTTATTGCTTCCTATCTCCCTCCCTTTTTTCTCATATGTGAATTATGATGGTGATACTAAATTATATAATTTTGAATCATTAAATAGAAATGATGATTCTCTTGACATTGCCTTTGGAGATAACAGAAATCCTACCTTGTTTTAATTTATTTTCTTCAAATATTCTGTTAACTTGTTGTTACTCTACAAAAGTCTCATGTTCTATAAACTTTCCAACCGAACAATACTTCTACTGAAAGCTTTGACATTTAAAATACTTTATACCTATGATTATTTTTTAAATTAGATGATTATAAGTATACTATTCTACAAGTGGTGATGTAACTTGATTATAATAAGAGGAATCAATAATAGAATAAGTACTTATGTATTTGGTAAAATGTTTATGTATATGTGATAGACAAAAATCTATTCTAGAGGAGATACGACAAAAAAATGGGAAGGGAAATCAATAGGTTTCGTAGCACATTCTGCACATTTTAAATATTTATCAGAAGGAACATTACTGGATTAAGAAAATGTGGCACATATACACCATGGAATACTATGCAGCCATAAAAAAAGATGAATTTGTGTCCTTTGTAGTGTTGTAGATGCAGCTGGAAACCATCATTCTCAGCAAACTATAGCAAGAACAGAAAACCAAATACCGCATGTTCTCACTCATAGGTGGGAATTGAACAATGAGATCACTTGGACACAGGAAGGGGAACATCACCCACCGGGTCCTATTGTGGTGAGGGAGGAGGGGGGAGGGATAGTATTGGGAGATATACCTAATGTAAATGACGAGTTAATGGGTGCAGCACACCAACATGGCACATGTATACATATGTAACAAACCTGCACGTTGTGCACATGTACACTAGAACTTAAAGTATAATTTTTAAAAAGAGAAGTATAGAAAAATTCTTATGTTACTAAATTGGAAATACTTGGGAAATATTTTGTATAAATGATGGTAATAAGTACGGAATGAAAAAATTCTAAGAAACATATAGTATTGGGGAATTTTTGGCCTGAAGGGAACTTGAATTAATACTTTTTTCATACACATTTCTTAAGCCAGGAAACAAGACAGTTTATATGTCACTAAATCTCCCTGCGAGAAGTGTTGTTTTGCACAGTCACTTGAACCAGAAATTGATTTTGTTCAATTCACATTTGCTTTGCTTAATACAGTCCACTCATTCATCAGTCAAGTAGGAGCAAAAAGTTGAGTTTCTGTTGTCAAGAATCTTAAAATTTGTTCAAAACTAAAGAAATTCACTCATTCACAATGATCTGATAACAGAAGTTTTGTGCTAAGATTCTGAACATATTAATCCTTACCACTATCCATGAGTGTGGGATCCTTTACCACTATCCTTAACACTCTCCATGAGTGTGAGATTTTTGTTTTATTTATGGATGCATCTCTAGTGACTAGAGAAGTGATGGGCACTAAGTTGGCACTCAATTATTATTTGTTGTATGAATGAAAACATGAACGTGGATTTTATAAGGGAAGCATTTTACCTTAATTTTATAAGTGAAGATCACTCAGTTTCTAAGAATTTTAAATAACTTGCCAAAGTTCTTACTATTAGTAAGTGGCAAAGGAAAAATTTATCACAGGTAAAATTCTTCAGGAAGACTCAAATTATTTTAAAAAGTCTCCTTTGGATCTCTCTAATTCTGCCCTTGCATTGATAACATAGTCTATTATCAAAACAACACCCATAGTGATATTTTTAATATACAGATCATGTCATATCATATCTATGCTCAAAACCCTGGATCTTAGTTGGAGGGTTTTCCATATCTCATAGGATAAACAGTGTCTCCTCTAGTTTTTAGAATATTTTCAGTAGAATTCGTACCAGGTTTTCTTTGTATGACTAGTAGAATTTGGCTGTGAAAAGTCCAGGGCTTTTTTTTTTTGATTAGCAGTTTTTTTTTTCTTCTTCTTCTTCTTTTTTAATACTGATTCAATTTAGAAACTCAATGTTGGTCTATTCAGGGTTTTAATTTCTTCCTGATTCCATCTTGGAAGATTGTGTGTTTCAAGAAATTTATGCATTTCATCCAGATTTTCTAGTTTGTGTGCCTAAAGGTGTCCATAATAGTCTCTGAGGATCTTTTATATCTCTGTGGGTTTCATTGCAGTGTCACCATAGCCATTACTGATTGTGCTTAATTTGGATCGTCTCTCTCTTTTTCTTCGTTAATCTAGCTTTCAGTCTATCAGTCTTGTTATCATTTTAGAGAAGGTTTCATTGATTCTTTGTATAAATTTTGGGGTTTCAATTACATTCAGTTCTGTTCTGATATTAGTTACTCCTTTTCTTCTGCAAGTTTTGTGGTTGGTTTGTTCTTGTTTTTCTAGTTTCTCCAGGCACAATGTTAGATAATTAAATTGAGATTATTCTAACCTTTTCAGGTACACGGTTAGCATATAAACTTTCCTCGAAACACTCCTTTTTCAGCATAACAGAAACTTTAGTATATCTCTGTCTTCATTTATTTCAAAGAAAGAATTTTGTATTTATCTTTTAATTTCATTGTTTACCCAAAAGGCATTCTGGAGCAAGTTGTTTAATTTCCATATAACTGTGTTGTTTTGAGAGATCTTCTTCGTATTGATATCTATTTTTATTCCACTGTGGTTCAAGACTGTAGTTGGTATGATTTTGGTCTTTTTGAATTTGTTGAGATGGTCTTTATGGCTGAGCATGTGGTTGATCTTGGAGTGATGTGCAGATGAGAAAAATGTACATTCTGTGGTTGATGGGTAGAGTGTCCTACAGATATCTACTAGTTCCAGTTGGTCAAGCATCAAATTTAATTACAGAATTTGTTCATTAGTATTCTCCTTTAATCTAGCTAATGCTTTCAGTGGGGTGTTGAAATCCTCAACTATGATTGGGTGACTGTCTAAATTTTTTTGTAGTTCTAGATGTACTTCTGTAAATGTAGGTGCTCCAATGTTGGGTGTATATAAATGTAAGGCAGCTGAGTCTTCTTGTTGAATTGCACCCTTTATAATTATGCAATGACCTCCTTTGTCCATTTTTACTGTTGATGGTTTAACGTTGTTTTATCTGATGTAACATAGTGAACCCTGCTCTTTTTGCTCTCTGTTTGTCCAGTAAAACTGTCTCTAAACTTTATTTTGAGCCCATAGACATTATTACCTCTGAGACAGGTGTCTTGAAGACAGCAGATGGATGGGTCTTGTTAATTTATCCAACCTGCCACTCTGTGCCTTTTAACTCCTCTCTAACTAATTCTGAAAAGCCAGCACCACCCTGATACCAAAACCTACCAAAGACAATGAAAAAAGAAAACTACAGGAAAATACATTTGATGAACATAGATGTAAAAACCCTCAAAATAAATACTGGCAAACTGAACTCAACAGTACATCAAAAAGTTAATTTGTCACAGTCAAATAAGTTCTTTCCTAGCATATAAGGTTGGTTCACCATATGCAAATCAATAAATGTGATTCATCATATGAGCATAATTTACAAAACACATAATCATCTCAATAGACATGGAAAAAGCTTTAGATATAATCCCACATCCTTTCATGATAAAAACCCTCAAGAAACTAGGACTTGAAGGAATATACCTCAAAATAATAAGAGCCATCTATGACAAATCACAGCCAACATCAAACTAAATGGTCAAAAGGTGGAAGCATCACCCTTGATAACTGAAACAGGACAAGGATGGCCACTCCTACCACTCCTATTCAACATAAGATTAGAAGTGCTAGGCAGAGCAATAAGGCAAGATAAAGAAATAAAAGGCATCAAATAGAAAAAGAAGGAATTGAACTATCTCTTTTTAGAGAGTTTATGATTCTATACCAAGAAAATCCTGAAGCACTCCACCGAAAGTCTCCTGGAACTGATAAACCACTTCAGTGTAATTCAAGATACAAAAAATGTACAAAATTCAGTAGAATTTCTATACAAAAATAATGTTCAAGCTACGAGTCAAATCAAGAATGTAATCCCATTTACAATAGCCACAAAAATAATACCTAGGAAAACATGCAACCAAGGAGGCGAAAGATCTCTACAAGCAGAACTACAAAACACTGCTAAAATAATTCACAAGTGACTCAAAGAAATGCAAAAACATTTCACATTCATGGATTGGAATAAACAATATTATTAAAATGGCCATATTGGGCAAAGCAATTTACACATTCAATGCTATTTCTATTAAGGTAACAAAATAGTTTTACACAGAACTAGGAAAAACTATTCTAAAATCCATATGGAACAAAAAAAGAGCCCAAATAGCCAAAGCAACTCTAAGAAAAAAAAGCAAAGCCAGAATCATCACATTATCTTATTTTAAACTATATGATAAGGCTGCAGTAACCAAAACAGCATGGTACTGGTATGAAAACAGACACACAAGCAAATGGAACAGAAGAGAACACAGAAATAAAGCTGCACACCTAAGACATATGATCTTCAACAAAGTTGACAAAAATAAGAAATGAGAAAAGGACTCTCTATTCAAGAAATGGTGCTGGAATAGTTGGCTAGTCATATGAAGAAGACTGAAACTGGACCCTTACCTTGAACCACATACAAAAATTGACTCAAGATAGATTAAAAGTTTAAATATAAAACTTCACACTGTAATAATCCTAGAAGAAAACCTAGGAAACACTGTTCTGGATATCAGCCTTAGGAAAGCAATTATCGCTAAGTTCTCAAAAGAAATTTCAACAAAAACAAAAATGGACATGTGAGATCTTATTAAACTAAAGGGCTTCTGCACAACCAAAACAGACAACTTACATAATGAGAGAAAATACTTGCAAACTATGCATCTGACAAAGATCTAATATCTGGAATCCATAAGGAACTTAAACAGTTGAAAATCCAACAAATAAATAGCCCCATTAAAAACAGGCAAAAGACACGAGCAGACATTTTTCAGAAGACATAGAGATGGCCAACAAACATAGCAAAAAATTTTCCACACCTCTAATTGTCAGAGAAATGCAAATCAAAACCACAAGATATCTCACACCAATCAGAATGGCCATTACTAAAAAGCAAAAAAAAAAAAAGATATAGATTAGGCTGTGGAGAAAAGGAAATGCTTATATACTGTTGATGGTAATGCAAATTAGTTCTGCCAATGTGGAAAGAAGTTTTGAGATTCCTCAAAAAACTTAAAACAGAACTATCATTCAACCCAGCAATCCCATTACTGGGTATATATCCCAAAGAAAACAAATTATTCTACGTAGAAGACACATGCATTCACATGTTCCATGCAGCACTGTTCACAATAGCAAAGTGATAGAATCAACTGATAGGTGTCCATTAGTGGTGGATTGGATAAAGAAAATATGGTACATATACACTACGCAGCCATAAAAAAGCCATAAAAAAACTAACAAATTGTGTTTTTTGCAGAACAGAAAAGTAAATGCCCCATGTTCTCATTTGTAAGTGTGAGCCTAACATTGGGTACTCATGAATATAAAGATGACAGCAAAAGACAATGGGGACTATTAGAGAAGGCAAGGAGGTATGGGGTAAGGGTGGAAATACTAACTATTGGGTACTATGATTTGTATGTGGCTGATGAATTTATTCCTACTTCAAAGCTCAGCTTCATGCAATATATGCAGGTAACAAACCTGCACATGCATCTGTTGAATTTAAAATAAAAGTTGAAAATATAAAATAATAACTACAAGGACTACAAGCAATTACAAGGCCCCCATATTTGGTCTCCCACTTCAAATGCTTATCTCCCCAACCCTCACTTGGCATGACTGAAAGCTTTACTCACTTCTAGTATTTGTTCAAATATTATTTAATCATTGAAGCCTGTCTGATCACTATTTACTCTTCTATTCAAATTCCACACTTCCTTGCCCAGCTTATTTGTTTCCATATGTATTAGTCCGTTTTTATGCTGCTATAAGGAACTGCCCAAGACTGGGTAATTTATAAAGAAAATAGGTTTAATTAACTCACAGTTCAGTATAGCTGGGAAGACTTCAGTAAACTTACAATCATGGTGAAGGCAAAGGGGAAGCAAGGTACCTTCTTCACAAGGCAAGAAGAAGGAAAACTGCTGAAAGGAGGGGGAAGAGCCCCTTATAAAACCATCAGATCTTATGAGAACTCACTATCACGAGAACAGCATAGGAGTAATTGCCCCCATGATTCAATTACATTTACCTGGTCTCTCTCTTGACAAGTGGGGATTATGGGGATTACAATTCAAGATGAGATTTGGGTGGGGATATGAAGCCTAACCATATCACCATAGCTCTAATTTAATTATAAAATCCTATACAAAAATGATAAAGGATGAAATAGTTTTAACCCATTAAATTATATTTGCCCATTTGTACAAAAAGATAATTTTATAAGTTCCAATTTATATATTTATGCTTATTGTTTACTGTGTATTGCACCCCCCTGAATGCCAATTCCAAAATGGTAGAAGGTGTTTTATCTCTAGTTCACGGACATATCAAAAGTTTCTAGAACAGCATCTGTCACACACAGGGTTTCAATAAATATTTGTTAGTAAATAAATATATGTTGTCTCCACAGGCCCTATTTGTGATCTGTTGTTCATGACAAGTTACATAGTATTTATTTACAACCATCAAACACATTTTCATAAACACAGTATTTCAGGGAAAAGTTCCAGAAAAGAAACGCATGATTCTAATCTTTCTGAGTAGAAGATACAAGATACTCTCATGTCAAGAACTATAAGAACTAGTTTTTTAAAGGGTAGGAAAAATCACTGATTTTAGACTTAAAATCAAAAAGTAAATAAATTTTCTTTTTTGCCTTCATGTTTGAGCTACTAAATTCTTTTGTAGAAAAGTTTCTTTCTAGGGTTGTAGTTCTGAATAATTTTTACTGTACACAAAGCTGTAGGAAAGCAAAAAAGGTAAAAGAGTGATAAATAACAGCATTATAGATTCAAACTTGCAGAATTTTATTATATGTGCCGCTGAAGCAAGCACTAAACTTCCAGTGTTTTAAAGAGGTGAAATGATAATCCACTCAATTCTATGATTATTTTATGAACACAAAGAAAAATACAATGGAACCTATCACTTAACATACACAGAGATGCTTTGAAAATTTGAAATGGCAGAAGAGAACCAAGCCTAGAATACTAGGTAAGTGTGCCCCTGTATGCTTCCAATCTGTCCTGTGATTAACTCTACCATGCGGTTAGTCATATTGTATCTTAATTACTTACTTATTTATTTATGATCCTCTCTAAGCTTTAAGCAATTTGAATGTATTTAGGTATTTAAATACTTTAGAGCCTAAAGTATTTACTGTGATACCCCCAGCACCTACTCCCAAATCTGATACATAGTTTGTGCTCAATTTAATAAAAATCAATGAATAAGCAAATGAACAGAAAAAAAATTTAGAGCTTATTATGTTATTTTCAGATAAAATTATCATGAATCAAGAACATAACTAAAACTATAACTTTGGTCCTTGATTTAAAAATTAGGTAGATAACCTAACATAAAACTAATTTAAAAAACGTAACTTTCAGATTCCAATACTAAATCATCAGAAATAAAAACAGAAGAAAAAAACTTACTCATTTGATGATGACAACACAACATATGAAATGATTAAACAGAACTATAACAGGGAAGGTATATGTCTTATGTGAAGAAGACTAAAGACTTTATTAAGGAACATAAGGACAGAAACAATAAAGACAAAGTAAATATTTTGCCTATAAAAATATTGTTAACGTATAATTCCTAAATTTGTGATACATTTAATATAGATTTAATCAGAATCTCGTCTTTTGTGTGTAACAGGTTAAAACCACTAAAATTAAGTAGAATAATCAACATGAGAGTTTATAAGATATTATTTAAAAAGGGAATTCTTAGATGGAAATTTTTTGGCAAGAATAAAAAGAAAACAAAATAAAGTTTCTGTAATCAAAGCCTTATTGTAGCAATAAATAGTGAAAACAAAATTAAGCTTTCAAAATAAGATCCCAAATATATAGAAATATAATATATGATAAAAGTGAATTATCAGTTTAGAAATAAAAGAATTATTCAGTAAATTGTGTTGAAATGCTAATTAGCTCTTTTCGAAGAAAATAAAATTAGATTCCCAACTTACACAGTAAATTACTATGTATTAAGCATAAAAAGAAACTGAATAAAGAATAATATTATTAAATTATATTATTTAAATTATATTATTTAAATATATTAAATTTAAAATATATTTAAAATGTTTTTGACACTTGGGGTAAGAATTCCTTCCTAGGCAATATGTAATCAAACCAGCAAAAGAATAACTAACTGACAAACAAAACTTTAAAGAGAACTTATGGCTGGAATAGGACACTTTGCATAAGTATAGAGACAAAACATTAATTGAGAGAAAAATATGTATAAAATATTGATATACAACAATTTAAGAAAGAAAAAGGCCAATAAATATAAAAATGTATGCAAACATTTTTCGGTAGTAAGGGAAAATAAGTTTAAAATGTGACAACAATCTTTAGCCATCACATTGGCAAAATATTAAATGATCCGTTATATCTAGTACTGAGGAAAATATGAATAAATGGCATTTTTATAACAATTAGTAGAAAATGGAATTTGCTTTACAGTAAATAATTTGGTAATATTGATCAAAATATTGAAAATAAAGGCACATATGTATGGATATATGTACATAAAAATAATGTTAATGACAAAATATAATAAAATATATTAAAGAATAATTTCATGTTAAAATTTATCATATAAAATATGACATAGTCATTCAAAAAAGAGGTAGAATAAGTATACTGATCTAGAAAGGTATCTTTGATATTAGTTACATAAAAAACTAGTTAGATTTTATTTGTGTTTTTAAGAATACACATGTATGGATGCAGACAACACACACACACATGCATACATATACATCTGCCTAAATTATGGAAAAATCTGGAATTAAAGGCTATAAGTTCCTAAGTAGTTATTTTAAATCAATAAATCAGGTTCTATCTTTTTCTCCCAAATCAATGAGTAGTGCCACCAAATACACTCTCCCCTTGCCTCACGACCACACCAACTCACCAACCCCAGGAAGAAAAGATGTTATTCTAGGTCCTTCTCAGGAAAGAAACAAAAAAAAGAACTATCAAATTAAAAGATGGGCTATTTCCTTCTGTCCTTTCACCATTGTTCTTTTGTTCTTCCTAGCTGCAGCAAGCCTACCAATATCTTTCTGGTAGACAGTACCAAACTGTATTATTAAACTTCCTCTAATTTTAGCTTTGTCCTTGTTAAAATTATAAAATTTAATCATATTTTCTTGTAAAAGCAAGGTAAATAACATGTGAAGTTAAATACCTAATATCCCCATTGCCTTCTTACCTTTGATCCATTGATCCATGAAATCAAAAACTTTCTTAGGAGACTGAGGCAGGATAATGGCATGAACCCAGGAGGCAGAGCTTGCAGTGAGCTGAGATCAAGCCACTGCACTCCAACCTGGGCAACAGGGCAAGACTCCGTCTCAGAAAAAAAAAAAAAAAAAAAAAAAAAAAAAAAAAAAAAAAAAAAAACACCACTTTCTTGTACTCCATCTAGAGGTAAACATTACTATTAATTTTATGTATAGTCTAAATAACTATTTTTTTTTGCTAAGTTTTTTTTTTTTTTGAGGACTGAAATGGAATAAGATAATTTAACATTTACAGTATGCAAGCAAAAATATTATGACATTAGGGAAAATCATTTTTTTTTCACGTTTCAACAACAGCAACAACTTGAAAATGATTTTTGAAAAGCAAGTAAAGAAAAATAAGGTTGAATAAAAAACTCAAACTGTAAAATAAAATTAATTTTCTGTCTGCAGACCAGAGCATGAATAAAAGTATACATCAATGATTTTATAATTTGAGATGTGGAAAATTGATTTAGGAGAAAGAAGTAAAATGCAGCTTCATTTATGGTCTATTTTATATGGTTTCCTTGGTAAGATTGAAGATATAGAACTCTTCAAAACTACATCTAAAATAGGAAACAAGTAGCAATTTAAATTGCTTTTAGCACAGAGGGTTTCCCTGTTACTTTCAAAAAGGAGTCTGGAAAATTCCCAAACATATCAGAGCATAGTTTATTTATTTAGATTCAACATAAGATTAGACATAACATAGCTAATTTAAAAAAAGAGTAATATCAGAATCTATTTTAAAAAATTAATTGGTACAGTGGCATGGTTTTAGAAAGAGGATAAAAACAGACAATTATAAAACAGATTTTTTTTTGTAATGTCTTTGGTTATAAATTTGAAATTTTTGTAGTTTTTTGATTGACTTTTAATAAAAGAATAAATACTACAAATAAAACAGTATAGCTTGCCAACTTTTAGATTTTTGTATTTGTTGATTATTTGCTATGTTTAGCAGGCCAACTTTGTTCCTTAAAACAGAGTTTAGAAAACTACAAACCACCCAGCCAATTAAGTCTTCACAAGGCTGGTGAATGCCCAGAAATTGTAAATGTTATTTTGTGGCCATTTCTATGTGAGTGCTTTTTGGAGTAAGAGAAAGAATATGTAATTTTTATTATAGTCTATTTAAAAAGTGAACACTGAAGAGACAATATATTGAAATTATCAGTGATTTCTCTATTGTTAAGTTCATTTTCATAATGCCTGACAGAACATAAGTTAGACTTAGAAAAAAATACAAATCTTGGTGACATTCACACTTTCTAAGACTCTGGGGTATCTATGCTTCAGATACATTCTTCAAGGCTGCTAAACATTTTGCAACATGGAGGCATTATATTGAGCTTATTAAATTATAAAACATACTAAAAGACCTTAAAAGTGGAAGAAAGAAATGGGAATTCATACCTCTGAAGACAGAAACATGTATATATTTTCTAAGCCTTGTGATCTTAAATGAGTGTCAAATATTTTAATTGACAAAAGATTGTCTTAGACTATTCACTTCAAAAACTAAGAGAATACAAGTAAGTGAATAGAAAAAAACAAAACAGTCCAGTCTATTCTAGTTATGACAATCTGATGATTTTCAAAATGAATTGTTACTAAGAAATTCCAGAGACAAATATACATTCATAAGCCACCTGCTCAGGGTAACAAATTAGTTTATAAAATACAGGCATCTGAATTAATACTTAAGTTCAATCCAGCCAAGAGGGCTACTCAGTGCTAGTAAATATGGCTAGTAAATATGGCTCTTTTCTGGAACAGGTATTCTTTACTCAACACACTCTATTACATGTGCTGGAAAATTATTTTTATAATTATACCCATCTAGGATGATCAAGAGGTGAATGATATCCCTGTACTTAAGCATACTGTACCTATTGTCTTGTTTACCATTATTACCATTACCATTACCTATTGTACAATCATTAGTGACTGTTCTAGAAATCTACCCAAAGGTTAACCTAGTGGCTAGAACTCTTATTCTAGCAGTCTTAAAGTTATCTAGGGAAACAAATCACACCTTGACATGAATATTAAAATATATATTAAATTCACTATTTTATAATCATAAACTTTCTGATCTGCCTATTGTAGCTATAGGTTGGAGAGCAGGGTCTATATTAAGTTTACTTCTATATGTCTATTGCATAGCACAATCTCTATTACTTCTTAGTCATGTAATGTTTGTCTAACAAATAAGGAGAAATGTCAAATCTCAGAATACATTGTTTCTGGGAGGAAACAATTTCAGCATTTCAGGATTTCAAAATTAAACTAAATTATATAGCCTTCAATAGGATGCTTCTATTTCAATGCCACATCTTACACAACCAGAGTAAAAGCTCACCTAAAACATATAGGAAATCTATATACAAAAAATTCTACCAAACTGTGAGAATCTACCTTTGGCACAAGATGGTAATGTTATCTCTCTCTCTCCCTCTCTCTCTCTTATTCTCTCTCTCTCCGTCTCTGTCTGTCTCTCTCTCCGTCTCTCTCTCCGTCTATCTATCTATCGATCGATCGATCTGTCTATCTATCTATCTATCTATCTATCTATCTATCTATCTATCTATCTCTATCCATCTAGCTAGCTAGCTACAGTATAACATGGCTTACCCTTATCCTCACCCCCCAATAGAACATATAGCCTACCCCTTCCTCAGATGTAAGGATATCTATCTATCTGTCTATCTGTCTATCTATCTATCTATCTATCTATCTATCTATCTATCTATCTAATCTATATACCTATATCTATCTATCTATATCTATCTATCTTCTATCTATCTATCTATCTATCTATCTATCTATCTATCTATCTACATATATCTTTCACTCATACTGACCTGAACTTATGCCTATGACAGCAGAGAACATACAGTATTTTCCCAGAGTTGCAACTAATGGCAACTTCTTTATTGCCCCCACTATACCTCCTCTAGAATTCTGAGCAGCAATTACAGCATTTTATTGTGTTTACTTGTTTATGTTAATATGCTATCTCGACGCAAACGACCAGAGTTTGTGTTCATTGAGCAGGAATTCTGATTTCTGTATCTTGTTCATCTAGCATATAATATATGTCCTATTTATGCTACTTAAACACTATAGGGCAATGGCTTTGTCTTGTTTACCATTATTACCATTGTATCTAGTTTCCAGAACCCTGCTTAACACACAATGGGCACTGAGCAAATATTCGTGGAATGAACGGTGATGCTCAATGAGTATTTACTGAATGAATTAATAGCTAGGGCTATTTCTTGAAACATGGGACTTCAGTTGGCTAAACTATCTTAGTACTGATAGACTTAGATAATGAAATGTTTGAAAATGCAAAAAAAAAAAAATCTACAAATTTCATCTGCCTCCTACGGAGTATGACAACTCACTAACAAGCTTCTGCTTGAACATGTCTAGTGATAAGGTTTCCATTACCATGTTAGAGAACTTTTGTATTGGGAGAATATCTGCCTTCATGCAATTTTCACTACTTGGTTATGGTTTGTCTAGTACATCTACACATAATAAATACAAACATGATTATATATAGCATCCTTTAAAATAAGATAACCATTCAGTTCCTCAGTAAAGCTTATGTAAATTAAAAATTTTTGCTTTTAACTTTTTAACTTATAGGTTTTTTTTGTCTGCATCAAGTAATTCATGTGTCAAAATTTTTTAAAAAATAATCTCGCACTACCCATAATATTCCAGAATGTATGTGATAGGTACAAAGTAGATTTTTCTACTGAATGTGATTTTATCAATGAACTCACAATTTACTGCAGTATCTCTCTTCTCTTCTCTTTTTTTCTCCATTTCCTTTTTTTTTTTTTAATTATCAACAGTAATGTTCATTGTTTTGACTTATATTGCATTCATCATCTGAGAGATGTGGTAGTTAAAAATGCAGGAGGGGTATAGAACACAGGGATTTAAGTCTTGGATTCAGCACCTATCAACATGATGACCTTTAATAAGTTCACAAAAATGTCTGTTCCCCTGTTTTTCCATCCGTAAAATTGAGAGAATAACAATATCTAGACTATATTCTTCTTCTTCTTCTCTTTAGGTAATTTGGCTAAGTATAATCTTCTAGGCAGAGTACTTGACTTCAGATTTGAAGACATTTTCCCCATAGTCTTCTGGTATTGCTGATGAGAAATCTCTTGGCTCTTCAATTCTTTTCCCTTGATTATGATCCATTCTTTCAGCAACTTCTATCTTCAAAAGTTTAGACTTCTCTGTTTATTTTTAGAGTTCCAGAGGTGTATTTTTTATTTTGGTTAAAATATATGTTTTTCTTTAATTCGTGTCATAAATCTAGGTCTTAGCAATGAATAAGTATAAGCCCTATTTAAAAGACATTTAAGACTTAGAAGACATTTAAGAACACAAAAAGATCCAAATATTTCACTCTACTGCACTTAAAACCGCTTTAACTAGGCTATATCATACTAGAATAACTATAATTCCACAGAATATCTGTTATGACTTTCTTTTCATATAAAATTTTAAGTGTTGGTTTCTTTGCACAGATTTTCTTCCTTGGAAATTTCGTTTCTGGAAATGCATATGACAACTCCACACTAATGGAGATTTTCTGCCTCAAAGAGTTGTCTGAAATCACTCCAGTGAGAAATGATGGAGCTGAAACTGGAATTTAGATCTGTTGGTAAAGGCCAGGATTCTCACTTGAAACCCTGCCCATATGTGAATTACTCTCTTGAAGCTCATTCTTCCTTTTATTTCATGGCAGTCATTTATCATATTTTGGTAATCACTTTCTCAGTATCTCCAGAGTCATTTTTCAGTTTTTTTTTTACTCTTTCTTTTCACTCCTCCTTTGGGCCTCCACCTTCATCATTATATTCTTACATTCAATTAATCTGTTTAATATTTGAAGAAATATCAAACATTTCTTCATGTTCCTTAATAATAAGGGTTCTTCATAGTATAGAATAGAAGAAAGATACTGATCATTTGGATAAAGTAAAAGACTCTGTACGCAGGGGGTTTATCAATTATGACGTTCGCATTTTAGCTTCAAAAATCTTTTTCCTCTCAGTCCTTTTCATATTTAATTATCATGGAATATCTTTACTTAGTCATTTGGTTCTCAAGTTTGGATGGTTATCATCAGCATTTTATTACAAAATTAAGCCAAAAATCTAGACACTTAAAAAATTATTCCTTCATTGCTACCCACACAAAAGATATTACTGAAATTACTTGAAAATAATTCATTTTAAACAGCAAGTTTATTTGAATATTTTCAACTGGGCAACTGAATGCCACATAGTATGATTATTGACTCATGGAAATTGTTTTGAAAAGAGAAAATTATGATTTTTTTCCTTGAGCTCTTTCAATATACAACTCTTAGTCAAGGCTTATTGTAGGTTACTTTTGGTAACAGTTAAAATCTCTTTTTTAACTCTTTTTAAAAAAAAAAACTGATTATAACTAGATTTTTTTTCAACATTACAAAGAAGTTAAATCAAGCTGAAGAGATTCTACAGAACTTGTCAAGATGCCAAAGAATCTCCTAGAGAATGATACGCAGGAACCATGACTACAGTTTTAGTTACAATGATAGGATAGTTTTTCATAGTTCATCAATAAAAGGTAAAATGTGTCTCTCCTCCATACTCTTGATGGAAATTAATGAAGAAACTAAGCACTGCAACTGATTAAATAAAAAAAAAAATGCTTCCAATTTGGGGAGTCCCCAAAATAGATGACTTTCAAAATATATTTTGGAAATCATATAAAATACTAAAATGCTTACGAACTGAACTATTTATAGATAGTTTTGGAAAGGAAAACTAACCAAAAGAAAGGGAAAAGGAGAGAAAAATATGACAGTACATGATTTATACATGTTAGCATCTGTTATCGCCAACTAAATATTAAAAAGACAAAAAAGTTCACCCAACAGTAGCTACTTTATTTTACTTATTTTAAAAGAATGTTCATTGCAGCATTATTTTTTAAATTTGTTTTTTAGCAAAAGCGTGCTTGTATTTCCTTTTAATTGCCGTATTTCCCAACTTGGTCTCATAGAATCCAATGGAGAAGGAAACTTGCTCTAATAACATTCTCCTGGTTTGCCTACAAAAGTGTTTCTCTGTCAAACTTTTTCCATTCACTGAAGAAAACAGTTTACGATGCATCTTAAGGAAAGCACGCTCACATTTGGCTTTTATTGCTAGCTTTCTATCTCATTTTTAAAAATTATGGATTTAGGGGGTACTTTTAAAAGTATATCAGTATATCATGAACTCTCATAACTGAGGCCTTATGGGCTAATTAGAACAATGGCTTATAAATTTATCTTTTAATGTATATTTATTCACTGGACAAAATAATCCCAGTTACCTATATTACTATGATAATAGAAATTATGTGTTAACTGTACAATACCTTTCTCACTTATACATATGGTTACAAAGTCCATAGCATTCACACTTAGAATTTCCCTCTTGAAAACTACTTAGATAAAACAGTGAAGCAACCATTGACTTATTTCACTTTTCATTTGAAATCATAGATGTGTTGAATGTGAAAATCTAAATAAGTCATATGTGGTCTACTACTATCCTTCATTTCATAGATGAAACTGTGTTCAGAGAGGTTAAAGACCCCTTGCCACATGAGATCATGTCTCCAGGCTTCTAAGCCTGCCCTCTGTCCCTACAGCACACATCTCTTCAACTCTGAGAGCTTGATGAGAGTTCTGGAGCCAATTACAATGATCACAAATATTCCCCAAAACAAAACATGTTTATTTAAAATAAAACATCTCTTGGGATAGATAATATGCTCTTTACTAAGCAGCTTGCCTATTTGGTTGAAAGGAAAACTTGTATACAATGATAAAAGGTTATTACAGAAAACCACTGGTTAATCTGTTTTTACTTCTGTAATATTATGATATACTTGTCTACCTAAATATCTTCTATAAAATGCTATAATATATTCAAAGAATAAGCCATTATGACACAACATATATAAGAAATAATTCATCCAGTAGTATGTTTATGTTCGTGTCAAACATTTAAGAATCTAAGGGAACAGGGTAAAAACAAAAAAAAAAAAGAGAGAGAGAGAGAAAACTTTAATACTAAAAAAGTACTAAGTGTCAAAAACTTCTAATAAGTCTAATATTACTTAGCATACTTTAATCCAATCTCTATTTTCTGGGAGAAAATATACACGTTCTATATGCTGGTGTGGCAAAAAAAAAATATTCACTCTAGCTTTACACGTATGTTTATAATAATAATTCATTTTAGCAGTGATACAAGTAGTTATAAAGGCATGTTTCTATCTTCATAGTGATTGTATTTTACTTTTGAATTCTATACAGAATCACATTTATAATAATGTAATGTTAAAAGTACATTTATTTGAAACAAGTTGCATGGTATGAGTACCATGTCCCAGACCTTTATAAGTGTCTATATCTTAATCAACATATTTTAGCTCAAGTCATCCACTACTCCTACATTTAATCCATGAATGATACCTAAGCATTTGATTTTTCTACCAGAATGATTTAAAAATTTTACTGAAAGGTATTACAACCCAGTTTTGTTCCTGTTAAATTTGAGATTTGTGATTGGCGATACTCTCTTCTCTCTCTCTCTCTCTCTCTTTCTCTCTCTCTCTCTCTCTCTCTCTCCCCTCTCTCTCTCTCTCGTCTCTCTCGCCTCTCTCTCCTCTCTCTCTCTCTCTCTCTCACACACACACACACACAGCCAAGACATTCATGCGGCCATACATTTTTAATTACTGATGGACAACCAATTAAAAGAAAACACTCAAACCTGGTTCAAATTAAATATACACAGTTATTTTTTACTTGGACACTATACATTTTTAATGCTGATAGATTTGTTTTTAGCCAGATTTACAATCTTTCTTGATGTAAAACACTGGTTTGTTCCAGAAAGTTACCAAAAACCAGGAAAGGGGAAAAGCAATAGCAGTAGGTAGAAAAGCATCACACATATCACGCTGTTTAACAACAAGTTTCGGAAATAACTTTGTTTTTAAAATGCAGAATCATCCAGAAAGTTCATCGGTGGCATTCATTCAGCAAATTTACTAGCAAAGTCATTTCTACTCCCCCTCACTCCCTCCCAGTAAGTCAACCTTCACTAGTTCACTAGTTTATACTCTGCTTGAAGTCAAAAACAACTGAACCAACCTCATGCTTCAAAAATACGTTACTTTCCTTCTATCTGAGAATGAATAGATCTAATCAGAAAATAAAACGATGGTAAATACCAAATATGTGTTAGGAAATGCAAATTACTTAACGTAGAATAATTTTTAAAAGACAGAGGAATAAGGGGAAAGGAGTAGATATCAAAAAATAGTTTTAAGCCCCTGAATTTACTCACCAGTTTCCCAAATGCAGGGTCAGTAACAAGAAGACCAACCTCACCCCTCTACTTTGACTCCGCAGAAGAAAAGGGGAGAAGAGAAAAGCTTTCAAAGGACCCATCGGAATCGCTTTTTCTATGCGTGTGCTGCACTAGCTCAATTCTCCCAGCCAGGACTTTTCCTCCCACCTCAGCAGCAGCTGGCTGAGTACAAGAAGGGAGAGTCTGGAAAGGCAGTGCACCTCCCAACCAGGTAGGATGCGACTCCCATCAGAATTGAGCCAGCGAGCCAATCAGGCTGAGAGGATGCTGGCATAAATTATCTTAAAAAGAGTTGAGCCAATCGGTAGCCCAAGGAGGCGGGGTTCTCCTACTAGAAATTGAGCCCAGTAGGGAAAAGGGCTCCGTTTTTCTAAAAGAAAAACAAACCTCTTCTCCCCTGCAGCCGCGGAGAAACGTTTGAGTGGCCTTGACAGAATCCCTCCCTAGGAAGAGGCTGCTTTCTGCTTCCCTTCTGCTCTTCCTCTTGTCTGACTATTTCGGGGCCACTGCCTCTTTTCTCTCCCGCGTTCGGATTCTAAATCTGTCTTCCAAGAGAGACCCGTGGGAAGCAGGCAGTGCCTAATTGGTTTTCCCCAGGTTCGTGAGGATTCTGTTAATTTGTGTTAATCATCTTGTTAATTTTGTGGGTGGGGCGGTGTCTCCTTTCTCTTTGCAGATCCAGCACCTGGCAGGATGCCCCGCACAAATGAGCACTCAGGAGATGTTGAATATATAATTGAATGAATGAACGAATGAATGAGCAGGCTCCGTGCATTCCTGGTTACCACGTTTGCTCGCTCCATCCCCCTTCCACCGCCTTAATAGTGAGAGAGGATTTGCAGTCTTCTCCCGCCGGGCACCAAAAGATGATACTAATGAAGGATGCCAGGCAAGAACTATCTCATCTTACAAACACAAAAACAAAAGTCTGATTTTATAAAGGTTGTCTTAGCCATAGGAGCTGTAGACCTATTAGATGGGCAATCCTCTTTTGCATCTGTTAAGCCCCAGTGTTTGGACCTAACTTCAGAGGCTCTGCTTTGAGTTCCTAGCAGAGCCCGACAGTTGCCGTGGTAACCAGAAAGCCTCCGGCAGCTGGAACAACTGTACAGGCGAAGACGCTGGAGATGGTGGAAGCAGGCGCTTTCTCTGCCCAGCCATCTTCTGTCTTAAAACGCCTTCCCAAGAACATGCTTCCCACGGAAGCCTCCTGGGGTTGGAGTCGTTAGCTGTTAATCCACCCCACAGCTACCTGGAATTAGCCAGATTCTGGTTTGAACTGCAAATTACCACCCAGTTACCTGAGCATATTTGTCTGCCTCAAACGGTTCAAGCCAGAAGTAACAAGGTTTGTGCACGGCCGTAAGGTAACTGTTGCTGCACTACCTACGGAAATCACTTAAAGAAACTGGATAGAGGTAATGAGGTTACTGATTCTTTTTCTCGCCCGAAATAACAAACAGTGTACCGCTAGGCATTTCTCCCCGTCTTTGATTGATTCTCCACCCTTTTAGTCTCCTCTGGAAATGCACATTGACCATCCTTGTTTTTCTTCTCACACTACACATTAATTAGGCAGTATTTTTCTCTTCCACAAAGCATGTTAGTCAAGGTAGCTCATATCAAATAGCTTATAAAACAGCAAAGTTTAATTATAATAGATTTTAAGGTGAATAAATTTACGTAAAATGTAATGGCAATATAAATTTGAGGGTTTCTTTTCTTTTACTGGTTCAATTAAGAATGTGCTTTGGATAGCTATTTAACTGTTTCATTGAATGTACACACTAATTCACTGATCTGATTGGACAGAGAACTAGGAATTAATTCATTAGAAGTATGTCGTGAATAACAAATACTTGTCTGATTACTCTTTGCATTTTGCTAACATTGGGTAAGATTTGTTAACATTGATGGGAATATGATACTTTATAATATTGCATGCAACAGTAGCTGTAATCCTTCCATCAATAATTTTTAACAAGATTTTACTCTTTAATTTTACATATACAACTGAAAGACACTGAGAACAGTTAAAAGAAATTAATGAGGAATGGTGAAGGATATCTCCTTGGGTAGTAAGAATTTGCCTGTTTATTCTTGTAAAAGATTTTTAAAAACTGGAGAGAATTTCCTGTATTCTCCAAAATCCAGGTTTTTGCAAGTTTTATGCTGAAACTTGCAACTTGATTCATTCATTTATTTCAAGTACTTTTATTTAATTATTTCTATGTTTCCTTCTTTGATATATATTTTCTATTTTTATAATATGTTTTATGGGAAACTGATCCTATTCTGCTGTAGTTAATTATAATTTCGTATGGACTATTATATGTAAAGGGGGTTTGAATCCTGCAGAACCCGGCAAAAAGGAACGATAGTGTTAGATACCACCCATGTGTTGACCCTGACAGTCTATCTCATTTGATTTGATAAACCAGCTGTACGTATGGTAGGGAGGAATGTGGGAAAAGATACATACTGTCAATTCTGAATAAAGCAAATAAGATCCATCATACTTATCAAATAAACTAATATCTTAGAGGGGCACACTCATTGACTCATGGAGAAATAAGATCAGGTGTCTTACAGAATTCTAGGTTAGAATACTAGAAGTTGCTATAGGTAAGGAAGTGAAGAAAGCTCTCTTCCCTTATGATAGTGGTGTTCAAGTGGTGACAACTTGACCCCATGGGACTTTTGTCAATGTCTAGAGATATTTTCAGTTAACACAATCTGGGGGTAAAGGCAGCTACTAGTATTGAGTGGGTAGAGGCTAGTGTTGCTGCTATATGTACTAAAATGCAAAAGAAGACTATCCCACAGCAAAGAATTGCAGAGCTCAAACTGACAATAGCACCAAGGCTGAGAAGCCCTGACTTATGAGTGAAGAGAATAGTAAACAGAGTCTACTAAAACTGATGATTTCCTTATATTGTCATTGAAGTCACCATTTCCCTTCTCCTTCTTTGAATCACAGTCATTATCCACTAGGCTTATATCTAGTTATAATGACTATCAACACAGTGCACAACAATTTGTCCTCCAAATTTGTTCAGGGATCATCTTAAAATAAAATGGGGTACCTCTTTAAAATGCAGATTCATGGGCTTCTTCATTAAATATAGTTTTTAGCAAGAAATTCTGGAGATTTTTTATGCATCCAAGTTTGAGGACAAAGGTTCTACCATCATCTCACAAAATAACCAGCGAGACAGAGACCTGATCATATATGTTCAACCACGACCTTAGTAAAGCAGGGGTTCAGCATGATTCCTCTGTCCATTGTTAATTAATTAATTCAAAACTATTTATTAAGAAACTGTTATGTCAAGAACTAGGCCCAGAATTAGAAATACAATGGTGAACAAATCTTACTGCCTTGGTTTCTTTGTCTGTAAAGAAATAGGATAATAATTCGGCTTAGTTTATAAAGTTTTTTGAAGGATTAAATGAATTAATACACAGATATCACTTGAAACAGCACCTGGATACTTAAAATTACTCAAAATTTTAATACTGTTACCTCACTGATGGTCGGTTTCAAACCTAATTATTCATTCTAGTCTCTAGTACAGCACCTGGTACAGAAGAGTTAATTTGTAAAATGTACAGTCTATTAGAAAGAAATGAGATAATTAGGAGACACTGTTGTGCTCACCCTACCTTCAACATTATCTTGATATTTGCTTTCTCCAGAACAAGGAGAAATTTTGAGTTATATTCTATCTCTCCTGATACACTTTTCTTCAGATGACCAAAACTCTATACTTCAACCAATGCATCGGTTTCAAGTTCCTAAACTTATCCCTCAAAATCATCCATTTTTGTCTTGTCACAAGCTATTCCTTAGGAGACCTTTCCCTCTTCATCATCTGTTTAATCTCTTTTCATTCTTTCTGATTAATTTTATGGGCCTTTTTTTTTTCAAAGAGCCCTTTACTGATTGTTCATTGCACTCTAGTCTGCATTACAGAGATGTCCTATATATAATAATGTTTAATAATTTTGAGCATTAGCTGTGTTCTCAGGCATTGTTCACCAGTTCTAGGTTATGGGTGCACACTGTTATCTGTCCTCCTAAAGCAAATGCTTTATTTCTGCATCATGGAATATAATACATTTTTGGGAACTTCCTGTATTTCTACCTAAACTTCTAGTTCTGTTTTAAAATTTTATATAGTAAGGATTGATACTGCTTATCAGATCTGGTATTATGTCATGTGCTTAACAGTATATGTGCATATTTGATTAGTACCTCTCTCTCCATAGAATGTAGCTCTATGAAGGTAGGTCCTTAATTTGCTTTCATCACCTGTGTATTCCTTTCATATGAAGCAGTGGCTAGAGGGTAATAGGCAGTCAATAAATATTTGTAGAATGAACATACATTCAATGCATAATGTACTAAACAAGCAAATGAATAACTTTAACATATATGTTTTACATATATGTTTTTTATATATATATATATGAGCTATGAAAGGATCTCTGTTCCTGTATAGTGGTGTCTAATGTTCAGATCCAAGTAGACAAATTCCAGATTTTGATAGTTGACTTATTCCTTCCCATAAGACCATGAGGAGCAATTATTTTTCTGATCCACTGCTTGTCAAGACCAAAATCAACAAACCCTGCCACTTCAGTTTATATAATCAGATTATTTTTTATAATGAAACAGAGGTGATGACTGGCACAAAGATATTTGAAAAGACTGAAAGCTTGCAGTCTTTCTTTGCCAACCTGTTCAATCTCCTTAATCCTGTACCTGGCCTCCAGAGTGCTGCCAAGATATAGTCCAGAAGTTAGTCCTTGATGTCAAATAGGAATGGATCTCTGGTTTCTAATTTAAAGACCAATGTTGTTTTAGCTTTTTTGTTTCTGTATTATAATTTCTGAATCTGAACTTTCATCACTGATTATCTCTACTCTTTCTTATGTCTTCTGTGTTTTCCTTTTACTTGATTTTCCCACAAACATGTAACTGTGCTCTCGTGTCTAATATTAAAGTACACATATACACCATCTTTTCCTTTCCCCCCCCCTCAGCCATCCATGCCTTTTTAAAGCCATCCTTCTCTTTTCACCAGCCACTCACTCACTAAACTCTCTGATCTAGCTTTTGCCCCTGTGACACTAATGCCTGCATGTTGCTAATCCAGTAGAAGTTTCCAATGCTCACCTGTGTGATCTCTTATCTGCATTTGATCATCCCCTCTTTCTCAAAATATTCCTGGATGTTTTTATATTATTTTTTCCCATTCATCTTTTGCTAATTCTTTCTAGGCTTCTTAACATGCTTTTTCTGCCTTGCCTCAACACTTTGGAGTTCCTCAAATATTAGTCTGACCTCTTTTCTTTTTGCATCACACTATCATCATTGGCAATCTCATCTATTATCAAATATTTATATATTATTGGAAGAACTTAAAAATATCTCCTTAAATCATATTGCAAGTCAAAGAAGTTTTATTGGGCTTCAGACACATAAATGTAAATAACACCAGCTAGCTAGCCCAACTAGAGACCTTACAGTTTTTTCTTTTCCCTTGACATATATGTCATCTAATTTATCACAACCTTTTTAAAAAATATTTCCAAATCTTATCTTCAAACTATCCAGTGTAAATAGATTGTGTAACCATAGGTTCATATATAAGGTGGCCTTGGTTCAAAACCAAGATCTTCTATTTGCTTAGTTTTTCAATGCCTTAGTTCTCATGTGGTTACTGTAAAAATTACATTAGTTAGTTTATATAAAACATGTAAAAGAGGGCCTAGCACATACTAAGCGCTCAGTTAATCTTAGCAAGCATTACTACTGCTATTGTCAATACTCAACTTCCTTCTAGCTCTACTGCCAATTAATCTAGGTGGCCATCAAACCACTACAGTCACCTTCCATTTCTGATCTTGTCTACCTTTTACTTATTATTTATATAACTACTAGATTGCCCTTTAAAAAGGTGAAAACCTACAATTCTGTCCATTTTAAACCATTCAATTACTTCCTATTCTAGTTAGAACAAAATGCAATACTATTATCATGGCCTGTGAGATGCTGAAGCTTCTGGCCCCTATGTCTCTCTCCTGCTCCATCTTTACAGTTCTCTCCTCTTCTCAATGTGTTCCAACCAGAATGACTTCCCGTTAGACTCTCATTGCCATGCCTCATTTTCACTCAATGGTTTTGTAGATGATTTTTCTATATCGTAATTATTTCACCTCACCTTTCACCCTTCCTCAGCTATTTCCTTGTCCTATTTCCACTTTCAGCTTAACTAGCCCATCCTTAAAGAAATCTCAGTTCTCCAATTTAAATTAACTCCACCATTATAACATCTAATAGCACTCAGCACTTTTCGTTCCTGATATTTGATGTATTTTAAAATTAATTGATTCATTTAATTCAAGAGATAGTCACTGAGCACCTGGGTTTCAAGCACTCTTCTATGTACTAAGGATGCCATAAATGCAAAAAGCAGACGGATTTTTATGCTCTCATAAAAAGCATTCTATTGCATTCTGTTGAAATTTCTGTGATATAAATTTTAGTTTTATTCTTAAAAATATTTTTACAACCAGTCTAATTTTTGTCTCTTTTCTAAACTGTAACTCATTGATGGCCAGTTATTATTGTTTCTGTCTTTATTTACACTATCCCTAGTCTAGAATAGTCTCCATCACAGCCATTTATTGAATGAATAAATGAAGAAAGGGATGAACTGAAACATTTCTACATTACTAGCTCTATAATTTGGGTATTATATTCCATTTCTGTATACTCAAGTTTCTTTCCTATAAAAAGCTAGGATATTAATATGAAATGTGCAGAATTGAGGTAATATTATTATATAATTAAAAAAATTGTCTACCAAATAACTGTCCCCAATAAATGGTAGGGATGTGGAGTCAGGAGGGTAAACCCCTGTGAGCATCATGAATCATGCGGTTATGCTATCTTTGCAGAAAGAAGAAATGCAGAGTCAAGTAACATAAATTTATATTCTGCTTACACTAATTATTTTTGTGATTTTTGGCAAATCCTATCTCTCTGAACTTTAAATTTCTCAATTACAAAATGAAGTTAATGATTATTTTTATCATTACAGGTGAGTATGAAGATAAAATAAAATAATTTTAATGCAACTCCTTGTAAACTATTGTGATGCAGAAATATAGTTGTTAATATTATTGCTCTTACTTTTTGATGATCAGTACAAAATGACAAGAATCAGAGAAGGCATAATAAAGAAACACAAAATATCAAGAGTTAACAGTTACATAGTCCTTGTAGTTTGCTACATATCATATATCTTAATTGATTTGGATAACTTTGCTTATTTAAATCCACAACAATCCTATCAGGCAGTCACTAGTAGTTTTCCTTCATTTTGTAAATAAGGAAACTGAAGAGAAGAGGTTTAGTAAGCTTCCTAGGTCACAAAGCAACTATATAATTAAGCTGAAATTTGAACCTAAAGAGTCAGGTTTCAGAGCCCAGGTTTCGAACTGCTACGTGAAAGTGTACTGAACAGCAGACGAGTCATGATATTTGCTTTAAAATAAATTGTTCATATTTCTGCCAAGGCCACCTTTTCCCCCTCAGATAAACCACCTTGGCTATTTCAGTGACTACATACCAGGGTATCATTGTTGTGAAAACCTTTTATATTTCACTTTAAAGGGTCATGCCATAAAAATGTCAAAAGTGTGAAGAGTTTTTAAAGAATGGTCCTCATGCAGCCATGTTTCAAGAGAATATAATCCTGTTTAAGATATGAGACACTTACAGGAAAGAAGTCCAGCACTGGGAGATTTATTGTAGCCTGACATTTAATGAAAACCCTAAAGGTTTTGATGGAGCTTTATTATATCAATTACTCACTTACCTCATATGTAGCCTAATATATTTTATTTTAAAAATGCCTTCCTTGCAGAACTGGCATTGAAATAATAGCCCCCAGGGCATCTTTGAATGGGTCCCATCCACTACCTAACTCCCTAGTCATCCAATTTATAGCCTGTGATGTGTCTATTTATGTGGCTTTGGCTAGCAGCTGGAGAATAATATAATTTTCTACGGTCGTAAGGGTCCAGAGAGAAAGAGAATCTTCTTATACTTGCATATTTTCCCCCGCATTTGTCTCACTGTAGCTTCCGGTCCACCAAAATACTCAGCAACTACATATAAATACCGCCAAATTATTTAGAGCCCCATGAGGAGGTACCATGCACGCCAAGAGAATTGCCAGTGTTTATTGATAGAAATCTGTGGAGCCCATATGGAAATGAGTTCTAAGTCAGTTGGATCAGATTGAAAAGACTATAAATGTGTTCAAATGATTGGTACACTAAACAAAGATTCTGAATTCAATATATTAAACCAAGAAGCTAAAGAGTGTTTCTGACACTTTGCTTCACTAGCTGACTAAACCTTTACTCAAAGATAATCTATAATAATGAAGTTGAAATGCCCTTAGATCTGCAAAGCAGTTATCCAAAGTTTTAGGAAAAAATGGTGGTTAGAGTAGGTTGGTCATGTAAGACCTGTTAGCCAGCCCTACTAATGCATTTATGAGGCAAACTCCAGCAGATTTAAAGAACTCTACGGTGGCTATTACGTAAAGGCCAGGGATGATAGTAGAAAATAGTAGAAAACTGGATTCCTGAAATTCAATGAGAACAGTGGGATCTCGGGAATTCCCTGTATTCAATGGGCATAAGATTCCAGAATGGCAGGGGCCAATTGGCAACAATAATGAGATAAAATGAGCATCATCTTAAGAGTTAATGTGAGCACTAAATTTAATATTACCGTATTGGACAGAAGAACCCTAGCAGTAGACAGTGAAGTTTGACGTGAAAATATCCTTGGCGTTAGTGTTATAGATCAAATGTTTGTATCCCTCCAAAATTCATATGTGCAAATCCTAACTCCCAATGTGATGTTAAAAGAAGGTGGGGGATTTGGTAGGTAATATATCATAAAAATAGATCCCCTGTGAATAGAATTAGTGTTCTTACAAGAAGAAACATGAAAGTGATTTTTCTCTTGGTGACGTGAGAATACAACTAGAAGATCACCATCTGCAAACCAGGAAGAGTGCCCTCACCAGACACCAGATATGTTGGCCCCTTTATTCTTGGACTTCCCAGACTCCAGAACTGTGAGAAATAAACTTTTGTTTAAGCTGCTAAGTGTATGTTATTCTGTCGTAGTAGTATGTAACTAAGAGAGTTAGCTAATTTATTATGTTGTCCTCAGAACTGAAGCAGGTGATTGTTCTACAAAGTCTTATTGATGTGTATAGGCAGAAAGGCAATAGATCTGATAATGAGAGATGTGATTTCAAGTACCACCGTGATGTCCAAACCTCCTATCCAATTTTAGTCGTGGACCAATTTATGGACCCAGACTATCTTAATAAAGGAGAGTGTGGGTTCCTTTAGGTAATGATGTGTCTATACAATCAAAGAATTGTACTGAAAATCTACTTCCTAGTCTTCCTCCAAGAAATTCTGCCACTATTTATTAGAGTGATTGAATATTTTAGAAAGGGAATAACCAGTCTTTTAGGGACTGTAACACCCTGGCACAAGCTAACAGAAATGTTTGGGTACTCAAAATGCCACTGTAGTCTAGTTGTCATAGTAAAGGCCTATGAATATCAGGTGATAACTGTGATTATGGTTGGGTCCACAGGAGGCCTATGTCTCTCTGCACATATCCTGTGGCTTTATCCTAATTAAAAATGTGCAGTGGTAAGAAACATAGAAACTGGCAGAACACAAAAGGTTTTTTGACCTATGGAGACAAAACCAAGTGAAAGCCATAATAACTACTGTCACCTACCAACATAATAAGAAAAATATAAGACCACATGTTTGCCTCATCTAGGACTTGAAAGGTGAAGGAGTGGTATTTCTCATCAAATGTACATTCAGGTTTCTTATTTGTTTTGTATGGAAGGCAGATGGATAAAAGAAAATGATGGTGGATTAATAAAAAATGTAATTAGGTAATGATTTCACCTGTAGCTGCTATCCCAGATGTGGTTTTATTGCTGCAGTTAATTAACAATCCCCTGACACCTGGTATGTAGCAAACATTTAGTGACAACACCCATTAGAAGAAGTCTACTTTCAGCTGAGAGAGTTAACAATACACTGCCAACTGACATGCCTCAGTGCTAAATCAAACATCCAGCCCCATGACATAATCTAGACTAAAGGTATGTTTATTGGCTTTCTGTTTTATAAAACATCATGCTGTTCCATTACAGGGATGACACCATGCTGATCAGATCTAGTGAACATGAAGAATGATATACTCTAGAACTTTCATAAGACACATACATACAGGGTAGAAAAAGAATCTCATAAAAAAATCAGGGGCCTGGTACCCCACGATATTTCTAGGGCTTCAATGGTCTGCACATGTCTAGATATACCTGTGAAGTTGAAGGGCGATTTGCTGCATCAAGTTCTTCCTATCATTAAGGAAGATGCTTATCTCTTTCAATTTTGGAGGCAATATATACTTTACCTAGGTTTATTACTCCAACCCATTTCCAAGTACGCTTAAACTCTGTTTTGCATTAGACTTTTATTCTTTTTATTAGGACTCAGAAAAAAAGAAAGCTTGCAATAAGTTCAGACTACTGCACAAACTTCTCTCTCACTTGGGTCACAGGATACTGAAGATTCAATTATGTTTGGCATGATTGTAGCAGATAGGGTTACTGTATGCCCCTTTGGGGAAGATTCTTATTGATAAATCGCAAAATATACTTTTAAACTTTTAGAACAAAGCTATAAGCTAAACCTAAGATTATTATCCCCTTTTAAAGAAATAATTTCTGGCTTGCTACTGGTATCTAGTAGAGATTGAACACTTACCATAAGCCACCAAGTTGCCATATAACATGAGCTACTCATAATGAACTAATATTGTCTGATCAACAAATAATAAAATAAAAATTGACAGAAGTCAATCATAAAGTGCACGTGGTACATATATCAGGCTTGAGTGGTACCTGAAGATGTAGAAAAGCCCCATGAGCAAGTCAGCCAGATGTCCATGGACCTTACTCTAGCTTCATTTCACCACATATTAACCTTAACCCTTAAACCTAACTAGGAGTTTTTTAATACTGCTTAATTGAGGAAAGAAAAAAATCAGTCTTTGTCTACAAATGATTCTGTAGGATTGACTTGAACCACCCAAAAAGAAAACCATAGTTGTACAATTCTACTTCAGGGTATCTCTAAATAAAATGGTAAGGAAAAAAATCTTCAGTAAGTTCAAAGAGTATACCTGTTTGCAGTTTTTTCTTCCTGAAATGAGAGCTAGTCAGAGATAGGATCTACATCAATCCTAGACTATAGCCAAGGGTCAGATACTTGGAAGGGACACAGTTTAAAGTTGATAAAAAGTGGGACTAAGGGAGAAGAATTTGGACAGATCTCTATAAATGGGCAGGGAGTCAAGATTTTTTTTTTGTTCCATCTGTGAATTCTCACTAGATTAGCTTCAGCAGAGGAAGATACCCATAATCAGGTGAACAAGATCATCTGTTGTGTGACTATCAGTCACTCCCATTCACCAGCCACCCCTGTCCATATGGAATGTGCTCTTAAAGTAAAAAAGGCAGCAGGGATGAAGGTTATACATAGATTCAACAACATGGAATTTTACTCACCAGGTATTGTCTGACTTGATGACTGTCTAGTCTATTTATAGCAGAACCTCATATTTAGCCCAGTAATGGTTACATCCTCTAAGACTATCAGTCAGTCACTTTGTAGCAATGGAGAAAAGACTCCCTATTCAATAAATGGTGCTAGGATCACCAGCTAGCCATATGTAGAAGACTGAAACTGGACTCCATCTTTTCACCATATGCAAAATCAATTGAAGCTGGATTAAATACTTAAGTATAAAACCTAAAACTATGAAACCCTTAAAAGAATACCTGGAAATACAGTTCAGGACAGAGGCCCTTGCAAAGATTTCATGATGAAGACACCAAAAGCAATTGCAACAAAAACAAAAATTGACAAGTGGGACTTAATTAAACTAAAGAGTTTTGGCCGGGCGCGGTGGCTCAAGCCTATAATCCCAGCACTTTGGGAGGCCGAGACGCGCGGATCACAAGGTCAGGAGATCGAGACCATCCCAACATGGGCTAACATGGTGAAACCCCGTCTCCACTAAAAAATACAAAAAACTAGCCGGGCGAGGTGGTGAGCGCCCGTAGTCCCAGCTACTCGGGAGGCTGAGGCAGGAGAATGGCGTAAACCCGGGAGGTGGAGCTTGCAGTGAGCTGAGATCCGGCCACTGCACTCCAGCCTGGGCGACAGAGCGAGACTCCGTCTCAAAGAAAAAAAAAAAAAAAAAGAAAAAGAGTTTCTACACAGCAAAAGAAACTATCAACAGAGTAAACAGACAACCTACAGAATGAGAGAAGATATTTGCAAACTATGCATATGACAAAGATCTATAAGGAACTGAAACAAATTAACAAGCAGAAAACGAACAACCCAATTTAAAACTTGGTAAAATAAATGAACAGATGCGTCTCAAAAAAAGACATACATGTGGCCAACAAGCATATGAAAAAAAATGTTCCACATCACTCATCATCAGAGAATTACAAATCAAAACCTATATAAGATACCATCTCATACCAGTCAGAATGGCAGTCATTAAAAAGTTTTAAAATAACAGATGTTGGTGAGGTTGTAGAGAAAAGGGAACACTTATACACTGTCGGTGAGAATGTAAATTAGTTTTAGCCACTGCAGAAAGAAGTTTGGAGAATTCTCAAAGAACTTAGAACTACTGTGTGACCCAGAAATCTCATTACTGGGTATATACCCAAAGGACTGTAAATTGTTCTACCATAAAGACACAAGTATATGTATGTTCACTGTACCACTATTCAAATAGCAAATACATTCAAACAACCTAGATGTTCCTCAAAAGTGGACTAGATAATGAAAATCTGGTACATATACACCATAAAATTGTGTACAGCCATAAAAAAGAACAAAATCATGTCCTCTGAAGCAACATGGATAGAGCTGGAGGTCATTAACTTCAACAGATTAACACAGGAACAGAAGACCAAATACCACATGTTCTCATTTATAAGTGGGAGCTAAACATTGAGTACACATGAACACAAAGAAGGAAACAATACACACCAAGGCCTACTTAAGGTGGGAGGGTGGGAGGAGGATTAGAACTGAAAAATCAACATCTGTTTTTCTGTACTTCTACTACACTGTATATGTGGTCTATTTATAGCAATTTGTATTTTTATTATGGTGATATTTTTATTTTTATTTTATTTTATTTTATTTTATTTTATTTTACTAAATAGAAGACTGTGTCAGGAACTCATTTCTCTCTCTCTCTCTTTTTAAATTATTTATTTATTTATTTATTTATTTATTTATTTATTTAAGATGGAATCTCACTCTGTCACCAGGCTGGAGTCCAGTGACCCAATCTCGGATCACTGCAACCTCTGCCTCCTGCGTTCAAGCGATTCTCCTCCCTTAGCCTCTCGAGTAGCTGGGACTACAGGTAAGCGCCACCATGCCCAGCTAATTTTTATATTTTTAGGAGAGATGGGGTTTCATCATGTTGGCCAGGATGATCTCGAACTCCTGACCTCATGATCCACCCGCATCAGCCTCCCAAAGTGCTGGGATCACAGGCGTGAGCCACCGCGCCCAGCCAGGAACTCTCTCTTTTAATTTTGTGTCCCTAGTACCTAGCAACAACAGGCACATTCTTGTGTATGAAAAAGTTGGATGAAAAAGAGAATGAAAATTTGTTGTCAATTATCTATTTATCTCTATTTACCCGTCTGATAGAGCTTTGATGTTTCCTATCAATCTCACATTGAACTGTAATCCCCAATGCTAGAGGTGGGGCCTGCTGGGAGGTGTTTGGGTCACGGGGGCAAATCCCTCATGAGTTGGTGCTGTCCTCATGATAGTGAGTGAGTTGTTATGAGATCTGGTTGTTTAAAAGTGTGTGGCACCTCTCCCAACCCTCTCTTGCTCCTGCTGTCATGTGATACACTGTTCCCCCCCTTTGCCTTCTTGTAAGAAGCCCAAGGCCTCATCAAAAGCTGAGCAGATGCTGGCACCATGCTTCCTGTACAGCCTGCAGGACCATGAGCCAATTAAAACTATTCTCTTTATAAATTACCCAGAGTAAATTATTTATTTACAGCAACACAAGAATGGTCTAACATACTATCTACTTGACTATCATCTGCAAAATAACAAAATTTAAGTCATGAAAACATAGTAAAAATTAAAGACGTGTCAATTGATTTGGGTGCAAATGGTGAAATATGTAAGGGTTAATATGAGAAGAAATTACTCACTAGCAATTGAGATATTTCAAGCCTTTGCTACAAATTAGTTGTTCATAATTATGATATATTGCAGTATTGTTTGACAAAACCAGACTTGAAAGTTAATCAGGGAAATTGTGTCATATATCATGGGTAAAAGAGAGGAATACATTTGTCTGGATATCTAGGGTAGTGACAAAAAACAAGAGTATGCCAATTAATCTCTGAAATATTATGAGGCACATAAACAAGGAATACAGAAAGAAATGGGAGGAAATTCACACTAAAATGTTTTGCAAGTAGAGTAGCTGGAGAGGAGTAAGCCTCTACAGATTTATACGACATATATGCATAATATTTTAAGTATTTCTCCAAAATCAAATACTTGATTAATACTACAGATTTTTAGAGTTGGTTTCAGTGATCATACACAGTGATCATACACATACACATCATACACATTATGATCAGCTCTGTTATTCTCTGAAAATTGAATTTTATTTTAGCAATATGCTATTAGTTATTTGAAGTCAGTAGTTCATTTAGTAATAGCCCTTTAATTACCGCTAAAAGTGCCTATGAATTATTCTGCCCAAAATAAATGGTTGAAATGGTTATAAAGACATGAAAATATCTGTCATAGTCTTCAAGAATAAATTTATAATCACTAATTTTATTAAAAATAAGGTTAAATTAAAGAATATGTTAGATAATGTATTACCTTTATAAACAATGAAAAGTAGACACAATGATTGTTTACCCTTGAACCAAAACCTGGCTGCTCCAAACTTGGCTGTTTAACAGAAAGACCTAGTGGAGCCTGTAAAAATAAAATTCCTCCACTTGGTACAATCTGATGTAGAGTTTCAATAGGTGAAATCTTGAAATATGTACATTAAAGAAGCTTCTCAAGAGATTGTTATGTAAATATAGGCCTGCATTTGAAACTGCTGATACCGAATACAGTGGCAAGATGTAGTCACTATATATTTTTTCAGTGAATATATAAACGAATTATATGATTTTTAAATTTATCATTTTCTAAGAATGTTAAAATATTTCCTAGAATTTTAGTATTTATATGCCAATATAATCCTTCATACATGGGTGAACTACGACCTCTTAGAGCTGATGACCTCTTAATGAAGTGATGGATGAGATTCATAGTCTCTGAACTCCTCTATATAGAAATATTATGCATTCTTTTTTTTCTGAGATTAGATTCCATCTCATTATTGATGCAGAAAGTATTTGACTGCATATAAAGCATTCCTTTAAAGGTTAAAAACTAATGCCATAGGTATTTATATAGCCATTTATTTGCCTGTATACTGATCTTTATTCTGGACACACAACCAACCTCATTTAAATTTCAAGTCTCAGTGCAATTATCACAAACCTGTAACCTTAGAATTAAAAAAAATATACAGTATGAGTAAGAAACAAGGTCAAATACTGCCATTTTCCCACATTACTTTACGCATGTAATAGCCTTAGAGGTCTGGTTTTTAATTTTTTACATAATGGAATTCAAGACAGAGATTGTTATCTTGAGATAAGTTTATCAACCATTCGTACAGCTCAACGGAGCACATTGCTAGAACTCGCTTCTGACAAGTATGCAGGAGGGCCGTCATTTTGATGTCCTTGTAGTTCACATTCTTCACCCTGTTAGGTAGCAATACTTTGTGTGAGATTCAAAGTGTGTAAATCAATCAAGCAAGGAGAGTTTAGATTAACTTGAATAATGTCACCCTAAAGGGAGATTAAAAAGCATCTTCTTCAAGATAGTGAAAAACATGAGGCTAAGAGATAAAGTTTACTTATATGAGGGATTGATGACATTGTTTTGAAAAATCATGATGTAATTAAAATGGAATCAGAATGACTGTAAAAACTAGGTATGTAAAATAATGGTTATTTAGGTACAATTTACAAAGGATAAAATTCATCCTTTTATGTATATGATTCCTTTGACTTTGACAGTTTGTAACCACTGTCACTGTGGAGATACAGAGCACTCCCCACAAATTTCACTATGCATCTTTATGGTCAGTTCATTCCAATAGCCAGTGTCTAGAAATTACTAACCTGAATTCTATTCCTACATTTTTGCCTTCTCCAGGATATAATATAAATGGAATCATAAATTATGTAGTCTTATGTGTCTGTTTTTAAATTTAATATAATAAATTTGAGATTCTGCCTTGTTATATATTATTAATATTTTGTTCCCTTTATTGCTGAACAGTCTTGTATTGTACAGATGTCCCAAGGTATATTTATTCATTAAATAGTTAATGGATATTTACCTTGTTTCCAGTTACTGCTATAAACATATCCATTCTCTTGGGTAGATGCCTGGAAGAACAATTTCTGGGTTCATATTACATTATATACATATATACATTTCAGATATTATAAGTAAAGTATTAAACTGCTCTCCAAAGCAACTGTACCATTTTGCATTCCTAGCAGCAATGTATGAAAGTTGTTCCTCATCTTCATTACCAATTGATGTCACAGTTTTTAAAAACCATTCTTATTTATGTATAATAAAATCTAATTTGGGTTTTTATTTAAATTTCCCTGATAAATAATGATGCTCTTGCATGTGCTTGTTTATCATCTATATCTCTTTTATAGTGAATAATCCATTCAATTTTAACTTTTAGTATTATTTTTTATATCTCTGTAGTTTTTAAGGTACCTGTGATTTTTGTCTACATGGATGGGTTCTTTACTGGTGAATTCTGAGATTTTAGTGCACTCATCACCTGAGGAGTGCACACTGTACCCAAAATGTAGTCTTTTATCACTCGCCCCATTCCTCCTCACCTCCAAAGTCTGTTATATCACTTTGTTTGTCTCTGCATCCTCATAGCTTAGCTCCCACTTATAAGTGAGAATATATGGTATTTGGTTTTCCATTCCTAAGTTACTTCACTTAGAATAAAAGCCTCCAGTTCCATCCTAGTTGCTGCAAAAGACATTCTTTCATTCCTTTCAATGGCTGGATGGTAGTCCATGGTGTATATATACCACATTTTTTTTTATCCACTTGTTGGTTGATGAGCATTTAGCTTGGTTCCATATCTTTACAATTGTGAATTGTGATGCGATAAACATGCAAGCACATGTGTCTTTTTCATATAATGATTTCTTTTCCTTTGGGTAGACATCTAGTAGTGGGATTGCTGGATTGAATGGTAGATCTACTTTTAGTTCTTTAAGGAATTTCTGTACTGTTTTCCACGGTGGTTTTACTAATTTACAATCCCACAAGGAGTGTACAAGTGTTCCCTTTTCACCAGTTCCATGCCAACATATATTGTTTTTTGACTTTTTAATTATGGCCATTCTTGTAGGAGTAAATTAGTATCTCATTGTGATTTTAATTTGCGTTTTTCTAATGATTCCTAATGATACTAATTCCTAATGATAATGATTCCTAATGATACTGAGCATTTTTCACGTTTTATGACTTTTAATTCATCTTCCTTTGAGAAATGTCTGTTCATGTTCTTTGCCCACTTTTTGACGGGATTATTTTTTTTCTTGCTGATTTGTTGAGTTTTTTTGTAGATTTTGGATACTAGTCCTTTGTCACTTGCATAGGCTGTGAATATTTTCTCCCATTTTGTGGGTTGTCTGTTTATTCTGCTGATCATTTCTTTTGCTGTGCAAAAGTTTTTTAGTTTAATTAGATCCCATTTGTCTATTTTTGTTTTTGATATCTTTTCTTTTTGGGTGTTGGTCATAAATGCTTTGCCTAGGGCAATGTCCAGAAGAGTTTTCCCAATGTTATCTTCTAAAGTTTGTATGGTTTGGGGTCTTAGATTTAAGTCTTCGATCCACCTTGAGTTGATTTTTGCACAAGATGAGAGATGGGGAATCCAGTTTCAGTCTTCTACAAGTGGCTTGCCAGTTTTGCCAGTATCATTTACTGAACAGGGTATCCTTTCCCAAATTTGTCTTTTTGTATGCTTTGTTGTAGATCAGTTGGCCATAAGTATTTGGCTTTATTTTTGGGTTCTCTATTCTATTTCATTGGCCTGTGTGACCATTTTTATACCAGTACCTTGCTGTTTTGGCAACTATAGACTTGTAGTGTAATTTAAAGTCTGGTAATGTGATGCCTCCAGACTTGTTGTTTTTGCTTAGTATTTCTTTGGCTATGTGTGCTGTCCTTTGTGATCCAGAAGAATTTTAGAATTGGTTTTCCTAGTCCTGTGAAAAATGATTTTTTTTTTTAGAAGGAATCTCTCTCCATCACCCAGGCTGGAGTGCAGTGGCACAATCTCAGCTCACTGCAACCTCTGCCTCCTAGGTTCAAGCAATTCTCCTGTCTCACCCTCCCAAGTAACTGGGACTACAGGCACCTGCCACCATGTAGCACGCAGCACCTGCTAATTTTTGTATTTTTGGTAGAGATGGGATTTCACCTTCTTTGTCAGGCTGGTCTCAAACTCCTGACCTTAGATGATCCGCCCACCTCAGCCTCCCAAAGTGCTAGGATTACAGGCATGAGCCACCGTGTCTGGCTGATGATATTTTGATGGAAATTTCATTGAATCTGTAGATTGTTTTGGGCAGTATGATCATTTTCACAGTATTGATTATTCCAATCCATGAGCATGCAATATATTTTCATTTATTTGTGTCATCTATGATTTCTTTCAGCAGCATTTTGTAGTTTTCCTTATAGAGATATTTCACCTCCTTGGTTAAATATATTCCTAGGTATTTTATTTTGTTCTGCAGTTGTTGTAAAAGGGATTGAGTTCTTGGTTTGACTTTCAGCTTGGTTGTTGGTATACATTGATTTTGTGACCTGAGACTTAACTGAATTTGTTTATCAGATCTAGGAGCCTTTTGAATGAATCTTTGGGGTTTTCTAAGTATATACCATCAGTGATTAGTGAAAGATTGACTTCCACATTTCCAGGTTGGATGCCGTTTCTTTCTTTCTCTTGCCTGATTGCTCTTGCTAGGGCTTCAAGTTCTATGTTGAATAGAAGTGGTGAAAGTGTGCATTCTTGTCTTGTTCCAGTTTTCAGAGGAAATGCTTTCAACTTCTTCCCATTCAGAATAATGTTGGCTCTGGGTTTGTCCTAGATGCTTTTATTACTTTGACTTAAATCCTTTCTATGCCTACTTTGTTGAGGATTTTTATCATAAAAGGTTGCTGGATTGTATCAAATGCTTTTTCTGCATTTATTGAGTTAATCATATGTGTTTTGTTTTTAATTCCGTTTATGTGATGTATAACATTTATTGACTTACCTATGATAAACCATCCCTTTATCCACTTAATTATGATGTGTTATCTCTTTGATGTGCCATTAGATTTGGTTGTATATTATTTTGTTGAGGATTTTTGCATCTATGTTCATCAGGGATGTTGGTCTATAGTTTTCTTTTTTTGTTATCTCATTTTTTGGCTTTGGTATCAGGGTGTTACTGCCTTCATAGAATGATTTAGGGAGGATTCTTTCTTTCTCTATCTTTTGGAGTATTATCAGTATGATTAGTACCAACTCTTCTTTGGATGTCTGATAGAATTCAGCTGTGAAGCCATCTGGTGCTGGACATTACTTGTTGGCATTTTTTTTATTACTGATTTAAACTCTCTGCTTGTTATTGGTCTGTTCATGGTTTCTATTTCTTTCTGATTGAATCCAGGAAGTTTGTGTGTTTCCAGGAATGTATCCATTCCCTATAGATTTTCTAGTTTGTGTACATAAAGGTGTTCATAATAGCCTTGAACTGTCTTGGGTATTTCTGTGGTATCAGTGGTAACAGCTCTGGTTTCATTTCTACTTGAGCTTATTTGGATCTTTTCTCTTCATTTCTTGGTTAATCTTGCAAATGATACATCAATTTTCTTTCTCTTTTCAAAGAACCAGCTATTTGTTTCATTTAACTTTTGTAATTTTGTTTCGATTTTATTTCATTCTGCTCTGATCTTTCTTATTTCTGTTTTTCTGCTGAGTTTGGGTTTAGTTTATTCTTGCTTCTCTAGTTCCCGGAGGTATGACATTAGGTTGTCAATTTGTGTTCTTTCAGACTTTTTCATGTCGGCATTTAAAGGAATGAACTTTCCTCCTAGTACTGTTTTTACTGTATCTCAAAGATTTTGTTAAGTTGTGTCAGCATTATTCATTTCAAAGATTTTTTTTTTTTTAATTTCCATCTTGACTTCGTTAACTCCCAAATCATTCAAGAGATTACTGAATTTCCATGTATTTATATCTTTTTGAGGGTTTCTTCTGTAGTTGATCTCAAGTTTTATTCTACTGTGATTTGAGAAGATACTTAATATAATTTTGATTTTCTTAAATTTATTGAGACTTGTTTTGTGGCCTACAATATGATATATCTTGAAGAATGTTCCACTTGCTGATGAGAAGAAAGTACTTTCTGCAGTTGTTGGGGGAAATGTTATGTAAATATTTGTTACATCTATTTTTTTTCTTGGGTATAGTTTAAGTCCATAAATAATTTGTTGACCTTCTGGTTTGATAATCTGTCTTGTGCTGTCAGTGAAGCACTGATGTCTTCCACTATTATTTTGTCGCTGTCTATCTCATTTCTTAAGTTTGGTAGTAATTGTTTTATAAATCTGGGAGCTCCTGTGTTAGGTGCATAAAAGTTTAGGATTTGTGATAACTTCTTGTTGCGCCTAACTTTGTATCAGTTACATTAAAGTCTGTTTTATATGACATAAGACTAACTAATCCTCTTTGCTTTTGGTTTTCATTTGCATGGAATATCTTTTTCCACTTATTTACCTTGAGTTTATACGAATCCTTATGTGTTAGGTGAGTCTCGTGAAGACAGCAGATATTTGGTTGTTTTTTTTTTTATTCGTTCTGCCATTCTGTATCTTTTAAGGGGAACATTCAGGTGATTTATATTCAATGTTTATATTTAGGCATGAGATATTGTTCTATTTATCATATTATTTGTTACCTAGGACCTTTTTTTTTTTTTTTTCCATTGCATTATTGTTTTATAGGCCCTGTAAGTTTTATGCTTTCAGGAGGTTCTGTTTTGGTGCATATTGATTTTTTTTTCAAGATTTGGAGCTCTTTTTACCATTTCTTGTAATGCTAGTTTTGTAGTGAAAAAATTTCTCAGCATTTGTTTGTCTTAAAAATACTTTGTTGCTCCTTCATTTATGAAGTTTAGTTTTGCTGGATACAAAACTCGTGGTTGACAATTCTTCTGTTTAAGGAGACTAAAGATAAGGATACATAAGAAGATAGTCTGATTCTTATGTACCTTGGTGTGATCTTTTTGCCATGAATTTCCTAGGAATTTTTTGAGTTTCTTAAATTTGGATATCTAAATAATCTCTAGCAAGGCCAGCATAGTTATCCTCAATTATTCCCTTAAATAAGTTTTCCAAACTTTTATCCTTCTCTACTCCCTCAGGAAAACCAATTATGTAAGTTTGGCCATTTTACAAAATTCCATATTTCTTGGAGACTCTATTCATGTTTTTGAATTTTTAAAAATTATTGTCTAATTGTGTTAATTTGAAAACCTTATCTTTGAGCTTTGAAATCTGTATCTTTGTTCTAGTCTATTGCTGAAGCTTTCCATTGAATTTTTATGTATTTATGTCTTCCATTTTCAGAAGTTCTGATTGATTTTTTTATCATATCTATCTTACTGGAAAATTTTATATTCATATCCCAAATTGTTTTCTTTTAAAATTTTGTTTACGTTGGCTTTTACCTTTCTCCGGCTTTTACCTTTCTACCTTTCTACCTTTAAGTAGTTTAATAATCAAACTTCTGAATTCTTTATTTAGTATTTCAAATATTTCGTCTTAGTTTGGATCTATTGTTGGGGAGCTAGTGTGATATTTGCAGAGGGTACCATAGAACCCTATTTTGTCATACTACCAGAACTACTTTTCTGGTTCCTTCCCATTTGAGTAGACTATTTTTTCAAACTTTTCTTGATTTTATTTTTGACTTGGCTATATTTTTTTTTAATTTCTCTTCTTCCCTCTTAACAACATGACTATAATGTTTATAGTTTATTCTAGCCTATTTTGGTTCTTGGTGATTTTAGGGGTGAAGACTCTGTCTGAGTTCCTTAGTTATCGAAAGTCTTTGTTGGCTTTCTCACACATTAGTTGCAGTAGTTATGTACTGCTACATCCACAGTATGTGTGTGTAGCAAGTTGACTGTTTCCTTTGGGGTTGAAATTGCAAGAATCCCTTGAAGTGTATCTCATTCCCCTATTGTGCATACTTTACTTATTGATTTGTTTTTTCCCCAGTACTTTATTTACTGAGTTGATGGATCATTCTTCAGGCCAGAATGGGAGGGATTCCTGGATAGGAACTAGTTGTAGCTAAAGCAGGTGGGTAGATGCAATGCCCCATGGTGGGCAGAAGTCCCAGCCTTGGTGAAAGTGTCTGGGAGATCTCTCAATTTGATATACTGAGGTTTTATCAGGATAAAGGATAGAAATTACTTCATCTCCCCTGCCAGACAGACAGGAAAGCTATCCACCTCCCAGTCTCACTGCTGTCTCAGTGTTCCAGCTATTGAAATAAAACAGATGTCTCTTTTTGTCTGTAGAAAAGTTAATGTTCCAAGTAGAGAGGAATTGTGATTCTGCTTCTCATGCAAGCCTGAACCTTTGGGGATGCAATCACCATGAATTGTTCCAGAAAGGCTCCCTATAAAGTACATTCACACTGTGTACCCATGGGAGAAGCCTCAACTGTGTCTGCAGTGGTGGACTGTGAGAGAACAAGCATCGTTCTCCAAAATTCTTCATGAGCGCAAAGGCTGCGTGCCTGTTGGAGTAGAAGTGCAGACTCGCCCTGCTGTGCCCAGCAATGAAATTGTGTCTCTGTTGTAAGAAACTTCCCACCAGCAGAAAAATATGAGACTCAAGACCTACCATCCATATTCTTTTGTTCCACTGAGTATTCCCTTGATGTGGTGCTCTCTCCCTTCCCCTAAGAGTAAAAGTTCCTGAGAGCTTAACTGCAGTGATTGTTATTGCTCTTTTGAATCTAGCCACCCAGAGGGACTGCCACATTCCAGGTTGGTGCTGAGGAATATCTGCAAAGCATCCAGTGATGTGACCTGTCTTCATGTCTCCCAGAAGCGGGTACCAGCATCAACTCTAATGGAGGTGTCAGAGTAGTGAGTTAGACTGTGCAATTCCTTGGTTATAGATTGGCTTAGTGTGCTGGCTTTCTTGAATGCTTGTTATAATTGCAGTGAATTTGTCACATGGACAGACTCAGGACCTCTGGTTAGCCAGGATGTTGCAAGCAGTGGTTATAGCTGAGGTTACACAGCAGTATTCTCCTGCATGAGCACAGTGCGACTCAACCTAGAGGTGCTGTAATGGATTGTCAGTTGGCCTCCAGCCAAGAAGCGGTGCTTGCATCAGCTGTGGTAGTAGCAGTGGGATTTGAGCTTGCCCTAAGTTTCCCTGGCAAAGTATTTTGGTTTCTCAGGTGATAGGTGGAGCTATAAAGCTCCCAAAAGTTTATGTCCTTTATTTTAAGCTACCAGAGTGAGTGGAAAAGCAAAACTACTTGGGAGCAGAATCAGGAGGGTGTGTACTCTGACTCTCCTTGGCAGGGACAAGCAATGTCCCCAGTGAGAGTCAGGATGTGGTTCTTAGGCCACTGGGGTAATGTTCCAGAGGGGACTATAACTGTCTATTCTGCACAGAAGAGTTCTAAAAGGAAGAGGGGACTAACAGGTGTCAGTAAGCCTCACTCAGCTCCCATGCAGCTGGCAAGGCAGATCTCACTTCTGCAATGCTCCCCTAACAGCACTGGGTTGAGATTCAGGCTGTCTATGGACAGAACTCAGACGTGCCCCAGGCCATAAGCCTTCCCAACAGAGATAGCAATCACACCTTTCAGATCATGCCCTCCCTGTCTGCCTGCAAGGCCAGGTGCTCAGCTCTTGCACTTGTGTCTGCAGTTCACTTCCTGCTTGTTCTTCAGGTTCTGGTTAAGGGAGTTCATTCCCACTTGAGATTATATCACAAAATTCAATTGGGAGCTTCTTTCACCCTGCAACTCCTCCCTGAGATAGTTGACTGACTTCTCCAAGGGCCCCTGTGAAATATAACCAGGAATGGCTTCCCTGGGTCCATACTGGAGACTGGAAATGCCTGCAAGGCACTTCCTACTGCTGCTTCTACTTTCATATTTCTCTTCACTTCCAAAATCAGTTTCAGCTCTGGATAGGGGTAAGGCCTTCTCCCATGACCTGAATTTTCCAATTCCTCAGTGGGGATTTGTATTCTGGAGGTAGACTCTCCCCCTCTTACACTTTGGAGACTTACATTTTTTTTTTCCTTTCTTATGGAGTAGGCTATAGTCTGCTGCTTCTTTCAAAGGGTCTGCAGATTCTTTCAGTTTTCCTGTTAAGTTCCGCCATTGCTTCCTGGAATAAAGCTTACAGTGTGAATCTCTATATGCTGTTCTGTCCTTTCGGATGAGGGAGGCATGCTAACACTGCCTCCAATCTGCTGTCCTGGAAAAAGTAACAATTTTTCATTTTTAATACGTGTATTTTTCTTCTTATTGTTGTTATTATTATTATTACTACTAAATCATGAGAGTTCTTTATGGATTCAAGATAGAATATTTTTAATAAGTATATAATTTGCCAATTTTTCCCCAAGTCCGTATCTCATCTTTTTATTTTCTTTACAGTATCTTTTGAAGGCCAAATGATTATCATTGTTATGAAGTATAGTTATCAATCTGTTTTTTTCATTTGCACTTTGTGTGTTTTGAAAACTATTTGCTTAATCCAAGGTCGGAGAGATTTCCCGTTACATTTTCTTCTAGAAGTTTTGTAGGTTTAAGGTTTAATTCTACAGTCCAATTTATGTGTGATGGTTGTTTCTATGTGTCAATCTGACTGTAACATAGAGTATGCAGATATTTGGTTAACCATTATTCTGGATATGTCTGTGAGGGTGTTTCTGGATAAAATTAACATTTGAATCTGCAGACTGAGTAAAGCAGATTGCTCTCCTCTATGTGGGTCAACCTCGTTGAATCTTTCAGAGGTCTAAATAGAACAAAAATGTGGAGTAAGGAGAATTTGTTTTCTCTGATGTTATATTATATACAGTAAATAATAAAGATAACATAAAACATTTACATTAAAAGTGAAAAGACACTAGAGAAAAATTCATGAAGCAAAAAGCAGATTCTTTAAACAGATCAATAAAATTTATAATCTTTAGCCAAACTGATTACAAAATCAAGAGATGATTCAAATGACTCAAAACTCAGGAAAGAGAGAACATCTGTAGATCCTACAGATGTTAAAGCAAACTTCGGCAAACTTTTTCCAAAAACAGATCAAAAGTAAATATTTTAGACTTTTGATGCCATACACAGTCTCTGTTGCATATTCTTGTAATTTTGTTTATTTTTAGAACTCTCTAGAATGTAAAATAATTTTTACCTCATTGAGTATGTAAAAGCAGGTAGTGAGACTGATCTGGCCAACCCCACATTAAAAAGATAATAAAGAATAGTTATGAACAGACTTAGGCCAATGAAAGTAGTAAAGTAAATAAAATGCACAATGTATTTCTGATAGAAAAATGTCCAATGTTCATTCAAGAAGAAATTGATAACAGGATTGATTACATATCTATTACAAAGATGGAATTTGTAGTTAACAACCTTCCAGCAAAGAGAACTTTATGCCCAGATGACATCATTGGCAAACACTAGCAAACACCAAAAGAAGAAATAGCATCAGTGATACACAAATTCTTCCAGGAAATAAAATTTTGGAATTTCCAATTCATTTTACAGGAGGGGAAAAAAGGCCTACTGAACAATATCCCTCAAGACTCTTACATTAGTTTCCTCTGGCTGCTATAGCAAATTACCACAAACATAATGAATTGCAGCAAAAAAAGTTATTCTCACAGTACTTGAGGTCAGAAGTATAAAATCCATATCGACAGGCCTAAATAATGTTGTTGGCAGAGCTGTACTATCTTTGGAGGTTTTAGGGGAAATTCATTCATTGCCTCTTCCCAAAAGGTGAAGCCCTGTTAAGAAGAGCTTCCTGGTAAATTAATCTCATTTGTCTGGGGGTCCTCACCTATTCCACACTGACATATTACTCTGAAATTAGTCTTTAATTACTTCTTAAACTTGTAATTGATTTTTCCTTATTCAATTGTATGCTGATGTCCCTTTTCTTCTGTGTTTTGCTAAAAGTGAAATAATTCTTATGTCTCATCTCTCCTTTTAGTTTACTTAGGAAATCAGTTTACTTAGTTGCCTTGTAACCTTAGCTCTCTGATAAGCTCAAGAAAAATACTGATTTTCAAATTATTCATCTTTTTTTGATTTTAGGATGGTGATGACATTCTTCACAGCTTCTTACCTACTAAGCAGAAACAAAAGTCTACACTTAGTTAAAAAAATGTTGCTCTTTGTCACATGACTGAAGGGGAAAGAAAACAGAAAAGAAGAAAAAAATTGCACAATTTCTGAAAGGAAGGGATTAGTGTAATTACATTCCATTTGAAGAAGTAAAAATACCATATGTTTTCTGCAATTACATATTCAAAATTATTTAACTTATTCAATGGTGTAGTCTGAAAGTGAAGAGCACCTATATAACTATCAAAATTTAAATTAACACAAATCTTATATAAGCATCAAGGAAAACAAAGTTTATATTGAATACAAGTAATTAAACTACATATGTACTATTTTAATCATGTGTGTCCCTACCTTAAGAACACTGACAAATAAAAATCTATGATGGTTGATCATCATCCAAGAGACTAAAACATACATTTATGCAATTGAGGTTATTTGGAAAACAGATGACAAATCAAATTAAGTAGCAAAATATGGTAACGATCACTGCAAAGCTCCCTGTGGAAAATAAACTGCTACTAACAAGTAGAAAAGAAAATTTGTTTTCTTTTAGCAATTATTAGAATGAGGAACGTTATTGAGAAAACATTTATAGTTTATATTCTCTGTTCTTGTACTTTTCTAGGCAGGTAAGTATAAACAAATTATTTAGCACCATAGAGTTCAAAATATAGAGGTGTAAAATTGTTACAATACTTATTTCACGTATTATTAATTGGTATGTAAAAACACTTTGCAATTTAAAACATGCTTTAAAACTGTAATTAAAAATAAGTAGAAATAAAAAATTAGTAATAAATACACATTTAAATATAAAATATTAGATTATCATGATAAAATGGAGAATACCAACAATGAAGGAATCTATGAATTAGTATATGCCTATTATATGCCAATCACATTCTTATATATCTTATTTAAATTTTCCCATTTAAAATAAATGTATAAAGTTTATCTGTGTTTTAACAACACTTCCATTTTCTATTCTGTTATATTTCTGATATCTACCTGCACTGAAATTCAGGGACCTCCCACTGTGCCTTCATCAAATTGCTGTACCTTCATAAATATAACCTAGAATTTAATTATAAGATCAGAAATATACCTTGTGCCACCAGTCCCCTTTATTTGAGTTTATTAGTAATTTATTCTTCTTGCCATTAAGATCACAAAAATTAAAATGAGATTTTTGAGTCTATTAGAAAGGAGTCAAGAAAGCAAATTGTGCTATTCAATGAGAACCATAGAAAAGGAATACATAGAGTCTTGTTGGGACAAGTATGTGTAGTCCAACCCTGTTCATCAAAGATCAAAACTCCACATAAGTGTTTAGTGTCAAAGCCTTATACCAGGATATCCCAAAATGTTTTACAACAAAAAAAAATAATTATATAAGATTTCCTTGATGTCAAAACTCATTGCAAAAATAATTATTTAATTTAAATAAATATAAATATCCAAGGAGACATGGATTCCTTTGCTATAGCAATTCTCAAAGCCTTGTGTGTTCTGTGAATCTCCAAGAAGTATAGATAGTATTTAGTATTGGTTACAGAATCTCCATCTCCATTTCATTATTGTTGCTTTATTTGTTTTCTTAGATTATCTCACATTTAAAACTCTACAGAACATGTTTTAGGAAAAACATTTTATTATGATGTTTTTATGTATTCTAGCCATGTCTCCTTCACAAACATGTGGTAATTTGGAGACACTGGTTTAGCATTCACAGTTTGACTTATCAGTCATATATCTTTCCATATAGACAGAAAGGTATAAACTTCACAGTTGAGAGAGAAAATTGAGACATAGAAAATAAAATTGTGTCTAAATGACCAATTGAAAATTTCTAGAATATTATAAATAAAATAGTTGATAACATATTATTCTAAAATATTTGTATTTGCAAAGTAAGCCATTAAAATTGAGAATATATCAGAAGAAAAAATAATAATCATTACCACTAAACAAACAATTACTTTTTGGTAGAATTTGTGTTGTCTTTTTGTAGACTTATTATTTTATTTATCCCAAGAATTATTCCAGTCAAATATATTATATCTATTTTATGGATAGAGTCATGAAGACTCAAATAATCTAACTTGCTCAAGGTTACACAGCTACTAAATGGAAAAGCTGATATTTGTTGCGAGAAGTCAGGGACCCCAAACGAAGGGACTGGCTGAAGCCATGGCTGAAGAATATAAATTGTGAAGAGTTCATGGACATTTATTTGTTTCCCAAATTAATAGTTTTAGAACTTCTTACACCTGTCTTTATTGCAATCTCTGAACATAAATTGTGAAGATTTCATCAACATTTATCACTTCCCCAACTAATACTCTTGTGATTTCCTATGGTGTCTTTACTTTAATCTCGTAATCCCATCGTCTTCATAAGCTGAGAATGTATGTTGCCTCAGGACTCTGTGATGATAGCACTAACTGCACAAATTGTTTAAACAATATGAAATCTGGGCACCTTGAAAAAAGAACAGGATAACAGTGATGTTCAGGGAACAAGTGAGATAACCATTATGTCTGGCTGCTGGAGAGCTGGGCAGAACAGAGCCATATTTCTCTTGTTTCAAAAGCAAATAGGAGAACTATCGCTGAATTCTTTTTCTCAGCAAGGAACATCCCTGAGAAAGATAATGTGTGCCTAGGGGTAGGCCTCTAAAATGGCTTCTCTGGGGCATCTGTCTTTTACAGTTGTAGATAAGGGACAAAATAAGCCCTGGTCTCCTGTAGCACTCCCAGACTTATTAGGATGAGGAAATTCCTGCCTAATAAATTTTAGTCAGACCAGTTGTCTGCTCTCAAACCCTGTCTCCTAATTGCTAATGAGTGCCCGACACTTCATTAGCAATTTTAATTTCATCCCGTCCTGTAATCTTGTGATCTCGCCCTGCCGCCATTTGCTTTGTGATATTTTATTACCTTTTGAAGCATGTGATATCTGTGACCCACACCCTATTCATACACTCCCTCCCCTTTTGAAAATCGCTAATAAAAGCTTTTTGGTTATATGGCTCAGGGAGCATCACAGAACCTGCTGACATGTGATGTCTACCCCGGACACCTAGCTTTCAAAGTTGTCTCTTTTGTACTCTTTCCCTTTATTTCTCAGACCAGCTGACACTTAGGGAAATAGAAAAGAACCCATGTTGAATATCAGAGGTGGGGTTCCCCTGATGCATAATAATAACAGCAATACCTTCTACTTACTAAGCTTTAATTCTAAACTAGGCATTGCAATATGTAATGTAAATGTGAAAAGAAAAGAAAGACAGAGAGAAAGAGAAAGAGAAAAAGAGAGGAAGGAAGGAAGGAAAGAAGGAAGGAAGAAAGGAAGGAAGGAAGGAAGGAAGGAAGGAAGGAAGGAAGGAAGGAAGGAAGGGTTTCCCCCGTAGATATTAAAATCTCAGAATTTCCTAATTCTAATATCCTGCTGTTTTCCACTATACTTCAAAAAGATTTAAGTAGCTGCTTAAAGCTAAGAGCATATTTGTTTCACTTAAGTAACATGATGCTCTCAAAATATCAAAGAAGAAATTTGCAAATTGAATACCAATGGAAAAAATAATTGATTTCATTAATTACAAAGGAAATTTTGGACTTGAATACACCAAACCAAATAAATAAAATTAATTTCCCACCTAAATTTAAATATATCTTCAACATGACTTTTCTTTGTTCTTTCTTATTTATTTATTGGATGCATGGCTTCTTTGACAACACTTTTATGATTACAACTAATACTCAGAGTATTCAAATTTATTAATAAAGAAGTCAGTCTTACAAACATCAGCTCAAGTGTCTTTATCATAATCTCTAATTAAAGATAATATAGGATTATATTTTCTCAAGGATTAGATGATCACTGTGTTATTGAGGTGAACATAATTTATCAGGTAAGGAAATACAGGTTGAGCATCTCTAATCCAAAAATCAAACCCCAAAATGTTCCAAAACTTGAGAAAACTTTTGACCTCTGACATGATGCTACCAGAAGAAAATTTCACCCATGACCTTGTGTGATAGGTGAACACAGTCAAAGCTTTGTTTTATGCACAATGTTATTAAAACTTTTATGTAAATTACCTTTAGGCTGTGTGTATAAGGGAAATATGAAACATAAATAAATTTCTTGTTCAGACTTGGGCTCCAACCCCAAAATATCTTATTATGTATATGCAAATATTTCCAAATAAAAAATATTCCAAATCTGAAACACTTCTGGTCCCAAGCATTTTGAATAAGGAATACTAAACCTGTACAAAGAGTAAAAATTACTACAGAGGAATACTAGAAAGCAAAAATATTTCATATGAGCAAATGTTGAATCATGCTCTCTGAAGCCTGTCACTGCCTAGTAGTAAAATGGATGATTGGTAATATCTCAAAGATATTTGAAGTTAGTTTATAACTCAATATTGAGTTATATTTCATACAACTCAAAACAAAGGTAAACCTGTCAGTTTATAATATAATTTCTGGCAGGACACAGTTTCCAGTGAAACCTTATGCAATTCTAATAATTTCAGCTTACATCAAGCTTCAACCTGTGTATGATTTATATGACATTGACTAGCATATGAGTAAATAGTCAGGTCCTGAGCTATTGTTAATGATGATTGGTCAGAGTTGAATCTGTGCAAATGAGGGCTCCATCTTAAGTTGAATAAAGGAAGTATTGTAGCTAACAGGACTTGAGTACAACCTATCTCCAGCAACCAGACTGAAATTCACTGTGGGAACACATTGATCCAATGGCAAGCCCAGAGACATAATTATTTAAATTAGAGACAAAGATCAATCATTACAGCAGAAAAAAATACAAAATATTTTGTAGCAAAGGCCTTGAAGTGAAAAATAAACATTCTGGGATCAAAGAGAAGATGTGGAAAAGAACAACAGGCTGAACATCAGAAAAAGAAAACACAGATTGAATTAGAAATTCTCTTTTACAAAAGATTTTAATGTTATTATTGGTTACTTAATAGTGAAGAATGAGATATTGATAACCAAAGCCACTATTCTTTAGGGTTCTTTATGATAATGGTTTCTATGGTTAGGCTTGTGTTTTCACCCAAATCTCATCTTAAATTGCAATCCCCAGGTGTTGAGGGAAAGACCTGGTGAGAGGTGACTGGATCATGGGGGTGGTTTCCCCCATGCTGTTCTTGTGATAATGATCTTTCATGAAATCTGATGGTTGTATAAGGCAGGTTCCCTGATCTTGCTTGCTCGCTCTTTTGCCTGCCACCATGTAATATGTGACTCTTCCCCCTCCACCACGATTGTAAGTTTTTAAAGCCTTCCCCAGCCATATGGAACTATGAGTCAATTAAACCTCTTTTCTTTATAAATTACCTAGTATTGGATATGTCTTTATAGCAGTGTGAAAATGGACTAATACAAAAAATTTGTACTGCAGAGAGTAGGGTACTGCTATAAAGATGCCTGAAAATGTGGAAGCAACTTTGGAACTAGGTGACAGAAAGAGATCGAAACAGTTCAGAAGGCTCAAAACACAGTAAGATGTGGGAAACTTTGCAATTTCCTAGAGACCTGTTGAATGATTTTGATCAAAATGCTGATAATGATGTGGACAATGAAGTCAAGGCTGAGGTGGTCTCAGATGGAGATAAGATTGGGAACTGGAACAAATGTTACTCTTACTATGCTTTAGTGAAGAGACTGGTGACATTTTGTCCAGCACCAATGATCTGTGGGACTTTGAAATTGAGAGAGATGATCTGAAATTGGAACTTATATTTAAAATGGAGACAGAGCATAAAAGTTTGGAAAATTTGCTTCCTGACCATATGGTAGAAAAGAAAAACCCATCTTCTGTAAAGGAATTCAAGCCACTTGCAGAAATTTGCAGAAATTTACAGAAATAACAAGAAGCCAAATGTTAATTGCCAAGATGATGTGGAAAATATCTCCAGGGCAGCCCCTCCCATCACAAGCCTGGAGGCCTGTGAAAAACAGTTTCATGGGCTAGGCCCAGGGCCTCACTGCTGCTCTGTGCAGAATTGGGACTTGATGCTCTGTGTCCCAGCCATGGCTAATAGGGACCAACATATAGTTCAAGCTGTTGCTTCAGAGGGTGCAAGCTTCAAGTCTTTTCTGCTTCCAAGTGGTATTAGGCCTGTGGGTGCACAGAAGTCAAGAAGTGAACTTTGGGAACCTCCACCTAGATTTCAGAGGACATAAGAAAATGCCTGGATATCCAGGCAGAAGTTTGCTGCAGGAGTAGAGCCTTCATGGAGAACGTCTGCTGGGGCAGAGTGGAAGATAAATGTGGGCTTGGAGCCCCTACACAGAGTCCCCACTGGGGCACTGCCTAGTGGAGCTGTGAGAGGAGGTCCTCCAGACCCCACAATGGTATATCCACTGACAGCTTGCACAGTGCACCTGGAAAAACCATAGACATTCAATGCCAGCTCATGCAAAGTCATAGGGGCAGAACTGCCCAAGGTGGTGGGAGCCCACCTTTTGCATCAGTATGACCTGGATGTGAGTCATGGAGTCAAAGGAGATTATTTCAGAGCTTTAAGATTTAGTGACTGCCCTGCTGGATTTTGGACTAGCATGAGGGCTGCAGCCCCTTCCTTTTGGCCAGTTTATCCCATTTGTAATGGGAGTATTTATCCAATACCTGTACCCTCATTGTACCTAGAAAGTAGTTAACTTGACTACGATGTTACAGGATCCTAGGCAGAAGAAACTTGCCTTGTCTCAGATGAGACTTTGGACTTTGACTTTTGGGTTAATGGTGGAATGAATTAAGACTTGTGGGGACAGTTGGGAAGGCATGATTGTGTTTTGAAATGTGAAAAGACATGAGATTTGGGAGGGGCAGAATGATATGGTTAGGATTTGTTTCCCTACCCATGTCTCATCTTGAACTGTAATCCTCAGATGTTGAGGGAGAGACCTGGTGGGGAGTGTTTAGATCATGGGGATGGTTTCCCCTACGCTGTTCTTGTGATAGTGAATGATCTGTCATGAGATATGAGTACTTTATAAGGCAGTTTTCCCAGCTCTTGTGAACTCTCTCTCTCTCTTCTTGCCTGTTGTGTAAAACGTGCCTCTTCTCCTTCCAACATGATTGTAAGTGTCCTGAGGATTCCCCAGCCATGCAGAACTGTGAGTCAATTGAACTTACTTTCTTTATAAATTACCCCATCTCAGGTATGTCTTTATAGCAGTGTTATAGTGTGAAAATGGAATAGTACAATGGTATAGTAAATTCCATGCAGTTTTTATAAGTAAGCATGGATTTAGTTATGTTCAATAAATCCTTCTAAACACTTCAAAAATTTTTACTGAAAACAGATATATAAATACTCAAATACTGTTCTATATTGATACATGAACCACGTGGATATTTTCTGAATATTAGAATTAAGATTCTGATACCTGGAGTGAACAAAACCTGGACTAATGGCCCTTTCTCAAATAATTTTGCCTTAACAAACCTTAATTCTATTTGGGTATGTTGTACATCACAGCAGCATTTATCCATGTATTTTTAACATTTATATTGACTGTCTGTCCCTAAATGAACTGAGATTTTGGAGGGGAGGGAATTGTGTATTATTCATCTTCGTGTCTCCAGTGCTTAACACTATTCATGGAATACTGGAGAGACTCAATATATTTGTTTACATAAAATGAACAAAGTCTGAATGAATAAAGACTAACAAAAATAAAAGCAATGTGTCATTCCTTAATGAGGACTGGATCATGGATGAGAAATTGGACTTAAATTGTGTCTTTGGCTTTAATCAAAGGATGTTTTCAGGCTTGAGTACCCTCATTTGAAAGTATAGAACTTGAACTACAGCTATTGTTTAGAAATACTTGGTTTATTTCTCAAATTTTTGCATGTATTATTTTAATTATGGAGCCCTGTTCTCCAATGAAAACGGACCACAAATCTTAATATAAACAATGGATAACAATAGACCTGAACTATGTGAACGAGGGCATGAGTTATACAGCCTCATCTTCTTTCATTGTTGTTTCCTTCTTTTTCTAACATGATCCAAAAACAACAACCTCTTCTATGACATTTTGAAGAAACGCAGTTAGAGAAACACTGCTCTAATATATGGTCTTAATCAATTAGTAGCCATAAAAATATACCATATTATAATTTGTGTTTAAGTAACAAAATATTTTACAGTTAACATACCATCACAATATCCTCCTAGCATGCCTGTGTTTGTGTGATTGAGCTATTCTTGGGATTTTCTATATAAACTTATGTCTATCTAAAACAATTAAATTGATCATTAAGGTGTTAGGAATAAACACTTTTCTCAACTTCTTTTTAAGTAAATTTGCTCTTGTTCTTACATTTTTCTATAACTCCTTTGAGAGTAACTTATTTTTAATGTTTAATGTAGTTGCAGCTACTAAAGACATATATAAAATAAGAAAGTTAATTAAATATTAAGGATTCTCTCTCAAGTGTGATTCATTTTATATTCCATATTTTACTCTTCAGTTGCTTTGAAAAGACAATTTTAATCTAATTAAAATATTGCCATACTCATGCTGCCAGTAATAAATTTAATGAATGCAAAGAGAAGTCATAGGGTAACTATTTTCTATTAAAAAACATCATCACACTATTAATAAAAATGATTTTTCATCTGCTACAACAGGTTTATTATTACTAAAAATGATATAGGTTGTGTGTTTCTTGATAATTTAGTATCCTTGGTTGAATATGATCATGCATATTTAGTTTATCTCCATTAGTGCCCTTTATATTAATAGGGTGCATTAATGAATACATTTCAATATGTTGTTTCATTTTTATAGAAATGGAAAGCAAATATTCTTCCAAAGGTATTCACTCCTAAAGAAATAGAATGAAGTCTCTGTTGTATGTTTTAAATATACAATTTAAATCCAGCATAGGTTTTATAGCATAAATTTGTAAATAATACAAATTATTCAGACTGAGATTTCCTATTTTTCTTTTGTACTTATATATTCTATTCACCAAGACAACATTTGTGTAAAATATTAAACCAGACTCAGTCCTAGCTTTCATACAGCCTAGGTATAGAGTAAGAAGAAGCAAAAATTTGATTAATAATAGTACTTTAAGTTTCATGAGTACTTAACTTGTGCCAGGCATTGTGTTAATACTTTCAAGAATGATAAACAGAAAGAAACATAGAAACAGATTCATGGAAAATCCCTAGGGTGTGAGTCCCTAAACCTCTGTCACAATCAGAAAACTGAAAAAGCAGAAAGCAACCCCTGGAATTATTGGTCCCCAAAGCACACTGCTTTGCAGTAATAACCAGGAATCAATAATCTTTTTCCAGGATGCTGAACTCTCAGCCATATCACTAATTCCTCAGCGGGGGGAAAAAGTGTGTACACTTCTCACTCCATTTAGATCATTCCTAAATTCAAATGTCATAGTAATTCATCTGGTGGGCAAAGCTGAAATCAGATCTAGAATCCTAGCTCCAAGGAAATCTAGAAAATATAGTTTTAACACAGTAGAAGGGGTTTGGAATAGGCTTCCAAATGGGCCAATCTACTGTGTCCATCAAACCCAAATACCACTTTTGTGTAAAAAGATTGTACATTATTTTGCATCAAGACAGAGAACCCAGAAAACTATGGCACCTCCAAGCCTATACATCATGAATTTGTGGAAATGCTATTTTTTGTTTAACAAAAACAAAAGAAAGCAAAATCTGAAATAACGTTGGAAAACAAAAGTGAATAATAAATACAGCATAAACCTGTTACAACTTCTGGAGATTGTCAATCTTTGTAATCATTATTATGAAGAAACAACATAGAAGAAAAAAATACTACAATGCAAAGTAATACCAGAGCAAGTTACTGCACTGGTTATTATAATTTCAAAATATTCCAAAATTAGAATCAAAAAAATGAGTAATAAAAAGACTCCCCTTAGTCAATTCTCAAAACCATTATTTTGTTAATAATACACCTTCCCCTGAAATAAATTTATTACAGCAGCACAGCTGTCTAAAGAGGTATATTAGCATGTGTGTGTTGGGACCTAAAATACTATAATATGTAGAAAAGGGCTTCTAGAAATTAGGACTCCCAAAATAGTTAATAGTCAATACCACAGGAATAAAATCATCTTTACTTTGGCAATTAGGGGAGCACAAAACTGGGCTTCCTGCTCTCAAGCTATGTACTCTAAAGTGAAACTTTCCAAATAACATTTCACTCATTTACACAGAAAATGCAGACATAGATATAGCCCCTCCCACTTCAATTATGGGATGAGATTTCTTTGAGGAATCAGCTTATACCACTGCAATGGAAACCTACCCTAGGTAGCTATGTAAATAAATCTGCATTTTCCTTCAGTACTGTGAAAGTTAATACTGAGTGCCAACTTGATTGGATTGAAGGATGCAAATTATTGATCCTGAATGTGTCTGTGAGGGTGTTTCCAAAAAAAAGATGAACATTTGAGTCAGTGAGCTGGGGAAGGCAGACCCACCCTTAATCTGCTGGCCACCATTTAATTGGCTGCCAGTGAATATAATGCAGGCAGACAAACACGAAAAGGTGAGACTGGCCTAGTCTCCCAGTCTACATCTTTGTCCTGTGCTGGATGCTTCCTGCCCTCAAACATCAGACTCCAAGTTCTTCAGCTCTGAGACTCAGACCGGCTCTCCTTGCTCATCAAGCTTGTAGACAACCTATTGTGGGACCTTGTGATCCTGTGAGTTAATACCTATAAAACATATATATACACACATACACGTGTGTGTGTGTGTGTATAAAGTTAGTTCTGTCCCTTTAGTGAAGCCTAATACAGATTTTGGTACCGGGAGTGGTTCTAGTGGAACACAATATTAAGGATGGAGTTCTTTTGTTGATTTTAGAGTTTCTGGAGTTGGCTGCTTAATATGATTACATTCAAAAATGCTAAAGGCTCTACTTATAATAGTATGGAGAACACTGATAGTTCTTGGCATTAACTGTTTAGAGAGTTATGCAAAATAAATGCACTTGATGCTGCTGATCCACCAGTCATGAAAGGCAAGGAGTTTAGTGACCCTATACATAATACCTTTGACCATATGTGGAGAACCAAAGAACATAATGAAGCTGATTGGTTGCTCCTAAGTTCAGTGGACAAAGTGATGAAAGAAAATGAAGAACTCACGGATTCTGTCTTCGAGCTTCAGAAGCTGATACTGAGCCTCAAATCTGCTAAGATTGCCCTGAGTGATAGTCTTATCTCCTGTAGAGAAAGAGCCGAAATTGTGGAAAAAACAGACCCAAGCTCTTATCATGCAAGTGGCTGACCTGCAATGAAACGGGTATGCACAGCCTCACCAGGTGTCTGCTATTAAAGGGAGGACATTGATTGGAAAAGAATGGGGCCATGCAATTTGGGATGGGGACGTGTGAGAGGACCCTGATGAAGCTGGGGAACTGAGCTTGTAAACTCTGATTCATCTTTTTTTTTTTTTTTTTTTTTTTTTTTTCCTAGAAGGAACAGTTTACCCGTCCCCAGTAGTGGCAATATGCCCTTCCCAATCCATGCTGCCGTCAGCCTTTCACCTATATCTGGAAAGATATATCCTGTGCTGCCTGAGGCAACAGTGATGGCCTCCCCAGAGGCAGTTGCCAGGCAAAATAATGTTGATTCTCCTCAGGAGACTCCTCCAACACCCCTGTCATCACCCAATGTGCCTATGAACAATGTGTCCATGGTTGCAGGGATGGAGTGTATTCATGGGCTCAGTAATATGGACTTTCACTCACCAAGACTGACCTGGCTAATGCCACTGCTGAGTGCCCAGTTTGCCAGCAGCAGACAATAACACCGAGCCCTTGATATGGCACCATCCTCGGGGTGATCAGCTAGCTACCTGGTGACAGGTTGATTATATTGGACCTCTTCCATCACGGAAAGGGCAGAGGTTTATCATCACTGGAATATACACTCCAGATACGGGTTTGCTTATCCTGAGTGCAACGTTTCTGCCAAGACTATCACCCGTGGACTCACTAAATGCCTTATCCACCACCATGGTATTCCACACAGCATTGCCTCTGACCAAGACACTCACTTTACAGTTAAGAAGTGTGGCAGTGGGCTCATGCTCATGAAATTCACTGGTCCTACCATGTTGCCCTTCATCCTGAAGCAGCTGGATTGATAGAATGGTGGAATGGCCTTTTGAAGTCACAATTACAACACCAACTGGGTGACAATACTTTGCAGAGCTGGGTCATAGTTCTCCAGAAGGTCATGTATGCTCTGAATCAGTGTCCAATATATGGTACTTTTTCTCCCATAGCCAGGGTTCATGGGTCCAGGAGTCAAAGGGTGGAAGTGGAAGTGGCACCACTCACCATCACCCTTAGTGATCCACCAGCAAAATTTTTGCTTCCTGTTCCCATGACATTATGTTCTGCTGACCTAGAGGTCTTAATTCCAGTGGAGGAAACACTGCCACCAGGAGAAACAACAATTCTATTAAACTGGAAATTAAGATTGCCCCCTGGACACTTTGGGCTCCTCCTACCTTTAAGTCAACAGGCTAAGAAAGGAGTTACAGTGTTAGCTGAGGTGACTGACTATCAAGGTGAAATCAGTCTACTACTCCATAATCAAGATAAGGAAGAGTATGCATGGAATACAGGAGATCCATTAGGGCATCTCTTAGTATTATCATGCCCTGTGATTAGGGTCAATGGGAAACTACCACATCCCAATCTAGGCAGGACTACAAATGGTCCAGACCCTTCAGGAATGAAGGTTTGGATGACTCCACCAGGGGGAAAAAAAAAAAAATGACCTGCTGAGGTGCTTGCTGACCGCAAAGGGAATACAGAATGCAGAATGGGTAGTAGAAGAATGTAGTCATCAATACCAGCTACGGCCAAGTGACCAGTTGTAGAAACAAGTACTGTAATTGTCATGAGTATTTCCTCCTTCTTTTGTTAAAAACGTATGTGTGCATGCATACAGTTGTTCTAAGAAAATATCGTCATATTATTTCCTTTTCCTTTATCATGTGGCATAAGATTTATTGACTTCATATCAACATTTAAGTATTGTTAACTTTATGTCATAGTATCTTGGTTGGGGATTGGTGCATTTCTGGTTGTACAAAGGATAGTTGCATTGTTAGGTATAATTATGACCTTATTATTGTCTTTATTTGAAGATTATATATGATCTTAGGAGATGTGTATGGGTTCAAGTTGACAAGGGGTGGACTTGTGATGGTTAATACTGAGTTTCAACCTCACTGGATTGAAGGATGCAAAGTATTGACCCTGGGTGTATCTGTGAAGGTGTTGACAAAAAAGATAAACATTTGAGTCAGTGGGCTGAGAAAGGCAGACCCACCCTTAATCTGCTGGGCACCATCGAATCAGTTGCCAGTGAATATAAAGCAGGCAGAAAAATATGCAAAGGAAAGACAGGCCTAGCCTCCCAGCCTACACATTTCTCCCATACTGGATGCTTCCTGCCCTTGAACACTGGACTACAAGTTCTTCAGTTTCGTGACTTGGACTGGCTCTCCTTGCTCCTCAAGGTTGCAGACAGCCTATTGTGGCACCTTGTGATCATGTGAGTTAATACTTAATAAACTCCCACATATGTATATATCCAATTAGTTCTGTCCCTCTACAGAACTCTGATTAATACAAGTAGTATAATAACTTTACTAGCGACTTAAGGATAATTAATGGATCTAAAAAAGAACCCCATTGAATGATCAAAATAATTAAACCCAGAACAAAGAGAAATGAGTCAAAGAAAATTGTACTAAAAATTCTCAGAGCAATTTTGAAAACAATTAATTCCTAAAAAAAGATGAAACGCTGTCTTGAAAAAGAAGAAGTAATAAACAATATAGCATACTTAACATTTAAAAATACAAGTTGTACACACTTATTAGTCTGGAATTGACTAAAACTAACATTTATTATCTAACAGAAAAATCAGAGAAATCTTCCAAAATCTAGAGGATTAATCTAAAAGAGATTTTTGGATATCTTATTAATGTGTTTTCCATAAGAAAAGAACAAATAAAATTGAGGACAAGAAACATATGTTGCTTTTATTTATTGCTGTTGTTTAGTTTCATTTGTGTGTGTGTGTGTGTGTGTGTATATGTGTGTGTGTGTTAAGATTATAATTTTCCTGGAACCAGCCTTCAGATTGAAAAAGTCCATCAAATGCTGAGCAATTATTGCTATATTCTTTCCTCTAACTCTTTAACTTCTAACAAACAGATAATATTATTATAGAGATGATGAGATAAAAAGCCCCAAGAGGGAACTAAAATAGTTATTTTAAAGAAATAAGAATAAAGTTTACATTAAATTTCTGTATTGTAACACTGAATATTAGAAATAAAATAATATCTTTAAATTTCTGAATGATATATATGTTTAATTCAAAACTGTATTTCCACTAATACTTTAAATTTAGAAAATAAACAGATATTTTCAGTTAAAATGTAATAACAAGTGTTAACTGCTGGTTTGTCATTTTATGGTTTGGAGACTTTTGAAAGAATTCCTTGAGATGAAAGGAAGATTTTTTTAATGATTTCAATAAACATAGCTATACCACACAAGAAGCAATAACAACAAACTAAAGTGATATTTGGAATCTAAATTACTTTGTATGCATAGTGAAATATATTAAGTGATTAATCAAAGTCTGTATTTTAATATAGTTGATGATTACAGCATAAAATTTAGAACTGACTAAAGTAATAATATGACCATACAGTCATAATAGGAGGAGTTATTTCTAGCCTATAAATATTTCAATAATAAAAATGCACATGTGTACACATAAAAGCACACAAACATATAACTATTGAAAGTGAAGAATTGTACCTTTTGTCAAATGTACTGTAGATATTGATATATAAACTCCATAAAGGCAAGGAAATGTTTTATCTACCAATATACCCTTAGAGTTTAGAAATTGCATTATATATACTGGGCACTAAATACATGTATATTAAGATGACTAGACAAAATGTTTTATAAATTATAGCCCTCCTATAATGCATGGAGTAAATTACATTTTAAAAATTAAAACAGCAATTAACTTATGAAAAAAGTCTAGGAATGAAACTGATCACTGTGTAGTGACTATATTTTAAAAATTCTAACACTTTAATTAGTGTCCCAGAGGCAACGGACCTAAATTGATAATATTTAATATTCTGGAATAGAAACCTTTGTAATATAAAGAAGTCAAATTTTCTCAAATTAATTTGAAACCTGAAAAAAAAAAACAAAAAGACAATCACAAACTATTAGAAAATACTTGAAATACATGAAATACAGTAGTGGCAGAATGTATAAAGAGCTAAATAATTGTTTTAAATAGGTCAATGGACACACAAAACTTGCCAAAGAAGTAATATATCTGTATGCTTATATTTCTATAAGTATACTGAGAAACTCTCAAATTGAAAGGTCATAAAAGAGGAAATGTGAATTGAAATGAAAATGGGCATCACTTTTCACAACTGAGAGTGGAAAAAAAAAATTGAAAGTTTGTTGATACTTTTTACAGGTGAAGCCATGAAAAGAAGAATTCCAGCATGAAACCTACAGGTATTTATGCCAGATGTCACACACTAAGGCTGTGATATAAGTTAAGAAATGAGAAAGAAAGGCAGACATAGCATGTATGGATCGAAGGGACAATGGGGGGCCAGATATACCCAGAACAATGAAAACAGACAAAATTCAAAAATGTAAATACCAGAAAGATACTAAAAAGTGAACAGAATTCATGTTTTTGGCATAGAAATGTTCTTGCATATTCCAAAGAAATATTTTGTGTAGATAATATAGCTTCAGTACAAAGTGGTAATGTGTCACTGGAACACAGGAGATAATAATATTTCTTGTCTAGACACTATCAATATGGCACCCATATAAATAACAGAAGTAAATACAGACTTAAGACTAAAGGGGAGAATCTATGGCTAAACACAAAAAAGTATGTGGTCCAAAGCGAGATAATACGTTAATGGAAATCTAGGGACTTGGAACTACTAAAATGAGACCAATCCTGGGACTGATCATGAAAGGTAAGTCATAAAAATCATATACTTAGGCTGAAAACGAAGAAATGTTTTGAAAATATATATAGATGTTAATGTTTTTTAAGTTATAAAAACAGAAACAAATATAAATATGTTTCATATCTGTAAACTCACTCTGTTAAAAAAATAAAAGTTTCCTATCAAGGATCTGATTTAAAAAACAAAAGAATGCCGGGCGCGGTGGCTCAAGCCTGTAATCCCAGCACTTTGGGAGGCTGAGACGGGCGGATCACGAGGTCAGGAGATCGAGACCATCCTGGCTAACCCGGTGAAACCCCGTCTCTACTAAAAAAATACAAAAAACTAGCCGGGCAAGGTGGCGGGCGCCTGTAGTCCCAGCTACTCGGGAGGCTGAGGCAGGAGAATGGCGTGAACCCGGCAGGCGGAGCTTGCAGTGAGCAGAGATCCGGCCACTGCACTCCAGCCTGGGCGACAGAGCGAGACTCCGTCTCAAAAAAAAAAAAAAAAAAAAAAAAGAAGAGAGAAAGGAGAAATCAGGAAAGAAAGAGACTGATTTTCTGAGAGTAAATCTCCAATATAAATATTTGTATCACATGAACAACAACTTGGTGGGCCAAGGGCATCAACGCTTAGTCTTCTCCACACCATCTGGTCCTTCATATACACTGTTAACTACTGATACCACCATTTATAAACATGAGAACTTAATTAGACTCTTTCCAGCTATTGTCCACACAGCTATAGTGACCAGTATTCTCTAGGGATTGTATTATCTCTATGTTTTGAGAGCAACTGGAAAGTAATTAAAGCCACTTTTTATTTTGGACTTTTGCACATCATCAGCATAAACATTAATCTTGCTGCTGCTATTATTATACTTTAATATTTTTTAAATCAAAGAAGTATGGAAACTACGGGAAATGTGGAGCTCTTTCACAGCAGTGTGTTATTCTTCCCTTCTTTAAAAGAGAATGAAAAGGTGTAGTGGCCCAAGCCTATAATCACAGCTTTTGGGAGGCCAAGGTGGAAGGATTGCTTGAGCCCAGGAGTTCAAGACCAGTCAGGGCAATATAAGGAGACCTCATCATTTGAAATATTTTAAAAATTTAGCAGGACATGGTCGCACACACCTCTCTAAGTTACTGGGGAGGCTAGCGCATGAGGGAATGCTTCAATGTGGGAAGTCAAAGCTCCAGTGAGCCATGATCGTATTACTACACTCCAGCAAGGATGACACAGAGTGAGACCCTGTCCAAAAAAAAAAAAAAAGCAACTGTGGCAAATGCAAAAATTGATACATGGGACCTAATTAAACTAAAGAGCATCTGCACAGCAAAAGAAACTATTGATAGAGTAAACAGATGACCTACAGAATGGGAGAAAATTTTTGCAGACTATGCATCTGAAAATGGTCTGATATTCAGCATCTATAAGAAACTTAGACAAATTTACAAGAAAAAAACAACCCCATTAAAAAGTGAGGAAAGGACATGAACAGACACTTCTCAGAAGGAGACATACATGTGGCCAACAATTATATATAAAAAACTCAACATCACTGATCACTGGAGAATTGCAAATCAAAATCACAGTGAGATACCGTCTCACAGCAATCAGAATGACTTACTGAAAAGTCAAAAAAATAAATAAAACAGATGGTGGTGAGGTTGCAGAGAAAAAGAAATGCTTCTATGCTATTGGTTGGAGTGTAAATTAGTTCAACTATTGTGGAAGACAGTGTGGCAATTACTCAAAGACCTAAAGACAGAAATAACATTCAACCCAGCAATCCCATTACAGGGTATACACTCAAAGGAAAACAAATTGTTCTATTATAAAGGCACATGCATGTATATATTCATTGCAGCACTTTTTACAATAGCAAACACATGGAATCAACCTAAATGCCCATCAATAATAGCCTGGATAAAGAAAATGTGGTACATATACAACATGGAATACTATGCAGCCATAAAAAAAAGCTAGATTATGTCGTTTGCAGGGACATGGGTGGAGCTGGAGGCCATTATCCTTAGAAAACTAACACAGGAACAGAAAACTAAATACCACATTTTCTAACTTGTAAGTGATAGCTAAATGATGAGAACACATGGACACATAGAGGGGAACAACAGACACTGGGGCCTTTCGGAGGGTGGAGGTTGGGATGAGGGAGAGGATCAACACAAGTAACTAATGGTTACTAGGCTTAATACCTCGGTGATGAAATAATCTGCACAACAAAACCCCATGACAAACATTTACCTATGTAACAAACCCGAATATGTACCCCTGAACATAAAATAAAAGTTTAAAGAAAAAATAAATAAAAGAGCAAAGACAGTGTTGTTACCAAGCACAGTGAACAAAACAATGTACTGGCTGTTACATTAGTCTTTTTTTTTTTTTTTTTTTTTTTTTTTTCAAACAGAGTCTTGTTCTGTCACCCAGGCTGGAGTGCAGTGATGCAATCTTAACTCACTGCAGCCTCTGCCTCCTGGATTCAAGGGATTCTCCTGCCTCAGCCTCCCGAGTAGCTGGGACTTCAAGTGTGCAAAACTACGCCTTGGTAATTTTTGTATTTTTAGTAGAGATGGGTTTTCACCATGTTGACCAGGCTAGTCTGGAACTTCTGACCTCAGGTGATCCACCGGCCATGGCTTCCCAAAGTGCTGGGATTACAGCTGTGAGCCACCACGCCTGGCCACATTAATCTTTTAGGAGAAAACTTGGTCCTTGACTGTATAATTGATTAGGGGCATGGTATGAAGGAACATTTATAGTTGAACATTGAGAGAAGGTAATCTAAGTTTAGGATTTTTGTGGATTGCATGGGAGTGGAGTAAAGGGGAAAAGAGGAGAGCTGCTCAGTACAGAACTCTAGCTAGGTTCCTTTGAGCCTTCTCCACTAGGAGTCAACCTTGGTCTATAAAAACTTGAACAAGCAGTAGCATAGTTCTAATAGCTGAAGACTACATCCAAAATAGGATGTTAGTCCATCCCCTCACCCCTTAAAGTGCCTTCTTAAGAAAAGTCAAGGCCGCCAAAACAATTTACTGTTCGATTCCTCCAAAACCTAAGGATAGGGCCTCTGTTTCCAAGTCTCTGCTGGAGAATAGAATCCTAACTTCAATAATTGCCAGTTAGCAGACACAGCTGCATCAATTGCATTTTAATTAAACTTTTGTAATTTTTTACTTCTCTGATTTTTTTTTCTCTCATGTTTTTCCCCTTCCCTACTCTGTCATTTTCTCTTTAAAATGACCAGTCACCTCTATGCAAATGTGAGTTCAGTTCATGATGGATTATCTTCCCTATTGCAATAGTTATTACTGATAAAAATCTTTTCTTGCCACTTTAACTGGTGTCAAGCTTTGAGGTAGACATTACAAAAATTACGCTTCCAAATACAAAGAATACCGGTAGTCCAATCTAGAGACTTTAAAGTTGTGAAAGTTTCATGACTAAACTATCATGCATTTGAATGAAGTTTGTTCTCTCTGGACGTCGGGGATTTGGGGACCTTAGATAACCATCACTAAGATTCAACAGGAATGAAAGCTATCTTTGGTTAATGCCAAGAGAAAGAATGATCATAGAATTGTGTTATAATCTCTTTCCCAAAACATTTTCTACTGTGGTGATTTAGTTCTAAACTTTTTTTTTTTTTAAACTAAGTTTTTTGTGTGTTTTTTTGTCATCTCTCAAATAGTCTCAAAACCAAGTCTAGGTTTCTGATATGAGATATTTTACAAATATTTACCTGAAATCACTATTTCTTAAAGGTGATCCAGAAAAAAAGAAAGTAGATATGTGATCACCTCTAGAATCAATCTTCTAATTTCTAGTATGTAATCAGTTGAATAGGTGGTATTTGTATAATGAGGTAATTTTCTTTCTTCTTTCTACTGATGTCTCAGATTGTCAGAGATGTGGACAGACTGGCTTTCTGCTCATAAAACATCTGGGACTTTATAATTATTGATACTTTCTTTTCCTTTTTCTAGCTTTGTTTAAGAGAGTGAGAAAGGCATTATTCTCCCTCAATGTGCAATTTTGACTCTCCACACACTGGCAAGGTTAGGCTTGAAATTGTATTTATTTTTGTGAATCTTATGAAATCTCTTTTTTTAATATCTATTTTTGAATCCAAGTTTATAACCACATCTCTCATTTTTTTATTTACATGGGGGCTCCATCTGCTGTCTAACAAATATGATCTTTCACCACTTTATCTTTGTTGTTTGTACTCACAAAAGCAAACACTATTCTTTTTTGAAAAAAATCTCCTTTAAAAAGGCGTTTTGATAGCATTTTTATTCTCCTCCATCTTGAAATAATATGATTACACTAAAATGGAAGTCACCTTCCTTGAGTGATGATTTATAAATGTCAGAAGGTGAAGGTTGAGCATTGGAAGGAAGAGAACAATTTTTTATTTAACTGTTATTTTTGTTTCCAAAAACATACCTTAAAAGCTACTAAAAGTTTTTGTATGTGAAAATATGAAATCTTTGTGTGCTTTTTAAACTCAGAACATTTTTATTCAATAATTTTTTTTATCACATATCAGGATAATTCTCATATAAATCTCTACTAACATAACAATTTTCAATGTTTTTTGGGTAAAAAGGGGGTATATCAATTATTAGAATCTAATTGATAATTACATATTAAGTGACAGATATTTTGGTGAGATACTCTCAATGTGTTTACAATGTAGTTACAGATATAACATGTGGGCATAATGCAAAAATATTCATAATACTATTCAAGGAAAATAGATAACACATGAAGTTTATGGGATGAAAGACATTTAAATGTTTAGTGAGGAAATCAATATCTTATAATGAAACTTAACCTGTATGCAGAAAAATAAACACTTGCTGAGATTCAGGTTAGCAACTGATGACTTTGATGAAATAGGGATATTAGGTTGGTAAGCATTTGGATACAGAGATACAGAAGAGATGTGAGGCTAGTCAAAGAGTGTTGACTCCTGCTATTATTAGGTTTGTTTTGTTTGGTTTTGTTGTATTTGTACAGAGTAGAAATAGGAAGTTTACTTGACTTAATGCAGACTAGATAAGAGAAAAAGGAACATGCTGCAGGCAGCTAGTTAAACTACATCATGCTTATCTCTGTGTGAAATCATAAAAGTCAAAATGAAGGTTCTGGCAGAAGGAAATGTGGCAGAAATACGTCAGAACTGGGATGTTTCCTGGATATAAATGACAACTTTCATCATGACAAATTTTATAAGATGAAACTAGTTAAAACTAAATTAGGTTTAGTTGCTTCTTTTGTCATTTATACATGTCAGAAACTATTTAGAAAGTTCAAACAAGTGAAATTATTAACAAAACATCTTTTATAAACCTGCAAAATAAGAATTTAATAGACAAGATGGGCATTTCTGGACTAATAATAACTGTATCTGCTTACAGTGCCTGGTACCTTCTAGGCACTCACTGAACAGTATATGTCTAAGCATAAAGGAAGGAGGAAGCATGGCATATATTATATATCAACTCTGACATACTAGTCATTGTATGGCACATACACATATATAGTTTATTATTTACATTAACCTCTGAATGATCAGTACATATAAACCCGTCCAGTGTGATTAATTTATTATAGAGAAAGTAGATCACGGATAATTTAGTGTTTTATGCTTTGATTTATCTTTAATTAAAAATCATAGCTGTTTGAAAGCAAGGGCTGAATTTTTATTAGTTTAGTAATCTGGGATTCCAATTATTGAAATTTTCAATGGTTAATACTCATTTTAGTCAAGTTCTAAATTCTTGCTCAAAATTAGATAGCTAAGTATCTTACCAGTTAACATTAAAGAAAGAAGAAAATTGATGCCTGTAGAGTGCTTGCCATGCTTCTTACTGAACTAGATGGTTAATATGTAGAATCGGGTTGTATTTTCTCAACAACCCTTAAGTCTAGATGTTAATTAACTTTATCATAATTCACAAACATTAATTGCTTATTCCTTGGCACTATAACACAATGCGTCATAGTTGCCTTGTCTTAAAGATCAAACTGCTAGCAATCATTTTAATGTATATCTTTCTTCATGGTTTTACATACCCATACATATAATTTATATACACAAACAATATTATGTCCAAGAAATAGTGTTAGATTGTACTGTGGGAACTAGTAACACCAGAAGAATGGAACACTTAGAATGTTTTTCACTTATGTTCTATGTACAATATAGGTCAGCAGAGATGCTCAGCTCATGGTAGTTACTCAGAGACCTGGGCTGAAGGAAATGCCATCTCAATATGTTCTCAATGACACTGTAGCAGAGGGAATAAAATATTTTTAACCATGAACTGGATTGTAACATTTCCAACCAGAAAAAAACACATCTTCCATTAGCCAAAGCATGTCACACAGACATATAAAACTTGGAAGGATAATAAATGTATGTTAATAGCCTTAATGAACACCACAAATATATGTGAATAATTTCTCAACTGGAAAATATTTGTGGATGAGAATGAATAAATTAATTTGTGAAATATGTTTAAAATATTTCAAAGCACTGTATTATATTAAAAACTTAAATTTCTATATATTCTGTCTGGTGGTATAACAATAAATACTTTATCATCAATCTGATCAGTAAATTTTACCTAATTAATTGCTTTCTCTTTTGAAAAAGTATGTGTAATATTTTTACCATTGGAAAAACAAAGTGAATTGGATTTAATTTTTGAGAAAAAAAAACATGCAGTTTAAATTACCTTATGACCTTACATTCTTCTAAAAGGCTAAAATGTTAATCCATTCCAAGAATTTTTTGCCCAGTGTTTAGCAAAAAAGACCTAAAATATCTTCAAAGTGAACACAAATCAGAGGGAAGGAGTTGAAATATTTATTAAGAATAAGTTCTAGAAGAATGATGTATTGAGATATTTCAATATGCTTGACTAAATAATCCCAAAATAGGCAACACTGAGATGCCCACGTTTTACAAGAAAAGCTTCTATATGACTTGATAAACGTTTCCTGTTAGCGTATCTGAATTTAAAGTCATCATTTTTATGGATGCATTTAACCACAGTTTATGTATTGACCTCATTTGCTCAAAAACCTAAAGCCTCTGAGCACTCGTTCTTTTCCAGAAGTAATTTTATTCAAAGTCTGTAGGGAAAGGTTACCAAATCAAAATGAACATATTCCTTTAAATTTTATATTCCCTTAGCTCTCAGATTCATTGTGTATATCTTTTAAGCTCTTGGACTTTAGACATCCCTAGACACAAATTCAAATAATGTGAAAAATATATTACATTGTAATTCGTGTGAAATATACAGAAATGTCAAGTGTTTGATAGGAATGAATAAAATCTCTGAATGAGTCTGGTGACTATAATCTTTCAAACACAAAGTCTTTCTAAGTTGCTTGGAAAGAAACTAGCCAGATCAAGTATCATTATGAGGGAGAGAGACAAAAAAAAAAAAAAAAAAAAATGTGCTGTTTAAATTACCTTATGACTTTACATTATTATAAAAGGCTAAAATGTTGATCCATTCCAGGAAGATTTTATTTAATCTGCATGGTAAATATAGGACTGTTAATAAGAGAATGAGAGAAGGAAATTCACATATATTTAACACCCACTCTTTTAGACATGATGGTAGACATGATGAAGAGGTAGATAAGAAATAAGATGATATAGATGCTTATGCACACATATACATAAATACATATACACAACTTTGATGAGGTGTGTAGCTTTGCTTTAATAGTCTCATCTATTAAATCAAGATAATATCCACTTCACGGGCTTATTGTGAGGATTATATAACACAATTGTTAGAAACAGGTAAGTACACTCCTCCTTCCTTTTTATCAAATGTCTTATTTTGTGTTTGTTCTTCCATTTGTTCTGTTAAACTATGTCCCAGCTAACAGACAGAATGCATTGCCCATGGCTGAGCTATTCAAATTTAAATCAGAACCAGGAAGCCATAGTAGGATGAGGGCATAATCATGTGCTCTATGTTCCCAGAAAGATGTCAAAGTGTCCAGAACCCCCCTTTAACAATCAAGCCAAACCAGTTCTTTGTTGTTAGTGCCAAGATAAACCGGAAACAGATCCTCCCTCCCTCCCCACCAACTGGCAGTTTGAAAGAAATATCTGACAGAGACTTCCAGGTTGGGACTTGGAAACCAATCAGAAACCAATCAGAAATCACCTGTCCTATCCAATTGGGGCTTAACTATATGAACCAATCAGAGATGAACTGTACCCACCAATTAGAACAAAGTGAGCACAAATCCTTTATTTGCAATCAGACCCACCAGACGTGGTTGGGAACCTGAGTAGGAAATTTTGCTATAAATTCTGGACTCCCATTTTGTTCTCTGGAATGTACCTTCGTTTTACACAAAAGCTGTGTCTCCAGAGTTTGCAAACTTTTCAAGGAAATAATGTCTCTTTCCTCCGAATTCCTTTTCAGAGAACAGTTATTCACATTCTAATCTTTTTTTTTTTTTTTTTTTTTTTTTTTTTTAGCACATACCAGGTTCCAGGTACTGTGTAGGCACTGGAAATTCGTTGTGTAATAAAACATACACAAAGTACCTGCCCATGTAGAACTTATATTCCAGTGGCTCAATAACATTTTTAAAAAGTACTTATGAATTTTTTTTATTTTATTGTTTTACATCAGAGTTTCAACAGCTAATATTTTGAAAGCAATGTTCAAATAAATGGCTCTTCCTCTGTTGTTTCAATGAAGTTAAGTGCTCTGTTTACCTTCTGCCTTTCAAAATTTTATAGACACAATCTCACTTTAATATTGAATAATGCCAAGCATCCAAAGGCATTATTTTAAAATATATAAAAGGAATATTTCTGTATTTGTCCATATTTTTCCCTCTTATAGCTTAATATAACCAATTTTCTGTTGGTTATCAGTGGTATCGTGTGGATACAGCCTCTGACTTATTGTGGTTTTGCTTATATAAAAAAGTCACCATTATGCCTAGGAGTCAAACAGCAAAAAACGATTAATTGTTGTCTTTACAAAAAGAAATTATTTCCAAACAGGACAGTAAAACCAATCTATATTTTCAATGCCAGGTTTTGAAGTTATGATGAACCAGAGACCTATAATTGCAGAATAGTAATCTGTGACCTGAAGCTAAAATGAGGTCTAATATCAAGCCCTGTATTTATCATTTCTTTTCTCCACTTTAATTCAAATGCCTCATTTTGCTGACATTGTGAAATAGCTGTATTTTGAATAAAATAATGTTGAGGCTGGGTGCGGTGGCTCATACTTGTAATCCCAATGCTTTGGGAGGACGAGGCAGGCAGATCACGTGAAGTCTGGCCAACATGGTGAAACCCCAGCTCTACTAAAAATACAAAAATTAGCGGGTGCGGTGGTGGGCACCTGTAATCTCAGCTACTCTGGAGGCTGAGACAGAACTGCAGGAACCCAGAAGGTGGAGATTGAAGTGAGTTGAGATCATGCCCACTGCACGCCAGCCTGGGCAACAAACAGCAAAACTTCATCTCAAAATAATAATAATAATAATAATAATAATAATAAAGTTGAATCTATATAAGGATTGTAAAAGCAAGCAACATAGAGAATTTCACCAGAGATCCTTATCTGATTATGTTTTTCTTTTTCTTACTCATATTAAAGTAATATTAATATTAATGAAAGACCTTAAAATGCAGGTAAAATAGTATTTTATGATTTACTTGGTATCAAATGGCAAAGAATGAAAGGATCATAGGAGACAAGGTGAGGAAGAAGTAATAAATTCCATTTTGTGCATTTTAAGTTTCAGCTGCCTACAATTTGTTCTCAGGAAAAAAATCCTACATAGTGTATAGCAAGTGTATAGCTTGGAAAGAGATATATGATGGATTTGTAGATATGAGGCAATCAGCAAAGGGGCAGTAATTAAACAATGTAGAGGTGTAATAGCCAGGCAAAATACCTTGTTAAAAAGAGGGAAAGAGAAGAGGGAGAAGAATAAATTCATGAAAAAACATGTATTAGTTTGTTCTTAGGCTGTGAATATAGATATACCTGAGACTGGGTAATTTATAAAGGAAAGAGCTTTGATTGACTCACAGTTCCACATGGCTGGAGAGGCCTCACAATCATCATGAAAGATGAAGGAAAAGCAAAGGGACTTCTTACATGGTGGCAAGCAAGAGAGAATGAGAGCCAACCAAAAAGGGAAACCCCTTTTAAAACCATCAGATCCTGTGAGATTTACTCACTACTATGAGAACAGTATGGGGAAAAACCAGCCTGATAATTCAATTATCTCTAATTAGGTCACTCCCACAACATGTGGGAATTGTGGGAGCTACATTTCAAGATGGCAATGAGAGGGGACACAGCCAAACTATATCAAAACAAATAATGTAAAAGAAGACCAAAGGAAGGGGAAAGTAGTCTAATTTCTCTTATGTATCCTGAGGCAAAAATTCAATACAATATCGCTAGAATGCAGCAGCATTTAAAAACTAATACACCATGAACAGGATAGTTTTATTAATATAAAATATTCAATATAATAATATGATGGAGAAAAACATAGTTGACCTTCTAGAATTAAAAACAATAATTGATGAAATACAATATCAAAACTTGCTTTAAGAAAGTCCTTATTAGAATGGGTCAAATTGTTATTTACTTGATGTCATAAGATATAAAATTCTATCTAATTACCAGAATAATGTTTTATGGTGACATATAATACCAATGGTAAAATAACTAGTCAAGAACACTTATACTCACTCTCCTGCTTAGCCATGGTAAGACATGCTTGCTTCCCCTTTGCCTTCCATCATGGTTGGAAGTTTCTTGAGGCCTCCCAGCCATGGTTTTGTACAGCCTGTGGAATTAGGCAAAATGTCTGATTAGAAGCAATGTGGTCTGTGGCACTCACAAAGAGAAATAAAAAGGGGCAAGTGAAGTCAACACCTTCAACTGAAGTATCCAGGTTCTTGTACTGGGACTGAAAGGCAAGTATCTTGACCCATAGAGAGCAAGAAGTAGTAGAAGTGGGGACAAACGCCCACCCAGGAGCAGTATGAAGCCAAGAAAACCCTCATTTCTAGCCAGGGGAGGTGGTGAGTGATTGTGCAACCCCACCCAGAAGCCACACTTGTCCCACAGATCTTTTCAACCTGTGGATCAGGAGATCCTTTCATGAGTCCATGCCACCAGGGTCTTGGGTCCAATACACAGAGCTGTACAATGTCTTGACAGAGTAGCTGCTCAGGCATGCAGAGACCCAGGAGTTTTACATGCTTCAGTCCCTAGATCCCTAACAAGGTGGAAAATCTGTCTGTGCATATCCCTATGAAGGGGGCTGAATCCACGGAGCCAAGCTGAAAACAACAACAACAAAAATACCCCACAATAACCTTATTCAAAGGTCAAAAAACTCAAAGATCAAAGGTCAATAAGCCCACAAAGATGAGGAAGAATCAATGAAAAATCACTGAAAACTAAAAAGCCAGAATGCCTCTTCTTTTCCAAATCACTGCAACACCTACAACTATCCAACAAGGGCACAGGACTGAGCTGAGGCTGAGATGGCTCAACTGACTGAAATAGGTTTCAGAAGGTGAGTAATAATAAAATGAACTGAGATAAAGGAGCGTGTTATAACCCAATGCAAGCAAACCAAGAATCATGATAAACAATACAGGAGCTGATAGCCAGAATTGCCAGTTTAGAGAGGAACATAACCAACCAGTGAAGCTGAAAAACAACATGAGATATCCATAATGCCATCACAAATATCAATAGCAGAATAGACCAAGCAGAGAAAATAATCTCAGAACTGGAAGACTAACTTTTTGAAAGAAGACAGGTAGACAATGATAGAGAAAAAAAGAATAAAAAGAAATAAACAAAACCTCTGAGAATTATGGGATTATGTAAAGACTGAACTTATGACTGATTAGAATACCTGAAACAGACAGGGATAATAGAATCAAGTTGGAAAATGTACTTCAATATATCATCCAGGAGAACATCTCCAACCTAGCAAGACAGGTGAACATTCAAATTCAGGAAATGCAGAAAACACCAGAAATATAGTCCATGAGAAGATACTCCAAGACCCATAATCATCAATTCTCCAAGGTCAAAATGAAAGAAAAAATGTTAATGGCAACCAGAGTGAAAGACCAAGTCACCTACAAAGGAAAACCCATCAGACTAAGAGCAGACCTCTCAGCAGAATTCCTACAAGCCAGAAAAGATTGGGGACCAATATTCAACATTCTTTAAAAAAAGAATTTTCAACCCAGAGGTTTATATCCAGCCAAACTAAGCTTCCTAAATGAAAGATAAATAAGATCCTTTTCAGACAAGCAAAAGTTGAGAGAATTCATTACCCTCAGGCCTGCCTTGCAAGAGCTCCCAAAATAAGTGCTAACTATGAAAAGGAAAATATATCACCAGCCACTACAAAAACACACTGAAGTAAACAGATCCGTGACACTATGAAGCAACCACACAAACAAGTATACAAAATATAAAGTGAGGATGATGATGACAGGATCAAAGTCACACATAACAATACTAACTTTAAATGTAAATGAGCCAAAGGCCCCAAGAAAAAGACGCAGAATGACATACTGAATAGAGCCAAGACACGCTGATATGCTGTATTCAAGAGACTTATCTCACATGCAAAGACACACATAAACTCAAATTATTGTGATAGAGGAAAATTTACCAAGTGAATGAAAAACAGAAAAATGCAGGGGTTGCAATTGCGGTTTCTGACAAAACAGATTGTAACAAACAGAGATCAAAAAAGACAAAGAAAGGTATTACAAAAGAGTAAAATGTTCATTTCAACAAGAAGAGCTAACAATCCTAAATATATATATCTCCAATACAGGGGCACTGATATGGTTTGCCCAAATACCATCTTAATTTGTAACTCACAAAATTCCCATGTGTCATGTGAGGAACCTGGTGGAAGGTGATTGAATTATGAGAGTGTGTCTTTTCTGTACCATTCTCATAATACTGAATGAGTCTCATGAGATCTGACGGTTTTCAAAATGGGAGTTTCCCTGTACAAGTTTTTTTTTGTTTTGTTTTTGTTTTTTTACCTGTAGCCATCCATATAAGACATAACTTGCTCCTCCTTGCCTTCCTCCAGGATTCTGAGGCTTCCCCAGCCATGTGGAAGTGTGAGTTCCCATTAAACATCTTTCCTTTGTAAATTGCCCAGTCTCGGGTATGTCCTCATCTGCAGCATGAAACAGACTAATATAGTAAATTGTTACCAGTAGAATGGGGTGTTACTGAAAAGATATCAAAAAATGTGGAAGCAACATTGGAACTGGATAATAGACAGAGGCTGGTCCAGTTTGGAGGGCTCAGAAAAACAGAGGAAAATATGGGAAAGTTTAGAACTTCCTATAGACTTGTTGAATGGCTTTGACCAAAATGCTGATAGTGATATGAACAATAAAGTACAGGGTGAGATGCTCTCAGATGGAGATGTGGAAATTTTTGGGAACTGGAGCAAAGGTGATTCTTTTTATTTTTTATCAAAAAGACTAGTAGTATTTTTCCCCTGCCATAGAGATTTGTGGAACTTTGAATTTGAGAGAGATGATTTATGGTATTTGGCAGCAGAAACTTCTCAGCAGCAAAGCCTTCAAAATGTGACTTGGAGGGGCTTCCAAGATGGCCAAATAGGAACAGCTCCAGTCTACAGCTCCCAATGTGAGTGACGCAGATGACAGGTGATTTCTGCATTTCCAACTGAGGTACTGGGTTCATCTAACTGTGGCTTGTTGGACAGTGGGTGCAGGATGGTGGGTGCAGCCCAGCGAGCGAGAGCCAAAGCAGGACGAGACATCGCCTCACCCGGGAAGGTCAAGGGGTAAGGGAATTCCCTTTCCTAGGCAAAGGAAACCAGGAGAGGCAGGACCTGGAAAATTGGGTCACTCCCACCTTAATACAGAGCTTTTCCCAAGGGTCTTAGAAAATGGTACACCAGGAGATTATATCCTGTGCCTGGCTCAGAAGGTCCCACACCCATGGAGCCTCACATATTGCTAGCACAGCAGCCTGAGATCTAATTGCAAGGTGGCAGTGAGTCTGGGGGAGGGCTGCACGTCCTTGATGAGGCTTGAGTAAGTAAACAAAATGGCCAGGAAGCTTCAACTGGGTGGAGCCCACCATAGCTCAAGGAAGCCTGCCTACCTCTGTCGACTCCACCTCTTGGGGCAGGGCATAGCCAAATGAAAGGCAGCAGAAAACCTATGCAGATTTAAGTGTCCCTGTCTGACAGCTTTGAAGGGAGTAGTGATTCTCCCAGCACAGAGTTTGAGATCTGAGAATGGACAGACTGCCTCCTCAAGTGGGTCCCTGAACCCCAAGTAGCCTATCTTGGAGGCATCCCCCAGTAGGGGCAGAATGACACCTCACATGACCAGGTACCCCTCTGAGACGAACCTTCCAGATGAATGATCAGGAAGCAACATTTGCTATTCAGCAATATTCACTCTTCTTCAGCCTCTGCTGCTGATACTCAAGGACACAGGGTCTGGAGTGGACCTCCAAAAAACTCCAACAGACCTGCAGCTGAGGGTCCTGACTGTTCGAAGGAAAACTAACAAGCAGAAAGGACATCCACACCAAAACTGCATCTGTACATCACCATCATGAAAGACCAAAGGTAGATAAAATCACAAAGATGGGGAAAAAGCAGAGCAGAAAAGCTGAAAATTATAAAAATCAGACCACCTCTTCCCCTCAAAAGGATTGCAGCTCCTCACAAGCAACAGAACAAAGCTGGATGGAGAATGACTTTGATAAGTTGAGAGAAGAAGGCTTTAGATGATCAAACTTCTCAGAGCTAAAGGAGGAAGTTTGAACACATCACAAAGAAGCTACAAACCTTGAAAAAAGATTAGATGAATGACTAACTAGAATAACCAATGAAAAGAAGTCCTTAAATGACCTGATGGAGCTGAAAACCATGACATGAGAGCTACATGACAAATGCATAAGCTTCAGTAACTGATTTGATCAACTGGAAGAAAGGGTATCAGTGATTAAAGATCAAATGAATGAAATGAAGAAAGAAGAAAGTTTAGAGAAAAAGAGTAAAAAGAAATGAACAAAACCTCCAAGAAATATGGGACTATGTGAAAAGACCAAATCTGTATCTGATTGGTACCTGAAAGTGACAGGGAGAATGGAACCAAGTTGGAAAACACTCTGCAGGATATTTTCTAGGAGAATTTCCCAAACCTAGCAAGGCAGGCCAACATTCAAATTCAAGAAATACAGAGAATGCCACAAAGATACCCCTCGAGAAGAGCAACTCCAAGACACATAATTGACAGATTCACCAAAGTTGAAATGAAGGAAAAAATCTTAAGGGCAGCCAGAGAGAAAGGTTGGCTCACCTACACAAGGAAGCTCATCAGAGTAACAGGAGATCTCTCAGCAGAAACTCTACAAACCAGAAGAAAGTGGGGTCCAATATTCAACATTCCTAAAGAAAAGAATTTTCAACCCAGAATTTCATATCCAATCAAACTAAGTTTCATAAGTGAAGGAGAAATAAAATCCTTTACAGATAAGCAAATGCTTAGAGATTTTGTCACCACCAGGCCTGCCTTACAAGAGACCCTGAAGGAAGCACTGAACATGGAAAGGAACAACCAGTTCCAGCCATTGCAAAAACATGCCAAAATATAAAGACCATCGATGCTAGGAAGAAACTGCACCAACTAACGAGCAAAATAATCAGCTAACATCATAATGACAGGATCAAGTTCACACATAACAATATTAACCTTAAATGTAAATGTCTAAATGCTCCAATTAAAAGACATAGACTGACAAATTGGATAAAGAGCCAAGACTCATCAGTGTGCTGTATTCAGGAGACACATCTCACGTACAGAGACACACACAGGCTCAAAATAAAGGGATGGAGGAAGATCTACTGAGCAAATGGAAAACAAAAAAAGGCAAGGGTTGCAATCCTAGTCTCTGATAAAAACAGACTTTAAACCAACAAAGATCAAAACAGACAAAGAAGGCCATTATATAATGGTAAAAGGATCAATTCAACAGGAACAGCTAACTATTCTAAATATATATGCACCCAATACAGGAGCACACAGATACATAAAGCAAGTTCTCAGAGACTTACAAAGAAACTTAGACTCCCATACAATAATAATGGGAGACTTCAACACTCCACTGTCAACATTAGACAGATCAACAAGACAGAAAGTTAACAAGGATATCCAGGAATTGAACTCAACTCTGCACCAAGCAGACCTAATAGACATCTACAGAACTCTACACCCCAAATCAACAGAATATACCTTCTTCTCAGCACCACATCACACTTATTCCAAAATTGACCACATAGTTGGAAGTAAAGCACTCCTCAGCAAATGTAAAAGAACATAAATTATAACAAACTGTCTCTCAGGCCACAGTACAATCACACTAGAACTCAGGATTAAGAAACTCTCTCAAAACCGCTCAACTACATGGAAACTGAACAATCTGCTCCTGAATGACTACTGGGTACATAACAAAATGAAGACAGAAATAAAGATGTTCTTTGAATCCAATGAGAACAAAGATACAACATACCAGAATCTCTGGTACACATTTAAAGCAGTGTGTAGAGGGAAATTTCTGGCACAAAAAGTCCACAAGAGAAAGCAGGAAAGATCTAAAATTGACACCCTAACATCACAATTAAAATGACTAGAGAAACAAGAGCAAACACATTCAACATCTAGCAGAAAGCAAGAAAGAGTAACTAAGATCATAGCAGAGGGAAGAATCAAATAGATGCAACAAAAAATGGTAAAGGAATATCACCACTGATGTCAAAGAAATACAAACTACCATCAGAGAATACTATAAACACTTCTACACAAATAAACTAGAAAACCTAGAAGAAATGGATAAATTCCTGGACACATACACTCTCCCAAGACGAAACCAGGGAGAAGTTGGATACCTGAATAGGTCAACAATAGTCTCTGAAATTGAGGCAATAATTAATAGCCTACCTACCAAAAAAAGTCCAGGACCAGACAGATTCACAGTTGAATTCTAACAGACGTACAAAGAGGAGCTGGTACCATTCTTTTTGAAACTATTCCAATCAATAGAAAAAGAGGGAATCCTCCCTAACTCATTTTATGAGGTCAGCATCATCCTGATACCAAAGCCTGGTAGAGACACAACAAAAAAAGAGAATTTTAGACCAGCATCCCTGATGAGCATTGATGCAAAAATCCTTAATAAAATACTGACAAAACAAATCCAGCAACACATCAAAAAGCTTCTCCACTGTGATCGAGTGGGCTTCAGTGCTGGAATACAAGGCTGGTTCAACATATGCAAATCAATAAACGTAATCCAACATATAAACAAACCGAAGACAAAAACCACATGATTACATCAATAGATGCAGAAAAGGCCTTTGACAAAATTCAACAGCCCTTCATGCTAAAAACTCTCAATAAATTTGGTATTGATGGAACATATCTCAAAATAATAAGAGCTATTTATGACAAACCCACAGCCAGTATCATACTGAATGGCCAAAAACTGGGAGCATTCCCTTTGAAAACTGGCACAAGACAAGGATGCCCTCTCTCACTGCTACTATTCAACATAATATTGGAAGTGCTAGCCAGGCCATCAGGCAGAAGAAAGAAATAAAGGGTATTCAATTAGGAAAAGAGGAAGTCAAATCGTCCCTGTTTGTGGATGACATGATTGTATATTTAGAAAACCCCATCATCTCAGCCCAAAACCTCCGTAAGCTGATAAACAACTTCAGCAAAGTTTCACGACACAAAATCAATGTGCAAAAATCACAATCATTTTTATACACCAATAACAGAAAAACAGAGAGCCAAATCATGAATGAACTTCCATTCACAATTGCTTCAAAGAGAATAAAATATCTAGAAATCCAACTTACAAGGGATGTGAAAGACCTCTTCAAGGAGAACTACAAACCACTGCTCAATGAAATAAAAGAGGACACAAACAAATGGAAGAACATTCCATGCTCATGGATAGGAAGAATCAATATTGTGAAACTGGTCATACTGCCCAAGGTAATTTATAGATTCAATGCCATCCCCATCAGGCTACCAATGACTTTCTTCACAGAATTGGAAAAAAACTACTTTAAAGTTCATATGGAACCAAAACAGAGCCCGCATTGCCAAGACAATACTAAACCAATAGAACAAAGCTGGAGGCATCACACTTTCACTACATCTCGCATCACTACAAGGCTAGAGTAACCAAAACAGCATGATACTGGTACCAAAACAGAGATATAGACCAATGGAACAGAACTGAGCCCTGAGAAATAATACCACACATCTACAACCATCTGCTCTTTGACAAACCTCACAAAAAGAGGAAATGGGGAAAGGATTTCCTATTTAATATATGGTGCTGAGAAAACTGACTAGCCATATGTAGAAAGCTGAAACTAGATCCCTTCCTTACACCTTATACAAAAATTAATTCAAGATGGATTAAAGACTTAAATGTTAGACCTGAAACCATAAAAACCCTAGAAGAAAACCTAGGCAATACCATTCAGGATATAGGCATGGGCAAGGACTTCATGTCTAAAACACCAAAAGCAATGGTAACAAAAGCCAAAATTGACAAATCGGATCTAAGTAAACTAAAGAGCTTCTGCACAGCAAAAGAAACTACCATCAGAGTGAACAGGCAACCTACAGAATGGGAGAAAATGTTTGCGAACTACACATGTGACAAAGGGCTAATATCCAGAACCTACAAAGAACTCAAACAAATTTACAAGAAAAAACAAACAAACAACCCCATCAAAAAGTAGGCAAAGTATATAAACAGACACTTCTCAAAAGAAGACATTTATTCAACCAATGGACACATGAAAAAATGCTCATCATCACTCACCATCAGAAAAATGCAAATCAAATCCACAATGAGATACCATCTCACACCAGTTAGAATGGTGATCATTAAAGTCAGGAAACAACAGATGCTGGAGAGGATGTGGAGAAATAGGTACACTTTCACACTGTTTGTGGGACTGTAACCTATTTCAACCATTGTGTAAGACAGTGTGGTGATTACTCAAGGATATAAAACTATAAATACCCTTTGACCCAGCCATCCCATTACCAGGTATATACCCAAAGGATTTTAAATCATGCTGCTATAAAGACACATACACATGTATGTTTATTGCTGCACTATTCACAATATCAAAGACTGGAAAGCAACCCAAATGTCCATCAATGATAGACTGGATTAAGAAAATGTGGCACATATACACCATGGAATATTATGCAGCCATAAAAAAGGATAAATTCATGTCCTTTGTAGGGACATGGATGAAACTGGAAACCATCATTCTCAGCAAACTATCACAAGAACAGAAAACCAAACACTGCATGTTCTCACTCATAGGTGGAAATTGAACAATGAGAACGATTGGACACAGGAAGCGGAACATCACATACCAGGGCCTGTCGTGGGATGGAGGTAGGGGGGAGGGATAGCATTAGGAGATATACCTAATGTAAATGACGAGTTACGAGTTAATTGGTGCAGCACACCAACATGGCATATGCATACATATGTAACAAACGTGTACTTTGTGCACATGTACCCTAGAACTTAATCATTATACATCATCATCATCATCATCATCAATAAAGGTGACATGCCACATTAACAGAATGAAGGATAAAAATACATCATCGTCTCAATGCAAGTCGAAAAGCATTCAATAAGATTCAACAATCATTCGTTATACGATTCTCAAGGAATTTAGAAATAGAAAGAAATTTGTTGTGTGTGTGTATTCCAATAAAACTTTATTTATGGACACAAAATACAAAAAAAAAAGTGACTTGGGTGCCTTTAAAGGCATTCAGTTTTATAAGGGAAGCATAACTTAAAAGTTCAGAGAACTTGTCACCTGACAATGTGATAGAAAACAACATCCCACTTTCTGAGGAGAAATTCAAGTCAGTTGCAGAAATTTGTATAAGTAACGAGGAGCCAAATGTTAATCCATAAGACAATGGGTGAAATGTCTCCAGGGCATGTCAGAGATATTCACTGCAGCCCTTCCTATCACAGGCCCAGAGGCCTAGGAGGAAAAAATGGTTACTTGTGCTGGGCCCAGTGTCCCTTTGCTGTGTGCAGCCTTGGGACTTGATGCTCTGTGTCCCAGCCACTCCATCCATGGCTGTAAGGGGCCAATGTAGATCTTAAGCTATGGCTACAGAAGGTCCACACCCCAAGTCTTGGCAGTTTCCATGTGATATTGATTATTTGTGTGCACTGAAGTCAAGAATTGTGGCTTGGGAATCTCCACCTAGATTTCAGAGGATATATAGAAATACCTGGATGCCCAGGCAGAAGTTTGTTGTAGGGGTGGGACCTTCACATAGAACCTCTGCTAGGACAGTGCAAAAGGGATATGTGGGGTGGGAGCTTTCCCATAGAGTCCCTACTGGGGCACTACCTAGTGGAGCTATAAGAAGACGGCTACTGTCCTCCAGACCTCAGAATGGTAGATCCACTGAAAGCTTGCACCATGTTCCTGGAAAACCTGAAGACACTCAATGCCAGCCCATGAAAGCAGCCAGGAGGGAGGCTGTACCCTGCAAAGTCACAGGAGAGAAGATGTCAAACACCATGGCATGCCATCTTTTGCATCAGCATGACCTGGATGTAAGACATGGAGTCAAAGGACCTTATTTAAAATTTGACTGCCTGCTAGATTTTGGACTTGCATGAGGTCTGTAGCCCCTTTGTTTTGGCCAATTTCTCCCATTTGGAATGGCTGTATTTACCCAATGCCTGTACCCGATTGTACCTAAGAAGTAACTAACTTGCTTTTGATTTTACAGGATCATATGTGAAAGGGACTTGCCTTGTCTCAGATAAGACTTTGTACTGCAGACTTTCGAGGTAATGCTGAAATGAGTTAAGACTCTGAGGGACTGTTGGGAAGGCATTATTGGTTTTGAAATGTGAGGACATGGGCACTGGGAGGGGTCAGAGGTGGAATGGTATGGTTTGGCTGTATCCCCACCTAAATTCCATGTTGAATTGTAATTCCCACAATTCCCATGTGTAATGGAAGACTTTAACACCCCATTGACAATATTAGATAGATCTTCGTGAGAGAAAATTAACAAAGATACTCAGGACCTGAACTCCCCTCTTGATCTAGTGGACCTTATTCGTATCTAAAGAACTCTACATACAAAAAACAACAGAGTATACATTCTTCTCATTGCCACATGGTACTTACCGTAAAATTGATCACATAAGCTGAAGTAATACACTCTCAGCCAAGGCAAACAAAATAAAATCATGATGAACAGTCTCTCAGTCAACAGCCCAACTAAATTAAAACTCAAGTCTAAGAAATCCACTCAACTATGTAAAAATTGAACAATCTGCTCTTGAATGACTCATGAGTAAATAATGAAATTAAGATGGAAATCAAAGAAGTCCTTTCAAACTAATCAGATCAAAGAGATTACATACCAGAATTTCTGGGACACAGCTATAGCAGTGTTAAGAGGGACATTTACAGCACTAAATGCCCACGTCAAAAACCTAGAAAGATCTTAAATAAATAATCTAACAACTCCACTAAAAGAACTAGAGATCCAAGAGCAAACAAACCTCAAAACTTGTAGAAGACAAAAAATAACCAAGATCAGAAGTGAACTGAAGGAGACAGAGACATAAAAACCCTTCAAAAATTAACAAATGCAAAAGCTCGGGTTTTTTTGAAAAAATTAATAAAATATACCACTAGCTATGCAACTAAAGAAGAGAAAAGAGAAGAATCTAATAAACACAATCAGAAATGATAAAGGGGATAGTACTACTGATCGCACAGAAATATAAACAACCATTAGAGAATACTGTAAAGAGCTCTATGTACAGAAACGAGAATATCAAGAAGAAATCAATAAATTCTCAGACATATACACTTTCCCAAGACTGAAGCAGGAAGAAACGGAATCTATGAATACACCAAAAGCGTATTCAGAAATTGAGGCAGTAGTAAGTAGCCTAGCAACCAAAAAAAACACAGGACCAGATGGATTCAATGTGGAATTCTAGCAGAGGTACAAATAAGAACTGATACCCTCTCTACTGAAACTATTCCAAAAGATTGAAGAAGAGGAACTCCACCCTAACTCAGTATGAGCCCAGCATCATCCTGATACCAAAACCTGACAGAGATATAACAAAAAAAGAAAACTTCAAGCCAGTATTTTTGATGTCATCAATGCAAAAATTCTCAGTAAAATACTGGTAAACCAAATCTACCTGGATATCAAAGCTTACTAGCCATGATCAAGTTAGCTTTATCCCTGGGATGCAAGGTTGATTCAACATATGCAAATCAATAAATGTGATTCATTACATAAACAGAACTAAAGTCAAAATCCACATGGTTATTTCAATAGATGCAGAAAATTTCTTGATAAAATTCAACATCCCTTTATGTTTAAAACTCTCAATAAGCTAGGTATTGAAGGAATACCTCAAAATAATAAGAGCCATATATGACACACCAACAGCCAATATCATACTGAATGGGCAAAAGCTGGAAGCATTCCCCTTGAAAACTGGCACACGACAAGGATGCCCTGTCTCTCCACTCCTATTCAATGTAGTATTGGAAATTCTGGCCATTACAATCATGCAAGACAAAGAGAAAAAGTATAAAAGGTATTCGAATAGGAAGTGAGGAGGTCAAATCATCTTTGTTTACAGATGAACTTATTCTATATCTAGAAAACCCCATCATTTCAGCTAAAGAGCTTCTTAAGCAGATAAGCAACTTCACCAAAGTCTCAGGATATAAAATCAACGTGCAAAAATCGCTAGCATTCCTATACACAAACAAATGCCAAATTATGAATGAACTCCTATTCACAATTGCTAGTAAAAGAATAGAATACATAGGAATAGAGCTAACAATGGAAGTGAAGGACCTCTTCAAAGGGGACTACAAATCAATCCTCAAATCAGAGAGGATACAAACAAATGGTGAAACATTTCTATGTTCATGGATAGGGAGAATCAATATCGTAAAAATGTTCATGCTGCCCAAAGTAATTCATGCATTCAGTGCTATTCCCGTTAAACTACCATTGACGTTCTTCATTGAATTAGAGAAGAAACTATTTTAAAGGTCACATGGAGCCAAAAAAAAAGAGCCCAAATGGGCAAGTCCGTTCTAAACAAAAAGAACAAAGTTAGAGGCATCATGACTTCAAACTATACAAGAAGGCTGCAGTAAACAAAATAGCACAGTACTGGTAGAAGAACAAACACATAGATCAATGAAATAGAATAGAGAACTCAGAAACGGGACCAAACACCTAAAACCATGTGATCTTCAACAAACCTGATAAAAACAAGCAAAACAGAAATAATTCTCTATTTAATAACTGACGTTGGGAGAACTGGATAGTCATATGCAGGAAATTGACCCCTCTCTTACACCATATCTAAAAATTAAATCAAGATGGATTAAAAGCTAAAACCCAAACTGTAAAACTATAAACAATGTAAAAACCCTAGAAGAAAATCTAGGCAATACCATTCAAGTCATAGGCAAGGGCAAAGATTTTATGACAAAAACTCCAAAAGCCATTGCAACAAAAACAAAAATTGGCAGATGGGATGTAATTAAACAAAAGAGCTCCTGCACAGCAAAAGGAACTATCATCAGAGTAAACAGACTACCTACAGTATGGGAGAAAATTGTTACAATCTCTCTCTCTGACAAAGGTCTAATATCCAGGATCTACAAGGAACTTAAATTTACAAGAGAAAAATAAACCAATCTCGTTAAAAAGTGGGAAAAGGACATGAACAGACCCTTCTCAAAAGAAGGCATGCATGTGGCCAAGAAACATATGGAAAAAAGCTCAACATCAGGGATCATTAGAAAAATGCAAATCAAAACCACAATGAGAACCATCTCATGCTAGTCAGAATGGCTATTATTAACAAGACAAAAAACAATGGATACTTGTGAGGTTACAGAGAAAAAATTAAATGCATTTACACTGTTGGTAGGAGTGTAAATTAGTTCAACCATTGTAGAAGATATTGTGGTCATTCCTTAATGACCTAGAGGCATAAATACCATTTGACCCAGCAATCCTATTACTGGATATATACCCAAAATGAGTATAAATTATTCTGTGATAAAGATACATGCATGTGTATGTTCATTGCAGCACTCTTCACAATAGCTGGCACAAGACCCAGAATCAATTCAAATGCCAACCAATTATAGACCAGATAAAGAAAACGTGGCTCGTATACATATGGATTACTCTGCAGCCATGAAAAAGAACAAGATCGTGTCCTTTGCAGGGACGTGGATAGAGCTGGAAGTCATTAACCTCAGCAAACCAACACAAAAACAGAAAACCAAATACTGCATTTTCTTACTTATAAGTGGGAGCTGAATGATGAGAATACATGGGCACATGGCAGGGAACAACACACACTGGGAACCCATGGGGTTGGGGGAGAACATCAGGAAAAATAGCTAATGGATGCTGGGCTTCATACCCAGGTGATGGGATAATCTGTACAGTAAGCCACCATGGCACACGTTTACCTACATAACAAACTTGCATATTGAGCACTTGTTCCCTTGAATGTAAAATAAAAGTTGAAGAAAAAAATAAAAATAGAACATTGACTATCATTGTCATTACTTAATATTTTCCTGGTTATACTTTTCAGTATTTATTGTCATGTGAAAAATAAAATTGAAAAAGAGGCAAAAATATCATTATTTTCAGTTTATTTAATTATATATTTAGAAACTTTAAAATAAACAATGAATAACTATTAAAATCAATAAGATATTTAAATAATGGTTTTTGTCACAAAGTTATTTTACAAAAATCAATAGAAATAATAAACGACTAGAGAGTATAAGAGGATATTCCATCTGGAAAAATCAAACAGGAAAGGAAAGTTAAGACATCTACTTAATCAAATACAGAAACATCTCTAAAAGCAAATCTACTAAGAGAAGTAAAAGTTAACTAAGGTAAATCTTTTATTCATTGATAAAATAAACAATATCATTATTACAGTATGTTATTCCTAAATAAATATATAATATTATGATTCTATTAAAATTATCAATAGTATTTTTAGTTAGGAAAATAATATTTTAGTTAATTTAACTTCTAAATAAATATGGAAAATAAATATTTAATTTGTGTTTATCCAAGAAAATTCTGAATATTATAATTGAAACCAGTGGATACTATACCAAGAGTGTAGATGGATGGAAAATGCCACAGAATTAAAAAATGATTTTGTTCTGATACAGAAAAGAATAGATAGAGGCATGAAATAGGATCAAGATTTAGCAAGAGAATGAACTACTCACAGCATTTATTATATACTAAAGGTAGCATTTTAAATTAGAGAGTTAAAAATAGATCATTCCATAAATAGCACTGGGACAAGTAGCAACATCATTTAACAACGACAACAACAAACATTCCAGATGTGACAGAGAATTAATGCAAAAAAAAATGCAAACATGACTGACAAAAAGGAAACAAAGCTTTAAAAGCATGAAAAAATACTAAACATATATGTTGCTCTCATATTAGAATGTAGAAAGCTTTACTGAAGAAGACAGAAACCCAAAAAGTAGAAATAAAACAATTGCTAAAATTATTTACCTAAAAATTTAGAATATCTATAGAAAAAAATATCATAAGCAGATTTAAATGCAAGCATCACACTGAGGAATCTGTGGCAGACAGAATTCTAAAAGATCCCCCAAATTTTACCCCTGATGACCACAGGTTTATATTAATACAATGCCCTCCTCTTTAGCGTGCACGGAGTTTATCATTTGTTTCTAACCAGTAGAATACGGCAAAGATTAGTGGATTTTTCCAATGTAATTAAGGTCTCTATTCAGTTGATTTTGAGTTAATCAAAAGAGAAAAGCCTGTCCCAACCTATTAAAGTGAGCCCTTTTAAAGAGGCCCAGATCTTTCCTGAAAGAAGAGACACAAAGCAGCAGGGATTTTTCTGCTGGCCTTGAGGAAATAAGCTCTCATATTGTGCGAGAACCTATGAAGGGCCACATGGCAGGGGACCAGTTGTAACCTCCAGGACCTGAGACTGACCTTGACAATTTTACTTTGGAACATGAGACTGATACTCTGGGCTATAATTATAAATTATTTTAACCTGTTTGAATCCTTTATCATTGCATGCATTACTTTCTTCATCTATTTTTTTAAAAATCATAATTTAATTTATCCTTAAACATCCCTGAAGCAGGTAAGCAATGGCTTATTAATCTTATATTTTAAGGGAGTACCTGAGGTGCCAAAAGCTTAAGTGACCTGGCTATGTGGTGGTTTCTATGCATATTTTGATGATTTCTCCCTATAACACCACATGAAAACTAAGGGGCTTCAGTGTTTTTTCTGATGACCAAAACTCCTTTTGATTGGTTTGGAGAGTCTTTAAATTTTCATCTCTCTTACCATTCTGTGCAGTTTTGTTTCCTAATCCAAAGACTGATTGATAATAGATTAGAGGAGGGATTATAGGTGACTTTTACTTTCTTCTTTTTCTTTATTTTTTTTTAGAAAAATCTTTTTACAATAATCATGAGTTAGATTTATAATCCCCAATCTGTCATTTTTACATGTTTTCAAAATTTGCTTGAATGAACTTTAAAAGACTTCTTGATTAGATAATCATGTTTAACTCAGCCTTAAAAGTATGTATGCAAAGAGATTAACTGAACTAAGATCAATATATTTCTAGTGAAAATCAGAGTAGACACTTAAAGCCAGATAGAAAATACCTCTGGGTGTTAGTTAAAAACATGGGCTCTGAAACTAGACTTTTGGGTTCATATTTCAGCTCTGTGTGACATAATAAGACTGAATAAGCATTTGGTGTTGGTACTTTTAATGACAATCAAACAACGTGATTAAGACGCAAAAACCTTAACACCAGCAAAACTTGTGGTGACAAACTGGCCTCCACCATTATCAGTTGTACAGTCTTCTACAGAGTACTTAACCTCATTAAATCTCAAAGTTCTCATGTGTGAATAAGGACTATAACACTTTGTTTACAAAGTGTACTGAATCAATAATGATTATTGTTCATTATTAATTAAATTTTAGGCATATATAAATTATTATTGTTATCATTGATAATTACAAAGCTTCATTATTCCATGTGACATAATGACATTCATGAAGAATTAATTAACTTGTGCATTATTCTGATTAGCCAATGCTGTGAACTAGTATTCACAAGATAATTCAGAGATGTCTGAGATATAAAGATAATTCCACCAGGGTCAGAAAAGTAAGAATATTAAAGAAAAGAGAGCTTCCTTGGTAAGCCACCATACAAAGATATTAGGTTGGTGCCTTACATATTCATTTAGCTTTGATGAGAGTCTCACAGTCTTTTAACCAAAGTTTATTTCAGAGAAAATATGCAATTTATTAATCAATCTCCAAATAACCTTCATACTTAGAAGAGCTAACATCAGCTTCTCTAACTCACTTATCATCACCTACTGTCTTCTTCATTTAACAAATATTGACTGTATACTTATCATATGTCAAGCATTGGTCTTGCGTCTAGAAATACATCAACAAGGAACAAGATAAACAAGTTCACATTCCTTGTCAAGTATAGAATACAAAGACAAGAATAAGATACAAATGGCCGGATGTGGTGGCTCAGGCCTGTAATCCCAGAACTTTGGGTGGCCAAGGCAGGTAGACCACGAGGTCAAGAGATCAAGATCATCCTGGCCAACACGGTGAAACCCCATCTCTACTAAAAATACAAAAATTAACTGGGCGTGGTAGCACGCTTCTGTAGTCCCAGGTACTTGGGAAGCTGAGGTGGGAGAATTGCTTGAAATCAAGAGGTGGAGGTTGCAGTGAGCCAAGATCGTGCCACTGAACTCTACCCTGGCAATGGAGCAAGACTCCATCTCAAAAAAAAAAAAAAAAAAGAAAAGAAAAGAAAAAGAAAAAATAAAATGGGAATAAGACAACTTCAAGCAGTTTAAGCACCGTGAAGAAAACAAAACAATGATTTCATAGAGAGTGATTAAAGGAGGGTAGGGATGAAAGGCAAAATATTACAGATAGTGTTCAGGAAAGACCTTTCTAATACAATTATGCAGGAGATGAGATCTGAATGGCCAAAAGAAATTATGCATGAAAAGATTGAAAGGAAAAGAACATTGCAAGGAGAAAAAAAATCATTAGAAAAAAATACATTGAATGAGATTGATGGTATAAATGTGAGGTTTGATATTATAAAGTGAGATTGCAGGAGTAAACAATTACCAGATCCTCTGCAGTTGTGTAAAATGGCCCAAGCCTGAAAGTTAGCTGTCCTTTGTGTCTGAAGAGCTATGGGATCAGTTTGCCTGTAACTGCTGCTACCTAGCAACTGTGGAACACCATGTTGGCTGTGATCCTGCAGTGTTGCAGGGATGGAATTTCCTGGAATCGACTGCAATCAGATGCATTTGCTCGAATAACAGACTCTAGGGTTTTATTGCCTCTGTAAGTGGTTTAAAGATGCCAGGTGGTTTGCTTTGCTTACACTTTAAGAAAAGTGCATTATTTATAAAACTCAATTACTAAATAAGTAGATAATGATCTTTCTTAAGCTAACTTTATGTGTGAGAATGCATGTATATGGGTATCTGTGGGTGAATGATTTAAGAGGCTACAGGAAGAAATCTTATTATATTTTTTTATATTTTTCCCTCTAAAGACTCCATAATTGGTGATACATATGGTATTAAAAAATAATGCCTTATACTGTCCCCTCTCATGTTAGGTCTTAAAAATGTTTTCTTTAACAAGTTCTAAATCTTAAATGGACTGCTAAAGGAAAACAGATGTATATGGAATACTCCAGGAGTAACTACAGGGTGTAGCATACGATTCTCTTCAGCTTTTCTGATCCATTCACATGTGTCATTCAAAATAAGCACTCACACACCGGGGCCTATCATGAGGAGCGGGGAGGGGGGAGGGATTGCATTGGGAGTTATACCTGATGTAAATGACGAGTTGATGGGTGCTGACGAGTTGATGGGTGCCGCACAGCAACATGGCACAAGTATACATGTGTAACAAACCTGCACGTTATGCACATGTACCCTAGAACTTAAAGTATAATAATAATAAAAAAAAGAATAAATAATACTTTAAAAAAAATAATAAGCACTCAGTATCTCAACTTCAAAGCAAAAAGACTGCTTTTGAATGTGGGGGAAAAAAAGAAGATAATAGCCGACTGATTTTTCCTTCATCACAATTTCTTTTATCTCCCAAGTCAAGAGCCTCTCAAGAAAAAAATAATAATAATAAAAAATAAATAAATAAAACAAAACTATTCTCCCTTACAATGGCTTTTGCTAGCAGTAGGTGTGGACGTGACTCACTTGGAATGTTTTGATTGCTGCAAATTTCCCATTTCAGTGGCTTGTTATGTGTCGATAAGCATTCTTTCTCTAGGTATAGTAGTAAAGATAATCCTCATCAAATCCTTTGCTGTTTACCATTTGCACTGTAGTTTGAGTTCAAGAATGTGAGAGTGGGCTGGGCACAGTGGCTCACACCTGTAATCCCAGTACTTTGAGAGGCCGAGGCGGGCGGGAATTATCTTTATATCTCAGACATCTCTGAATTATCTTGTGAATACTAGTTCACAGCATTGGCTAATCAGAATAATGCACAAGTTAATTAATTCTTCATGAATGTCATTATGTCACATGGAATAATGAAGCTTTGTAATTATCAATGATAACAATAATAATTTATACATGCCTAAAATTTAATTAATAATGAACAATAATCATTATTGATTCAGTATACTTTGTAAACAAAGTGTTATAGTCCTTATTCACACATGAGAACTTTGAGATTTAATGAGGTTAAGTACTCTGTAGAAGACTGTACAACTGATAATGGTGAAGCCAGTTTGTCACTACAAGTTTTGCTGGTGTTAAGGTTTTTGCGTCTTAATCACGTTGTTTGATTGTCATTAAAAGTACCAACACCAAATGCTTATTCAGTCTTATTATGTCACACAGAGCTGAAATATGAACCCAAAAGTCTAGTTTCAGAGCCCATGTTTTTAACTCTGAGGTCGAGAGTTCAAGACCAGCCTGACCAAAGTGGAGAAACACCGTCTCTACTAAAAATACCAAATTAGCTGGGCATGGTGGTGCATGCCTGTAATCCTAGCTACTCAAGAGGCTGAGGCAGGAGAATTACTTGAACCCAGGAGGCGGAAGTTACAGTGAGCTGAGATTGCGCCAATGCACTCCAGCCTGGGCCACAAGAGTGAAACTCCATCTCAAAAAAAAAAAAAAAAAAAAGAATGTGAGAGTGATTGGCAAAGCTAGTCACCACACTTTTTAAATTTCTTTTCATGCACACTGTTAGACTACACTTTCCAGCTTACTTGCACGCAGATTTGACAATTTTGACATATTGCTAGCCAATGGAACTTAAGCAAAACAGGTATCTGTCACTTTCTGAACTGACCCATAAATATCTCATATGTGCAACTTGCAACAGTGTTGTGTCAGCTGTCAAACTGATGAAAGTTAATACTGGAAGCCCAAAAGCCATATATTGGAGATGGTGGAGCCACAGGTGAAAGGGCCTAGACCCTAAATCATCTTGTGTAGAGCCACTTATTGATCAGAAACACTCATTTGTAAACTTTTTATGTGAACAAGAAATAAATTTCTCTTGTGTTTCAGTCATTTTTGATGTATTCATCTTAACACTTGTTATACAAAGAAAAGAATAAGTATTTTTAACTAAGAAAAAGAAGATATGAAGAAGTTATCTATTTTCTGCAACATCTAAAAAACTGATGTAAACAAAAATCAGGAAGTAGTCTAATAGGTTCTAAAACATCTAATTCTTCAGAGACACGCTCTTACAATGAAAATCTTCCTCTAGGAAAAACAAATCTTCCAACACTTGCTGGAAAGCCATTTTATAATTACAAGGTCATTTATTGCCAAAGAGACATAATAACGGATAAAATTGGATTACCAGAAAAGAAAAAGTAGGAAAAAAGTAATTAATAATATTTGTGGCTAAGATAAATATGTTCACGTAATAGTAAAATTATTTTTTGCCTTTAAACTACCTCTAAACTCCTGGGATCACAGTCTTACATATTGGCATAATAAAAGGAGATTTAAAGATTAAAGCTCATATCTGATTATGTTAAATGAAAATATTGAATAAAAGACTCCAGTTAAACTTTACAAGGGATGTTTGTGATATTCAGCGTGAGATCATTTTACGCTTCTCTAATTTGGACTATGAAATGAAGTTCAGTCAATATTTACAGTTTGTACACATCCTTATCTAAAAGCTGGTATCTTATACAAAGGCAATGTAATGATATAAGAAGTTAATAAAAAGAATGAGGGTTACAGGGGATTCAAACCATAGGCTATAAACTAGGATTTCTGGCAAAGAGAAGTGAAACAGTTCCTCTTTTCTAACTTGAATATCAGAATTTAAAAGAACGGCAAACTAAATTTGACTACACCAACACTGTTAACAACACACAGAGCATAATCAGTTGATACAGATTGTATTATTTGGCGGTAGAGAGGGACTGATGAGGGATCCAACAGGTAATATATGTAGTAATTAACAAAATTTCTTTGGAAGGTTTAATGACTTAGATTTATTCTGTCATTTCCCAACCTCAGGTCTTTGGTTAATTTATTTCACATTATTGAACCTCACAAGCCTTATATGTAGTGTGTGACTTGAAATAATACACATCTTATAATACACCTGAAGCCTAAAGGAGATAATACATGTATGATACTTAACATGGTGTTTGACACATTGTAAGTTCTCAATAAATGTTAGAGATTTTCTAATAATCTTTCTTCTTCTTTTTTATATAATTTTGACAATAACTATTATTTTTACAAAAGTGTTACACAATTTTTCATAAAAGATGAGGAATAAAGAAAAACACAATGAAATGAGTATTGAATCTTTGTCAAGCATTTTCAAATTGTCAGGCCCCTTTTAAAGGATTTCTCACGTTTAACTCATTTATCTCTAGAAGCTATGCAGTACAAATATTTAGATTCCTTTTTATTATGAGAAAAATAAGACTCTAAAGGGTAATATAAATTGATGAAGCTCAAAGGATCAATATCAGAATAAATTAAAAATGATTCTCTAGTGTGAGTTTTTAACGACCACAAAAGTGTCCTCCGTAATGCCACTAACCAGAACTCCTACCGCTAGCCTACAAACTTGGTCATGTTGTATTTGGCATATGTCTCAAGAGTGTTTTCTTCAGATGATTGATGATGGTTTTTAACACGTTGTTTGCAAGAGTTTCTTAGGACTGCCATAACAGAGTATCATACACTGAATGACTTATTCTCTTACAATTCTGAATGCTAGTTAACCTGAGATCCAAGATGTTGGTGGGGCCATGCTCCCTCCAAACCTTCCAGGAGAGAATCTTTCTGTGCCTCTTCCAGCTTCAAGTAAGTCTTAGGCACTGCATTGTGGTAGCATAAGACCAAGCTCTGCCTCTCTCTTCCTATCACTGCCTTACCTCTGCACCTGCTTCTTCCCATGGTGTTCTCTATATGTCTCTCTCTCCTCTTCTTACAAGGTACTTGTCTATTGGATTAACATCACAGTCTACTCCAGTATGACCTCATCTTAACTTATTACATATGCAACTATCCCTTTTTCCAAATCAGGTCACTTTATAAGGACTTTCTTTGGGGCCTTTGGGGGTAAAGAGTTGGACTATGGCATATTTTTTTAAGGGAGACAGTTCAACTCAGACAAACCTTATAATAGTATCTAAAAGCAGATTAATTTTTAAATTTATATACTTTTAAAGTGCTTGGTACTTATTAGGATAGTGAAGAGACTATTACATTTAGGTGATTATTTTTTCATGCCAGAAATATATTTTTGTCCTAAAATATACTGAAAAATTGTAAACTATGTGTAAGCGTATGGTTATTTTATTTTTTATTTCCCTAGATTATCTGGACATATAGGTTAAGTTTATTCTTGGTTTCTCCAATCTACATACTTTTGCTAATGGACAGAATGAACTAGAAACAAAACCCAAACTAGGCTCATTTTTATCATCGATGGTATGAAATGAAGTAGTAATGAGATTAGAAAATAAAGTCTAGAGATATTTCTTCAGCCAAACCTGAGAAAGTTGCCAAAATGAAAATGATTTGAAAGTAAAAATAAAGTAAATCCAGAGTGAAAACCATTTATTCAGCACCAAATGAGGTGTCAGCATCTTTAGCTTGGATATTCTTTCTGTTCTGTATTTCCTTTGTAACTTCATTCAGTTCTTCCTATCCAATCGCCATAGAACATGAATAATACAAACTTGGATCATTTAATTCTATCAGGATAAACACCTGCAAACAAGATGGGAGGTCCAATAGCATTCATCCACTCATCGTCAATTATTTATTGAAATCTTTCAAAAACAGAGTATTTTAGGTATGGGAAGTGATTACAAAATGATGAAGAAACTTTCCTGGACCTTAAAGATCTCAGAAACAAATTGAGGAAAATTCTCTCTTGTAACCATGTCATTGCAGAACTCTATAGATTTGTTTATTTTTAATTCATTTTATACTAAAAAGGATTTATGGAGCTTTAAAAATACACAGTATGTAATGACATATTTTTTCAAAAAGGCTTTAGAAAAATAGTCTAAAATAATGAAATTAGCCTACATCTTAATAAACTATTGATAGTCACGGGTAACTAATTTGGAGATATCTTTTGTAACCTACTGAAGGCATATATTATCAATGTCTCTTCAACTAAAAGTATATCTGTACATATTGTTTTCATTTCTAGAATAGCAAATAGACCTGGAAGTAAACATAGTTAAAAAATTAACAATTATTCTGAAGCACTTTGGAGAAAAAAAATAACTATTACTTAGGTATAGAATATTTACAAAAATAAAAGAGTTCATCAGTAATTATACCTTTGGTGAGCATTTATTACTTACTTACTGGCAAGCATATTTCTTAAAACTCATCAGTTATCATTTGTAGACTTTTTAAAATAAGATACAGATATTCAATATGTTGTATTTAATACATGTGTATACATAGATACTTGTGTTTCTATTAACATATATTTTCTAAAGTAAATATAAACGGTGTTTTGAAGAATACACACACAGAAAAGCATAAATCACAAGTGTACAACTAAATGAACTTTTGCAACTTGAACACAACTGTGTAACCATCAGCCAAAGAGAACATTATTAGCATCCAAGAGAACTCCCTCATAACTCCCTCTAATTTATAATCCCATTTGTTAATTAATTAAAACATACAGGTTAGTTTTATCAATTTTTAACTAATGAAATTGTACATATTTATCTATAGTGTTACATATGATTTTGTTTATTCTCAATCTGTACACAGCTGTATGATGTTCCATTATATGACTCTGCCACAATTATTTCATCCATTATACTCTTGGTACATATTTGGGTATTGAGCGTAATAGACCACTAGCTAATTAATCATTATATCTCTGATATTGAATTTTTTTAAATTTGAAAACGTATACTTCATAAATATTCTTAAAAACTGTTAACAACTTCATGCATCATTTAAAACATATGCAGTACAAGCAAATCTATTGCAAATAGCAGAATGAATCTTGAAAAATCAATATTTTTACATGTGAAAATCAAAATTTTATTGTACAATGTTCTATTTCAACTTTTAACAATTAATCATAAAACTTTTCCAAGGTATTCAACTTCAAAATTGCTTGACTGTTAAAGGGCTTGTTCTGACATCTTATTCAGAAATGCCGTATTATTCATGATATGTGTAGAATGAATTTTCTCTAGCCTGATGCAGATTGTAAAGAATCCAAGATCATGCATCATGATTAAAGAGAAACTTAACAGTTAAATCCTTAAATACATGTGACAAGGAATAAAACTACTCATTTACATTATCCAAACTACTTCTTGGCTTGCTGTCACTAATGTTCAATCAGATGAAGACTTCTGACAAGATACGTTGTCTCTGAATTAGAAAGTCCATCCATATTATGGCTTCCAATGAAAACACAGATGTCAGTTGAGACGGTCTAAGTCTTCCAGGCTGCTGAAAATATTTCTCCTTTATAATTCAGATAAACTGATGTCTCTTCATCCACTCAGTTGGACACCCAAAACCCTTCTTTTGTCTTCAGATGATTGTCTTCTTGGTTCAGGCAGAGAGGAGGAATTCCTTTTCTCTTAATCTCCTCTGACCCCACTTTTTAAAAGCCAAGTTAGGGCTATCATAGAAATTTTGCTTCAACAACAATACATTTAACTTAAAAGAAAAATATTCTCTCCATTACTGCTGCAAGCTGATTGCATCAGTTGTAGTTTTAAATTGACATTTCTTTGCTTCCTTTCTCTATTGCATTTATTCTTTATAATTATTTATAATAAATGTTATAATACACTGTATATCCTGCACTGGATGTATTTATATCTTTTTAAAATTTAGTTTAAGGCTTATCTTCCAACCTCAGGATTGATGGACTCCTGTAAGGATACAGTTCTTGGTCAACTTCAGTAATTCAGAAATTCATGGAATTGTTTTCAAAGTATTGTGTCTAAATTTACTCTTAAAGGGGATCATGCTCCTAAAATAATTCAATGAGATTGAATCTCAGTTCTGAAATTTTTAGCTAGATGGCTTTTGGCAAATTACTTAAACTCTCTTCCTTAACTATAAAAGGAAATCGTAATGGGATCTACTCCATAGGGTTTCTGTGAGTTAATTTATGTAAAGTACTTAATTCGTGCTTGCCACATAATAAGCATCATGTATGTACTGATTATTATTATTATTATTAAATGTTCCTGAAATACCATGCACAAACATTACCCATAAAATTTCAAACTAAAAGAAAATTGGAGTAATGTGGTCTTAGAACCAGAGAGATTTTGACTTCTACCTCTACCCTTTAACAACTATGATATTTTTAGCTATTATATAAACCACCTGGGCCTCAGTTTCCTGATCTGTAAAATGGGCACAATTTTTCCTACCTAGAAGAGTTGTTCCAATGATTCATTGATGTAATTAGTGGCATGCTGCAGCATATATACACTAGATCTCCAGTAACAGGACTTTTCTTTATTCCATTTGTTTAACACCTGAGTAGGACGTTTTTTATAGCCTACAGTTACTTGAAAAGGGCAAAATAACCAGTGTTCAAGGTGTTAGTAGATTAGAGATAGAGAGCAAAATGAATGATCACACCTAAACATTTCACATTTTATTCTGTACTCCTGCTCAACAAACCAACAGAATGTGGGACCTTTGAAAAAATAAAATCTAGTGCACAAATAAAACATGACACTTTTTGTTCCTAACGGTTTTCCATCACTGCAAGATTTATGTTTATATTCAGCCATAAAGATGGATCTGTACCTCAGGCTGGAAAGATTTATAAAAATGAGACCGGCTCAAAATAAAATTCTAGCAATGACTTGTGATTACAGACTAAAATTTCTGTCATTTCAGAAAAATATAGGTGAAAATGTCATGCAATTCTCCAATTATTTTCTTTACTTATATTTTCAATTGTTGTAAAATAGATGACTTGCAGAGAGCCAAAGAATTCAGACCGCCGGTGGGAGGGGTTTCCTGGAGAAACTCCAACCAGTCTGCCCAATGAGGTGGAGCCTCGGGAACTTCAGGACATTTGCAGCAGGGAGGAGACTAGCTCCTTCTCTTCCTGTGTGGGAACCTGGAATTCAAGCTGTAGGTGGGAAGCACTCTAACAGGGACTCTGGCCTAAAAAAGTCCCTGTTTCAGAGCAAGAGTCTGTCTCAAAAAATAAATAAATAAATAAAATAAGAAAAAAAAAAAAAGGCCGTGTTTCTCCCCTTTTTTCTTTTCACCCAATAAAACCCTGCTTTACTCACCCTTTAAACCTTCTGTGAGCTTAAATTTTTGTGGTCGTGGGATGGACAAGGACCCCGTCTAGCTGAACTAAGGAAACATCCTACAACAGAATGATCAGAATTCTCAGAAGAATGGTATTTACTTGTTCTACTATAGGATTATTGACTTAAAACATACCGTGCTAGAAATTCCATATGTATAATCATTTGTTGATTACTTGTACTAATGGAAGAGAGGAAGAATTACTGGTACTATTAAATAGTATCTAAAAAACATCATGCAATTATTCATTGCAAGATAATTAAAATAAATAAATATCCATAAATATACATTGTTTATGTATATCAAATACAACTGAAAATCACGCACTGTTCCTTTTTTTAAAAAAGTGGGTAAATGAATTAATGAATATAAAGTGAGAATCAGAACACTATTTTATCTTTTAATTTCTAAAACTATAATAATATCATTTCTGAAGAGATAAAGTAGTTTTTGTGCTTTCAAGTTTTCAAAGTTTTTAAATAATAAGGAATCATACATTTCCACAACACCTGTACAGTACAACATTTTTCTTTGAATTATTTCTTACTAAATAGACTTGCTCTTCAGGTATCTTGAGCCTGCAATTCAACTGAGGTCAAAATACAAGAACTTGATTTTCTTGACTGTAATGCAACAGGGAATTCAAATCAATTTTTAATTTTGGACGAATTGGACCCTTGTCCTAAGATTGCTTTACGTCTAAATTCTTTAGGGTTGAACTCAGCATTCACATTCCCCATTTTCCGCATGTCTTCCTGAGACTAATAAGATGAGCATATTGGAATAGCATAACTCAAGGACCAGTTGATTAACCTAGCAACAAAGGTCAACTCAGGAATGTTTGGGAAGTGAAATAACGTTAATATTTTAAAGGTTTCTTATTAATAGTAAATTTTTAACAAAAATAATGACCCTGATCTTCTTTTTCATATTATTTGGAGACATCAATAATTATGTTCTTTTTATAAATGCCAATGTTCCTACATGTTAGCATCTAAAAATTCCCTTGTCTCTTTCAGAAACATCCACCCCAATGCTTCATGAATCACTGATTTTCTGATTATTCTCAAGTCTTTAGGACTACCTCGGATCACTGTAAGGCTCTTCAGATCTAAGAGAGCTATCTCAAATTCAGGAAATACAAACTTGTCATCTTCCTTTCCCCACTCCAACAAAACATGTGTCTGCCTATGCTCTCTTATTTAGTTACTGGTGTCCTATGTTATTCATCCTGTTTCTGAAACCAGAAGCATAGACATAATGTTAAAATCTTGTTTCTTCCTTTATGGTTTACATCTAATTGATCACTGGGTTTTATTTATTCAATCCTCCTAAATGGCTTTCAAATCTGTGTATGCCCACATTTCCTGCACCTAGTTGAGATAACATCGTTTGTTGCTAGGATCACTGCAACAACATCCCTAGTTGTCCTTTTATTTCCGTACTTTCCATTACCCACACTGTAGTCAGGGTGATTGTAAAATGAAACTCTGGAAATATTATTACCATTAGTAAGTCTTTACTGTTTCTCCAAAGCAGTTAAAGTGCACACTTCTTATGTTAGCTTCCATGATTCTCTGACTTGACCCTTCCTTATCTCTTCAACATAAAATCCCCATCACATCAACAATTAATACTTCAGCTCCATGGTACTCCTGTGACTCCTTTCCACTCACATGCTTGACATACCGTGTTTCTGAAGAATCTTTTTGTTTCCTTCCCAACACATTGTCATCATTCAGTTCCTAGTCTAGATGTTCTTTGCCTTGAGTAGTCTTTTTGTGAACACTGTTCCTCACCATCCACCCCAAGGGCAGAGTGATGAGGACAGAGTAAAAATGCCTAATACACAATCTTCCTTAAAAGGCTTTTACAGTAACAACATGATTAAAATTACTGCTTACATTTACTGTTAATTTAATATAAATGGACAACATTAAAAAGACTTTCTGCAACTTAATGTTTTGTCATAAAGATTTTAGACAGATAATAGTAATCTTACGTGATTATTTAAAATGAATCAAAGATCACCAAAACTGGAGGAAGAAAAATTAAAAGTTGTATATAAATGGATTCTAGTAGAAAGATTAAGCTGTAGCTATTATTATCAGATTGGTTTTAAATCCCAACTTTAATGTTTACTAGCTTTAAAAATGTCAGAAAGTAACTTAATTCATGTGAATTTTGGTGTTCTTTCTTGAAAAAGAACAGTGATGATATACCTCTCATAGGGTTACTATGATAAATAAAGGAGTTAGTACTGAAAAAGTTCTTATAGGCACTGTCCAGCACATAGCATTCATCCAATAAATGCTGTTAGTAGTGGTAATTTTAGGATGAGTAAAATCCTATAAATAAAAGTAGTTCATAACATTCAATATCTTTTATGAATTCTGAAAAGTCAGCATCTCTGGAAAGATGTTTTCTTGAGCAAAACTGAACAATGATATAAAGGATCTCTTTCACACAGGTCCTTTATCATTCTAAATGAAACCACCTTTCATTGTCCTGTAACTTTTATTTCTGGAAGTAGTGAATTGCTAAAGAAAGATATATAAGAATTCTGTCCAGCTTATATCTTGATCAGAATCATTTATAGTCTTCAAAATCTGCCTTTTATATTGTACATAATGTATAGTATTAAATTTGAAAGACACTTTCTATCATCATAACAATAATAGCAGTACCTCTGGGAAACATTAATTTCTAATGGAATGGTTATAAAAATCAAAAGGCTGTTTTTATTTAATATAAAAATGATTTCCAACAAGCCAGCCTGGCTTCAACAGCAATTCATGAAAATCAATTTGGTTATGTGATGCAAATTTCAAGAGCACAGTAGTACATTTTATCTGTTCATCTATTTGTTAAGCATTTATTATGCAGTGTTATTATAATTACTTCTTATGACCTATGTTGTGCAAGATCTGTCCCCTGACTCTAACTATATCACGTCCCTTCTTACCCTGGTCTAGTCATTGCAGTTTCTTTCTTGAATAACTCAGTCCCATTCCAACTTTTTACATGCTATTCTGTGAGGAATGGATAGCTATTGTCACCATAAAGTTTCTTCTCATGCTCCCAGTGTTTTCATCAGCATCATCGTTTAGAATAAGATTTTGATCAAATTTTAAGAAGTAGTTTTCTCCTGTTATATTTTCCATATTCTGCTATTCTTTTGTGTTCCCTTCATGCCATTTCAATCACAATTTTAACAATGTTTGTTACTTTTAGTTTTTCTTGTTAAACTACATGAAGGAAAAGGTGATGTCTGTCTCATTTGCCAGTCTATCTCTAGGATCTAGCATGTTACCCAATATCTAGTATGTGCTCAATAAAAACGTGTCAAGTGAATGAATTAACACAATGTGCTTTCTCATGAATTCAAGAAAAGGAAGTTGTGTAGGTCAAGGGTCCCCAACTCCTGGGCCGGGACTATTACAGTTCCCTGACCTGTTAGGAAACAGACTGCACAGCAGGAGGTGAGTGGCCAGCAGGAAATCATTATGCCTGAGCTCTGCCTCCTGTCAGATCAGCTGCGGCATTAGATTCTGATAGGAGCTCAAACCCTATTGTGAACTGCATGTGTGAGGGATCTAGGTTCTGTGCTCCTTATGACAATCTAATGCTTGATGATCTAATGTGGAACAGTTTCATCCCAAAAGCACCTACCACCCAACATCTGTGGAAAAATTGTCTTCCACAAAACTGGTCCCTGGAGCCAAAAATGTTGGAGACCATTGGTGTAGGTCACAGAAAACTGAAGATGGATGGCCTATCATAGATATTGGTAACCATGAAGAATTCCCAAATTGATTAAATGGTTAAACAGAGAAGGGGTTACAAAGAAATACGTATGTGATATTTAGTTTGATTCTTCTATGAGACAACTGTTTGTAAGTTCAAAAGCCACAGAAGGACATCAAATTAACATCAGTAGGTTTAATGACATAAAACTTGAATGCATTCGAAGTAATGTAATATAAAAATTAAAAAAAAACTTGGGGGAAATACCAAAAACACAAATGGTAAGCGAAAGTCCAATTCTTAAGTTACAAGTACATCATTTAAATTATTAAGAAGAATACAATTATGTCAAAATGAGTGAGTAATGGACCATAAATGTAATAACTCTAAAATTGTCAACAGTAATTGTGATTTTACTATGTGCTGTGTTCAAGACACTGCATTATGTTTTATGAACATTACTTCATTTAATTCCCTAATAATCATACGAGATAGATACATTATTAAGAATATGTTATAGAGGAGGAGTCTGAGGAACAGGGAGGCTAATTAATTTACCCAGCATTACACACATTTGCAATGGGAATAGATTTAAACTCAGCACTTTCTCACAAAAAGTTCTAATTTATAACAACTCTGGTAGATTGACAATTGAAAAATGGGGAAGTATAAAAAGGAAAAAAGTACAAGTCCACAAATAAGTAACGGATGTCACTCTTATCCCTGATCATTTTTGCACACTCCCTTCCTTGCAGGGCACAACCTAGTTAAATCCAAACTACGATCTACACTGCCCCTGATTCCATGTAGCTGAACACACTTATATTAGCATATAAACATGGTGAAATTTTTCCCATTTTTTAAAAAAGCCTTCACTTTTATTTTCTGACTCTGTGCTGTCCCATTTACTCAGACTTCTATGAAACAAACTCTGAAGAATCTTTATCTTCTCAGTATCCAATTTCTTTGTCAATCCTTCTCTCTTAAATTTACTTGTCTGGCTTTGACTTTTCCACTCTTCAGAAACTACTCTTGTCAAGTATACCAATAACCTTCACTTGGCTACATCTAGTGGTCACTTTCAGTCTTCATTATATTGGACCATTCTGTAGCATTTAACCAAGATAAGTGCTCACCCTCATCCTTGATCAATTTTCTATATACACCTAGCTTTCAGAACACCACACTCTTGATTTTTCTGCCCCTCCAAAATTTCTTTTCATTTTCTTTTGTTTTCTGTGCTCCTTCTCGCCAAACTCTTAATATATGAGTGTTCCCAGTTGGAGAATTTTATGTTTTCTGTCTGAATCCAGCCCCAAGGAGACCCCATCTATATGCTAACAATACCCAAATTAATATTTGCATCTGAGACCTCTCTGCAGGACACTAGATCATATATAACTTTATAACTTCCTGTGTGATATCTCTACTTACACATCTAGCAGCTTTCAAAACTAAACATATCTGAAGACAAAAAAACAACAGGCTACGCTCCTTTATTCCCATCTCAGGTAAGAGAAACTACATCCTCTAGTTGCACACACACACACAAATACATTGTTTTTCTGTTTCATTTTGAGTAGTTTCTACTGCTCTCTTCAAATTTAGTAAGCTTTTCTTCTGTCATGTCTAATCTGCCATTAATTCCATCTAGCATCTTTATCCCCTGAGTCGTTATAGTTTTTTTTCTGGAAGTTTGATTGGATATTATCTATATTTTCTATGTCTCTATTTACCTATTTATTTAAACATATGTAATACAGTTATAATAGCTATTTCAGTAGTCATTTTCTGTTAATCTAAAGGCCATGTCACTGTTTATTGACTGATTCTTCTTGCCATTTTGTGTTGTGTTTTCCTGCCTTGAGTCATACTTGACTACATGTCAAACATTGTGGATTTTACCATATTCAGTGCTAGATACATTTTCATTCCTATAAGTTCTTGAGCTTTGTTTTGGCATGCAGTTTGTTACTTGGAAACACTGATTTTTTTCATGCTTTGCTTCTATGATTTTTAGGTAGTTCTGGAATGGAGCTGAGTGTCTGGCTAATTATTCTACATTACTTGAGCAAGAGCATCCTGAGTTCTCTATTCAATGCCCTATGTATTATAGGTTTCATGAGTCTGACTCATAGGAATAAGCATTGATACCAGCCCTATTTGAGGAATGGCTAATATTTCCTTGGTACATTTTGAAAGTTCTCTTCCAAGATGAGAATAGCTTCCTCTGATATTTGCTCTGATGAATAACTTTCAGAAAACTCAAGGAGAACCATCTGCATACCGGGATCTCTCTCTCTGTGCAATTCTCTCTTTTCTGGTGATCTATTGTATTAGTCTGTTCTCACACTGCTATAAGGACATACTTGAGACTGAATAATTTATGTTAAAAAGAGGTTTAATAGATTCGATTCATGTGGCTGGTGAGGCTTCACAATCATGGCAGAAGGTGAAGGAAGAGCAAGGCAGGTCTTACATGGTGGCAGGCAAGACGGTGTGCGCAGGGGAGCTGCCTTTTATAAAACCATCAGACCTCATGATGTATTCACTATCATGAGAAGAGCACAGGAAACCCCTCACCTCCTGGCACCAGGTCCCCCTATGGCATGTGGGGATTATGGGAGCTGCAACTCAAGATGAGAATTTGAGTGATGACATACAGAAACCATATCATCTGTCCTATGAACTATAGTTGGCTTGGTTACTCTGGACTCTCAGCTCTATCTTCTAAACTCATAAAATTTAGCCTCTTCTTCAGTTGTCTTTCTATGACTACAGCCTAGAAACTCTCTCAAAGCTATAGTACTCACTTCATTTTTTTTTCTTGCCTTTAAAGGATCTCTGTCATCTGTGGCCTGAGGTCTAGTTTCAAAAACGCCACGTCAGCCTTTTGTCTGAATTTTTGGCAGGGGATGAACTTTTCGGATGAGAGGGCAAATCACATCACTGTTACTTTAATTTTATCAGAAGCAAAGGTTAAGAATTTAAGTGAAGAAAATAAAATGGATATAATAGTTTCCAATGTAGCCATGTAACATATATTTGTTTCTTAATACAATATTGACTTTTCAAATATTTTTTCATCTTTAAACTAAATTTCCTATATAACTTCATTTTCATATTCTTATAATACTTGTATCACTTAAATTTTTCTAAAACATACTGTTCATAGTCATATGAATTAATTATAATAAATGGGAAATAAAAACATTTCCTTTTAACTTTTATTGGCTAGACCAATTAATTCCACTTGTTCCTTAGAGAAAGAAAGAAAATAGATTATAACTTGTAATTTGAGATATTTAGATGAAAATAGTTTGTGAGATAATTTAAATTAACTTTTATCAAAAAGAGTCTTGTTATCCAATCTTGATATCTAACATTGGATGGTACTTCGGTAATCTACCAAAACAATGCCGAATTTAAATTATTTTGTAAAATTCCAGTAGACACAGATGTGAACAAATATAAAAATGATGATTAATTTTCTGTCAGTAACAATACTATTATGCTTTACTTCATTTGACAGATTATTGACTCACAAAAAAATTAAAAATGACTTTATATAATTTTGTTATTTTTATGTATGTCTCCAAAATTATAAATAAGCCAAACAATACAGACAAAACAGGAAATATAGGGAAGTGAGATTTGAAGATCCAGTTTGATTGGTGATATCAGGACAAAAATATTTTATGAAGTGAAAAGAATGCACTTTGTAATGATTCAATGAGAAGTTGACTCAACTGGGAACGGGAAAATAAGTTTAGGCACAGCATGTGTTTGACTTTAAGCAAGTTACTTAAATTCTCTGAGCAGAGGTATCCTCATTTATAAAATGGCATCATTAATATGTATGTACAAATTTGGAGTGGAAATTAAATGAGGTGCATACATGCATACTCATATACACTCACATTTCATAGTAGTAAACACTTTGATACATAAACTATAACCTAAAAAATGAACCAAAATTTGTTCTGAAACATATGATTTACAAAATATATTTATATGAAAGTTTGGCTGCCCAAAGTGCCTTCCCATTAAATTATTTTTTAATTTAATTTCCAAAATGAGGAAAAATTTCCTTTAGACATGTGAAGATTCACACGTTATTCTTGCTGTCAGTGAATATTAATGAACACTGCTATGATTGAAATTTTTATTTACAAGTTAAAGAATAAACAACCAGTATAGCATAGTATATTGGAGACAATATGCTCTGTATACTATATTTTAAGTAATTGTTGAATATTTTTAGATGCTAAAACCATAAGTCTTCCCAAATAGGAAATGAACCATGAAATAAATAAATCAATCACAATAAAGACAACAAATGCATTATGGAAAGACGTTGCCTGAAAATATAATAGCGTGGGAATTTGAAGGGAATCCTAACATAATATAACTAGATTCCATGTTAAACATCATTGTAATGAATTTCTGGGCTACCAAGAAGGAAATACCATATCTATGGAACATCTTCTGTAAGTGTAAAACAAACACAAACCAAGCCACAATTACTAGCAAGCTGTAAAATGTGGGGACCTGAAGCAAATACTAATATCAGCTTAAAGACTCAGCCTTGAACTTAAGTTAAAGTCATGACCATAAGCCAGAGTATCCTATAATCACCCTCCTTTAGAGGACCAAAACCATCTCAGGAAAATCATACCCCTGGAATCATGCAAAAGGAAATGCAAATTTTCTCTGGAATAAAGAATACCTAAATAAGCCAACAGAATTCCCACAAATTAGGATGAAAAGATGTACATTTATAATCAAATATGACCAAGCATATAAAAAAATATGGAGCTATTAGGGTCAGAGAAATAAAACAAACAGACATCCCTAACCAATTTAAATTCTCAAAAACACTTCAGATATTAGAACGTAAGATAAATAATAAAAGTAATTATGTGGAAAACATTCTATTAAAAATGAAAGATCAAATTAAAGACAAGTGATTAGGAAAGTAGTGAGTGTAGAATTTCCAAGGAGATATGAAAATGAATCATAGAGAATTTTAGAAACATAAGACAATTTTTAAATTAAAACATCAATAGATAAATTTAACAGATTAGATAAAGCTGAGGAAAAATATAGTGAAACAGAAAGCAAATCCAGAGAAAGTATTCAGAATGCAATGCACAGGGCAAAGAGAAGAAAATTATTAAGAAAAAAACCGGTAAATCAATATAAACAATAAAGTACAGTATTCCAATATAAATCTAATTACACATTTAGAAATGAGATTAGCAAAAATGGAAGAAACCTGAGTTTTGAAGAGAATATGACTGGGTATACTCCAGAATGATGAAGGGCATAAATCCATAGAGACAGAAAGAACCACATACATTAAGCAGGATGGGGAAAAAAAATCTTTGTAAACTACAGAACATCAAACACAAAAAGTATATTATAAAAAAAAAATCCAATAATATTGAAATTGCACTGTCTACCAAGCAGTGTAAGTCAGACAACACTGGGAAAATTATCAAAGATTTGAGGACAATTTTAAAGGAAAAAATGAATGGCTAAACTAAAAATAATGTATTTATAATTTTGAAAAAGTTACTACAACAGGATTATATTTAAAGAAATACCACAGGATATAGTAAAAAGAGGAAATTAATTAGGAAGAGAAATGTGTAAGATTATAGAAGAAATAGCTGCCCACTTGAAAAAGAATGTAAAAGAAAAGAGAATTTACAAGGAATTCAAACAATTCAACAACAGAAACAAAAATGACCATATTAAAAAGTGGACAAAAGGCATGAATAAATATTTTTTTAGAAGAAGACATACAAATGGCTGATAAGCATGTGAAAAAAAAAATGCTCAACCTCACAAATGATCACATACATGCAAATTAAAATCACAATGAGATATCATTTTGCACCAATCAGAATGATTATTAAAAAGTCAAAAATAACATGTTGGCAAAGATGTAGAGAAAATAAAATATTTATACACTACTAGGAGAAATGTAAATTAGTACAATCTCCATGGAGATTTCTCAAAGACTTAAAAATGGAACTACCGCTCAATCTAGCAATCCTACTATTGTATATCTACCCAAAGGAAAATAAATCATTCTATCAAAAAGATACCTGCACTTGTATGTTGATCACAGCACTATTCATACCATAATAGCAAAGATAGGGAATAAGCATAAGTGCCCATCGACTGGGGAATGAATAAAGAAAATACGGTGTGTGTGGGTTTAGCCATAAAAAAGAATGAAATTATGTATTTTGTAGGAACATGGATAGAACTGGGGACCATTGTCTTAAGTGAAACTCAGAAACAGAAAGTCAAATATTGCATGTTCTCTCTTATATGTAGGAGCTAAATAAAGTGTACACATGGACATAGAGTATGAAATAATAGACACTGATGACTCAAAATGATGGTGAGGTAGGAGGGTGGGAGATGGATGAGAGATGAGAAATTAGTTAGTGAACAAAATATAAAATATTTGGATCGTGGTTACACTAAAAACCCAGACCTCATCACTTTGCAATATGTCCATGTAACAAAATTGCACTTGAATTCCTGACATTTATACAAATTTAAATAAATAAATAAGCATACACAAAAAAATTGTGGGGTGCAGTGAAAGCAATATTTTGAAGGTAATGTATAGCTATCATTGTTTATATTAGAAGAATAGAAGGCTTAAAAATTAAAGATTTCAATATTTGAATGTAGAGGGTCGTAAAAGATCAAAAACCCAAAACCTGACGATCTATGGAATAATAATGAAAATGACAAAATTAAAAGCAACGACTATATCTATATCACCCAAACCCAAAGGTAGTTCTTCTTGGAAAAGAGTAATAAAACTGGCAAACTTCCTGTTAGATTTCTGTAGTAATATAATCCTTATTTATTGATTTATTGACTGGATACTGATTGCCGACAATAATAGTTAGATTCTTCAACCTCTCTGTCAGCTAGTTTTGTCTATGTGATTAAGTTCTGGGCATTGATATGAAAGCTGAGTCTTCCTTATAAGACAACTGACACATGCCACATGTCACTTTTACTTGGTCCTTTATACTTTCTTTCTGGCTAGATGCAAACATGATGGCTGGGGATGAAGGAACCATCTTAGTCCATAAACTGCCTTTGGGAGTGGAGGCTAAGAAAGGGTCAACAATGGATTAGAACAAAATGAAAGCCTACGCACCTGTAAAGCAAAGTACTTATATCAGCCCTGGATTGCCTGGTTTCAGACCTGAAAGAATGTAAATTTAAATATTTAAAACTTATTTTAAGCCACTGTTATTTTTAGTCACTGTTAACTTGGATCCAAACCTGTTTGTAGTTGATAGAGCTATTTTGTGGGAAGAAAAGACTCTTCCAAGACATATCTTCTATTTCTTTCAATCAAAAATAAGGTGAATCATCAATGGAGAATGAATTGGGAAGAAGATAGATGTTGAAGTTCTTATCAGAGAGGAGAAATGATTACTTCAGAAAATAAGCTTATTAGGGAACAAGCTAGAATTGACAGAGAATTCTAAGTGAACTCTGGCAGTGGTGACAGTGATTTGCAGCAATATGCCAGGTGGTGTAACTTATCTAGATTGTGGTTCAGATGTTCAGATTGAAGTAGAGAGAAGGCAGCTAGTTGGAATCATCCAGATATGAGTTTTACTCTGAGAGAATTAAGAAAAGAAAATATAGGAAAAAGCTGAGAGTATTTGCCAGAGATCAGTTATAATAAATGAAGCACAAGACCCAGATCAGTTCAAAAGGAAAAGCATATAAGAAGTTGGAAAAGTATGTAAGAAGTTAGAAAATAATGAGCTCAGAAAAGCTGAATGAGTGGGCAAGTGTCTGCAGTTCCAGCTACTCAGAAGGCTGAGGCAAGAGAATCTCTTGAGCCTAGGAGTTTTGAAGCCAGCCTCGGCAACATAGTGGGACTCCTTTCCTAAAATAAATAAACAAATAAATAAACAAATAAATAAATAAATAAATATCAAGGCAAGAAGCTATGGGTCTTTAAGGAAGTTCAAGAATGTTGTAGAAGTACTTGGGCAAGATTGTGGAGAATCTGAAGATCATTATCTTAGAGTAGAACGATTGAATTCAATATTTTTAAACTTCTCCTCAAGTACTCTGTGCTCAGCCTAATACTTTTTATTTTCCCTCCTCCTTGGTAAAAACAAGATGCTGCAAATTTGAGACAAATTGTCTATGTAATTACAAATGAAATCAGTATTATATTATTTAATGGAAAATTTTAAAACATTTCAAAAAATAAAATAAAATGGTCTTCAGAGAGACACATTCCCAATGGCTATACATAAGGTGGTCCTAAAATAATTGGACCTACTATTGCATAAGGAATTATTCTAAAAATAAGTGTAAACATGAACAATGCTAATAAAAGTATAAAAACTCTTACATGAAATTCACCAATCCGTTAGTGTTCAATATAGTTTTTCATGTATTTTCTTAGAGAAAATTGTATCCTCTACTATCTAAACTCTTACCATCTGATTTATCTTTGGTATCAGAACTAAGGATCCAAATATATATGTATAAGAAGGAAAACCATTTAGGTGTATATGTTACCTTTTTCTTACAATTTTCAATGATTTTATTCTTAAAATCTTTGAATGGCTTATTAATAAACCATAGTAAAGTATTTTAACATTTTTCTCCACATCTCCATTTAATATATTTGACCTCGTGAGTGATATCTTGCTGACTTCAATCTTAAAAGTTTTGTGCCTCTTCAAACATTTTTAAACCATTTCACTTTTATCTTCATTTGGCTATTTTTTAAAAGGCAATCTTAACAGAAACATAAAATAACATAGAAAATCTATGTTTCTGAATTTTTTTCATGCAAAATGGCTTATAAGATTTCAAACAGCTGCACGTCAGAAGTCATTTTCAAAGAGTGCTGTTTAATGTGCAGAGGTGGTTAAGCTTGGCTGAGATTGCAACTATCAATGGGTATCTATGGCTCTTTCGTATTTCCCAGGTGGGGTTCATTAACATTGCCAAGTGATTTAAATTGGATCGGTTATGAACATAATTTCAGGTGGCTGGAAGTCTGCAGACAAGGAAAGTGCATAAATTGTAATATATGATTGTGGGTGTTAATTTTATTCCAAGTGGAATTAGGAGGGTTGAAACAGACAAGTTTTAACCTCCTTATTGTTTTCATTAGAGATAAAAGTAAAAAAAGTCGCCACATCAATATAATGTATAGCTCTTGAAGAATTCTGTACTTTAAAATTTATTAAAGGCATGATTTTAAATGAGCTAAAGAAATCACAGGCATCCATAGGCTATTAAGAAACATTGGACAGAGCCTAAAGGATCTACTATAGTCAGACTTAAAAAGAATGTATTCTAATTCAATAGGCATTGTTCTAATGCACTTTAAACATAATAAATTGCTTAGTTTAAAGTTCTAAGGAGGCTCAAAGTCAGAATAACTCTGGGAAAATATAAAAATAATTCACAGAAAAAAAAACTGCAAGTAAAACTGTGTCTTGAAAGCTGAAAGGGTATTCAGCAGGTAGAGATGGAAAGGAGGGCACATGCTAGGAGAATAAAGAACACATACAAAGTTACAAAGAAGGAATGCATACAACCATTTGGAGGTTAGGAAGAATCCACTGTGGATGGAGGCTAAAACGCTTGAAAGAAAAGGTCAGTGAAAAAATGGCCAAAAAATAGGGTCATATAACTTAAGATATGATCCTATTATGAATGGAAATATTCAAGCTAATATTTTCAGCTTGAATTTTATCCTTGTAAAATAGTCATTAAGCGGTACCGTGACATGATCAGATTTGAAATTTAGAAAGACCACTCTGCTGGGGTAATAGAAGGTCAATAGGACTGGAAAGGGAAGGAGATGGGCACCTGACAGTGAAAGAGGAGGCATTAAGTGGTAAAGAAAAATGGAAAGGTTCAAGTGATCCTCGAGAGAAAGAAGCAACTTTTTTTTGTCAACTGGACATATAATAGTTTTCCAATATTATAGACACAAGAATTGATGAGGGATTTAATGTGAAAGCAGAAAGAGAATAGAGACATCAGTGACTGCAAGCTTTTTCTTCTACAAATAGTGTGGGTGTGAACTCCCAGAAGACCAGTGCTTAAGTTACCTTTCTGAATGGGTGGTTCTGCTGCTCATGGATTTTTATGGTGCTAAGTTTGTGAATTTTCATGAAAAGTGTTAATACATGTATCTCCAACAGAGACATTAAACGCCCTTCACTTTGAAAGGGCTTCTTAACAGAAAAAAAAAATGAAACAAAACAAGACAATGAGTCTAACTGGCAGATAAAATGAATACTAAAACACTTTGTATCACTGAAAAACTCTGACAGTCAAACATATGATACTCAGGCAAATTCTTTTTGTTAAATTGAGACATTGATCACAGACACACACAAAATACATACACACACACACACATATCTAATACACACACATATATATATATATGTATCACATTTGCCTAAACTTTATCACTGTTATTGACTAACAAAAATTATTTGTAAAGCACTCACCTGGATACTAAATAATGGGGACTGGTCACACAACTTACACAGACCATATCTCCCAGAGACTAAAAGGTGTAAAATGTTATGAAAGGACAACAGCATCTAAGATGATTCTCCTTAGTGAGTCCGGCCTTCTCAACTGGCATTTGCTACTGATGGCCTTGAAGATAGGCACTTTGGGACTGTTTTGTAATAAGGAGCTTAATGTTATCCATATCAAAGATTATTGATCACAAATAAGGATGCCAAGACAATTATTGTCATTGTCTTCACAAAGCCACAGATCAGCTTATGTCATTTCATGGCATAATGACAAACGACAAAGCTCTAAAAAAAATGAACATGCAGAGTTATATAGACTACTTTGAGAAGATGTTAAATGGGTGAGTCATACACCTCAATGGAGTCATAAATGCCCTTATTAGTTACTTCTTTTTACTCAATTGTGTCCTCCCTCTAACTTAAAAATCATTCTTACAGTGTACTGAAAATTTTTCTGTCACACTGTATGATAATATTAAGGTTATAAAACAGAACATTAGATCATCATATCATTCTTTGTTCCCAGGTTTCCTTGACCTCCATATATCTATGCAATTAAATCATAAGAATCTAATAAAAAACTACATCTAAGAGCAAAAACATTTTAATAATACCAGTATATTTAAAACAGTTTCCAATAATACAGCCAAATGAGTTTGCTTCACTGAAGATGAGCAATTTATTAAAGTTTTATTAAAGAAGAAGATGGAACAAATGTTACCTTTTACTCAGAACTTGGACAAATCAGCAAAATTCAGAATATCTCATACATCAAACTATTTTAAAAGAATCTTGTACAATTTGTGAGAATGATAATAAATTGTGGTTGAGTTTTAACTTGAAATATTCTTCTAGATGTTTTTGCTATAATTCTGTAGTTTTTTTTTTTTTTTTTTGCTACCCCATTTAAAAATACGTATTATTCAGCTTTAGATATTTACTTCAGAAGCAATAACAATGGGGGTCGGGCTCAGTGGTCAGGCCTGTAATCCCAGCTTCTCAGGAGGCTAAGAAGGGAAGACTGCATGAGTCCAGGAGTTCAAGACCAGCCTGAGCAACACAGTGAGATCCTGACTCAAGAAATAACATAAAACTAAAAAGAACAAGCTATCACAATACATTTAAATTGTGATAAATTTAAATAAACAATAAAATTACATACACGTACTACTATACATGTATACAAGCAAGATTTTATGCCCTCAGGAGACAATAAGTGGTGCATAATGGTAAAGCTGGTGTTCACGTCCCTTGCTCTATCTCTCCCTGGTTGTATAATACTGGGAAAGTTACTTTACTTAACTACACTGTATCCAGGCTTCTTATTGGTAAAATACATGTGTGAATAGATTCATGTAAAATTCTTTGTGCAGTGCCCATCAAAGTCAATCTAGGTCAATAAATGTTAGTCGTTTTTCATAAGAATTGAACTGTGAGGAAGGGAAGAAAAAATAAAATAAACCTGGAAAGAAAACAAAGAAAGAAAGAAATCTAGATCCTGGTGAGCTGTGTGGGAAGGCTGATAAAAGTGAAGACTTTTCTATCAGGAAGACCTGAGAGCAGAATGGGGAGCTGACTCAGCCAAAATGTGTGAGAAATCCATTCCGAAAACCAGAACCTGGGAATGAAAGCCTGTGGACAGCCAACCACAGGCTTGATCACCATTTGGTATTTGATCACCAAATACCTACAAACATGTAGATGAGTAACCTGGTAAAGGATCATGGCAGATTGAGTCAGCTTCACCCTGTGATCAAAGTGGAACTGGATATGAGCAGAGAGAGAGACAGAGAGAGTTTCCTATTACTGTAGACTGAATTTTTATGTCCCAACCAAGTTGATGTGTTGAGGCATAAGAGTCTATGTGGTGGGATTTGGAGGCGGGACGTTTGGGAGGTGATTAGGCCATGAGGATGGAGCCCTCATGAAAGGGAGTTGTGCCTTATAAAAGAAACCTCAGAGAGCTCCCTAACACTGCTTCCTCCCCCCACCCTTCTTGCATGTGAGGACCTGGTAAGAAGATGGCTATCTATTAAACAGAAAGAGGACCTTCACAAAACTTGACAATGCCGGCAACCAGATCTGAAACCTTCTGCCTTCAGAAGTATGAAATATAAATTTTTATTGTTTCTAAGGCACCTAGCCTATGATACTTTGTCATAGAAGCCCTAACAAAGACATCTATGAACAAGATTAGCAGTAGACACATCAACTCTATTATACATGATTCTAACACATCCTGACACAACTTCCCCATGTTTTAATTTAAATATCAACAAATTTGCACACAGAAAAAAATACATAATAAAAAAGATCTAACAGTTAACCTGTTGCTAGTTTCTGTGAGGAAATTTTGCTAATTGCAAAGATGATGGAACTTTAAAAATGAAACATGGACCATTTATACAAATTTGCCCACTTGAAAGTATAAGCAAGACTTTTTTTTTTTCCCCCAGCACTGATATCTCGTCTGAATTAGAAACGAAAAGTCCATACTAATATTATCGGTTATGAAAAACAACTCCCCCAGAAAGTTGTTAACGACCTGGGAAATGGAAATGACACAAATGCCTTGTACCTGGAAAGTTTAATTCTCCCAAATTAAGTGACGTGGGCAAAGAAAGAAGGACTTGTGATAACAGTAACTTCTGACGATTGAATTTAAAATGATGATGGACACAAGAACGCCAATAATTTTTGTCATTCATTGAGCCATCAGTATGTACCAGGCACTGTATGTTATATAATTTAGTGCTGTCAGCAGCTCCATGAATTAGGTACTTACAAGGACAGATACTATTTTCAGTTAATGATGAAGAAACTTGAACCAGACAAGTTAAATCAGTTACTCAAGATCACATGACTAGTAATAGCAGAGCACTCTGTTAGGAGCATCAAAAATCCATGTAGCTGAGGTGGGTAAGTAAATATTTCAAGCCAAGAGCACAATAGTAAATAAAGACCAACTAGATACAGAAAAATATTCTAAAATTAGGGGCATAAAATGGCTTTAGCTATAGATTTGAGAAGTGGATTACACCAAAAACGAAATGAACAGAGAATGGAATTAAGGGCATAATATGTAACTGTATGTTGGAAACTTCTAGAACTGGGTAGCTCTATTTTACTTCAATGTTGAGAAACATTGCCATATCAGAAAAAAAGGTTTTGGAAGTATGTCATTGTTATTATTTTTAATTTCAACATAAAGTCAGAAATATTCGCCACTTTCTAAGCAAAGCCAACAAAAAGTAGTCTGTGCCAATAACTAATCTGGTAAAGTATTTTATTTTTTAAAAATATCTTTACATATCCAAATAATGAAGGATCAGATAGTAGCATAATCTTAGTTTTCTCCTCTATAACACTAGGTGACTGAAAATAAAGGTATAGGCCCTATCAAAGCCTAAAAGGAAAATTTATGACCAAGAAAGTTTATACTCAGTGAGATTGTCTTTAATAAATAATTACAACAAATAAAAAGTTTAAAAGTAACAAAGCAGAATTTGTATCACCAATGCATACTGCTTGAAAAACTTATTCCAGCTAACAGAGAAATGACTGGAAATTAAGTTTTAAATAATAATAACTATTATTCATTTAGCACAAATTATTTGTCATAGTGTTATCTGTTTCTCACATTCATTATTTGTAAAATTCTTACTATAACACAAAGGACTAGGCAATATTTCTGTCTTAGTCAGTCTAGGCTGCTATAACAAAGTACCATAAACTTAAAATAATCTGTTTCTCATGGCAGGCTGGTAAGTCCAGCAGATCCCCTCCCTGAGGAGGGTTTCCTCTTTGGTTTGCAGATGCCTGTCTTCTTCGTATATTCTCACGTAATGGGGAGCAGGGAGTTCTGCAGGTACCCTTTTATAAGAGCACCAATCCCACTATTCAGGGCCCCACCCTCAAGATCGAATCACCTCCCAAAGATCCCACCTCCCAATACCATCACACTGGGAATTAGGATTTCAACATATAAATTTTGTGGGGACATAAATATTCAGTTCATAACAATTATTAAGTCCATTTTGAAGACAAGAGTATTAATCCATTTTTGTATTGCTATAAAAGAATAACTAAGACTGGGTATATAGGGTTAATTTGTTCATGGTTCTGCAGGTTGTACAGGAAGCGTGGCACTGGCATCTGCTCCTAGTGAGGTTTTAGGAAGCTTAGAAACATGGAGGAAAGTGAAGGGGCAGCAGGCTTGTTACATGGTACGAGTGGGAGGATGAGAGAGAGAGAGAGAGAGAGAGAGAGAGAGAGAGAGAGAGAGAGAGAAGACTTCAAATCTTTTAGACAAACAAATCTCCAGGGAACTAACTGAACAAAAAAATCACTTATTACCAAGGGGTTGGTGCTAAGTCATTCATGAGGTATCCGCCCTCATGATCCAATACTTCCCACCAGGCCCCACATCCAACATTGAGGATCACATTTCAACATGAGATTTGGAGGGGACACACATCCAGAGAATATTAACGAAGAAACTAATGCACAGAGAAATTAAGTAACTTGTCAAAGTTCATTTTAAGTCAGAGTATGCAGTCAAACGTAAACAGTACAACTGGAAACCAAAAACCACCAAGAAATACAACCTCTTGGAGAAGATTATTTTGAGATCAAAGTTATTCAAAGATGTTCTCTTTTAACATGTGGGCCCAAGCATAGAAATCTAGAAATAATTTATTGAAATCTTCATCATTTTCACTTTTTCGTGAATAGAAAATGGCCTTCTTGGGCTACATACTACATACTTTATAATACTTTGCAAGGTTTTTTTTATCTCCCAAACCAATAACTGCTGATAGTCTGTTGCGATCATCCTAATAATGACATTTATCTGAGAATAAATATTTATATGAATATATTAAATAAATATACCATAATGATAAATGTGGTAAATTTGGGAACATTTTAAGTAGCTTTTGATTTTTTTTGTCTTTCTCCTTCTCTCTACTCTCTCTCTCTTTCTCTCTCCCTCCCTTTTTTCCTTCTCTCCATTCTTTATCTATTGACTTATTTATACCAATTTTTTTGCAAAGATCATGCATTATTTTTGCCATCAAGGAAAAGCAAATGTAAAACTCACTATATACAATTTAGTACATAAAAGATATATTAAAGGTAAAACATTAAAAGAATAAACTTTTAAAATTTACAGACTAAATTTTACTAGAAACATACTAAACTATAAATAGTACTCATCTCTAACCACTAAAGTTGTGGATAATATTTTCCTAATTTTTCTCTTTTTGCAGTATCCTAAAATAAATATTTGTAAACATTTTGTAATATAGCATTTTTGCTAGAGCATCAGATAAGTAATACAATCGGAGTCAAACATCTAGTTTCTGCTGCATACTCTAGATTTCAACAGGTTGACCTCAATTGTTAAAGTTAGTATTCTTTGACTTTAAGGACAGGTGTTCTGTCCTTGAAACTGTATCAAAATTTATTTCCTTAGCTTACTTACAATATCATGTACAGGATGCCCAAATATTTTGTGCAATCCAGATATACAATGTTTACAGCATATTTCTAATCCACTCACTACCCACATGTTGATTTAAATATATCTGGTTATTTAACTCCCCGTTTGGCATTTAAAATCCGCAAATGACTTATTAAAAAAAAACTTATTGAAGTATGATTTAAATACAAAAATACTGGGCACATTTAATATATACAACTTAATATGTTTGGAGATAAGCATATACTCTTGAAATCACTACCACAATTTATGCCAGAAACCTATCCATCACCTCCAAAGTTTCTTCCCACTCTCTTTATGTATTATTTTTCTGCATGTGAGAAGAACACTTAACATAAGCAATAACTGCTTCGCAATTTTTTTTTTTTTTTGAGATAGAGTCTCACTCTGTCGCCCAGGAAGGAGTGCAGTGGTGAGACCTCGGCTCATTGCAACCTTCATCTCCCAGGTTCAAGAGATTCTCCCACCTCAACTTCCTGAGTAGCTGGGAAAACAGATACATGCCACCATGCCTGGCTAATTTTTGTATTTTTAGTAGAGATGGGGTTTCACCATATTGGCCAATCTGCCCTTGAACTCTTGACCTCAAGTGATCTGCCCACCTCCACCTCCCAAAGTGCTGGGATTATAGATATGAGCCACCACTGTCCAGCCAGCACATTTTTAAGTAAATAATGATGTATTATTATTTACAATCACTATGCTGTACAGTAGATTCCTAGAACTTACTCATTTTGTATAACTGAAACTTTGTACCCTTTGAATAACACGTCCCTGTTTTCCTCTCCCCCTAGAAACCATGTCCACTCTCTGCTTAAATCTGACTGTTTTATATTTATCATATAAGTGGTATCATATATCATTTGCCATTCTTTGTTTGGCTTATTTCACTTAGCATAATGTCCTGTAGGTTCATCCATGTTGTCACAAATGCCAGGATTTTCTTAATTTTAAAGCTGAATAATGTTTCATTTTCTTAATTCATTTGTCTATCAGTTGACATTTAGTATCAAAGATTTCTTGGCTGTTGTAATGCTGCAATGAATTTGGGGATGCAGATAATCTTTTTAAGATTCTGATTTCAATTCCTTTGAATATGTAACCAAAAGTGGGATTGCTGGATCATGTGATAGTTCTGTTCTTAATTTTTTTAGCAACCACCATACTGTTTTTCACACTGGCTGCACCAATTTACATCCCCATCATGTTGTCCAAAGTTTCGCTTTTCAACACATTCTCACTAATATTAGTTATATTTTTGTTTTTGTTTTGATAACAGCCATTATAAGAGATGTGAAGTAATATCTCATTTTAGTTTTGATTTTCATTTCCCTGATGTTCAGTAGTTTTCATCTGCTGGCCACTTGTATGACTTCTTTGAAGAAATGGCTAAATTAGTTGCATTTCTATACACTAACAACAAATTATGAGAAAATAAAATTAATAAAACAATTTCATTTACCATAATATCAAAAAGAATAAATTACTTAGAAATAAACTTACGCAAAGTGAGGAAAGACATGTACACTGGTAACTATAAAACACTGATGAAAAATTAAAGCAGACATAAATAAATGGAAAGATATCCCTTGTTAATGGGTTGGTATGATAAATATTGTTAAAATGTCCATACTAGCAAAAGCAATATACAGGTTCAACGTAATCCCTCTCAAATTCCCAAAGGCAATAGACAAAATAATTCTAAAATTTTTATGAAACTTCAAAATACCCCAAATAGCCAAAGTAATTTTGATCATAAAGAAAAAAGCTGGAAGAATCACACTTCTTGATTTCAAAATATATCATAAAGTTAGTCATCAAAACAGTATGTTAGTGGCAGCAAACAACAAACAAACAAAAAACAATAGACATAGAGTAGTTCCCCCTTATCCCTGGTTTCGCTTTTGTCAGTTTCAGTTACCTGTGGTCACTTGTGGTCTGAAAATAGATGAACAAAGTACGCTGAGACATTTTGAGAGTGAAAGAGAGATCGCATTCACATAATTTTTTCTACAGTGTAGTGGTTATAATTGTTCTATTTTATATTGATTATTGTTAATCTCTTACTGTACCTAACTTACAAATTAAACTTTATCATATATATATATATATCTGTATGTATAGAAAAAATAGTATATATAGGGTTTAGTATCATGTGAGATTTCAGACATCCTCTGGGTATCTTGGAACATATCCAAATAGGCCCCACTTATTCAGTTTTGCTTTCCATGGTATCAGTTACCCATGGTTCACTGTTATCTCAAAATATTACATAAAAATTCTGTAAATAAAAAATTCTAAACTTTTAAATTGTGCACTGTTTTAAGTATCATACACTAACAACATGCCCAACACTAACAAATCTCATGCTCTATTGCTCTGTCCCACCTGGCACAAAATCATCCCTTTATCTAGGGTATCCAAGATGTTTGTGCTACTTATTTTTAGTCACTTAGTAGCTGTCTTATCAGATCAACTGTCACAGTATCACAGTGCTTGTATTCAAGCAATTATTCTACTTAATGACAGACCCAAAAGAGAAGACTGGTGATGCAGACAGTTCAGACATACCAAAGGGAAGCCATAAAGTATTTTCTTTAAATGGAAATGTGACAGTATTCCACTTAATAAGAAAAGAAAATAATCTGATGCTGAGGTTGCTAAAACCTATGGTAAGAATAAATCTCCTGTAATTGAAATGATGAACTGTATATTATTATAACTGTTCTATTTTATTATTAGTTTTTGTTAATTAATTAATTAATTTATTTATTTTTACTATACTTTATGTTCTGGGGTACATGTGCAGAACATGCAGTTTTGTTACATAGCTATACACATGCCATGGTGGTTTGCTGCACCCATCAATGCATCACCTATATTAAGTATTTCTCCTAATGCTCTCCCTCCCCTATCCCATTACCCCCTGACAGCCCCCAGTGTGTGATGTTCCCTGCCTGTGTCCATGTGTTCTCCTTGTTCAACTCCCACTTATAAATGAGAACATAGTGTTTGGTTTTCTGTTCTTGTGATAGTTTGCTGAGAATGATGGTTTCCAGCTTCATCCATGTCCCAGCAAAGGACATGAACTCATACTTTTTGATGGCTGCATAGTATTCCATGGTGCATATGTGCCACATTTCCTTTATCCAGTCTATCATTGATGGACATTTTGGTTGATTCCAAGTCTTTGTAATTGTGAATAGTGCCAATTTCTTACTGTGCCTAATTTATAAATTAAACTGTCATAGGTATGACTATATAGAAAAACCATAATGCATACTCAGCTTTTTATATCTATGAGATTCTCATCCATAGATTCAACCAAACTTAGATAAAAAATATTTGAAATGGAAAAACATTAAAAATAATGAAAATTAAAAACTATGCAGTATGTCAATGATTTACATAGAATTTACATTGTTTTGGCTAGTATAAGTAAGCTAGAAATGATTTAAAATATATGGGAAGATGTGCATAGGTTATATGCAAATACTATGCTGTTTTACATAAGGGACTTGAGCATCCATGGATTTTGGTATCTGTTGGGGAGGTCCTGAAATCAATACCTTGTGGATACTGAGGGATGGCTGCATATAGGGTTTGGTACTATCTGTGGTTTTATGCATCTGGTAAGGGTGTTGGAATGTATCCCCCATGGAAAAGGGAGAAAGACTGCACAGACCGATAAAACAGAATAGAGAATCCAGAAGTAAACACAAGTATATATGGGCAACTGATCTTCAACAAAGGCACCAAGAATGCCCAATGTGGAAAGGGTAGCCTCTTCAATAACTTATGTTGGGAAACATGGATATCCACATGTAAATGAATAAAACTGACCCTTATCTTACATTATATACAAAAATCAAGTCAAAACGTATTAAAGACCTAAATGTAAGACCTGAAAACATAAAACTCCTAGAAGAAAACATAAGAAAAAAATTTCTTGACATAGGCCTTGGCAATAATTTCTTGGATATGACACCAAAAGTACACACAACAAAAGCAAAAATAGTTAAGTGGGATTACATCAAAGTAAAAGCTCCTGCACAGCAAAGAAAACAATGGAAAAAATGACAAGAGAATCTATAGAATAAGGAAAATATTTTCAAACCATATATTTCATGAAGGGTTGATACCCCAAATATAAAAGGAGCTTGATATGGTTTGACTGTGTCTCCACCAAAATCTCATCTTGAATTGTGGCTCCCATAATCCCATGTGTTGTGGGAGGGAGCTGGTGGGCGATAATTGAATCATGGATGCAGTTTTGTTCATACTGTTCTTGTGGTAGTGAATAGGTCTCACAAGATCTGATGGTTTTACAAAGGGAAATCCCTTTTACTTGATTCTCATTTTCTGTCTTATCTACCACCATGTAAGATGTGCTTTTCAACTTCTGCCATAACCCCAGCCACATGGAGGCCATTAAACTTCTGTGAGTTCATTAAACCTCTTTTTATTTATAAATTATCCAGTCTTGGGTATGTCTTTATCAGCAGCATGAAAACAGACTAATATAGAGCTCTTAAAACTCAGTTGCAAAAGTCACATAACACATGATTGACTTTTTTTCTTTCTTTAAAACCCCTGATGATGATGTCATCCTTGTGTAAATACCATTACATTTGAAATTAATTTCTAGGTATCTAAACTATATTACTCAGAGTTCTCCAGAAAACAGAACCATTAGGATTTTAGGATACACATGTGTGTGTATATATATACTCCAGCAATTTGGGGTACCAAACTAAAAAACAATGATGTAATGGGAACCAATGGTATAAATTCTGGTCCAAGTTCCAAAAAGGCGATTGACTGTGTAAGCTCCAGTTGGAGTATGAAGACTGGATTTCCAGGAGTGCTGATGCCAAAAGGCAGGAGAAGATAGATATCCCAACTCAAACAGAGAGAGTGAATTCTACCTTCTTCTGGCTTTTTGTTCTATTTAGGCCCTCAATAGACTGGATGGTGCTAACCTGTATTGGTGAGAGTGAATGCAATGGTTAATTCTATGTATCAACTTAAATGGGCTAATAGATGCTCAGACAGCTCACTGAACATTATTCCTGGGTATGTCTGGGAAGGTATTTTTAGAAAAGGTTTTTTGTTTGTTTGCTTGTTTGTTTCTTTTTAGAGTCTCACACTGTCACCTGGGCTGGAGCACAGTGGCATGATCTCAGCTCACTGCAACCTCAGCCTCCTGGGTTCAAGCAATTCTGCTGCCTCAGTCTCCCGAGTAGCTGGGATTACAGGTACCCACCAACATATCCAGCTTTTTTTTTTGCATTTTTATTAGAGATGGGGTTTCACTATGTTGATCAGGCTGGTCTCGAACTCTGACCTCGTGATCCACCCACCTCAGACTGAGTAAAGAAGATTTGCTTTCACCAATGTGGGTGGGCATCACTCAATACCTTAATGACCTGAACAGAGCAAAAAGATTGAGGAGGAACATTTCTTGAGCTGGAACATTTTCTTTTTGGGCTGGAACATTTTCTTCTGCTCTTTGAAGCTCCTGGTTCTCTGGCCTTCAGACTCCAGATTCTGTAACTTATGCCAGCCTCACTTCCCCAGTCCTCCACCACACTCACCAGCTCTCAGGCCTTTGGCTTCAAAGTAGAAGTTACAGCATCAGCTGTCCTTATTTTCAGGCCTTCAGATACAGAGTGAATTACACCAGCAGCTCTGCTGATTCTCCAGCTTGCAGACTATGTAACATGGAACTTCTTTGTTTCATTAATCATGTGAGTCAACTTCTTAATAAATGTACCCATATCTCATCATCTACCTATATGTCTCTCCATATATGTTTTCTATTTGTTCAATTTCTCTGGATAACCCTGAGTTGAACAGATTTTGGTACTGAAATTGGTTCTAGAGGAACATAATTTTAAGAATGAGTTTTCCAAATTATTTAGGGGTTCTAGAATTGGATCTCTACTCTGATTATATTTAAAGATATTAATGACTCTATTTCTAGGACTAAAGAGAGCACTGACAGTCCATGGTGTAATATGCACAATTTCTGCATTGGATACTCTTAATTAACCACTTATAATAAGCAAGGAGGTAAGAAATTACGTATATGACACTTTCTGACATTTTGGAAATTTAAGAAATATAATGACACTGGTTACTTGTTCCTAATGTCACTGGACAAAGTGCTGGAATAAAAAAACAAGTTCAGTGATTTGAATTACAAACTCAAGAGCCACATCAATGATTTAAGAGTTCTAGGTGTGCCCTGAAGAAAAGTGTTATCTCCTACTGCTGGAGGGCTGCAAGAGCTGAAAATCAAATGTAGGACCTCATACTGTGATTGGCTGAATTACAAGGCAAATTGAACTCCCAGCCTTACTAGGTGTTTCCTGATAAGGTGACAACATGGATTAGGAAAGCATGGGATCCTATAAGTTGAGATAGGACATGTGAGGAGACTTTAATGAAGCTGGGAACATTTAGCATCTGAATTCCAATGAGTCTTCTTTGGCAGTGGAAGTGGTCTCTCCACCACTAGTAGAAGTAGGCTTTCTAACCCCAGCAAAAGCAGCCTTCCTATCTCCAGTAGCAGCAGCATCCCTGCCATATTGAAATAAGCCTTTCCATTTTCTTATGAGGGAATTCAGCTTGCATTGCCTGAGGAAAAGGTTGTGGTCTTCCCTGAAACAGTGGTCATGCAAGTCCCTGTTGATTCTCCTCAGGACCCAACCCTACCGTCACTCTTTACTTCTACAATCATAACTAGACTCATGCCCCAGCAGGCCCCTAGAAGTAAGGCACAAAGTGTGACACCTGAGGAGATATGCTACTCTCCAAAAGAACTACTTGAGTTTTCTAATTTATAACAGCAGAAATCCGGAGAATATGTGTGCTAATGGATATCAAAGCTGTAGGATAAAGGTGGAAGGACATTAAGTTGAATCAGGCCAAATTTATTAATACAGGCCCAGTAGCAGAGATGCTGTATTTAATGTTGCATTCAAGGTGTTAGAAAGGCTTTTAACTGTTTGGTTGGTTGACTGACTAAAACATGGATTAAAGAGCACATCACTGTGAGTAAATTGGAAATGCCTGATCTCCCTTGGTTTTATGTAGAGGAAATGGTTCAGACTTAAAGAGAATGGAATGTCAGAGAGGACGTATCATTTAAGACCTACTCACTCACACTAGATGGGTTCAGAAGTCCTATCTTTCAACAATATTTTGAGAAATAAATTCATGAAGGAAGCCCCAGCATCTTTGAAGATCTCAGTGATTCCTCTTCTCTGTAGTTCAGACCTTACAATGGGAACCATAGACAATCAACTGGAAAATCTAAATGCAATGTTAGTAATTGGTTCCTAGGGTGGCAGAAGCCAACTGGCAAGATGGGCATAGCTATGATAATGGACAGCAGAGTCAAAGCACCAATCAGAATATTTAGACCCTTGCAGGCTTCTGGTGTTCCTAGGAATAAAATTACTAGGATGCTCACTATCACTTATACTTGCTCTGTATAAGCAGATAATTTTCCAAGTCAAATGAACAAAAATCTAACTTAAATCATAAAAACATAGGGTCATGGCTCCTCAAATTCCCTCAAATTCCCATACTTAAGTCAATTAACAGACCTCCAAGCCTCATGAATGAATGGAGGCCAGGTACCCTTGAGGAAGGACTCTCAAATACTACCAAGAATGTATATTGTTAATATTACACCCATCCTTCCCCAGAGGGACCTACATCCTTTTGGCAAGATAACTGTGCACTGGGGAAATGAAATAATCAGACTCTTCAGGGACCACCAACACTGGCTCTTAACTGGCATTAATTCCAGGAGACCCAGAATGTCACTGTGGTCTACTAATCAGAGTAGATCCTTATGAAGGCCAGGGGATCAATGGAGTTTTTATCTCAGGACAATTTCGCAGTGTGTCCAGTGAGACCCCAAACCCAACCTGTGGTTATTTTCCCAGTTCCAGGTGCACAACTAGAATACACATAGTTTACAGCTGGAAGAATCCCCACATTGGTTCCCTGACCTGTGAGGTGAGGTTATTATGGTGAGAAATGCCAAACGATAGGCATTAGAACTGCCTATACCTAGTGAAACAGTAATACCACATTCCTGAAGGAACAGCAGAGATTAGTGCCACCATCAAAAACTCAAAAGGTGCAGGGGTGCTATTTCCCACCACATCCCCATTTAACTCCTCCATTTGGCCTGTGCAGAACACAGAAGGATATTAGAAAACGACAGTGGATTATTATAAGCTTAACCACATGGAGTTAAGACTCCAAGTGAAGCTTCTGTACCAGATGTGGTTTAACTGATTGAGGAAATTAACATAACCCCGGGTACCTGGTATGTGGCATTAATCTGGAAAGTGTTTTGTTGGTGTTTTTTTCTGCATACCTGTCAATAAAGTCTACCAGAAGTAGTTGCTTTCAGGTGGGAAGGCCAGAAATCTACCCTCACTGTCCCCCTACCTCAGGGGTATGTCAACTCTCCAGCCACGTATGACAACTTCTTCCATAGGGATATTGATTGCCTTTTCTTTCCACAATATATCATGCTGCTCTATTACATTGATGACATTATGCTGATTGGACCTAGCAACTGAGAAGTAGCAACTACTCGGGAGTTCCTGCATATGTATTTGAGTATCAAAGTGTAGAAAGTAAATCCAAATAAAATCCAGGATCTTCCATCTCAGTGAAATTTCTAGGGTTCTAGTGGTATGGGACATATCAATATAGTCCTCTAAAATGAAGGATACATTGTTGCATCTGGCCCCTCCTACAGCCAAGAAAGGGGTCCAATGCTGTGAGCCTATTTGAATTTTGGATGAAACATATCCTTCATTTGAGTGTATTACTTCAGCCAGTTTACCAAGCGAGTTACTAGTTTTTAATGTGGTCCAGAACAAGTGAAGATACTACAACAGGTTCAAGTTGCTTTGAAGATGCTTTGCCATTTGAGCCATATGATCTAGCAGATCCAATGGTGCTTGCAGTGTCAATGGCAAATAGGATGCTGTTAGGTGCCTACAGCAGATCCCCAAGGGTAAGTTAACATGCAGACCTTTAGGATTTTGGAGCGAGGCCCTGCCATCATCCTCAGATAACTATTCACCTTTTGAGAGACAGCTCTTGGCCTCCTACTGGGCCATAGTAGGAACCAAAAAATTGATCACAGGCCATTAACTTATCATGTGACCTGAGCTGCCTGTCATGAACTGGTTATTACCTGACCAATGAAGCCATAAATGTGGGCATGCACAGCAACACTCCATCATCAAATAAAAGTGGAGTATACATGATCAGGCCTGAGCTGGCCCTCCAAGCACAAGGAAGTTACATGAGGAAGTAATCTATGTGTCCATAGTCCCCACTTCTGCTACACTGACTTCTCTCTCCTAGCCTCAAGGAGAATTATTTCAATTGCCTGACAGGGGAAGGAAGACCTAGGCACAGCTACAGCATTACAGCCCCTCTGTGGGATATCCTTGAAGTATGGTGGTGAAGAAAAATCATCTCCATTGGTAGAAATTTGGACAGTACAACTGGTTGTGGGCTTTGTTTGGAAGGAGAAATGGCCAGACTTGTGATTATATACCAATTCATGGACTGTAGCCAATGGTATGGCTAGATGGTCAGGGACTTTTGAGGTAATATAATTGGAAAATTTGTGACAAGGAAATCTGGCAAAGAGGTATGTGGATAGACCACTATGAATGGGCAAAAACATGAGGATGCCTGAGTCCACATCCACAAATGTTCACCAAAGGATGTCCTCAGCAGAGTAGGATTTTAATAATCAAGTGGATAGAAGGGCCTGTTAGGTAGATACTAGTCAACTTTTTCCCCAGTCCCTTCTGTCATTGTCTAATGGTATCATAAACAAAGTGGGCATAGTAGCAGAAATGGTGGTTATGCATGGATTTGGTAAGATGAAATTCCATTCACCAAGACTGACCTGTCTGTGACCAGCTTTGAGCACCCAGTGTGCCAGTCACTGAGACCAACATTGAACCCATCATATGACACCATTTTATATTGGCTGATTACATTGGAGCTGGTGCCAGGTTAATTACATTGAACCATATTCATCCAGGGAGGGGCAGACACTTTATCACTGGAATAGACACTTACTCTGCATTCCACTCATCACTGGAATAGACACGCTGGATATAAATTTGTCTTCATTGTATACAATGATTTTGCCAAAAATACCATCCAAAGACTTACAGAATGCCTTATTCACTGTTGTGGCATTTCATGCAGCATTGCTTCTGATCAACGAACTCGCTTCACAGCAAAAGAAGTGTGGCAGAGGGCCCATGCTCGTGGAATCACTAGTGTTACCATGTTCTCCTCCATCCATAAGCATAGAGTTTGAAAGAAGGGTGGAACAGCATTTTGAAGACTCAGTTACAATGTCACCCAGGGGGCAATACCTTGCAAGACTGAGACAAGGTTCTACAGAAGACTATGTATGCTCTGAATCCATGTCCACTACATGCTACTCTTTTTCCAGTAGCCGGGATTCATGTGTCCAGGAATCAAGGGCTAAAAATGAAGTGGTGCTTTTCATTATTACCTCTAATGACCCACTAGCAAAATTTTCACTGCTTCTTCCCACAGGTTTATGCTCTCCTGGCCTAGAGGTCTAGATCCAGAGGGAGAAATATTTCCATCAGGAAACACGATAATGATTCCATTGAAATGGATGTTAAGACTGCCATCTAATCATTTTAGTCTCCTCATGCCTATAAGTCAACTGGCCAAGAAGGAAATTAAGGTGTCGACTGTACTGATTGATCTGAATGTTCAAGGGGAAATTGGACTTCTGCTCCACAATGAATGTAAGAAAAAGTATGTCTGAAATACAGGAGATCCTTTTTGGGTGTGTTTTAGTATTACTCTGCCTTATGATTAAGGTCAGTATAAAACAACCCAGTCCAGGCAGGACTATGAATGTCCCAAACTCTTCAGTAATAAAAGTTTGGGTGACTTTGCTAAATAAAGAACAATGATAAGGTAAAGTTCTTTCTGAAGGAAAGGAGAATACAGAATGGATACTAGAGGAAGGTACTTGAAAATACTAGCTAATTAACGCAACTGAGTGTTCAGGGTGGGGATCAGATAAGACCACATGATGCTTTACAGAATCCAGAATTGTGATATTTCATGGGTATGTCCTTATTTTGTTACAAATACAATTGTGTATATATAAACATATTTAAGCAAATATTTGGCTTTTTTTCCTCTTATTCCTTATCTTATAACATGACGTATTAAATTTATATCAGCATTTACATTACATTTGACCTGGCCCTAAAATACACCTGTGTCTCTACCATGTGATCCTATATCCCCAACCCAGTCACAGAAGCCTGGCTAAATAGTACACATAGAGGCGCCTCTTTAACAGCTATTTTGCTTTCTGGTCTGTGGGAGAGGTGATAACTCAGAGAATATTGTACTGGTCATCTCAGAAGGAGACCACTGGTAATTCACACAGGGCATGCAGCATAAGAAGCAAAACTTTCCTTAAGAACATTAATAGAATGCCTATCAAAATGTAATGAAAGAGGTACATGATAGGAGCTAAGAAAATACTTTAAAGGGACTAAAGAAGTGACAGCATAAATATTAGAGAAAAAAATATGACTGTTAAAATATATAGACATTAATTGGAGGCTTAATTATACTTACAAATAAATGATTGAATCAACAGTGACCAATCAAATTTTAATTTAAAAACTGTGTTTAAAATTCTGTGTTTATTATGAAATGTAAAATTAAATGTACAATCTGTAGTCTTTGACCATGAAAAACTTACGGTTTACTCACAGACCAGAAGTATTCATAGAAAATTCACAAAGGAGATGATAATATATATAAACTGCATTAAATATACTGGAAAAATAAAAATGGGCAGTGACTATATTGTGGTTAATCAGTGCAAGAAAATATGTCCTGTGGAAATAAGGAATAACTTTTGTCTTCCTGATACAGTGATACAGAAATGGAGAAAAATTTAGCAGCTTTCCTCCAAAAGAACTCTGAGAATTCCACTTGTGATTTTGCTGAATTTGCCCAAATTCAATATCAGGTTTAGAACTAAGACATTGTTAGTAGATCTGTGGCAGTTTCTTCTATTAATGTAGACTCATAGTAATCAGAGTATGAAATTGATATGTAAAAATCCAGAATACCATAACACTAATCTGTAGTAACAAAGAACTATTATAGAGCAAGGACATTTCTACTCCATATATCAAATGCCTTTCAACTGAGAAGTTCAGTGTGCCATATGTGAATTTACTATGTAATTCTTAGAAGAGCCTAAGAATACTAATTAGAATCACAAAAAAAGTAGACACACATGCAGTCATGATCTGCTTGGCTAGAAGCTCAGCAAGACAAATCCCATTTTTCTTGACTTTCATTCTGCAATTGTTATACCATAAATAACTTCTTTGTATATTAGCTTTAAATATGCATACCCAGTTATCCCATTATTCTTAACTTTCATGAACAGCTGGACTCATTACAAAAGCAGAACCTTTTTTTCCTACATAAAATGAGATGAGAGAATAATTTAAAACATTTACAATGATATTTGAATGAAATGGCAAATAGGCAAGATGTGGGTGCTTTTCCATGCTTTCTGTTCTTGCACGACTTGCTTCCCCGTCGGCAGTGTGCTGTGTTCTTCTTAATGAAGCCCAAGTGTTCTGTATTGCTTGCCCTATAATTTTCTGGACAGAGTGAGCTGTTGTCTCTGCCAAGAAAGAACTACACACTCCATTATCTTTTCAATAGGCCTGAAAATTATTTGTTTAAAAATCTTTCCCACTGTCACTTTTAGAAGTGTTTGCAAAAGTAATTGTTATAGATTTCCCTCTAATTATAATTTCAGAGTTGCCTCACATTCATTCTCTCCTATATCTCACCGAGAAACTCAACTTAAAGTTTGAAAATTACTTGTCTTTCATGGCTCTGTTTCTTACCCAAGAGTTGTCCCTTCTTTATTCATCAATATTTTGTTTCACAAAATGCATTCAATTATTCCCTTGTCATTCTTATGAGAGCACTGCACAATGAATCTCTGAGGAACAGATTGTACCATGCCCTTAATTTCTCTCTTCACTACCCACAAAATCACCATATAACACTGCCAGAAATTTATCTACCACAGCATTTCATTGTCGATATCTTTTAGCTTGAGGAATGTTATAATTTTGCGATATTTTATGGCCACGTTTGCCCAGTAACAATTTTTAAAGCATTTCCTCATTTAGTACCCTAAAGAGTTCTTCAATTTCAAGCATGTTACAGAGATTCAGTTGTATTCAGTAGATAGACAACTCACATTTTAAAAAATTCTAGACCAGGTTTTTCAATCTAGTCTTTATTGTAGATCTATACAACTGTCACTGGAAAAAGAAAAAAACAATTTGAAATTGTACTGATTCTTATCATATATTATATTTTCTCACCAGATTCCATTTTTTATAATCATTCTTTCTTTCCTAGTCTTCCCACAACATGGCAAGTAAATGTTCTTGTCCCTGCCTCAGGGACCTGGCATACATAATCTCTAATCACTGTCTTATTCATTCCAATTTCTATTCATGGCCTCAAAAGATAGCTTCAAACCCACCTCCCTAAAATTAGGAGTAGCAGGATGACATCATGAAATGAGTAGAGATCTCATTGAAATACTTTTTATTGCTGCTTAATAGCCACTTAATTTAAAAAAAAAAAAAGACCTGTTGAATATCATTGAGATTTTTTGAGTTGTATAGTTTATTTGGAATAGATCTTATTTCTACTATGTTAAAAATCAATGCACGAGAATTTGCTGGAATGGTTCTCAGCTCCTATGCCCCAATATTCTGAATATAGATTATTTTCTGTGACACCCAGAAGCTTAATATCATTTTTCAGATTCCTATGTAACTAGAGTTCTGGATTTGATTTCGATTCAGCCAAACAGATAATCTAACACAAGATTTGAAAAGCAGAAACCAAGAGAAGGAAGAAAATCTCCTATTTCTGCTATTTATTTTACTGAAGGATAGTTTAGGATAGTTGGGGGTTTTCTGCAGTAGTATTAACAGAGTTCTCACACTTCTAGCTTCATAGTACTTGAAAGGTAGGGCATGGACATACATTTTGTTCATTTGGATTATGGCTAACATGGTGTGCTTGTCCATCCTGACATAACACAGAGTTACTTACCTGGTTATGAAGATTTATTGTGGCAGTGATGTTGGTCTGACACCTGTGGCCTCCTGACTGCAGAAGAGGTATTACCCTTGGTAGATATTTTGCAGCACATCTTTGAGAGACTTTTTTTTAATGTAGATCTTTTTTTATAAATGTTAAATAAATATGTATGTAACTCATATTCTATAAGAAGTCTACTCCTGCTTAAAATATAGTAGATTTTGTTTGATGTGCATATGAATACTGACTAAAAAAGTAATTGGTAACAAGAATGTTTGAAAATAATCACTTCTTAAGAAAATGAGAGTTTGGAGTTAAGTGACCTGGTTCAGTTTTTAGTTGGCAATATTTTTACTAGCATTATAAGATGGAGCATGGATAGTCTATCATAGACAATAGTGAAAGGGTTACTTGAATAAGCAACTACACAAAGTTGTTTGAAGTCATAGACTGGAGATTTGTGGTCTATGTTTGAATCTAACTTCTATCATATATTAGCCGTTTGATCTTTGGCAAAGTAATTAACATATCTGCCTCAGTTTCCTCATCTGCATAATAGTATTAGTTTAATAACTTTATTATAAAGATAAAATAAATTAATACACTTAAAATGCCTTGAAAGATGGCAGGTATGGTGTGCTTTCTTTTCTGTTCATAAATATTGTTATTATTATTTTTACCATTATTGTGGTGGTGGTGGTGATTTGTAAGACCTGTGAAGTTCAAGATTTTACCTCACATGCAAGCTAAAAAGTTAACCAGGCACAGTGTTCTGCACACTGGCAGAAGTCATGAAACTCCCAGATCGGAGACTTATTACTAACAGTAATAGCAATAGCCAGAATATCATCATGTTTGCACCCATAGTCTAAGTCTCAATTTCTGTAGGGCAATAAAAGTATATTCAGCAGACATCTATGCACATAATGAATTACATTACGAGAGAATCATGATTAGGGAACCTGAAACTTTTGCGAAAGATGATAAACTTGCCTGGTCTTTGCCACAGAGAGACACAATATCTTTATCATACTAGAGTATAAATGAGCAAAATTTGCTGCTATATTTTTCTCTCAAGGCTGCTTGCTCTACAAACATATTTGAAAAGTAAGCCTGGAACAAAGGCAGTCACTCCTTTTGCTGACAAGTTGTGCAAAAATGTGACACTCATGGAGAAGTGTTTCTTAAAACATCTATCCCTGGTTTATATACTATCTTGGCTTCCGGTGAATTTTTCTATGAATACGTATGTGACACTTTAATGGTTTACCTGATCTGACAGAAGCTGAAATTATATTTGATCGATTTGTCTTATACAGCATTTAACTAAGACTATTATCAGTAGGATCTCTATAAATATTGTGTCTATTTCATAATTGTGCCATTTCATAAATGGGCACAATGTTTATAGAGATCTTATTAATAATAGCCTTACAAAATGATTTTAAAATTCAGTGCTTGGATAGGATGCTTATTCAAAAGAGTCAAATTTACATAAATTAATTTACATTTTAGTTTTTAAGTAATTGGAATTGTCCCTCAAAATTTTAGAAGAAAAATGTACAACAATATGGAGGGTATTCATCTTTTACGAGTTGGTTGAAGTCAATTGTAAGAATTTCAGATCACTGAATATTAGCCTGGAGGTTCCCCATGGGCTAAAGAATGATTTTCACAGCATCTTATAAATTATATAAATATTTTATATTCAAATCAATTTTTTCAAAGCAAGAGAATTACAGAACCAGTGTGTAATTTAACGGTCAGACTCTGGATTAAAAATTCAAAATTGAAAATATGATTTTAGGCTGCTTTTATATCCAGTGCTTAAAAGAAATTATCTAGAATACAGACCAAAGACATCGGAACATAAAAGAGAGGTTAAAAGACATGCAGGGCTGAGTAAGAAGATCTAAATATATGTAATTGGTATTACAGAAAGATAGGGCAGAGAAAGTAGGGAGAAGTAATGTTATTTAAAGAGATAATGACTAAGAACGTTCCAAAACTGATAAACCAATGCCCAGATTCACAGAATCCCAATAAATTTCAATCAAAATATTTGAAAGCGATAGGCATAATCCCTCCCATTAAGAATATTATAGACGAATGGAGAAAGCAATCGCTAAGTAAGTGTGAGCAACACAGGAGATCAGTAAACAGGAAATCAAGCACAAGTTTTTAAAGTTTTATAATAGTTTGTCTATGGTGTGCTCAAAACACATAAATTGTTATCCAAGGTTTTAGTACTGCCGTTATTAAAATATTAGCTGTAGCTTCATCAATTTTAAAGTACTAAGAGATGAGGTTTGATACTATAGAAACTGTAATATTGTATGTTTAATAACAAGCCATTGATAATGAATAAAACTAATTGTATTCACTTAGCAGAAAGTGAAATTATAAAATCATGCTTTCAATAAGTAGTACTGTACTATTGTGAAATATACCAATCAGTTAAGTTTATGTTATATTACATGTGATCACTATTCTTGTATCAAAATTTCTCATATGGCATAAAATGTATACTAATTGTAACCTCTGAATAAACAATAATATGCAGAATGTACATTCGTGGTATAAATTAATAGCGAGGGTAAATGGGAAACTCTAGTATTTGAAAACATGAGACCAACTCATCAAATCTTGATTACTACTTCTATTTACTCAAATCTTGGCTAATTATTGGTCACTATCTTCTGCTACTTTATGACTCAAATAAAATTACATTCACTTCTCATAACTTTTGCTTCATCTTACTTACTTTACATGATGTTAGTGTTACCCAGCACGTATTATGAGGATAGTGGGTAGTGAAGATAGGTAGATATTCTAGTTTCATTCTTAGTCCTCAATGAAGACTCTATTTTCATTATTTATAACACACGTTTCAATTCCATTCCAGTTCTGTTTCTTCTTCTAATCTTCTTGTTTTGGCCATGTTCCTGTCATTTGGACATGTTGATAGTAATTTTCCTGGAATATTCCTTGCCAGATAATTTCTGTTTGATATTAAGTTTTAGTCTCTTTCTATTCCCGGATTCTGTAGAATAGGCAACACAGTTCCAATTTTGCCCTGTAGGAACCCATGTCCAAATCATGACTCCACTTGCCTGGGCCTCCAGTCTCCTCCATACTTCTTGAGAGACTGTGCTGATAGAGGCAATTGTGGATATAAACGGCCTGTCATCCCAGTGTAAGCTAAGCCCAAGTAACTTTGATAATAGAAATGTATATAACAAAATCTTTAATGTGCATGTGTTCTTTGATCTTCTTCATGATAGTTGTATTTATTTTTATATTAAAAACATTATGCAAGCCAGGCACAGTGGTTTACACCTGAAATCCCAGCACTTTGGGAGGCCAAGTCAAGAGGATCACTTGAGGACAGGAGTTCGAGACCCACCTGACCAACATGGTGAAACCCCGTCTCTACAAAAATACAAAAAAAAAAAAAAAAATTTCCAGGTGTGGTGGCATGCACCTGTAGCCCCTGCTATCAGGAGGCTGAGGCAGGAGAATGGCTTGAACCTGGGAGGTGAAAGTTGTAGTGAGATGAGATCACAGCCCTGCACTCCAGCCTGGTGACAGAGTGAGATAATGTATCAACATAAATACATACATACATACATACATACATACACAATGCAGACACATAAATACTGACAATTCAATAATAAATTATAACATCCTTATGTAGTTGATTTGTGTCAATCAGAAAATATAATTATATTAGCATTGAGAGGGTTTATTTTTTCTCATTTTTTACATATTTTTAAATTCCATTTTCATTTTTGTAATTTTTCAAATTTTGTAATTTTTCAAAATAGAAAAACATTATTTGATTGTAACAGCCTATGTTTTGAAGTGTATGCAAAACCTTCACTCTCTCCACTGATGAGGTGTGACCCAGCAATTGTGCTTGTATTTTTTATTCAAGATAATACAGCTGATTGGAACAAATGGTCCCTATCAGATTATTTTACTCCAGTATTTGAACTGAGCTACACAGACAATGAGTCTTGTTATTTCATCACATTAATATAATCCATAGCCTAATTCCTAACATTTCTGAGTTCCGTAAGTTTTTTTTTTTTTTCTTTGTTTTTGTTTCTTAGGAACAGGGTCTTACTTGTATCCCCCACTTGGGAGTAATAATGCCAGGATCACAGCCCACTTCAGCCCCAAACACCTGAGCTTGAGGTATCCTCCCGCTTCAGCCTCTCAAGTAGCTGGGACTACAGGTGCCTGCCACCACATCCAGTTAATTAAAAAAAAAAAAAAAAAAAAAAATTAGAGATGGGGTCTCAGTATGTTGCTCAGGCTCGTCTCAAACTTCTGGCCTCCAGTGATCCACTTTGGCCTCCCAAAGTGCTGAGATTACAGGCCTGAGCCACTGCGCCCAGTCTTAAGTCAGGAGCTTTAATGCTTAATTGCAATTGAATGAGACATCTTCAATCCTTTTCCTAAATTCCTTCTGTGTTTCAACTAGTTTGGAGTTGTTCGTGCTCTTAGTCAAAGGAGTCATGTCTAATATATTGACTCTCAGAAAGCAAAACATGATTTTCAGTAACTCTATCTTCAACACTTCCTAAAGTTACTGACAAGTGGCATGAAGTTCAATACAATTACTACATAGTATACCAGAATACTGAAAGACAAATGCAATGATTAGTATGAGGAAAAGTTAACAGAACAAGAATTATAGAATTATAGACATTTTTTCTCCTGGTGTACAGATTCAGTTTTCCGAAATGGATGGGATTTTCAGATATAGCTTAGGGTGACCTCTGTATATACTTCTTATGAAAACGTTCTATAAACTGTGGTTGTAGACAGTCTGATTTAAGTGGTAGACAAGATGACCTTTAAAACTGTTGCATTTTTCCATTTATCTGGAATTTCATGTATATTTTACTTTGGGAATGAAACTAGTTTCAAACAGTAAGTCCATGGACAGTTTAAAACTGATATACTTCAACTACTAGTTTACATCTTCTGATTATTCTACATCTTAAAAAGTGAGTTAGAAATTGTTATTGGTTAATAGAAGAAATGTTACAAAATTTCAAGCTATTAAGAGAATAAGGTGTTCTACAGAAGTGAATTTTCCAGGTAAATGAAGCTCAATTAATTTCTAATATATTAACTGTTAATTGATGGAGAAAATTAAAAAAAAATAAACATACCCATATCCCTGATTTTCTAAACCAAGAAAATTGGATATAATTCCACAGTCTCTCAAGGGATATCTGAGGGATTCCATGTTTTTACCACTTATATCTGTTTTCCATTTTTCTATTTTCCTATCTACATCTGAAAACTTCCCAGAGTTAATATTGATAATGGTACCATTAACAATAGTAGTAATAGTCAAAAGAGGAACTCTTTTAAATAATATTGCATTAAATTTAGAAAATAGGTCAAACAAGAAAACTACAAGATGTGGGGGTTTACAGAGATAATGGTGAACTTAAATCTACCTTAAAGAAAAGAAAATATTATTTATTTAATGGTTTCATGTAAATGTGACACTTTTATATAATAGCAGGTAGCCAATTTTCTGGGTGAGCTTATGCTTTCCACTTCCTTAAAGTGTTGAAGAGATGAACATTAGCAATATATGATTCCTTCCCAAATTTCAGGGTATGTTTATGCTTTTCCTGTCATCCTACAGCTTTTTATCTTAAAGAGAAGTTGAAGAAACTGACAACTTTCAAAACTGCTATTACAAAATATCATTTTATATCCCAATATATAAAAGCCACATTCACAATAAATTCAATTATTGTAAGCAAAGATGTAGCAGAGTATAAAAAACACAATCTGCAGATCAAATATATTTAAATTATTTTTAATACAAAAAAAGTTGTTTAGCATTAATTTACATGTGATTAGTTAGGAATTTTTTAAACAGCAAGCATGACATATTCAATAAAGGTCATATGATCAACTAGTGGCTTTTCCCAATTGCAACAAGGTCACAATTACAAATATTGTTAGTTCTTGAGTTATTTTCTTGAACCAGAAAACTTACCAATTAAGTATACTGTCACCCAGAAAATTTCGAATTTCACATAATGTGAATACCAAAGTTTGGTGTTGGAAGTTCTTCACATTCTCTATGCATGTGATTGTATTATTAATTTGTAGCAAAGGGAAAATACTTCATTCCTTTTATTTTGTATTCAAATGTAGCAATAAGTATGACATTTTTTAAAGTTTTCACTCACATCACAACTACTGTACACATTTAATGAAAGGTGATGTTCCTTAGTTTGAAGCACATCAAAACCTGAATTTGTATCTGCTCAGGAAAATCTTGAAAATGTATAGAAGACCAACAATTTTAAAATCAAGTGTAGTGCAGGCATCCCAGATTAACAAGCAATAAGGACTTATCTGTGGATGGTAAAGTTTAATTCATGAAAATTGTGACTCAATAATTGAGTTTTACTTATATCTTTCTAATTATACATTACACCTTTTTACACATTATGATCAATTTTAAGCACAATCAATTGCTTCAACGACTATGTCGAATATGTTAAAAATAAATTGTGAACAAATCTATCAGTACTATTTCTAAAGTAATTCTGCAACTAACTCTTGATTTCTTAGCATCAGTTGTTTTTACAAATAAACTTTGTTGGAAATATTCATGTATAGCCAGTAATATAGTTTATATAGCCAATGCAATATAGTTTGCATTTTGGCATCATGTTATGGTAAAGTCTTCTAAAAAGAAGCATGGAAAACTGACATTTTCAAACCTAGTAAGCTAATTGAACAATTACAATCCCACCAAAGGCATCCATTGGAATCAATTCAGGCCTCATTCTATAAACTGTAGCTTACAACAAAGTGATGAAATCAATACATAATCCTTGAAGTCCAATGAGATTAAATGTTATGAAACCAACAATATGGCAAATGAAAACAAATCTCTCCAACCACTAATAAAACTGGTAAAACTAGGGAAAAAAAAAAAAAAAGAAATGAAGGAAGTGCTTAGTTTTGCTTAATCAACATTAATCATTTTTAATACATGATCATTACTTGTGAACCAAAAAAGAAAACTGCAATATATTCCCAGAAACTAAATTGCACGAACGTTAGTAAATAGCTAGCGTCACAAAAATGGGTATTGCTTACTGTACAGTACGGTTTTATTGTTTAGTGTTTGTTTTTTACTTGTTTGTTTTGTTGTGTAGAAAACCATGTAATGGCTTCCTTATTGAATGAATATTCCCCAAAAGGCATAAATATAAATTTGAATTAAAGCAAAGAAAAAATGCACATTTGGGTTTTTTGTTTGTTTGTTTTGTTTACTCTTCCGATAATATACATAAACTGGTATGTTGGTGTACTATACAGAAATTCTAGATTTCCAGAGCTTCAAGAATCACACAGTGATGATGGCTGTTGTGAGGACTGAATGAACTAATATGCATAAAAAACTTAGAACATTGACTAGTATGTGATGGGCTCTCTGTAAGACTGAACCATTCCAATTCAAAAAGTAAGGTATGAAACAAACCAGTAATGAATATACATAACTTTGTATTTGTAAATAACCAAATATTTAACTTTTAAAAGAGCTCACACAAACCTCCATTGAGAGATCTGGCATTCAAAGATGTTTCTATTCTATCTCATGAAGCAGAATTGCAAGATCATTTTGAATTCAATCTTTTTTCAAAAAAAAAAAAACCTAGAAATACATTCAAAAATGTTTACACCAACATAGAAAAGATATTTTTAGCCATATGCACAGCTCAAACCTAATTATAATTAATAAGTTTGTTATGGATTTACTGAAAAAGGTATTCTATTGTGTAAGTTAACTGCTAGTTTAATAAGAGCTGAATTTGTGATAGGATCCATCAATAAAACAAATTGTTTAGATTTCATACATTTATTCGAATTTCTTAAAATATTATTCCAAACATACCTAGGAATTACACACAAACACACTCACAAACACACACACATCACTGACACACACAGCTAAGACCTTATTAAAAGATCTTTGGGAACATTACCGTAAGCTGAAACATAAACCTGTTAATTCTTCTTTCTTATTGGCAATATTAGGTAATGTTATGTATTAAATGCATCATTGAGTAGTTTGAGGTGGGATGTATAATTACCTGTATAAGTTTTTCTTCATATATAAACAAACAAAAATAGAATATTTCAACTTAACAAGATTGAAGACACAGTGATCTAGATATGTTGATAATTAAGAATTTTAGCAAAAAAACAAAATTATGATATATAATATTTATAAGTAGATATTGAATAATTTATTACCTTCCCAAATGGCTTTCACATGAACTTTCTCTACTTTAGTATTTTCATTATGATGCTCACTATGATAGAATAATGACTCTTAAAATTTGTTTGTCTACTTTTGTATAATTTATCTACAATAGAATAATAGCTCTTAGAATATTTGTGTGTCTACATATGTAAAATTTATCTATTTTCTCAGAAGTTAAAAAGGGAAAAATGCTTACTTGGTTTAATTGACAACAACCTCACGTTTCCTGTGGGTTCTTCTTTTCAATAATTCTGAGCTCTTAAATACTGATGGAAAATGTTAATAACTTTAACATAAATTTTAATAGGAAAATTATAGATATTAAATAATTATATTAAATATTTACTTTAATTTTTAAAGCATGAATTCAGTGGATAAAAATATAACTTGTCTTCTCCACACTGTTACAAGTGGTTTTGGTGTAGTGTCCACGTTTCTCAAGGATGTAGATGTCAAAAATAACTGCACCCCTCCCCAGTTAAAATTTTACACTTCTGGGTAGTTTAAATTAATAAAAGGGAAGCACGAGGTTCCTATGGTACCTCAATTAAAAGGAAAATAAATGGCACTATAGGATAGCAGTGGGTCAGGTACTGATCCCTCTAAAATTCTGAATCTTTTCATATAATAAAAAATTTGGCCATTGCTTCAAAAATATGCAGATGAATGTAGGTGTGCCAGGAGACTAATAACCAGAATAATCTGTTTAGTAAATCTATTAACATAACCTGATATTTCCAAGTAGGTAATAAATACGTCTGTGTTTCACAGACATGTATCTGAGGGCATCAGGCATAGAATATATTAAACAAATTATTAATGGATGCCGAAGAACCATGACAGTGCAGGAGGTGACTTGAGTTACTTCCTTTCTTCTTTCATTGGAGTGATGACAGGCCGTGCCAAAGTAAAGTACCTATGAAGCTTTGGTGCTCTTCTAGAATCCATGATTATATCATGGCAGGGTTTGTGTCCCTCAACCAGGAATTCGAAAAGAGCCATATAAATGCAAATTATACATATGAAATAATGAGAGTAAAATAATAGATTTTGCGTTGTTTTTAAAAATAAACTATGAACTATTTAAGAAAAAAAAATTAGAAACATGGCTCAAGGGGATCACTTATCCAAACCTGAGATAAATTCAAAACAGAGAGATCCCTGAAAACATATCTAAACATTAAGATTGGCACTTAATAAAATCACTAAAGTGTTAAAAAATTATTAAATGGTTATATTTGTTCCATTTTATAGTCAAACATATAGGAACATAAACAGGAGAAAAGAGGAAAACAGCCACCCATCTTAGCACATTAGTGGCATCATTAAAGAACTCCCAGTACTAAATTAATTTACATGTTTTATGTAGTCTTTAATTTCAAGTCATTATAAGAATGAGATGCACTTAAAATTTCAACTAAATTCAGTGGGTATGACATGAGTGATATCAACACCAATTACAAGGCATGGCAGAGGAAGTAAAAAATATTTTTGAATATTAGTTAAATCAGAGTAGTAGCTATAAAATAATGAGATTATATCTCTATATATGTACATGTAGTTATCTACATTTTATACATACCATAACTCTTTCTGTAATTGTACAACTGCATAAAATAGGTATAATCTTATGGGCCAAAGAAATCAGTGTTAGTATATATAAAATGTATTTCCTGAAAAATTGGCCTTATTGTGATAAATTAATATCCTTTTAAATTTGTTTTTAAATTGGTTCATGGAAAGGAGAATAATTGTTAAGAATCTTGTTCTATAATTTAAAAGCAATTTCCATGGAGCATCCCTAGTCTCCCCACAAGAGCAGAAGCTCCTTTTGATTTATTTAAACATTGAAAGAAGAAGAAGTATGTAAAACGTACACCAAAGTTTAAAGAAATAACGGAGAATTCTGATCCCCATCACTGAAAAATCTAAATTGCCAGAATGTCATTGCACTCAAATAAAATTTTGACTGAAATTTAAAAAAAGAATAACAGCAATAAGTTTCCTGTTCAATCTGCCACAAGTGCTAATAATACTGGTGCCATCAATATAGTAGCAGCTCTTTGCCCAAAGTATAGATGAGTCTTTTCTGTGGTCATACAGAAACTGTTATTTACAACGGCTTTTACATATACACATATTTATAAATTTATAACTTATAGTCAGACATTAAGGGGGCAATGTGGACTTTACAAGCAAAATATTCTTAAAGTATCTAATAATGCATACCATATAGAGCAGTTTCATTGTTTGCCTTCTAGCATTGTGTACTTTCTCATACAATTGCACACATCCCTAAACTATACAGAGGAATTATGCTGTATTTAAAAGTATAAGAAAATAGGATATCTTCTATTTCAATGTATGAATAAAGTGCACATTTTAAAACTAGGTGACAAAGAAGGTATTACTGGAAGGGAATTAAAGAAATACATTTATTGGCTCATGTAACAATTTTAGTTTATGAAGGATTATGAATTACCTTTTGTAAGGGAATTTTTAATGTCAACGTTGTCTTCTTGGCAAATTCCATTAATAAATTGCATTTGTGACCTTGGTTTTATACAATCATGCAAAGCATATAATAGAATCACGTTGAAACAAAGAAAATTTAAAAAATGAGGCAAAGGAATAGTAATTTTTGAGATTTTCCTTATTTCCATAGATACTCCTTTTATTGATTTTATTAACATACCTATTTATGCACTATGCTCAAATACTGTACAAAACTGCAATAAATGTTACTATTTGACTACTTATGTTTCTACAAAAACACCATCGTAAAGGTGCATATATTGGTAAAAGTCAACTAATAACTGCTAATACACGTGTCAATCAAAAGTATCTGAGGTTTGCCAAAAACTTTGAATCTAGGCATAATACACAATTTTTAACTTGTATTAGCATATTTCAGGGGCATAAATAATATTTTAAAATATTAAAAGAAAAATGAATTTTACCCATTAATAGCTAGTAATTATATAAAATTTAAAGTTGTGGTTTCTAATTTAGGGGTGTGTGTGTGTAGTGTGTGTGTGTAGTATGTGTGTGCGTGTGTGTGTGTGTTTATGTTTGTGCACATGAAATAATCCACAATCTATTGGCAATGTTTTAAAGCTGCAGTGTAAAAATGTTCAACCTTTACCAAAACCTCTTCTGGTATACAAAGCTGTTGTAAATTTGAGTCAGTGAAATTTAAAGTTGCAATTTACAAAAGCAGATTTACATTAATTCTTATCTGAAAGAACTGCTTTCACAAGAGAAAAATGTGCCAATTAACTGCCCTTTCCTTTATAATTAGTGGCTTCTGAGTCCTGAAAAGAAGCCTTAAGGCAGAATTTGCAGTAAACAGGAAAGAGGAGTATCATGTAAGTGCTTGCCATAGTGCGGGGCACCTATGAATGCTCATCAGTGGGAGTTTTTGGCACAATTTTCTAATCCAATATGCATGTTGCTCCACAGCAACCAAACTGGATGCTTTTTCCAGTCTCCAGCACCAGTAAAATTTAGCTGATCAATTTCAATACAACACATACCTGGAAAGATTAAGACACATTTATTTTCTTTTTTTAAAATTAAGGTAGTATCCAATGACTAAAATTAATTATAGGATTTCAATTATTACTTTCAAATAAACGCTGAAACTAAAAGTGTAATGACAATGACACTCCAATAGTTACTAAATTGTAGGCATAATTAACATCCTGTCGGGCTGACTCAAAATTATTTGAGCTTGTCATGCTGTAATATGTTCATGGCTATAGATACTATACAGAGTAATTAAAAGCTGGTTTCAAATCTCTAGTTTTTCTTATGTGTGCCAAGCTTCCAGTTACATTAACAGGGACTCTGAGCATTCATGAACGGAGCTGATGTTGCAGATACAATGTTTGTTACTTCAAATAATTCATCTAGAAATGACAATGTTATCTTCCATCATAATCAAGCAACAGTAGAAAATACTCCTATTTAAGAGTTAAACCAAAAGGGTCCACAAAAGGTCATACAGGATCCCCATTTTCATCTCTATTAGAGGAATAGGAAATAAATCAGGTCATCTGAAATTCACTTTAAATCAGGTCCTAGGGTAAATCTTTTAAAAAGGCAATGGCTGTTTTGGCATGGAGTGTTTTCCATCTGCAGTTCCATGAGTTAGCAAATGCATGTCTCCATTAAAGGTCTACTAGTAAGCTATGTCACTATATACATACTGTACATGTTGGATCACAAATTAGCAGTTATTAGTCAGACTGTACATAGCAAAACAAACCAAATTTAATGTTGCTATACATCCCAAATATAACATGGGTCTCAATTCAAGGACTGACCCCTAATACAGGTTCTCTGTTTAAATATGTAGCCCAGTAAACTAAATTAAATGTACCAAACAAAACTGGAAAAACTATTCTGGACATTCTGTCAATTTTGCTAACACTGTTAAAAGTTTTCTTGGCTTCAGTTGGCTTGTTTTCCGGCTTCTTGTTGGGTTCTGGCGTGGTTGCACTCTTGGAGATGGTGGAAAGAACTGGATCTTTTGAAAGATTTGGAGCATAATTGGCAACAGCCACTGCATAAGCATTGTTCTGTATCATAACGGAAGCCTTTTCTTTTTTCTATTGAAAAATACAAAAATTAATAGAGTGTGAGTTGAGTTTGCAACTTAACATTTTCTAAAGTCCACTTCAAATTCCGAAGGAAAGTATCCTAATACAAATGATCATGCATTAGAAAAATCCAGAAATTAGGAAAATAAATAAAGGTGTTTATTAAATTAAAAATCCATTAGGGTGAGAAAACCCCAGAGTAAAATTAATGGTACCACCTTCCTGGAGAATCATTTTGGTTGTGGGTTGACATGGAAAATAAACAATGGAAAGTACAAGTTTAAAAATCAATATAACTTTTCTTTTCTCATGAGCCAGTTAAGCATTTGTCAAATGAATGACTGAATAACTGAAATGTAGAAATATTTTAACAAGTGGAATGATAATCTACAATGAATGATCCCACATTTCTAGCTTCGTAACAGGATTCCCTCCCACCTCACGTCAAAGTCATATAGCAATGCTTTACTCAGATAATGGGAAATCATAACCTTATGAAGATGGCAGTGCAACAAATCCTAGAAACATAGAAGAAGAATAAAATACAAAGTCTTGGATTTTTGCTTAGCTCATCCGGTTTCTCTTTATAATCTCTAGTTCCGTTATCACAAACTCTGGTCTGAGTCACTATTATCTCCTGCCTGCACTTTGTGTCCTAGCTTGGCTTGATTTTGTCCAACCATTAGACACATTAAAGCCAAAGGAATCTTTTTTTAAGACATAAATTGGATCATTTAACTTCTATGCTTACATCCCTTAAAGACTATTTCATGGCACTTAGAATGGAAACAACATTTTTTACAATGGCTTCTTTCTTTTGCTCATTACCTACTGGTTCCCCTGAAATAACCTCAGTTTTCAAAATACTTTCTTGCTTTGGTGCCATGCTTTTTTCAACATGATAGTTCCCCAGCCCAGAAGATCTCAGTTTTGAAAACCTGGAATACCTTCTCCCCAACCCATTTTTCACATGACCACCAATTCCTACTCTTATTTTGGTCTTGGTTTAAATGCCATTTCCTAAGAAAGGACTTTCTTAAGGCCACCCTAACTAAACATATCTTTGCTCCCCATATATGCTCATTCATAACACCCTAATTTGTTTCCATTATAACATTTTTCAAAATGTGTTATTTCTTAGACATGTGATTATTCGATTGACATCTTCCTTTCTCATTCAATGAAGGCTGGTGCTTTTTCTGTCTTGTTCACCTTTGCAATCTTAGCACTTAGCATGAAGCCTTCCACAAGTTAGCCACATAATACGTCAGTGAAATAATACATAATTCATTTAATAAAATGAAAATATAAATAGTATTTATCTGTTTCTTTACTAATGTAAATACATTGTTAGTTACTTAAATACAAAGTAAATTGAGACAGCAGTGAATTAGCCAAAATAGTGAGTAATGTGTAAAGCAACAGAGAGGACAAATTGGTCAACAATCATATTTTGACTCTTAGTTATTTTAATTAAGAGCTTTCAAAGTGTTCAAATAAGTTACAAAAGGAGCTCTGAAAGCCCAAGAGGTTCTAAAAACAGTCATGGATTACCCATCTTTCACTGGCCTGAGTTTCTCCCTCTCCTCTTTCCCCTACTGACATTCTTCCAGATCTGGCTTAATTATGAAAGAAGGAAGGATGAGAGATCTCCATTTGCAACTTCATAAAAGCTACAAAACACCTTTTCTTCAGTAATGATGCAAGTATTTCCAGTGTTACAAATAGAGGATAATGTCCAAGTGAAAAACTGATAAGGAAAGTATAGCTAACACTTTTTGAGCACTAGAATGTGTCAGGTTGATTGCTAGCCAAGGTGACATCTCTGACAAACCTCACCACGGGATAGGAAGTTCCCTTATTAACCCCATGATATAAGTTCAAAAATGAAGGCTGAAAAAGTTTTGTGACTTGAGCGGGTCTCTGCCTATTAAATGGCTGAAAGAGCACTCAAACTTAGATGTATCTGACTTCTAAACCTCTACTTTTAAACACCATGCCATATGATTTTCTGTCTGAGTAAGCTGTTTGAGATATGGGAGTATGCTTTTTCCTAAAATATTCTTGTTGAGGTTTATACCAACAGGTCAATCTTCAAAAAGGATTTTTCAACTTATAATGTATATAATACATAGTGTTTATATTATTATTTGAACCAAATTGAAACATAATTTAAAATGATATCAAACTGCACATACAAAGAATCTGGGCCTTGAGAAATTTCCTTAATATTTTTCTTCAGCTTGTAACTTGACAAGAGGAAGATAATGATACTAAAAGTATATCAAACTGTTGTAATAAGTGAATGGGTGAATATATTATTCTAACCACATTGAGAAACACATATTCTCCTAGTGGGCTGCAAATCATAACTATTACAAGCCAGACAGTGATTATTGGTATACAAGATGGTAAGGCAATATAATTTATTATGTGTTAGGTAGAAGAAGACAAATATTTTATTGAAAAACTCAAGGAAAGTTTGATGGAAGTAGGACATTTATGTTGGATGAGGAACTATGGTGTAGGATTTAGACATGTAGACAAAGAAACATAAGATATATGTCTTTTGTTGCAACAGCAGTCTCCAGCTAGAAACCCTATACTAATTTTAACCGATATTTTCTTGCCCCCCCACTCCCGAATACCCTTCAATTGCACATATATGCACAAGAAATACAGGTACAAAATCTTTGTAAAACTCTAGAGCAGAGGGACTAATCAATCTGAACAGATAGTCTGACCAATCAGAAATGAGAAGCAGCACATACCAGCCAAGTATCAACCCTGCATATCTTTATGTTGGCATTTTTTGTTCCATGCTAACACTGTGGACTCTTTAATAAGCAGTGTTAAAACTTGTTCCAAGTTATGTTTGTAATTTTTACTGACAGCTATAAATGACAAAATTCACCTTATTTTCATAATTGTTTAAAGTATGGCTTTAATCTCTGAATCAGTGTAAACTTCAGAGTAGGGCTCAGAACCTATAAAGGTAATGGTTTTGGCTCTCTTGTACCTTGGAAACTACCATTTTCAGGACCAAGTAAGCAAAGTACAACAGCTATAAGTACCATTTTTAGTTAAGAACCCGGTTATTGGCACCTATAATTTCTTACCAATTCACTGAATGAAGGGCAGGGCATTCCTATGGTGCTACATCTTCTAAATTCCTAGCCACAGCACAGCAAAGCTTTTCTGGCTCAGAATTTTACAAAGTCTTATTTTAAAGGGAAAAATAACTCCCCTCAGTCCATTTGAAAGTAACAACTGCAAATCTATAGTGAAGCAGACTGTTTCTCTTTATTTAAAACTAAAACCATGTTTATGGAGAAAAAAATACTGTTGATTTCATAGCTGACTTAGAATTCTAAGATCTTCTAAAGCAGAGTCTATAAGTTAAGTCTGCATAATATATATTATTAATATTCTTTATAAGACCCAGATTTGATAGTGATAGTACCAAAGAATATCCATACCCTAGGTAAATGATAACCGGGAAGTATTACATGGCCCTATTCACGATCGACTTCTATTAAAAATAACTATGTTGCGACAAATCGTACTATAGAGACCTCTGAATATCATGCAGGCTTTGGATCAAGCCAGACCATCAACAGGCTGAATCCTTGGGCCACATGACTGATTCTGCTTTATTTAATGTAACTTTTAGCTTACACTCAGAACCTGAAGAGAAATAATCCAATGAAAACCTTTGTGTTAATAATTAAAAACAGTACTCATTTTCATAAATGAATTTTTTATACTCATGTTCCTATACAAAAATTTTTGTTTCTTTTGAGAACTAGAAAAGTTCTGATAGTTCTGACGGCCTAACTTCCTATTGTCTAATCTCATGCTGTATTTCTTTTTTTCTTTCTTTTTTTTTTTTTTTTTTTTTTTTTTTTGGAGACGGAGTCTTGCTCTGTCGCCCAGGCTGGAGTGCAGTGGCCGGTTCTCAGCTCACTGCAAGCTCCGCCTCCCGGGTTCCCGCCATTCTCCTGCCTCAGCCTCCCGAGTAGCTGGGACCACAGGCGCAGCCACCTCGCCGGCTAGTTTTTTTGTTTGTTTTTTGTTTTTTTTTTTTTTAGTAGAGACGGGGTTTCACCGTGTTAACCAGGATGGTCTCGATCTCCTGACCTCGTGATCCGCCCGCCTCAGCCTCCCAAAGTGCTGGGATTACAGGCTTGAGCCACCGCGCCCGGCCTCATGCTGTATTTCTACTTTAAGGCCCCTAGATCGGCCACTTCGTATCATTTTTGAGAATAAGGCCAGGTATAGCCAAAAATATACACTGTGTTTCAGAAGTCCATTTTCAAAAAAGGTAATGTTACAAGTTGAGAATGGGATCAGTGGGAAGGAGACTAGGGATCATGCAGGCAAACTGACACTATTTTCTATTAATTGTAAGTAATTCTCATGACTTTTGAAATCTATGCATGAATGACTGATACAATATCTCTCCAGAATTCTTAACCACTAAGTTTCACTAGACTTCTCTACCTACATGTCCCACAGGTAATTAAAACAAACAAAAAAATGTCCAGAAATGCACTCAGCTTCCATCCACTCTCACTTCTTGCCGAAATCTGTACACTCACTTTTGCCCCTAACTTGCTACTGGTGACACAATTCAACCAGAACTGATAATTAACTCCACATTGTCCCCTGGTTACCTCCTTGCTATCACCAGGCTAACACTGATTCAGCTCTGAGTCACGTCCACCGAGATAACACTTTCTACTGCCTGCACTTCCTTGCCATTCATGCCTTTCTGCAGGACCCTGGTGCTTGCCTCTACAATGAAACATGTATGTATCTTTTTCACTTTTGTTTTCCTTTCACTTCATTGCAAGCTCTTTGAAGGCACAGACTGTGTATTGCAGAGCTCCTAGCATAGTTCCTGGCTCAGAGCAGGCTCAGAAACATTTGCTTAATGATAAATGAGTGGCATGTAAGTAAAATGCTTACTATGATAAAAATGTATATATAACATATAAAGTATTACTTAAGATAATATGTTATATAGACTATAATAAATACTTTATTGGATCAATTGATACAGAATTCAAAAGCTTATTCTTCAATTCTATTATGTAAGTCTCCTGAATGTCTTCAATTTCACCATCTACAGATGTGTAAGATTGGGAAATAATAAAACAGGCTCAATTTAAAAAATCAAAGCTTGTGGAAGCTGTTTGTCATTTAGACCCATATCAGAAGGTGAAGATTTGATTTATAAACAAAACTATATATACATAAAATATTATATATTATGTATTATCTGGGTGGGGGTAGAGTAAACTATGCTGTTATACAGTTTGTTGAATGTTCAGTTATCAATGAAGTGGAATGAAAAAAAATATAACCCACACAAATTGATTTTCCATTTTAAAATGGCATGTAACAGGCTTAAGTATATTCTGAGTGTATCACTTTATTGCAGTCTTTGGATATATATTTAAAATATGAAGTCTGGAAAAATCCGGATTACAGAAATTAAAATGTCTTACACCATTGTATCAAAACAATCTTGACTTCCTATGAGTGGTAGAGAAAATAATTTGCTAGTAACTTCAGCCAATGTTCTAGCTAACATAAACACCTATGAGTAAAGTGACCTGGCCTTTGAATGAAAATAACAATTACACGGTTTGGAGTCAGAAAGAATCTTAGGGACTGTTCCTTACAATAAAGAAATGGGGCTCTCATTCAAACACTAAATATAATAGGCTTTGGAGAAAAAAAATCAGGTCTCCAAAGTATAAATCTATGCTTTTTCTACCATCTCATGTTGCCTTTTTACAGTTATTGTGGCTACTAGAAAGCCCATTACTTGTAAAATAACAACATGCTCATTGGTCAGATAATGCTATTGTTAACTGTCTACTAATCATCCTGACTGAGAAAAGTGATACTTACAGAAGATTCTTTGAAGGTTAAACAGTCCATCCACTTCTCTAAGTACTCTAAAGTCTTTTCTTGGAATAAACTGGGCCATGAGAAAGCTATATACTTGGACCATATTAGCTTAGCTCCTTGAAGAATTGCTTTCACTGAGTTGTATGTTAATATAATGCCTTCAGCTTTTATTGAAGGGGACTACAAGAAACATCAATATGAAATCCATTATTGCGTTTATTGGGAAAAATTTGACATCACTTGCTACAGTACCCAGCTTCCCCTAATTGAAAAAAAAAAAAAAAAAAAGCCAACATGATATTTTTTTCAAAAGACAATTTAAGAGTAAGGCAAGTTTTTTTCTGAGAAAATTTATATATCCAAAGAAAAATAACTCTTCCCTCCCCCAAGGTGTTACTTTGGTCACCAAGAAGCTGAGAATTTGAAGCTTAACTACTATTGCAATTGACTGCAGCTAATGTGCTAGTCCAAAGATGAATGTATTTGAGTCTATTTTCTTTCACCTTGATTTTCTAATTTTATTTCTATTTTATTCAATTATAATTTAAGTGAATACATTCTTTCGATAAACTGCCTGAAATACTTTGGAACAAGGCAGGACCTTATGAATACAAATAAATAAATAAATACACTTGAAAATATGATGTTTTCTTTGAAATAAATAAAATGGCTCAAAACAATAGCACATTCCATAACTGTTTGGATATTTTGTTCCTATGTCTATGTTTTGAGTAATTTATTATCTAGTGATTTCTATACTTTCCTTAGCCAGTTTGGACTCACTGACTCAGCTTTAGAATTGAAAGCAATCTCAAAGAATTAAAGTAAATAATTTTTTATCAATTCAATAAAATATGTACTAAATACCGTGCTAAGTAACAGCAGATATGATGATGAATAAGGCAAAACATTGTCCACTCAGATCTTGTAAACTAGTGCAAGAAACAGACTTATTTGCAGTACAACTATAATGTAATGAGATGTTGTAAAAATAATTCATACCAAGTGGTGTCAAAACACAGTTTTGGGAACGAGAGGAGTTAAATACATTAGTCTGAAAAGTTTTCATATTATGTAAAATCAGATAGATCTTAACAAATAACAGGAGTTTGTCAGTTAGCAGAAGAAGAAGACATATTATTGCAAGAGGGGTCAGGAGGTCTAATGTTATGGAGCTGTGCAGAGGCATGGATGTTTGGGGAAATGATGGTGGCTCGTAATGGCTAGAGAAATAATATGACTATGAAACTTAGATCTATCCTCAATCCTGGATTCACTACCTATTAGATGTGTGATTCTGACCAAGTAACTTTATTGACCAATTTTCATTTCTAAAATAGAAATATTCCAGGCACATAGAAGTAAAAACATAATAAAAATCTTCCTTATTATTCATCATAAAAACAAACATAAGAGAAAACTATATACTTGGGCCATATTAGCTTAGCTCCTTGAATAACTGTCTTTAATAATTCATTAAAGAACTGAAGAGTTAGTTAAATGATCTGATTTATGATTTACAATAACTCCGATAGTAATGTAGAGATAGATAAGAAGATGACGCAATCAAAAATATAAAGGAGTAACAAAAACTATAAAAAGTATGAGAGATGGTGAAAATATGGTCTAAGATATGTAAGGAAAATAATGGACAAGATTTAATGACTGACTAAATGTTGAGTGATACTTCCAAGTTGCTGGCTTATAAGATTAGGTTGTGGCATTAACTGAAGTACCAATTACTGATGAATAACTAGGTATGGGCAGTGGAAAGATATAAAATCAATTTTCTTGTATCCTTTCTAAAACAGATATTGTTATATTCATGTTGAGATTGAGATTGAGATTGAGACGCTATATTCAGGTAGAAATTCTCCAGAAAGAGGTTAGATATACTATCTTGTAAGTTAAAAGGTATGGTGTATAGTTATTGATAATGACCTTGAATAGTGAAATGAAGGCAAGGGTTTTAAATTTTGATTGGGTAATACCTCTTTAAATCATGCTATATTTACTGAGCACCTAACACATGTAAGAGCCTGTACAAAATGCCAGAAAGAAGTGATGTATTAAACAAAAATGGTCATTTTCATAATCAGGGAAGGAGCTGAGACAGAAACATGCAATTACAAACTACAATAAAGGCTCTAATGCAAAAGAACAGAGTACTGTGCACACTTAAAATGGAGGCCTCATCATTTACAAATTACAGAAATTTCCTGAGGAATTGATATTTGTGCTGAGGATGGCAAATGAGGGGACAGTATGCTTAGTGTTGCAGCTATTCATGCAAGCATTGTCAGTAAAACCCTTAAAGTGAGAATCACACAGTGAATACTGAAAACAAAAACAGCATTAAAGAAAGCAGAATTAAATGTCTTTAGGGATAAACAAGAACAGACGCCAGGGAAGCTGGGTCCACTCTGAACTCTGGCAGAGAATCAAAAAACAGAAAATGAATAGTGGCAGCTGCCAGGATGTGAGGGAGGAAAGCTGATCCTCCGAAGTTTGATTTAAGAAGGAAAAGAAGAGAAAAAGTTGCTGTGCTGGGCCTGAAGAACGATTCTGGAGCATAACAGCAAAAAAAATTTAATGGGGATTCCTTGAGAAAAATAGGAAAATTATTTTCAGATCTTAAAGTCTGGAGGTTATTAGGGCTCTTCAGCTACAAGATAGTAAATGAAAAGGAAATTAGATTATAGTTGGTCGAGAATTAAGTTGAAAGTGATAACATTGCAAGTAAGCTTTAAAAAAGTTTGAATATAGAAAGAGGCGAGAAACTGAGGATGTGGGAAGAAAGTGGCATAGGATTGGAAAAAGTTTTCTTCTTGGTAAATGAAGCATATTAAGCATCTTCATAAGCTGAAAGAAAGGAGGCAGTTGAAAATAATAAGATGGCTTTGAAGACATAAAATAATAAAACAATAACTAATGGAACAGGTTTGAGAAAGCAAGAAGGAAAGAGATCAAATCAAGAGCTGGGTGAAAGAATTTGTATTGAGCAAAAGGAGAAAAGGAAAAACATTGGATATGAAAAAGGGTTCCGTAAGAGCCTGGGGTTGCATAAATAGACACTTTTGTATATGGAAAGGCATAACAATTTGGAGTTTGATAATCTGATCCAGCATTGTATTTTTCTAATGATAAGGTTTTCTTGCCTAATTTCACAACTGAGGCTAAAAGTACTATAAAGTCCTGCCCAAGCCTACAGAGTAAGGTAGCTTTGCCTTTTAATATAGAGCTCAAACGTAGTATGAATATAACTGAGAGTGTTTATTTATTTATTTGCAAAACCGAAATTTAAGTATCAGTGCACATTCTACATGTAATATGTTGAGTGTGCCATCCACATGTAAACAGGCTAAAGATAAATGTCTTTTTTTAAAACATACAATATCAATATGTAGCTGAATCATTATTCTTACGGGCAAATAGATACTTGTTATTTTATGAATTTTCAAAGAACTTTTCATTTGCTCGTTGGGTTGATAGATAACCACATTTGCTCATGTTTACTAATGTCACACAAAAAAGGACTTCCATAAGCCTGGTTAGTCAGAAAGGGCACTACAAACAGCCTGTGGACAAAAACTCTGGATTTAAAGAAAATTATAATTTTCTACTTAAAAATTAAGTCTAAGGAATATTAAAGTAAAAGCAGATAAGCTACTTTAGGGCATTCTTCTGGATTTCCTTTTAGTTTTAAGGACATTTTAGTTCTTAGTCCGAAGGTAGGTTTATGAAACAACTCTCAAACTCATCTGAATCATGAAATTGGCTAGAAAACCCACTGATAAATTCATTATATATATATATATATTTTAACAAAACTTTCCATGAAGGCAAAGAAGTCCTCCCACTGGTATTACATAGTCAGATTTAAGATCACAAACTCATTCATTCTTTTATACAATAAATATTTATGAAATGCCTGCTAAGGACCAGACACTGTGCTGGGCACTCTAGCTATGGAAAAGGAAACGAGAACAAGCAATGCCTGATATATTGTTTTCCTGAAGTCAACCACAAGAACTAAAATAACATAAACAATGTTAATTCTTTTCCTGAAAATTAGGTTGGAATCTCAGTGATTTTGATATAGCTTTATCCTGGCTATGTGTAATTTGGCATATGGGTAGACTTAAATCCACTATTCACAAGGAGTAAGCTATTGCTTTTACAGAGCATTATCAACTATTTGTTTTGTTTTTCACATTTAGAGGTACTTCTGTTTTCCAAGGTAAAGAGTTGAGAAGGCATATCATTTCATAATGTCTATTTGGCACTCTCTAATATTAAAATAATATATCAATAAATTTACATATGGGAATTCATGGCACAAAACATTTGTCTTTTGCAACATATTTACAAAGGTCTAATACTTTATCTCCAAAAAATTAGTATGAAGGTGCATATGTAACCAATATATCTTAAAAAATAATTGCATAGATACCATGAAAATGCATAGATACCATGAAAAAGCAGTATACCATATGGGCAATGAAAACATAAATCAATATTAAAATGTAATGGAAATGCTGAAACAGCCCAGAAGTTAAGCATACAAAATTGACGAGATTCCTTTTAATATTTATTTGTTGGCTCTGTTAGTAGAGAAAATACAACTTATAAAATGAAATAAACCATCAGCCTATTTCTATGGCTTAAAAAATTAAGGAAAAAGACCAAGACTTTTAAACTATAACATTTACTGCTTATATATTTAAACTGTAATATTGTCATAGAAATGAAAAAAAAAATTTAAATAACTGAAAAAGAAATCAAATCTGCAAGTATGTTAATCCAAATTTAATAAAAGAAGCATTTAGGTTGATAAAATGTTAAAGAAATTCTCTGAATACAACGTTTTACCATTATTAAGAATATAGATGATTATGATACATTCTAAGCCTCTTCTTGAGGCAGATACATAATCTACAGAGTATGTTATATCAATGCACAAATCTCTAATTAGATTCAGTACTTGAAACCTGAATATGGACAGCAATAATCTCAAAAGAAGTTAATCTTAAAAACAAACAACTTTTCCCTTTTAGACCATTTGAGCAATTTAAAATTCCTAGGCATTTCAGTACTGACATATTTATTCCATACAACATGGGAAAAAAATTTTTTAAAAAAATGCTACATGGGCTTTTACAATCAATCAACAGAGATTGGAACAGGTGAAGAGGACTCAATTCACTGACAAAGCCTGGAATTCTATAATAAGTAAAACTAATGCCCATTATCTTTTTCCAATCTCTTTATAATAATCCAGTGTGGTGTTAAAACCATGAACTTAACAGTCAGACAGGTATATCGGGGTTCAAGTATATTTACTAACAATTTGTGTAAGCTTGGGTAAGTAAACAGCTTTACTGTTTCAGACTCTTCATGAGTAAAAATGAGAAGAAGAAGGCAGTCCAGTCATAAAGATGCTATAAAGATTATGTGAGAGAGCATAAGTAAAACACTTAGCACAGTGCCTGACACATACAGCTCAACAGATGCTATGGAGTGGTTTTAATGGAAGTATTACTACTACGAGCGCTCCTAAAGGATTTCAGGTGAGAACGCTTTAAAAGAAATTGATGTGATTTAAATTCATATATATATGGATGTCTTTAATATCAATTTTTAGAAACATATCTGTTACAAGCTGAATTCATTAGGGTATTTTCTTAATAATGGTAACACGGAAGCTCTCACTTACCTTGTCATTTACTACACTCTTCCCATCCCAAGCCCATCCTCTTTTGGTGAAGTAATTAACAGTTGCAAATTCAATTAGGGCAGAGAACACAAATGCATAACAAACAGCAATAAACCAGTCCATGGCAGTCGCATAAGCCACTTTGGGGAGAGAATTTCGAGCACTGATGCTTAGAGTTGTCATTGTTAGGACAGTTGTTACTCCTGCAAAAGAAAAGACAGGAACCAAAAACATCAATAGTTACTGGCAGGACAGCATGGGAAGTAGCTTTTCTTTCTGCCCCTATCCTCCAAAGCTTTTGCTACTCTTATCCACTAAAAAATAATAAATAAATGAATAGATGCTAGAATACAGTGTAAAGTTAATTATCTTAAATAGGTATGATATTTCTTGATGTAATGACTCTCAAAATATTTTCGGTTTCCATTTTTGTTCTGTATAGAAATCATTTTTCCTCTTCCTAAGTACTATTGAAGTTAAAAAGACTGGGGATACTGAAGTAGCATTACCTACAAGGAAAAGCAGGCACTTTAAATGGGCCCATTACCAATTAATATATATTTTTTAAATCTTATAAAACCCTCACATTAATTTGTTCATCATTTATTTGAATTATGTTAAGCAATGGACCAATAACCCACAGAAGTAATCATGAAGGAATCGTGATTTAAAAATACTTCAAGAGGCTCAGCGTGGTGGCTCACACCTGTAATCCCAGCACTTTGAGAGGCTGAGGTGGGTGGGTCAGAAGGTCAGGAGTTCAAGACCAGCCTGGCTAAGATGGTGAAACCCCCATCTCTTTTAAAAATACAAAAATTAGCCGGGCATGGTGGCGGGTGCCTGTAATCCCATCTACTCTGGAGGCTGAGGTAGGGAGTTGCTTAAACCGGCAGAGGTTGCAGTGAGCCAAGATCACACCACTGCACTCCAGCCTGGTCGACAGAGCAAAACTCCGTCTCCAAAAAAAAAAAAAAAAACAAAAGAAAGAGACAGAGAGAGAGAGAGAGAGAGAGAGAGAGAAACAGAAAGAGAAAAAAGAAAGGAAGGAAGGAAGGAAGGAAGGAAGGAAGGAAGGAAGGAAGGAAGGAAGGAGAAAGAAAGAAACTTCAAGCCTGGCTATTTCAGTATTAAATCAATAATTCTGGATTGCTCAGCATTATGAGGACATAATTTTCTTTTACAACATAACTTAGAATCCATAAAATATGAACCAAACCACTAAAAACAAAAACTGATAAAAATATAATTAATTATTTTTTAATTTTCTTGGTTTTAAAATAATATATTTCCTTTCCTTTTTTTTTTTTTTTTTTTTTTTTGAGACGGAGTCTTGCTCTGTAGCCCGGGCTGGACTGCAGTGGCCGGATCTCAGCTCACTGCAAGCTCCGCCTCCCGGGTTTACGCCATTCTCCTGCCTCAGCCTCCGGAGTAGCTGGGACTACAGGCGCCCGCCACCTCGCCCGGCTAGTTTTTTTTTTTTGTATTTTTAGTAGAGACGGGGTTTCACCGTGTTAGCCAGGATGGTCTCGATCTCCTGACCCCGTGATCCGCCCGTCTCGGCCTCCCAAAGTGCTGGAATTACAGGCTTGAGCCACCGCGCCCGGCCTCCTTTCCTTTTAACATATAGCTTTTCTGACAGTGGTAAGGAAGTCACAATTGATAAGAGAAAATAAGGCAATAATTCAGGAGGTAAATTGCATTATAAGTCCTCAAAATGACAATTACAATAACCTGTTTTGTCAGGGATCCAATATAAGTTTAATTATGTGCACTGGAGGTACATTAAATTAAAAGAAAATATGAAAATGTTAAAGAAATGTTCATTCATATTTGAAGGTTCTTTGTATTTTATTTTCCTTTAGGATAAAGCAGTATTTTCATTCATTTACAATACAGTTAGCAATTCAAAATAGCAATAATTCCAGTAAAGCATGAGTAAATGCATCTAGAAATACCCTATGATTGTAATAGTAAGAACAAAAGAAAAAAGGAACTTTATTTCACCGGCTGCTGAGTTATTAAAAACCACATTTACAGAAACATATTATGTTTGCACACGCTAAATTATGAAAGGTTTTGATGAATACGTTGCTTTCCTTTGAGACTTTCATACAAAAGAATAGAATATAAGACAGATACACATGTACATACATACATATACATATACATGTACATATGTATGTATATACACTCAATATAGGAAATGAAAATAAATCAGCAGCAACAGTAAAGGTAATCCAAAAATCGTTGCTCTTTAAAAGCAATATTATCATCAAAATGTTAGTAAAATTTTTAAAAATTGATACTCTCCTGATAGTGTGGAAGACATAAGGCATTACAAATTTGTGTCATACCTAAGAAACTGTCGTCTAATCCAAGGTCATGAAGAATTAGCCCTATATTTCTTATCAGTTTTAGAGTTTTAGGTCTTACCAGTGAGTCTTTGCTCCATTTTGAGTTCATTTTTGTGTGTGGTGTAAGGTAGATGTCCAAATTCATTCTTTTGCACATAGATAGCCCGTTGTCCCATCACCATGTGTGAAAAAAGACTTTTGTTTCCCCATTAAATTATCTTGGACACTTTGTTGAGAATCAATATGTGGGATATCTCTGTGCTGCAAATGTTATATCATTGATCTACATATCTATCCTTAGTCAAGTTTTACACTGTTTTGATGACTCTAGCTTTAGAGTAACTTTTGAAATCGAGAAGCTTGAGTCCCTTCTTATTCCTATTCATCAGTCTTAGTTTTCTTCAAGATTGTTTTGGCTATTCAGGATCCCTTACATTTCTGTATGTTGTAACGGTCATTTTGTTCAGTTTTGTAAAAAAGCCATTGGAATTTTAATAGATATTTAATTGAATCGGCACATGATATTTTGGTAGTAATGTCATTTTAATGATATTTAGTCTTTCAGTCTTTGAACACAGGATATATTTCCACTAGATCATTCTTTCTCTCATTCTCTCCCGTCTCTCTCTGTCTCTCTCTATTTCTCTATAATAAACATTTCCATTTATTTAGGGCTTCTTTAATTTCATACAGCAACATTCTATACTTTTCGATATATAAGTCTTTCATCTTTTTGGTTAAATTTATTTATAGATATTGTATTTGTTTAGATGCTAATGTAAATGGAATGGCTTTATTAACTTTCTGTTCAGATTGTTCATTGCTTATGTACAAAAACACAACTGACTTTTTGTATGTTGATTTTGTACCCTGCACCTTTGCTGAATTTAATAGCTGTGACAATTTTGATGTGGTTCGTTAAGGGTCTTCTATAGATCATGCAAATGGAAAGAGTTTTACTTCTTCCTTTCCAATCTGTATATTTTATTTGTTTTTCTTGCCTAATTGCCCTAGCTAGAACGTTGTAGTATAACGTTGAATAGAATTGGTGAAAGCAGACATCTGTGTCTTATTTCTGATGTTAGGGAGAAACTTTAATCCTTCACCTACAGGTATGATTGTTTTCATTTTTATTTTTTTATTTTCCATAAATATGCTATATTATATTGATTTGATTTTTGTATGCTGATCTAACCTTGCATTTCTGGGATAAACCCCACTTTGTCATGCTATGTAATCCTTTTAAAATATGACTGATTTTAGTTTGCTAGTATTTTATTGAGGGCATCTACATCTATATTTAAAAGGAATATGGATCTGTAGGTTTTTAATTGTGATTTCTTTCTCTAGTTTGGTGTCTTGGTAATACAGCCTTATAAAATGAGTCAGGAAATGTTTCCTTCTCATGTATTTTCTGGAATATTTTGAGAAAGTTTGTTGTTAATTCTTTATATGTTTGGGAGAATTCACCAGTGAAGCCATTTGACCTTGAGGTTTTCTTAATTGGAATATTTAGTTTACTAAATTCATAGTTTTATTTGTCATAGGTTTATTCAGAATCTTGAGTTAATTTTAGTCATGTGTCATTGCTAGGAATTGTTATAGTTAATATAGATTGTCTAAATTTCTGGCATACAATCGTTACCAGAATTTACATATAGATATAGATATAGATATAGATATAGATATAGATATAGATATATAGATATAGATACAGAGAGAGAGAGAGAGAGAGAGAGAGAGAGAGAGAGAGAGAGAGAGAGAGAGAGGGTCAGTCTTGCTTGACATTTCACCCAGGCTGAAATGCAGTAATGTGATCTTAGCTCACTGCAACCTACACCTCCTGGGTTCAAACAATTCTTGTGCCTCAGCATCCTGAATAGCTGGGATTACAGGAGCATGTCACCATGCCCAATTAATTTTCATATTTTTAGTAGAGACGGATTTTGTCACGTTGGCCTGGCTGGTCTCAAACTCCTGGCCTCAAATGAGTGATCCACCCACCTCGGCCTCCCAAAGTGCTGTGATTACAGGCATGAGCCACTGTGCTTTGCCACATATATATATTATATAAATTTCTTTTGTTCTATGGTCAGAAGTGATGTCCTCTCTTCTTGCTTAATTTTAGTAATTTGATTTTTGTCTCTTTTTTTCTTGGTCATTGTAGCTAAAAGTAACTCAATGTTATTGATCTGCTCAAAAACCAACTTATGGTTGTGTGGTAATTTTTTCTATTTGTTATTTCTGTTCTCTCTACAATTTATCTCTACTCTAACGCTTCTTATTTTTCTTCCCCTTGCTTTGGGTTTAGCTTTTCTACCATTCAAGGAAGATGGTTAAGTTATTGATTTGAGAATTTTTTTTTCTCTTCGTAACATAAGTGGTTAGAGATACAAATTTCTCTTTAAGAACAAGCTTTTCTCATTTTCCATAACATACGTTATTTTTTGTTTCCATTCAATCTTAAAGTATTTTCTAAAACCTCTTGTGATTTCTTCTTTGATTTCAGGGTTATTTAGAAATGTCTTCTTTAATGTTTACATACTATAAATTTCCCAAATTTACTTTTTTATTGATTTCTAATTCTATTCTATTGTAGTGTCAGAACATACTTTGTAATAATTCAATCTTTGAATTTCTTGAGACTTGTTTAATGGTCTAATGCATTATCTTCCTAGAGAATGCTTCATGCTCACTTGAGAAATATGTGCATTCCGCTTTTTATGACCAGAGTACGTTAGGTGTAGTTGGTGTATTCTCTATTCAAGTCTTCTACATTTTGCTGATCTTCTGTCTAGTTATATTCATTTTTAATATTTTTAATATTTTATTTTAATATTAAAATTTTAAAATTTTAGTATTTTATTTTAATAAAATATTAAATTTTGTATTTAATTTTTAATATTTAAAATAAATATAAAATAAATTTATAAATTTAAATATACATAAATATAAAACAAAATTATTATTTAATGTTTAATATTTTATTTTAGTTTTGATGAATAATTCTAGGTTGAATATTTTTATTTTCAAATATCTTCCCATGGCCTCTGGTCTCCATGGTTTTTGATTATTTGTTAGGTGCTAATCATATTGAGAATCTCTTTTATATGAGATGTTACTTTGCTTGTAACATTTGCTTGTTTCAAGATTCTCTATTGGCCTTTGGCATTCCAAAGTTTTATTATGATATATCTAGTTGTGATGTCTTAGAGTTTCCTTTATTTCTAGTTCATTGAGCTTCTTGGATGTGCTGATAGAAGATTTTCATCAAGTTTGAAAGGTTTTAGCCATCACGTCTTCAATTTTTTTTTTTTTTTTTTTTTGAGGTGGAGCCTCAGTCTGTCACCCAGGCTAGAGATCAGTGACACGGTCTCGTCTCACTGCAACCTTTGCCTCCCAGGTTCAAGCAATTCTCCTGCCTCAGCCTGCTGAATAGTTGGGATTTCAGGCATGCACCACCACATACACCTGATTTATTTTTATTTTTCGTAGAGACAGTGCTTCACCATGTAGTTCAGGCTGGTCTTGAACTCCTGACCTCAGATGATCCACCTACCTTGGCCTTCCAAAGTGCTGGAATTACAGGTGTGAGCCACCGTGCATGGCCCAAATATTCTTTTTTTACCTTTCTCTCTCTACTCTTGTTCTGTGACTACAAAAGATTCATCTGTTGACATGCTTGATGATGTACAACAGGTCTTACAGACTTTGATTAATTTTCCTCATTCTTTTCTCTTTCTGTTCCTCGTATTCAACAATCTTAATTGGCTTATCATTGAGGTAACTGATTTTTCTTTTTGGACTGTTTGAATCTGCTGGTAAGCCTCTCTAGTGAATTTTTTATTTCAGTTATGATAATTTGAACTACAGAATTTCTAATTGTTTCAATTTTAAATAATTTATATTATTTTATTGATGAAGTGTTTGAAATATCATTATTATACTTTCCTTTAGTTCTTTGGACATGGTCTCCTTTAGCTCTTATCATAGTTAGCATAGTTAAAGACTTTGTGTGGTTAGTACAATGTCCAGGCTTCCTCAGGTAGAATTTCTAACGAATTTTTTTTTTCCTGAAAATGGGTTATAGTTTCTCTTTACTTTGTATGTCTCATATTCTTTTTTGAAAATTGGACATTAGGAATATTGTAATGTGGCAAATCTGGAAATCAGACTCTGACCCTTCTCTGGGGTTTGTTGTTATTGTTGACAAACTTATTGTTTGTTTATTAGCTTTTCTTAACTAATTCTATGAAGTCTGTGTTCTTTTTAGTTAGGGACTACCGAAGACTCTGTTTTAATAGCTTAGTGGGTCATCTAATGGGTAGACAGAATATGTAATTGTTAGCTATTTTTATTCTTCCTACTTTTGTTATAACAGATTGACGATCCCTCAGCCAAAAATCTCAGATTTAATATTCTCCAAAATCTGAAATGTTTCAAGTGCCAAGATGACATTGTAGATTTCAGATTTTTCAGATTATGGATGCTGAACCAGTGTGTATTCTACAAATGTTCCAAAATCCAAGAATATCCAAAAGACTTCTGGTCCCAAGCATTTTGGATAAGGGATAGTCAACCTGTACTGCCATTCTAAAAAAATGTATCTTGCTGATTTGACAGAAAACAACAACAACAACAATAACAAAACCCTAGAGCTACATCAAACTCTAAAACTACTAGAATAAAAGATAGAGAAAAAGGTATATGACATTAGTTTGGGTAACGATTTTTTAGGTTTGACTGTGAAAACATAGGCAACAAAAACAAAGATAAACGAGTAAGATTACATCAAGATTAAGAGTTTCCATATATTAAACAAAATTAACAGAATGATAAAAATCTGGGATCGGTAGAAAACATTTGCAAGCCACACATCTGAAAAGTGCTTAATACACAAAGTATATAAAAAACTCAAACACCTCTACAGCAATAAAATAAGTAATCGAATTGAGAAACAGGCAAGGGACTTGAAAAGATATTCCTCAAGGGAAGACATAAATAGTTGACAGATACGTGAAAAAAATGGCCAACATCACTAAACATTAGAGGATATCAATTAAAACCATAAAGAATATCGCTTCACCTATTTTAGAATGACTATTATCAAAGGGACAAAAGAGAATACATGTTGGCAAGGATGTATATTGCACACTCTTGGTTGGAATGTGAACTATGAGAATTAGTGTAACTATTACGGAAAACAGTATGGGAGTTTTCAAAAAAACAGAAAATGAAATTACCGTATGATCCAGCAGTCCTACTTCTGCGAATTTACCCCAAAGACTTGAGATCAGTATATTGAAATGATGTCTGCACTTTCGTGTTCATTACAACACTACTTACAATAGCCAACTTACAGGATCAGTCTAAGTGTCTTCCAAAGGATGAATTAAGAAAGAAAATGTGGTATATATGTACAACGGAAGAGTATTAGGCCTCAGAAAAAGAAGAAATTCTGTCATATGAGGCAACATGAATAGAATTGGAGAATAATATGCTGGGTTAAATAAGTCAAACACAGAAAGACAAAAGCAGCATGTTCTCACTTATAGGTAAAATCTAAAGCAATTGAACTCACAGAAGCAGTGAGAAGAATGGTAGTTACTAGAGGCTGTGAGGTCAGGGAAATGGAATGGGGAGATGGTAGCCAAAGGGTACAAAGCCTCAGATGGGAAGAATAATTTTCATGTTTGTTTTGAGAACAGTTGCAGAGTATGGTAAATATAGCTGCTAATTAAGTTCGGTAACTTCTATTTCACTAAGAGAATATTTCTAATATTCTCATGACAAAATGTTAAATGTTAGAGGTGACAGATATATTAATTAGCTGAGTTTAATCTTTCCACATTGTATTAAAAAATCATAACATCATTTTGTAATCCATATTTATATGTACAATTATAACGTGTCAATAGATAGCAAAAAAGAAAGTATAGAGATAAATGTTATACAAGACTCTTCTATGAACACTACTTATAAAAGCCAGAGTGGCAAATTGGTCTATTAACTGATACAGAAATAGTCTGAAAAATTGTTGAATACCTACATTATAAATACCGTGACAATATCACAAAGAATAAAGTAGTGCTATATATTGACTACAAATATTCTACATTAAAAGTTTCATAATTCCATTTGAATGAAAATATACACAGCTAGATTTATATATCAATATACATGTAACTGTATAAATGTAGTAAAAAAAAGTCAGAAAAGAAACACCTACAGTTACCATTTTGGATAAGAATGTGGTATTTAGATTGAATAAAGAAAATTAAAATGGACTTGTGGCTGACTTTTTTTTTGTTTTACATTTTTTGCTATTTTAAAATGAAATACCAGGAATAAAATTAAAACATAAAATCTCTAATGATACAATTTAAGATGGTAATATTAGTTGTGAAAATTAATAGTGAGATTATATTATTTTCTTTTTCTGCAGTGAAACTGCTTTTCATTTGTGATAAAAATAATACAACAATTTTAATTTAAAGCAGAGATAATTGATGGCATCTATCAATTCTAATTCAAATGTGAATTTTTGGAATATCTGATGGATGCACTAATACTGATTAACTTTTTTAAAAAACAGAAAACATTTACAATAAAATGCAAGTCCAAATGATGGCAAACCATAAGTTGAATTTTGTTTCTAAGTCTACACTAACAGTTTAAAATTAGATTTTGGTCTATTCATTCTAGGCAATAAAACATTACAGCAATTTTAATACAAATCTACTGTGAGGCAATCTTCCCTACATCTAAATTATATTTTCTTTCATCAGATTTTGGAAATTTGGCAATAATGTTATCCACTTTGTCTCTAGATGCCCTCCTCCTTCCTTCCTTTCTTCCCTTTCTTTTTGTCTTTTTACTGAAAAAATATGATTCTCAAATGCCACCTTTTCTGTTTACTGCTTTATCATAGCCTGGTCTCATGACACTATAAACAAAGAGTACTGGACATTAAATAAAGAGACAGTGCACTTACCTGGAAAGCTCACAAACCTTCCCTGTACCTGTCTACCAACAATGTGCATTTTTCTGCACCTAGTTGGGCACTCTCTAAATGTTTCCTCAGCATTTCTTTAACAGACTGTTTCTTTTGTTATCACCTCTGGTGAGATCTCTACAATTCACTTATCTGGGAGGCTTTTTTGTCAGTTAAGAATAAAAAAGGTAAGTACCTTAAAGTGTTTTTAGCACTAAAATTCTCTATAATATGTGAAATATATGTGAGGATTCCCCATGCATAGACAATACCTAACTTATAGCACTTTTACACTTTATTTTATATAATATTTTTATATCAAGGTATAGGCCAAAAATGTTAGATAATTGATGTTTTAACTCATACTAGGTGAGCAAATGATGTCTATGCAAAGGGTTTTGGGTGAAAATACACGCTGAGAAAAAAGTCAAACCAAGGTAGGTAGACTGACACTGCTGCAGCAGCTTCCCCATTTCTAACATAAGGATCACCAATAGCACTTTCTAATAGTGTTGTTACTAAGACCAAATGAGTTTCTTCACGTAAAGCTGTGCCCCTACTATAAAAAAATAAATAAATACTTCAATGCATGTATGCAAAAAATATCATTCTGAAAGCAAAGGTAGATTTAAACCAGAAAGACAAAATAAAATAAAATCCTCCTCTGTATTTGTGGTTGGGGTGTGGGGTGGAAGTTAAGAAGGAAAAGTCTCAGAAACCAAACAGGCACGAAAGACTACACTAGAACACATGTAAAATTGTTTGATACCACCTGCTGGTTACTGCTAGGAATGGCAGAAACAAAAGATACTCTGATAACATGTGTTGGGTTTCCCCTGCTTCAGGCCAATGGATAAAAAATTGAAAGTACAGAATATAACAAAGGTATGCACAAGACCAGGTCGTATGTGCCTCTAGAAGGAAGTTCTACAGACTGCAAAACCTGAGCTATGCATACTGCAGCATTAGTAGAATGTGCACTCTCAGGTGCAAGAAGCTTTGACATTTTGTTAAATATCCTATTCCCCAAATAAAATAAAATAAACATTTACAAATACAATTTAAGTGTACTATAAAAGGCTATAATTTTTAACTCAGAACCGTACTGCATCTGAATGATAAAATCATTGGAATTTCTATGTGCTAGAGAGAGAAATTAGAATTTGGATGACATATTTTGTCAAAAAGCTTAACTCAAACTCACATCTTTAATATTGGTGAGAATAAAGAAAAAATTATGATCTAGAAGAAAATGTTTCAAAGGCTATAATAATAATGTGGACAACACTGTTGAAGGAATTGAAATTGTTCTATTTACCTAAATATATCACGGATTTAATTCATCCAAAACTCGAATTCCCCTCCTCACTTTTCTTCCTGAAGTCCTTCTCTCAGTGAAAGACTTCACAATCTAAATGATGCCATTTTCATATTGGCACCAACATGAAGCTGCAGAGATATAAAAATGTTGTCAGTCTAGGGAATTATGCATGCTGTTTACTCTACCTGGAGTCTTTTCACTGCCACTTGTTTACCTCTTTTGTATTTAGCTACCTTTTATTTCTTTACTTTATAAATTATTATGAAGTGCCTACTAAACATCAGGTACTCTTGTAAAAACTGAGAATACACCAATTAACAAAATTGCAAAGGTTGCTGCACCCTAGAGTGCCCATTCTGCTAATGCTGCAGTATATATAGCTCAGGTTTTGCAATCTGTAGAATCTCTTTCCTAAAGGAACACACAATCAGGTCTGAAGCATATCTTTGTTATATTGTCCTTTTCAAAATTTTGTTGGTTGGCACAACTGTATACTCCAATAAATTATATGGATTAGAGCCTGTGTGTCTTCTCCCCAAAATGTAAAAGGGTGCTTAGTTGAGGGTAGTGTTTCATTTTTTTAATAAATTAATAAATATTTATTGAAACCACTACACCAGTAATCAGTAATCAATAAATATTTATTTTTTAGGATAATTGCAAGAAACCTATACTTTCTTTTATGAAGCAAGCATAAACTTAGTCCCCACTTTGTGCTGAGCACTGTGGAGCTGTGATTGGAATGTTAGCAAAGCCAGATGAGCTCTCTAAGAGGTATTAAAAAATAAAAGTACAAAAGAACCCAACATCACAACTGGACAAGGTTTAAGATGACCTATAATAGAGCAGCCCACCTTGAAACGGAGGTTGGGTAGGACTTCCCTTAAGAAATAGGGACAAAGTTAACAGGGTACCCAGGAAAGGAAAAATAATCCTAAACTAGAAAAGAGCATGCACAGAAAATCCCAGGAACATGGTGAAGCCCAGGAATAGAGAGAAAGCTACAAGGCAGGAAGGCAAGAAATAAAGGTTTCAGGAAAGAAGAGGAGGCCAGAAGAGGAAGCAGGAGTCCTACTATTCAAAGCCTTTTTGACTATGCTAAGGTAATATAACTTACTTTCAAGAGCAATGGGAAACTATTTTTTTTAATTATAATTTAAGTTCTGGGGTACATGTGCAGAACGTGCAGGTTTGTTACATAGGTATACACAGGCCATGGTGGTTTGCGGCACCCATCAACCCATCATCTACGTTAGGTATTTCTCCTTATGCTATTCCTCCCTTAGCCCCCCACCCCCTAACAGAAATTTAAACAGTGTAGTGGCATGATCAGTATTTCTTATTTAAAATATTACTTTGGCTATTATTTATTTTTAGTTAAGGTAGTATTGTTTTTCCTTCCCTAGTTGTTTTAAAGATTTTCTCTGTCTTTGGTTTACAGCAGTATGAATGTGATAAGACTAGGCGTGATTCTTGTTGTTGTATTTCATTTTTCAAATTTATCCTTCTTAGTGTTCTCTGAGCTTTCTGGATCTGTGGTTTTATTTGGAAAGTTCTTGGCCATTATTACCTCAAATATTTCTTCTTTATTCTCACTTTCTACTCTCTCTGTTTCTCTCTCTCTCTCTAGGTGTGTGTGTGTTTGTGTATACACACTGTTCACTCCAGATATATTTCGACAGTCTCTATATAGACCATTCACTCCGCGCACGTGTGTGTGTGCGTGTGTGTGCGTGTGTGTGTGTGTGTGTGAGAGAGAGAGAGAGAGAGAGAGATAAGTTTTGGAAAATAGATTAAGTTTTAGGAACATATTAAGCTAAGCACCAACTAAACACCATTCTCTGGAGTGAGAACATAAGAAAACAAACAAGATAAGATGGAAATACATTTTCTCCTCCTCTATCTGTCATTTAACAATTGTGGCACAAGACATCCAAGTATAGAATAGTCTTAGTATCAGAGACCTAGGCTTTTCATTTCTTATACCTCTGCCATATTTAAGGTGTTGGCCATGTTCTTGAGGTTCAGGAAGGCTTGCCAACGCTAGACTGCCTTCCAGCACACAGAAAGTGGAAGAGGGAAGGAGAAGCATATCTATTCATTTTAAGGGGATGTTCCTGAGATTAAGGGCATCTCCCTAAGATTTAGTCACAAACTGAAAATTATACAACTAATATTTACTCATATTTCTTTGATAACTTTACTCATATCTCTTAGCTCCTATAGCTATAAAGGGGGGAACAGAAAAATGTAGTCTTGATTTGACACACATAGCTCAAACCTGGAATTATATTTTTCTGTAAGTTATTGGGAGACAGAAATCATCTCTGACAGAAGGAATGTTGTTGATCTAGGCACTGACTGCATCAATTAGCTCAAATTTGAGAGAGGAAGAAAGAAATATTTTATAATCACCCTCTAAAATTTCAAACTACCTAACAAACAAAACTCAACACACATATATTGTCCTCCTTCAACCTGTTACAATATGCTTGCTATGCAAGTGCAGCTTCAAGATAATTCCAAATCCCCACTTCCAAACAGTTTGCTCTCATCAAAATAGAAATTCTAAAGCCTCTACTATTCCATACACACTTTATCTTTTGAGCATTTCTTTTTTATTCCCTTTAACATTAGTCATTTATTTGTTGGTAATCCACAAGGTTCAGTACTGTCCCTCTACTCTTCTTCCTTTACTGCTCTCCCGTGGCAATTTAATTTATTCTCATTTTCCAACCTGCTCCCAGATGATTAAGACGTTCAAGCATGTATCTCATGACTTCCAGAGCCAAGTAACTCGCTTCCTCTGAATATGTCCACATGGATTCAATCAACATTTGTTAAACCTTCCACATGACATCATTTATTAATTAAAAATGTATCCAGCCTACTATGTGTCAGTCACTTTGTTAGACATGAGTATATGGAAAACATAAATTTTATGCTCATGAAGAATATAACCTACAGGAAGATGGAGATGACTGACAGGCATGTTACACGGTAAATATAAAAAGTGATAAAGCATGAGGTGCTCTAAGACTACTTAAGAGGTAGTGAAGACTCTGGAATCAGACAAGGCTTCCTGGGGGAATTGATGTATAAAAGGAAACTTGAAAAAGTCTGAGGAATATGTTCAAGGCAAAACAACACAAAATAAAACATATCCCTAGGTTAAACATAGGTTAACATAGCAAAATGAGTAATTATAACAGATTAAGCTGGGGAGGCCTCATGAAGGTCTTGTAATCCATGGTAAGGGTTTTAATCAATAGACACAATAGAGTCACTGAAAGTTTTCATGCAGGAGAGGGTTACATAACTAGGTTTGAGTTTTCAGGAAATTACTCTTGTCACAATGTGTAGAATAGGCTGAAGGAATGTTAGACTAGAGACGGAAAACCAGAGAAAATCTTTACACTATACCAAGAGAAATGGGTCTCATAGAAGTCTTAAAATGTAAACCCTAACAAGTGAATCTATAGTATAACTCAAAACCTATTGCATCTTTCATAACTCTCTAATGTAGGAAAAATCACTGGATTTTAGCTAGCAACTCAACTAGAAATCAAGGAGTATAGTCATTCCTCAGTAGTTATGGGGGATTGGTTCCAGGACCCCCTGTGGATACCAAAATCCACAGATGCTACAGTCCCCATAGAAAATTGCATGTCTGCATATAACCTATGTACACCCTTCCTTGTACTTTAAATCATCTGTAGATTACTTATAATATCTAAAACAATGTAAATTCTAAGCAAATAGTTGTTATATGGTATTGATTAGAGAATAATGACAAGAAAGATGGCTGTATTTGTCTATTAAGGGCACAACTATGCATTTTTCCCTGATATTTCAATCCGTGGTTAGTTAAATCCATGGATGTGGAGCCCATGAACACAGAGGGCTGCGTGTATTCTACAAAGCCCACATCTACATTTCTCTCTCCTTCGGATTCTCAATGTCCTACATATCCTACCTCCCTACTGTCTCCAATATCTATAACTCCCTCTCCCTGAACATGCATGATCCTATTTTAGACCTTCATTATTTCTCACCTGAAAGATATCAATTAGCTCTTACTAGTCGTCTTGTATCCACTTTCACCCCATTGCAATCTATTTTATACAATACTTCCCACAGCAGTCTTCTTCAAACTCAAATGTACCCATTTTACTCTCTGGCTAAAACACCCTTGAGGTAGTTTCCATGGCCTTAGAATGAGATAAAAGGCTGCACACGAACTGGAGTCTATCTAACCATGCTGATAAACAATTGAACCCCAGGCCAGAGATACATCAGTCCACAATTTGTTGTTCTCCATATGCTCCATGTTGCTCTTGATAATTGTATACCTTCTGCTTAGAACATGGCCTTTCCTTTAGGCTAATTTGCAAAGCTTGACTTGATTTTTCTTCCCAGTGAGCTTCTCTGACTCCTCTGATATCAGTGTTTCTTTTCTTTTTACTCTTAGCTTATTTTGTACTATTTCTTTCCTAGCACTTATGATACTTCACTTCAAATATTTGTTTACATCCCTGCTTATCCCTCCACATTCTGAGCTGATTGTGTGCATGTGCTTTTTAAAAAACAAACAAACAAAAATATGCCACCTAACACAGATTCAGACAAAGGTAAATACTCACTATCACCGGGTTCATTAAATGAAAGAATTGATTTAAAAAATTGTGAATAGTAACAGAAGTGGACCACACTTACAGATTGTATAAGGAGGAATACACAAATTAAGAATATAGTAAATTTTGAATGAAACAGAAGTTTAATCACAATATTGTAATATAAACATAACTTTGAATTATATAAATTGATGCCTTTTGCACATAAATCTCATATTACACTATTCTGGACTGCATATATAATCATCACTTAGAAGCACTTACTATTGGACAGATCTTATTCTAAGAACATTTCTATATGTTAATTTATGTAGCTCACATAACAACCATGTAAGTAACCAAGTAATTATTATTCTCATTTACAGATAAGGAAATTGAGTTTACATGAGGTATAGCACTTTACTGAAGATCATACTGTTAGCAAGTAGTAGAGATGAGATAAAAACCCAGGCAACCTAACTCAGAAGTCCACACTCTTTACTATTAAATTATATTGCTGAATCTCTAAATGAGATTTTTTTCAAAGACACTTATGTCTAAATTGTGTATTTTTCAATAAAATTAATCTAACACTTGCATTTTACTGGTGAAGTCCCTAAGATCTTTATGAATTTTAAAGTTACATCATACATTAAAGTGTTTAAATTGCTTAAGAAGTGGCTATACATAGAGAAAAATGGTCCCTGAAAGCAGGCAAGAGTTTGAATTCTGCTTCTGCCACAGCAGCTATGTGACTTTGCTAAACTGCAGATCTTCCTCCATCTGCAAAACGAAAATGATATTTTGGGAGTTGTTGGAAAGAAAACCTATGAGCATACATGTCTTAAATACAGACTTGCCCAACAAATGTTAAATTCTCCCCTCTCTACTTTCTTTCTGAGCCTCAGTGACTTTATCTCTAAAATGGGAATTAGAATATGCGTCTTATGTACTTCCAAAGATTAAATGATGTATGCAGAGGCCCCACGTAGAACCTGTCAAGCAGAGAATCCTATAGCTACCCTGTTATTTCTGAGTTAATTATACCCCCAAATTGTAGACAAAGATGCTAAGAAACCAAAACCAAGGATGCAAGAGTCCCATCTAGTGGTGGTTTAAGAAAAATCAAAAGACACTTGGAAATTGCACTGCTTAAATGGATGCCTAGGCAGCATTGGGCAGTTTTATTTTAGTTAATTCATTTCCCACCTTGGGAAAGAATGTAATGAGGCTCTCGTGGAAAAAGAAAGGAAAACCTTGAACTGGATTCCCCTTCATTCTTCCATTGTTCCAATAGAGCACAAAATCTCTTCTGCGTGGATTCACCTATTTCTGATCTCATTAAACCCATCATCTTAATGACCAAACTACTCTGTTCCTAGATTTTTAAAAGGATATGATTCAGCTCCTTAATTAGGTGTAATTTGATAGTGATGTTATAAAACGGATTTAGCAGGCTTTTTTTAACATTTTATGACTTAATCTTAACCAATCTCTTGCAAGAATAACCCATCAAATCATAATCTACTACATTTGAGAGGTGATTTCCAAGAAATCTATTGTGGTTCACATCAAATGAAACCAGTTATGACCTAGAGGTTCTGCATTAAGGTAAGGGTGGATCTAAATATGGACAAAGATGGCAGACCAGGGGTATCACTCTGGGATCCCTGTACCTGTGCCCTTCTATAGAAGAGGTTCGACCTGATGTGACTATAAGAACCACTATTATATTCCAATTTCATGAGTTTAAAATAACATATTCATAATAATGAAAAGCAGACAATAAAATAACAGAAGACCATCAAAAACCCTATCCTATATAAACCCCCCATTGTTATCAAATTATTTTTCTATTTCACTCTTGTAAGTTTCATTGCCATAAAATGCAGGGTGACTGGTCCTATGTTAATAGTTTTAATGATTTATTATAACTCCTTGGGGTGATTTAACTGAGGAGGTACATTATTTTTGATAAATAATACATCATTAGAGAATTTTTATTACAAAAATTCACCCAACTGAAAATTATTCTTTTGAAATACAAAAACCTATTTGAAAACAAAGGATAGCTTTTATTATTTATTTGGGAGTTATGAAACAAACAATAAAAATGCACTTAAAATTTTGCTATAGTGAAAGTAAATATTTTACTATCTAGTGATAACCTAAGCCTTACAAAAAGTGGAATAATCAGAGTAGAATAGTTTATATTTTCCACATTTCTTAAAACTTAAATGAAGAAAATAAACATTATGTTTACTAAAAATAATCAAATCCAAAAAAACAAGAACAAAAAAAACTATTCTCTTGAAACCCTTGCAACCTGCTTCATATATTAAATGAAGTTATAAAGTTGTCACAGATGAGTTCCAAGAAAGAGTACAATATGGAGAAATGGGTTTGCTTAATGCAGTCAAAAGCAGTAAATTCTTCACCTCAGATTACAGGGACATGGGCATTTTTGAGCAAAATTAACCTAGACATGAGTTAACTAGGTTAATTTCCCTTAAAATTGTAGAATATGACACCTGGGCAAGACTGAACTCGGAAAGGCCACTTTATAGGATTAGTTGCTGTAGTATCATCTGATAGTAACAATTTCTACTGCAGGGAAAAGAATCTGAAATCCTTAAATAAGTGGCTGCTGACAGATAACAATTAATTAGGATAGTTCAAATCTGAAAGTTCACCTCATGTTCTAATGGAGATTTAGTCATCCTGATTCTCAAACAGAAATATAAAGAAGTCACCGAGGGTATTACTGACTTAGTGACTTCAGGCCCCCTCGCTCTCCCCCAGAAAAAGACAAAGTAGTTTGATGTCATAATTATGTAATAGAAAAAGTGAAAGCATTAGAGTCAGGGAGACCTAAGGTCAAATTTTCTCTTTGATACTGACCTGCTCTTTGATAACAGAGTAGAATTTTAACACCTGTGGGTCTCAATGTTTTTGTCTGAAAAATGGGGATAATGTCACTTTCCTAACTGGGGATTTTTTTTTCAGAATTAAATAATGAGTTAATCTGAAATGTCTAACAGAGTATATGGTATATACAGGGTATTCAATAAATGCTACTTTTATTTTTTTCATCATTATTACTATATAAATTTTGACGTAGGAAGTAGGAGTGGGTTTCCTGCTGTATACCTGCATTAAAGTGGTATCTGCATGTCCTGGTCAAAATCTAAAAATTAAAAAGAAATCATAAAAAAATAGCGAATACTTTTAATTCCCCTCTATGTCCTTACTATGAGGAGATAATGATTCATGTTATCAATCAAGTCAGGCCACCTACATTCCTGAAACGACTTCTCAAGCTGCATCTAGACTAGAATAATCAAGGCTCTCTAATTTTCCTTGTCATGGCTTATTAATGTATTTTGCTTCAGTCACTTTCCTAAATGGCAGTGAGCTAACTGGAATGAGACTCTGACAACAGCAGGGAGGAGGGCTGCTGGTGGGCTGGCAGCTTGCATCTGATTATCAAGTGCTGCCTTGTGCCAAAGTCAATTCTGGGATGCCAGGTGTGCCTCCTGTTAGCACTCCCAGCCCATGACTTATGGAAGACGGATTTGGAATGAGTTTCTGCCCTATACAGGCTATGTGCTCATTGATTTTCTATCCTGCTACCACCCAGGCATTCTACTCCTGCTGCCACCTTCTCACTTACTTTTCCAATTAAAAACATCTATATCTCCATCTAAGACTGCCTCAACTCTTTAGTTTGGACAAGCTGAAACTGTACTCAACTCATGTGACTTTCTGATTGTCTCTCTCTTGGCATTAGTTTGTTTTGATCAGTTCTTACAGAATGTCCTTTCCTTTCTCTGCATGCCCTGATCCATGGGCTGCAAATTCAAATGTCCACAGGGACTGGGCAGGAAAAATAAACTGGTAATGTGGGCAACAGTGTGGAAAGGGCTGCAGTAAGCTAGAGAGCACATGTCTAAACATGGCTGCTGCTATTCAGTCCTAGTTGAAGGTTGCCAATGCAAGCATATGAGTCCCTGCTTTACCAAGTCTTCTGATTTTTCATTGCCTATTTTTTTAACAATGAAAAATATTAGCATATATACATATGCAAATTCACACATGTATTTTTGTGTATATAATCTATATCTACTTATCTATCTAGCTAGACAGTTTTCATGTCTCAGATAACTCTATCGTACTCAGTAGATAGTCAAATATAAAAAATGCAAGAAGTAGTTTTGTATACAAATACGGAAAGTAGTTGAAACTTTGTAGTTCTGAAGATTAAGAGCCCAGGATAAAGAAATTTTAATTCAAGAAAAACATACACACACACTTATACACACTCACACAATACTTGAATCCATAGTATATTCTACAGTGTCCTTGGTTCTCAGAAAATATCCAAACTTTCTGTTTATTGAATAAAAAAAAAAACAAACAAAGATATATGTTGACTTTAAATTTAAGATACCCGTTAACACATATTGTTCTATGGAGCCTCTTAGGATCTCTATGGGGTAGATAGCATATACTTACATCAATTTGCAGTAGAGAAAATCTAGAATTTAGAGAGGTAATATAACTTACTCAAGCTAAATGTGAGGTCAGAAACTGACATAAGCTTCCTTCATTCCTGGTGCAATATTCTTTCAACCAGGTAGTAAGTGCTTGATAGGGCTATTTGTCTTATTATTAAAAGATTAACTCTATATTGCTTACTTCAGATTATGACTCTTTTTATGGTACAATAATATCATTATTAAGGGACTTTCTGCCCACAAGATGGTTTCCCAAAAATTGTAAAGAAATGTTCTTTTTCTTCTACCAGTTTTTCTGATCATATACAATATATAGCTGTGTTTCATATAATGAGGATATGAACCCATTTCCTTATAGATTTCAAGGACTATGTGAAGGAGCATGGCTTTCACTCACCACTTGCACTGAAAACAAGTATTTCTAGCTTTGAATAACTAATTGGGAGGAAAAAGGAATGCTCCAGATTAGAATTAAATGTTAAGAGTCGAGAATTAGACAATGGTGAGGGAAATAGAATGAAGGGAAAGTAAAAATAAGAGATGGGAAATAAAAGAGTAACAGTATCAATAAAGGTATGAAGGAGGCAGATATATTGATAACATAAGATGATAATTTAGTAATTATATATTTAATATTTCATTTTATATTATATACTATATGTACAATAAAGTGAATTATCAAAACAGAAAGTGATTTTGGGAACTCCCAGAAGTTACAGTTAGTGTCAGAGTGACAGCAGCTTTGTGCGCTGTGTTTCCCATAAACTTCACAGTTGGCAAATCTATTGCAATGAGTACATTTAATTTATTTTCTGTCCGATATGTATTAACATTTCTTTTTGATACAGCACTCTGATTTCCTATGGATAACTACCTAATGTACACTTTTCATTTATACAGATTTGCTCTTGCTGACTTAACTCCTGTTGAATTGATGAATGTAGATGTTTACCTACTTATTTATCATCTATGTATGAATGTATAAGCCAATTTATATATATTTTTCTATATATCTGTCTGTATCTACTACCTCTGTACAGGACTTTCTAAAATCAGTTTCCACCTACTTATTGTCTCACACCTATATAAAAATTTTAAGCACTGTAGTTTTATATGACAAAATCTGGCAATGGATAATCTCTTTTCATCTCTTTTTCTTTTATTTTTTTTTCTTTTTTGCATCACAACTGTGTTATTTCATATAAACATTTATATTAAACAGAGTCATATTGATACGTCATAAAAATTGTATGTGGAAATATGTCTTTATATATTCACATATTCATATATTCAAATATATACTTCACAGTTTTACAGATTCATTATTTGTACTATTCTAATACAGTTTCTGTTCACTACTGTCTTCCCCTTTAAATAATCCAACTCATGATTGCTATTATGCAGAAAACTATACTATAATCTATAGTGGATTATAGTGGAAATGGAAATTGCATCCCACTGTTTATTGATTGTATAAGTAATACTGACAGATTGTATAAGTATTGGAATGGATTTTTTTTTTCTTATCCAGCATGCATCAATCTATGCGATTAACAAATATTTATTAGGTACCTACTATATGCCAGACATTCTTCTAGGCTTATGAGTTTTAAAAAAAATGAGATAAAAACCTGCCTCCTGAAATTTATAATAGAGTGGGAAAAACAGAAATTAAACAGAATATATATCTTTATATAATGTTGGAAGATGATCTGTGCAATGGAGTACAAAAATAGAGTAGGGCCAGGGGAGCAGAAGAGTCAGAAATGGTGAGACAGTTTGCAATTTTAAGTCAGGCTGGAAAATAGGTCTCTTTGAGAAGATGATAATTGAGAAAAGCACTGAGGAGGTGAAGGAGTGAGCCACACAGATACCTGGGAAAAGAGAGGTGCAGGCACAAGGAAACAAAGCTGATAGGTGAATGTCTGGCATGATCATGGAATAAAAGAAAACCAGTATGGATGTTAGAGAGTGAGGGATAGGAAGGGTAGCAGAAGTTCAACTTGGAGGGGAAGGGAGTTTATATCACCTAAGGACTTACTGATTTCTGAAGGGTCTTTGGCTTTTACCTTGAGTATATTGGAGAGCCAATAAAGTTTGGAGCACAGGTATGACATTGATCTGACCTACATTTTGAAAGGATCCTTCTGACCGCTAATGTTGGGCATAGAGTTCCATAAAGGTGGAAGCAAAAGTCGATTAAGAGTCTAGTGTAGTACTGTGGACTGATTGACTGTGTTACCTCCAAATTCATATGTTAAAGTTTTAACTCCTCATGTGGCTATTTCTAGAGATGGATCCTTTAGGGGAGTAATTGAGGTTAAATATGGTCATAAATTTATAGAAGAATTTGTCATAATGGTGGAGTTCTGATCAAAATGGGATTAGTGTGGTTACAAGAAGGGATGCCAGACAGCTCACTCACTCTCTTCCTGCACATAGACTAAAGAAAAGTCATATGAGAACATTGAGAGATGGTGACCATTCATAAGCTGAAAAGATAGCCCTCACCAGAAACCAATCTTGCTGAACCTTGATCATCGACTTCCAGTCTCCAGGACTAAGAGAAGACAAAGTTTCTGTTTTTAAGCCACCCTATCTATGGTGTTTGTTAATAGCAGTCTGAGCAGGCTAAGACAGACATGCAATAATCCAAAGGAGATATGATAGTGGTTCAGTCTAGGGTATGAGCAAGGCTACAAGTAAAGCAGATTTTTAGGGGAGGAAGTTTGAAAGTTTTTTGCAGATTGAGTTTGTCTATTGGACATACAAATGAAGACATAAGGAAGACAATTGGATGCATGTATTTGGAGTTAAGGGAGGAGCTCTGTACCAAAGTTCTAAGTTTGGTAATTATCACACATAAATAGTAGAAAGTCACAATAAAGGCTGAGATCACCAAAGTAGAGAGTATAGACAGAAAAAAATAGTGGCTAAATTTTGAGCCCTGATCAACTGCAATATTTAGGGGCTCTGGGAAAAGGTAGGGACCAGCAAAGGAGACTAAGAAGGCATGAAAAGTGGGGGGTGAATCTAGGGAGTGTGGTTGTCCTAGAAACAGAATAAAGAAATTAAATTATCTCCAAGACATTATACTTCTCATTTAGTGGAAGGAATGTACTCTGTCAAAGGCCACTGTTATGTCAAGTAAGTTGGCTTGAGATTTGGCCACTACAGTGACCAAATTCAGCAGTGTGGCAGACCTTGCCAGGATGATGTAGTAGAGGCAAAAGCCTGATTAGGTAGATTTGAGAGCTCATGGAAGGAGAAACTTTGAGGACAGTAAAAACAGTAAATTACTTCAAGTAAATCAGCTTAAAAGGAAGACAAAGAAATGAGGTGTTAGCTAGGGCATTAGAAGAGTCAAGGGAATTTGAACATTGGGTAATTAATGCCATATTTGTCTTTCTTCTAGAGATGATCAAGTAAAAAATCAAAGACACCGATGACATTAGGAAGAGAGAGGTGCATTCCTGGAATAATGCTCTCAAGCAGGAGAGAAGGAATGCATTCTGGTGCACAGGTGGAAGGGTTGGCAATATGCAGAAACATGATTAGGCAGAGTATGTAGGTGTAGGAACTTGGATACATGAGGCTGTGGGCTTTGAAGGAGGTTCTCTTCTAGTTGCTTCAATTTTCTCAGTGAAGTACAAATCAAGGTCATCATCAAAGAAAATATATACAAATAGCAGAGTGAGGGTGTGTGATAATCCTTCTAATGACAGCCTCTTATTCTCCTTTCCATTGGAGGAATATTCCTCTTTCATCTTCAGGGTGAATTTGACAATTCTCACTGGCTCAAGGAGTGACCTGTGACCCAAGCCTTGCTAATAAGTGTGTAACTGGCCATGACGATTGTATCAGGGAAGAGCATGTGACCTATGTCTAACCAACAAGACCCAAGAATAGGACTTTGGGATGGGAGACGTATCTGAGACGGTGTTTCTTGTATATACTTAGACAAACTTGTGACTAATAAGAATAAAATTAACAGAGAGGTATAAGACAACTTTACATGGATTTTACTCCACTACAATTGAAAGAGCCTTTACTAAAACTGAACCCATACTAGCATAATTTGCTTAAATAACAGAATGACAAAGATTCTGAAATTCCCTTCAACCAAAACCAAACACTAATGATACGATGTCAAAGAAGCTGGATTCCTGCCCAGATCTGTTTTTCCCAGAAGTTTATAGAGGTCCATAGTTTCTGAAACAGGCCATTTTGCAAAATGATTACTGTTATTCACACTAAAACAAGATCAGACCATCCTTTAAACAAGTTTTTGACATGAAGTAGAGAATTAGCATCAGATAATAAACAGTAATAATAATAGCAAATACTTACATAGCATTTACTATACGCCCAGTATTCCATTAAGTGTTCCATATATGAATAAATGTGTGTACACACAAGTATATGTTTTAATTCCCTAAGCTACCTTATAAGAAAGTTATTGTTACTAACCCAGTTTTACAAAGAGATGAAACTAAGGTACAGAGGGGTTAAGAAACTTGCCAGATGCAACATAGTTTGGTAGTAAAAAGGCCAGGTTTTGAACCAAGATACTCTGGCTGCTTGGCTGCCAAGTATGTGCTCTTAATCATCTTATGGCCTTCATAACAACTTATTTTTATTGTGGCAGAAACCACTGGCTATCAGTCTGACAGATGGTCAACCCATGATAGTAGAAAACTGAATTTATTTAAGATAGCAATTTCTCATATTCTCCAGTTGTAAGACCACACTAGGCTAATGACACATAGAAATTATTAAGAGGGACACCTGGAAAGCTCACTTTATGGCAAACTGAGAGCAGAAGAAGTCTTTTACCCTTCCTCATTTTATTCTTCTTCTTTCCTGTAATATGAGTATAATGACTTCCTGTTTCCTGTAATATGAGTATAATAATAATCAACAGCCATTTTAACCCACGAATTAAGCATAACCATAAATTAAGGATATCAAAACAGAAAAATAGACACTGAATGCCTGATGCCCATGGTGCTGCCATACTAGCCTTGGACCAACTACTTGTGGACTTCTTCCACATGGGAAAAGAAAAGTATTATGCATTCAAACCACTATATTTGGGTTTTCTGGTATAAAACGTCAAAATGAATCAGGGCTATCTGTAGAACTAAGGAGAAAAATGATTAATCCAAATTCCTTTTGGAGTTTTAATTACTCTAAAATTTAAATAAGACAAGTAAGTAATGTCTTTGAATATACCTTGAATTTTGTATGAAGCAAAATGCACTTGAACTCTGTACTCACCAAAAACCTACAGCCTAACCGACATTTGTTATTTTTATTTTTATTTTATTTATTTATTTATTTATTTATTTATTTATTTATTTATTTATTCTGAGACGGAGTCTCACTCTGTCGCCCAGGCTGGAGTGCAGTGGCACGATCTGAGCTCCCGGCAAGCTCCACCTCCCAGGTTCATGCCATTCTCTTGCCTCAGCTTCCCGAGTAGCTGGGACTACAGGTGCCCGCCACCACGCCCAGCTAAATTTTTATGTTTTTAGTAGAGACAGAGTTTCACCGTGTTAGCCAGAATGGTCTCGAAATCCTGATCTCATGATCTGCCTGTCTCAGCCTCCCAAAGTGCTGGGATTAGAGGTGTGAGCTACCAAGCCCGGCCTGATTTTAGTACATAATAGAAAAAAAAAAAAAAAAAAAAAAAAAACCGTCTGTTATATCCCGAATATAACATTAAGAAAAAATACAAGTTCATAATTCATATAAACTTATCCAAAACTTAATAAGTGATTTTGCTTCAAATATAGAGATAATACTTGGCAAATTCATCACAATTATGTTTTTTATGTAAAGTTCTTTAAAAAGTTCAGAAGGCATAACTTCACAAAGTAAGCTACATGTATGTATAACGAAATGAGGTTTGTATACCATTAATGCATTGTCTAGTCTCAGGAACCCCGAAAGCAGAACACCTAAGGTATAAGTTTTCCTAAGTGCTTTCTTACATTGTCGACAGACAGCAAATATGTCACCATGAAGGGAGTTGGGCTTACGTTTTGTTCAAGGATGTAAATAGGTGCTTAAAGTATCTCTTGCTATTGAATGAATTGGATAAACAGAGAAAGTCAAAGGAGGCTTTTACTGTTGCAAAATACAAGAGTATCTTTGAAAGAAATCAGGCTGGTTGCAAATATCCATGAGATAAATGAAATATGCCAGAAAACGAATAGCTAAAACTCAATATAATGGATCAAAGTCTCTAATATCAAGGCATACACATTCTAATTTTAACTTCTCTGCCTACTGTCTTATTTGCTCCGTTTTATTTTTCTTTAGAGCATGAAGGCCATAAAGACCTCAGAGGTTGAAAAATTTGACATCTGTCTTGTAGAGCATATTAATTTTTTTAAAAATCATTGAAATTAATTTAAAAATTAAAGAGTAGTATTTTATTAAAACTTGTGTGGATTACCTACTATATAAAGCTTTGGACTTAGGGGGAGTGCAGAAGATTTAATTATCTCTCATTAGGGAGAGGGTTTACAAACCTGTCAATTTAAAGTGAGAAATATAAAGGAGGTAGAAACTTTCCTTAAGTAACTGCTATGCAATAATCCAATGATGATGCTCACCCTCAAAAAAACAAAAAAACAAAAAAACAAAAAACAAAAACTCAGAAAACAGCGAAGGATGAAATAAAGGTATAGAATAATGAAATGAAGGTATAGAATAAGGTATAGAATAAGGTTGGACAGCTTTCAAGCCTCATTCCAGGCAAGTGTTACCATTTTTGTTTATCTTTGACTTGCCCCCTCCAATATACACATGCATACACATACACTCAGACAGAATATTTAGTACTAGCTTTACACAGAATAATTTGTAGAATACTTTTACCACCTGACAACCTCAACTTACATAAAGTATGATTTTTGAATCCTTAAAGTTATATTGTAAAGAACTCATATAAAATTTGCACATTCAAATAGTCTGGATTTTTTATTTTATGTATATTTATCATCGTTCTTTAAAAACATTTGTATATTTGTTATAGCTAAACCTGGCAGCCTTGACACTAAACACCTTCTGCTGGTTGTAAGTTAAATATCTATTCATCTATTTATATCACCTCTGTACTAGGATGGGTAGAGTCTCCTGTTGGCTCCCTTTGAAATATACACCTATTTGACTTATACTAGGAAATTTCTGTCTTTACCTCAATGCAGTATTTAATTTTCCTCATAACCTTTATTAAACAAATAATTCATTATTTTATTAGAGATTTGTCATATAGTCACAAATTAATTTAAGTCTTTCTAAAATGTCACTTCTGTCCCATTTATTTCCTCTCTGTTTTTTATTACTATATAACTATTCCCTGGAATTATTTTTCTGTATTATTTGTGCTCTGAAAATCATACAATCTTGTTTTTTTAAGTCATCTGCATAAAACATTTCTTTTCACGTTTGGCCATACCTATGCTTTTGGTTTTGGTGCAATAACTTGCAAAGTTTTTAGTAGATATTTGAGAAGATTCTTCTTATTCCTGGGATACTCTTGGAATATAAATTCAGTGCTATATTTTAATCTCATGACTTTAGAAAAAAATTTTACAGAGGAGAGATTCATATGACATACAATTAAATTATAAAATTCAATGCCATTTATGCATTCACAATGTTCCACAACCAATATCTTTCTCTAGTTTCAAACCATTTTTTTTTTTTTATTATCCCAGAAGGATACTCTGTGTCTATTAAGTAATCACTCCACTTATTCCACTCCTATCCACTGGCAACCACTGAACCATTTGTGTCTGTATGGATTTTTCCATCTGGATATTTCATACAAAAGAATCATATAATATATGACCATTTTTGTCTGGCTTCTTTCACTAATCATAGAATTTCTAAGGTTCATCCACATTGTAGCACATATCAGCACTTGATTCTCATTATGGATAAATCATACCTATTGTAAGTATATACTATGTTTTGTACATTCATCTGTTAGTGAAAATTTGGATTGTGTCCACCTTTTGACTATTGAGAATAATGCTGCTGTAAACATCCATGTACATGTTTCTGTGTGAACATATATTTTTATTACTCTTAAATCTATATATAGAGGTAGAATTGCAGGGTCATACAGTAATTCTTTAACTTTGTAAAGAGCCACCAAACTTGCTCACAGTGGATGCAACATTTTAAATTATCACCAGCAATATACAAGAATTCCTATTTTTCTACATCCTTGACAATGATTACTATATATATTTTTAAATAACTATATAGCCAACCTAGTGTTTATGAAAGGTATCACACTGTGGTTTTTATTTGTAATTCCTTAATGACCAGTATTATTGTACATCATTTCATGTGTTTGTTTGACAGTTGTATACTTCCTTTGGTGAAAAGCCTTTTCAAGTCTTTGCCCAGTTTTTAGATTTAATTGTTTATATTTTTGTTTATGAGGTAATTATGCCTTCCAGATATTAAACCCTAATCAGATACAAGATTTGCAAATAGATTTTCATATTTTGTAAGCTGTCTTTTCACATACTCAATAATGTTAATGTTCTTTGATACACAAAAGATTTTCATGATAAAAAACATTTATTTATTTATTGCTGTTTGTGCTTTTGATGTTAAATCTAAGAATTCTTTCATTGCTAAATACAAGGTCATGAAGATTTATCCTTATCTTTTTTTCCTAATAGTTTTATATTTTAAGTGCTATGTTGAGATGTCATATATTTCTGATCTATTTGAGTTAATTGTTGTTTCTTAAGTGAGGTAGGGAGTCCAACTTCATTCTTTTGAATGTGGCAGTTATCCAACTATAACAGTACCATTTGATAAAGAGATTATTCTGTCCCCATTGAATAATTTTAACAACCCTGTTGAAAATCAATTGGTAGGATTCCTCCAGCTTTGTTCTTCTTGTTTAGGATTTACCTGGCTATTCAGGCTCTTTTTTGGTTCAACATGAATTCAACTTTTATTCCCAGCTATCCATGTTCATGGATAGGAAGAATCAGTATTGGTAAAATAGCTGTATTAGTCCATTTTCACACTGTTGATAAAGATATACCTGAGACTGGGAAATCTACAAAATAAAGATGTTTAATGAACTTACAGTTCCACATGTTTGGAAAGGCCTCACCTTCACGGTGGAAGGCATGGAGGAGCAAGTCACATCTTACATGGATAACAGTAGGCAAAGAGGGAACTTATGCAGGGAAACACCCCCTTATAAAACTGTCAGATCTCGAGACTTATTCACTATCATGAGAATAGCATGAGAAAGATCCACCCCCATAATTCAATCACCTCACACTGATTTCCTCTCATGACACATGGGAATTGTGGGAGTTACAATTCAAGATGAAATTTGAAAGGGGACACAGACAAACCATATCAATGACCATACTACCCAAAGCAATCTTGGGCAATTTTCAATGGGAATATGTTCCTGATTTGGCTCTCAGCTTGACTGTTGTTGATGTATAGAAATGTTAGTGATTTTTGCACATTAATTTTGTATCCTGAGAATTTGCTGAAGTTGTTTATTAGCTTAAGGAGCTTTTGAGCTGAGGCTATGAGGTTTCTCAGATATAGGATGATGTCAACTGCAAACAGGCTTCATACTTACAACGACTTGATCTTTGACAAACCTGACAAAAAGAAGTACTGGGAAAAGGATCCCCATTAAACAAATTGTGCTAGGGTAAAGGCTAGCCATATGCAGAAGATTGAAACTGTATCCCTTTCTTATACCACACACAAAAATGAACTCAAGATGGATCAAAGACTTAAATTGAAAACCCAAAACTATAAAATGCCTGGAAGACAATCTAGGCAATACCATTCTGGACATAAGAACAGGCAAAGAGTTCATGATGAAGACAATAAAAGCAATTGCAACAAAAGTAAAAATTGACAAATGGAATCCAGTTAAACTAAAGAGCATCTTCACAGTAAAGAAAACTATCAATGGAGTGAAAAGAAAACTTACAGAAGGGGAGAAAATTTTTGCAAACTATGCATCTGAAAATGGTCTAACATCTAACATCTGTAAGGAACTTAAACAAATTTACAAGGAAAAAAAAAACAATGAAAGTGGACAAAAAACATGAACAGACCACTTTTTGAAGGAAGGCAAATATGTAGACAACAATCATATGAAAAAAACTCAACATCGTTGATGATTAGAGAAATGAAAATCAAAATCACAATGAGATACCATCTGATACCAGTCAAAATGGCTACTATTAAAAAGAAAAAAAAAAAAAAACAGATGCTGGCAGGATATGGAGAAAAAGGAAAACTTATGCACTGTTGGTGTGAGTGTAAATTAGTTCAACCATTGTGGAAGACAGTGTGGTGATTCCTTAAAGTCCTAAAAACAGAAATACCATTTGACCTAGTAAGCTCATTACTGGGTATATACTCAAAGGAATATAAATTATTCTATTGTAAAGACACATGCCTGTATATGTTCATTGCAGCACTAGTAATAATAACAAAGACATAGAATCAACTTAAACGCCCACCAACAGTAGACTAAAGAAATGTGGTAAATATACACCATGGAATACTACACAACTACAAAAAAGAATGAGATCATGTCCTTTGCAGGAACATGGGTGGATAAGGAGGTCATTATTCTTAGAAAATTAATGCAAGAATAGAAAACCAAACACTGCATGGTCTCACTTACAAGTGGGAGCTACATGATGTGGTCACATGGACACATAGGGAGGAACAACACACACTGGGGCCTTTCCAAGGGTAGAGGGTGTAAGGAGAGAGAGGAACAGGAAAAAATAACTAATAGGTACTAGGCTTAACGCCTGGGTAATGAAATAATCTGCCCAACAAACCCCCATGACACAAGTGTACCTATATAACACATCTGCACTATCTCCCTGAACTTAAATTAAAGTTACATTAAAAACTAAGAAAATAAATTGTCTGTATGTTTGGGTTTGTTTCTGGGCTCTCAATTCTATTCTATTGATCTATGTGTGTTCTTATGCCAGCACCAGGCTGTTTTGATTACTGCAGCTTTGTAGTAGGTGCCAAATTGGAAAATATGAGTATACCAGTTTTGTTTTAAATCTTCAATATTGTTTTATTTTCTTCAGGCTCCTTTTGATTCCACATAAACTTGAGAACCAGTTTTTGAATTTCTGAAAAAAAAAAAAAGCCACTGAATTTTCTACAAGTATTGAATTGAATCTGTAGATCTTTTTTGAGATTATTGCTATTTTAACAGTATTAAATCTTCCAGTCCCTGAATATAGAATGTCTTTCTATTTAATTACATCTTTTACATTTTCTTTCAGCAATGATTTGTAGTTTTCAGTGGATAAGTCTTTCATCTTTTTGGTTAAATTTAGTTTTAGGAATTTTATTCTTTGAGATATTATTATAAATGATATTTTCTTAAATTTCTTTTGAATTTTTCACTTCTGATGTAAAGAATCAAACTGATTATTGTGCATTGATCTCGCATTCTACAACATTGTTAAATTTGTTTTTAAGCAAAAAAGTAATTTTTATTTTGGTTTCTTTTGGCATATATATAATACAGGAATACAATTTCAAGGAATAATTATGTAGTAATGAAAAACATAAGGAAATTAATGGGAGATAAGTGATATTTCAGAAATGTCGCTTCTCTAAATTAACTTGTGACTATGTGACAAATTCCTCATAAAATAGGAGTTTTGTGTTTTTTTGGCATTTGTTATCCCCTTTGAAATATTACATTAATGGGGTATAGTATATTGATTGCCTTTCTTATGTTGACCCATCCTTGTTTATCTAAGTTCCACAGGTCTTGGTGTATAATCTTTTCATGTGTGGTTGGATTTACATTGCTTGTGTTTTGTTAAGGATTTTTGCATCTCTATTCATAACAGATATTAACATATAGTTTTCTTGAGGTATCTTTGTCTGACTTTGGTATGATGGTAATTCTGACCACACAGAATGTGTTGGGAAGTGTTATTTAATCTTCAATTATTTGGAGGAGTTTGGAGATGATTGGTGTTAATTCTTTTAAAAGTATTTGGTAGATTTAAACAAATATTAGCCCTCTGGTGCTAGGCTTGTTGTTGTTGGAAGGTTTTTGCTTACTTATGGAAATTATTCACTTATAATAGGTCTGTTGAGTTTTCCTTTTTTTTTTTTTTTTTTTTTTTTTGGGTCACTATTGTTAGTGTTTTTCTAGGAATGTGTCCATTATTAGGAATGTATTTTTCTAAGAATGTGTGCAGGTTATTGTGATGGCTGATAACTGAGTTTCAATTTGACTGGATTGAAGGATGCACAGTATTGATCCTGGGTGTGTCTGTGAGGGTGCTGCCAAAGGAGACTAACATTTGAGGCAGTGGGCTGGGAAAGGCAGACCCACCATTAATCTAGGTAGGCAAGATCTAATCAGCTGCCAGCATGGCCAGATTAAAAAGCAGGCAGAAAAACGTGAAAAAGTTACCCTGGTTTAGCCTCCCAGCCTAAATATTTTCCCCATGCTGAATGCTGTCTGCCCTCAAACTTTGCACTCCAAGTTCTTCAGCTTTGGGTCTCAGACTGGCTTCATTGCTCCTCAGCTTGCAGACAGCCTATTGTGTGACCTTGTGATCATGTGAGTTAATACTATTAATGAATATATATATATATTCATATATATATTCATATATATGTATATATTTTATATATATATATATATCTCCTATTAGTTCTGTCTCTCTAGAGAACCCTAATACAGACTTTTGTGTCAGAAGTGTTTATAGAGGAATAAAATATTAAGGATGGAGTTCTTTCAATGGTTTTGGGATTTCTGAAGTTGACTGTTGTTAATATAATTAGACCCCAAAATGCTAAGAACTGTACTTCTAATAGTATGGAGAACACCGATGATCCTTGGTATGAACTGTTTAGAGAGTTATGCCAAATAAATGCATTTGACACTCCTGATTCACGGCTAGAGAGAGGAAAGGAGTTCAGGGACTCTATACATAATAACTTCGACTAAATGTGGAGAACCAAGAAACATAAAGAAGTTGGTTGGTTGCTCCTAAGTTCACTGGAAAAAGTGATGAAAAACAAATGATGAACTCAGGGATTCTAATTCTGGGCTTCAGAAGCAGATACCGAGCCTCAAATCCGCTAAGATTGCCCTGAGTGAGAGTCTTATCTCCTGTAGACAAAGCTGAAATAGTGAAAAATCAGACACAAGTTCTTATCATGCAAGTGGCTGACCTGCAACGAGAGGTGCATGTGCAGCCTCGCCAGGTTTCTACTGTTAGTGAGGGCATTGATCAGAAAAGAATGGGACACTGCAACTTGGAATGGAGATGTGTGGGAGGACGCTAATGAAGCTGGAAACACTGAGCTTGTAAACTCTGATGAATAGGATAATGGTGGAAGAAACATAGAGTTGGATCAGACTGAATTTGTCGATTTGGGCACACTAAGTAAAGATTCTACATTTAATGTTGCAGCTCAGGGAGTTAAAAAAGGTTCTAAAAGTTTATTTGATTGTTTAGGTGAAATATGAGTTAAAAGATGGCCCACTGTGAGTGAGCTGGAAATGCATGATCTCCCTTGGTTTAATGCAGAGGAAGGGATCCAAAGGCTTAGGGATTGGGATGGTGGAGTGGATTAGTCATTTTAGACCTACTCATCCCAGCTGGGAGGACCTAGAAGATATACCCTCAGTGCTTTGCAAAAAGATTTGTGAGGGCAGCACCTCCATCTTTGAAGAGCCCTGTAATTGTTCCTCTCTCTATTTCAGATCTAACAGTGACAATGGTAGTCACTCAACTACAAAATTTAAATATAATGGGAATAATTGGATCCCAAGTTCGCAGGGGCCAAGTGGTGGCACTCAACCCTCAAAGGAAAAGTGAGTGGAGCTACAGTAATGGACAGCAGAGGCACAACAGCAATCAGAATAGTCTGAATCGTAGAGAGCTCTGGCATTGGCTAACTAATCACGATGTTTCTACAAGTGAAATTTACAGAAAGCCTACTGCATTCCGATCTAGTTTATATTCCTATTTAGTTTATATAAGCAGAAAACTTTCGAGTTGAATGGACAGAAGACTAATTTCAGAATTATAAAAACAGAATCATGGCCCCTAAATCAGTTTCCAGATTTGAGCTAGTTTCCAGAGCCAGAACCCCTTGAATGAAGGGGGGTCCCTTTGAGAAAGGACGCCACCACACTACCAACAATTCATGCCATTAATCTTTCTCCCATCCTTCCCCAAGGAGACCTCTGACCTTTTACCAGGGAGCTGCACATTGGAGAAAGGCAAATAATCAGACATTTCAGGGACTACTGGACACTGGCTCTGAGCTGACGTTGATTCCAGTGGATCCAAAACATCACGTGGTCCTCCAGTTAAAGTAGCGGCTTATGGAGGTCAGGGAATTAATGGAGTTTTAACTGAGGTCTGACATACAGTGGGTCCAGTCGGGCCCTGGACTCATCCTGTGGTCATTTTCCCACTGCCAGAATGTATAATTGGCACAGACATACTTTGCAGCTGACAGAACCCACACATTGGCTCCCTTACGGGTAGGGTGAACACTATTATGGTGGAAAAGGCCTAATGTAAGCCTTTAGAGCTGCCTCTACCTAGAAAAATAGTAAATCAAAAACAATATCGCATCCCTGGAGGAACTGCAGAGATTAGTGCCACCATCAAGGACTTGAAAAAAGCAGGGGTGGTGACTCTCACCCCATCCCCATTCAATTCTTCTATTTGACCTGTGCAAAAGACAGATGGATCTTGGAGAATGACAGTGGATTATTATAAGCTTAACCAAGTGATGACTCCAATTGCAGCTGCTGTACCAGATGCGGTTTCATTGCTTGAACAAATTAACACATTTCATGGTACCTGGTATGCAGCCATTGACTCAGCAAATGCCTTTTTCTCCCTTCCTGTCCATAAGGCCCTCCCGAAGCAATTTGCCTTCAGCTGGCAAGGCCAGCAACACTCCTTTACTTTCCTACGTTGGGTATATCAACTCTCTGGCTATGTGTCATAATCTTATTCAGAGAGAAACTAGTCACTTTGGCTTCCACAAGATATCATACTGGTCCATTATATTGATTACACTATGCTAACTGCAACCAGCAAGCAAGAAGTAACAAACACACTGAACTTATTGGTGAGACGCATGTGTGCCAGAGGATGAAAAATAAATCTGACTAAAATTCAGGGCACTTCTACCTCAGTAAAATTTCTAGGAGTCCAGTATTTCAAGATATTCCTTCTAAGGTGAAGGAAAAGTTGCTGCATTTGGCCCCTCCTACAACCAAGAAAGAGGCACAATTCTCAGTGGATCTATTTAGATTTTGGAGACAATACATTCCTCATTTTGGTGTGTCACTCCATCCCATTTATTGAGTGACCTGAAAGGCTGCCAGTTTTGAGAGGTGTCCAGAACAGAAGAAGTCTCTGCAACAGGTCCAGGCTGCTGTGTAAGCTGCTCTGCCACTTGGGCCATATGACCTAGTAGATCCAATGATGCTTGAGGTATCAGAGGCAGATAGGGATGCTGCTTGTAGCCTTTGGCAGGCCACCACAGGTGAATCACAAGGGAGGCCTCTAAGATTTTGGAGCAAAGTCCCTGCCATCTTTTGCAGATAACTACTTTTTTTTTTTGAGAGGCAGCTCTTGGCCCATTACTGGGCTTTGATAGAACATGAACATTTGACTATGGGTCATCAATTCACCTTGCAAACTGAACTGCCTACAATGAACTAGGTGCTTTCTGACCCATCTAGACATAAAGTGGGTCGTGCACAGCACCCCTCCATCATCAAATGGAAGTGATATGTATGTGATCAGGCTCAAGCTGGTCCTGAAGGCACCAGTAAATTACATGAGGAAGTGGCTCAAATGCCCATGGTCTTCACTCCTGCCACCCTGCCTTCTCTCTCCCAGCCTGCACCAGTGGCCTCATGGGGAGTTCCCTATGATCAGCTGACAAAAGAAGAGAAGACTTAAGCCTGGTTCACAGATGGTTCTGCATGATATGCAGGCACCACCCAAAAGTGGACAGTTACAGCACTATGGCCCCTTTCTAGGACATCCCTGAAGGACAGCAGTGAAGGGAAATCTTTCCAGTGGGCACCTTTGAACTGTGCATCTGGTTGTTCACTTTGCATTGAAGGAGAACTGGCCAGATGTGCGATTATATACTGATTCATGGGCTGTAGCTAATGGTTTGGACGGATGGTCAAGGACTTGGAAGAAGCATGATTGGAAAATTAGTGACAAAGAAATTTGAGGAAGAGGTATGTGGATGCACCCCTCTGAGTGGTTAACAACTGTGAAGTTATTTTTATCCCATGTGAGTGCTCACCAACGGGTGACCTCAGGAGAAGAGGATTTTAATAATGAAGTGGATATGATGATCTGGTCTATGGACATTACCCAGCTTCTTTCCTCAGCCACGCCTGTCATTACCCAATGGGCCTATGGACAATGTGGCCATGGTGGCAGGGATGGAGCTTATGCATGGGCTCAGCAACATGGACTTTCACTCACCAAGGCTGACCCGGCTACAGTCACTGCTGAGTCCCCAATTTGCCAGCAGCAGACACCAACACTGAGCCCTCAATGTGGCACCATTCCTCGGGGTGATCAGCCCAACTACCTGGTGGCAGTTTGATTATAATGGACCTCTTCTATCACGGAAAAGGCAGAGGTTTGTTCTCACTTGAATGGACATTTATGCCTGATATGGGTTTGCCTATCTTGCACGCAATGCTTCTGCCAAGACTATGATCTGTGGACTCATGGAATGCCTTATCCATCATTATGGTATTCCACATAGCATTGTCTGTGACCAAAACACTCACTTTATGGCTAAATAAGTGAGACAGTGGGCTCATGCTCATGGAATTCATTGGTTATACCATGTTCCCCATCATCCTGAAGCAGCTGGATTGATAGAACGGTGAAATGACCTTTTGAAGTCACAATTACAAAACCAACTAGGTGACAATACTTTGCAGGACTGGGGCAAAGTTCTCCAGAAGACCGTGTATGCTCTGAATGAGCATCTCATATAAGATACTGTTTTTCCCATGGCCAGGATTCATGGGTCCAGGAATCAAGGGGTGGAAGTAGAAGTGGCACCACTCACCATCACTCCTAGTGATCCACTAGCAAAATTTTTGCTTCTTGTTCCCACGACATTATGTTCTGTTGTCTTAGAGATCTTAGTTCCAGAGGGAGGAATGCTGGCACCAGAGGACACATCAATGATTCCTTTAAACTACAAGTTAAGATTGTCACCTGGACACTTTGGGTTCCTGCTATCTTTAAGTCAACAGACTAAGAAAGGCGTTACATTATTGGCTGGGATCTATCAAAATGAAATGAGTCTACTACTCCATAACAGAGGTAAGGAAGAGCATGCAAGTAATACAGCAGATCCATTAGGGCATCTCTTAGTATTACCATGTCCTGTCATTAAGGTTAATAGGAAACTATAACAACCCAACCCAGGCAGGACTACCAATGGCGCAGACACTTCAGGAATGAAGGTTTGGGTTACTCCATCAGAAAACAACAACAACAAACAAACAAACAAACAAAAAAACACCTGCTGAGGTGCTTGCTGAAGGTAAAGGAAATACAGAATGGGTGGTAGAAGAAGGTAGTCATCAATACCAACTATGACCACTGGACCAGTTGCAGATACAAGGAATTCATTGTCATGACTATTTCCTCTTTCTTTTGTTAAAAATGTTTGTGCATGCATACACCTGTACAAAGAAAATGCCTTCATTTTGTTCTCATTTTCATTTATCATGTGACACAAGATTTACTGACTTCATATTGTTAACTTGATGTATTCGCATTTGGGTTGGGGATTGGTGCATTTCCAGTTGTACAAAAGACAGTTGTATTAACTTAGGTGTAATTATGACCTTATTATTGTCGTTATTTGAAGATTATGTATGATCTCAGGAGATGTGTATGGGATCAAGTTGACAAGGGGTGGACTTGAGATGGTTAATACTGACTGTCGACTTGATTGGATTGAAGGATGCAAAGTATTGATCCTGGGAATGTCTGTGAGGGTGTTGTCAAAGGAGATTAACATTTGATTCAGTGGACTGGGAGAGGCAGACCCACCCTTAATATGGGTAGAAACCATCTAGTCAGCTGCCAGTGCAGCCAGAATATAAAGCAGGAAAAAAAGAAAAAAAAAAAAGAAAAAAAGTGAAAAGATTAGACTGGCTTAGCCTCCTAGCCTACATCTTTCTCCTGTGCTGGATGCTTCCTGTCCTCAAACATCAGTCTCCAAATTCTTCAGCTTTGGGGCTCAGACTGGCTCTCCGTGCTCCTCAGCTTGCAGTTGGCCTACTGTGGGACCTTGTGTTCATGTGAATTAATACTACTTAATAAACTGATATATGTATGTGTGTGTGTATATATGTACATATGTACATGTGTATATGTGTATATATACACATATGTATATATGTATATGTACGTGTATGTGTGTACATGTATTCATACATATATATACATATATACACATATGTACATATATACATATGTACACACACACACATATATATCTCAGTTCTGTCCCTCTAGGGAACCCTAATACAATTATTTAACGTGTTGGTGTGATATCATTATTTATAATCCCTAGTAATGCCCTACTTTCTGATTTTAGTTTTTGATTTTTCTCTCTTTTTCTGAGGCAATCTAACTTAAGATTTGTCAATTCTGCAGATATTTTCTAAGAACCAACTTTTGGTCTTGTTGATGCCATTTTTTTTTTTTTAATTCTAGATTTCATTTACCTCTGATCTAATCTTTATTATTTCTTTTCTTCTACTGTCTTTGGGTTTAGTTTGTCCTTATGTTTTTATTCCCTTAGAGTATAAAGTTATTTATTTGAGATCTTCGCCATATTTTTTAATGTAAGCATTTATAGTTACAAATTTTCCTTTGAGCATTGACTTCACTGCATCTCGTAAGTTTTGGTATGCTGTGTTTTCATTTTAATTTCCCTCAAAGAGTTTTATAATTTCCCATGTGATTTATTATTTAATCCATTGGTTGTTTAAGAGTGTGTTATTTGATTTCCACATACGGGTAAAATTTCCAGTTTTCATTCTACAGTTGCTTCTGGCTTTATTCCAATGTGTTGAGAGAAGAGGCTTTGTATTATTTCAACCTTTTAACATTTATTGAGAATTCCTTAGAGCCTAATATAAGTCCTATTCTAAAATATGTTTCATGTTCATTTGAGAAGAATGTGTAATTGCTGTTTTTGCGTTGTAATTTTTTTCTTTCACTGTCTCTTCTGTTTTCTTGTTTCTCAATTTTATTATTCCAAGATTATCTCTTTGTAATTGTGCTCATCATTTTATTAATGTTCTTTGCTTACATTTCCTATGTGTTCTTTTAAAACTCTTAATATGTGTTTTTCTTACAGAGACAATCTTTATAGTTCTGTATATGTATGGGTGTATGTGGGCTTTATTTTGTTTTATTGTACTCACAATAGTGGAAACACATATGATGATGCTTAGAATTGAACTTGTTCTAATTTTTTGATATTGTTCATTTGGAGAGTTTAATTTGGAGAGTTTGTCCATTGCTATAGATCACTTTATTGTCCCTCCACCAACTTATCTGTCATTTATTTATCATATATTTTATAGCACTTAAAATGTCGTAAGCTCTATGTTAATAACTGTGTGTAGAAACTCTCTGACTGGAGAATGAGAAATCCGTGTAAAGAGAACTACCATAATGAAATTTAATTTTTGCCATGATATAGGCATTTATAAAACACCAAAAGAGAACAAGGAAAGGGGAGCTTTTTAAGAAAAGTTTAGGACACTAACAAGTGAAGATATTAGTGTATTAATATATTGTATGTGTCACACATTGAAAATTGTGTATAAACTAAAATTATAGACTATAATTATCTTGGAATTTTCTATAAAATTCTAGTATAATGCCTAGGTTTAATTGCTAAATATAGTGAGGGCATATTATTTCTTAAATGTGCAGTTTTTAAAACATCATACATTATACATATATATGATTATTAGAATCATATCTCCTAATTATTAATATTAAAATTACATTCTACATAATTCAGTTATAGGTCATGAAAATATCACCTTCTTGTTCACTGAGCAAAAAATATTGAACAAAACATTTATTTGGAAAATAATCAACTTATGTAGCACCATGTGAAATGCTTCAAATATTCTGTAATGAAATGGAATAAATAGATTATAAGCATGGGTAATACTAGTACAAAGGAAACATGAGTGACACTGTAATAACAAACAAATGTTTGTAACCCTAAGTTAAATTTGATTTGGCAGACATATCCTGATTTAAAATTTTTATTCCTGAAATGTAAAAGAAATTTATGTAGGTGCATTCACTTTTTAAAAATTGCTCTTTTTACTATCCTCTTCATTCACTCCTCTTCTTACTCCTTTATTTCTGATGCATGTTGTGTTTGTGTAGTTCTTTCTAAAATTTTCCCATCAAATCTAGTCTGCTAAATGGTTTTGTTATTAATCTTACACAACTAGGTTGCAGTTTTAACTCAATATAATACCTTGAGGTTATTTACCATTTGAATCATGTTTCTAGTTAGTGACATAGTCTCTAAGCAAACTTATTCCTCCAATAATGTAATAATATAAAACGTTTTTCTAAGATTGAAAAATCATGTGTTTGTTAAACAGCCAGACAAAAATTTGGAAAGAGGAAAGTACCAACAAAGTCTGCTTTGCGTTGCTTATTACGTGTTGGAGAATTGGGTTTCTTTTTTATTTTTTTTTATTTTTTGGTCAACCCAACCACATTACAAGTATTTTCTTTAGGTAATTGTTCATCTGAAATTCTTCCCTCTTCTATGGAGACGTTCAATTTTCTTACTCTTTCTTGATCCCTCCTGCTTAAAGGAGAATCATGACAGCAGCATATGTAATTTAAGGAACTTAAGCCTTGGAGTAAAGCTCTGCTTTAAGGTCTTAGACAAGATATCTAAAATTTTAGAGCCTCATTTTTTTCCTCCTAAGAAAAGAGATATTATTAAAAAAAGAAAAAAAAAGAAAAGAGATATTATAATCTACTTCGTTGGAAAACAATAAGTAAGGAAGTATGCAACATGCATAGCATGTGGCTTCTTATAAAGTAGTTCCCCATGTTGTTCAAATTTTCATGTTAATAATTATGCATCAATAATAATAATGATGACAATGACTCACCTTTCTGTGTAGTTGTCTTAATCTTTTTCTTCTTCCAAATTGATTATATACTCAGTTTTTTTCCTTTCTTATTTCTTATTTCAATTTCAATCCTATTTCAGTCCAAAGCAACTTTACTAATTTAATTCCTGAAGATCGGTAACCTTTTACTAGTCAAATTGATTCAATGCATTTTAGACTTATCGATGCACATTTGATATCATATATTCAGTATGTATCTCTGTGTGTGTGTGTGTGTGCGCGCGCGCGCGTACACGAGCATTTTGAGATGTTGAAATTAACATCTTTTCCTTTTAGAAAATTGTCATCCTCTGGTTTCCTTCCTTATTTTCTGGTCATTCCAATTAGATCGTTTTTATTCTGCAATTTTAGGATTTTTAAAGATTCCAACCTCTGATCTCACATTCACCCACCTAATTTTTCTTGGAGATAAGTTCCAGACTTACAAGTTCTATCATCTTGTCACTAATGATTGTCATATTTATCAATAGTTTCTACTATTCATCTGTGTTCCAGATACTTATTTCTATTGTCTACTGAACATCAAATTGATAGTATAAGGAACATCAAAATACACATAACTCAAACTACAATCAGTTTTCCTATTTACCCTCTCTCTTCATGTTTTCTTTTATTAATAACAACATTATCCACTTAAATTATCCAAGAAAAATTCTACGTTAGCCTAAATTATTCTTTTTGTTATGATTGTTATATATCTTCACCAAATCCATTGATTCTCTCTCTCAAACATCTTTTGATTCTTTTCTTTCTTCCTTTTTTCCTACTGTCTTCTTTTAAAATAACCTAATAATTTCTCATATGAACTATGTTAGTAGCCTCTTAACTTTTCCCCTACCTCTTGTAATTTCTATCTTTCGATTCATCCTCTGCAAAGATGTCATATCTTTCTAAAGTACAAATAGGATCAGATTCATAATAAGAATAATAGCTTTAGTTAAGCAAGATAAATTAGATCTGGAGATCTACTATATAGCATGTGGGTACAGCTAAAAACAATGTATTGTCTTCTTAAAATTTGCAATGAGAGTACATCTTATGTTAAGTATCCTTACCCTCCCTCCCTCCACACAACTCAATAATAATAAAGGAGGTGGGAAAAATTGGGGGAGGTAATGAATACTTCTATATCTTTGATGGTGGTGATAGTTTCACAGATGTATTCTATTCCCTGAAAGAGTTGTATACACTAAATATGTACAGATTTTTACATGTCAATCAACCTCAACAAAGTGGTTTTGAAAAAGGATAGCTAACAATTATATACCATTTATTAAATGCCAGGCATTGTTCTGACAGCTTTAGACATGTTATGGTCCAAAACACCATAGTGACTTGGTATAACCAGTTAAGATGAAAGTACATTTTTTTACGATGACCTATAAGTCCCTTCTCATCTAGGCCTCAAACTATTTTCTATCTATATCTCCACTGCCACTGAAACAGCTCCCTTTCAATGAACATACCATTGTCTTTCATCCCTTAATGTCACTGCACAATCTATTCTTTTGAGCTAGGATTCTTGCCCCATCTCATCGGCCTGGGAAACTCCAACTCATCTTCCAAGTCTCAGTTCAAATGGTAACTCAGCCACTTACTCACCTCTAGGAAGGATCCATGTTGCTGTTTTCTATGATAACTTGTCTATGCCTCTTTTTACAAGATCTTTACCTTATTACCTTTCTTGGTTATACGGTGTCATCCATTATACCAAGTAATTGAATTCACTGACTACATTTTATCATATTGGCATCTCTAGGGCCTGGTACAGTATCTAACAAAATAAGTCCTCAATAAAACTTTCCTAAATGAAAGAGTGGACCAAACACACAAAGGTAATCTACTTTATTACAAAACGTGCTTGGCCCAATTTATATATCTATATATCCAAAAAACAGTAACCAAATTCCTCTGCATGGTTTCAATCAAGAAAATGAACTTTGTTATTAAATAAACTCATGGAATCTTTTTTTTTTTTTTTTGAGACACGATCTTGCTCTGTCACTCAGGCTGGAGTACAACCGCATGATCACAGCTCACTAAAGCCTCAATCTCCCACGTTCAAGTGATCCTCCTGTAGCTGCAACTAAGTAGCTGCAGCCTACCAAGTAGCTGCAACTATAGGTGTGCCACCAAGCTTAGCTAACTTTTTTTTTTTTTTTTTTTTTTAGGGAGACAGGGTCTTGCCATATTGCCCAGAATGGTCTCCAACACCTGGGCTCAAGGGATCTTCCCGTCTTGGCCTCCAACCTGCTAGGACTAGAGGCATGAGGCATTGCACCAGCTTCTCTCTGTCTCATTTAAAGTACTAATATATTTAGTCATCTCAAAACAAAACCAAAACAAACATATAAAGTCTAGCTATATGGAATTCCATACTCTAAATTTAAAAATTCCCCTCCCTAGTTTTATTCAAGAAAATCAAACACTCTAACAAAAGTGAATGAGGTCTCTCTTTTTCCCTCCCTTTCTACCTCTGTTTATAACTTAAAGTTGTAAGATCATCACTCTTCATCTAAAAACAACAGAAAAATATAGAAAGCCTAGAAATATGGTAGTGAGACTGTAAATCAAAACTTCTAAGAAAATTCTCCTTATATAAATATAGTAAGGACAAATGTTGAACAGCAGTATGATTTACCAGAAAGAAATCTAAGTGTGTTTTCAGAATATCTGAGTACTCTTTTTTCCTTACATCCCTTATTAACAGCATAGCACTATGTTACCACTCTGAGCCTACTACCTCAGCTACAAGGCAAAAACAATACTCCCCACCCCATATACTACAAAGAATTAGTTTGAGGATCAAGAGAGATAGTGTTTTTGAAAGTGTGCTATGAAACATAATGTGCTGTACTGGAAAATGTATATTCACTCACCAAACACAGTTCTTGCAGGCACAGATTCTCTGTTAAGCCAGAATGAAACTTGGGAGAGAATGACAGTCATGATGCAAGGCAGATATGTCTGAATCACAAAATACCCAATTTTTCTTTTCAAGTGGAAATGAGCTGTCATTACAGTGTATTCACCTGGAAGAAAAATTTAAGAAGCTCAAAGAGTAATAGTCAATAGTTTGAACATTTAAGAAATAGAAGGGATCAGAGGTAGAACAAAAACTGATATTTTAAAAAAATAATATATCACATATATGTCAGGAAATTTATATCACCTTTAAAAGCCTCCTTAGCATAGCATGAGTGTTTAAAAGAAAATTTTAGTATCAAAAAACCTGCAGTGCACATCCCATGATATGGTATAGATTAAATACCTCTTATGTTAAATATATGGAACTAGAAGTGTTTCAGGGTTTAGATTTTTCAGAGTTTGGAAAATTTACATTATTACAAATTGAGCATCCTTAATCAAAATATATAAAATATAATATGCTCTAATGAGTATTTCCTTTGAGTATCATGTCAGCACTCAAAAAGGTTTTTTTTTTTCTTTTCTTTTCTTTTTTTTTTTGGAGCATTTTGGATTTTAGATTTTCAAATTAGAGATGTTCAATTTGTATTTGTTTTCCTCTCTAAGTCATGCTTATTGACCAAAGGAATTCAGAATTCATAAATGCTCTCTGCCAATGGTTTATTTTACTTGGTTAGGCCCCTCATTCCCGCTGGTATAAACCTCAAGTCTCTGTTTTGATTGTTTTAACTCAGTGCTCTCTGGCTCCAAAAGTATTGATCTCTGGCCACATCTCCAAGACTGATATTCTGGCCCTCATTTTCCCACTTTTAACCCTATCGCCAATTCTGAATTTTTCACTGTTTTATGTCTGTGCTAATTTGCTTCAGTCACTTCTATCTAATCCTCATATCTACCTTCCTTTCTGCTCCCTGTGTTTTAATTATTGCCAAATGTCAATAATTAGTACACACAGCTGTTTTTTTGTCTTTTTATTTTTATTTATTTATTAATATTTTTAAATGAAGGTGGCCCTCAGAGAGGGAATCAGCTTTCTACATGGGCCTGTAGTAATTATCAATATCAAAAGTTGAATAATCATAAATTATCTAGAATAGGGGTGAAAAAATAGAACACTAAAGAAATTATCACTTGTTGGTCGGGCACACTGACTCACTTCTGTAATCTCAGCACTTTGGGAGGCCGAGGCAGGCTGATCACGAGGTCAGGAGATCGAGACCATCCTGGCCAACAAAGTGAAACCCCATCTCTACTAAAAATACAAAAATTAGGTGGGCATGGTGGCGAGCCTGTGGTCCCAGCTACTTGGGAGGCTGAGGCAGAAGAATCACTTGAACCCAGGAGGTGGAGGTTGCAGTGAGCTGAGATCGTGCCACTGCACTCCAGCCTGGTGACAGAGCAAGACTCTGTCTCAAAAAAAAAAAAAAAAAAAAAAAAAAAAAAATCACTTGTCAAAAGGTAAAAATTAAAATTTATTACTTTGAGAAGACACATATGTTGCAAATACATAGTGCATTTTAGGCCAGTGTTTCTCAAACTTCAATGCAACTATTAATCTTGGAATCTTGTTAAAGTGTAGATTCTGATTTAATAAGGAGTAGGGCCTAAGATTCCGAATGTCTAAGAAACTCCCAAGCACAGTCTACGCTGCTAGTTCTTGGACCTCAAGAGCAAAAGATTTTAAGCAATCTGACACACTTCTAAGTCCTTTAACCTATTAATATTCTTAAGTACCAGTTTTTTTTTAAGAATTTTACTAACCTGTACTGGATTTAATTGTCTCCTTTCCAATTGATTGGCCCAGCAGATCATATTGATTTAACCTAGAGCCATCAGGAGCAACCTGTACTGAATCAGATGCATTGTAAGTCCAAATATAAGTGACCTCTGAAGTTGTATATGCATCTATAGGAAATCAGGAAAAAAAATATTTTAAGCATTTTCATAAGAACCATCAATCTAGTGCTACACGAATGGTTGTGTATATCATACAGTCACTATATACTTTCAATATTAATACTTAAATGTCACATTTAGGGCAAAAATGTCTCATTTGAATTTACTTCAGTATGAGAGTTATGAAGTGGACCAAAAGAGATGATCACGACTTTGACAGTATATTTATTGCAACCACTTTGAAAGGTGAAGAGCAAATTTCTTGTTAGAGTCTATTAAAATTCCTGGGCCCTGAGATGATTAGAACATCTCCTTTAGGCCAAAGGTAGCATATGAAGAAACTGTGGTAATATAAGCTGTTTAGCTTATTTATAAATAGCAATCACTCATAAGATAAAAATCATAATTCAAAATTATATTAATTTTTGGACATAAATGTATCCTAGTTAAGAGTTAAATGAGTTAGCTATCATGATACAATGCATTTCATTAGAATAAAAAGTAATTATTATAAAACATGTAAGACAAATAATAATGCTATGCTTGCATCAAGTTGCAAATCCTTTTAAAATCATGCTCATTTTAAAATGAATTAATGCACACAGATATCCTAGACTACACATTCATAGCATCCCAGTTTAACTATGGATTGGCAGGAAGAGGAAAAAAATGCAACCAGATCAGACATAACTTCCTGATTTATCGGATGAAGAACTTAGCAGAAGTAAGATGACTGCAGAGCTGGCATGCAGGCAACATGTCTGGTCTTAGCCTTTCTCTGGCAGTGGCATTTTCTTACCTCTCTATGCACCACTGCAGAACAGATAACCTCTCCATGTAGGCAGAGTCCCCCCACAGTTGAATAACAGGTAATTCTTTCTATACTACTGACTTTCTGAAGAACTTCTATGCACTTTTACTCATGAGAATGTTTAGAAGTATAGTTACCCCTAGTTCTTGAGCAAAATTCAACATTACAGTCACATTACCAATTAAGGGACAGAAAGGGCCAGTTGTCTCTGGCAATAGTTCTACCTCCAGCTCTCTAGGACACTGGAAATCTCATTCTCTGCAATCTATAATTTTCCTAACTTTAATAGCACCATACTGTGGTGACCCTGGTTCTGAAATTGATATAAAGTCTGTGATTGCAAATCAATTTCCACTCAACCATCAGTAACAATAGAGTAAATGATTATGAGTTTGTGTTTTCTAATGACATACTTGGCATTGTCTAATGGCAATGTTGTCTGGTTTTCTGAATGTTGCTACTAAATGTCAGTATCAGTGAAATACCATTACCACTACATATATAGTCACATACATTCACAATTAAATTATATTATGTGAAGCAATTTTTGAAATAGGATTCTAAAAATGTATATATGTATATATCTATATATGTATATACTTTTAATAGAGAAATGTTCATATGATTTGATATGAATGAATTTTAATTATTCTAAGGTTTAGTTTTCTAATTAATTTCAATTCATTAATCATTAATGATTGATTACACTGAGAAAATTAAACAGCAACATTACTAATGTGAATAACTAGCAACTCATTTGTAGATCAAGTGGCTTGTTTCGTTTCCCCAATGAATGCATATTCTGACTCTCCAATAAAATTTTAAATGGCACAGAATTTAACAAAAAGATGCATCAAATGATCTACTTTACGTCGGAAGGGCCTCACAATACTCTGTAGTTGTCAATAAATTATGAAGCTTTTTTTTAAGTAGAAGGACATCACTTTTGAATTATAATGTTTCTTTCAAACATAAATAAGAAAAAATGAAACCCTATAAAAGAGATGACATTTTAAAGGCACTAATGAGATTCTGATAGGCAGCAACTCTGATTCATGCCTGTACTTCCAGGGCCGGGTACAGTGCCTGACACACAGAAGAAAGATTCTCAATTCACTCTCACTAGATTAATAAATTAACTCATAATATTTTAACTATGTTCTTTACTGCTATGGAAGATGGAACTCTAGAGAAGAGCTCAAGAGTTTATTAAGGAAAGTGACTGACTCTTCATATGTCTTTTGAAAAAGCAGCTACTGCACTTCATTAGTTATATAAGAATATAGTTTTGAGATTCTGTGTATGGTGAAAATAATGCAGCAGAAATGTATGCAGTGCAGATTAAAGCCTCTCCCGAAAAAAGGGAGTTATATACATCAACACACATATAAGCCAAGAGGTCATAATAATGTTTCTCAGTAAAGTATCAAAGGAGAGAAAGACAGTTTTACAAAATTCACTAGGAATTCCACTTCTAAATTAAGCTATCATTAAATAATCTTGTTTGTGTTAATTAACCCATTTTTGAGTCCTATGTTGCATTAAGCAGATGTATACCAACTGATTCTTAATATTTGGTAACCAGGAAAAATATTTCAAAATTATTTTTACCTATCAGTTTTTAATCTGAAAGACAATTTACAGCTTCTTTTGGTTTAATGAATAGATTATCCCTAGACTTTCATTCAGAAATTCTAAAATCAAGTTAAACAACAAGAAAAAATTCAAAGATGTGCAGCACTAGGAATAAAACAAAACAGGACTGAATTTAAAATTGTATGCACACAGAAAAAAATGCTTCTTTTGATTGAGGACAATGACGAAGTTCCTGAAATCCAATCTTTTTGTGGAGTGGGGGTAGGGAAGAAGAGGGCTTTCAAGTAAAGAAGGAATAAATGAATAAAAGAAAAATTCACAGCTGCTTCTGCCAAACTTTGTTATGCCAACATTGTCAGCTTTGGCTTGGCTTGTATATTATTCCACACTGGTGTCCATACTTTTAATACTTATGCATCAAGCACCTACTACAGGCAAAGACAATAAAATAACATAAAAGTGTTTATTCAGTGTGTCAGAAAATAAATGTGAAGAAAACAAAATTAGTGCTAATTACTTAAACAAAAAATGCCTAGCAGCAAACTTCATTTGTTGCTCATAGCTCCTTCTGGGTACAGAAAACTATATTCTCAAGCATGCAATATTTCTGCACTCCATAGCTGCAGTATAAGAGATTTTTAAATATTATTTAAATATTTTCAAGTGTGCTTATTTCATTTTCAGAATTGGGACATCCATCACATCACTTATATTTGATGACTTAATAACAATAGCCTGTCGATTAAAAGAAAAAAAAAGTCCTTCTTACAACATGATTACATCTTGAATTAATCTCTTCTTTGGTATCAAGGCTTTTCAATTTTTTCTATAATGCCACTTATGTAATGGAAATAACTCTTTCTCTGCTGCATCTGCTGTGGTTTTCTCAGCATCATGTTTACATAGTATAACATGATTGACTATATTAAATAATGTTGGAAGAAATGCCAGTACTGAAGTTATGGTTTCCATGACAATAAAAGAAGACTTTGTAGTTAAATAAAGAGGAGATTCTCAAAGAAAATTGAGAACTGACACCTTTTGTAAGAACAAACAAGATTTCAATTCTTGTACCACAGAAGTAGGATCATCAAAATAATTAGAGAGTTTTGCATTCATATGAGCCACCATTCTTCCGTTTTCTTTTGCTTAATACAGTTTATGAGAAGGCACACTATTCATTGTTTTAATCAGGTGGGAGTACTGTATTTCTATTCAAAAATGAAGAAAAAGTCAAAAGGTGTTCAGAAGGGACAAAGATGAGGGTGCCAGAAAGATCATTCTCTAAAAAGGTCAGGCAATAGGACACCCTCACACAAGAGAGAGGCTGCTCAGCTGTGTTCATGGATTTATGCTGAACCTATCCAGAATGTCATGTGGGACTAGGGAGATGATTTGACCTCCTGCCTTTTCAATTATTCTGGAAGTATGAATGCATCTTCTCGACATACAAGATGTATCCCCTCTGACCTAAAGAAGAGCTAACTGCACAAAACCTTTTCTGAAATGTCCTATGTACATAGAAGGTGCCAGAATGTAGCAATGCAGCTACATTATCTCCTTTAATTTAAGAAATAAAAAAAGAAATCCTTCCATTAGTTACAATAGAAGACAATGACACAGACTAAGCTTCTGTGCATGTCATTTGCAACAGGCTGATTGCCACTTTAATAAACAACAGAATCTATGCTTTCCAGTTCATTCTTAGTTGATAAAAAAGTAACATTTGAGTTTTTAATGTTCTAGCACTTGGAAAAGAAGGTAAATTACAGTCCTAAACTTCAAGGAACTCCTGGTCTAATTTTACACATGTACTAAAACACATGATATTCTTTATTAGCAGTAAAAATAGGTTATAATTGTTTAACATCGTGATTAAATTATAATAATATTTCAGAGACGTTCCTTAAGGAAAATTAGCAAGGCTTTTACTTCCATATCTTATTGACAATTGTTAATCATCTCATAATTTGAGGAAAAAAAACTAGACAATTAAGCAGTGCTGCTGAATTTCCCTGATATTATTGACCCAAAACATGTACCTTCATCCCTGTACTTACAACTGCCAAATTTCAGAGGACATGAATGAGCATCCATTGGGAAATCTTCCAAGTGCATTGGGCATTCAGCTTGAACTGTAAGCCTAAAAGTCAAAATTCCACTATTTGTTTAAGTATATTGGTAAGTCAAGAAAAATCACTCGTCATTACTGTCAACAGACTCGATAGAGGTAGAGTCTTCATCACAGCATTTTATTAGGCTCATTAATATTTAAATAATCTTTTGTTCATTCATGTTTAGGTGATCCCTCAGAAGACATTGACATATACAAATTATTAGTATAAATGAAAATATAATTAAAATATACTTTAGCCATTTTAGTTTCTTAAGAAGTGAAGAAATTACATATTCATTTTGAAGGGCTCTTTTCTCATTAAGCTCATGATTAACACTTGAAATCTTAAGGACAAAAAATACTCTATCATTAAAAGAATGCTATTGTCTCCATTATCTCATCAACAAACATATAGTAAAATTGATCAAAGGATTCAATATTAGTTCAGAGGAGCTCCCTTCAACATATATGAATTCTGAATTAATACTGTATACTGCATATATATTCACAGTTATACACATAATTCTAGATACAAATACATACACAGATGCATTTCCTGGAAATAACTTTATCAAGTTTAGATTGTTGGATAAATTATAAACACAAATTACGAATGTTAAATATATGTTTTTCTGTATCTACATGATTGCAACAAAGAATAGTCATAGAAAATATGATATAATGCAAACTTTCAATTATTCCATTTCATGTAAAGGCAAAGTGAATATAGCAGGTACTAAATAAAATTTATAGAGAAATCTGTTATAATGAGCAAAACAAATATGACCACAATTCGTTATGGCTTAAATTCTAAGAGAATGTTTAAACAGAACCTTAGACAATATATTCCAAAGTTCTATGTGTCCTGTGCCTGCATTTTATTTAAACCCTAAAGTTTTATTCATTGCCTTCGTTCATAGAAATGATCAACATACAAAGTCCACAGGGGCATTGCATCTGAATACATTGCAAGATCCAGAGAGAGAAACAGAGGCATAAAGACTAACTAGCACTTCCATTTAGGCAATGAACAATTTAGTAATGAGTCCTCAAGAAATTTTTCTTTGAAGATCAGAAATAGCATAGGACTGTATTGTTGTCCCGTTTTAAATAACTTTCATAACTGAAATCTAGCACTTATGAAATAACAACACATCAAATAACTGGAATACATGTTTCTGTCTATGTATAACGCTGATGTCAGATGTCTGTTTTAAATCTTTTATGAAACATTTTAGCTTTAGATTCCACATAATCTTACTAGATTTGCGATTTTTTTCTTACATAATACAAGTAACTTATTTTACAAAATTAATTCATGAATATGCTTAAGATGTAATAGGTTTCAGGATCAACAACTATTCTGCAAGAAAATTTTATTAAAGTTTAAATCATATAAACAATGCTATAGGATACTTTTTGAATTACAAAATGGCAATTTCGTATGGTTCAATCTAGTACATGTTTATGGTATCCAATATACTTGTAAACCTTATTAAATAAAGCTTTCTCTCTGAATTTAAAATAGTTATTTTTTCTTTGGAGTAACTTCATAAGGAAAATTAAAATATTAAATTAGCCTGGGCATGGAGGCTCACGCCTGTAATCCCGGCACTTTGGGATGCCGAGGTGGTTGGATCACTTAAGGCCAGGCGTTCGGGGCCAGTCTGGCTAACATGGAGAAACACTGTCTCTACTAAAAATACAAAAATTAGCATGGCATTGTGACATATGCCTATAATATCAGCTATTGGGAGGCTGAGACAGGAGAATCGCTACAACCTGGGAAGCGGAGGTTGAAGTGGGTCAAGATTGCACCACTGCACTCCAGCTTGGGCGATAGAGCAAGTCTCCGTCTCAATAAATGAATAAATGAAGAAATGAATAAATAAATAAATAAAGTCTTACTTTGAAATAACAAAAATTTTGATGGGATATCTGATAAGATATTAAAACTGTATGTTGATACAAATAAAATTCAAGTCATATTACTAAAACTGTACTTAATAAAAACATCATGTGAAGAATAACCAAAAACATCAATTCATAATAATAAAGGCAATTCTTAACATTTAAAGAACTAAGATGAGACTCAAACTCATAAATGCTATTTTATATAGTTTTTTTTAAATCAAAACATTTGCAAAGCATATTATGGGTACTTCAATAATCTGGTAGAAAACACTCAACTTTTGCTAATACCTGGCAGTTAGATAGACTGGTTGTTTAATACACGAAAATTTCTTAGTATATAAATGCATCACATCAAATCTAAAAACATACCTCATTGTATACAGTAGAGTCCCATCATCCTGAATTCGAAGCAACTTATTTGGCATTGTCATATTATGAGCTACTGATTTTTTCCCATTGTGAAAAAAAGTATCTGGAGTCCAGATTTTGCTAGCCATTAAATTGTTCAGTCGAAGGATGTTCATAGGACCTTTAAATTTTAAACGTTCATCTTTCCATTTTTGTCGAAAGAAAACATCAATTGTATATTCCTGAAATAAAAAATATAATTTCTTTGAAAATAGTAAATGTTGTACACATAAGACACTATAAAATTCCAACAAAATAATATTCTAATTAATGTAAACAGAAAGCGAGCTATATTGAAGGAAAAACATTTTTAATCAGAAAAATTACTCCTTTGTCTTATCAATACATGTTACCACATACTATGGGATAAAGTATGTCTGTGTATACTATTAGCTATGTATTCCTCCGAAAAGAAAAAATATCACTTTGGCCTCTTTTAGTTGAACAAGGTCTCAGTCAAACTGCTCCACTGCATCCTGTAGTTTAGAACTGCTTGGAGAGGGGATAAGCTTGGGCAGGGTCTGGTTGATTTATTTTAATAGCCTATTTCAAGAAAAAGTGAGTAGGCAGCTTTCCCAGTAGCAAATAAATAAATAAATAAATAAATAAATAAATAAATAAACAAACAACATTTTTAAAAATTAAAAAGAAAAAAAAACCCACAACACTTAAGCACATTGTCAGATCTGTATGAATCATCATCTCCTGTTGCCAAAGAAACTGTAAATTATCATATTTATTTTTTAATCCTAAAAAATGGTGAGAACATGATAATGTTAGCAAGACTGTCTTAGGAGATAATTTCAATAAAGTTTATTTACAAAATTAGTTGTAATACAAGCACTTTACAAGTTTTTAGAATACTTCAATTATGACTATCTTGCAGGGAAACTCCCTCATATTAAAATGTACTTTAAAATATTGTTACAGACCCACTATTGATCAGGTCCTCTATTATTTTTCTCCAAATTTTAACTTAGGAGAAACTCTCTTTCTCTCTCTCTCTCTCCTTACCTCTGTCTCTATCTTTACCCTATCTTTCTTAAGGTAATGTATACATTTTAAATGAGACACACAATGCACGATTGTAAATACTATTTACAATCCACTGGATGTTAATTTTTTTGTCAATATATGTTTGTATAAACATGCTATAAATAATTAAAATGTTCAATTACACACCTGAGATTGGAAGTTCAGAAACTGTCCTTTGAGCACAAAACCATAGTCATTACATGTTTGAAAATAAACAATGCAGTGATGCCAATTTTACTAAATTAATGTTTGCAGAAAAGAACAGATTAAAAAGGCCATATACTTATAAAATAGAAAATCATTTGTACAAATCTGAATCAGATACATGAATCCCAGTGATCCCTCAAAACTTGAAACTGTAATGATACTAACAAGTGAAAATCCTAGGTAATGGCATGTGAGTAGGAAATGAACAGAGGTTCTGGGCTGTTAATCCTTAAAGGAATATTCCATAACCTTATCCACACTCACTATCATCTAGTTATCTTTTTTAATGTTTAACTCTAAACATTAAATGGAACTCTAAAATTAAAAAATAAGGAACAAAGAGATGAGTCTTTGCACTCTAAGTTTCATGTAGTATTTTTTTTTTTTGCTGGGATTCCTCAAATACTAGCCTAACGTGACTACATATGATTCTTGCTTACTTTTCCAGGCAAAATTAATGAATTTTAAAACTTTTTATAAGACTTCAAATTCTATATTTCATTTCTGTAAGATGAGGGTATGTTTTATCTGTTTCAGAAGCTGTTGATATGACAGTCATTTCCTGGAGGTCAACCACACAGGAAGTACTTAAAGTTTACAAACAGGAAGTTGCAGGTGATTTTTTTTTTTTTACATTTTTAATGACATATTTTACTAATTTATTTTTGTTTTTAATAACTTCAACGTTTATTTTAGATATGGGGGCATATGTGCAGGTTTGTTTCATGAGTATATTGTGTGATGCTGAAGTTTGGGACACTGTCATCCAGAGAGTTAGCATATTACCCAATAGTTAATTGTCCTCCTCCCTCTCTCCAACCCTTGTCCTCCTCCCTCTCTCCCTGCTCTAGTCCCCAGTGTCTATTGCTGTCATCTTTATGTCCATGAGTACCCAACGTTTAGCTCCCACTTACAAGTGAGAACACGCTTTATTTGGTTTTCTGCTACTGCATCGATTTACTTAGTATAATGGCTTCCAGCTGCATCCATGTTGCTGCAAAGCTATGATTTTGTTCTCTTTTAAGGCTTCCTAACATCCCATAATGTACATGAACCAAATTTTCTTTATCCAATCTGTCACTGATGGGCATCTAAATTAATTCCATGTCTTTGCTATCGTGAATAGTGCTGCAATGAACATATGCATGCATCTGTCTCTTTGGTAAAACGATTCATTTTCTTTTGAGATATATAACCAGTAATGGGATTGCTGGGTTGCATGGTGGGTCTGTTTCAAGTTCTTTGAGAAATCTCCAGACTGCTTTCAACAGTGGCTGAACTAATTTACATTCCCAGCAACAGTATGTAAGTATTCACTTTAGTCTGCATCTGTTTGTTTGTTTGTTTTTTCTAACATTTTAATAATGGCCATTATGACTGATATAACATAGTATCTCATTGTGGTTTTGATTTCCGTTTCTCTGATGATTGGTGATGTGAAGCATTTTTTCATCTGTTTGTTGGCTGCTTGTATGTCTTCTTTTGAGCAGTGTCTGTTCATGTCTTTTGCCCACTTTTTAATGAGGTTGTTTGCTTTTACTTGTAGAATTATTTAAGTTTTTTAAAAATTCTTTCTAGAATTATTATTCATCTTTGAGGGCTCACAGTGTCCCAAGGTGTGCCCTGCCAATCTATCTAACATAGTTTGAGTCCTTTTCTCCCACCCTCACCATGCAAACTCATGTTATGCTCTAGGCAACTGCAACAATCCCCACTCCTTGCCATTCCTCAAATAGAGCAAGTTCTCCACCTGCCCCAGTCCCTTGAACACCTGCAAAAAAAACATAGCCAGCTCTCTTTGTATTTCTATAGGGCTCTTCATTCTTTCAAGATCATCTGTTGTAATTATACATTTGCTTCTCTGCCTCCCAAACAGCTTATAAATCCTCAAGAAAGGAACCATGGCTTTCATTTGTGCTTATTTTCTTTTTGTTTCTCAGACATACACAAGAGTGTAAAGAATATTACAAACAACTTGTAACCATCACCTAGCAGAAATGTCATCACAAATATTATTGAAGCCCTTCCTCTTCTGTTTATCCCTTCTCAATCACAGTTCCCTTGTCCCCGAGGAAATAAGTATCTTAAGTTTAGTGTATACCATTCCCATACATGTACTTTCACATTTAGGGGGTGTGTGTGTGTGTGTGTGTGTGTGTGTGTGTGTGTGTGTGTATAGAGAGAGAGTCACATTATAAACATTGATACACATGTATATCACACCTTGTATATTGCCTTCTATATTTTTCTGACACTTGCATCTTTTAGCTAATTTGCTGAGATTTACTCATGGCAATATATCTAGCCCTCTGATTTATTTTCACTGCTTTATAGCATTATATTGGAAGACAAACTTCACAATATCATCGTCATTTTTCCTTATCTTTTTTTCTTATTTCTTCTTTTGTTCTTTTTTCTTTTTTATTATTTTATTATTATTATACTTTAAGTTCTAGGGTACATGTGCATAACGTGCAGGTTTGTTACATATGTATACTTGTGCCATGTTGGTATGCTGCACCAATCAACTCGTCAGCACCCATCAACTTGTCACTGTCACAAGCAATATTGCTACAAATATTCTTGTTCAATACTTGTAATACAAAGGTATAAGAAGAGTTACTCTAGACAAGAGGTCAGCAAAGTTTTTCCATTAAGGGTTAATCAATAAACATTTTAGAATTTGTGGGCCATATGGTTAGTATCACAACTATCCAACTCTGCCACTGCAATGTGAAAGCAACCGTAGATTGCATAAATGAATGAGCATGGCTATGTTCCAATAAAACTGTTTACAAATATAGGCAGCTGACAGCTTTTTTTCCCCACAGGCTGTAGTATGCTGACACTGCCCTAGACTAAATCTATAAGTAAGATTACTGGAATTTCATGGATGTGCATCTTCAAAATAACAAGATATTTTTCAATTGAAATCCTAAGTGGTGTGTAAATTCATATTCTCACTAGAAGTAGATAAATGTTCTTCTTTAAGTACAACTTGGTAGAGACAGAATATTTCATTTTAGACATGATTAGTGTGAAAGGGGTCGTGGTGTAATCATGTGGATTTCTCTGTTAATTAGTAACAAATAATATATGTTCATGTTTGTTAAAAATTCTAGTTTTCTCCTCTATAAATTGTCTGTTCACTTAATCTACTCAGTTTCCTTTTAGGTTGTCTGTCATTTTCTTACAAAGTTATGATAATTATTTATATAGTTTCTATACTAACACTTTCTTAAAGAATATACAACTTAACAAGAATCACACTAAAGATATCCAAAATATCATAAACATATTCCCATGTTTCTTCAATGGATATAAAAGCTCTGCCTTTTACATGAAGGCCTTAAATCCATCTTGTATTATTGTATATGATATGAGATCAAGGTCCAACTTTTTTTTCTAATAATAGAAAACTAGCTTTATCAGCATCATTTATTGACTAGTTCATATTTTCCCTATACCTATGCAATGGCATTTCTATAATATATACAGTATCCATATGGGTATGGATCTGTTTCTGATTTCTATTTTGTTTTTATTATGTACCTATCCACAGTTAAATTCCAAAGCCATTATTATAATAGTTGTATATGAGGTTTAATTAACAATATTCTCTTTATTGTCCAATTGAAGCTGTTTTATAATTTCCATCATGGCTTTTCTTTTTCTTTACATAGAAAACATTTTTAACTGTGTTTTTATATTTCCAAATGTATTGGCTTCTTTCATTTATATTTCATCATTAATGTTTGATTTTACTGCAGTCATAATAAGATATTAGACACTATAAAATAATTTTTTGCAATTCATTGAACATTTAAGAGATTTTGTTGTTGTTGAACCTGACCATTTTCATCTTTTCATGATAATCCAGTTCATTTATGCCTATTGTGATTACTAATATTGGACATGTTTCCAGGCTGTATTGTTTTTAGCAGTGAATTAAAATTATAAGGATAGAAGAAAGAACATATTGGACTTTACATGATCAACCAATAAAAATAAAGGAAGAACTCTAGAAAATTAAAAGAAACAATAAAAGAACACACACTGAAGCACACACAAAGTATAAGGAAAGAAAAGTATCAAACTAAAAGAAAATGTAAGAAGTATATAGAAATCAACAATATCAAACATTACTAAAAGGTGATAACGGCTTAGAAGTAGAGAGTGTAGAAGGCAGAATGCAATGAGTTGAGGAGTGAACACAGGGTACAAGTGAGTAAAGAGTAGAGTTCTCTCCTCTGCTCCTGCATTTAAATGCCAGTAAAGGAAATCTAGTTTTATCAGTAAAACCTAGAGACTAGCTAATACAGGTTAGCTATTGTTGTATTAAAAAAAAAAAAAAAAAAAAAAACCACACACACACACACACACACAAAGAAAATGCAGGAGCTTAAAATAACAACCATTTATTATTAGTTTATAAGTCATGAAGCTGGAAGTTGGTTGTTCTCACCTGGGCTCAAGTTGACCTTAGCTGAGCTTGCTCATAGGTCTCTGCGTTAGGTGGCCATTGGCTGATCTAGGCTGTCACTGTGTGGGGCTGCTGGAGCAACTCAGCGCAGCAAGAACTGTCTCTTGTCCTGCCTCACAAACCACTGGGCTAACCTGGCTTTCTTTCTCTTGACAATGGCAGAAGTACAAAAGAGCAAACTCCAATGCACAAGCCCATTCCAAGCTAGTGCTTGTGTGATATGTTTTAACAGCCCATTGGCTAAAGCAATTTACATAGTTAAATTGATGGATAATTGGTATAGTAGGTAACCCCAACTCTCAGTGAGAGGACACTACAAAATGAGATGGGAAAACGTGGCTATAGGAAGGGGTAAAGAACTTGAGCCAGTATTTCATCATTGCAACCGAACACACGAGGCCTCTGTGAGAGGAAAGTAAAAGATGTTGGTGAATGAATAAAGAGTTTGAGGTCCTCTGAAATTTCAATGAAAGTCACATGAGTCTAATCTCAGGGAGGCAGGTTGGTTATAACTTAGTAAATATAACTATTAGCAACTGTATTTACCTAAGAAAAGAGCGAGCCTTTAAGTGGAAGCAGGGTAATCAGCTTAGGACAACGGCTTACTAAGTAAAGTATGTATATCCATTTGGGTGCAGGAAGAAAATATTAGAATCTCAATTTGTATGTATCACTTTAAATATAAAAAGTAAATGAAACTTTTATAAAAGATAATATATGGAACGATATAAACATTATTAAGAGTAAGAATGTAAATAAGTAAATTATGGTCATATTTATAAGGCATTCTATGGGATGAGAAGGGGCAACAGGAAATGGGGGAGTGAATGCATTTGTTATCAGTGTACTGTGATTGTGTCTAGTTAGGTGAATTTACAATACTTACTTTTGATTAAATTAGCTCTAATGAAAATAGGCAATTGGCTTCAGAAGACTACTGATAAAACACCATGGAAGAAAGTAATAATTATACAAACGAAAGTGGAAAACAAGAAAAAGAAATACAACACTCTGTCTAATAGGAGCTCTATAGGAGCCAGGTTAAAAAAATAGTAAACAAATAAGCTCTAAAAAAACTCCAAAAAATATTTATAATTATCAGTGAGGCTATTTAAAATATGGGTTTACACCCACTGCTTATAGCAATAAGTTTCGTCTTAAGCACATGTTGTAATTTAAAATACTGGTCAATGATAGCATCAGACCATTGCAAGTAATAAGTCATTTTAAAAACTAAAAATCCAGAACACAAGGACAAATATCAAAAGTTGATGGGTGGATTTTTAAATATGAGCATCATAATTCAGTAACCAATAGCCAATGACATACTTCTTAAAGTTGAATCTGTAATAGTTGTAAAGGCAAGTATTAATGTGATATAAATTTAGAATCATATCTTTTAATTGCTACAACATAATGTATTTAAGAAAAATATTAAAAACAATAAACTGCACTTAAACATTAATTATTAGAAATATAAAAATTTTAAGTGGGAACAAAAATAAATGTATTTCTTTGATAAATATAATTGCTCCTTAAAATAAATATTTATTTTTAAAAGTTCACTTTAGTCCATATTTCATATTTTTATATATTAGTGTAAAATATATGTATAGATATATACATAAATATAGCTGATTAACTAGTTTTTGTATGTTTTGCTTTCTAGATTAAAAAGACAGGGGAAGAATTCATTTCAATAACATAATATTCATTGCATAGCCACTAACTACAACAAGATTTCCAAATAAATTATTTTCATGTGATTCCCTTAAATGCTTATAAAATGCATACGCTAAGTATTTGAAAAGAATATTCTTGAAAAGTGCATTTAAAATTAACTTCAGATTTTTCATGAGTACATACTAACAGAGTTATTACTTGATTTGTGTTTTATAAGAAAATTACCAAAAAAAATAAAAAACGGTCTAACTCCTTCATACAAACTTAAAGGCTTAGATCCATGAACTGAGATTCTAAAAGAAATTAATAATAAAAGGCTGAATTACACAATGCATTGGAGAATACACATACAACTAAAGTGCAAATTTAATAAGAAACAAACAAAAAACCACAAGGATAGATCAGCTTGCATGTATCCTATGGCTTATACACAGAAGTGAGACTGACTGTTGGGTGACACTAAAGAGTTGAAAAATCCATACACTCCAAGATTTCAAAAATTCCTTACAGGAAATTTAATCAAATTTCCTACTCTCACAGATGGGATTATAGAAAAATTCAATGAATTTCCTGTTTTCAAGTTTGTTAGTGACCGAACCCAGACAAAGATGCAGTTTCCAGTCAAATGTTTTTGCCACTACTAAAAATCTCCATTTATACAGTAAACTCCTTAAGTGTTATATCCATAATTTGTCCTGGAAACAAAGAAATCACTCTCTATAAGCCATTGCACAGTTTATCATATAAACTTGATTTTAAAGACACATTAACTTAATGAAGGCACCATATTGTTTATTGCCTGACTACATTAATTATAAATCAATACTTGAAGCCAATTCCTGAAGAATCTTATCCACTCACTAAAACACAACTAAATTGTAGGACTGCTCCTGGAGTGATTTCTCATTTACTTTGATTTTCTACATTATTTAAAAATAGTAAAACTTATTACATTATACTCTTGTGGCTAATAAAGGCTAGTCTCCCTTGAGTAAATTCCAGTCAGTGTGTTTCTTCTATAATGAAGAACATGTAGTCTATGAAGCAGATCTATAAACAATGTAAAAAATATCACCCTTGGAATATGCAAGAATAATGAAGCTCAAATACTTTCAGTTGGTACTCAAAGGGGGCTAGACAACAAATTTAGCACAGTATTTGCATTGCAAAAAATTACCAAGAAAAATGAGAATCTTAAGAACAGATCAGCAAAGGGCCAATAAACCCAATTAGTACAAGCCTTATTATGTAAAGAAGTTCACACAAACTACAGTTGCAGAACAACATAGCTACTGCACATTCAAAACATTGTGGAGGTAAGATGTTTGGACATTCTTTTTGGAACCAGGGGCCAGGCAAATTTCACTAACAAATTAGAAAATGATACTAAAGATTCATATTCTAACAGAAAATAATTAAAATATATCTAATAAAAGTATTCAATATGATTAATAGTTATAGTAGACAGCCATCTACTTTGATATAATATGTGTCATTTAAAATTCATAACAACTTTATTGCATATGCAAAATTATCCCAATTTCACAAGTGGAAAATACTTCAAAAGCAATATTTACTTAAAAAAAAGACAGAGAGGAAAAATTTGGTCTCAAATTCTGTGTTTCTAAACACCATGGTCTTTTCATTAAACCATACATAAAACAACACTTGAAGGCAGAATGTCAGAATAAAATTTTCTTCTTTCATAGATCAATAAATGGACATTACTCATGGCTTATGAGAAGTTACAGGAAGAACTAAGTTATAGGGCTGAGACTGGAGTTTTGGAATCTCTGAAAAGGGTATTTTCTTCAAAGCCTGATGTTGGAAAAACTGAATAGCCATATGCACTATAATTAAATTGGACATCTATCTTATCCCATACACAAAAATCAACTCAAGGCAGACTAAAGACCTAAATGTAAGACCTGAAACTAATAAAACTCCTAGAAGAGAAGATAGGCTCTTTGACATTGATCTTGGCATTGAGTGTTTTGAACATCACTCCAAAAGCTCAGGCAACAAATGCAAAAATAAACAAGTGAGCATACATCAAACTAGAAATATTCTGTACAGCAAAGGAAACAATCAACAAAGTATAAAGGTAGTCTTATGGATTGGGAGAAAATACTTGCAGATTACAAATTTGATAAGACGTTAATATCCAAAATACATAAGGAATTCACACAACTCAATAGTTAAAGAACAACCTATGGGCAAAGAATCTGAATCAACAGTTCTCCAATAAAAACACACAAATGGTCAATAATTATATAAAGAGGTGCTCAGCATCACTAATCATCAAATAATTACAAATTAAAATCAGTATCACCTCACACCTGTTAGGACAGTTATTATCAAAAAGACAAGAGATAACAAGTGTTGGCCAGGGTGTGGATAAAAGGGAATCTGTGTACACTGTTGGTGGGGATGTAAATTGGTGCATCCATTAGGAAAAACAATATTGATGTTCCTCAAAATGTTAAAAGTAGAATTGCTATATGGCCCAGGAATCTTTCTGTTAGGTATATACCCAAGAGAAATGAAATCATGACCTTTAAAGATATTGGCATTCACATGCTCATTGTAGCATTATTCACAATACCCAATATACAAAAACAATCTAAGTGTCCATCAATGCATGAATAAATTATTTAAATATGGTATACATGTACAATGAAATTCTATTCAGTTTTAGAGAAGGAGACCCCGTCATTTGCAACAATATAGATAAACATGGAGGGCATTATACTAAGTAGGATAAGTCAGACACAGATGGAAAATAGTGCATGATCTCATTTATACATGGAAAAAGGGAAGGGAGAAAGGTAGGTTGGTTGGTTGAATACATAGAATAAAATGACAGCAGTTACTGGGGTGGGATGTGAAGAGGGAAAAAAACAGAGAGGTGTCAATCAAAGGGCATAAAGTTTAGATACATAGGACGAATGTCTACAGATCTAAGGTAAAACATAAGGACTATAATTATTGTATACTGGAAATGTAAGTGCTCTTACTGTAAAAAAAAAAAAAAGGAAACTATGCAAGAGGATAGATATGTTAATTTTACTTGACTGTAGTAGCCACTTACTATTATAAGTGCATTGAAATATAATGTTGTACATCTTAAATGTGCATAATAAAAAATCTTCTTTGCACAATTAAAACTAACTGAAACACAATATCAAATAATAATAGTGATACATATTAAGTAAGAAGAAATAGATGTTAAAAGCACAAGTTCTCAAGTCAGAAAGATCAGGGTACCTGACTTTAAGCAGGTTGGCTAGCCTTTCTTTATATCAGTTGACTTATCTGTAAAATGGTAAGAAAAATAGAACTTACCTCCTAGGACTCTTGTAAGGATTAAGTGAGATAATATTTGCAAAGTTCTCAGAAAATGGTTTGGACACCAAGGAAGATATTCTGGCATAAATCATCTTCCAAAGATCCTTCTCCCTCTCCCCATACTCAACAAAAGGGTGGCCAGACAAGGTAGAGACACCCAGCAATTAAAGGTCATAAAGTTCCAGAGGTGGGGGCCACACAGGATACCACAGAGAATGCCATTGGAGAAGAAGCCACCTGTGTTTTTGGTGACTGCAATAAGGAGGTCACTGAGAAGATAGCACAAGTATACTCCATGGGAGACCCAGTATTCATCTACGAACCATACAAATAGCATATATTGCTAACAGAGAACTACAATAGAACCAGTTCAGTAAAAAGGTATATTCACCTTTTACTACTCTCCTTTACTCTTGCAACAACTTTGAAAAACACAGAAAAAGAATAGGAAGAGTGGATCTTGACCTGTCCCCACAGTACATCCCTTACCTGTGAAAAAGGCATGGAAAAGGAGAGAACATCTAGATGGCCTAAGAGACTGATGCTGAAATTAGTTTGGACTGGACTCGTTAAGCTATAGTATGCATTGAAGCATTGCCGTAATGTGAGGAAGGGAGTTTGAAAGAATAAAATCTTGCTGACTTCAGTCTCCTGAATCTCTAAAGCCCTTAGGATGAAGTACAAACACTCTCACAGCCTCCAAGGCCCTGCACGATCTCTTCCTCTCTACCCCTCTAGCCTTGCCTACAATAATCCCCCACCACATCCACACACCCACACCCCAACACACGTACCCCTCTATGCTGCCACAATTATTACATAAGTATGTGTCAGGCCTCTGATTTATCATGCTGCATTTTACTATGCAAACTCACTAACCTCTGTTGATCAGTCTTCTCTATCCTCTCCCTACATCGAGACAACTTTTATTCCACACTGAGAACAAGGATCGTGACGTCGTGACCACCTTTTTCAATGCTGTGTCACCAGCATCTAAACAACTACTTGGAACATAGGAAATAAACAATACTTTGCCTATGAATAAATGAATAAGGGGAGTCATTGTAAATTTAATGTAGTATGAAGGATACTGAGCCATAAGGTTTCTGATGAAACATAAGAAGAAAGGCATCATTAGCAGAGGCAGATGGCAGAAAAGCTCTCAGATGTCTTATGGCAGCAATCTGCAAACAACAAGCTAATCCTTAAATTCACAGGTATCCAGTTACTTTCGTTCGTGTGTTTGCATGTGTGCATCTAGGTAACTATATTAAACTAATCACCAATATACTTTATAATTATATAAACAGTTATATTTTATAGAATAGCTACATTTTAACTATAATTGTTATTTTAAAATATTAATAGTTACCTTTTACAGAACATATATAGTATAATAGTGATATTTTAAAGAAAGTCAACACATACCAAAAAAGCCATGCAATTATGAGTTGTCTGGTAATGGAAAGCATCATGTTTTAAAGTATCATTTGGGCATATCGCTATAACTTCTTGGGGGGTGATTATGATCTTCTTAGTCTTTATGGCCTTTATGGTCTGGCTCGAAATACTTTTCTAGCCTCATCTCTCCCAAAATTCCTAAGAGCATTCTAGGCTCCAGTTATACTGAACTTTCACATTTTACTAAACTCAACAAGCTCTTTCAATTTGTGCTAAAACACTCTTTTCCATTGTGTAGCTAGTCAATCCTTATGTGTTCTTCTTAGCTATCTTTTTTCCCTAAGATCCGTACCAAACTCTGTATCTACCACCCACATCCCCTCTGATAAGACATTAATCCATAAATACTTCAGTGAAAGCATTATTATACCGTTGTAAAATGAACTATTTTCCTGAGCTGTCCTCCAATATCCTGTGAGCAATTTGAGGGCTACACTTACATATTTTAGTTCCTACCATGGTGAGAAGCACTGAGTGTATACTTAGGAAATCTTGTTGAAATGTACAGACACAAGTTATGCCTTCTAGTATCTCAGACTGCCATAAAAAATAAAAATAAAAAAGTCAGGAAGATTTTCATACGCCTATGTACAATGTCATTTAAAAAAATACTATGAATGCCATGTGGTGGAGCACAGGGATAAAGAGGACTGACGACTTGGAATAACCTAGAAAGAAATCAGAAAACAAATGAAATTTGAACTTAGTTTTGACTAAATAAAATACCTCCAGTTGGCAAAGGAGGAGGTAAGCATAACAAGAACAGGAAAAAACATGTGCACGGCCAGAGAGTTGTTAAATATAATGACATGTTCAGGGAACAGCGAGAAGTTCAATGCCATCTTTAAAAATAAAAGCCTCACTGATAGTTATAATGCCGTACAGCTACTGCCCTCCGTCTTGCCTCCTCTCTTCAACCACGCTGCTTAAAAATGTTACCTCCACGCTTTCTCCATTTCCTCACCTCCCACTTGCCTCCACCCACCGCAATCTGGTTGCTTTTACCACAATCAGCAAATACTTCTGTTTTTAATCTAATGACATATTTAAAAACCTTTTCTTGGTTTTACCACAATAGATGACACAATGTTCGCTCCCTACTTTTGTAATGCTCTCTTGTACTGGTATTCTTAAAGTCACATTTTCCTGGTACTCTGAGAAACCATTGCTAAAATCCTCATCGTGGGATGTGAGACCTTCGATGCCTGTCAGCTATCTACATGTACTGATATCCCCTAGAAAATATACGGTAGTAGGACCAATAGATAATATTTATTATTCTTAATCTAGGCATACAAGTTCTTTGTGGCTTTCCCAAAGACAGTCTCGAAACTTGAAACCTAGGACAAAAAACACGCAACCCCTGAAATTTTTATTTAAAAAAATCACTTCATGTTCAGAAATCACAGTTGTTTATTATTTATTATTTTTTCTTTTGTCAACATTTATTTTTGGTTCAGAGGGTATTTGTGCAGGTTTGTTACACGACTAGCTTGCATGTTGCTGTGGTATGATATACAAATTATTTTGCCACCCGGGTAGTGAGCATAGTATCCATAGGTAGTTTTTCAACCCTCCCCCTCCCTCTCCCTCAAATAAGCTTCAGTGTCTATTGTTCCTATCTTTGTGTCTACGTGTACTTGATGTTTAGCTCCCACTTACAAGTGAAAACATATTATATTTGGTTTTCTGTTCCTGTATTAATTTGTTTAGGAAAATGACCTCCAGCTGCATCCATGTTACTGCAAAGGACATAATTTCATTATTTTTTATGACTGCATAGTTTTCCAAGGTGTATATAGACCACATTTTCTTTATGCAGTCCACCACTGATGAGCATCTAGGTTGATTCCATGTATTTGCTATTGTGAATAGTGCTGCAATGAACATACAAATGCATATGTCTTTTTGGTAGAACAACTGATATTCTGCTAACAAGTAGAATAGTAATAAGCATATAGTATATAGTAATAAGCTTGCTGGGTCATATAGTAGTTCTGCTTTAAGTTCTTTCTGAAATCTCCAAACTGCTTTCTACAGCAACTAACCTAATTTACATTCCCACCAGCAGTGTATAAGCACTCCCTTTTCTCCGCAACTCTGCCAACATGTTATTATTTTTACTTTTTATAATTGCCATCTGACTGAGGTGAGATGGTCCCTCATTGTGGTTTTGATTTGCATTTCTCTAATGATTAATGATGCTGAATATTTTTCATATGCTTGTTGCCTACATGTGTGTCATTTTAAGAAATGTCCTTTCATGCCCTTTTTCCATTTTTTAATGGGAATGTTTGTTTTTCACTTAAGTTCTTTATAGTTATGGATATGAGACCTTTGTCGGATGTATAGTTCAAAAATAATTTCTCCTATTCTGTAGGTTGTCTGTTTTCTCTGTTAAGAGTTCCTTTTCCCATGAAGAAGCTTTTTAGTTTAGTTAGGTCCCAGTCGTCTATTTTTGTTTTTGTTATAATTGCTTTTAGGGACTACAACATGAAATTGTTGTCAAGGCCTAGGTTCAGAATGGCATTTCCTAAGTTTTCTTCTAGGATTCTTACAGTTTTGAGTCTTACATTTAAGTCTTTAATCCATCTTGAGTTGATTTTTGTATATTGTGAAAAGAAGGGTCCAGTTTGAATCTTCTGCATATGGCTAGCCAGTTATCCTAGCACCATTTATTGAATAAGGAGTCCTTTCCCCATTGCTTGTTTTTGTTGACTTTGTCAAAGATCAGCTAGCTGTAAGTGTGCGGCTTTATTTCTGGGTTCTTTAGACTGTTCCATTGATCTACATGTTTTTTGTACCAGTACCATGCTGTTTTGGTTACTGTAGCCTTGTAGGGTAGTTTGAATCTGGGTAATGTGATGCCTCCAGCTTTGTTCTTTTGCTTAGGTTTGCTTTGGTTATTCAGGCTCTTTCTTTGGCTCCCTGTGAATTTTGAAATATTTGAATTTGTTTTCTAATTATGTTAAAAATTATATTGATAGTTTGATAGGAATAAATCTTATTTAGTTTTTACAAAAGAATAGGGAGAATGGTAGGGAATACTACTTTGTGACCTTAGAAAACCAAGAGAGCTATGACTGGATGCACTAAGTTCCTACAACCCTCCTTCTCCAAGAAAGGTAATGAAAGGAGTCAAACTACTTTTACCTGTACCCTTCTGGAACTGTTTCCCCACCCCTTAGGTGATGTTTTACTGTACACAAAATACATGGGTTCATACAGTTACCCAGTTACCAAATAAGCCATCTCACCTTAACTCTACAGAATCCCATTTCGACAGAGGGCTGTAGCACAGATATCTGACGAGAGCACAGCACTGCATCTGATAAGGAATAAGACAGTGGTCTCTGCCTTTTTTTTTTTTTTTTTTTTTTGATCAAAGCACAGCCTAGCTCAGAAAATGGTACCACCCTTCATTTTGACAGATACCCACAGTTGCTCCTTCTCAGTCTCCTCTTCCATTTTTTGTCCTCTTTCTGTCCTTTAAATATTGGTGTTCTAGAGTTTCTGTGAAAGTAAGATGGCCACTTCACTCTAATCTCTTTCCTTGTAAAATTTTATGTATGTCTATGGTTTCAACCACCATTATACGGCCCCTAAGTTATCTATACTCCAAGCTTCTCTGTTGGGCTCCAGATCTATGCCTGTTACCTAGACATCTCCAATTAAAGTTTCAAACTCAACATGTGTAAAACATAAATGTTCATCCCCAGCAACAAAACAAAAACAAACAAAACTTCTCCTACTGTGTTCCATATCCCAATTCCTCAAGATGTCATTCTATACTTCTTCCACCCCTTCATCCAACAGATCAACAATTCTACCCCACAAAGAAGTTTTGATTCTTTTCAATGCTCTCCATCTTCAGTTCCACTGCCCTGGGCCAATTCACATTAATCTCTGGCCTGTAATAAAACAGCTTTCTAACTAGTCTTCCTTTTCCCAATCCTTTAATATAAATTATTGAACCATAGAACTCTTACTCTGCCACATACCCTCTACCTTCCTCCACCTCTTCATCAGTCTTATAATAGATTCGTGCTTCCTTTAGCATAAAGTCGAATACCTTATCATGTTAAAATACAGACTTTCATGTTCTACAAATAGTAAATGTTAGTCTATAGATCATAGGAAGATCCCAGGAAACAACTATTTTAAAAAAATAATTCAGATGCTTAAAATCCAAGTACCTGTAAATTACATTTTGGGGAATATTATTATAAATTCTAGGAGGGTGCTGGAAAATATTTGATGAATGAATGAATGTTTCCAGTGTCTATTTTCTAACTTCCCAAAATGTCAATAACCTTACAGCAACCAGCTTCTACATGCTGACTTTAAAGGGAGTAAACATTATTAATTTACTTTTGATACAAAGGGTTTGCCATGTTCATCACAGGTTTTCTTAATGAACTACATTTACAAATGACAACCTCTGATAAAGAGTTAACAGATTAAGTTCAGTGTCAATTTTGACCAGATATTAAATCTCACAACTCTCTAAACTTCCTTGATGTTAACTACTGAACTATATAATATCCCAGTACCTTCTGGAGATTCTAAGAGATAATGCACTCTGTGTTTTTATAGAGAAGAAAAGTATTATCTGGAAAAATCAACATAATCAATAAACCAAAGTCATATTTACCACACTGCCTGCTTCTTAGCCTAATGGTAAACTCTGTATCAGGTATCTCAAGATTACTTCAAAGTTTTCATTGTCCAAGCTCTAACCCTAACACTTCACAATAGACAACCATTTGAACTGAGGTTCTTAGTCTAGGTTTAGGTTAAATAATTGGTAATCATAACACTTATACCTTAAGAATATGCACACACAGTGAAAATGTTTACTAATATAAGAAAAGACATCCTATAGAAACCAAGGAAAAAGGGAAAAAAACAGTACAGTAAATTAGAAAGTGCTAAAATGCCTACTACAACCTTGGTCAATTGCCAGCTACTAGTACATTTCAAAAATTAATTACCTCCTTATGAATTTCAAAATATTGAAATAAAATATTTTTAACTTAGTTGCAGAAACTGTAAGTATAATCTTTAATTACAATTTAGATCTACAACATTTTTGGGACAATTACACTAGTTAATGATTCCAAGAAAGCAATGTGTGTGTGTGTGTGTGTGTGTGTGTGTGTGTGTGTGTGTGTGTTTGCATATTTTTTTGGTTCTTAATTCTTTTTGCTATGCTGCTTTTTTTCTCTCAGGCTAATGTCATAACAAATCTACATCACTGACCTGAATAAAAGAAATTAGGAATTTAGGTTTTGCTACTGACTGTGCTCACTGATTAGAAATGAAAGTGTATATGCTAAGCTACTAAAAGTAAAACTAAATTTGTTCTTTACTTTTGTTCTTCATTAACAAATTGCTTATGTAAGATATTCATTAGATAGCTTCACATCCACTTTGACTTGTAGGTAATACTATGTCTACGTTTTCCCTTCCCATCATAACATTCTTTTTTATTTAGAGTGTCACAGCCATGTCTCATTGCTCAAGCTATTGCTCCATCCATACTAAACATAAATTCAAACTTTGCCTCCTTACTTATCTTGATTTCCAGTAAAAATAATATCAACATGGAAATCATTCATTTTTATCATCATGAAGACTAAATTGTTTCTCTCCATAAAATGTATATATGTTTTTTTAGTTGAGCACCATCTTCCCTAATAGACTTACAATGTGAGTAAAAAGATGTATTTGTATGTGTCTCTGTAACTTGTGTCTATAGGTTATTCAACTTTAATTTTTCCCAGCTGCATCTTTCTTCTCTAGATTTGGACAAATATCAATAATACCTGTTGAGTGATCAAACTATCTCCTGGTCCTCAATTAACATCTTCCCTGTATTACACATTATTCATATTTCAGCTATCTGTGTATTGCCTCTCAACTCCAAATCCACCCTTCTTTCATTTCCTTTGTGATACCTGATGGATCCTATAAATACTGCTCCTCTGCCAGCTCACACAATGTCAGGCTTTGTCAATAGAGGGTGCTGGAGGGACACTCCAATGTAGTCAAAAGAGAAGGGAGCTTTTCTTTCTTGGTCTCTTTCTGGGTCACGTGCATTGTCATTTTTTTTGGCACAGCTTCAAAGGACTGACATGCTGTGAGTTTTCAGCCCATGCAGCATATTTCTGTAGACCAGCTTCAGCATATACCATCACATGTTTCTTCACCACCAGTAGCTGCATGTTCCTGTAGCAGCAGCACCCCTCCAGTGAGGTCAGAATTCACAGATCTTAGGAGGAAAGGGTGCTCTTTGAAGTCCTCAGCTTCTTCCTGATTCTGGAAGTGGTGACACTGCAACCCTAGAAGTAGATGTTCTGTCTGCATTTGTTAATTCTGTATTGCTTGGAATCTTCTTTTATCCATGTTTTAAAACGAATTTAACTGTCTTTTATTAGTTAATAATTCTTTATATCAGATTTTCCCTATGATGTTCTATGACTGGACTGTGTTTACATAGTATGCTCCCATTTGGTAGGTTTGTGATTAACTAGACTTTCTCTAAAACGACTGTTGGCAAGCCCGACTAAATGAGGTAAATAAAGACAGAAATAAAGTAGGACATCTGACAAGAGCAGAGCAATTTCTTAGAAATTTTACAGGCTAGATGCATTAAGGGAAATGTATCACTAGAGAAAATGTCTAGGGCCTTTAAGATTTTCAAAAACGTACTAAGATGCTGAATATGCATTCCATTTTTGAGAATACATCTATATTTGGGTGTGCATACACACACTTACTCACACACACATGTATTCTGAAATATAAAAAGAAAACTAAAAAATCAAAGTAAGTGATTTTTTATTTAAATGTTATCAACTGAAATTCCACTCAATGCAACCCATATTGGTAGTGTGAGTATATTTTAATGTTTACTATAACTTGTGGTAGAATCCCCCCAAATAAGAAAGCATATCTTGAGTCTGCTAAAAAATTTTAAAGTTCTCAGGTTCAATTTACTGATGAAACACAACTGCTTTTAGTTCATTTCAGACATAAAGGAGCTAAATGTGTTCCATTGCTAATGACTATATACCTAACATCAACTACCAATTTTCTAAATACGTTAGCGATCCAAAGAATAGTCACAACAAGGAGAGGTAGAGAATTAATCTAATCCATTATCGCCACTGGAAAACAAATGACTTTGTATATTTTGGCATACAAGTATGATGTGAGTTTGTGTAAAATCCCCAAATATCAAACATGTCTTGCTAGAAACATACATATTTGCATGTATGTATGTATATATGCATATATTTATATATATATATAGAGAGAGAGATGTTTTAGCTAAAATAATTCACTTTGCAAAAAAAAAAGCTAAAATTTCAATGCAGTAACTGCTACTACTGAAATTTACAACATGAAAAAAATCTACAATATTGAAAATGTACTGATATTTGGGGGTCATATCATTTGTCTTTCTGCTTTGGCTGACAATAAGACACAAATTAACCAGATGTAAGAGTCACAATTTATATAATATGCTAATTTCTCAATGTAGTAGTTAACAAAATTCTGACTCTACTTAATTTTTGATAGAAGTTAGGTATTTATTTGCACTGTGTCTCTCTAATATTTGGGAACATTTAAGACAATCTGCACTAAGACAAAGAGTATTTACTAGGACAAAATTATATTTATAGCCAAACAATAACATTTGGAATGCACACTCTTACTAAAAATAAATAGTCTTTGTCATCATTATAAGGATATGTCCACTTAAATTGACCCATGGAAAGAGGCAGATTAATATTTCAGGTCAACATATACAATAATGCAAGGGGAAAAGGAGGGTTATACTGAAGAATAGGATTTTTTTCCTCTTGTACCAGGATTGTACCTAAGACCCAGAATTGAAGGAGAAAAATAAAAGCACTTAAATCATGACATTCCCATTTTAAAGGATTTTAATGGACTGCCAACATTTAGTATCAACCACCTCCCCAAAGGTGGGGATCACCCCTCAACATGTTCAGCCACCCAGGTCAATATAAGAAAAGGTCTCTGACGTCAGAGATGTGGCTCTGATGGAATAAACAGCATATTTTTTGCCATAAAAGTGAAATTTAGGTTCCCTAATGGAAACTTAGGGAGCTCCTGATAAATTAGCTGGTAATGTTTATGAAAGCCTGCAAAAATGGAATACTTTTTGTTTTGTTTATCCAGGTAGAAAATGTCCAAACTTGTCAATTTACCCCCTGAGTTATCAGAGAAAGGGAAGAATTTGAGGAGAAATGACACAGTGGGGAATACTGGGCAAAAAGGGACAAGGGCTTCTCGGTGCCTGGGTCATAAGGAAGATGAATGTCTAAAGAATCATGAAGTCCTAGAGAGAAGGATGCCTGAGGGGTGAATGAGCCACAGATTTGACAGGGAGGTAGCAGGGGACAAGAGACATGCACATCAAGGGAATATAAAGTAAAGCAAATGTCAGTTGATGTGCTGGAATCTGACAAGTTATTATGAATGAAAAACTCTTTCATCAAAAATGTCTATTGTAGAGCACTATAGTTAGCAGTAAAAGTGAAGGACTTATCATTAAATTTTCAATGCTTCATCAATAATTCATCTTTGGTGATTCTAGCCCATCAGTACCTAACACATCAAACCAATTTTCCTCGCTTACCTATCTTATTTTATTGTATTTTAATTGATTGGAGACAGGGTCTCACTCTGTCATGCAGTGGCACGATCACAGCTCACTACAACTTCGACCTCCTGGGCTCAAGTGATCCTCCCACATCAGCCTTCTGACCACAGGCATGTGCCATCATACCCTGCTATTTTTTATATTTTTTGGTAAACATGGGGTTTCTCTATGTTGCTCAAGCTAATTTCAGACTCCTGGGATCAAGCAGTCCTCCCACCTCGGCCTTCCAAAGTGCTGCAATTACAGTTGTGAGCCACCATACCAGGCCTGTCTCATTTTAAAGAAAAAAAATAATAACACCAGTTCCATAGAATCCAAGAGTACCAACATTCTAATTTTTTAGGTTGATTTATGTATACCTACTATGTGTGCAGATTATATGTATGGTATGTATGTAGATAACATAACGAGGAAATCACTTTGCTCAATAGCAATCAGAGGGTTTTGTTGTTGTTGTTGTTGTTGTTTTTAAATGTGTAACACTGACCATGACCTCATTCTGTAAGAAGTCTTTATCTATGAAACCATATTCACTTTCCTTATGGAAGTTCGCAAATCTGCCTTAATCCTCCTAGAAAATTTTTCTTCTTAATACAATTAATTTTATTTAAATAATTGTTTATCATACTGTAGTTAGGTAGACATGTTTTGAAAATGATATCAAATACACAGGACTAATCCAAACACTGAAGCTGGAAATGGAAACCACAGATCCAAACATCTTTAACTATCCATGTATTTGGGTAGACTAAATAGACATGAGACATACACATAATTCTGTAACACTAAAAATGCTACTTTATTTGAAATTACCCCCACTCCCCATTATGTGAAGTAAAAATACCATTTAATGAAAAACTCACCATATCTGTATCTGAGACAGGGCCAAAACTGGTCACGTAGATGTTAGTGAAGACTTCAGTAATACTGTCTGATATGAGAAAAGAGATTGAATATAGATATTATGTAATAAGAGCCACAGGAGAGAGAAGGGTTTGAGTACACGGTATGGTTGGAAAGCTGTATCATAAATTTGGGATTACTGGGTTTTACTTTCTTGTCAACTTTCGCAACCATAATGACTATAATGTTCAGTTATTTTATTGGTTTTCACCATCCTAACTGCAAAATGCATAGAAGTATTACGACATTCTTACTTGGAAACCATACCTGATTAGGACATCCTCATTTATATTGCTCAAAATGAATAGTTTCTTAGGAAACATCATAAGTGAAACAGTTTATAATAAATATATTACCAGTACTAAAAATAAAGTATAGTATTGTTTGACATAATCCTAAATTTGATGTTTCAACTAAATATTTCAGTATCTCATGATGGTAAAGATTCAATTTACAGATTGTAAATCAGTACATCTTCTCCATACAGCACAAAACAGCTTGGTAATTATAAATAAACATAATTCCAATTAATATAAAAAGCTTTATCATTCAGTGACATAAAAATTAAAAAAATAACAGATTACTTTCAAACAAGCTTGCTTTTAAATGTATTTAAGAATGTCTGAAATGCTAAGATTGAACTAAATTGGATTCTAAAATTATGTAACATCATAACTGTAATACAATTAACTGGAGTGCTCTATTAACTAGGTAATTTAGATCAAAATTTTAAATAAGCCAAATGGGGATGGGGAAAAGGTCAAAGAAAAGATCGAAAAACAAAAATCTTTTCACTGCTCTTGTAGTAGAAAAAAAAACATATCATTAATGTTTATCATCATGAGCAAAATGTCTTATTCATTAGCTGTCAGATTTATAATTCTACGTAAACAATAACATGAATTGTTTTTCGTATTATACTAGACATCAACTTACAACCATCAAAGAGAGTAAACTATGTCTGGGATTTTGTATCCATTAAGGCAAGAATAAAAAATAGAAAGGCTATTGATAAAACAGGGTAGACTTTGAATGCCTACTACATAACAGGTACTCTTTAAAGCACCTGAAATATCATAATCTGCATGTGAAACGTATGTGGTAGATTCTCTGTTATCCCTATGCATGTGTACAACGATTCAAAGAAAGTTAAGCAAACTTGCCAAAGACCCACAGCTAGTAGACTAGATAGAGCAATGATTTATAACCCAAGCAATCTAGTTTCTGAGTACTCAAGCTAAATCAAAGCGTCATACCATAGTCAATGATAAACTTAAAACTAACAGTAGTTTCTTATTAAACGCATGTTTCTATTCACCAGAATACTCCGTGCCAAAGGCATAGTTATAGTGCTCCAAATAAATATGCTCATTAAACTTTGTTGTATACACTATTTCATCCCTAAAACTGTATTTTTGAAGTTCTATTATAAAAGCATTTGAAAATAAATTTATGAAATAATTTCAGACGCCACCTACCCCAAAGATCAGCTCAGGAGCAGCTTTCTGGGTATAAAAAGTCCCATAGGATCCTGAGTTCAGAAGAGTCCCATGCGTAATTTAATGGTCTATCTGCGCTTTCTTTAAAAATCTTAATTATTTTTTAAACAAAGCGTCCTGTATTTTCATTTTGGACTGGGCATCACAACTTATGTAGCTGGTCCTGTTCTTGAATTTAAATATACTAGAAAGCAATCGTGGAAATGAGAACCAACATTTTTTTTTTTTTCCTTTTACCCACACCAAATTAGTCACACTATTACATTTATTCAATTAGTAACTAGATAAAACTTTGTAATAGCTGTTGACCTAAAATGTTCCAGAGAAGAGAAATTAAAATGTGAAGGTAAGCTTTTACTCTAAGAGAAGAAAGTGAAATGATTCTCCTTAGTTTAAGTCGTAGAGTCCAAGAAATTACAAAAATGTGTGAATGTATTGACGCTAATGATATGAATAACATTCACTATATGCCAAATGGCAAGTAAAGGGTAAAGGGGTATCAGTACCTAGTGGCTATAAAGAGGTGTCAGCTAAGAACTGACATGAAAAATAAGGTTAGTCTCAAAACTCTAAGCAGCAAGAGAAACACCTAAGACTCAGAACATAGATATAAAAAGTTATTTTTAGGAAAAGAAATGGTTTCATGGATTACTGACTTCATAAGCATAGCTAAATAATGTATGCATTGGGGAGATATTGTCCTGCTATGGAAGTTCAGAAAAAGGAAAATCAGCAAGCCAAACACTGACGATGAACATCCAATAGTGTCTAAGGGAAAGGTATTCTTAGCAATGAGTTTTCTTTTTTTTTTTTTAATTTAGATTTCAATATGGATGGATGCACAGAGCTGTAAACAACCAACATGGGCTAATGAAATATTTTAGTGTAATGAGTATAGATATTCGATACATCTAACACAATCTTCTAGAATTCTATGATCAAAACTCAATATTTGGTTATATTTTGGCTTTCCATAGACAAGGAAAGGGAAGTGAACAAAGGAAAAGGGAAAAGAAAGGAATGGAGGGGAAAGGAGGCTAGGGAGATTATATGAATGTAGGCTATTTCCTGTAGAATACAGGTTATTCTAATCTTGTGACTCTGATTTGTCAAGACATTTTATAGTATCATCTGCTTATGTTTGTTTTCCCATGTGGATTTGGAACAGGGTGGATTTGTGCTATTAATGCCTGTTACAATATTCTGATCCATTGAAAAGATGTATGTTACAGAGTAAACAAGTGAATTTATAGTCTGGTGGCAACCTGAGTCTCTGTGTATTTTAGGGTACCATGATTCACTCTTCAGTCTTGATCACTATTTTTGTTTGTTTTTTTTGTTTGTTTTTTAGATGGAGTTTTGCTCTTGTTGCCCAGGCTGGAGTGCATTGATGTGATCTCAGCTGACTGCAACCTCCGCCTCCAGGGTTCAAGTGATTCTCCTGCCTCGGCCTCCCAAGTAGCTGGGACCACAGGTGCTCACCACCATGCCCAGCTAGTTTTTGTATTTTTAGTAGAGATGGGGTTTCACCATGTTGGCCAGGCTAGTCTCAAACTCCTGACCTCAGGTGATCCACCCTCCCTTGCCCCCCAAAGCACTAGGATTACAGGCATGTGCCACCGTGCCTGGCCCTGATCACTCTTAGTTGACACACCAAGATCTGTTCTGACTCAGAACCTTCAAAATGGCTATTATCTCTCATTTTCTCTTTGGTTAATTGTTACTCTTCATTTAAGTCTCAGTTTAAATGCTCTCTCTTCAGAGTAGGAGTTCATAATCCCCTATAAAGCCCTCTTCTCTCATTTTTGCTCTCTGACACTTTCTTTTTATGGGAACTTTCAACCTTGCTATTCTTTTAATGCCTTAAGATGTCCTTCCTTTTAGTTTTGTGTTTGGTCTGTCTCCCCATCCAAGATTTAAGCTCCACAAAGAAGGGGACTGCACCATTTCTGTTCACTATTATGTCACGAATGCTTACTACAATGTAGATCACATGTTACATGTTGTATGTTTGAACAAATTATTTCTCATTTTAATTAATGTAGAACATCAATCTTTTTCCAAAATATTTCATCAACGTTAAAAGTGATCATGCACAGCTGTTGCTAGTTGAGGAAAGGATGCCCGTCATTTGTGAAGGCAGAGCCCAAACTTTCCATTGACAAAGGCAGGTGGAGAGTCTAAGTAATAGGCTTCCAGTGAAGTAACAAAGCTGAGCAAAGGGAAAGAATGTACTTGAAGACAGCACTGATTCACTGCAAACCAAAATTGAAGTCTGAACAGTTAAGCAGCTCCTAGCAGAAATATCCACCATTAGTTACCTCAGAATAATGGTTTGCCAGCTAAATAGTTGACATGAGAAATATCAAGAGTAATATGCAAAAGCAAAAGGATGTTCTGTATAGATTTCCCCAGAGGCAAAACACAAGGTTGATAACAGGTACTTTAGGAAAAATAAGTAATGTATGTGGCATACCTAGAAGAACGTATAGTCCTTAGAGCAATCGTCAAATTCAGGATGGTGAAAGAGGACAAGGAACAGCCTGCAGACATGTACTGAGGAACACATAATGTATTCCTAATATTTCATTCTTTTAAAATTAATCCTAAACAATTTTGACAAAATCTTAAGATATGATGGTGGTGGTCATTGTTAATTTTATTCTTCTGTGTACTTCTCTGATTTTTTAAAACTGATTCACAGAAAAAATAAATGGCCTGAAAGGATATCCAAAATGCACATATAAGTAATTTCAAGAAAGGTTTCATTAATGAAAAATTGCTTTTTGCTCAGAAATGTAGCGTAGAATAACAATAAAAACTTCTTTATAAAATCTTTGCAAAACTAAGAAAGAACAAAATTAATGCTCGATTATGATTCATTTTACAAGATTCACCTAAAATAGATGGTTGGGGATAAAAAGTGAGTAAAGCAAAACATCTACCTGTGAAAGATTCACAACATAATAGAAAAAGAAACACTTAAGAAATTGTAACCCAAGAAACGTCTGCTGCAACCAAACCAAAAAGATAATATCTCAATGCCCATAGAAGCATGTTGGAGAAAAACATGGAGGTTTCACTCTTTTGTAATTTTCAATGGTCCTGATTCAAGGCAGGGAAATTCCTTTGTGCAAAAGTCAAGTCCCACAAATAGTTAACTTTCACTCATAAACTTGGTTAACATGCATGTACAGAGGATGTGATGAGGTTGTAAAGAAAGGCAGAGTTGTATCAAACAGACCTGACATGCCACAATAATATGAATATTGTCTTTATATACATGGCAGCAAGGGATTCACTGACGGACACTGACTTGGAGAATTTTGTGGCTAGGGCTGTTACCAGATATATTATGTTACATTTATATAGGGCAAGCCAAGACAAAGTAGACTGAAGACAATGTATTCAGTGTGGAACATAATGCCATTGTTAAGACCAAAGAAAAAGAAATACGATCAAGATTAGGAAATGGTAGAAGTCAAGGGAAAAATTTGTTTGTTTTAGAGTAATATTTCAGGAATAGACCCTTTGGTTTGAGTGTTAGAGGATGTGTGGAGCCTGGAAAGGAGTACATTCAGTAAAACTATAAAGGCATAAAACAAATGAAGAGGTTTGGAAAGTAAATGGACGGTAAGGACACGAAGAGAGTATAGTGGAAAATATTCTTTTTAAAAGCTTGTCAAAAAATATTTTGACAAACACAATGGTGGTTGAACTGTACTGGATAATATAACACACAATAGCAAGCAAACTTTCCAAACAAAAATTTCTAAGATTTGGCAACAGCAAAATCCTATCTTTTTGTAAATGATTGCTGGACATTTGATACGTATATTCTTTGTAGCAGATCCTCCTTCTCTTTCTCCTCCACCATAGACACACACATACACACCATTTTAAAATGGATTTTCTCAAGAGAGTGGTAATAATATATATGTAGAGTTGAAAAAAGAATCATAAAAATATTTCTGAAAGTTTTTGTGTGCATCATATGAAAGAAGGAGTGAACTCATATTGACCATTTATCGTTTGATCTAGTCAGTAATGATGCCATTCTAGGAATGGAAAATAACTCCTCTAGGAAAATGTTCTCCACATCAGTGATGTGGAATCCATGAAAACTAATTATAATTTGATTCACATGCAATGAGCCAGTAAAGTTTCTAAGTACACAATCATCTGTATATTTAGGAAAAAAAACTCCAACCTCTTTTATTCTACTCTTACTTTTATTTTAGGTTGCTGCATTAGCCAATCTTCAATAATTATGTTAAATAATAGTGAAAATAAAAATCAGGCATTCATTATTATTTTTAAAAACTTGTCTTTTAAAGTTAAGAATAAATTCAGGAAATTTATTATATCACAGGGAATTCAATATATCACTTCCCAAAGTGAGGTATCCACAATAAATGGGAAGAGAACTATCTGATTCTCTGTGGTCCATATGTGTGCCAATTATTTGACTTTTGTAGGCATTTAAGATTGAAAATCTTGGAAAGTTGCAATTTTCCACAAAAAAGATTCTTTCATCTCTGTTCCTATCCATAGACTTTTTTCTTGGATTAATTCTCAGGGTATTATTTTCTGTGGCTAATGTCTCCTACCCATTTCTGACCTTCTAGTCTTATTATTTTCTTGGAGGTTGAGAGTGTAAATAGACAACTACTGAGAAGTAGAAAGATTGGACCAGTTTTCCAATTTAAAGCTACTGCAGTTTCAAAATATAGATCAGGCAGTTAAGACAGGATGAAAGTTTTTTCCACCATCTATAAGGCTAATCAGGTTTATTGTTTCCTGTTGTTCATTATAGATGGGTATATAGGTCTCCACACAATTGAACATAGCAATGAGTAAGTGAGTGAGTGAATGAAGTTGTCATTCTATCTTAAACTATGACCACTCCAAATCTCTCCCTAGCTCTATAGGTTCATTTACTTATTATTGTTTTCTCCTTATTGTATATATCTACTCATATGGTAGACATGAGATACATGTGGCCATTTTAATTAAATTTTAATTAAATAAAATTAAATAACATTTTAAATTTTGTTCCTTAGTACACTGGTTATATTTCATCTATATATGGCTATGTATAGTAACATCCACATAGAGTAGCATAGTAGCTGGATAGAAGAGTTGAACATTTCCGTTATCACAGAAAGTTCTGTGAAATAGTATTTGTCTATATCCTCCCAAGAGAAGTTAAGTTCCATGAAGACTGGGTTTTGTTTGCTCACAAAAATAAAGCCACAGCACAGAATAGCTCCTGACACAGTATATGTTCTTAGCAAATCTTGGTTAACTAAATAAATTCTTACTCTTAGTTCACAGTCATTTAAAGTAGACATAACCTCTGCTATCATAATGAAGTTTATTATAGCTTAATGAAGAGAGATACTATGCAAAAATTAAATAAATATACAATTGCAGACATGATATATGCTATGAGAGTATACAATAAGGGAACTCCTCCTGGAAATGTTTCCTTCATTTCTTCTCCAGGACATCGTAATCACTTTATTTTATTCCAACCTTACTGGTTACTTTTCCCCTAAATCCTTCACTCACTCCTAACTCCTAACCTAATAATAATGGAATGCCTCAAATTTCAGTTTTTGGTGTTCTCTATTTACACTTCTTTGATGATTTATTTCATGTAGTCAAGGACTTCTAAATTTCTATTTGCAGTCTAGAACTTTCTTCCAAAATATAGACTTCTATATACAACTGTTTACTTGGCATCTCCACTTAGCTGCCTAATAGAGTTTTTAAACATATCATATCTCAAACAAAACTAATTTTCCTCTCCAAAATCACAGCACTTACGGCCTTCCCTATTGTATTTTATTTATTCCAACTCTTAGGTCACAATTACTGGTTTTATTCACAGCTTCTCTCTTTTCAATAGTAAATCTCCTCTCAAAGATAGGTATAATCCAATGACTTATTATCTCCTCCGTTGTTATGACTCTTAAAGCTATCATCATGTGTCTCTGGGAATACTGCTTGCACTCACTCACACCTACAGTCTCTTTCTTTTTTAAATAAAATAATAGATTTGTTCAGATATAATTTATATAATATGAAATACACCCTTCTAATACAATTTAGTGGATTTTGGTATCATCACAAAGTTATACCATATTACTCTCTAAACTTAAAACACTTTTTTACCACAAACAAATCCCGTATCCATTTGCAGTCTTTCCCCATTCTCCCTTCTCGCAAGCTCTGGCAACTACTAATTCAGTTTCTGTTTCTATGGATCTGCCTATTTTGAAATTTTTATTATAAATTAAATCCCTTCTATTCTATTCTATTCCAAATTTGTAAAATTTTTTGTCATGAATGAGTGTTGGATTTTGTCAAATTATTGTTTTGCACCTATGCAGATGATTGTGAAGCATTTGCCCTTTTTCTGTTGATATTGTTTATTATAGCAATGTATTTTTATGTGTTAAAGTAACTTTGCATTCCTGGCATAAATATAACTTGGTTCAGTGTATAATTTTTACATGTTGCTGAATTTAATTTGCTAGTATTTTGTAGATACATCTTTCAGTTTATCTTTTGATTTTGTTGAGCTTCCTGGATGTACAGAATAATGTTTCTCACCAATTGGGGAACTTCCCAACCATTATTTCTTTAAATATTCTTCCTGTCCTTTCTTTCCTTTCCTTCTAGAAATTCTATTATGCAAATGTTGGTATGCTTTATGTGTTCTCTAGATCTTTATGACTGTATACCTTTCTTCTTGTGTTTTTTTTTTCTTCTGTTCCTTAGAATGAATAATCCCAATTAACCTTTTTCAGATTTATTGATTCTTTTTTTTTTACATATGCATATTATTTTTATTGCACAAATGATTGCACCTTAAACATACTGTCCTGCATTTTGCTGAGAAAATGACAAATAACTTGGGGATTATTCCATATGATTTCATATTAGTGTACACTGTGACTCATCATTCTTTTATTTTATTTTATTTTTTAATTTATTTATTATTATTATACTTTAAGTTGTAGGGTACATGTGCATAACGTGCTTCTGACTGTACCAATTTGTTACTGAATCCCTCTAGCAAAGGTTTTATTTCAGTTGGTTTTTATATCCTGGGTTTCTATGAGATCCTTTAAAAAAATATATGATGTCTATCTCTTTGTCATTATTCTCTTTCAGTGAGATATTGTTTTTATACTTTCCATTTATTCTTTAGACATTATTTCCTTTAGTTCATTGAAAAGATCTTTTAAACTTGTTGACTAGTAATTATGATATCTAAGTTTCCTGAAGGACAACTTATATTGACTCCTGGTTTTTCTGTATGTGGAGCATATTTTCCTGTTTCTTTTCATGGGTCATAGTTTTCTGTTGAAAATTTAAAACTTTAAATACTATATGATAACTCTAAAGATAAGAAATTCTTCCACTCTTCCAGGTGTGTGTGTATGTACGTGTGCATGTGCGTGTGTGTGTATGTGTTGCTGTTTGTTTCTGCTGCTATTTTTTTGTTTAGTGACTTTATGGGACTATTTCTGTAAAGCCTGTATTCTTTGTCTTTTGCAGCCATTGAAGTCTCTGCTCAATTAGCTTAGTGTCCAGCAAATAGCATAGTGATTTTCTTAAATGCTTTGAACCAATAAGTTTCCCAGCCTCTGCACAAAGGTTCTGTGGGGTGAAAGGATTAGGGGGAATTAATGTCTTTAACACTCCAGCATACAGTTTATAACTCTGCCTTAGCCTTCACCTCCTGCTTTTGCAGAATCTCAAGGCCATCCAACATTAAAGATTAAGGCCATTTAAGTCATTCTCAGGCACTTCTGCAAGGCTTTCTAGATTCCCAGGAATAGGTTTGAGGTTTTAAAAGCCCCCTATTGTCATCTCAGTGCTCAGTTTTTCTTTAGATTTTGCCCAGCTTCTTGTTAACCCCAGCTTATATCTCTGTTAAAATTACTGTGACATTAAACAATACCTGCTAATTGTTTTCATCAAATGCCCTGGAAATAGAGCTGTCCACAAGAGCAAGCTAAGTCAAGTCATATAAAGATGAGCCCTGAGAGTGGACAGACAGATCAAATAGTGACAGTTTGCTGGTGATGGGACTTTTGGGGAAGCTCCAACTCAATGCTGTCAAATCCAGTGGCTGCTACATGGCCACTTTTCACAATTAACAGAGTTGCAAGACTTGATTTTTAAGTTGAGCATGGAGAATGCAGAAAAGAAGATGAAACAATGAAAGTTAAAATGACACAAAGCTCAATGAGTTTAACAAGCTTCAGACATTTTTCTTGTAAATGCTCCTCAAATTGTTGCAAGGCTTTGGTTAATTTCAAGAGTACTGAAAAGGTTGATTATATAATTTCTGCCACCGCTCTTGTTGCTTTTATGGAGGAGCAGACTTTTGGAGGTCCTTACTTTTTCCATTCCATAAGTATTTTTCCACAGTCTCTTCTTAAATCAGAAATCAGATTGTGCCAATTCTCTTCACAAAACTCCCGAATGCCTCTATATCTCACTCCAAGTATTAAAAGCTGTGGCCTTATATTCACGTCCCACACAACACTTCATAACCACAGCCTGTTACTTTGTTTCTTCTCTGCTATTGCCCTCACTAACTGCTGCCTCACTGATCTCTTGACTGTTCATCAAACATGCCTGATATTTCACAGACATTTTCTTCTGCCTAGTAGGCCCTTGTCACAGATGCATAGCTTACTCTCTCACCTTACAGTTTTATTTTATTTTTAGAGAAAAGGTCTTACTCTGGTGCGTAGGCCGGAGTGCAGTGGTATGATCACAACATCATAGGTCACTGCAGTCTCCAAATCCTGGGCTCAAGTGAACCTCCCATCTCAACCTCCTGGGTAGCTGGGACTACAGGTGCACACCACCACACCTAGCTAATTTTTTTTTATTTATTTTATTTTAGAAACAGGGACTGACTTTTTTGCCCAACCTGGACTTGAACTCCCGGCTTCAAGTAATCCTCCCACCTTGGCCTCCAAAAGTGCTGAGATTACAAGTATAAGCCACAGAGCCCTGGCTGTTTATTCATGTTGAACAAATATTTATATAGGGTTGACTACATGCCTGACACTTTCTAAGCATTTTAAAAATATTAACTTATTTAAGACTTTGCTGAAAGATCACTTTCTTCCAATAAGCCCGAAATGGACATTGTAATTCAAATTTCACCTTCTCTCTATCCCCAATACTTTAGATCTCCCTTAACTTGCCGTTTTTCCCCACTTTTTCCACAATAACTTTAATTTTCAACATTCCCTATAATCTTCTTACATATTACATACATATTTTAAAATAAAAACTCTAAGAAAACAAAGATAGTTTTTTCTACTGATATTTTCCAAGAACACATAACAATTCTGGAACGCAGTAGCCTCTGAATAAATATTTGTTGAGGGAACCATCCATTTAGCCTGACTCAATTTGGGGTAGAGGAAGGGTAGGATTTCTTAAACAAATTATATTTCAGTGATATAAAAAGGTGCATTATAAAGATCTTTTAAAAATGTGTAAGCTTGAGTGAGACACATAAGAGAATCTTAGGCCTAACCCAGCATAGGGGAAACTGCAGATTCAAAGATAGTGATATAAAATATAGTTGGATCTCATGAGGAAATGAAAAAAAGTACAGAAAGAGAACAGAAAGGGAGTAGAAGCATAGTACAAGGTGAATCCAAAGAAACAGGCACAGCTAACATGCACGCTTTGTAATTGTGTGATCTTGGACAACAAGTTTGATCTGTATAATATGTATAATTCAACACAGATAATAACTATACCTACCTTATGGTCTTGTTATAAAGATTAAATGAGTTACTTTATAAAATTACTTATAGCTGACACATACAAGGTAATATAAAAGATTTTGCCATCTATGTATATCTGTATTTAATCGGGGAGTTTCAGGCTGTGAATGCATACTCCAGAGTCCATAGTTCCACTGAATAATAACTGGGCAACTTAGTTAACCTCTAGGCACCTAAGTTTCTTTATCTCTAAAGCAAGAAAAGTAAAAGAAGCCACCTCACTGGGTTCCTGTGAGGATTAAGGTTTGAAAGGAGTATAGAACAATGCCAAATAATAATGTTCCATAATGCTAGCTATTATTAGCATTACTATTATAATTAGAGTCCAAAAAGTAAAGGAATATACCTAATATTGGAATACACACCAAGAAATAAAAAAGGATGCAATCCCAACATTTAAACAGTTTATAAATGAAAGGAAGCCAGAAAATTAGGCTAGAAAATAGTATACAGAGAGATAGTGAAACCAAAAGTAGAGGAGAATACAGTATCTCAAAGACTACAGATGAGTGCTACAAAGGCAATTCACGTTCCTAGGAAGGAAACAGTGATGTACAGTTGATGCTGCTAAGAGATCCAGTGGTCTGGGGCCTGGAATATTTGCTGGGTTTAGAGATCTTGAAGTCACTAGTGGAGTAAAGAATGTGTAGAAGCCAACTTGGTGTGAGAGGTATTAGAGAAGAGGAAAAGACTAAAGAGATGTTAAACAAGCCTTGAGAAGTTTGACTGTGAAGGGTAAGAGAACTCTAGCAAAAGGGCAAGGTGGAGGAAAAGAGACAGCTTTTTGTTTTGCTTGTTTAAGGCAGAAGATAGTTGAACATATGGCAAGGCAGATGGGAAAGATTGAGGTTGAAAGGGAGAAACTGAATATACAGGAGAGAGAAAAGATCAATGACAGAGGGAAATGTTCTAGCATGCAGCCAGGACATTAACTAAAAGGGATTGGCAACTAATACACGGAGGGAAGAGGGAAGAGAGAACATCCTTGATTTTATCAGGAAAGAGTAAGGAGCGTATTTAAACAAATGGAAATAGATTTTTAAATCTAGTGGTAAGAAAGTTGAGGATGTTCCTGGAGATAAATTTCTAGTTAGCTGCCAAATATATGTACATCATTCTTATAATAAATAATGACTCTAGGTCAAAAGTTTTATAGTTTAGGCAATCCTATTAATAAAATATGAAATATTATATATCCATATGATATGGGTTGGTTCTGTGTCCCCACCCAAATCTCATCTTGAATTGTAATCCCCATAATCCCCAAGTGTCAAGGGTGGGACCTAGTGGGAGGCAATTTCAGTGTGGGAGTGCTTTCCCCTATGCTGTTCTCATGATAGTCAGTGAGTTCTCACGAGATCCGATGGTTTTATAAGTGGCTCTTCCCCCTTTGCTTGTTTGCACTCTCACCTGCTACCATGTAAGATGTGCCTCTTCCCCTTCTGCTATGATTGTAAGTTTCCTGAGGCCTCCCCAGCCCTGTGGAACTGTGAGTCAATTAAACTTCTGTTCTTTATAAACTACCCAGTCTTGATATGTCTTCATAGCAGTGTGAAAATGGACTAATACACCACATAAGACCAATTTAGTATTTAGTGTCAGCTCCTTGTTCATATTCCCTTGAGAATTACAGTTCCTATACATGCAATGGCATTCTACTGCAGCTGTAATGCTCTGACTGAGGGCTTTCTCTGGTGGTAACGGTAGCCTGGAAGTGTACAGAGTTTATGTTCTTGAGAGCAACTAGTAATCAGTGACTAATGGGAGATGGAAGAACTGTAACTCAGCTTTCTCTCCCCGTAAGTAGAGACAACTCTAAGGCATGTTCCACGTTACTCCCCAAGAGTCCACAGTGGTACTAAACCACAGTTGTCCTGAGCAGTAAGCTGCTCATTAGGATACCTTGCATTGACTTTCTTTCCTTACTTGCTCACTTTGCCACTCCCTCTTCTAGGCCCTCCGGATATCATTTCCCAAACAAATCCATGTTTTAGAGTCTGCTTCTGGGGAAAATGAGAGGCAACTACAAACAACATTTGCTTACCTTAAGAAGGAAAAATGACAATAGTTACAGACACAAGAGAAATATCAATTATATTCACTGGCTCTAACTATCCAAGCAATAAGTTATACTGTCTTCATTCATGTAATTTAGATATTAATAGTTATATCAGTAAAGACATGAATGTACAATACTGAGAGTAAATCAGACTGTAGATGACATTCCTTCAACATCACGATGCTAATAATTTTGCTCATCTTGTATCATAACTAGAATGTCATGCACACATTTTAAGATGAGTTAGTCATTGCTGTGCTTTGACTTATGCTCTCAGCAACAACAAAGACGTTTTGCTTTCTGGGATGATTCCCATAACACCTACATGTGCCATTTGTCATCCATCAATTGAATTAAAGTCAACAAATACTTATTAAGTGACTTCTGTGTATATGGTACTTAGTGTTCTCTAGTAAAAGTTAAAAACATTAAATTAGATAATAAAATTGTCACCATTCTACCACTAAGGAACTCTTGCCCCTTAACTAGTATCCTACTCCCAGTGGGCAGACAACATACATTTGATAAAAAGGATGACTCAAACAATACAGTACTGTATTTGGATGGTCAACAAAGGATCCATAAAGGCAGGAACAGTTAAGAACAATAATAAAGGACATGTATTTTGTTTAAGTACAATCATGTTTTATTATAGTTCTAAGTTTTGTCTTTGATAAATTGCAATGATTTGGAAAAGTGAAATATAAACACATGTTTAGTATATTACATGACCTCTTAGTGTAAGATTCCTGGTGCTTTTAAAACGTGTTGCATATTTATGTATGACATTTGTTGTAGTAGTTTTCTTTTTTTACATTTGCTTTTCCCAAATAATTACATTACATTTATTTTTAAAGTATAGACTATTTGGGAATCTTGAACAAGAATGCCTGTATGTGCACAATTACCACTTCTATTCAACAGTATTAGAAGTCCTAACCAGAGCAATTAAGGAAGACCTTAAAAAAAGAAAAGACATCCAAGTAGGAAAAGAAGAAGTGAAGTTTTCTCTGTTCACTGACAATATGATCTTATATATAGAAAGCCATAAATAATACATAAAAAACTGTCAGAGCTAATAAATAAATTAAAGTTGCCAACTACAAAATTAACCTACAAAATCAGTAGCATTTCTATACACTAACAATGAAGAATCTGAATCCTATTTACAATAGCATAAAAATACTTAGGAGTAAATTTAACCAAGGAGTTAAAAGACCAATGAGAACTATAAAATATTGTTGAAATAAATTGAAAATGACACATATATGAAAAGATACCTTATGTTCATGAGTTGGAAGATTTAATATTGTCAAAATATCCATGCCATCAAAAGTGATCTACAGATTCAATGCAATTCCTATCAAATGTTCAATGTTGTTCTTCACAGAAATAGAAAAAAAATCTTAAAATTTGAATAAAATGACAAAATATCTTGAATAGCAAAAGCAATTTTAAGCAAAAGAAAGAAAACTGGAGACATCACACTATCTGACTTCAAAATACATTATAAAGTTATAGTAGTCAAAACAGCATAGTACTGGCTTAAAACTACACATATCAACCAATGGAATAGGATAGAAAGCACAGAAATAAACCCACATATCCACGGTCAATTGATTTTGAACAAAAGTTTCAAGAACAGACTTTGGGGAAAGGACAGACTCCTCAATAAACGATGTTGGAAAAACTGGCTATCCACTTGCAGAAGAATGAAATTGGACCCTTATCTTATCTTTGATACAGGACTCAACCCACAATTGATTAAAGACTTAAATATAAGACTCTAAACTATCAAACTACTAGATTAAAACATAAGGGAAACCTATACAATACTGGTCTGGGCCATGATTTGTACAGAGTTTCAGTTAGGCAGGAGGAATAATTTCTGGTGATCCATTGGAGAGCAAAGACACTATAATTAATAATTATGTATTTTATATTTCAGTATTACTAAGAGTGGATTTTAAATACTCCTGCTACAAAGAAATAATAAGTATGCGAGGTGATGGATATGTTAATTATCCTGATTAGCTCATTCCACAATGTATACATGTATCAAAACATCACACTGTAAGGGATAAATATATACAGTTATTATTTGCCAATTACTTTTTTTTTAAAGAATGCCTGTACACTTGTAGACAGGATACAAAAAATTCATGAAGGAGAAACTAAAGACATCCCATCATGATAGTCTCTGGTTTTTAATTATAAATAAATATAACATAAGAATGAATGCAAAGTCTATATATCACCAATACATTTGGGGACTGTTCCAGCTTTTAAACCATCAACTAGGTAGAAGATTTAGAGTGCCTTCTGTCTTTGAAATGTCTTTCTTCAATATCTGGTGATTCAGCTTATTCCAGGGAGGGAGCTGAAGACCTCTCCCTCTCTCATCAAAGCACCAATGAAAAAATTCAACTAGGAAAGGAAAGCAGAGACTGAATGCACACTGATTTGCTTCTATTTAGTGGGATCATTTGGTTCAATTAACAAATATCTACCAAGAGCTTACAAAGTACAACTTGGAGACATCCCCAGCCTGACAGGCAAGGGAGAGAATGTTTCCAAGGGGAAGCTATGTGTGGTTCCTTCAGTTATTTACATTTCTCAAGGCAACCTTTCATCAAGCAATTACTGCATGCTCAGTCTGGGCCTCTGACAAGGGAAAGGAAGAGTGAAGATGTGAAGATGTTCTCAAAGACACAACTTCTATTATAAACTGCATTCTCCTAGTAAGAATAGAATCCCACTTTATCTTAAGCTGTTAAAGATGGAAATCAGAGCACATGGAGTATGCTAGAACATTATGAGTCTATACTTTAGTCAGAGCACTGGATAATACAGGGTTAGTATTCCCGGGTTAGTTAGTAATTTGTAGTTTATTAGTCACCATTCTGAAATCTCATGCTGTTCTCTAAAGTACTGATAGAAACCAGTGTAACAGCTGAGTTAGGAGAATGTAAAAATAAAAACTTTGCTGTTACAAATTTACATGTTGTTTCTAATATCCATATTAATGAGAAAGAACTTTAAAAGTCAACATGTAATGGGGCAAACTTTTATCTTTGTAAGATGTTATTTATAAATCAACATAAAGTGAAAACTCTTAATGTATTAAGAAACTCAATTCATGTATATTACTAATAGTAAGGGACTAAAAATTTTTGCCATATTTTTATTACAAAAGAGTTCATAAGATAAAGCATGCTAATTGATTTTTTTACATTTCTATCGGTCCCACACAATACTACTGTTGACAACAATATTTCTGCTTACTTTGCAAAATAATTTTATGTTTTTTCTTTACTTTTTGTAGAAGGAAAGAATTTAGTGTAATAAAAAAAAAATAACATTGAAAGTACAACCCCAATAATTTCAAATGTGTGTTAATGCCTTGCCTTTCAAACATTTAAAATTCTGCCTCCTTTATTTTCAGTCTTGGTAAAAGGCACCATAATTGAGGCAATTGTCAAACTTTTAGACTCAATCTGAGCTTCTGATTCATATTCTGCATCTTAATTTTTGACCAGGTTCTGCTGGTTAAATTTTCTATATCTTCCTTGAATTTTTCTTTCCTCCCCATCTCTACTGGCAGTGACCTCTGGAATGACCTCTTAAGGGTTTTCTTGCCTCTAGTCCTGCCAGTTCCTTCTACCTTTCATTATATTGTCCCAAGTGTTCCTTCCCAATCAGAAATCTTGTGGCGTCGCTTTTCTAATCAAAATTTTTCTCAATGGCTCTTCTTTGCCTAAGGTTCAACTACCTTAGCATGGAACATAAAACTTCTCATGATGGGTCTTTGTTCATGTTCACTTCCTAATCCAATGATATTCTGTATTGTGTGACTTAGCCACACCAAATTCCATGTTATTCTCCTTCATACTTTTGTTTCTTTGTACATAAAATACAAGTACATACAAAGTACATACCAGTAAAAACAAAATACATATCTTTGTTCTTTCTCATACATAAAATATCTTCTCATTTAACCTTTGTTCTTAAAAAATCAGCTCAAATCATCCTTCCTCTGTGGAGTTATCCTTGCCATCCCTCAGCTATTTAATTAGTCTTACTGTTGGATTCTGGGATTTGTGTTGTTTCTTCAAATAAAATAATTGTGTTGTTTCTTCAAATAAAATAATTCACATTGTAACATTCAATGCATGAGAAGATATTAAATGGCATGTAGTCCTCCTTTCTATTCATCACCCAATAACTCCTAGTACTTTGTTCTATACAGTTCTACACATATATGTGTGTCTGTGTATATATACACACATATATAGCATCATAGATATATATAGCATATATATACACATATATGCATCATAGATATACATAGCACCCTAGATAATCAAAGAATATACAAAGCAACCCTAGAGAAAAACCACTTTATCTTTCACTGTCTTCTATCATCTACAACCATACTAGGTTTTACTATACTTCACAGAGTGTGACATAACAAATTGAAGGTTTGTGGCAACCCTGTGTCCAGCAAGTCTACTGGCATCATTTTTCCAATAGTATGTGCTCACGTCATGTCTCTGGGTCACATTTTGGTCATTCTCATATTACTTCAAATTTTTTTAATTAATGTTATATCTGTCATTGTAATCTATAATCAGTGATCTTTGATATTACCATTGTAATTGTTTTTGAGGGCCACAAGCCACACCCATATAAGATGGCAAACTTAATTCATGAATGTTGTGTGTGCACCTCTCCATTCTCAGAGACAAAAAATCATATTCTTATATTTAAAATTTGGCCAATTAATAACCCTACAAGAGACTCAAAATGTTCAAGAGAAAAGTCACACATCTCACTTTAAATCAAAAGCCAGAAATGCTTGTGCTTAGTGAGAAAGTCGTATCAAAAGCCAAGAGAGATTGAGAGCTAGGACTCTTGTACCAGTTAGCCAAGTTGTGACTGCAAAGGAAATATTCTTGAAGGAAATTAAAAATGCTATTCCAGTGAACACACAAATAACAAGAAAGCGAAACAGCCTTATTGCTGATTTGGAGAATGTTTTAGTGGGCTGAATAGTTCAAAGCAACCACAACATTCCCTTAATCCAAAGGCTAATCCAGAGCAAGGCCCTAATGCTCTTTAATTCTATGAAGGCTGAGAAAGATGAAGCTGCAGAAAAAAAAATCAAGCTAGCAGAGGTTGGTTTATGAAGTTTAAGCAAAGAAACAGCCTTCATAAAATAAAAGTACAAGGTGAAGCAGCAAGTGCTAACATAGAAGCTGCAGCAAGTTACCCAAAAGATCTAGCTAAGATCACTGATGAAGGCAGCTACACTAAACAACAGATTTTAAATGTACACAAAACTGTCTTAGATTGGTAGAAGATACCATCTAGGACTTTTACAGCTAGAGAGGAAAAATAAATATCTGGCTTCAAAGAATAGACAGATTCTTGAGAGAGGCTAATGAAGCTGGTGACTTTAAGTTGAAACCAATGCTCATTTACTATCTCAAAAATCTCAGGGCCCTTAAATCTATTCTTCCCCTGCTCTATAAATGGAATAACAAAGTCTTAATGATAGCATATCTGTTTACAGAATGTTTTACTGAATATTTTAAGACTACTATTGAGACCTACTCTTCAAAAAGAAAGATTCCTTTCAAAGCATTACTGCTCAGTGACTATGCACCTAGTCACACAAGAGTGCTGATGAAGATGTACAAGTAGATTAATGTTGTTTTCATGCCTGCTTAACACAGCATGTAATTCTGACTTTTAATTCTTATTACTTAAGTGACACATTTTGTAAGGCTATCGCTGACATAGATAGTAATTCCTTGAAAGAATCTGGGGAAAGTATATTGAAAATCTTCTGGAAAAGGTTCCCCATTTGAGATGCCATTCAGCACACTTATGATTAATGGGAGGAGGTCAAAATATCAACATTAACAGGTTTAAGAAAACTCGAGTCCAGTGTTCAGAGGTGACTATGAGGGATTCAAGACTTCAGTGGAGAAATAGCAAAAGAACAAGTGTTAAAAGTAAAGATTAAAGATGGGACAGAATTGTGGCAATCCCATGATAAAAGCTTTAATGAAGAGTTTGTTCTGATAGATGAGCAAAGAAAGTGGTTTCTCGAGATGTAATATACTCCTGGTGAAGGTGCTGTAAACATGGTTGAAATGGTGACAAATAATATATAATATTACGTAAACTTAGTTGATAAAATAGCAGCAAAGTTTGAGAGGACTCACTGCAATTTTGACAGAAATTCTACGATTAGTAAGATGTTATCAAACAGCATCACATGCTGCAGAGAAATTCTTTGTGAAAGGAAGAGTTCATCAATGTGGCAAACTTCATCGTTTACTTTAAGAAACTGCCGGGGGGGGGGGGGGGGGGGGCGGAGCAAGATGGCCGAATAGGAACAGCTCCAGTCTCCACCTCCCAGCGCGAGCGACACAAAAGACTGGTGATTTCTGCATTTTCAACTGAGGTACTGGGTTCATCTCACTAGGGAGTGCCTGACAATCGGTGCTGGTCAGCTGCTGCAGCCCAACCAGCGAGAGCTGAAGCAGGGCGAGGCATCACCTCACCTGGGAAGTGCAAGGGGAAAGGGAATCCCTTTTCCTAGCCAGGGGAACTGAGACACACAACACCTGGAAAATCGGGTAACTCCCACCCCAATACTGTGCTTTAAGCAAACAGGCACACCAGGAGATTATAACCCACACCTGGCCAGGAGGGTCCCACCCCCACGGAGACTCCCTCATTGCTAGCACAGCAGTCTGTGATTTGGAGGCAAGGCAGCAGCAAGGCTGGGGGAGGGGCGCCCGCCATTGCTGAGGCTTAAGTAGGTAAACAAAGCCGCTGGGAAGCTCGAACTGGGTGGAACCCACAGCAGCTCAAGGAAACCTGCCTGTCTCTGTAGACTCCACCTCTGGGGACAGGGCACAGTAAACAACAACAAAAGCAGCAGAAACCTCTGCAGATGCAAACGACTCTGTCTGACAGCTTTGAAGAGAGCAGTGGATCTCCCAACACGGAGGTTGAGATCTGAGAATGGACAGACTGCCTGCTCAAGTGGGTCCCTGACCCCTGAGTAGCCTAACTGGGAGACATCCTCCACTAGGGGCAGTCTGACACCCCACACCTCACAGGGTGGAGTACACCCCTGAGAGGAAGCCTACAAAGCAAGAATCAGACAGGTACACTCACTGTTCAGCAATATTCTATCTTCTGCAGCCTCTGCTGCTGATACCCAGGCAAACAGGGTCTGGAGTGGACCTCAAGCAATCTCCAACAGACCTACAGCTGAGGGTCCTGACTGTTAGAAGGAAAACTATCAAACAGGAAGGACACCTACACCAAAACCCCATCAGTATGTCACCATCATCATCAAAGACCAGAGGCAGATAAAACCACAAAGATGGGGAAAAAGCAGGGCAGAAAAGCTGGAACTTCAAAAAATAAGAGCACATCTCCCCCGGCAAAGGAGCGCAGTTCATCACCAGCAACGGATCAAAGTTTGACGGAGAATGACTTTGACGAGATGAGAGAAGAAGGCTTCAGTCCATCAAACTTCTCAGAGCTAAAGGAGGAATTACGTACCCAGCGCAAAGAAACTAAAAATTTTGAAAAAAAAAAAAAAAAAGTGGAAGAATTGATGGCTAGAGTAATTAATGCAGAGAAGGTCATAAACGAAATGAAAGAGATGAAAACCATGACACGAGAAATACATGACAAATGCACAAGCGTCAGTAACCAACTCAATCAACTGGAGTAAAGAGTATCAGCGATTGAGGATCAAATGAACGAAATGAAGCGAGAAGAGAAACCAAAACAAAAAAGAAGAAAAAGAAATGAACAAAGCCTGCAAGAAGTATAGGATTATGTAAAAAGACCAAATCTGGGGTGCCTGAAAGTGAGGGGGAAAATGGAACCAACTTGGAAAACATTCTTCAGGATATCATCCAGGAGAACTTCCCCAACCTAGTAGGGCAGGCCAACATTCAAATCCAGGAAATACAGAGAATGCCACAAAGATACTCCTCGAGAAGAGCAACTCCAAGACACATAATTGCCAGATTCACCAAAGTTGAAATGAAGGAAAAAATCTTAAGGGCAGCCAGAGAGAAAGGTCGGGTTACCCACAAAGGGAAGCCCATCAGACTAACAGCAGATCGCTCTCTCGGCAGAAACTCTACAAGCCAGAAGAGGGTGGGAGCCAATATTCAACACTCTTAAAGAAAAGAATTTTACACCCAGAATTTCATATCCAGCCAAACTAAGCTTCATAAGTGAAGGAGAAATAAAATCCTTTACAGATGAACAAATGCTTAGAGATTTTGTCACCACCAGGCCTGCCTTACAAGAGACCCTGAAGGAAGCACGAAACATGGAAAGGAACAACCGGTACCATCCATTGCAAAAACATGCCAAAATGTAAAGACCATCAAGGCTAGGAAGAAACTGCATCAACTAACGAGCAAAATAACCAGTTAATATCATAATGGCAGGATCAAGTTCACACATAACAATAGTAACCTTAAATGTAAATGGACTAAATGCTCCAATTAAAAGACACAGACTGACAAACTGGATAAAGAGTCAAGACCCATCAGTCTGCTGTATTCAGGAGACCCATCTCTAATGCAGAGACATACATAGGCTTAAAATAAAGGGATGGAGGAAGATTTACCAAGCAAATGGAGAACAAAAAAAAAGCAGGGGTTGCAATACTAGTCTCTGATAAAACAGACTTTAAACCATCAAAGATCAAAAGAGACAAAGAAGGCCATTACATAATGGTAAAGGGATCAATTCAACAGGAAGAGCTAACTATCCTAAATATATATGCACCCAATACAGGAGCACCCAGATTCATAAAGCAAGTCCTTAGAGACTTACAAAGAGACTTAGACTCCCATACAATAATAATGGGAGACTTCAACACTCCACTGTCAACATTAGACAGATCAACGAGACAGAAAGTTAACAAGGATATCCAGGAATTGAACTCATCTCTGCAGCAAGCAGACCTACTAGACATCTATAGAACTCTCCACCCCAAATCAACAGAATATACATTCTTCTCAGCACCACATCACACTTATTCCAAAATTGACCACATAATTGGAAGTAAAGCACTCCTCAGCAAATGTACAAGAACAGAAATTATAACAAACTGTCTCTCAGACCACAGTGCAATCAAACTAGAACTAGGACTAAGAAACTCAATCAAAACTGCTCAACTACATGGAAACTGAACAACCTGCTCCTGAATGACTACTGGGTACATAACGAAATGAAGGCAGAAATAAAGATGTTCTTTGAAACCAATGAGAACAAAGATACAACATACCAGAATCTCTGGAACACATTTAAAGCAGTGTGTAGAGGGAAATTTATAGCACTAAATGCCCACAAGAGAAAGCAGGAAAGATCTAAAATTGACACTCTAACATCACATTTAAAAGAACTAGAGAAGCAAGAGCAATCACATTCAAAAGCTAGCAGAAGAAAAGAAATAACTAAAATCAGAGCAGAACTGAAGGAGATAGAGACACAAAAAACCCTCCAAAAAATCAATGAATCCAGGAGCTGTTTTTTGAAAAGATCAACAAAATTGACAGACCGCTAGCAAGACTAATAAAGAAGAAAAGAGAGAAGAATCAAATAGACGCAATAAAAAATGATAAAGGGGATATCACCACCGACCCCACAGAAATACAAACTACCATCAGAGAATACTATAAATACCTCTACACAAATAAACTAGAAAATCTAGAAGAAATGGATAATTTCCTGGACACTTACACTCTTCCAAGACTAAATATGGAAGAAGTTGAATCCCTGAATAGACCAATAGTAGGCTCTGAAATTGAGACAATAATTAATAGCCTACCAACCAAAAAAAGTCCAGGACCAGATGGATTCACAGCTGAATTCTACCAGAGGTACAAGGAGGAGCTGGTACCATTCCTTCTGAAACTATTCCAATCAATAGAAAAAGAGGGAATCCTCCCTAACTCATTTTATGAGGCCAACATCATCCTGATACCAAAGCCTGGCAGAGACACAACAAAAAAAGAGACTTTTAGACTAATATCCCTGATGAACATCGATGCAAAAATCCTCAATAAAATACTGGCAAACCGGATTCAGCAGCACATCAAAAAGCTTATCCACCATGATCAAGTGGGCTTCATCCCAGGGATGCAAGGCTGGTTCAACATTCGCAAATCAATAAACATAATCCAGCATATAAACAGAACCAAAGACAAGAACCACATGATTATCAATAGATGCAGAAAAGGCTTTTGACAAAATTCAACAGCCCTTCATGCTAAAAACGCTCAATAAATTCGGTATTGATGGAACGTACCTCAAAATAATAAGAGCTATTTATGACAAACCCACAGCCAATATCATACTGAATGGGCAAAAACTGGAAAAATTCCCTTTGAAAACTGGCACAAGACAGGGATGCCCTCTCTCCCCACTCCTATTCAACATAGTGTTGGAAGTTCTGGCTAGGGCAATCAGGCAAGAGAAAGAAATCAAGGGTATTCAGTTAGGAAAAGAAGAAGTCAAATTGTCCCTGTTTGCAGATGACATGATTGTATATTTAGAAAATCCCATTGTCTCAGCCCAAAATCTCCTTAAGCGGATAAGCAACTTCAGCAAAGTCTCAGGATACAGAATTAATGTGCAAAAATCACAAGCATTCTTATACACCAGTAACAGACAAACAGAGAGCCAAATCATGAAGGAACTTCCATTCACAATTGCTTCAAAGAGAATAAAATACCTAGGAATCCAACTTACAAGGGATGTAAAGGACCTCTTCAAGGAGAACTACAAACCACTGCTCAGTGAAATAAAAGAGGACACAAACAAATGGAAGAACATACCATGCTCATGGATAGGAAGAATCAATATCGTGAAAATGGCCATACTGCCCAAGGTAATTTATAGATTCAATGCCATCCCCATCAAGCTACCAACGAGTTTCTTCATAGAATTGGAAAAAACTGCTTTAAAGTTCATATGGAACCAAAAAAGAGCCCGCATCTCCAAGACAATCCTAAGTCAAAAGAACAAAGCTGGAGGCATCATGCTACCTGACTTCAAACTATACTACAAGGCTACAGTAACCAAAACCGCATGGTACTGGTACCAAAACAGAGATATAGACCAATGGAACAGAACAGAGTCCTCAGAAATAATACCACACATCTACAGCCATCTGATCTTTGACAAACCTGAGAGAAACAAGAAATGGGGAAAGGATTCCCTATTTAATAAATGGTGCTGGGAAAATTGGCTAGCCATAAGTAGAAAGCTGAAACTGGATCCTTTCCTTACTCCTTATACGAAAATTAATTTAAGATGGATTAGAGACTTAAATGTTAGACCTAATATCATAAAAAAACCCTAGAGGAAAACCTAGGTAGTACCATTCAGGACATAGGCATGGGCAAAGACTTCATGTCTAAAACACCAAAAGCAATGGCAGCAAAAGCCAAAACGGACAAATAGGATCTCATTAAACTAAAGAGCTTCTGCACAGCAAAAGAAACTACCATCAGAGTGAACAGGCAACCTACAGAATGGGAGAAAATTTTTGCCATCTACTCATCTGACAAAGGGCTAATATCCAGAACCTACAAAAAACTCAAACAAATTTACAAGAAAAAAACAAACAGCTCCATCAAAAAGTGGGCAAAGGATATGAACAGACAGTTCTCAAAAGAAGACATTCATACAGCCAACAGACACATGAAAAAATGCTCATCATCACTGGCCATCAGAGATGTGCAAATCAAAACCACAATGAGATACCATCTCACACCAGTTAGAATGGCAATCATTAAAAAGTCAGGAAACAACAGGTGCTGGAGAGGATGTGGAGAAATAGGAACACTTTTATACTGTTAATGGGATTGTAAACTACTTCAACCACTATGGAAAACAGTATGGCGATTCCTCAAGGATCTAGAACTAGATGTACCATATGACCCAGCCATCCCATTACTGGGTATATACCCAAAGGATTATAAATCATGCTGCTATAAAGACACATGCACATGTATGTTTATTGCGGCACTATTCACAATAGCAAAGACTTGGAATCAACCCAAATGTCCATCAGTGACAGACTGGATTAAGAAAATGTGGCACATATACACCATGGAATACTATGCAGCCATAAAAAAGGATGAGTTTGTGTCCTTTGTAGGGACATGGATGCAGCTGGAAACCATCATTCTTAGCAAACTATCACAAGAACAGAAAACCAAACACCGCATGTTCTCACTTATAGGTGGGAACTGAACATTTGGATTCGGGAAGGGGAACATCACACACCGGGGCCTATTATGGGGAGGCGGGTGGGGGGAGGGGGAAGGGATTACATTCAGAGTTATACCTTATGTAAATGACGAGTTGATGGGTGCTGACAAGTTGATGGGTGCAGCACAGCATCATGGCACAAGTATACTTATGTAAGAAACCTGCACGTTATGCACATGTACCCTAGAACTTAAAGTATAATAATAATAAAAAAGAATAAAGAAAAAAAGAAATTGCCACAGCTACCCCACTCTTCAGCAACCACCACCCTGATGAGCTAGCAACCAACAACATTCACGCAAGACCCTCCACCCACAGAAAGATTGTACTTTTTGAAGGCTCAGATGATAGTTAGCATTTTTTAGCAATAAAGTATATTTAGCTAATGTACATTTTTTAGACATAATGCTATGTCATACAATGGACCATAGTGTAGTGTAAACATAATTCTATATGCACTGGGAAGCAAAAATTTATGTGACTCACTTTATTGAGATATTAGCTTTATTCAGGTAATCTGGAACTGAACCTGGAATATCTATAAGGTATGCCTGTAGTTATATTATCTTTGAAATATGGTTTTTATGTGGGGAATTTGTTTTTGTCTCCTTCTTGTTGGATAGCATAGTATAATCAAGTATAAGGCTATACAAATCCTATCACACTTAAATATGAAATAAGTCAAATTTATAACATATGGATAATTGGTATAATTTACATGTAGGAAAATTTTTACGATGGTACATTGCTGAATTACATTAATCATATATGGGAAAACATTTAAAGCAATGTTTTAGATTTAGATGCTAAAAAACGTAGGTTTTAAGATTGGTTGCTTTTGTTTCAAGTAGAGTTCAGTTTTCACTTTCAACAATCCAATATTTTTCATCTACATCATTCCAAAGTAAAATGCATTCAGAGTCTTGTTGGCAATAGTACAAACCCTTGCTATCTTTTCCTGGATCTCCTGGATCAGCCTCAAAAGGAAACTTAGTACTTATAACACAGAGCTTATTGATATTCTAATTTGATGATAGTATCACTTTTTTCTAAAAATAAATTTAGTTTAAAATAGTATAAAAGCAAAAATGAAATCTACTAAAGTAATTAACTTTACCACATATTACTGGATGCTGTTTCTTGAATGTATATATATTGGAAAATATTATGATTACTCCATACTTAACATGTAATTAAGAACTTTTAGAAATTTAAGTAGCAACAGTTAAGTACCTGTCATATCTCTTGAATTCCAAATGTGTGATAGTAAAAGGAATTTACCACCTATTAAGCATTTACTGTGTGCCTGAACTAGATTAAATTTATATATGATCAAAATTTATCTTCATGATCCCCCATGAACTGCCATTATATTCATTTTACCATCATCCAAATTCAACAGCTAATATGAGATGGAGTTGCATTGAAATATTTTACTCTGACGTGAAATCCCATTCTCCTAATCACTGCAGTAATAAAATGCGACTCACAAACACAACCAGTAAAAGGATTTTTATTTAGCTTATACCAGTATCTTGAGTAGTCCCAGTATAGTCAAACCATGTGTATGTACCACACAGTCTTCATGGGACAGCCTCATGTTAAATGTTTTGGAGATAATATAGAGATAATACTAAAGAAACTTACAGTCCAGTTAAGTAGTCAATGCTAGTTATGAAAACATAACATTTAAAATTTTCATCTCATTATATATATGATATGCATATATGTATGTGTATATCATCTTTGGTCTATATCATAGATCATACATAGATTATGCATATACACATACATACATGTATATAAATATACATGCATCTATCTATATATGTCTCTATCATATTTAGATCTTAATTTTGAGGTTGAACTGCCTCAAACTTAAATTAAAATAGTTATACCACTTTATCTTAAATCCGAAACTTCCAAAGAGGGCTACATGAAGACACTGATAAATGGATAAATGAATGTTCTTTCTTACGTCCTTTCTCATTTCATTCTTGTTTTTCCTCCTTCCAAAAAAAAGAATTTAAAAAAAAATTGAGTGTCTATTATACTATTTAATATACTTAGATAAAAGACAAATACAAAACATAGTATGTAGATACCATAGTCATAGAGGAAAAAGAAACAAGTAGGTAGATTATATCCATGAAGTGTGCATAAATCATAAAAATAATCAAAAGCGCAATGGTGTGGTGTAGGAGGTAAGAGATAGGGAAAGGGGAGGCACATGGTTCTGAACTCAAAGCTGGGGAGCCAGAGAAGCTTCCCAGAAAAAGACTTTCCAGACCATCCTTATATCTATAACGCATGTGTCGTTTTGTTAATTTTCCTTCTGCTTTAGGAGCCTTTACCTTCTATCACTTTTTTATTACATGGTCTCATTGTTGGAGGCTAAAAAAAAAGAAAGAGGGGGTTTTATTAACCATAATGAATATTAATACTTATGATAAGTATTCATATTACTTTGATTAAATTCTAGGATATCTAGAGTTTACTTAGAAAGAAAATAGATGCAGTATAGAGTTTGGGGCTCAAAGTGAGGGCAGAAATTGGTAGAAGAAATTTAACAAAAGAAATTCACATGAGATACCATCTCACACCAGTTAGAATGGCGATCATTAAAAAGTCAGGAAACAACAGGCGCTGGAGAGGATGTGGAGAAATAGGAACACTTTTACACTGTTGGTGGGATTGTAAACTAGTTCAACCATTATGGAAAACAGTATGGCGATTCCTCAAGGATCTAGAACTAGATGTACCATATGACCCAGCCATCCCATTACTGGGTATATACCCAAAGGATTATAAATTATGCTGCTATAAAGACACATGCACACGTATGTTTATTGCAGCACTATTCACAATAGCAAAGACTTGGAATCAACCCAAATGTCCATCAGTGACAGATTGGATTAAGAAAATGTGGCACATATACACCATGGAATACTATGCAGTCATAAAAAAGGATGAGTTTGTGTCCTTTGTAGGGACATGGATGCAGCTGGAAACCATCATTCTTAGCAAACTATCACAAGAACAGAAAACCAAACACCGCCTGTTCTCACTCATGGGTGGGAACTGAACAATGAGATCACTTGGACTTGGGAAGGGGAACATCACACACTGGGGCCTATCATGGGGAGGGGGGAGGGGGGAGGGATTGCACTGGGAGTTATACCTGATGTAAATGACGAGTTGATGGGTGCAGCACACCAACATGGCACAAGTATACATATGTAACAAACCTGCACGTTATGCACATGTACCCTACAACTTAAAGTATAATAATAATAATAAATAAATAAATAAATAAATAAATAAATAAAAAAGAAATTCACTAGACAGGGGAGAGAGATGAAAGGATGAAAGAAAGATAACTATGAAATTAAGCTAATGATAGAATGTTCTAATGGTTCTTCAAAATTGTTTTGGAGGCTACACCTAGATCTGATCATAAAATATTCTTTTTAATTTAATGCAAGTTCTCAAACTCAGCATTCTTTGCAATTTACAACACTTTTACTTTATTCTAAATCTGTCTCTGAATCCTAATTATGTCCATACCTTTTTCAGACAATAAAATATTTTTAGACATTTCCTGCTAAAAAAAAGTAGAGGCAAGAAATATATTTTCTACAGACAAAATTTTTTAAAGATACATGAATGGGTAATAACATTGAAGACATAGAAAAGAAAATAATCTTCCAAGAAAAATGATTACAGACTACGTCTGAAATAAAAAGTTGTATTTACTATTTATCAGTCTAAAACATATCTCTAATTTCACAGCATGATCATATCCATAGGAAACATTTTAATGTAAACATTCAAGTTCCTTTATTCTTTCTTCATTTTCACTCAAATTTTATCCATTTCTTTATCTGTTTTGATACACTGTTAGGAAGAGTTCATCATTTTTTTCCTACCCTAAATTCAATTTCCACCATTTCTTCTTATAAAAGTATTTGTTATATAAACTTGCAGGTTGATACATTTGGGATTTTACCAAAAACTGTTTTTTTGTTTGTTTGTTTGTTTGTTTTCTTTTTTTAACCTGTCCACTCTTACTTGTTCCTGCCATTCCTAGTAGTCTTTTAAACTGCTGTTTCAGCTCTCCAGGCAGTTTTTAAAGGCAGCTATGGTACAACCCCAGCTCATAGATCAAAGAATTCACTCCATGTTTGCCTTCACTGAACTCAGAACGTGGGATGGTTAGACTTTTGCTCTAAGGGCAGAGAAACACTTTAAATGAGGCTTTGCACTTCATGTAATGAAAACACATCCAGTTTGTACTCTCAGGTACAGTTACAACTAAATCAGGGTATTCCATGATACTCCTCACCCAAGTTCTCCTGTTTGAAATTGGCATGACATTTCTCAACTCTGTTTACAACTATTGAGCCTCAACATTCTGTTTATATTTGTGACTCACAGATTATGAAGAAAAAACAAATTATAAGTAAGCTACATAGTTTATTTTTCCTCTGGTCCTCTGAGAAATAATAATGTCTGCTTCTCCTCTTGGTATGAACGTTTTTATATATTCCATCTGTAAATGTTCACAAGAATATAAATCCAATATAAAAATGAAATGCATAATTTCCTGAAATAATTGTGGCAATTCTCTTCAGTTCCTAAGGATATATTACCACATAAAGAGAAGAACTGAGATCCACTTCTGTCCACATAAGAAAAATTTTAGACAGATCTTTTGGGGCTTATTTTGTCAGGTGATTGTATCCACTATCCATTTCCATTGACTGTAGAGTACTTGCCTCCATGTAGCCAGAGAACAATGAGGTTACATCACTTCTAAGGCTCTTAAAAGGGGAGACCATTTTCTGCAATCAAGAAGGATGTGGGCATCCATATTGATTTTGGAGAAAGTCTATGGTAAAGTGCTTGGATCAGACAATTTAATGGGAGATGAAAATTCAAGACCAGAGTAAGTTTAACCCAGCTGTAAGGGAAAAAAAAAAATTATCTCTGGAAGGCTTCACTGTCTTTTCACATCTTACTGTTTTCTCTCAGCAGTAGAGTTGTCTCCCTAACCTTTAAAACTTCAGCTATTGTTTACTCAGCACCAATTTTGTGCCTATCATTTTTAGTAAGTTCTATGGAGCATATAAAGAAGTACAAGTGTGTTCACTGTTCTCTTTTTAGTGTGGAAAACAAGAAGCCACAAATTATAAAATAACAATAATCATATTTATGATAATCCTTCCTCATGCTTAAGCCAAAGTCTTGTAATTATCCTTGACTTTCCTCTTTCACACCCATATTCAATCCATCGGAAATCCTGCTGACTCGGTCATCAAAATATGTCCAGATTTCTATCACCTGTCAAGAATTATACTGCTCCTACCCTGGTCCAAGCCACCCCTGTCTCTCACCTAGATAAAAGCAGTGCCCTCTTAACCAATGTCCTTGCCCAGACAGTTTACCCTCACCACTGCAAAGAGACTGGGTCTTATAAGATATAAGAAAATCAAATCATGCCATGGCTCTGCCTAGAACTTTGCAACAATTTCTGATTTTACTCAGAAGTAAAAGCCAAAGCTTTTACAATGGCCAGCAAGGCCATAAGTAGTCTGAGCTGTCTTCTCTGTTACATATCTGACTTCATCTCCTGCTAGTCTTTGCCTCCTTTTCCTGGACACACTCCTATTTCACATCTTTTGAACTGAATGCACTCTTCCATATTGTAGAATGCTCCTTTTTTCAGGCATCCATATAGCTGACTCCTTCAAATTTCTATAAGCCCTCATCAAAATCTCAACATCACAATCAGACTAATATTAACAGCCTCATATAAACTTAAAAAATTGTTCATCTTGCTCCCAGTTACCCCACTTCTTATATCCCTGCTCTTTTATTTATTTTTATTTTCTCCATAGCATTCATCACATCCTGACATACTATATATTTTACCTCTTCACTATGTTTGTTATTTATTTCCACTCCATTCACTAAAATGTAAATTCACAGGGACACGAATTTCATTTGTTCACTGATACATTTCAATGGATTAGAACAATTGCTGGCACATACTTGACCCTCAATAAATACGTATTAAATAAATAAATTTATGAAGAATTAATAAAAAATAATGTCCTTTACTGACTGCATTCTACCTGCCAGTGCTTTGCTAAGTATTTTGCACACATTATTTTATTTTGTCTCATAAACCCTATGAGGTAAGGTATTACTCCTCTTCTTGGCAAATGCAGAAGCCAACATTTAGAAAAGTTTGTAACTTGCCCAAGGTTACACAGCAGGTAAGTGGCAGAGCCAATATTGAAACTCATATTCAGCTCTAAAGCTTGGAGTGGATGTTAACTGCTGTGACATGTTGAAAGTAGCAACTTGTTTTACTATACAGTTCTGCATAATTATGAGTTTCTGTTATGTGTAGGAACGGATTTAAGCGTTCTGGACTGAGAAGCATAAAGTAATTATCAAAATATATGTTATTCCAGAATCTAATCCTAATTTAGAAAATTTTTCAAAACAAGACACTGGCTTATAATATCTATAGAAAAAGGCAGGAAAAACACAGGGAATGACGGCAAATTTGAATTGGTTATCCTTTTCATTCATCTCATCAGAGTCTGATTCTCATTTCTTTCTTGGAGATTGCTTCTAAGTATCTCCAATGATTGATCTCTGTTGTTGACCTCCAAATAACACAAAAACCAAAGTACTGGTAAATTCATCATTTTAAAGTCAGTCAGGTGGTTTAAAAAAAAAAAAAAAAAAAAAATCCTTTAAGCTGCTTGTTTGGAATCAGCTGACCTTCAGCTACTTACTTTCTTGGTTCCTCTTGAAATCACCCACAATTACAAGAATGCTAGCACTTGGTCCCAGCTTGATAAAGCAAGGAAATCCTTTAACTTCCCTCACTCATGGTGCCAGCGTATCCGCTTGCCACTCCTTTTGTACACATTACATTATTTTAAGCTTGAATTTGTCATCCAGTTTTGCCTCATCTGTGTCATGGCTGGCTCCACCTGTGTCTTAGATTCTAAACTTCCATGAGAGAAGAAGAGATCTGGATATAATTATACATACTAAGTCACTTTATACAGACCTCACAGGCAGCCATGAACTGAGTAGACTCTTAATATGTGCATTCTGATAAAAATATCCTAGTCTACTCCCTTCCGAGGCACCCTCCACCCACGTCAACACTTCACTTTCTTTCTCATTTGCCTGGTGAGTCATATCAGTGCTAAAAATTTATATTAAATGCTTCAATCCCAATGTCTTACTTTATTTTTTGCCAGCATTTTCTTAACCTGAATAGTCCTTATAACTGTAATTGTTCACGTCTTGTGTTATAAACATAGAGGAATATATAAGCAGTCAACAGACTCTTTGCATTTCAATGCACTAAACAATATTTTTTAGAATTAAACATCCATCATGCTTTAAAAATACTCCAACAGCTTGTGTTTCTAAATGGTGCCTTAAACAGCAGTTGTCCTTTCCTTTGCAAACTCAGTAAAGGGATAATATATCCTTTGGGGTCAGGCTATGCTCCATCTTTCCCCCAGTAGACCCTTTAACTGCAAATAACTTTTCTTAAATGGATTATCAAATTTCCTTTTAAATCAAAGTTATTATTAAATCAAAGAAAACTAGAGAAGGGTTGTTACAAATGCAAAGCATTCACTTTAGCACTTCCTGCAGGGTAGCTCATTTCAATATGTAGCATTTCTGATTCTCCCTTTGCCGAAGATTCTGCCAATCACAGGAAACCCCAAATAATCAGGGCTATGCTAAGCACAACATTATCAGAGCTAGAAGAAAATATATTACAGCCTAATCCGCTGTATGTTTTCTGTCTTGCTTTCATTTATTTATAATTTTCTGTATTACCTTAAAATATCACTGGGTTGATTAAAATGGCAGTTCATTAGTAAGACTTTTTAAGGGTCTTTCTAACTAGACACCTCATCAGGTTACATATTAGACCACTTGAAGCAAAATGTAGTTAAAACACTCTTGTTTACATTCTCAATCATTATTCCCATAACGGCAAATGTAGTACCTCTTCAAGAGGCATGTGGACTCATATCCATCTTCACAGAACTTGGTGAAATGTGGTATTTCTTAATGCGCATAAGGTTCCAACACTATGCCCCTGTTAATCATTAAAGGGACTGTGGCACGCAATGCCCCTGCCCATGTTAATCTTCACTCCTTAAACTCTTAAATATCTTCAACCATTGCCCCATTGTGCTCCTCAGAAAACTTTAATAATGCTGGACATCTCAGATAATCAAGATCAACTTTCTTTTGCTCTGCTTTTAATCCCTTTTCCCAAGACCTTTAATTTTATCCTTCTGTCTAGCCTCCCTCTATGGATTTACCAAAGCCAATCTACTTGTCAATTTTCTGATTTTCTCTGAATCTCCCATTCAAGAATCTGTTTGCTGCAGTCTCTCCACACCCCTGCCCAGGAAGAAAACAGACTTGCAATAATCTGGGAATATGGTAAACTCACTGAGAAAAAGAAAAAGCACTGTTTTACAGCTTCCCAAATGTATAGTATCTAACAGCTCCTCTCTTTGATGTTTATCAAGCAATTACAGGGTGCATGGCAGCTGCATCAGAATAAGTATGCCTTTGAGAAACCAAGACTCCGCATATCAAAATCACTTCTGAGATTCACATGAAGCCTGGGTCTGCAGACATTATCGCAGGACAATCAGTAACTAATCTAATGGCCTCAAGATTAGTATATTCAATTTTCTGAGATGAGCATAATGAACAAGACATAACTGCTGCTCTGTGGAAGTCTGATCTACTGCTGGAATAACACTTATTCCCCTTTTGTCACATTTCACAGGACATTTCCCTCCCTAGAGAGAACATTTTTGAAGTAACGTATCCAGCCCTATTCACTACCCATAAATACCTCTCCTGAGGGAGAAATAGTAACTTTTGTGACCAGAGGGATTGGGAAAAGAAACTGAACATGATCAGCTTTGCCACTTTCTCTGATTTAAGATCCCCCTGCCCAGAAGAGCTGTGTCCTATCTTCTGGGGTTTTTTTTTTTTCTTTTCTTTTCTTTTCTTCTTTTTTTTTTTTTTTTTTTCTTCCTGTGATAAGCACACAAGTTTGGACACAAGCCTGCCTTCTGGACATAGGTCAGAAAGAGTATCCCTTTCTTCTTTCTGGCTGTGCTATTGGGGCTCTACATACACAACACAGTGATCAGGAATATGTCTCTCTCTGCAGGCCCCAGTACTCCTAGAGTGAAATATTAAGGAGCCTGACTCTGACTCTGACCATACATCTAAGCCACATTCTCCAATCTAGCCTGTTAGTAATAAAACTGATAATGTGATCTCTGGAAGTCTTCTTTCTATGTCTACTTTTTATTTGGTTTGGGGTTCAGGAGGAGAAAAAGGGTCTTATTATAGGCCCCATAAGCCCTAAACAGCAACAGAGGAGCAATTAGGCATGCTTCTTATCTAGTATGTTGCATTTTGTTTTATTAGATCTATGTGGAGTGAAAAGAACTCAATTTGAATTTGAATTCTGTCACTTACTATGTGTATAACTTCGGGCAATTTGTTTAACTTTAGTCCCTCAGTTTCCTCAATCATGTATTCAAATAATATTTAATGAGCACATACAACGTGCCAGGCACTGTTCTAGGGTCTAAGGATACACAGTAAACAAATAGACTGAAATGTCTGCCTTTGTGAAACTTTTTTATTTTTTATTTTCTTCTTTCTTTTTTTTGACAAAATCTTGCTCTGTTGCCAGGCTGGAGTGCAGTGGTGCAATCTCAGCTCACTGCAACCTCTGCCGCCCAGGTTCATGTGATTCTCCTGCCTCAGCCTCCCTAGTAGCTGGAACTACAGGCATGTTCCACCATGCCCACCTAATTTTTGTATTTTTAGTAGAGACAGGGTTTCGCCATGTTGGCAGGATGGTTTCGATCTCTTGACTTCGTGATCCACTCACCTCAGCCTCCCAAAGTGCTGGGATTACAGGAGTGAGCCACCACACCCAGCTGTGAAGCTTTCATACAGTAAAATTGAAATAATCCTAGGACATAATGTTAGTATGAGTATAAAATAGCTTAGTATAGGAGACACACTTACAGTGTTTCCTGGACATAGTAAGCACTCAACAGGTGATGAGGATGATGATGATAATGACAATGATGATCTTTGCTTCATTGAGGGAGGCAGTGCCAGCTCTAACCAAACAACTTGTGTTATTAACGTAGTTTTTTTCTCTGTGATTATCTCTGAGCTTCAGGATGTCCCATGAGGCAATGATGATTCTTTACATAAAAATATGTTACATCTTCTGATTTCTAAATTCCACTCTCTAATGCTGAACTCAGCTCCTTAAAGGATACTTTTATTTAACCTGCTATACTGTGTCAGTAGAATTATTTTCTGACTTTGAAAGCAAAGGGCTTTCATTTTGTTTTATTTTGCAATACTGATGTTCCATATAGTATATCATATTGATAATTGAATTCTGATGGGCAATATTGAAAAATTATTTTATTTTGTCTTCTTATAGATGGTAGGACTCTAAATAATTTGTGAAGTCAACAAGGATGTTGTCACACAGAATTTGCACCTCTTAAGAATAATCATTATTTTAACTGCATGCATTGGATGGTTAGAAATTCAAGGATCACACGTTTGCTGTGTTAGTTCTTGTATGGAAATGGTTGAACTTAGATTGATACCTAGCCACTGTCTCTGATGCAATTAATCTACGATTCATTTCAGATTAAATATCTCTGAGCAATCTTCTATCAGAGAGTCCTTTTATCCACATGTCATGCCAGTTATGACGATCTTTTGCACTAACTCGGCCACTTGGTAGAATTTGCCCATTTGGATACCTGATTAACCATCTGTGATCAAGCCATTCATCTCAGCCACATTAATGTTCTATACATAAGGAACGACGAATTACCTTCACAGGAAATGGATAACTCTCAAATACAGATCATATCTTCGTCCACTCATTCCACCATCATAAACACACACCTGTTATACCAAATATTGAGATCTGTAATTTTATTTGCACTTTCAGACATGACATCAAAACTTGGAGAGTTTAAATATAACATACACGCGGTCATAAAGACAGTAAGTAGCAGAAGTGTTAACCAAAAATATTCTTCTTGACCTAAAGTCTGACAATGGTCTGCCAAAGTTTACCAAAATTGCCCAAATATATTGTAAAGTCTAATAAAAATCACTCCAAATTTAGGGAGATATTCTTAAACTAAATCATTATAGAGTCTAACAGTAACCAACACAGTCTACTTACATAGTAGAGTCTAGTGAAAATCACTCACTCTAAATTTAAGGAAATATTCTTAAACTAAATCTTTATAGGACTTCACACACTCTGACACTTTAGAGCCCATCTTCATTATAATCATTATACTTAACTTTGTAGAACTCAAGAGAAGGTACTGTCAGTCCCTTCTAAAACTGTCAAGGATAAGATAATTGACAAGTACCATATCTTTCTTTATTCAGAAATGTGTAACCACAACAACATATCTACAATTGCCTGTACCAACTAATAATGGAAATATCTTTAGTGAGCTCTCTATTGTTCAGTACTCTATATGTTTTTCAATAACAATTACCTTTAAGAGAGAAGTTAATTATTTCATAGTGATTTTTATTTTTACATTACAGTGCAAAATAAATCAAAACTTAAAGAACTGTAAAAGCAGTGATAGCTCCACTCACATTCCTAAAAGAGACAGGAAAGGAGAAGGAAACCAACTAGTAAAAAGGGGATTACTCCTTCTGTGCTACTATCTAGGGAGCAATGAAACTATATATTAATTCCTCCTGACTCTTTGAAAATGTGATTTATCCAGGAAATTAAATAATATTAAAGCCAGCATTTCTTAAAGCTCATTTACCATTTTGATTGTGGTGATGGCATCACAGGTATATGCATAAGACCAAATTGATAAAAATGTATATATTAAATATGTTTAATTTTTGTGTATTAATTATGATATGGTTTGGCTGTTTCCTCCCCAAAAGCTCATCTTGAATTGTAACTCCCACAATTCCCAGTTTTTTTTGGGGGAGGAACCCAGTGAGAGGTAATTGAATCATGAGGGTGGGTCTTTCTCATCTTGTTCTCATGATAGTGAATAAGTCTCAAGAGATCTGATGGTTTTAAAAACAGGAGTTTCCCTGCACAAGCTCTCTCTCTGCCTTGTGCCATCCATGTAAGATGTGACTCGCTCCTCCTTGCCTTTCACCATGATTGTGAGGTTTCCCCAGCCATGGGAAATAGTAAGCCCATTAAGCCTCTTTCTTTTGTAAATTGCTGAGTCTTGGGTACATCTTTATCAGCAGTGTGAAAATGGACAAATACAGTAAATTGGTACAAGTAGAGTGGGGCAGTCCTTAAAAGATACCCGAAAATGTGGAAATGACTTTGGAACTGGGTAACAGACAGAGGTTGGAAGAGTTTGGAGAGCTCAGAAAAAGACAGGAAAATGTGGGAATATTTGGAACTATCTAGAGACTTGTTGGATGGCTTTGAATAAAATGCTGATAATGATACAGACAATGAAATCCAGGCTGAGGTGGTCTCAGATGGAGATGAGGAACTTGTTGGAACTGGAGAAAAGATGACTCTTGTTATGTTTTAGCAAAGAGACTGGTGGCATTTTGCCCCTACCCTAGAGCTTTGTGACACTCTGAACTTGAGAAGGATTATTTAGGATATTTGACAGAAGAAATTTCTAAGCAGCAAATTCAAGAGGTGACTTGAGTGCTGTTAAAGGCATTCAGTTTTAAAATGAAAACAGAGCATAAAAGTTTAAAAAATTTGCAGCCTGACAATGCAATAGAAAAGAAAATCCCATTTTCTGAGGAGAAATTCAAGACACCTATAGAAATTTGCATTAGTAATTTCTATAGGAGCCCAATGTTAATCACAGGACAATGGGGAAAATGTCTCCTGGGCATGTCAGAAACTTTTCTGGGAGCCCCTCCCATCACAGGCCTAGAAGTTTTGGAGGGGAAAATGGTTTCATAGACCTGGCTGAGGGTCTCCGTGCTGTGTGCACTCTAGGGACTTGGTGCCCTGCATCCCAGCTGATCCAGCTATGACTAAAAGAAGCCAAGTTATAGCTCAGGCTGTTGCTTCAGAGGGTGGAAGCCCCAAGCCTTGGCAGCTTCCACATGGTGCTGAGTCTATGGGTGCAGAGAAGTCAAGAACTGAAGTTTGGGAACTTCTGTCTAGATTTCAGAGGATGTATGGAAATGCCTAGATGTCCAGGCAAAAGTTTGCTGCAGGGGCAGGCCCCTCATGGAGAACCTCTGCCAGAGCAATGCGGAAGGGAAATGTGGGGTCAGAGTCCCCATACAGAGTCCCTACTGGGGCACCACCTGGTGGAGCTGTGAGAAGAGGGCCACCATCCTCCAGATCCCAGAATGGTAGATCCAGCAACAGCCTGCACCATGCAACTGAAAAAGCTGCAAACACTCAACACTAGCCTGTGAAAGCAGCCAGGAGGGGGGTTATACCCTGCAAGACCACATGGGCCAAGCTGCCCAAGGCCACAGAAGCCCACCTCTTGCATCAGCATTACCTGGATGTGAGACGTAGAGTCAAAGGAGATAATTTTGAAGCTTTAAGATCCAATTGCCCCACTAGATTTCAGACTTGCTTGGGGCCTGTAGCCCTTTTGTTTTGGCCAATTTCTCCAATTTAGAATGGCTGTATTTATGCAATGCCTGTACCCACTATTGTATCTAGGAAGTAACTAACTTGCTTTTGATTTTACAGGCTCATAGGAGGAATGGACTTGTTGCAGACTTTTGAGACACTGGTGAAATCAGTTAAGAATTTGGGGGACTGTTGGGAAGGCATAATTGGTTTTGAAATGTAAGGACATGAGATTTGGGAGGGGCTGGGGTGGAATGACATGGTTTGGCTGTGTGGGAGGAATACAGTTGGAGGTAACTGAATCATAAGTGTAGGTCTTTCCCATGCTGTTCTCACGACTGTGAGTAAGTCTCATGAGACCTGATGGTTTTAAAAGCAGGAGTTTCCCTGCACAAGTTCTCTCTCTGCCTGGTGCCATCCATGTAAGACGTGACTTAATCCTCGTTGTCTTCCACCATGATTATGAGGCCTCCCCAGCCATGTGTAACTGTAAGTCCATTAAACCTCTTTCTTTTGTAAATTGCCCGGTCCCAGATATGTCTTTATCAGCAGCATGAAAACAGACTAATACAAATTATATTTCAATCAATTCAAAAAAGAAATACAAAAACTAAAAATAAATTTAAATACACTGTTTTATATGGAGATGTTAACTTACATTTCATTCAATAAGAAAAACTCAGGTTGGAAATAGAATTAGCTTCAAAAAATATTTAAATGAAATGGTGATAACAGAACCACAAAAAGAACTAAGTAAATGATTTGAGATTATGTCCCTGAACTTTTAATGACAGGCTTTAAGCAGCTGCCATATGGTTGCTGGTCATTATTAAGAAATAAATTCTTAGCTGATTTACATGCAGTAAAGCAATGGTTTGCAAAATGGCAAAAGACAGTAAAGTTAAACTGGTGTATTCAATTATTAAACATTTATTGGGTGATATTATATGCAGGATGCTGTGCCAAGTGCTGTAGAGATAAAACAAGAAGACTTTGTATCTCTACTAACAAAATGTGTAATCTACTCAGATAATCATGGCATGTACAATAGTAAATATAATTCAAATCTTTCTTATTTAAGTAAAATTAAAGTTTCTACCCCCTTGCCTATGTCAATAACCTTTGAATCTTGATTTTTCTTTCTCTAACTTCATCTAGTCTAACAAGTTATATACCCATTCCCTGCAAGACATACACCAAATCATGTTTCTTAAAAAATATAAATACATGAGACATGGATAAGACAGATAAGAAAGAAATATTGAACGTAGGGAATAAGTGAATGATGTATTTCAATAGGCCAGAGAAGAAATAAAGTGGCCAGGTGAGTATTAAGAGTTAGTGGAGACAGGTGACAATTAAGCATTAATGGATAGAACTAGGAGATATTAACATCCACAAAGGTAGTCTCCAGACTAAGAAAGACTTTGGAATCAGGTACACAGAAGGGCAGCTAAATCCATGGGAAAGGAGGAGAGCACCAAGAATAAAAATGAGAGCAAGTGATAACCACATGGATTGAAAGGGAAAGAGAGGAGGTCCTCAGAGAAGAAAGAGGCAGCAACATACTACTACTATTAAAACATAAGACAAGATAGTGGTCTATTTGAGAATACATAATGACTTTTAGTTTAAAGAACAATTTTGCAATAAAAGGCTTAAGGAAAAATAAACTTTATTATATAAAATCTAAGGTGTAATAGTTTAGCCTTTTAGCTATAATGTTGACATTTTGAGAATGTTTAATAAGAATTTTAATAAAGATATAAGAATATTAACAATCTTAAAATGGTTTTAAAAGGCATTTATTCAATATGAGCAGGGATGATAAAAATAAAACTAAACATTATGAATGTACTGGTAATGCACTTTAAGAGTTAATCATTTTGGAATGTGTAGTTTTACTCAGTTAATGACAACTTCCAGGTATAACTGATAGCCATAAATCCTGTTGGAAATAATTAAACTTTTCCATAGCAATTTTAAAGGAAGAATACACTTACATTTAATTGATTAAAAATGTAATATCCACAACTAGTAATCTTGTCACATAAAAATGAAATTGCTTTTTCTCTTGCTGAAGACTCAGAAATAAGATATTTTGTAGGTAAAGTGTCACATCAATGCCATATCATATTCTGTAGATGGCATGTTACCATCTTCATGAAATATCTATTCCTACATAATAAAGGAGCATGTAAGATCCCAAGCCTTGTAATCAAAGAAATCTAAATTCAATTCAGAGTTATACACTAATAATTTGTGATCCTATGCATATTATTTAACTTGTATGTGCTTCAATATTCTTATCTGTTAAATGTGGCTTATAATGCCTATCTTACATTACTTTAAAAGAATTAAATGAGATGGTGGGTGTAAAGTACACTATACCTAGCACAGGTTAAACACTGAAAAAAAATGTGTTTTTAAAAATTAGTAATAGTAGATATACTAGTTTTCTATTGTGTAACAAATTATTACAAACTTAACAATGTAAAAGAATACCCATTGATTAGCACATAGTTCTGTAGGTCAGAAGTCCAGCATGCTATGTTTTGGTTCTCTGTTCAGGTTCTTAGATGGCTGAAATCAAGGTATTGGTGTGCTGTGCTCCTTTCTGGAACCTCTAGTGAAGAATCAGTTTCTAAGCTCTTTCAGATTGTTGACCACATCTATTCCTTGCAGCTGTAGAGTTAAGGTTCCCATTTTCCCTGCTGGCTGTCAAGTCTCATCTCCTGGAGGCTGTTGTGTTCTTTGTCATGTGGCCCCCTCCAGCAATGAAGAATCTCCCTCATGTTTTAAATATCCCGGACTTTTCTATCTCTGATTTCTTGATTTAGATTTTAAAGGCTCATGTGTTTAGGTCAGACCCACCCAGATAATCTCCCTTTCCTAAAGTCAACTGTACCATATAACAAAATCTAATCATCAGACTGAAATCACAGTCACAGTCCCAGAAATTATACAGAGCATGTAAAACACATGACATGAAATTTGGGGATAACCTAGAATTCTATCTCCTACTCATTTCAGTAAATGTTTGAAAAATTGCCTATTGCATAACACTTTCAATCATTTTAAAAGGTTACCTTTTTTAAGTTTTGAAGAAATCATAAGTAATCACGATTAGAAATCTAACAAGTAATTATATCACTAATGTCTAATATTTATACAAGGGAAATACAACATATTTATGGAAGTCTAAGTTTCTAAAGAAAACACAGATGAAGTTAAGCTATCATTTATTCAACTGCTCAGGTTTTCTCAGAAACACTTTATTCTCCTGTTTGGTTCTGTACTTCCGTATATGTAATCTCAAAATCCAACAATTTCTTCTCATTTAATTCCAGTGTATGACAAGAAATATCATGCAATTTAAAAATCCTATGGATAATTTTGCAATAAACTTCTACTCAAAGGGTATCCCACAAAGGAGAAGTTTAATCACATGTAACCCTAGGATACACAGTTAAATAAAGATTATCAAACTCCATGAATTCTCTTAGTAAAAATAACTATCTCATGTCCTATTTTTAAAGGATCTCTCATTTTCACTCATTATTTCCTAAATTATGAACAAATCTCCACATTATGACATGTTTGCAAAAATCAAAGAGCACATGCGAAACTGGCCACTAATGAGCACCCAACATGTGGTGGGTACTTGTACAGGAACATTACAAATAATTTCATTAATCTTTGTAAACTTGCTATAAATATTAATTATTTTGTACTTATTTTACTGATGAAGAAACTGAGGCAGGGAGAAGGCAACTCATGTGCACAAAAAGCACATGGTAAGAACTTGCTCAAACCAGAATACAAAACCTGGTTTTTCAAGCTCCAAAGCCTGGTCTTTTCCAAAGTACACTATATTGTGTCTCATAAGATGTACATGGGTCAAATGGGAACAAAGGGAAATGAAGCAGTTGTAACCCAATGCATCTGGAAAGAGGGCTCTTGCATTTAATATGCCTTCATCTATTCGCCTTTCATATACTTATCCCTTCTTCATGTACCATATTCCTTCAATATCACTTATAATAAGCTTAGCATGGTGGAAATTTAGATGAACAATTGCATCACTGTATTACTAATTTTACAGATAACCCAAGTACCAATGTACTATGTACCAAGAAATGCTGAGATTATCTATCTAGATCACATGATCTTCTTATCTCCTTCTCATTAGCTATTCTCCAGCATAATAATACCAAAAGCTCTGATTCACACAGTAAGGGAGTAAAATCAGTAGTGAGAGTAAAAGATTCTGGCTTTAATTCACAACGCCCTAATAGATTTTCTGCTAACCACTGTACTGTGCTTTCTGATCCTTCATGTCTAAACCTATTTTCAAGTCTGGATACATGTCAAAGTCAGGTTGAACAAGAAATGCAATAATGAGAACACTTAAACAAACAGAAGAATGAAACTGCGCACCATCCTTCCCCTTCCAGAGGTACTTATCCAGAGGCTAATGATTACACAAATGTAACAAATAATGACCTCCTCCTCCAAAGTATACATATACTCATTGACCCCACCTTTGTTAGATTTGAAGGTGCTTAATTCCTGATTGATGAGACTCTGGAGAAAGACTCTTGAGAAAATTATATTGAATAGAACATCCATGCCATCACAAAATAATTAGGTGACCAAAGGCAAGTAATTGGTCTGTGGCTCTCATTTCCTTGCTTGTAAGGTAGGGGTCATCAATTTATGTATCTCATGGGAGTGATAATGAGTATTAAATGATATGTAAAGTAATTAGCATGGCACCTCAATCTCAAAACCTGTTAGAAATTATAATTTAGTATGATTCCATTATCTTATAACTTTTCATTAATAGCCTCTGCAAGACAACTGAAAAAATGTAAATGGTTTGTGTGAAACTAATAATAGTTTTGCAAAATCTCAAAATAGAGAGACATTTTAGGCTTATGCTTCTCAGTCTTTTAAAATACATCTTTATAGTTTTTGTTTTTATCTCTATCATGTGCATCTAGTGACTCTTCCAAAACTTTTGTTGTGGGGTTAGAAGGCAGTGCCGTAAGCATTACAGACAACTGAAACCATAGAGCCTTTGTTCATGATCACTGCTCAGATGGTCTGAAATGCAGTAACAGCAAGAGCTACTGAATTAGTTCATTTTACTATATTAAATCCAAGTTCAACCCAATGGTTCTAATTTTATGTACTACTGAATTTAAGGTTCAGCAGACCAATTTGACCCACCTATCAAGCAACAAACATTGTTTCTGAAAAGGATGACTCATTGTTAGCAATGTCAGAAGTCTAAATCACTAAAATATATAGACAAAATTGATTGTTGAATGTCAAAAATGTTTCTGAGAACCCAAAATAAGTAGCTCTCCAAAGTACAGATATGTCTGTTTTTACATACATGAGTGTTGGATTCACATACATAATCAATTGACAAATGGTGAATTCTACATACTGTGCCAGGCACTAAGGACACAGTAGCAAACCATACATGGTCTCTGTTCCTCACCTATCTAACTCCATTCTCCCTGGCAATTACTGTCACAGAGGTTGAAATTTCAGACTAACACTATCTCTTTTTAAATATCTTCAACTGGAACTATCTCTTCACAGCACAAATGGCAAAGCTCTTTATTCCTGGGAGCTTGGGATAAAGAGCATACAGCACTGACTTCTAACACCAAGAAAAGAGAAGGTATATAAAGTTGATTATATCCAGAAAAGCGTTGTTATTAACATCATATCTTCATAATAATTTTATATAATAGTTAACTTCATAAATATTCTATGCATGCTACAGACAAAACACAGTTGCAGAATTATATATCTTAAAATGAGATATGACCTGTGCCACCAAACAGTTTGTATAATCAGTCACTATGGAAGATGACTTGCACCCTGAGAAATGGGTTCTACCTGCCAAGTGTGGTAGTCATTAAGCTACTTGCAAAATATTGCTAGTTCTTCTACTTCTGAGTAAATGGTAGGGTTGCACTTCCCTGTCCCCTTGAAGTTAAACATGTTTATATGGCTTCCTTTGAACGATGGACTGTGGGCAGAGGGACTTTGTGTCACATATGGGCAGAAACTTTAAATGACAGTGTGCACCTAGCTACATCTTTCCCTTGGACACAGTGGCTAGCAATGTTTTAGATAGTGGAGGTCCATCAACCTGAGACCATAAGTGAGGAAGACATAAAAGAGAGCTCATTCCTACATGCCATCCAACCTCAGTGGACAAGGTTGGATTGTGAGCAAGATACATGAGAGAGAGATAAAACTGGATAGTTATTACTGAAACATAAGTCAGTTAATTCTGACTAATCCAATCACTAAACAAAAGTAGGACTCTGACCTTATAACACTGATAGCCAGCTCAGAACAATGGGGGACAAAGGTCTCTCTTTGAGGTTTTAAGGAAAATGCTAACTAGACTCATCTGGTAACAGACCAATCTTACTATACACATATATTTTTCCCTTTTAACTTAAGAGTTCAAATAAAGAACTATGAGAGAAAGAAGAAAGAAACCATCATTTTTAACCAGAACCTTGAAAACAGATGACTCAGTCCAGTGTTTGGACCACGTGCATCAGAATCAAGAACATTTGATGAAATATAGTTCTGGGACCAAACCAAATCTGAATGAGTCTTTGAAGATTTGTTAAATTTGCACTTAACAAGTTTCCTGACTGATTTTTTCATACCTTTTATGAGAAGTATTGGTTTAGGGCCAGAGACTGCAAACTAATACTCAAGTGTGATTTGTTTGGGAAGCACAGAATGTGTTTACTTTGATTTAAATGAAAATTGGTTGACCTTTAAGGCTTAAGAAAACTTTCTATAAAAATGGAGATCTTCAACAACTTTTGAAAAATAATTGGAATATTTGGCAACTCTGATTTTAAACACTTATATGGCAGTAATCAGATAAAACTCGACATCCTTCATACAAGAAATGTGCTCTCCAGTTCTTCAATCTCCATTATGCTCCACTCATTCCTTTATTTGTTCTGCCCATGGAGAGCATTTGAGTTTGGGCCCTTTTGTTCTGGCTCTTGAAGGCTATGTTACACAGACTGGAGATTCCACTCTGGAAACTGGGAAAGAAGAAAGCTATTAAAGATGTTGAGCAAAATAACTACATAATCAAATCTAACTAAAAGTTAGAAATCTGGCAATATGGAAGATACGGTAGGGCTAGGTTAATATACTCAAACGTTTCCTTGGGGCAGCACAATATTTCCTGGTCAAGCAATTTACTCAACTGAGTGACATACACTGGATGGATCTCTGGCTAAATCTAAAGGGCACACCCCTGTAATCAGGGAAGCTATTACCAAATTTCAATGAGCTACTGTCATCGGGAATTTCAGCTTGGGGTCACCAGATTTGTCATCTTTAAAAGAGAAGACAGAAGTTCACATTTTATTGGATTCCAAATGTTTTAAGTTAATTATTTATTTAAAAACAAGAATAGGCCAATACATTATGTTGATACCTGTGTATTAGAGGATGGAGAGTAGAAGCAAGAAACTGGATAGGAGTGAAGAGAATTTGAAATTTTATTTTCAGATGGAGTTTTAGTTATTGTAGCTTAACAAATACAGATACCATTAGCCATGCAAGAGAACTACAGGCTGAAAAAACAGTTTTAGGTGGCAGAATTATGAGTTTAGTTCCTAGAAACTTAATTTGAGAAATCCATGTATGAAAGGGCATGGTTCATCATTTGTCTATCTATTCAACATATATGATTACTGTTATATCCTAACAATATTACATATAGTATTGTGGATAAATCAACAGGCAAAGAGTCATAAATCTTTGTATTTAGAGATCTTAGATTCCAATGGGTGTATGATAGAAATACAAAACTGCATGTTAGAGTTATATTAAATATAGTAATGGGAGATTTGTTCCAAAGGAAATGTGCGTATTTAAGTGGATGGTAGTCATTTAAGGCTTCTAGATGGTAGTGACATCTAATCTAAAACCTAAAAATAGGAAAATGTGGTTCCTAATAGAAGCAATAGTCTACATAATGACTCGCAGGCTAGTGGTCCGAAGTCTATTTTTAAATTTTACTAAAACATAAAAAATGAAATTAATTCAGTGAATCTGGACCACCACAAACAAAATTAGTGACAAGTAGTAAGAGATGGAGCCAAAAAGAGTGAACAGAGGCCATTGGCTACATGAGCTACCTTAAGTGCCCTGAATCATGAAAGTAGTGGATAATCATAGAAAGGAGTTCATCTGAACAATAATAAGCAAAGCAGAAAAAAAAAAAAAAGCATCCGGGATAGAAATTAAAATTTGTGAATAAACTACATATAGGTTAATATTTAAGGTCATGAAATTGAATTAAACTGTTTTGGGAAAATCATTAAAGTAAAAGGTAAGAATTAAAAGTATAGAACATTGGAATGCACCCATATACTTCAGAAGAGAGAAGATAAAGAGAAGCCAAAGGAAAAAAAAAAAACCTGATAAAGAATAGTAGAGGGGGAAAAGAAAATAAAACAGGAAAGAGGAGTATCAAGTGGAGATAGATCTATGAAGTCCGGACAGAGAATTTGAAGAGATGTTGCCATTCACATACCATGTATAAAGAATATAGAGCAACATTTAGAAACATAAACAGCTGAGAAATATAATTTAATGCATTTATTACTATCTTACTTACACCAGTCACTTCCTAATCAAACCTTATTCAGGTTTAAAAGAAGCTCTTAATTGGGATTTTCATGCAATGGGAGCACCTAATTTTGTACAAACTCCTAGTTGCTAGGAGTCAGAAAACCAAAGCAGCCTTTGTGTCCTTCCAGGCTGGACAGACTTTAGAGGTTTGCAGCCTTATTCTGCTAGCTTGTATTCAACTCTATACTCTGTCTATTTCTCTACAAAGAAAAAATTGGTTTAGATTTCTGTTCCAAGAATGCTATTTTCTACTCTATTTGCCTTGAAACAAGCCACACACACACACACACACACACACACACACTCTCACACACTCACAAAACCACAGGAGAAATTTTAGATCGAAGGGGCATTGTAGGTTATTGAACTACAGTCCCCTCATACTCATGTTCCAGAAACTGAGTCACAGAGATAATACTGGTCCATAGTCACACAGCTTTTACACAAAAAAAATTTATATACAAACTAGCATTTGTTTTGTACTCTAGCACACAGCTTTGCCGTCACAAAATCCTCTGATCAAATTAAAGGCTCTTTCTCTTCTTAGCAAGTCTGTAAAATTAAAGTACAATATTTTTCACCAATTCAGGATCCTCTAGATTTATAAAGTGGTCTTTGTCAGGCTCTGATACAAATCATATATAATATTGTTTTAAAGAACATCACCCTTTTTATCTCTCCAAAGGGAAAATTTAGAACATGTTAAATAGAACATAAAATAATTTAAATTGAGAGTACTATTATATTTCTGCCAAAACTTTATGTGTGGTAATTTTTTTATCATAATACCATATTCAGATTTAAATTAGTTATTTTTATAATCAATTTTTTATGCAGATTTTGTTCAAAACCTTCATTTCGATTTTTTCTTTCCACAACTCATTAACTGCAGTATCCAATACAGTTTTTATAAAGCAAGGTTCAAATATTACTGAGCATTATTGCAGACTAGTTTTAATTTTTTCTACATACCTATATACAGATATAGATATTTTTTTTACTCATAGAGGATGATATAAGTAAAGTGCAGTCATGACTGGATAGAGAAATTGTATTTAATATTACGCATCATATCCACCTAAATTAAGGATCAGTCTTATATTTACCAACAATTTTGTAAAAGTATAAGAAATAAATGTGTTTATGATTATACTCTGCTAAAAATAAAGTTTATCACCACCAACATTTAGAAATAAAAATTATAAATCTCTAAGTGTCAAAAAGTTGATATCATAATAATATTTAGTGAGCACTTAAAGGGCCCCTTCTCTTCACTACATTATATTCTTTATGAATTTCCCCTGGGGTTGTACAACATGGTAGCCTGAGCTAATCACTTCCTTGCGGCACAAAGTGTGGCGCACAGAACAGCAGCACTGGCATCACCTAGGAGATTGTTAGAAATGCAGCATCTTGAGTTCCACATAAATGTATTGAATCAACATATGCATGTTAATAAATCACCAACCAGGTTATTCATATGCACACTTTACAAAGCGGGAAATGGAGGCACAGAGAGAATAAGTAACTTTTCTGTTAGAGAGTTAACAGATGTGACAGGCATTGCCAGTAGCTTACTGATCAAATACATCCTCCTCCTTTCTAATAAATCCAATTTTATTTAGGGCAGAAATGTGCCCAATGCCAAGCAGGACACTAATTTCCCCAGATGTCCTCCTAGCTGAAAAGAGCTATGAAGGTAAAGGCAGAAATCAGCTGCAAGTGCCTGGAAGTCTTATTTTTCTGACATAAGGAACAGATGATTCCATTCCTTCCTTTTATTCTGGCCTTAATCATAGATAGGATAGTTGGAGCTGCAGCAGTCATCTTGAGATCATGAAGTGACAAGCATAAAGAGAAGGAAACACTAAGGAAGGTGATGAAAAAAATAAAGAGTCTATGTTATTTAAGCCACCTTTTTAAAGAACTCAGTTAGTGCTAGGAGCTACCAATCTGTAAAATTCTTGTTTGTGAGAAAAATTAACCCCCACTGAAGTCACTGTAGGTGGAATTTCCTATTACACTCAGGCAAACACATCCCTAACTGATGAAGGCTACTATGATAATTCTTCTCTTACCTATATTTGATAATTTTATTCCAATGCTAGAGAGCAAAGTTTCCTGTTTCCAATTGGCATTAAATTTGCAGTATAAAAAGTCACTTGAGATTATTATATCCTTTTCCAATGTCTTCCAACAGAAGTATGTAAAGTGTTACACCACCCTCTCTAAGCGGGTGGGGAAAATTACAGATATAAGAGGCCACAAACTGTTCCCTAAAGGGAAGGGATTTGATGAAGAGACATCTGCTTTCACCCCGCTAACTTTCAGATCCAGTCACTTTAATGTGCACCTGCCCAATTTCCTTGTGTTGATAGATTTTGTTTAACATCCCAGCTGTTCCAATGCAGTGGCAACACAGTCAGAAATTGCAGCTGCCCCCTGGAACTGGTGGCAGTCAGATATCTGAGGCTGAGATGACTGTATTAGAAGCTGTCACCAAAAATGACAAAGACCAGAATGGATGTGGTAGCAGCTAAAAAAGAATGGCAAACGCAGTCAACATCTGTGTAATAAGCATATGAATGTAAATGTCCTCATCCTGAGTCAGCAACTGTATTCCATGGAACTTTTCATCACCCCTATATTTCACAGATCATAATGTAAATCCTAAATGACCCTCCCTGTTAAAGATAATTATTGTGCCATCAATTTGGCAGCAGCCAAAAATACCTCCTAGAACCCTGCAGATTATCAGGGAAGCTTGAAGGAATGAAAGTTGAAATGAATCTGTTACAGCATGAATATTCTCCTCACTACTACATTGTCTTTTCTCCCTTAAGAGTTCAGATAACTGTTATTCTGATGTATGTACCTGAATAATAAGAAGTCAACTTACGACATTTAATCTTTTTAAATGGTGACATATTTTAATATAATTATTACTAATAGCATGGTTCTATATATGGTTTTCTTGTTAGTTATCTCTGATCCTGCAACTCTATAATTGCCACTAAGCCAAAACTACTCAAAATGATAAAAGGATCCTCAGTTTTAATTACTGTTGTCTTAGAAATCCTCTGCTTCCTTAGAAGTGACTCTACATTAACTCTAATTCTTTTATAATATTTTTACAATGTAAGCCTGCCCCATTTAGTCTCTTAAGATTCTGAAGTTTCTTTTACTCGAATATGTGTTGGACAATTCTTTTGCAATTCTACTAAGCACGAATCATCAGTTTCCCACTTTTTGCTTCAGTGATTACCCTTACATGCCCTAGATAACTAATTAAATCTATCCTCCCATATTCCCCCCTACCTGACCTGAACACCAGCCTTGCAATTCCATTTTCTTTTAATTAGGAAGTACTCTCTTGTGGTATCCAAATTTTAATCTTCTTTGCAAACCTAAGTAGCATTTTAGCCCACTATTTTTTTCTTGAAAATTTTGAAGAGTTCCTCTATATAATCACAGTAACAACAATGAATTTGATATGTTTACCCTGATTCTCTGACTATTGCTAACTTATGGAATTCTATTGTAATGACCCTTAAAAATGCATGTAATTGAAAAAATTTGAACTCTCCAACCAAAAAATCCTAGTAACTCAGCATCTTTTGCTACAAAATCTAAAATCTTCACAAGTAATTAAGAGTAAACAGGAAATCTTCCATCACTTTCTAAAAGTCCCCCGTGACATTTGTCTTCCTCCTCTAAACTCCTCCAGTTCAAGTCTGGAGTTATCTTCTGTCCTGGAAAGTTTTTAACATAACTAATTCTAAAAGCATCCGATCCTTTTGCCAACTTAATGGAAACCAAATGCCTACACAATACTTACTAAAATATGTTAGGTCCCATTAAAAAACATAATCTAAATAATGTATTTTGTAATACTACTTGGAGACATTTATAATTTTTATCCCTTCAACTTTCCTTAACCTTGAGATGTAACTCTACTCCTCTGCTCATAAACAAAATCCAATTGTACTACCCATTATATTGAAATACTCATGTATTTCAGTATATACCTGAAATATTCATGAAGTTATTAGACTTTGCTACATCTCCACCAAACATTTAAAAATATTATGACCTTATTTTTAGTATATTTTTGATGGATACTATATGCATATTTATATATATCAGAAGGAACATCTTACTTTGTATGATGTTTTAAATCAAATTATTAATGCCCTAATTAATCACATTCTCTAAGAAAACGATATGCTTCTATACAAAAAAAAGGCATAACACATATCCCCGAAACATTTTGCATTCACTCCCCTAATAAGCTTGTGACAATCTGAATGTTAATAAAAATATTTATTAAATCGCAGAATACTATTAAAAAAATTATGTGAAACTATTTTTACCTTTTAACATGTTTTAATACTGAAATAAACAACAAGAAATATAGAGAAGGTGAAATAGATTTAACTCATATATCAAATTAAGATTACACCTTAAAAAGGTACTATTGTACAAAAAACACAAAGATACCAAAACTACCACTAACGCTAATTACTTAAACTGCAAAATCTAGTGGAGAATTTGAAGGGATCTGTATATGGTGATAAGTTGATATCCCTAATTTGATGAGCTTCTGTATATAATCATTTAATATTTAAACATTAATTTTAGTTTTATAATACCTTATTTGTAAATGATAAGATCTGTACCTCATGGGTTGAGGGTATTTTAACTGAAAAACAAAAATTTCCAGAATTCTGTGTTAACAACACTAAAAATTTAGAAGAAATAAACATAATTCTCATCACATAACTCTTCAAAAGTTTTTCATTTTGCTGTTCATGTCTAGTTTTCTTTCTTTCACCTGTAGCTCAAAACAAGTTTTTCTAAAGAAGGTAACAGAATAGTATACGAAGTTTCTATTGGAATTGACACTGTCTTAGTACTTTTGGGAATGCCACACTTAAACACCCTCGATATCCCTGCTACAGACATAGAAAAATGTGCTCACTGAGTCTTACTCTCTTCTGTAGATATCATAATTCTCTGTCTCACAGTAAATATACCAGAAATCACTCTTCCCTTTATGACAGAATACTTAAAGTTCAATAAAGAAAACACAGAGTGTTTATACACAATTCTTTTTTTTTTTTTTTTTTGAGACGGAGTCTCGCTCTGTCGCCCGGGCTGGAGTGCAGTGGCTGGATCTCAGCTCACTGCAAGCTCCGCCTTCCGGGTTCCCGCCATTCTCCTGCCTCAGCCTCCCGAGTAGCTGGGACTACAGGCGCCGCCACCTCGCCCGGCTATTTTTTTGTATTTTTTACTAGAGACGGGGTTTCACCGTGTTAGCCAGGATGGACTCGATCTCCTGACCTCGTGATCCGCCCGTCTCGGCCTCCCAAAGTGCTGGGATTACAGGCTTGAGCCACCGCGCCCGGCCTTATACACAATTCTTAATTAAGAAGAGAAAGAAGAAACCAGTGCCTACAACACATGAAAGCCAGAACAAGCCAAAATATGGTGTGATATGAATTTATGCAGACTGGGTCTTGTTCATGATAGTATTTCTAGCATTTAAAATAGTACCCAGCAAATCCTAAGCCCTTAGTAAGAAACAGTTGAATGAATGAGTTATACTTACAGCTACAAAACTTGGCTAACTCCAGTTAAATGGTACAAGCAAAAATCATTTCCTACTTCTCTAAACTTCAATAGAATGTTCTTATAATGGACCATGTGTTGTGTGGTTTCAAGCTATTTTGAGAATGACAGGGTATATGCCTCATCTCCCCCTGAGAGACTCCATTTCCAGGAAGACCAACACCACACCTTGTATGTCTTTCTATCCTGCAGAGTACAGTGGCTGGCATATCACACACTTTCAATACACATTTTAAGGAACAAAATACTAGAATAATTTAATTTGACTCTTTCTGTGTTAACACATTGAGAAGTAATGAATTGTTTACTGGCCAATCTGTTCATTTCACTATCTTCACTACCAATATAGATTTCTACAAGGTGATTTATCTGTAGCAATCAAAATAGAACACTAAAACAAATGGATCAGTCATGCTTATGGTCCAATTTATCCACTGTGTATTAAGGGGGAGAGAAAGAAAAACTTTGACTGCATCTGAGCTGAAGTGCTACAGGCAAAAAATACAGTGAGTGAGGCATGCTTGTGCCTGAAACAACCTAAATAAGCATCCCTCAAAATTATGACTAAGGACAACACCTTTGCAATAGTGATGGTTGAAAAAACCAACTGCTATTAACCAAAAATGTTTTCAGATGAAAACAAAGTCCTAGTGTTAGTTCATTAAAACATGGGTAGTGGCCAGGCACAATGGGTCATGCCTATTATCCCAGCACTTTGGGAGGCCAAAGTGGGAGGATCACTTGAAACCAAGAGTTCAAGACCAGACATACTGAGACCCTGTGTCTACAAAAAAATTTAAAAATTAGCTGGGTGCAGTGGCACACACCTGCGGTCCTAGCTACTCAGGGGACTGAGGAAGGAGGATCACTTGAACCTGGGAGGTGGAGGCCACAGTGGGCTAAGACTGAGTCCACGGGATTCCAGCCTGGGCAACATAGCAAGATTCTGTCTCAAAAAAAAAAAATAGGTAATATTCTCTGGGCCATGCACTTTACTGACATCACCTTAAACTTTGCCTGACACTTGCTGTATGGAGAGAAAGTGCTACTATCTAATATAATGCATACAGTGCTCTCATATATTCAGTCTGTCTTTTCTATAAAACAATCACATGCTATCTATCTGGTTAAAACAACCAACTGAGACAAAATTCTGCAAAACTACCTCACCGTAATTACTTCCTAAGAAGTCTGTCTTAGTCCCATTCTGCAACAAGGAGTGGGCAGGCAACACACAGTGTTAGTGAGGGTGTGCAGAAACACTAAGATGCTTGTTAGTCATGCCTCAAAATATTAAAAAGCATCACACAAAGCTGTAGTTAACATTAATATGTTTCTAGTTTAACCTAGCATGCACTGTGTTAAAGCCCATCAGCATGGTATTCTCATGCCATATGGAGAGAAGTGGGATAGCCCCCAGACACAATTCAAGAAACTGACTTTGAAAGCTGTGTCCACAAGTCTCCAGCCTCCCCAATGGCATCCCACTTCAGGCAGCCATTACAAGTTTCATGCCTCCCACAAAGTAAATTTAAATAAATAGGAAGTGACAAACTACTTGATATCAGTCATTACACACTTGTGTGAAATCATCCCAATTTATTTTCATTTTCTCACTCATGAAATAATAAAATGCAGTGTTCCCTGTAACCTTTAGGCAGTCTAGTGGGTGGCTCTCTTGCGGAGCATGAAAGGGCTCTGAAATCTTCTTATGCAGAAGGCTTATTCTGAAGGTTATCCTACTCAGTGAACTTTAGGAGACCCCAGGAATCTGAGTCTGAAAGGCAGTGAGACTAGATTCTCAGCTGCCTCATGCTTCTGAAGGAGCATCAGCCTTGACTGCAGCTGCCTGATTGAGGAGAATGCCAAACGTCACAGCTTTTCAAAGAAGCAGAAGCTTTAACATCTGGAGTTTACTCTGCCTTCATCTGAGACTAGAACTACTTAACAGCTCTGCTCAATCTCTTCTTTCCAACCATCTTGCAACCTACCTTTCCCTATCTTCCCCTCGCCTCCTCAGTTTTATATACTGAGATCTCAAAACACTTTTGGCATGTTCTCTCCCTCTTGATGTCTCCACCCCCATAATCATAAAGATAAGTATGATGTGATCAAGCATTAGGATATATACTCTAAAGTTTCAAGACTCAGAGGTTTTGCTGTTGAAGTGTCTGGTACATCCCAGGTTAGGGTGGTGACTATGCTTTTAATTGTATGATGTGTCCCTAAAATCATCATTTATATCATATGATGAGCTTATATTCTGTAAATACACCTTTGCTTCTATAGGCAAATTCATTATCTTGAATTAATGATGCCAAATTTTTATATGTCATGATAGTAATCATGAAAGATAAATACATCATCTTTTTCATTGGTTTTGTTTTCAAGGATTTTGTTCATGTACAAAGATGTGCCCACAATAAGACTGAATGCATAAGAAACACACAAATAACTTCTTTCTTTAAAGCTGGATCCTGTGTGCTCCAAGTTTATCGTGTTTCAGAAGTCAAAGCTTTTATAAATTAAATGTGACATGGGTTGATATATTCTATTTCATTTCTAGTAGAAGTGGTAGTAGAACCAAAAATAACGATAATAATTTCTACATGTATTGAGTTCTTACTCTGCTTGCCAGCCACTGTCCAAAGGGATTAGATGTAAAAAGTAAAATAAGCCCTCAAAAAACCAATAAGCCTTGTAATTTTACAAATGAAGAAACCAAAGCAAGGAGAGATTAAGCAATGTGCTGAAAGTTATATAAGTATATACAATAGGAACAGAATTCAAAAGCAGGCACTGATCTTAACCATTACTTTATGAAGTAATACAATGCTCTTTTGAGGTCAGAATTCCTCTTAGGTTCTGGGAAAGATCAGATTTTTTGGTATTAACTTTTTCCCACTCAATAGCTTCTATTTCATTTTTTGTAAATTTGAGGAGTAATAACATCAACGGAAATATTTTATCATATATCTCTCCACAGCCTGAGGATAAATATCCAAGAGTGAAGTTGAAAACCGACCATCAGACACTAAGTCTGTGTTCAGACCTCACGTTTTTCATGGTTTTTAAGCATAAAGCATCTTCAAGGTTTCAGAGTATAAAACAAAAGTACCAGATTGGGGGAGGGTGGTTCTAACTAGCCAACCTCCTCAAAACAGCTTTTCAATGTGCAGTTAAGCATGGTACTCAATCTAGATTTTCCAGGCTGAATCTATAATTTAGATTCCAAGGCTTGTCATAGCTAATAGTTGTTACTCTTGAGCATGTGGATGTCAGCTTTCATAAATATATGAGGCCTGTCTTCGCATTCAGTTTTCCAATGACCTTATAAAATTGGCCCCAAAAAACAAATGTTGCTCCTTTTATTCATTTAACAGTGTGAAAGCCTCCTCTGAAATATAAAAATCCATGGGAGGTACCCCAACTTGTTAGTTCTAATGACTAAATTGAAGACAAAGAGAAGACTTGATACAGTTATTAGTTCTGGCTAATCTGCATCTACGGTCTTGTTAGATAAGATTTTGAGGCAATGCCATGTCAAGTTTTCAGGCCCACAATGAAGTGAGACTACCAAACGCATAAGACCTACCAATATTTTCTTGACATGTTTTTCAAATAATATTACTTTCTAACATAATATTCTCCTTGAAGAATTCTTCTCTGCTATACCTAAAAATACTAATACCTATCAATTTTATGTCACATTGCACTTTCTTAAGAATTTCAATGTTCTTGAGCCATATACTATCCCTGTGAGATATAAATAGAATAAGTGGAACTCCTCCTCCCACTTCACAGATGAGTAAATTAAGTCATAGATAGGAAAAATGAATCACTCAAAATCACACAGTTAGTTTGTGGCAGAATCACAGGTACTGTAAGTCAGGAGTTTAAGTAATTGGTATAATAATTATCTCAATTCACCAAGAAATCAACTTAAAATATGTTGGTGTTAATAGTGAGAGGTTGGTATAGTAATTAAATAATCATTCCATTGATTTTGGTGTAGTAATTAAATAATTATTCCATTGATTTTAAGGATGAGGTAAACTCTATAGTTGATCATTTTCATGGTGGCACATTGAAAACAAAAATGAAATCAACTAAAAAAATGGAAAGTCATTCAAGAGATATCTTGTTGAGTGCTCACTATGTGCCAGGCACGGTTCCAGATGCTTAGGATAGATATATCAGTGAATCAAGCTACTAAACAAGCAAAAAATCCCTGAGCTCATAGAGCATACATTCTAGCAAAAGAGATAAAAATGTGCAATTAATATAATGGCAATAAATAAATTATATATGTATATATATTTGTATATGTATAGTGCTAAAGAAGCACAAACAAAAAATGAAATTGGGCAAAGAGGATCAGGATTGCTGATGGGTAGACAGGTTGGAGTTTCATTAGGTTGGTCAGCGTTGACCTCATTGAGAAGAGGAGACCAGTGGATACACCAGGGAAGAGAAGACAACCAGAGAAAAGGCTCCACAGAGTATCCCAGTGTGTTCAAAGAGCAGGAAGGAAGCCAATGTGACTGAAGCAATGTTAGCAAGAGAGAGAGTTGTGTGAGGTGAGGTTAAAGAAAGAGTGGGGAGAAAAACTTTGCAAGGCCTTGCAGGCTACCTCAAGAAATTCAGCTTTTATTCTGAATGAATAGGACACCATTGCAAGGATCTGAGCTGTTGAGGGGCATGCTCTGACTTAAAATTTTAAAGGGATCTATTATTAATCATTAAATACCTTAAGATATTTTACTCAATATATTATATAATTTTTGTCATATAAATGAATCACAATGGACTGTCCTCCGCTTAGAATAAAATTCTATTATTCCCATTTTCCCAAAGAAAATATCCAGGCTCAAAATGTCTAGAATAAGAGCTGGTAATGATAGAGCCAGGTGAAAAGAACATTTTTTCTAACTCATAGTTCAAAACTAGTTCCTCTTTTCTATGTACTCATTTATGTCATAGTTATAAAGGAAAGAAAATAGTAACTGAGATTAATTAACTAGATTATTGATCAATAGAGAAGTTCAGTTTGAGACATTAAAGTCGAATTGAGCCCATTTTTCCCTTATTATTCATTTCTGGAAAATAATGATACAGGTAATTTCCCTGAGCTTTCTATTTGAAATGACATGTGTGCATTCAGACTAAAAATGTTGGATACAGAAGTAATCATGATAATAATTTAAACTTGCAACAGTACATTTAGAAAGTTCTTCAAAGTCTTTTAGCTATTATCATTTATTAACTGTCCACTAAATGCCAGTCTCTATGCTAAATTCATGGCATATGTCATATTTAAAATTCATAAAAAATTTAAGAATGTCATTAGAAATCCTGTTTCACAGATGACAAATATAGATCCAGAGAGACTAGGGATTGAAAGGTCACACAACTGTTTAGCCCCAGAGCCAGGATTTTGCTAAATCTCCAGTCTAAAGCAGGGTTCTCTTCATTAAGTCACACTGCTCTTCTGCAGAGCGATACTCAACTTACAACCTCAACATTCCTAACTAAAGGGTCAGCCAGATATAGGTAGTCCCATTTTCCAGACAACGAGCTGATCACAGAAAAGTTAATCAAGCATCAACATTTATTTTATGACCACAATATGCAAATCAATATTTAGTTGCTGAGAAAAGAGGATTTATTTTACAATATCTTGACTCAATGAGCTTCAAATCTTAATAAGGTAACAAGAGAAACATAAAATGGTAATATATCATACAAGATAGCATATAATATGTACCAGTAGACATAGTGCCAATGACTGGTTAAAAAAAATTAAGAGAAAATTTAATCTGGGTGCTTCAATTCAGTTAAGAAAGATCTTTACTAAAAAAGACTAGTGTTAAGATGATTTTCATAGGAAAGGTAGGGTTTAGATCAGCAGAGGGGATGAGGAAAAAATGATTCCAGTCAGAGGAGATCATATGACTAAAAGCCAAGGGAATAGATGAGAATGAATTATCAAGAGAAAATAAATAGATGTGTTTGAAGGGCAGGAAGAATGGGAGGTGGGGTAAAGTGGTAAATGAAACCAGAGAAGTAGCCTGCGGAAATCCTTGTTAAATTAGCAATCTAAGGGAGGAGAGAAAGAATTGATATCATTGAACTGCCAATATGTAGCATATGCTTTGTGTACAGTTTTTGTTTATATAACCAACTCAACAACTCTAAAGGTAACTATATCACAGCCACAGAAACAGGTGATATGGCCAAGGCACAGCTCTGGGTGTGAATGGAGCAGAATTCCAGTCTAGACCTGTCTTCCTCCAAGGAATATGTTCCTTCCACTATCCCTCACCACCATCTACCAAAGGAAATGGGAAGCCACCGTTGGCACTCGATCAAGAGAAGAGAGTGACATATGAAAAGGAGTATAAAGCTAAAAGAAGACTGACCTGACTGTGAGATATTAGCATATGTTCAATATCAGAGGATTGAGGAAGGAAGAGAATAACTCAAGAAAAGCCACTTAGTGTATTGTATTAACCCAACTAACAAGGTAACATAAATCTCTATTTGAATGAAAGCATTGGAAATAAAAAGGATGCAAGATTTTACAAAAGAAATATAAGGAGATCAGTGGCAATACCTAAGTCCTCAAACAGGTAGTTTCTACTACCGAACCGTATACCCAGAGGATAAATACTCCTCTTAAAAATTCAAAGAGACAAAGGCTACAGGCTAACTTGGATATTTTAAAATTTGACAGCAGATGATTTATTTTAAAATAATACAATCTATGCCTTAGGAAAAAAAATCTGCCTTAGTGCAGACTACCTCTTAAACCACGATTGTGAATTATGAGAGCCTTACTTCTTACTTACTAGGCTTACTTCTCTTATACAAGTTTGGTCAATAGTTCATTGTCACAAATGTTAACATGGATAGTAATCCTTATATTCATGTTTATTAGGCATATTAATTACTAATCAGATATTCTTTTCTTTTTTATTTTTCCTATTAGAAACTAAGCATATATTAAGCAACTGAATCCTTCCTTCAGGATACAATGTGTCATGTCTGTGAACATTATTCCTCTCTGAGATTTCTCTTTTAAAATGTAAGATATCACTCAGGGATTCAAGTAAAAAAACTAATAGAAATTAAATGACATATTATTGAACCGGTTGGGCCTCTTCCAACTTTTTTCTTACCCATGGACAATCCAAACCATATAGTTGACAAATATATATATATACATAAATCTTTTCCAGCAACTAAAGATTGCAAAGTCACCAAAACTTGCAATAACCAGATTAACTATATAAATCTTCGATTACTATCAACTGTTCAACTAATTTGTCTTGATTTTGAATTAATTGTGAGACCAAATACCTTAATGATTATGAAACAAACAAGTGATAATTGTAATCATTAAAGTTTAACATATTACCCAAGCCAAATTTTCTTTCACTTTTTGAGTAAAAATACATTTTTCTGAATAGAAAACTAATGTTTAAATTTGAAATCAAACTGTGCCACAATCTAAAAATTTAGACTTATGTCTAATGTATATCGGAAGTGTCTTTGAAAGTTTCAAGAACAACAAACTTGTGCGTATTTTAGAAATATCACATGCAAGTGTAAAGAAGCATCATCATAGAATGCTAAAAAGTGTATTTGTTAAAATACAACCACTATATTCTTATATTTTTTATGTTCCTTATTTCTGTGTATTTGAGCTGATATGAAAATATGATCAAAGGAAGTAAATATACTTTCTTTACATATGAAATATACTTTCATATGTATATCTGCTCAATAGTACTAGATTTTAACATACTCTAAGTGTAAGAAAGTTAGCCATTTAAAATAAGTTAATTTAAAAACTATTCATGCAGAAAGTCTGGGCTCCATATAACTTTAGTCATTCTATGAAAGATATGTTAAATACATTATGTATGTATAAAAGGAATCACAGATAATGTTTTTTCATATATCTTACTTTCTATTTTCTATAATTTTATATACACAGTGATGCATTCATATATAAAATGTATTAAAATAGGAATATTACCCTTAACTTTTAAAGGCATTATTTTATGAGAGTTTTAAAAAAGGAAAACTATTTTTACCTCCCAGTCCTGGTCTAAGCCGATTATCGTAACCATCCAGAAGTCTGTCAAGAATTCTTGTAAAGATGGTAATGTTATTTTTAGCCTCATCTTCTTGGATGTTAGCCAGCACCAACCTAAACAGATAATTTTAAAAGCTTATATATATACATACGTGTGTTTTGCAAATGCCAACCTGCTTTTCTTCCTTAATTTAAATTTTAACACTCCCTGGGCTATTAGTACCACCCGTTTTCCTCCTTTTTTTTTTTTTTTTTTTTTGTTTAACTTCTATAAATACTGGTATGTCTGCAAACAAGGTAAACATGAAATTGAAATAGATTCTAAACAGTAGATTATCAGAAGTTTGATGTTAACATTATTTGAGATTCTTATCCCTTTAACATTTCATGTGGACTATTCATTTTCTTTCTAAACCCATCTCCTGTGATATATTATGATTGTAGATTAACACATGCAAACACTATTAGCATTGCTATTCTATAGTTAGAAAATCCCAGTAATCAGACTCGTGAAATAACTGTTTTCAATATTAATTGGGAAATAAATTGCTTTTTGAAGGTAAATACATTTTCTATCTCTCTCATAAGAGTCTTTCTTTTTTGTATGTCTTTTTCTCTTTTAAAACAGGATTTTTTCCTTACTTTGAGCATACCTCCACCCAATGGCCAAGTGCAATATAGACATCAGGGAAACTCCACTGGCTATGTGCCAGGCTCCATGTAGCCAGGAGGTGGAGGTGGGCTCTGAAAGCATCAGCAACACATACACAGCTGCAGAGATCCTTAGAGCCTAGTTCTTCCTGATTGGCCTCTGAGAAGAGCAATATTGTAAAGATTAAAATGCCTAGTTATTTTGTTTTGGTGATAAATTTGTAGAAAGAACAAATGGTCTCAAAATATCACCGGAAAAGCTTTAGAAATTGTGATTTTCTCCATTATTTCTCCATCATAAAGCCAAACCCTGATTCTATCACATACAGTAATTTGTTGCAGAAGCAACTAAATGTATAAAACAGAATGTCCATTTTCATTGTCTTTTTTGTCCTCAGAATGAATCAGATATTTAAATTACTGGCCCCAAAAAGGAATCATTTATATAATAGAATACAAGACTGGCATAAGCATTACTGGTCAAATATAGAACAGAAAACTAGTTGAGAGAAATATGGTTAAACACTAAGATTTTCAATGATTATTAATTGATCATGGATTGTCCACTCTTTTAAAATAAAAGTAATATGTAATTACATTCTGATCAAGGCACATTGTATAAAATATTATCAAAAGTGTCCATTTGCATTTAAATAACAGAGCTAGTAGCTATAAGTAGTCACAATACATCAAAAACTGGTAACCAACCTCAAACAAATATTGTCTTAAGAGCAGAGAAAATATTAAAATATTGAAATGAAGATAAACATCTACAAATTAAATAAGTGTATCACTTTATACCCTCTAGCCTCAAAAGTTTCTGTATTGCCTACTTAGTAGCTAATTTTAAAACCAATAAGTAAGATTTTCATAAAGTTCCACATAGAGCTTTTCGCTTGAAAGTGTTTTTTAATCACATTTTGTATTTTCTTTCTCAAATCAATATGCAGTCATTAAATTAGTAGATATTTTCCAAATAAAAACAAGGCTTTACGAGATAGATGGTGTCTCAATTCTAAGAAATGTTTTCATACTTTGAGCATTACTCGGACAATAAAATAAAAAGTTAAAAGATAAATAAAGATATAATAAAGACTTACTGGTTTTTTAAAAATAAATAGTTACAAGAACATTCTTATAAAACTTGTATCTCAGGTCTTCTGATATTATGAGAATCATATCCTAAAGGCATTAAAGAAAAAATGCCCACTGATGATGAAAATCAGGAAAGACTACAAATAAAATGAAGTTACTGAAAGCAATAAAAATTAATTTCATGTTTTTATAGCATAGGCAAATGAAAATTCATTACATATTTTAAATCAGTACTCCTGATTGTAAGCATTTGAGAAAAAAATCTTAATAATGCAAAAAGTTGATGATTAATAAATCTAGCTTTTGTTTTATTGTTTGTGATTGTGAAGTTGCATTCTACCTCCACCTAGAGGTTTAAGACTCACACATCATTTGGGTTTTCTATGGTGACTAAAGGAACCATACCATTAAAAAAAAGAAGAAGAAGAAAAGAAAAAGGAGAAAAAAAAAATAGTTAACACTCAAATCACTTAGCTGGTACTTTTCTGTCAGCTTGAAGGAAAACTTGACTTCCTTACGGTATCCTGGTGTTATATTATAAGTGCCTATACTTAATTACTTCAATTCCTTGTAGGAATATGCCATTGAAAGGATTTTCTTTTCTTCTGTGAATGTTCTGCATGGAAAATGCTTCTGTTTGCTTTTGGATCTTATCACTAAGAACGAGAAGCAGTGAAGTTTTTATAATCTACTACTTCATAGTTCACTTTCCCCATACACCCCCTTTCTGAGAAATAATTCTTTAAAACACCCTTGATTTTCAAAAGCATTAATGGCATACAGAGAAACACATCTTTACCCTGAATTAAAATAGTGAAATACAATAAATATCTCACCTGGCAGGGTCCCACACCAAGAAAACAAAAAGCAGCAACTGCATGTTGTAGATGTTCAATTTCGTCTTCATCACCGCTGCTCGTTACAAAGCCATGAAAGGAAAAACAAAATACACTTAAAATTGCCTTCAGTTCCACTATCCAAGTAACCCCAAAGAATATCCTTTTAGTTAGGGATTCGTGTGAAAGCTACGGAGATTACTTCCTGGACTGTGTGTGGGACTTGATGATTGAGAGAAGATTTCTTTTTTATCGACCTCCACCCCCACCCTTTTCCTTTCTCCTTCTTTCTTTTTTCTTTCTTTTCTTTCTTTTTTTTAACAGCAAGATGACCAAGTAATCAGACTTCTCTCTGCCAGGAATGTCCCCCAACCTCATCGTCGCAAACAGTTTTGCGCACACATGTAATAATAACACCCTGGACTTTAAATTGACATAGCAGCTGGAAAGGGAATGGGTTGGAGGGGAGGGGAGGAAAGGAGAGGAGAGATGGGTACTTTCACGCCACAACCCCCTCAACCAAGACCACCTCCGCAACCACAGCGGGAAAAGCTAGGGGCAGGCAGCCCACTTTTGCAATTATTCTTTTCATTACAGTGAACTGCAGTCCTCACGTTTTCGTTTCTTCACTCCCCTTAACAAAATAAAATAAAATAACATCCCTCCTTGCCCACCCACGGTTGCCCAAGACCAAGTCTTGGAGGCAGCCGGGTTCGGATCAAGTGCTGCGAAACGACGCGTTTGACAGCTGCTCCGGAGCCAACCATCACAATAAGAGAAGGAGCTTGAGGCTCAGGCAGCAAACACCAGCCAGGCAGGCAGTGGTAATCACAGTGTGCAAAGTTGAAGACTATAAAAGAGCTAGGCTAACGTGCTGCCGGGCAGGTGTCCTGGATTTTATTGTAGTTGCAAATATGCTTCTGGTGATAAGTATCGAAATTATTTTTTAAGTGCGCTGGGGAGGAGGGAGGTGCGGGAATTGAGCCTCCTCCGTTTCCAGGGAGCCTCTGAAAGTGGGGTGGGGGAGATGAGGCATGCACGCGAGGCAAAGACAAACAGGAAAGGGTCTCTATCAGGACCAACGTCTGCGACCCTACCTGAAACAGCAAGCAGAATTCGGTGTTTTCTTCCTTTTGCCCTGATCTTGACGAGATAGGAAACTTGAGAGAGAGAGAGAGAGAGAGAGAGAGAGAGAGAGAGAGAGAGAGAGACCGAGACTGCAGCAGCCAAGCGAGCGTGGAGCGATGGGCTGGTGGAAGCCGGAGAGGAGCGCTAGGAGCGGCGGCGGCGGCGCGAGGTGTAGAGGGAGGCAAAGGCGTTCGTAGTGGCGGTATGGGCGGAGGAGGAGGAAGAGGAGGAGGAGGAAGAGGAGGAGGGGGGAAAACGATGACAGGAGCTGGGGCGGAGGGGGGGGGGGAAATTGGGGGGACGCAGGCGGAGGCGCGGTGCGCGCCGGCGGTGGCGGGCACGAGCCCCGCGCCTGGAGGAGGAGGAGTCAGGCCGGGTAGCAGGGCTAAGGAGGTTCCCGGGAACGCAGGAACCCCCCCCTACACACCCACTCCCCCGCCTCGATCCCTGGTAACTGACCGTCGCCCGCCTGGCACTAGCAGCGGCGCAGACCCGGGCGGCGTCGGGCGCCCGGGTGCGCTCGGAGCGCAGCTCCCCTCGCCCACGCCGCGCCGGCGGAACGGAGCCCACGCGCCGCCCCGGGCTGCTCCCCGAGGTCGCGTTCTGGGGCTCCCGAGAGCCCCCAAGGTTCCTGGCAGGGCTGCTGGTGGGTGTTGGTGTGAAGTCGGAAATGCAGTGTGGCTGTGATGCCCTAGATCCCTGGGGCCGCGCCCTGCCGCCCGTCCCCCAACATCACCCTGCTGTGGAGCGACGTGGCTGCTAAGAGGTAAAGAGGTTCCGCTCCCGCTGGAGGGCAAGGGGACTAATCACGCCTTTACTTAGTCATCAGCGCATCCATGCAGGACCAAGTTCAAAGCATGTTGCGTGAAATCAGACAGCAGGAAGTTTCTTTGATTTCCTGAACCCTCCTGATATATCATTCATTCCTTCACACTCCTGCAATCAAGACTGATTTCCCCTGAAAGCTCTAGAGCTGGAGAATTCCCTTGAGCCAGTCAGTAAAGTCCATTTGCAGATTACACACACACCTTGGGAAACCTCCCGCTCACTTCCAGCAATCCTTTTCCAACCTCTTTTCACAGGCGCCCTCCCTAGCAGGTGATCAAACTCAATCAACCGCTCCAAAAGTTTACATTACCCCGAGCAAAAAGGGACCTGCTGTGTTTCTACTACCTCTGCAACTCATTCCCCAGGGGGAGGAAAGGTAACAAGGTTTGAGGTTTTCCCCCTTTAGGGCTTTTCACTGGCAAAGGGACTTGGAATTCCAGTCCCATCTTACACTTTCAGCACTGTGTGTTTGATCTATCTTATTTCTGTTCTATTTTATATGAGGTGACAAAATCCAAACGTGCAACTTGAACAGAAAAAAAAAAAAAGAGAGAGAGAGACATTTTCCTTTTTGTACTGCACATAAGACAGAATGTTATGCACATTCTACTAAGGCAAAGCAGAGTCAGTGTTTATCTCCTCCAGAAGTTGTTATAAACGTTAGACACTTTAAAGGAAAAAAAAAGAGAGAGAGAGAGAGTTAAGTATGCTGATATGTTTCTGTCATTTTACATTCAGAGTCAATATGTGCCAAACACTTCAATTTTGTTAGTTATGCACCAAAAATTCAGATGTTTTTCCTAGATGGAGCAGTTTTTCTAACAGGCACTGCTAATCTACAGTAAATTTTAGCTTTGCTTTGAAGATTATGGGAGGAGAGTAAAACCTTTACATTGTAAATATTTCCAGCTGTTCTTCTTAACCTATTAATCACCACTTTCTGGATGAGCATTTAATATGTTACAACCTAAACAAACATTTACTCTCTTATTTAGCTTGCTCTGTGAAGAATGGAACACCACCCAGCTCTCTCCTCCATCATTAATATTCCTTTCCTGACTTGCCCATTGCAGAGCCTAATTGAAATTCACAAAGATAAAAAGCATGCCATTTAAAACCTTGCAACCAGAGAACCTTAAGTGTCTTATACTTGGCATGAACAGTCCACTTCCTACTGTATTTTCCTATTTTCTATTTCTGTGAGTCAATCTTCATTAAGATCTCTATCACTTCTCCATTTATATTATTAATAAATTGTTGATATTTTGATAATGAAAGTTAAGTAGTGTATGGTTCTTCCCAGCCTTAATTGCTATTCTCCAACAAAATTTTTCTTTAATGAATGTCATAATTTTGGTAAATATATTCATATATTATTCTAATACTTATATCATCTTCTCCTGGATTGTAATATGAAATTATATATGTTAGTTTTAATTTTTTTCATTCAACATTTATCTAAATGGGAATGGTTTGTTCTGAGAAATTAGCTTTTCCCTTTAGCACCCTTATTAAATGTGTAATTTCAATGACATATGACCCTCTTACATGACACTTCACAAAGTTCAAGCTGCTTTGAATGATTTTCACCATTTTGATTTTTTTCTGTAAGTGTATGTTACTACATCGCACAGATTTGGAGATGCATTTACTGGAGAAAGACCCAAAGTTAAAACTAAATTTAATTTTTTTCATTATAAAACCTTGATTTTCACTTCTCACAAAATGTTTTACAATTTTAAAGGTTGGATAGCTGTAACTTAAACCTCAAAGCACATTAAAGGAAATGGAACTAGAAAAGCTGCTTGTGGGCAGCAGGTTTCTACTGCTTAAGCCATATCTATACTGCTACTTTGTTGTATTACTAGCCCAGACAAATTTCTCTGGAAATTTGGAGGATTATCCAGCTTCCTCAAACGTCTGACAAACTCAACCAGATTTTATTCTCTGCTCTTTGTGATAGAGTGCAGGTTAACTGCCTGAGATCTGAGCCAGCCTGTGTGGGTCGTGACTAAGCTCTTCCTACCCACTCCTTTTAGAGCATGTCCTAAGGCAACCAATCCTGAGGAAGAATTGACAACTAATTGGCTGCCAGTAAATCCATTCCCACTCAGGCTTGGGCAGCACAAAATCTTCTGTTTCAAACCAGTTTGAATTACTGATCAACAAATTAGGTTGGTGGGTGGAGGTGGTCACTTCTTACATATTCCCCAACCCCAACACTGAAATCCCTAAGGAAATTTCCACATAAAGACCATGAATAAAAGAAAACTGAAGAATTGGGAGATCTTGGTTTTGTCTGATTTCTTATGAGCTGACGTCTCACAATATTGTACAATTTTAAGATTTGTTATAAAAACTGTTCATGTTCTTGAACAGATATTTTGTACAGTTTCCATTTTTAGAGCTCAGCCTAGCATTACTGCTATAGAGAGCTACTACTTTATATGCCCTATTGAAGACTTAATCTTTAAGCTTCCTATAGATTGATATGTGTATATAAGTATATATATTACATATGTATATATAATACACCTATATTTTTGTACACTTATATGCATACATACATATATGCAAATATACTAATATATCTGTAGATAGATAAACATATATCAGAACTAATAAAAATAGACATGAATATTTTAATAAGAATAGCATTTAAATATCACAATTCTACAAAATACATTTCATCTTACTACTACATGAATTGAATCATGATGATCTTTACATGCTTTGAAAAGCAATATCATAATTACTTCAACAAGAATAGCATCTTACCATATTTAACTTTTAAAACTCTCAGTACATATTTCATATAATAAATTTGTGTATATTTTAACTACATATATTCTTTTGTGATTCATTCATTTGAACGAGAATACAAATTTATGAAAAATTAGGAACTGAAGCACAGATTATTCTGTTTTCAAACAATTAAATATTATCTTCTACTTTTTCCCATTGAACGATTTACTAATTTCAAAATGGACCTGGAGTATATGTCAGTTCTCACATATTCACCACATTACCAAAAGACAAAACAAAACAAAACAAAACTGGTGCAAATTCTTAGTTGACAATTATCAATTCAAAATCAGAACTGGGTCAAGAACTATTTTTCCCATATATTGCATTTAGATGGAGGCTTAGGCACGAAGGTTCTAAAAGAAGAAACAGCTGTGAAGTGGAAGTAACTAGTTTCACAAACAAATAATACCAAAACTACTCTCTTACATTCATGGATCTAGGTCGCATTTCATTTTATATATATATATATAATTTGAATATATATATATTCAAATTATAAAGCTATACCTCCAGCCTCAACTCTTCTCTCTTTGCACACTCCTTGTTACACACACATTCATGCATGTGTGTGCACATACACACACATGCACACACATCCATAACCAGCATTCATTTTTCAAGCATCATTCTTTTCTCTATGCTTCCTGCAAACATAACTTTGCATTTCTCTCAAGAGCCAGTGGTTTTATGCCTCTATGCTTTTGTTTATCACTGTCTTTTCCTACTGGAATGCCGTGTTCACCCTACCTACCTGATGAACACTCCAAGTTTCAGCCCTGTAAACTACTTCTTCTTCCAGATAAAATTACCATGCCTTACTTTGTACTCCTGCTGAACTTAGCACAGGCATTTAACATTAAGCCTAAATATTCAACTGAACTTATTTATTAACTTTTCTATCACACTATCTTAGTCAGTGGGGGCTGCTATAACAAAATACCATAAAATGTGTGGCTTTTAAACAACATAAATTTACTTTGCGCAATTCCGAAAGTCAAGAACTCCAAGATCCAGGCACTGCAAGATTCCGTGTCTGGTGAAGGCATGCTTTCTTGTTCATAGGTGGTGCCCCCTTGCCGTGTCTTCACATGGTAGAAAAGGGAAGGTAGCTCTCTGGAGTCTCTTTTATAAGGACACCAATCTCATTAATTAGGGCTCTGCTCTCAGGACCTAAGCATCTCCCAAAACGCCTCATCTCCTAATACCACAGGGATTAGGATTTCAACACATGAATTTTGGGAGAACACAAACATTCAGATCATAGCACTCACCCTATTGAACTGTGAGCTATTTAAAGGCAGAAGGAGACTCATCTAAGCTATCTTTACTGTCTACATGCACAGGCGAATCAAGCATATATCATCTTTCAGGAAATTCTTGAGGACATGAGCATCTGTACCTTCATAAGTGATAGAGTTTGGATATTTGTCCCCTTTAAATCTCATGTTAAAATTTGATCCTCAGTATTGGAAGTGGGGTTTAGTGGGAGGTATTTGGGTTATGGGGGCAGATCCTTCATGAAGGGTTTTGTGCCCTCCCTGAGTAATGAATGAGTTCTTCCTCTATTAGCTCCCTTGAGGTCTGATTGTTAAAAGATCCTGGCACCGCCTCCTTTCTCTTTTTCTTTCTTTGTCTTTCCATGTGATGCCTTCTGTCCTATGCCTTCTGCCATGAGTAAAAGCAGCCTGAAGCCCTCACAGAGGCAGATGCTGGTCCCCTGCTTTTTGTACAGCACCTAAAGAACCATAGGCCAAATAAACTTATTTTCTTATAAATTATCCAGGTTTATGTATTTCTTTACAGCAATGCAAAATGAACTAAAACAATATGTATATGGGAATCATAATCCTTCCTTCAGAGGAATGAGATGTTACAGAGAGTTGAGGTTAAGAGCTCAGACTCTGGTTCTAAATCCTAATCCTACTACTTACTCACTATACAACCTTTGACAAATTCCTTAGCCTTATCTTGTCTTAGTTTTCTTACCTGAAGAATAAAAGTATTTGTAGAACCTACTACTCTTGGTCATCACAGGTACTTTATGAGTTGATATATGTGCACAGAGCAACGCATGAATCATAGACAACACTCCACAGTGTTTGCTGGTGTTACTGAAGTATTTGAAAGCTGTTAGATCACTGCCTCCACATTCAGTTGATGAGATTTAGTTGCATGCACAGCCCTTGAATTTGTTGAATCTTTTGGCTCTTAGCTTTGGATTAGACAGTTCCCATCCACTCTTTCCCACCCACATTCAAGCTCCCACCTTCAGAGAATGACCTGTCAGAACCCAGCACATATACCTACATTCTCTTATGCTGCATTAGATGATTTTTTCTCGTGAATACATTGTTTCCCTCATTCCCCCATTTTTTTCTGCTCTTTTTTTTCCTCCTGTCCTCCTTTTAGTATCCTATGCCCTCCTTTTTATTCCAGCTCGGACTGTTTCCATCTTTCGTTAGTTCTCTAATGTCCCCTTTTCCTCCCTCTTTCTCATTAGTATTCCTACATAGTATATATCTGCATTTGTGTATGCACTTGTCTTTTGGCATATGGAAAAACGTGTGTTTGTAAGAGTGTATACAGATAAGAAGACAGTGTCTATTTAAACAGATGAGAATGTGAGTGCTTATGCTGCACATGGATGGGCATCCCTGCCTGTGTTTCTGGGTAAAGTCCTCTGTATAAGCAATACTATTAAATCCACTCAAATGTATAGTATTGATCCATTATATTAATTGAATTGAAAAGTCAAGTGGGGCTTTTTTTTTGAATTGGCTATTGATTTGCCTGAGATATGTTTTTAAAGCCACATGTTTAAATGAAGCCCAAATCTGTCACACCTAGAGAGCTAAATTCATTTGTCAATGTGGAGGCGTCCAGCTGCCCTTCCTACCCATGCCCTAGAGTCAAATATGGTTAAAAGTTGCCCTTCCTTTTCCTGTGACTTCTGGATATCCAGTATGTATTCAGTTGGAAAAGAGAAATATGAAAATTTTCTGCATTATGAATTAAGAGTTAACAAATTATCCTTAAAATAGGAGAACAAACAAAATAACAAACCATTCCAAAACATTTTGGTGGGGAGAGAGATGTTTTTAAAGAGGCGAATGATGGACATTAGTGCTGTCCAACAACTATTGCCAGTTTCCAGCATAGATGTATGAACAGATCAAATTTTCTCACTTTCCTTGAAATTAGAGTTGCCAATGAAAATTGCTCTGACCAATGATGGGGAAGCTAAACAGACTTAGGCCATTTCCAGATGGAAACTGGATGAATGAGTGTCTGATTCACCATGTTTACTCCTTCCCTGTTATCTGGTTATTACCAATAATGCTCCAAATAGTGATGGTTCCTCAGTGGGTCCTTGAATGAGGATGGCAAAAGTCAGAACTCTTAACTGACTGGCACTGAACATATAGCATGGACAAGAAATACGTATTTGCTGCTTTAAGCCTCTAAAATTTGGGGGTACTATCTACTACAGAATAACTCGATCTATCCTTACTGCTGAAATATGAAGAGAAAAGCAAGGGGTCCTTTTTTTTTTTTTTTTTTTTTTTTTTTTTTTGTCTTGTTTTGATACCAAATATTGATTGGTGAAGTGACATATAAAATCTTTTCTGGCAAAGAAGATTTTTTAAAAGATCCAAAAATCACAGCCCATATATACCTTCTTGCCTAAGCCTAAATTAAATGATTTCATTGGTCTTTAGTTGTATTTATGCTTTTTTTCCCCATTTCTTAACTGTTTTTATCTTTATTTCTCCTCCACTTAAACACCCAGAGGGGTTGAGAAAAAGTCTGAGATTGTTCCTGACAAACATTTCTTCTAAATCTCTGTTTCATTCTTCCTTACAGTGGCAAGACATTGGGTAGGTGGATGATATTCATTGAGTTCCAACAGGAACTCTGATTATCAAATCATCTGACAGGTATTAGAAATGGGAAAGAAAATGATTTAAAAAGAAGGGATAAGGAAAAGAGGACTGATGTGACAGCAACTGCTAGATGTTAAAGTGAAAGAGAGACAATTTTTAAAAAAACAGTTCTGAGTAGAAATGCATGTTAGGAAAGCATCTCCATGTTTTCACTACATAAAGAAAAACAAAAGAAATTGGCTCTGACCTAAAAATATAATGAGAACTTTGAGGCCATTTTCAGAGATTTTTGACAAGGTAGAAAAGGCCAGTTAGTTACAGGTTTAAATATGGACTATTTTGTTTTCATTGCACAATTCACTGGAGCAAAAATTTATGGGTTTAAACTGCTTTTAGCTAGTCAATCAACATCAAACCATTGAGACAATTTAACGTTCAAATTGTGAGAAGAAAAATGTACTTGTCTTTAATAAGCCCTTGAGGGAGCAGACACTGTTTCTCTCTCCTTATATTCCTCACAGCGCTTTCCAGACAGTAAGTGCTCAATAAAAATTAATAGAAAGTACAATAGGCAAGTGAATAAATGTGAGTAAATTAACAAATGAATGAAAGATTGTGTCAAAAAGTTCTTAAAGGTCATTTATAGTAGATCACCTGTTCTCGCCTTCTCCATTTTGACCCTCTCTAGCCTGGCCTCAATGCAGTAGGCTGTGTGATCTTGCCGCAATACAGAGCTGATCATGTCACTGCATAATTTAAAATTCTTTAAACACTTTCTATTTCTCTTAAATTCAAGACTAGATTCTTTATATGGCTAGTGTCTTGTATGCCTTGGCTCCTATCTGGTCTTGAGCCATTATTTTCCTCGCTCCATGAACACCAACCTTCTTTCAGCACCTGAAATGTGCCAGACTCCCTAATGGCATTTCTTTTCCTGCCATAGGGCATCATAGCACATGTTTCCTCTGACGGAAGCCTCCTACCTCCTTTACCTGATTTGCACCTGTTCATTCCTCTTAGAAAAAATTAGGAAGCACTTCCTTAAGCCTTCCCTGACACAGTAACCTCACCACCCCAGTCTCTGTTATGTTCCCTTGTTAAATGTGCTTTTTTTTTTTTTTTTAAGAGATCTTGTCTCCGTTTTTTAATCATTGTGTGTGATTATTTTACTAACATCTGTTAACCAACAATGCTATATATTCCATGAGTTCAGGTCTCCCGCTTACTGTTACTTAACATTGTGCATCCTTGAATTAGTGCATTGCCTGATTCATTGTAAGCATGCAATAAATCATTGTTTAAAAAAAATGAAAGAATAAATGTATAACAAACTCAGAATGTGATGTATAATGTTACTTTCAAAGCTAACATCTCCTATCCCTAAAATTAAATCTATAGTCCAATTATTTGGATTGTTGCTACTGTCATAAAGAGCCTATGGAGAACTAGGAGCTGAAGACAATGTCACTGCCTCTCTATACTTATGAGAAGCGGACACATTTTGTGTTGGTAAAAAAGTGGGAGAGAAATTCAATCAAGGTATGCCAGCAAAAGGAACAAAAGGAAATTATGTATTTGGTTCACAACAAGGAAGATTTTTTTTTTTTTTTTTTTTTTTTTTTTTTTTGAGTCCAGGCTTTGCTCTGTCTCCCAAGCTGGAGTGTAGTGGTGCAATTTCGGCTTATTGCAACCCTTGCCTCACAGGTTCAAGCAATTCTCTGTCTTAGCTTCCCGAGTAGCTGAGATTACAGGCACCCACCACCATGCCTGGCTAATTTTTGTATTTTTAGTAAAGATGGGATTTCACCATCTTGGCCAGAATGGTCTTTAACTCCTGACCACGTGATCCACCCACTCAACCTCCCAAAGTGATGGGATTACAGGCATGAGCCATTCAATGTAGGTGGTAATGATAGAGGCCAGTGGGCTATTAGCTTCAAAGGATAAAACTGCATGTAGGTTATTGCCAGTATTCAGGAACTGACATCCATCAAATCTTGCCTTAGTATCTCTGCCTAAAATAGAATGATCTATTATTATTTAGCTAGGATATAGGACTAAAGTCTGATGGATAAAGAAGAACACTGACATTAGAAAATCATTGCCTGAAGTGTTTTAAGGGACTTTGGCATCGAAACCCATCCTGCCATCTATTTCTACCTAGGGCTATATCTGAGCAATAAAGCTGACTAACTTCAAGAAACCATTGAATTTACAAGTCACCTAGGAGCTCACTGAGGCGCCCTCTCAAACACTCTAACACCACCACAAGCTGGTTTATGATATTTTCTGGGTGCAAAAAACTGTAGACATTTTAGTATAAGTAGTAGACATATGTATATAGACAATTTAAGTTTAACTAATATTTAGTTAATTAACCTAAGAAATTTTTCAGCATAAATCAACCTGTTTTTGGCTTACTAATTAGCATAAGACCTATAATAAATAACCTTTTAGTGGTAATAGTAATGGGATTTGAAGCTAGGAAGACTTTAAGAGGACCCAAACTCCTTGCATGAATAAGGTCTACAAAGAGCAAGCTCAGCAATGCCCAGAGTGCCACAAGTCAACCCTAGAGACATTGACCTGGAGACATCTTGCCACTGGATCCAATTACAAGACCAGCCGATCTTGCCATCAGACTCTCTTTTGTAACACTCAAAGTAAATATTTCATGGAAGATGCTGTTCCATGGAACTAAGGGCAAATGAATGGAACTTTTCCCAATCTAAGAAGTTCCATGACTATACCTGCTTGTTAATAAATGTATTCTGCTTGGAAGATTTTCGCCTGAGACCTGCTTTCATTGTGAGTTAACATCTAGTGAAGAGATTGTAGGATAGAGACTACCTCTAATCAGTGGTGGTTACTCATGTTCACCAGAAGAACCTGACAATCACTAAAGGATCAAATTGGTTTTGCATAGTTGGGTGATCTAGAACTGTTCACAGGATCTGTAGAGTCTGAAAATGAGAAAACAAGGAAAGAGCAGCTGTTATTTAAGGAAGTGTTGCTAGGGCTTTAGTTGTGATAGGACTAAAGGTAGCAATATTGACACAAGTTGGCTGAAGCTAGTACAGAAAGGAAAGGCGCACTCACACCTGAACCTAAGTTTTTCAATTTAGACAAGGCCTCCCTTGGAAAATAAAATTTATGTCACAGGAAGAAAGGGCATGGAGCAGAAAAGGTGTTTTATTTCTAGAACACTTGTAGGTAATATGGAAAGAAACTCTTGAGCCTGGTTTCTGGTAGGCTCAGAGCTTGGCTCTGACCCAAGTCAGAGCCAGAGATATTTTAAGATTTAGCATCTTTCCCCAAAGAAAGCTCACCATGGTGAAACCACCCCCATAGAGTTTACAAGAATTACACGCTGGATTCTGGGCATAAAAAAGTAGTTATAATTAAGCATTAATCAGGCTGCACTTTGGTTGTTGAGTCAGATGGGGCTGTGCTGAACCCAAAGTCTAATCCCCATGAGCTTTATGGAGGAGTGAATTTCCAGCAAGACTTCATGTGATCTGTTCTACTGAGGTTTTACCTAGTTGTCAGGATTCTGGCTTTCCAGGTCTTCAATAACACCCAATCTCCAGGCTGACTGTGATGAAAGGGCATATCTGTAGGAAACAGCAGTCTGCTAGAAGCAAATTTATGAATAATAGGTAGAATCAGGCCTCAGGATTGCACACACCTGGCAGTGTCTCGCTCCTTTTTATGTATGTTGTCTTTTATTCAAAGGGTGGAGCATGGGAAGGGCATCCCATATAGTATTTCAAAAGGACTAAATTTGAGCCTGCTTTTAAGAGCCACTCTTACTCTGAGCAGGGAAATAGGCAAAGCCTTATCCCAGGTCAAGCTGGTTTCCTGACAAATCTTAACTAAAGCCTTTTCTCAGGACATGATTCATTTTTTCACTCTTCCTTGTGGGGCCTTCAGGCTGTGTGGAATTTCCATGTTATACCAAGGACTTGAGAGACATCCTTAGTGACTTTGGCCACAAAAGTGGCACCATTGTCACTCTGATTAGAAATGGGCAAGCCAAACTGAAGGATGATTGTTTTTAAAGCAGAGCCTTAGCAACTTCAGATGTCTTATCTGTTCTGCAATGGAATGCCTCAATCTATCCTGAAAAAGAATCTACAAACATGAGCAGATATTTAAAGTTTCCTGCCACCCTCAGCATCATGGTGAAGTCAATCTACCAGTCCCAAGTTGGCCCTTCACTCCGTGCCTGGACCCTTTGTATCATGGGTGGAGGACCAGCTGGGTATTCCAGGCCCAGGAGAGAAACTTCTGTATGACCATTTGAAAAATCTTATGCACACGTGGGTGAACAATATATCTCTGACTCCAATGGAGAAGGGTATCCCACCTATACTGAGTGGTTCCCTGAGTATGTCCAACAATGCCATCCATGAGGCATTCAGATACTAGAAATATCCCCTATGGTTATGCATCCATCCATCCTGCGTTTTTCAACTGGGGTCTAAACCCCAATTGAGTGCTCTTTTAGGTCCTCCTCTTCTAAGTATGTAGGTAGTTCAAGGTCAAGGATTATTCCAGGTGTTAATGGCATTAGTAAAGTTTGGAGGACCTTTTCTCTTACTGCTGTCTTTGCAGACTTGTCTAACTGATTGTTGCTTTTTGCCACCAAACTGTCTGTCTGTTGATGCCTAGGGCAATGAACTGCAGTCACTTCTTTGGAGACCATGACTGCCTCTAGGAGAGCTAAAATCTCTTTAGCATATTTAATTTCTTGTTACCAGAAGTTAAAAAACCCTCCTTTTTATCCAAATAACACCATGAGCATGGATAACAGAGAAGGCATACTTGGAATCTCTGTAGATAGTCATTTGTGAGTCTTTACCTAGTTGGAGGATGTGGGTGAGGGTAATGAGTTTTGCTTTCTGTGCTAATATTCTGGGGGAAGTGCCTCAGCTTCCAAAACTTGCCGGTGTATCACCAAAGCATACTCGGCCTTTTTTTTTCTTCCTGATCCATAAAGCTCCTTCCATCTGTGAAAATCTCCACATCTGGATCTTCCAATTGTGTGTCAATAAAATGTGGCCAGCTAGAATTAGCTTGTTGGATAATTTGTAAGCAGTCATGCATAGGTTTAGATGCCATCTGAGGAAGCAAGGTGGCAGAATTTTAAGTAACAGCAGTTCTCAATATCACATTTAGGTTATTCAGGAGAATAGCATAATGTTGACATAGGTTTCTAGAGATCAGCCAACAGCCTCCTCTTGTACAGTAAAGGAAATACATAGTGGGGTATGTGCACTGTAGTTGGCTGGGCCAGAGTAAACTTTTCTGCTTCCTAAAGAAAATCACAGGTGGCAGTAATAATCCTAAGGCAAGATGACCATCCCCTTGTGACAGTACCCATTTTGTTTTGAGAAGTATAGACCTGGCCTCTTGATGTTCCCTAAATCCTGGATTATCATTCCCAAATCCGTTCCTTGTCTTTCATGCAAAAATAGGTCAAAGGGCTTCCTCATACTGGGGAGTCCTAATACCGGAGGTGTTATCAACTTTTCTTTAATGGTCAAAAAAGCCTTTTGGCAATCCCCAGTCCATTCTAACTGTTTGTTGTATTCCCTTTTTATACATATTTTTTTAATTTTTGGGGGGTACACGGTAGGTGTATATTTTTATGGGGTATGTGAGATATTTTGATACAGGTGTTCAATGTGAAATAAGCACATCTTGGAGTCTGGGTTATCATATCCCCCCTTTAAGACATCTTGTGGTCGTTTCCAAGATAGCTGAATAGGAACAGCTCTGGTCTGCAGCTCCCAGCAAGATCGATGCACAAGACAGGTGATTTCTGCATTTCCAACTAAGGTGCCTGATTCATCTCATTGGGACTGGTTAGACAGTGGGTGCAGGCCACAGAGGGTGAGCTGAACCAGGGTGGGTCATCACTTTATCCGAGATGTGCAAGGGGTCGGGGGATTTCTCTTCCCTAGCCAAGGGAAGCTGTGACAGACAGTACCTGAACAAATGATACACTCCTGACCAAATAAGTGCTTTTCCCATGGTCTTAGCAACCGGCAGACAGTAGATATCCTCCCATGCCTGGCTCGGCGGATCCCACACCCATGGAGCCTTTCTCACTGCTAGTGCAGCCGTCTGAGATCAACTTGTGACACTGCAGCTTGACGGGGGGAGGGGCATCTGCCATTGCTGAGGCTTGAGTAGCTCACAGTATAAACAAAGCAACCAGGAAGCTCAAACTGGGTGGAGCCCACTGCAACTCAGCAAGGCCTACTGCCTCTCTAGGTTCCACCTCTGGGGACAGGGCATAGCAAAACAAAAGGTAGCAGACAGCTTCTGCAGACTTAAACATCCCTGTCTGACAGATCTGAAGAGAGCAGTGGTTCTCTCAGCACGGTGTTTGAGCTCTGAGAACAGACAGGCTGCATCCTCAAGCGGGTCCCTGACCCCCATGTAGCCTGACTGGAAGACACCTCCCAGTAGGGGCCGACAGAAACCTCAAACAGGTGGGTGCCCTTCTGGGATGAAGCTTCCAGAGGAAGGATCAGGCAGCAATATTTTCTGTTCTGTAGGCTCTGCTGGTGATACCCAGGCAAACAGGGACTGGAGTGGACTTCCAGCAAACTCCAACAGACCTGCAGCTGAGGGGCCTGACTGTTAGAAGGAAAACTAACCAACAGAAAGGAATAGCATCAACATCAACAAAAAGGTAATCCACACCAAAACCCCATCTGTAGTTCATCAAAATCTAAGACCAAAGGTAGATAAAACCACAAAGATGGGGATAAACCAGAGTGGAAAAGCAGAAAATTCCAAAAACCAGAGTGCCTCTTCTCCTCCAGAGGATCGCAGCTCCTCGCCAAAGGAACAAAACTGGATGGAGAATGAGTTTGATGAGTTGACAGAAGAAGGCTTCAGAAGGTTGGTAATAACAAACTTCTCTGAGCTAAAGGAGCATGTTCTAACCCAACGCAAGGAAGCTAAAAACCTTGAAAAAAGGTTAGATGAATGGCTAATTAGAACAGTGTAGATAAGACCTTAAATTACTTGATGGAGCTGAAAACCACAGCTTGAGAACTTCATGACACATGCACAAGCTTCAGTAGCTGATTCGATCAAGCAGAAGAAAAGATATCAGTGATTGAAGATCAAATTAATGAAATAAAGTTAGAATACAAGATTAGAGAAAAAAAAGAGTGAAAAGAAATGAACAAAGCCTCGAAGAAATATGGGAGTATGTGAAAAGACCAAATATACATTTGATTGGTGTACCAGAAAGTGACGGGGAGAATGGAAGCAAGTTAGAAAACACTCTTCAGGATATTATCCAGGAGAACTTCCCTAACCTAGCAAGGCAGGCCAACATTCAAATGCAGGAAATACAGAGAACACTGCAAAGATACTCCTCAAGAAGAGCAACCCCAAGACACATAATTGTCGGATTCACCAAGGTTGAAATGAAGGAAAAAAATGTTAAGGGCAGCCAGAGAGAAAGGTTGGGTTACCTACACAAGGAAGACCATCAGACTAACAGTGGATCCCTCAGCAGAAACCCTACAAGCCAGAAGAGACTGGGGGCCAGTCTTAAACATTCTTAAAGAAGAGGATTTTCAACCCAGAATCTCATAGCCAGCCAAACTAAGCTTCATAAGTGAAGGAGAAATAAAATCCTTTACAGACAAGCAAATGCTGAGAGATTTTGTCACCACCAGGCCTGCCTTACAAGACCTCCTGAAGGAAGCACTAAACATGGAAAGGAACAACCGGTACCAGCCACTGCAAAAACATGCCAAATCATACAGACCGTAGATGCTATGAAGAAACTGCATCAATTAACAGGCAAAATAACCAGCTAACATCATAATAACAATATCAAATTCAAACATAACAATACTAACCTTAAATGTAAATGGGCTAAATGCCCCAGTTGAAAGACACAGACTGGCAAATTGGATAAAGAGGCAAGACCCTTCAGTGTTCTGTATTCAGGAGATTCATCTCATGTGGAAAGATGCACATAGGCTCAAAAGAAAGGGATAGAGGAAGATCTACCAAGCAAAGGGAAAGCAAAAAAAAAGCAAGGGTTGCAATCCTAGTCTCTGATAAAATAGACTTTAACCAACATAGATCAAAAGAGACAAAGAAGGCCACTACATAATGGTAAAGGGATCAACTCAGTAAGCAGAGCTAACTATCCTAAATAAAAATGCACCCAATACAGGAGCACCCATATTCATAAAGCAAGTTGTTAGAGACCTAAAAAGAGACTTAGACTCCAACAAAATAACAATGGGAGACTTTAACACCACAATGCCAATATTAGACAGATCAATGAGACAGAAGGTTAAAAAGGATATCCAGGACTTGAAGTCAGCTTTGGACCAAGTGGACCTAATAAACACCTCTATGCAAATAAACTAGAAAATCTGGAAGAAATTGATAAATTCTTGGATACATACACCCTCCCAAGACTAACCAGGAAGAAGTTGAATCTTTGAATAGACCAATAACAGGTTCCAAAATTGAGGCAATAATTAATAGCCTACCAACCAAAAAAATTCCAGGACCAGACAGATTCACAGCTGACTTCTACCAGAGGTACAAAGAGGAGCTGGTACCATTCCTTCTGAAACTATTCCAATCAATAGAAAAAGATGAATCCTCCTTAATTCATTTTATGAAGCCAGCATCATCCTGCTACCAAAGCCTGGCAGAGACACAACAAAAAAAGAGAATTTTAGGACAATATCCCTGATGAACATTGATACAAAAATCCTCAATAAAATATTGGCAAACCGAATCCAGCAGCATATCAAAAAGCTTATCCACCATGATCAATTCAGCTTCATCCCTGGGATGCAAGTCTGGTTCAACATATGCAAATCAATAAACGTAATCCATCACATAAACAGAACAAATGACAAAAACCACATGATTATCTCAATAGACGCAGAAAAGGCCTTTGACAAAATTCAACAGCACTTCATGCAAAAAACTCTCAATAGACTAGGTATTGATGAAACATGTCTCAAAATAATAAGAGCTATTTATGACAAACCCACAGTCAATAGCATACTGAATGGGCAAAAACTGGAAGCATTCCTTTGAAAATCGGCACAAGACAAGGTTACCCTCTCTCACCACTCCTATTCAACATAGCTTTGGAAGTTCTGGCCAGAGCAGTCAGGCAAGAGAAAGAAATCAAGGGTATTCAATTAGAAAAAGAGGAAGTCAAATTGTCTCTGCTTGCAGATGACATAATTGTATATTTAGAAAACTCATTGTCTCAGCCTAAAACCTCCTTAAGCTGATAAGCAACTTCAGCAAAGTCTCAGGATACAAAATCAATGTGCAAAAATCAGAAGCATTCCTATACATCAATAATAGACAAACAGAGAGCCAAATCATGAGTGAACCCCCCATTCACAATTACTACAAAGGGAATAAAATACATAAGAATCCAACTTACAAGGGATGTGAAGGACCACTTCCAGCAGAACTAAAAACCACTGCTCAACGAAATAAAAGACACAAATAGAAGAACAAATAGAAGTCCATGCTCATGAATAGGAAGAATCAATATTGTGAAAATATGGCCATACTGCCCAAGGTAATTTATAGATTTAATGCCATCCCCATCAAGCTACCACTGACCTTCTTCACTTAATTGGAAAAAACTACTTAAAATTCATACGGAACCGAAAAAGAGCCCACATAGCTAAGACAATCCTAAGCAAAAATAACAAAGCTGGCGGCATCACACTACCAGATTTCAAACTTACTACAAGTCTACAGTAATCAAAACAGCATGGTACTTTTACCAAAACAGATATATAGACCAGTGGAACAAAACAGAGGCCTCAGAAATAACAGAAGCCTCAGAAATAACCACCTGATCTTTGACAAACCTGACAAAAACAAGCAATGGGGAAATGATTCCCTATTTAATAAATGGTGCTGGGAAAACTGGCTAGCCATATGTAGAAAGCTGAAACTGGATCCCTTCTTTATACTGTATACAAAAATTAACTCAAGGTGGCTTAAAGACTTAAATGTAAGACCTAACACCATAAAAACCCCAAAAGAAACCCTAGGCAATACCGTTCAGGACATAGGCATGGGCAAAGTCTTCATCACTAAGACACTAAAAGCAATGGCAACAAAATCCAAAATTGACCAATGGGATCTAATTAAACAAAAGAACTTCTGCACAGCAAAATAAACTATCATCAGAGTGAACAGGCAACCTACAGAATGGGAGAACATTTTTGCAATCTATCCATCTGATAAATGACTAATATCCAGAATCTACAAAGAACTTAAACATATTTACAAAAAAAAAAAAAAAACAAACAAACAAACAACCCCATCAAAAAGTGGACAAAAAATATGAACAGACACTTCTCAAACGATGACATTTATGCAGCCAACAGACATATGAATAAATGCTCATCATCACCTGCCATCAGAGAAATGCAAATCAAAGCCACAATGAGATACCATCTCATGCCACTTAGCATGGCGATCATTAAAAAGTCAGAAAACAAAAGATGCAGAGGATGCACAGAAATAGGAATGCTTTTACACTGTTGATGGGAGTGTAAATTAGTTCAATCATTGTGGAAGACAGTGTGGCGATTTCTCAAGGATCTAGAACTAGAAATACCGACCCAGTGATCCCATTGCTGGGTATATACCCAAAGGATTATAAATCATGCTGCCATAAAGACACATGCACATGTATGTTTATTGCCACACTATTCACAATAGCAAAGACTTGGAATGAACCCAAATGTCCATCAATGATAGACTGGATTAAGAAAATGTGGCACATATACCCCATGGAATACTATGCAGCCATACAAAAGGATGAGTTCATGTCCTTTGTAGGGACATGGATGAAAGTGGAAACCATCATTCTAAGCAAACTATCACAAGGACAGAAAAGCAGATGCCCCTTGTTCTCACTCATAGGTAGGAGGTGAACAATGAAAACACATGAACACAGGATGGGGAACAACACACACCAGGGCCTGTCATGGGGTGGGGAGCTGGGGGAGGGATAGCATTAGGAGAAATACCTAATGTAAATGACGAGTTGATGGGTTCAGCAAAACAACATGGCACATGTATACCTATGTAACAAACCTACATGTTCTGCACATGTACCCTAGAACTTAAAGTAAATTTAAAAAAAAAAATGCAACAAATTTGCTATGAGTCTGAAGTTGGGGATCCAAATGTGGCATAACCCAGCCAGGTCTAAAACACTCCTTAGTCGCTGCCATGTCATAGGCCTGGCAGCTCTAGAAAGAGCTTACTTCCAGTCAAGGAGCAGGTTTCTCTGTCCCTGCAAAAGATTAGCCCCAAAGTGTTTAACTGAGGATTGTAACATTTTGCCTTTTCTTGCATGCTTCATATCCCTCTTTGGCCAGAAAATGTAAAGTTAATATGGTGCTCTGGTTAGAAGTCTCCTTGTTTGTACCAGCAACTAATATGTCATTAACATATTAGAGCGGAGTCCAATGTTTTAGCTGAAGGTCCTGAAGGTGCTTAGTAAGAATTTCCCCAAAGATGATTAGAGAGTTTTTAAAGGCTTGGAGAGCTGTCCAACAGTACTGCTGTTTTTCCTTAGTATCTGGAACCTCTCATTCAAAAGCAAACAATTCTGTGACTCTAAACTCAAAGGAATGAAAAAGAAAGCATCTTTCAGATCTGAGACTGTAAACCAGCAAGGTTCACCAGTTAAAGTTGTGAGTAGTGTATAAGGATTGGGAACCATGGGGTGAATGTCCTTTGCAATTTGGTTAATGGCTCTCAAGTTCTGAACAACCCTATATTCCTTAGTCCCAGGCCTCCGGACCACCAAGGTAGGTGTGTAATATGAGGATCAGAAAGGTCTAATGAGCCTAAATTGGAGGCCAATGGGTAACAAAGGTTCAATATCTTATTGTGCTTTTTTCCTCAGGGATATTGTTTTAGATTCGGCAGTACCATTTCTACACATACATTAACCTGTACTGGGATTTTGGATTTATCCCACTCTTGTCTCCCATTGGCTCAAGTATGGTGGCTCACCCTTTGTAGCAATTCTTCAGGTTTATCAGCTTCTTGTAACAATTGAGCTTGCTAGGTGCAAACTTCATATGGGGACATGCTGATATTCAGTCATCCAGGGAAATGGCAACCTTTGCATTCAGTTTAGTCAAGAGATCAGGTCCCAACAGAGGAATGGGGCATTTAGGCATATATAAGAAACTATGTTGGCAATCTAGGGATTGAAGTGGTCTTTATAGGGTCCTCCCTGTGACTCCAATCACTTTTGTGGTTTCTGAAGACAGTTTGTACAGGTATGTATTTAATACCAATTGAGTAGCTCCAGTATCTACTAGGATGTCTATTTCCCACTGTCATAACAACCTGGGAAACACTCTGTGTGGGAAAACTGAAGGTTGTTGGTTGGATCAGAAGGAGCTCCCGCAGTCCTGTAATTCCTGTCCCTCATCAACAAAGTTCACAGCCTCAAGTCCATTGCCTGCAGGTAGCAGGAAATGCATTTAGTGAATGAGAGGTTGATTTCTCTCAGTATTTGCCCCTTTGTGGTTTGGACAATCTTTTTTCCAGTGGTCCTCCTGTCTGCAATAAGCACATTGGTCAGGATCTGCAGTGGAGTGCCCCTTCTTATTGGAAGCATGGGGAAAATCGGGTCTTATCTTAAGTGGGGTGCCCGAGCAGGGTCCTTGACATGGTAAAGAGTTCCTTGGGTTAGAGCAGCTGTCAGCAAGGTGACTTGTTAGATTCTTTGAAGCTGTTTTTGCTTCTGAACCTGGTCACTGCTAGTAAATACTTCGAAAGAAATTCCCACTGATTGAGACAAAGACATGCCCAATGCCCCTTTGACATTTTGCAAATTTCTCAGAATATTGGAAGCACTTTGGCTAATAAATGTTATGTTTATTATGTTTAAATATTCTGGAACAGTGAGGTCAACATGTGTGTATTGCCCGAACACTTTAAAAATGCATCTCAGGAACTTGGAGGGGCTTTCATTGGGCTTTTGCATTACTTCTTGATCTTTGTTAAGACTTCTTTGCTTCAGTGCCTCTTTATGGAGTCTAGCCAGAGTGCAATCACGATAATGCTCAAGCTTAGGCTTGTCTCCAGTGTTAACATTCCATCAGCGTTGACTATAGGCACTGAAATCTGGGATGCCGCCTATACCAGGGTTATCAGGAAGTCAATATGCAAATGATCTGCTTCATCTCTAGCCTTTCTAAGACCATTCTCCACTCCTCAAATATTAGAAGTATATTTAACAAGCTTTGAGCATTGGCCCAGGTGGGGTTATGAATTGGAAATATAAATGAAAACAATAAGTGGGCATATTGTTTTTCAAATTGAATAAGTCAGAAGTAGAGAACAAAGAGTATATGCAAAACAACCCCATAGGTTTCCCTGCATTGACATCTACACCTCCCATAAGTAGCTGCCAAAGGCAGAATTCCCCTACTGAAGCTGAAGTGGCACCCTGGCTGAAGGGTTCCCTGATAGGTGTAAGAAATGACCACTCCTGTATCCCCCTCATTTCTGGCCTCTTGGAGGCAGGAACTATGGTTCAGGAGCTGGTGATGTGGCCAGGGCTCCCCCATATAGTAGGGGGAGTGAAGCTGACCACTTGTTTAACTAAATTAGCAAAGTATCACCATCTCTTTACTGGGACTCTGCTAGTACAGGTTTATTAACATTCTCTGATATCTGAATTTTACATTTTTTTTTCTTTATTGCCTGTTTTTCCAAAGCAATATAAAACACTATATGCATGAGAGACTTCATCTTGCTTGTCTTCTTTTTAAAGAACAAGTCTAGCTGAAAGAAGGTATTGTAACCAAAGGAACCATTTCTGGCCATCTTTCCCCATATTCTAATAAGTACTGGGACCAGGCTGCATTACAAATGTAAATCATTTTCTTCTTTTTCATGGATTTTTAGGTGAAGGATGCCCAATTTTGTAACACACAGCCCAACAGCCTGCTTAGAAAAATCAACTTATCATTTCTCATAGCAGCCAAGACAAAATTATAGATGTAACGAAGACACAATACCAGTCACTCCTCTCGGTATCTGAGTTTTAACCTAGAAAAAGAGACAAAATGGTTGCCCACAACTCAGGCCTGTTGAGCATTTGCTAGTGACTCCTTCAGGACTCCCCACACATAAATGGAACAAGACTAGGCACGAGCTCTTACAAGTCTGAATTCTAAAACCAGATTTCAGAACTGAGACTCAAAGCATTCAGGAGTACTTCCTCCCAACAGTGCTCTTTATTATCTTTTCAGTTGGAGAAAGTCCTCTTAAACACGGCTCTTCCTACAGGGTAGGGAGAGTCAACAGGACCTTATAACAGGTAACAGACCTCTGAAAAGGTCAACATATCAGGAGAAGGGAAAAGGGGTGTTCACTGCACTTGAGATTACTCACCAGATTCAGAAGACATCTTTCAGACTCAGAAATCATTTTCTCCCGTAAGCAAGCTTATGTTACAAATGTTGGCAACGCTCCACTGGCAAGGAAGGCTCCAGAGATGGCCCCTGGCTTAAAGGAGCCAAACAGCTACTTTAGCTTATCTCTGGGCCCTCCAAAATGGAAGGGGCACTAGCCATGGGCAGATACTGACAAGGGGTGCCTCTTAGTAGGATCATCACTAAGATGTGACTGTAATAGGCTTATGGACTGATGCACATAGCAAGTCAATACACTGAGACACTGGGTTGCAGCAGAGAAAGAGGATTAATTGTAGGTCACTGAATGAGGAGATAGGAAGAATCCTCAAATCCATCTCCCAAAGGAACTTGGGGTTAAGGTTTCTAAGGGTGTTGGACTGAAGTGTGGAGATCATCGATTGGTCTAAGAGTGCATGATGAAGTCATGGGACAGGGAGATGAGAGATGAAGAAGCTGTATTCTCATGCTGCTCTTACGCCTCTGTAGAGGTCTTCAAACTGGTTAGTGGAATTCTAGTCCTGCAAATCATTCTAAGCAACCCTTAAAAGCCTTATGAGTCCAATGTCAGAGATCCCATCCATAGAAACAATGAGAATGCATCAAGTCTTAAGCACTTTTAAGACCCTCGTTTTCAAGTTCTTATCTATAGGAACAAGGGGGATATAAATGGTCAGTATCTAGTGCTATGTGACTTTTAGCAACAAGGAAGTGGACCAGAGTGCTGCCTGATTAATATGTAATTATGACTAACTATATTTATGTCCAGAACCCAGCATGCAATTTTGTTTTTTGTTTTGAGATAGAGTTTCACTCTGTCACGCAGGCTGGAGTGCAGTGGTGCAAACTTGGCTCATTGCAACTCTGCCTTCTGGGTTGAACCCAGCAGGCAATTCTTGTTAACTTTGTGGGGGAGGTTTCAATGGCACACACTAGCACGAATAGGACTGAAATGGGAATGTTACCAGTAAAAAAACAGATTTCATTCACCTGGTGAGTAAAAAATGACTGATCTCGAGAACACGAGTTTTCATCAATAGGAGTGTTAAGGAAGAGGACACTGAGAGTATTCTCCAAAACAAAATCTTTTGTTTTCCTGAGGGAAAGAAACAAAAGATTTTATGGGATTATGGACAGGGGAGAGAATACATCATCACATGTAGATAAGGGAGAGTAGGGGTCCCAGTTGTACAGATGTTGTGAGTCATTTTGCCAGTACATAAGTTGCATGTTATGGTAATAAAGCTATAACTCCTTTGGGGTAGATATTTTAGCAACGTAATGAGGAAAATTCACTAGGGTCCATCTGTAAGTTGCCAGAGTCTGTCAGAAACTGGTTCCAACCAACAAGGTGATTATACTCCACACAGGGTTTGGGGAAAAACAGACTTCAGGGCAAGATGCTGTACGACAGGCTGATTGTTAAATTTGATTAAATTCATATAATTCCTAAAGACACTCTCTGTTTGCTGACAGAAATATCACAGATTTAGAGCCATAGATGACAGCTCAAAAGACAGCTGAAAGGTTAGCAAGTCTATGCTACTAGCCAAGGAATCAACAGATTCCATTAGATTCTCTACTCGGGGCGGAGAGCAAGATTAATGAGTTAATAACCAGGGCTGGGAAGGCTATAACATTGCAAGAATATAAAATCAAGCAGACCATCTGACCTTGGGAAGGTCTACATTGTTTCCACTTACAGATTTACATTTCTATCCGACTATATAATGCTCAGGATCCTCTGTCACCTCACTTCACATTGTCGTTTTCTAAAATCAGCAGAGAAAATTGGAAACAATACCAGTAGTTGTTGTTGCTGTTGTTTTGAGACAGGGCCTTGCTCTGTCACTGAGGTTGGAGTGCAGTGATGTGATCACAGCTTACTGCAGTCTCAACCTCCTGGGCTCAGGTGATCTTCCTGTGTCAACGGAGTAGCTGGGGTTACAGCCATGTGCCACCAAACTCAGCTAATTTTTAAAATTTTTTTAGAGGTGAGATCTCACTATGTTGCCCAGGATGGTATCGAACTCCTGAGCTGGAGGGATCCTCCCATCTCAGCCTCCCAAAGCTCTGGGGTTACCCCTAATCATCACACCTGGCCTAATTCCAGTTCTTTCTATGTGACTGAAACCCTGGGTATTATTACTGGGTGCCAGGGAAAGAGTGATACTAAGACTTTATTTTTGTTTATTTAGTTATTTTTCATAGGAATTCTACCAAAATTTTCATGGTAAAAGTGTTTATAAGCATTCTTTTTCTCAAATTAAGACAGATTGTCTATAGTCCCATATTTAAGAATATAGTCAAAAACATAGTTTTCTACTCATTTGTAAATACTCAAATGAAAAATAAATGTAAATGTACACAAGGTACATAAGCTCTACATAAACCAAGGAACCTGGTTGTTGCCCAAGATATTTCAGTTTAATGCCTGAGTGGTTAAGATCAGCAGTAAATTTATAAAGCCATCAATAATCTTTACAAGGAACTGCTCCTGATTGAATTCACCAAAACTTACCATCAGTTTCATCAAGCAGCAATGTAGCAAAGAATGTCATTTTGGGGATACAAAAAAAGGAAAGAAAGAACTCCTTAAGCCACTTTGGCTGTGGCAATAGTGCCAAAGTCTCCATTTTTAGCAAAGCTTAACAATAACTCACATTTATTAAGCCCTTACTCTATGCAGGACATTCTACAGAGAACTCTACATACAGTGTCTCATGGATTTCTTGTAACAGCCCTCTCAGATATTATCTCTGCTTTAAAGACTAAAAGAGAAAGGTTCAAGCTGTTTAAGTTATTCCAAGTTATTCACTCAAGACAACTGAGCCACTCAGAGCAGCATTATCACTTTTATGAGCTCTAGGCACTTTTGTCTTTGTGGGCCCCTTTCTTCATTGAAAAACAAAAATTGTATTTTATAACTGCTTATGTATGAAGACAATTATATCCCAGGCTGGATTTAGTCTTACATATGTGTTATTATTATATTCAATGGTTTCTTTTTCTTGAATTCAAAATAAATTAAAATTAAAATAATTTGTGAGACCCCCCAAAATCATGAGACCTTGGCATTGTGCCTACTGTGCCTAATAAATAAGTTGGCCCTGCAGAGACAGGATTCAAACTAGGACTGATGGAATGTGTCCAATAGCGACGTCCTTCTATGCATTCCCGTCATCTCAGCCACTGTCAAATCGTGAACCTCACGTTTCCCACTTCTCTCAAAATGATTTTTAAAATACTAATGTCACAATCTACCCAGTCTAAATTCTGTAAGTTTGTAGAACTCCAATTTCTTGGTTCCAAGTTGTAACACTCCAGAATTAATTAAGGAATAGAAAGAAAGAAAGAAAGAAAGAAAGAAAGAAAGAAAGAAAGAAAGAAAGAAAGAAAGAAAGAAAGAAAGAAAGAAAGAAAGAAAGAAAGAAAGAAAACGAAAAAAGTCACAGTATTTGCAACGCTGCAAAGGGAAAGGAAATGTTTTATTCGCAGTCATTTGAACTCTTAAAGCCATAAAGAACATATCTTTATCATTCATTTCTGTGTTATTGAACCAAAACTGCCTGCAGGTGCATGTGACTATTTAAAGGAAATTGTAAATCTCTTTCATATCTTACTAATGTAGTGAGGACATATAAATAGTTGCACATGGCAGATAATTAGTTTATGCCAACACATTATTGTGCTTACGAGCATCTGGATATCAACTACTTGGCAAAAGAGCCAAAGAAAGTTATTGCTAACAAAATACTACGAAGTCATTTCCAAAATGCTGAGTGGTGAATATAAAAATGATAAAAAGAGTATGTTAAACTTATGCTAACGGGTAAGATTTAAGTTAAAGAAATTCAGAGAAAAAGTAGTCATGACAAACAAAGAGTGTATGCTTAATATTAATGCTTCCTGGGACTTTTGTTGCTTCCCTTTTATTATTTTTTTAATAAAATAATAGAAGAAAACAAACGCATAGATATGCAGATACATATATATAGATTATATAGTTATATGACTATATTATTAAAAATTATATAGATTACATAGAAGAAAAATCAGAAAAACATCTGTAGAAGTGTTTATTTCTAGAAAAAATTATTACATATATTTATACAATTTTTAAAAAGTGTGACATATTGTATACTTAAATCCCAAATTCAAACATATATTCTAAGATATATGTACATGATTTCTCTTGTCAGTTACTCTGAACTTTGTTTATCCATGCAGAAGACTAAATGTCTTATGCCCCTCCTAAACTGGCAATTTTTTCTCTTGTATCCATCCCATGGAGCACTCAGATGTCATGGATGTTGAAGGAAAGGTGGGTAGGTCTCTTACTTATTGCCCATTGTGGCATTGAGACCATTCATTGTCCTTTCCTTCTACCTCATTATCTCAACTTTTTGAAGTTAATTGCTTGAATACATCACCCCGTATCCCTTTTTGTTGTTCCTATATTCTATCTTTTCATCCTTTTTTTCTAGTATTTCAGTTCCCATAATTCCACAAATATGTGAGACCCTATTAACCATGAGCATCATTGACCATGCTCTTGTCTTTTTTTTTACCTGATCCAGATTCCAATAATCATAATCCCTCCCTGAAGAGACTCCTTCTCCCTTACTCCTCTCTTACTTTGTCAGACTAATTTAGGAAAACACCAACACTGTTTGAAGCCAAATCTGACAATCTGGGGAACAGCAGCATGTGGCTAGACAGAATACACAGTATCATGACCTTATCACTTCAGGGAATTCCTACCATATTTCTATAGGCAGCTTTCTTTCTCTCACTCTGCTAGATGGTTATTTCACACCTCTTCTCTCTCATCAAGTATCCACAACTTCTCCTTGCCTCACTCTGCTGATTATTTTGTTTCTTGTTCTCCAGGGAAATGAAAAGCAAAACAGATGAGAGAGTTTTCACACGCTCCCACTAACAAATCTAAAATGCTATGTAATCTTCATGTTGCCGTGCTGCAAGTATCATTTATTTTCAGTCTTCATTTAAGTCCTCAAGAGTGTTTGAAACAGTTGTTCATTCTTACCTCCCTGAAATACTATTCTCACTTAACTATATGGACACCCCACTTTGTTTAGTTATCCTACTTCTCTAGCCATTCCTTCTTTGTCACCTTTTCTGGCTGCTTCTCACCTTCCCTACTACTAATCTTCAGAGAAAATAAGACTCCATCCTGAGACTGGATTCCTTCACTCTCTGTGCTCACTCCTTAAGTGACCTCATCCATTCATAGCTTTAAATACCATCTATATGCTAATACTCCAGTCAATAGCTCCATTTTAGAACTATTCCTGAATTACAGACTCATATATCTAAGTGTTACATGGCATTTCCAGTTGGAGTTTGTATTATTCTGTTCTCACATGGCAATGAAGAACCACGTGGGACTGAGTAATTTACGGAGACAAGAGGTTTAATTGACTCACAGTTCTGCAAGTTTAACAAGAAGCATGACTGGCAGGTCTCAGGAAACTTAGGACAATCATGGTGAAAAGCAAGCAAGCACGTCTTATCATGGTGGAGCAGGAGACAGAAGGGAGGGGTGGTGCCACACACTTTTGAAGAATCAGATCTCGCGATAACTCACTCATTATTACAAGAGCAGCAAGGGGAAAATCTGCCCCCAAGATCTAATCATCTCCCAGCAGGCTCCTCCTCTCATGTGACATGAGAGTTGGGTGGGGACACTAATCCAAACCATATCGGAGGTTTAATAGGTATAACAAATTTATCATGTCTAATATTGAAATATTGATTTCCATCTCCCAAATCTTCCTCACGTGTTCCTTTTCATATCCATAAAATAGCAATTTCATTCTTCACATTGTATAGACCCGAACTTTAAAGTCCTTGTTTACTACCTTTTATTATTACACTCAATATCCAATCAATCTGCAAATCTTTTGTTTCTACCTTCAAAACATAGCAGAATCCTTCCCATTCTCATTGACTGTACCACAACAACTACTCCAGGCCTAACTTCCCTGACTTGGGTGATGGTAATTGCTCCTAAATATTCCCTCTGCATTCATTCGTGTTTCCCTATAGCCCCTTCCCTGTAATCCTGCATCTCTGTGTAGAAGTTTCCACTTTCATCCCCAGCCGCGTGGGAACTGAGCTAACAGCTGACCTGGCCCTCAGGGGTTAAAGAGTGGACACCATGTCTATATATATCATTCTCAATAGTATTAAGACTTTTTATAGCCATTTAAATGTCATTTCTAATCAGAGCAGTAGTTGTGTATGATCAAAAACCCAAGTATCACAGAAAACTAAACCAAAAACCTAAACCCTGCTTCTCACCCCTTAGTTGCACCACCTCAGCGGTAACAACTTTTAACTCTCTTAATCATTTTGTCTAGCAGTTACCTCCTTCTATAAAAACAACACACATACATTGATATCCCTTTGCTCATTTATTTCAAATATTATCCTCAGAGTCTCTGCTATTTTGGAGGAGGATTTAGTTCTTTTACAACTCTACCCTACTAATCTATCTCATAGGCACTATATGGTTTTATTGCTCTTTAATATTTTAATGAATAAATAGTGCATACATGATTATGGTTAGGTATATATTTTGCACTAGAGAGCCAAGCAGAGTAATTATTTTCCATTTTCCTTCTTTTAAGTATTTTATTTTCACCTCATGTTTTAATTACCTCTCATTTTCTTGATTATATTCTCAAATATTCTTTCAAATATTTATTATATTGGAATTCTGAGACAGCCTCTCTCTTTACCTCTTTTTATTCTCCCTGAAGATCTTTTTTTCTGGAGTCTTCATTCTACGGTTGTAAACTGGATGATATGATTTTGGACAAAAATATTTATCTGAGGTTCAGTTTTATCACCTATGACAGACATGGCAAATCTATATAGCATGCAGAATTATTATGAGAACTAAATGAGATATCTAAGAAAATACTTTATCAACTAAAAAGTACCAAAAATTAATGATAATATTATTATTATCATCATTAAAATATTATCCTCATGTTGAATTGTCAAAGCAACTTCACAAATGCAAGGTACTTTGGAAAGGACAAGCTCTTCCATCAATAACTCTGCCTGGCCACCCCAGATGAATATCTGGCTGACAGGCAGCATGAAGCATTCAAAAGAACTTTGACTTTATAATGAAAGGACCTGGATTTGACATTTTGGCGTTTCACTGACTAATATTAGTTAAGTCATTTGACTTTTTCTCATTTCAATTTCTCTAACATGCTATAATAGCACTAGCTTTTTTTCATGTTTTAATTTTTTTCTATTTAAATAAATTTTTAATTAAGGTAATTACAGATTCACAAGTAGTTACAAAAGTAGCACAAAGAAGTCCCATGTAACATTGCTTAGGTTCTTCTTATAATATTTACATAATTATAGCACATTAGAAAAACCCCCAAATCAGTAAACTACCATTAAGTAAACCATTGTTTTATTTTTAACATTTAAAACACTGAGTATGGTACAGTAACTCATATATACACATAAAAGTGTATACAACTTCCTGACTTTTCACAGATTAAACACACCCTTGTAACCAGCATTTTAACAAAAGGTAGAAAATTACTAGCACCCCAGAATCACCTCTTGGGTTCCCATTCTAACCCAACTCCTTGATATTTCTAACAACACATATTAGTGTTGCTTTTATTGTAGTTATAAAAATGAAGTCATACTGCTTCATTCTCTTGTGTCTGTCTCCTTTAGTTCAACACATTTGTGGGATTCACTTTTGTTGGTTTCTTTATGTCTTTTGCCTTTGTTTTTATTTTATTTCAACACATAAAAGTCTTTTAAAATGTAGTCAAACTTATGAGTCTTTTATGGCTTATACAATGTGAAAGAGGTTTTTAAATTTAAGTTTCTTTTATTTTTACTTCCATAGATTCTTGGAAAACAGGTGGTTTTGGTTACACGACTAGGTTCTTTAGTGGTGATTTCTGAGAATTTGGTGCACCCATCACCTGAGCAGCATACACCATGCCCAATTTGTAGTATTTTATCCCTCATCCTTCCCACCCTTTCCCCCAAGTCCCCAAAGTTCATTGTATCATTCTTATGCCTTTGAATCCTTATAGCTCAGCTGCCACTTATGAATGAGTGAGAACATATGATGTTTGGCTTTACATTCCTGAGTTACTTCACTTAGAATAATGGTGTCCAATTACATCCAGGTTGCTGCAAATGCCATTATTTCATTCCTTTTTATGACCGAGTAGTATTCTACCATACATATATATACACACACACAATATATATATATATATTCTATCATGTATAACATCATACATATGCACACATATTTTTGATACATATCATATATATTACATATATATTACACATATGTGTATACACACACATATATGTACACACACACACATACATATACCACGTTTTTTATTCACTCTTTGACTGATGGGCATTTGGTCTGGTTCCATATTTTAGCAATTGCAAATTGTGCTGCTATAAACATGAGTGTGCAAGTATCTTTTTTGTATAATGACTTCTTTTCTTCTGGGTAGATACCCAGTAGTGGGATTGCTGGATTAAATGGTAGTTCTACTTTTAGTTATTTAAGGAGTTGCCACATTGTTTTCCATAGTGGTTGTACTAGTTTACATTTCCAACAGCAGTGTAAAAGTTTTCCCTTTTTACCACATCCCTACTAACATTTTTTTTTTTTTTTAATGGCCATTCTTGCAGGAGTAAGGTGGTATCACATTGTTGTTTTGATTTGCAGTTCCCTGATTATTAGTGATGTTGAGTATGTTTTCGTGCGTTTGTTGGCCATTTGTATATCTTTTTTTGAGAATTCTCTGTTCATGCTCTTAGCCCAGCTCTGGATATTGGTCCTCTGTCAAATGTATAGATTTTGAAGATTTTCTTACACTCTGTGGGTTGTCTGTTTACTCTGCTAATAGTTTTTTTTTTTTTTTTTTTTTTTTTTTTTTGCTGTATAGAAGGTTTTTAGTTTAATTACGTTCCATCTATTTGTGTTGCATTTGTTTTTGCTGCATTTGCTTTTGGGTTCTTGGTCATGAAGTCTTGGCCCAAGCCAATGTCTAGGAGGGTTTTTCTGATATTATCTTCTAGAATTTTTACAGTTTCAGGTCTTAGATTTAAGTCCTTGATCCATTTTGAGTTAACTTTTGTATAAGGTGAGAGACAAGGATCCAGTTTTATTCTTCTACATGGGGCCAGCCTACTATCCCAGCATCATTTGTTGAATAGGGTGTCCTCTTCTCTATTCAACAATTTTTTTTATATATTTTTGTTTGCTATGTCAAAGATCAGCTGGCTATAAGTATATTGCTTTATTTCTGGGTTCTCTATTCTGTTCCATTAGCCTATGTGCCTATTTTTATACTAGTAGCATGCTGTTTTGGTGACTATGGCGTTATAGTATAGTTTGAAATCGGATAATGTGATGCTTCCAGATTTGTTCATTTTGTTTAGTTTTGCTTTGACTATGCAGGCTCTTTTTGGTTCCATATGAATTTTAAGATTGTTTTTTCTAGCTCTGTGAAGAATGACGGTGATATTATGATGGGAATTGCATTGACTTCGTAGATTGCTTTGGGGAGTATGGTGATTTTCACAATATTGATTCTACCCATCCATGAGCATGGGATGTGTTTCTATTTGTTTGTGTCATCTATGATTTCTTTCAGCCATGTTTTGTAGCTTTCCTTGTAGAGGTCTTTCGCCTCCTTGGTTAAATATATTCCTAAGTATTTTATTTATTTCTTTGCAGCCATTTTAAAAGGGATTGAGTTCTTGATTTGATTCTCAGCTTGGTTGCTATTGACTTATAGCAGAGCTACTGATTCGTGTTCAGTAATTTTGTATCCTAAAATTTTGCTGAATTCATTTATCAGTTCTAGGAGCTTTCTGGAGAAGTCTAGGATTTTCTAGATAAACAATCATATCATCAGCAAACAGTGACACTTTGACTCACTCTTCATTGATTTGCATGCCCTTTATTTCTTTCTCTTGTCTGATTGCTCTGACTAGGGGACTTCCAGAAGTATATTGAATAGAAGTGGTGAGAATGGGCATCCTTGTCTTGTTCCAGTTATCGGGGGAAATGCTTTCAACTTTACCCCATCAGTATTAGGTTGGCTGTGGGTTTGTCATAGATGGCTTTTATTACATTGAGGTATGTCCCTTCCATGCCAATTTTACTGAGGGTTTTAGCTATAGAGGATTGCTGGATTTTCTCAAATGCCTTTTCTGCATCTATTGAGATGATCATGTGATTTTTGTTTTAAATTCTGCATATGTAATGTTTCACATTTATTGGCTTGCATATGTTAAACTATCCCTGTGCTATCTGTTTTTAATTAGTCAGAGTAACACTAACTGCTGTAATAAAGCTGGTATCAATAGCTTACCCCAACAATGAATTTTCTCTTGCATACTTAACAGCCTAATGTGGTTTCTCTAGGCTGGTAATCAACCTTACTCAACACAATACATGGACCCAAGCTTTCCCCACATGGCAGTTTTGCCTATTTTATGCAGTAGCAGAAGGGGAATGGGAGCACAAAGAAGGACACACGTTGCTTAAAAGCTTTGGTTCAGGCCGGGAACGGTGGCTCATGCCTGTAATCCCAGCACTTTGGGAGGCCGAGGCGGGCAGATCATGAGGTCAGGAGATTGAGATCATCCTGGGAAACACGGGGAAACCCCGTTTCTACTGAAAATACAAAAAAAAATAGCCTGGTGTGGCGGTGGGCACCTGTAGTCCCTGCTTCTTGGGAGGCTGAGGCAGGAGAATGGTGTGAACCTGGGAGGTGGCGGAGCTTGCAGTAGGTGGAGATCGCGCCACTGCACTCCAGCCTGGGTGACAGAGCAAGACTCCATCTAAAAAAAAAAAAAAAAAAAAAAAAAAAAAAAAAAAAAAAAAGCTTTGGTTCAGAAGTGATAGGACTCACATTCACTCATATTACATTGGTGAAAAATAGTCACATAAAAATATAAGGGATGGAGGGAGACTGAGAAATCATTTGTACTTAGTCACTTTCCAGCAACTACTTTACTTTCATAGTATTACAAGTGAAAAAATGCAAGTTTTGCTGGAAAGCAAACCATCTTCTCCAGTACTCTGTTGAATAGAAGTTATTTCACAAGTATTTATGGAAATAAAATATGAGCATCCACTTTTAAATTTAATGCATGAGACTATTTTATAAACTCTAACTTACAATTAAAATCTCAGCTCCATGTGTGAGTACTTGTGTGTATGTTTGTGTGTGTTACATGTAAATAATTCATTAATAGGACCACATATCTGACTAAATATCAATCAAGTAATAACTTTCCTCATTCCATTTAGTTTGACAGCTATTTATTGAGCACTGTTACATGCTGGGCAGTCTACTAGATGCCAAACATACTACTATAAATGAAGAGATAGGCAAAAATATTTGCTACCCACGTAATTAGTGCTTACAGAGAAGTACACAGTAAGACATATAATGATTTATCCTTAAAACATCACCACTTCATCCCTAAATATTCAGGAAGCTATTATTTAGTTTCCATTAGAAAAACAATACATTTAGTCTACTGAAGGGAAGAAAAATACAGGAAATACCAAACCCAACAAGGCTAGACCATTTTCTTTATAGCATGATTTTGTGCATCGTGAGTGTCCAAAAGAGAACCAAAAATACAGATTCCTAAACTTGCTTGCCCAGTTACATGTTTTCCTAATAAAATCTTGTAGAACATCACCACTGGAGAATTTCATAGCTGGAACATCTTTCACAGTTTTATCACAGCACTTTCATGAGTCAGAAATATCATAAAGGTTCACCTCTAAATATTGTTTTCATTTTCTTTTGTGATTGGACTTGAATTTTAAATTTAAAGGACCTAATTTTTAGATAGCTTGGAAAACATTCTCATTTAGGACACTGTGGGAAACTAGAAGAAATACCATCTGTTGACACTGTGAAATCAAGCACATCAGGCTGGAAATTTGAACATATACTTCTTCACTTTTTAAAATTATTTATTTAGTATGTTTCTTATCTATCCCCTATCTTCTTCTAGCCCCTCTGCTCATTGAGTGAAAACTAACACACTATGTTTGATAAAAAATATTTATACAGATTTACTGTATTCTTAGGTTTCCTGAAGAACATGCTTCTATCAAATATCTGAAGTCTCTTCCTGGGAATCAATTACATACCATTACTGTTCACACTGGTTGCCCTAAAACTCACTCTTGGGGAACATCATCTTAATCCTGTTCAGTGAAATGTCAATTAATAATTACCCCTAAGCCACTTTCTATCCAGTCATCCATTCTAATTTCTAATCCCTTGATGTTTCTGCTGCTAATATAATCATGAACTATTTAGTTTAGTGACAAATTTTTAAAACTGATTTGTTAAACTTCATTAGAAAAGGCACTACATTTTCCTTATGTTGCATTCAAAATTTTTTTTCAAATAAATCCAGTATTTTTTTTAAGGAATACTATGTATGTCTCATCGTTGAGGTCACATGTTAATACTCAGGCAGGTGTTCAAAATTTATTCTCAAAGGGAATTCCTACCTTCGACCTAAAAGACAATACAGTGACTCTCTGCAGTATTTGTTTTATCATTTCCCGTCATTAGGCAATTCTCCTGAGTTGAGCAAGTATCTGAAGTAGGCATGCTTGCTGATAGCTGGTCACTGGCCATCAATCCTCTGGCCCCTGTTAAAATCAGAACTGAAACTTATGCAACTTCTGGTTCTTCCATTATGCAAAAGTAAATTGTTTGAAAAGTTAATCTGCTAACTATTTGAGCCACTTCTAAGCAGTAGAATAATGTAAGACAATTTGTGTAGCCTAAAGGAGCCCTGGCTTGGAGCGTGGCTTAGCAGGACAGGGCCGACTAGAAGCACTGGCCTAGCTTCAGGACTGAACATGACTCCATGTTTCTAGGGAAAGCACCTCTACCCAGTTATCCTAATGTTTTCTAATATTCTCTGAGAGATGTTATTAACAATAAACACTGCATGACATTTGGATTGGACCTACTCCAGCGAAGGCAAATGTCTCTATCTTCAATTCGCAAAAGAAGAAAGGTGGAGGGGGAGCAGTTCCAAGATGGCCAAATAGGAACTGCTCCAGACTACAGTTCCCAGCGTGAGAGACACAGAAGACAGGCGATTTCTGCATTTCCAACTGAGGTACCGGATTCATATCACTGGGGCATGTTGGACAGTCGGTGCAGGACAGTGGGTGCAGCCCACTGAGCAAAAGTCGAAGCAGGTCGAGGCATTGCCTCACCCGGGAAGTACAAGGGGTAAGGGAATTCCTTTTCCTAGCCATGGGAAACTGTGACACACAGCACCTGGAATATCGGGTCATTCCCACCCTAATACTGCACTTTTCCAAAGGTCTTTGCAAATGGCACACCAGGAGGTTATATCCCGCACCTGGCTGGGAGGATCCCACACCCACAGAGCCTCCCTCATTGCTAGCAGAGCAATCTGAGATCTAACTGCAATGCAGCAACGAGGCTGGGGGAGGGGCACCCACCATTGCTGAGGCTTGAGTAGGTAAACAAAGCAGCCTGGAAGCTGGAACTGAGTGGAACCCACCACAGCTCAAGGAGGCTTGCCTGCCTCTGTAGACTCCACCTCTGGGGACAGGGCATAGCCAAACAAAAGGCAGCAGAAACATCTGCAGATTTAGATGTCCCTGTCTGACAGCTTTGAAGAGGGTAGTGGTACTCCAGCACAGAGTTTGAGATCTGAGAACAGACAAAATGCTTCCTCAAGTGGATTTCCGATCCCCCAGCAGCCTAACGGGGAGGAACCCCCCAGTAGGGGCAAACTGACACCTCACATGGCCGGGTACCCCTCTGAGACGCAGCTTCCAGAGGAATGGTCAGGCAGCGACATTTGTCATTCAGCAATATTCACTCTTCTGCAGCCTCTGCTGCTGATACCCAGGCAAACAGGGTCTGGAATGGACCTCCAGCAAACTCCAACAGACCTGTAGCTGAGGGTCCTGACTGTTAGAAGGAAAAGTAACAAACAGAAAGCACATCCACACCAAAACCCCATCTGTACACCACCATCATGAAAGACCAAAGGTAGATAAAAAAGCAAAGATGGAGGAAAAAACAGAGTAGAAAAGCCAAAAATTCTAAAAATCAGAGTACCTCTCCCTCTCCAAAGGAACATAGTTCCTTACCAGCAATGGAACAAAGTTGGACAGAGAATGACTTTGAAGAGCTGAGAGAAGAAGGCTTCAGACAATCAACCTTTTCCGAACTAAAGGAGGAAGTTCAAACCCATCGAAAAGAAGCTAAAAACCTTGAAAAAAGATTAGACGAATGGTTAACTAGAATAACCAATGCAGAGAAGTCCTCAGATGATCTGATAGAGATGAAAACCATGGCATGAGAACTACATGAAAAATGCACAAGCTTCAGTAACCATTTCGATCAAGTGCAAGAAAGGGTATCAGTGATTAAAGATCAAATGAATGAAATGAAGCGAGAAGAGAAGTGTAGAGAAAAAAGAGTAAAAATAAATGAACAAAGCCTCCAAGAAATATAGAACTACGTGAAAAGGCCAAATCTACATCTGATTGGTGTACCTGAAGTGACAGATAGAATGGAAAAGAGTTGGAAAACACTCTTCAGGACATTATCCAGGAGAACTTCCCCAACCTAGCAAGGCAGGCCAACATTCAAATTCAGGAAATACAGAGAACACCACAAAGATACTCGTCAATTAGAGCAACTCCAAGACACATAATTGTCAGATTCACCAAAGTTGAAATGAAGGAAAAAAAAATGTTAAGGGCAACCAGAGAGAAGGGTCTGGTTACCCACAAAGGGAAACTTATCAGACTAACCATGAATATCTCTACAGAAACTCTACAAGCTGGAAGAGAGTTGGGGCCAATATTCAACATTCTTAAAGAAAAGAATTTTCAACCCAGAATTTCATATCCAACCAAACTAAGTTTCATAAGTGAAGGAGAAATAAAATCCTTTACAGACAAGCAAATGCTGAGAGATTTTGTCACCAGCAGGCCTGCCCTACAAGAGCTCCTGAAGGAAGCACTAAACATGGAAAGGAACAACCAACACCAGACACTGCAAAAACATGCCAAAATGTAAAGACCATCAATCCTAGGAAGAAACTGCATCAACTAACGAGCAAAATAATCAGCTAACATCATAATTACAGGAATAAATTCACACATAACAATATTAACCTTAAATGTAAATGGGCTAAATGGTCCAATTAAAAGACACAGACTGGCAAATTGGATAAAGAGTCAAGACCTATCAGTGTGCTATATTCAGGAGACCCATCTCACGTGCAGAGACACACATAGGCTCAAAATAAAGGGATGGAAGAAAATCTACCAAGCAAATGGAAAACAAAAAAAGGCAGGAGTAGCAATCGCAGTCTTTGATAAAACAGACTTTAAACCAACAAAGATCAAAAGAGACAAAGAAGGCCATTACATAATGGTAAAGGGATCAATTCAAAAAGAAGAGCTAACTGTCCTAAATATATATGCACATAATACAGGAGCACCCAGATTCATAAACCAAGTCCTTAGAGACTTATAAAGAGACTTAGACTCCCATACAATAATAATGGGAGACTTTAATACCTCACTGTCAACATTAGACAGATCAACAAGACAGAAATTTAACAAGGATATCCAGGAATTGAACTCAGCTCTGCACCAAGTGGACCTAGTAGACATATACAGAACTCTCCTCCCCAAATCAACAGAATATACATTCTTCTCAGCACCACACTGAACTTATTCCAAAATTGACCACATAGTTGGAAGTAAAGCACTACTTAGCAAACATAAAAGAACAGAAATTATAACAAACTGTCTCTCAGACCGCAGTGCAATCAAAATAGAACTCACGATTAAGAAACTCACTCAAAACCACTCAGCTACATGGAAACTAAACAACTTGCTGCTGAATGACTACTGGGTACATAATGAAATGAAGGCAGAAATAAAGATGTTCTTTGAAACCAATGAGAACAAAGATACAACACACCAGAATCTCTGGGACACATTTAAAGCAGTGTGTAGAGGGAAATTTATAGCACTAAATGCCCACAAAAGAAAGCTGGAAAGATCCAAAATGGATATCTTAACATCACAATTAAAAGAACTAGAGAAGCAAGAGCAAACACATCCAAAAGCTAGCAGAAAGCAAGAAATAACTAAGATCAAAGCAGAACTGAAGGAGCTAGAGACACAAAAAAACCTTTCAAAAAATCAATGAATCCAGGAGCTGTTTTTTGAAAAGATCAACAAAATTGATAGACCACTAGCAAGACTAGTAAAGAAGAAAAGAGAGAAGAATCAAATAGATGCAATAAAAAATGATAAAGGGGATATCACCACAGACCCCACAGAAATACAAACTACCATCAGAGAATACTATAAACACCTCTCCGCAAATAAACTAGAAAACCTAGAAGAAATGGATAAATTCCTGGACACTTACACTCTCCCAAGACTAAACCAGGAAGAAGTTGAATCCCTGAATAGACCAATAACAGGCTCTGAAATTGAGGCAATAATTAATAGCCTACCACCCAAAAAAGTCCAGGACTGGACAGATGCACAGCTGAATTCTACTAGAGGTATAAGGAGGAGCTGGTACCATTCCTTCTGAAACTATTCCAATCAATAGAAAAAGAGGGAATCCTCCCTAACTCATTTTATGAGGCCAACATCATCCTGATACCAAAGCCTGGCAGAGACACAACAAAAAAAGAGAATTTTAGACCAATACCTCTGATGAACATCAATGCAAAAATCCTCAATAAAATACTGGCAAACCGAATCCAGCAGCACATCAAAAAGCTTATCCACCATGATCAAGTGGGCTTCATCCCTGGGATGCAAGGCTGATTCAACATATGCAAATTGATAAATGTAATCCAGCATATAAACAGAACCAAAGACAAAAACTACATGATTATCTCAATAGATGCAGAAAAGGCCTCCGACAAAATTCATCAGCTCTTCATGCAAAAAAAAAAAAAAAAAAAAAAAAAAAAATCTCTCAATAAATTCGGTATTGATGGGACGTATCTCAAAATAATAAGAGCTATTTATGGCAAACCCACAGCCAATATCATACCGAATGGGTAAAAACTGGAAACATTCCCTTTGAAAACTGGTACAAGACAGGGATGCCCTCTCTCACCATTACTATTCAACATAGTATTGGAAGTTCTGGCCAGGGCAATCAGGCAGAAAAAAGATATAAGGTTATTCAATTAGGAAAACAGGAAGTCAAATTGTCCCTGTTTGCAGATGACATGTTTGTACATTTAGAAAACCCCATCGTCTCAGCCCCAAATCTCCTTAAGCTGATAAGAAACTTCAGCAAAGTCTCAGGATACAAAATCAATGCGCAAAAATCACAAGCATTCTTATACACCAATAGCAGACAAACAGAGACCCAAATCATGAATGAACTCCCATTCACAATTGCTTCAAATAGAATGAAACACTTAGGAATCCAACTTACAAGGGATGTGAAGGACCTCTTCAAAGAGAACTACAAACCACTGCTCAATGAAATAAAAGAGGACACAAACAAATGGAAGAACATTCCATGCTCATGGATAGGAAGAATCAATATCATGAAAATGGCCATACTGCTCAATGTAATTTATAGATTCAATACCATCCCATCAAGCTACCAAGGACTTTCTTCACAGAATTGGAAAAAAAAACTAAAGTTCATATGGAACCAAAAAAGGGCCTGCATTGCCAAAACAATCCTAAGCATTAAGAACAAAGCTGGAGGCATCACGCTACCTGACTTCAAACTATACTACAAGGCTACAGTAACCAAAATAGCATGGTGCTGGTACTAAAACAGAGATATAGACCAATGGAACAGAGCAGAGCCATCAGCAAGAATACCACACATCTACAACCATCTGATCTTTGACAAACCTGACAAAAACAAGAAATGGGGAAAGGATTCCCTATTTAATAAATGGTGCTGGGAAAACTGGCTAGCCATAAGTAGAAAGCTGAAACTGGATCCCTTCCTTACACCTTATACAAAAATAAATTCAAGATGGATTAGAGACTTAAATGTTAGACCTAAAACCATAAAAACCCTAGAGGAAAACCTAGGCAATACCATTCAGGACATAGGTATGGACAAGTACTTCATGTCTAAAACACCAAAAGCAATGGCAACAAAAGCCAAAATTGACAAATGGGATCTAATTAAACTAAAGAGCTTCTGCACAGCAAAAGAAACTACCATCAGAGTGGACAGGCAACCTACAGAATGGGAGAAAATTTTTGCAATCTACCCATCTGCCAAAGGGCTAATATCCAGAACCTACAAAAAACTGAAACAAATTTACAAGAAAAAAAGAAACAACCCCATCAAAAAGTGGGTGAAGGATATGAACAGACACTTCTCAAAAGCAGACATTTATGCAGCCAACAAATACATGAAAAATTGCTCATCATCACTTGCCATCAGAGAAATGCAAATCAAAACCATAATGAGATACCATCTCACACCAGTTAGAATAGCGATCACTAAAAAATCAGGAAACAACAAGTGCTGGAGAGGATGTGGAGAAATATGAACATTTTTACACTGTTGGTGGTGCTGTAAACTAGTTCAACCATTGTGGAAGACAGTGTGGCAATTCCTCGAGGATCTAGAACCAGAAATACCATTTGAACCAGCCATCCCATTACTTGGTATATATCCAAAGGATTATAAATCATGCTGCTATAAAAACACATGCACACTTACATTTATTGTGGCACTATTCACAATAGCAAAGACTTGGAACCAACCCAAATGTCCATCAACGACAGACTGGATTAAGAAAATGTGGCACATATATACCATGGAATACTATGCAGCCATAAAAAAGGATGAGTTCATGTCCATTGTAGGGACACAGATGCAGCTGGAAACCATCCTTCTCAGCAAACTATGGCAAGAAAAGAAAACCAAACAGCACATGTTCTCACTCATAGTTGGGAATTGATCAATGAGAACACTTGGACACGGGAAGGGGAACATCACACACCGGGGCTTTTCATGGGGTGAGGGGAGGGAGAAGGGACAGCATTAGGTGATATACCTAATGTAAATGACGAGTTAATGGGTGCAGCACACCAATATGGCACATGTATACATATGTAACAAACCTGCACGTTACGCACATGTTACCCTAGAACTTAAAGTATAATAAAAAAAAAAAAGAAGAAGAAGAAGAAGAAACGGACACATGAATGAGTGAGGTGAGACAGTAAGGGGTGGCGTTAAACATACAGCCTTTGTCATCAGGCAGAGATTTGCGGGCACCCCTGCTTCACCATTGATTGTGTGATTAGTCCATTTCTAAGCCTGTATTTCTATGTTGAAAAAAAATGAGGCTGATAAAATTTACCTGGAAGGATTATTAACAGGATTAAATGGGAAGCATAGTGCCTGGCTTGGGGTAAATATTTGAAAAGTGTGAATATCTCATAGGGAGCTTATGGTAAAACTAAGCTTAGAACTGAGGTGTTCTCTTCTTATTAAATCATATAGAAGTCAGTTAACACAGATACTCATACTAAGAAGAAATAGAAAGCTGCACAATTCTCTACATGACAAGATGTACATCCATTTTATTCTGAGAATTTGAAAATGACACTGGAAAGATATCTTCTGCTTCATAGTCCTCTCTGTTATTTCTCTTATTTTTTTCTTCTAAATTGATTTTCCCTTTCTTTTTTTAGAAGATTCAGCTGTTTCATTTTGTTTTCCAAATAAGCATTTTAAATTACGTTATTTTTATTATAGTTTTCAAAGTTAAATAGGACACTGATAAGTCATGTTGATTTTATACTATTAAAATCAAATTTGTTTATGCCATATTTTTAAATTTAATTTTAAAGTTTATTTAATTAAATATGTAATATCGAGAATAGGAAGGAAGTTTCAAAATATGCAGATCAGCTGATTCTTAAATTATATCATGATAATAAGCTATTTTGAAAAGATATAGGCACTTTGCTTGGGTTGTTTTGCAGGAACTTTGACCATTTTAAAATAAAACTAATCAGTTATTCTGAGCCACAATAAATACATATTCATAAATATCAAAGTAATAAGAAAAACGGTGGTGGACATCAAAATCGATTTTACAGTGCATCCAATAAAAATGATACTTACAATACATAAACATTTTCATTTTAACTTAAATCACATGCGTATCCATTTATTTGCCAATATTTTGATATAGAAATGCCAACATGTAATGTTTTCTTTGGGCTTAACTGAAGTTTTAAATTATCTTTTTTACATGAATCATATCCAAAATGCATCATCTTACAGTTCACTTTTTTTTTTCAAAATTCTTCTCTCTTCTTCCTTTATGTATTTCTTTTTGCCTGCCTGCCTGCCTTCCTTCCCTGCATTCTTCCCTCCCTCCTTTTCTTCCTTCTTCCCTCACTCCTTTCCTTCCTTCTTCCCTTTCTTCCTCCCATTACATGGGTGCTTAAAGAGGCAGGTGGAGAAATCTAGATTCAAACTTAGTTACAAATTCTTTACAAATTTTTACAATTTCACCGTAGTTTTTAGTTGTTTCTACAACACAAAATTATCAAAAATATTTTAGTATCATATAATAACTCACATTCATCAATATTTAGCAAAGTGGCTAATTTTGTTTTCATATTTTACCAGTTTACAAGTATTTCATTAAGTTGAGTATTGTCCTGATTAGTGCAATTGGCACAAATGGGTAGGGGAACAAAAAATTTTGAAAGCATTCTAGATACAGTGGAAGAGAAGCCTATGTATGTATGGGAGCAATTGGTATCTGTGGATATTAGTCATTATATTTTAAGAAAACGATGGGAAACATTCTTAGCTACTTGTTAAGAGGCCAAATAAGAAGGCATTTACTGTAATTACTTTCAAAACTTTTATAAATTTTAGCAAAATTGACCTTAATAAGATAAAATGTTCTTCAGAGTCTGGGTCTGAATAAATTTAATGGACATAATCCAAACATCTGGGCCTCCACCCTACAGCTCCTTTCTTCTGTAGTAAAATAAGGGGCTAACTGTCAGCTGAGATAGCTAACTGACGGATGGAATCAGGGATGGCATGACCCATGATGGATACTTTAGACATCACTTTACACACTGGGGAAACTGGATGTGTTGGCCTCAGTTTGAACAAATGTATTTACTTACTTACTTACTTGCTTACTTATTTTTTAAAGGAAGTCTCACTCTGCCACCCAGGCTGGAGTGCAGTGGTGCAATCTAGGCTCACTGCAACCTCTGCTTCCTGGGTTCAAGCGATTCTCCTGCCTCAGCCTCCCAAGTAGCTGGGACTACAGGCACATGCCACCACACCTGGCTAACTTTTGTATTTTTAGTAGAGACAGAGCTTCACCATGTTGGCCAGGCTGATTTCAGACTCCTGGCCTCAAGTGATCTGTCATCCCTGGCCTCCCAAAGTGTGGGATTACAGGTGTGAACCACCATGCCCTGCCTGAATAATTTTAATACATAGGTTGGATCACAGGATCAATCTCACTTTTGGAGATGTATAGAAAATGAGAAGAAAACATTCAAAGCAAAAAGAAAAGCAGGTTCTAACTAGATAATGCTTTTTTTCTATTCTTTCTTTTTCTTTTTTCTTCTCTTCCTCTCAGTTCCTTTTACTGGATTATCTTCCTATTTCTGACCCATAAATGTTGGAGTACTTCATTTCTCCATTCTCTTGTCTCCCCCACTTTTCTTCCTATAATTAGTTCCTAGGTGAGTCCATCTGATTCCATGGCTTGAAGTCACTAATAACTCCCAAATTTTAACCTCCAGCCTCTCCCGTTTTTTTCTGAAATCTAGGATATTCCATTTTGTTCTCTGATAAGCATCATAAACTTAAAATAAATCTTTGCTATGGTTTGAATGTCCCCTCAAAAATGCAGATGTTGTCAACGTGGTGGTATTAAGAGGAGGGGCCTTTACGAGAAGACCAGGTGATGAGAGTTACTCCCTGCTTAATGGATTTAATGCCTTTATAGAAAAGGCTTCATGCAGTGTTCAGTTATCTCCTGCCCTTACACCTTCCACAGTTTAAGGATGCAGCAAGATGGTCTCACCAGATGCTGACACCTTGATCTTGGACATACCAGCCTCCAGAACTGTGAGAAATACACTTATGTTATTTATAAATGATCCAATTTCAGATATCTTGTTATACCAACACAAAATGGACTAAGAGACTCTCCCAAGATGAATTTATGATTCCTGCTGTACTTTAAAACCAACTCCTCTCTGCCTTCCTTCTGCATACGCTACAGTGCTTCCTAACTCTCTAAATAATGCTATTGTTCTATCAGTAGCTCAGACCAAATTTTATGGAGCCATTCTTTACTTTCCTCGACCTCCATCTCCTCCATATAATCCATTCACATTTCCCAATAGCTCACCTTAAAATAAATCTAGGAACTAACCATTTCTTACTTAGTAATTTAAAAATTACTATCCTAATCCACATTATAATCATTTCATTCTTGGATTGGGGCAACTGCCTTCTAATTAGGCTGTTTGCTTTTACTCTTGCTATTCTTCAGTTTATAATTCACAAAGTCAGAGTAATCCTTTCAAAGATAAATCATATCTTGTCCGTTCTTTATTCAAACATAAGTAGTTTCTTAGATTAAAATAACGTGCAAATATATCAATACATAATTATGTGTGTATGTGTCACAATAATATCAAGGCCCTACAGTATCAGAGTCCTACAATACTCCTTCAAGATCCCACAATATCAAACATTCACTTCTTCTTTCTACCATACTTCCTTCTGCCTACTATGCTACAACCACATGATTCTTTTTGTTGTGTGTTAGTCATACCACACATGCTCTGTCTTGGCCCCTGACTTTACCATTCTATGCTTGTAACATTTAATCACTAGATATACACTGTCTCTGATCAGTTATTATCACTTCAGAGTGATGACCACTTTATCTAAAAATAACATCTCTGGAAACTCTCTATCCCTTTTTATTTTTCATCATGATACTTATCACTACCTGACATTATATTTTATATCTATTTGATCATTCTTCTGCTGTCTACCTACTAAATGTAAACTCTATGAGAGCTGTATTTTGTCTGTTTCATTCACTGATGGACCCCAGAGCCTGCAGTAGAGAAGAGAATATAGGAGACAACTAATAAATATATTTTAAATGAATGGATTCAGATATAAGGAAGAGAAAAGTATGAAAGCACTCTGATAGTGTCTGAGACCAAAAAGAGGAGTAAAACATGAACAAGGTGGTCTTGACTTCTTGCTGCTATCCCCTCACATGGGCAGTTCAGCATTACTTCAATTCTGAGTACCCAGCATAGTTCAAACAAAAGAGCCAGAAATGAGCAAGGCATTTCTAATGGGAATTGAGCACTTAGGTGAGCTTGGCACTTGGCTGAATATTGGACACACCGAGATAATTTGGAAACAATCCCTAAGTTTCAAATATTTGTAGTTTAAGAAAATGCAGAAATAAATGTAGTGCACTGTGGTAAGTAAAATAATTGAAGCACCAGCCCCATAAATACTTTGTAGAAATCCAAATTAGAAAATGGTCATACTGTGCTAGATGTAACCGTGTTGGAGAAAGCTTCACAAAGGATTCTTGTGTCAAGTTAGTCTTTTGGCTAAAACTCATATGTTGTTAAATCTATTATAAGTGACTTGATGAAGAAATCATAATTTATTCTTAGAAATCATTATTTACATTCCATTGAAAATCTTACTTTAATTAGTATTGCTTCTTCTTGACAGATTTGACACAAGTGGTTTTCTTATATGTCTATCCAAAGGAAATGGAGAAAAAGAATAATGTAGTTAGGTAGAATACATGATCATAAATCTGACATAAACTGAGTTTAAATTTTAAAGATGTGTTCACATAAAATGTATATAGGCAATTTTGAAAACTGTAGTGACTGTGGGTGTTGTATGTATAGCATTGAGCTCAAGTAAGCAGATCATATGATGGAAACAGATTTTAAGAAGAAAATAATGAAGAGGGAAAATATTTTAGTCACATTACTTTTTTATAATCTTTGAGAAAATATTTTTCAGAAGCAGTTGATTAGAAACAAAATTATTTCCAAGTGGCTTAAAACACCATACTGTTTATTTTCTCTATGTAGAAAATATTGCATGCATTTGATGTAAAACTTTTATAAGCTGATGGACGGCAATAGTATATATACCCCTAATTAAGTTTACAATATAAAACATGCATCTCAAAACTGTTTCCTTCATTCTACCTCAAAACACATATATGCATACACACATATACATGCATACACACACGCACACACACATGCCCACATACGCACACTACCTGGTTAATTGAAATATGTTTTCACAGCTTCAAACGTACGTTCGATTGCTTTCGATGCCAGAAAACTCCTAACATCACTTAAATTACTATACACACCCTGTAGCTGATATCTACAATTTTGGCACATAAAACCAAAACATCCTTATTTCTACTATTTATTTTTAATCCATTTGTGTAAGGTAAACCTAACACGTGAACAAATTCCCTTCCAGTGTAACTTACTGGCAAGAGAAAGCATCCAAGAGCAGGTTTTGACATAGCTCTGGGTCACTGGAGAAAGATTTCAAGTGACCTGGTTAGGTAAAAGAAAGGAGCAAAAAGGGGTGGTGGGGATAACTGATCTCTCTCCTTTACCAGTTGGCTTATGAAGGCATCTAGTCTAATTTTTAAAAGGTGTCATAGAGAAACCTCTGGGCTTAGTCACAGCCAATATTTTAATGCAAACAATATATATATTTTATAGTCATTAAAACTATTGAAATGTTCTGGCAGAAGATTCCAATCACTAATCAGCTGGATGATATCCCCCAGAGTCAGGAAATGCTTTTCCTTATTCAGTCCTTTGGAAACAAATAGGAGGGGTGAGAGCATTGCCTACCTTTTTGAGGGGGGTTATTGGCTAATGTTGGATTGGTTAAAATTGGTTTGGTTATTTTGAAAGCAGTCATCTCCCCTTTAACCTACTGAAGAGTTTGTTTTGTTCTGATATCTATCCTGCCACCTCAGGTAACAAGAATTCTTTTTTTTTTTTTTTTTAATGTTATTAAGGTATATTTGACAATTAGAATTTTATATACTTTAGGCCTACAATTTGACAATTTGATACACATGTACATTGTGAAATAATCACCACAATCAAGTTAATTAACATATTCATCACAACAGATAGTATCAATTTTTGGGGGGATGAAAACACAAACTCTACTCTCTTGGCAAATTTTAAGTATCAATAAAGTATCGTTAATCATAGTCACATTATTATACATTACATCTTTAGGGATCTAATCGATTCTTCCTTCCATTCATTGGTCTTGGTGTGAGAACATAACCCAGTTTCAGCTAGCAAGACATGGGAAATTTTAAATCTTTGCTTTTAAATCAAAAGGAAGAATCATATACAGCAATAGTCTTAAAAAAATAAATCATTTAATTACAACAGGTACAAAACCCAAGCTTATTCACTACACTTCAAACTGAGACTTTTTTATTCCTAATTCTCACACCCAGATAAGAAAATAAATTGCAAACATGTTGCAGCTGCTGAATGACTCAGCCTGGCAAGTTTCCTGTCTGGAATAATGTGCTGCTCTGGGAACTTCTCACCAAACATTCACCCCAATAGCATAATTATATACTTTCAACAGTTATTTATCAGTCATTCATTATTGAAAGTATGGATCATATGAAATATAGCAGGAGTCTAAGACATGTTCTCTGCCCTCATGACACTGACCATCAAATTAAGAAAAGAAGGCATGAGTAAAGAAAAAAAAATAGGAAGAAAGAATGCTATAGATAGTATAAAACCAAATGCCAAATAAATTATATCAAAAATGAATTCCACAATCTAAGAAGGGAAAAAATCAGCATAACCTGGAGCACTCAGAGATAATGAAGTTTATATTAGGACTGTTAAACAAGTGGAGGACAAGATGATGGAATATATATTAGGACTATTAGAAAATACGGAGATTCTGAAAGGAAGAGGAAATAATTTTCAATGTTATTCTTTAACTCTGCATGATAGAATGCTGAATTAAGAAAGAAATGTACCGAGATCATAAAACAGAAGGATGATGCAAGAGAAAAACCAGATATAATTGGAGCACGTAAGGTTGAACTGACTGTGGAAAGCCTTGGACACCAGGTTAAGAAATCTGACCTTGATCCTGAAAATGAGAAAATAATTGAAGGTTTTGAGCAGGGAAGTACAACGGTGAAAGTAATCTTCTTGTAAGCGAAACCTTGTGTCTGTATGTGGAATTAGAAGGGAAGGATTGGCAGCAGGGTGCTTGTGAATAGGTCACTGCAGCACTGTTGTCATGAGAAAAAAGTTATATTTACAATTTACATCATTAAGCAAGGCTGTCACTAAGTAGAATTAAATTGATCTAAATGAGTTGACAATTCAGTACAAGAAGGAAACCCAGTGCAAGTTATTTGATTAACATGTAGATCGATACGCAAGACATTGACTGGCTTTATCCTTTTGGAAATAATCATTGTGGTTGAGGTTCATGCTCAATCACAAACTAAGAGTTTCCAGTTGGTACAAGAGAAAAATGGAGATCAACGACAGATGGTCCTGCATTCCGTTGTTTTTATGTGTCCTATATGTTTAAGGAGTAAAACACAATGTTTTGATATCTTTATACATAGAGAAATGGCTATTATATTCAAGCAATTAAAATATTAGTTATCTCTTGTAGTTACCCTTCTTATTTTTTTGGCAAACACACCTGCAATCTACTCTTTCAGTAAAAATACTCAGTTAAATACTATATCAATAACTATAGTCCTCACATTCTCTGTTAGATCTCTAGATTTATTTTTCCTATATTCCTTGCTTTATATTTCTTGACCTGCATCTCCCCATTCCCTCTTACCTCATCCCTGGTAACTACCACTTCATTCCCTATTTCTGTGTATTCAGCTATTTTTTAAGAGTCTACACATAAGTGAGATTATGTAGTATTTTTTTTTCTGAATCTGGCTTATTTCACTTAGCATAATTAAAATTCATCCATGTTGTGGCAAATGGCAGGATCTTCTTTATTAAGGCTGAATAATACTCCATTATATATATATATATATATATATATATATATATATATATATATATATATATAAAATATCACAGTTTCTTTGTTCATTTATCAATTAACACGTTGTCTCTATATCTTGGCTACTGTGAATAATGCTACAATCAACAAAGGAGTGTAATTATCTCTATAACATGATGATTTCATGTTCATTGGGTATATACACAGAACAGCAGATAGCTTTAGGATGTGGTGATTTCATTTCCTTTGGAACATACACAAAAAAAGAATTACTGAGTCATGTGGCAGTTCTCTCTTTAATGTTCTTAAGACCTTTCATACTGTTTTCCATAATGGTTGCACAAATTTACATTCTCACCAATGGTATGCAAGGGTTCCCTTTTCTTCATACTCTCTTGAATACTTGTTATTGCTTGATTTTTGAGAATAGTCATCTTAGTAGGTGTGAGGTAATATTTCATAGGGGTTTTAATTTTCACTTCCCTGGTGATAGAGCATGTTTTCATATACTTGTTGGCCATTTTTACGTCTTCTTTGGATAAATGTTTATTCAGGTCATTGGACTTTTTTTTTTTTTTTAAATTAGGCTACTTTTTTTTTCTCCTGGTGAGTTGTGTAAGTTCTTCATATATATTGGATATTAACATTTTATCAGCTATGTGGTTTTCTAATATTCTCTCCCAATCTGTACACTGTCTTTTCATTTTGTTGATCCTTTACTATGCAGAAGCTTTTTAGTTTGATATAGTCCCATTTGGTAGCCTGAACTTTTTCGGATACACAAAAAGTAATTGTTCAGACCAGTGTCATGCAGTTTTTCTGTATATATTTTCTTCTAGGAGTTTTATGGTTTCAGGTGTTACATTTAGGTTTTTTATCCACTTTAACTGAATTTTGCTCTTAATTTGTTGTTACAGGATCTGCCTCAAGTTGTCAAACTTAACATTGCTTTATTATCTTATACACAACAGAAATAACTCTCATCAATCAAAACACCTGAAAATCTTGTCAGCAAAGATTAGCTCTGATTGACTTCTACCACTTAACAGCTGTGTGATATTGAGCAAATTAATTAACTTTTCTGTGCAATACTTTCTTCATCTGTAAAATGATAACCTGCATATGGGTCTGTTGTAAAGATAATTTTTATATACATATGTTTGTGTGTAGTGACTGCTATCTAATAAACAAAACATTCAATGAATGCTAGCAATTATTATCTTTGTTAGTTTTATCATCATCACCATCATCATGATGCTGTCCTATAGAATGTGTAAAGGTCATCTAAGCAAATGAAGCTATAAGGAAGGGAGGCTATTATGTACAAATGAAAGACAGAGTCTGACTGATGGGTGGAGATGGGAGAAATTAAGAGCAGAGCCTATGGAGAGAGGATAATTTTTTCTAAGATATTTGCTGATAATGAGTTCTTGCTGAACGGTGTTTTCTCTCACTTTGCAAGGCTTCTTGTTTTCTCACCCCTTATATTTGTATTTTCCATTCCCCTAAGCAGCAACCTATGTGTCTAATCAAGCTGTAGCAAGAACAAGCATGTTTAATCACATTCACTGTATAGTGAAAAAATAATTCCAGTTCAATGTTTAAACAAACACCCATTAGATAGAAACCTGAATGCCAATAGTCATCCTGGGCATTACTTTTAACCAGACTATTCCTTACTAAAACAGCAAACATTGTGGAAATCATGCAGATATTTATCTCTATGCACCTTTTACAACTTTTTTTCTAGGGAAGAATCAATATTTCTCACCAGTTTCTCAAAGAAGTCCATGACCCCCCCATATTTTCTCTAAAGGTAGACAATAATCCTGATATAAAACCTTGGATATAACAGCATAATGATCCACCAACTTTAAAATGATTTACATCTTTTATGTCTATTTAGGTTTCCAGCTTATGCTATCTTCTGGGGCACTGAAATCCACAAAGATGTTCTCCATTATAGAAAGTAATTATTTCCATTTTCTTGTACTAAAAATCCTTTAAAAATCAAATTATATACACAATTTTTAGCATTACAGGGGCTTGGGAACAAGTCCCCAGTGAGAAGTACTGTAGGGTGCTGCTTCTCAAATTATCTGTGAGGAAAGACCACTTCTTTTTTCTTTTTACCTCTAATGTATTGCAGAGTGACATTGTTACTGAATAAAATTTGAAAATATGACAATGTCAAATTACTGTAAAAATGTCTAAGCCCTTAATCTCAATTTTTGTACTTATCACAGATCCATAACAAGTAGTTCACAGATGAGCACAATTCTTTGGACCACATTTTGAGCACTAATATAATTTACTAGAGATAGAATGCACTACAGTTTAGGGTCATTTGCATTTCATAAGTAAATTGTGAAAATTAAAAGACCTACATGTTTTTAAAAATTATTTTTTATTGTATTAAAAACATCTAAGTGATCGACTATCTTAACAAAATTGTAAGTGTATAGCATAATATTAACTGTAAACACAGTTTTGTACAGCTGATCTCTAGAGCTTTTCCATCATTCATGACTGAAACTCCACACCCACTGAACAGAAATCCCTCCATTTCCTCTTCTCCTCCAAAACAAATTATTTTATTTATTTATTTATTTATTTATTTATTTATTTATTTTGAGACAGAGTCTCACTCTGTTGCCCAGGCTGGAGTGTAATGGAGTGATCTCAGCTCATTCAACCTCTGCCTCCCTTGTTCAAGCAATTCTCTTGCCTCAGCCTCCCGAGTAGCTGGGACTACAGGCACATGCCACCACACCCGGCTAATTTTTGTATTTTTAGTAGAGATGGGGTTTCACTGTTGGCCAGGCTGGTCTCAAACTTTTGACCTCAGGTGATCCACCCATGTCAGCCTCCCCAAGTGCTGGGATAGCAGTCATAAGCTACCACACCTAGCCCAAAAGAAATTATTTTTAATGGTAAAAATTCAATCTATAACGGTGATAGGGAGGAAGGGCGAATTCCCAGCCCTATCTTGATGTATTTATGGAATGATTAAATCAGAAGGCATACATAATCAGATGACAGGACTCAAACAAGAATAAAGAGTTATTTATCTTTCTTTCCCCAGCATGCCTAAAAATATGATGATGGGAATTGCTGTGTTCTTTGTTACCATAAAAATCACAGCTATTGTGGTGTGTATAGCCTTCATTGTCACGTTTTCTTTTAAAACTAGAAATCGTAACACATACAAGCTTCCAGCACCTTTCATCCAACCCTTATATTACAATCAATGCCTATATAAGAATGTATGAAAAATGAAATCAGATTTCAAGGTGCTTGCTATGTAGCAAGACAAAGAATGTAAAATTAAATTAACACAAAGCATCATAGGACAAACATCTTATGAAGCAAAAAACAAAAACCTAAAAAAATACAAAGATGTTAAGAGATGTTAAGGGGAAGAAGAAACACTTTTTTCTAGGGGTAGGGGTGAAGGCTAATGTGAATAACTTTTGCTTGTTTTGCTTCACTACCAAGTTATCCTTTCAATTTTAATCTTGGGGGAAATTATTTTAATATTTTTAAATTATATGATACATTTTCACTGTACAAGGTTTCAGAAATCGTAGACCTGATGTTTAAGGGCAGGGGCAATGAGACTGAAGACACTAAAATGAAGACATAACTAGAAAGCCAGATCTTGAAGGAGTTCAGTATGGGAAGGGCGTATTTTCAAAACACGCACCTTATAAATGGGCAGAAAAAAAATCATAAAGTTATCTTAAAGCAAGGTAAATATTTGGTTAGATGAGAGGGATCACACCAATCTTCCTACATAAAACAGGCCAGGTTGAGAAATCACACTAAATTTTCATAAGAAATAGGAAATGTGGCAATTTGAAATGGACAGGCAAAATAATGGAGTTTGAGGGAAGTAGGGAACTTTGAGAATAAACGTTACAGTGACTGTGTTGGCAAATCACCAAAATAGGAATAATGTTAGTTTCATTGAGAACCCGGCTAGAACCAAACAACACAGTTCAATTTTGGAGTCATCAACATTGGGAAAATTCCTTGGATTGATTATGGGGAGATTCCCTGAGTCATCTTTAGTGTTTTGAGGTAATTAAAACATTTTTCTAGAGATGAAAATAAACAAAATTATGTCTGAATTCCTCTTTCAAATAAACATACAATATGATTATATAAATGTAGGAAATGACTCAGAATCTGTGAAACTGCAAGACTTGTTTGTAAAATAGTTTATCTCTTTGATTATATTTTGTTAAAGATATACGTAAATTCCCATATGACCGTAATGGTCATTTTATTTATTTTTATTTTATTTTTATTTTATTTTTTTAATTTCTTAGCAAACTATCACAAGAACAGAAAACCAAACACCACATGTTCTCACTCATAGGCGGGAACGGAACAATGAGATCACTTGGACTCGGGAAGGGGAACATCACACACCGGGGCCTATCATGGGGAGGGGGGAGGGGGGAGGGATTGCATTGGGAGTTATACCTGATGTAAATGACGAGTTGATGGGTGCAGCACACCAACATGGCACAAGTATACATATGTAGCAAACCTGCACGTTGTGCACATGTACCCTACAACTTAAAGCGTAATGGTCATTTTAATGAAAACTATCTACTGAATAGTAATCAAAGCACAATTACCTGATCAGATTTTGTCATAATCTATTTATATCATGGTGAGCAGGAGGCTCACTACCGAGCACAGTTGTAACTTCCTACTGGATGTGTCCTACCTGGACATTCTGCCAACCCCTGAAATAAAAGCTGTAAAGGAAAAAAAAAAATAGCTTATTTATTATCTTCCCTTCTCCAGCTCCTTTTTCCCCTGTAGTCTCATAAGTGATTCTATTGAGATCATTCTTTTTTCTTTCTTTTTTTTTTTTTTTTTTTTGAGACGGAGTCTCGCTCTGTCGCCCAGACTGGAGTGCAGTGGCCAGATCTCAGGTCACTGCAAGCTCCGCCTCCGGGGTTTACTACAAGCGCCCGCCACCATGCCCGGCTAGTTTTTTGTATTTTTTAGTAGAGACGGGGTTTCACCGTGTTAGCCAGGATGGTCTTGATCTCCTGACATTGTGATCCGCCCGTCTCGGCCTCCCAAAGTGCTTGGATTACAGGCTTGAGCCACCGCGCCCGACGAGATCATTCTTATTCCAGGAACTAAAGCTAGAAACCTTAGAAGTTGTTTTAATTTTTTTGTGTGTACATAGTAGGCATATATATTTGTGGGATATATGACATATTCTGATACAGGAATATCATGTAATAATCACATCAGAGTAAATGGAGTATACTTTCTTTGTTTTACAAACAATCCAGTTGGACTCTTTTTGTTGTTTTTAAATGTATAATAAATTATACATGAATATAGCATGTTGCCTGTTATGCTATCAAATACTAAACCTTGTTCATTCTATTTCATTATTTTTTGTAACCATTAACCATCCCTTCACTAGTACCCTTCTCAGCCTCTGGTAATCATCCTTCCATTTTCTAACTCCATGAGTTCAGTTGTATTAATTTTTAACTCCCACAAACAAGTAAGACCAAGCGAAGTTTGTCTTTCCATGCCTGGCTTATTTCACTTAACATAATGACCTCCAGTTCCATCTATGTTGTTGCAAATCACAGGATGTCATTCTTTTTTTATGGCTGAATAGTATGCCACTGTGTATATGTAACATATTTTCTTTATCCTTTCATCTGTTGATGGATACTTAGGCTGCTTCTTAACTTGGTTATTGTGAATGGTGCTGCAACTAACATCGGAGTGCCTAGCTCTTCAGTATACTGATTAGGTATCTTAGAATATTTTTAAATTACTTTATCTGTCTTGCCAATCAGAGTCAATATGATGTCAAATCCATTAGATATAGTACTAATGATGAAATAGGCAATATTCCTTGACACTTACTATGAGCAAGGAGTTGTGTTAAATACTTTGTAGGTTTTTATTTTCATTAAACCTTCATTCTCATACAAATATGTAGCAAGTACCTTTATTATCTTTGTTCTACAAATGAGGAAAGGCTTAGAGCAAGTGAATAATTTGTTCAAATCCGTGCATCTAGCATGCAGGGGAGCTGAAATATGAATTTATACTCTCACCACTATCGTGTACTCTTTCACCTTCTTTCTATTGAAATTCATTCTCCTCATTCAGTATTTTATCACATTTTTATCCTATCTTAAGCTTTCTCGTATGTTGCTGCCTAGCTGATATTCCTACAGCACAGCTCTAAGTCACCTCCTTATTAAAATATCATAAACATATTCGCATTGATTAATAAAAGCAACACAAATTTTATGGCCAAAAGGTCAAAACTTTTATACTTTGGATGCAATCTATCTTTCTAGCCCTATCTTTCACACATTTCCAGCCATACAACCATTACTTCAGCCAAATTAACAATTTTGCTTTGCTTCAAAGGGCTATACATGTGCAAAAGCTGGGAAGTGTTGAGTGTTTGAGTGAGTTTTGGTGAGTCATGCCTGCAGGCTAGTAGGAACCAGACAGGGAAGGTGGTTGTGGCCAGACTGCAAAGGAACTTGAGTCTCAGACAACAAAGTTTGACTTTTAGCCTAGAGCGTGGGGGTAAAGTAAAGGGATGGTGGGGACAGAGTATGTGCTTGTGGGTGCATAGACTCTATTTTCACTATGTTTTGATGATATTCTGTCTGAAGAAATAAGCTATATTTGTTTGTTCAGGGGGATTTACATCAGCATGGTTATGACAATTAGAACTTATAGCAAGATCAGTGACATCAGTTTGCTTCAAATAACTCAAGGGTTAATGTGAACTATGAGCCAGTCTTCAACTAAAGTATATGCGTTTCTCAGATTTTAAGAAGTATCAAGACTGGGGAAATGTCACATGAACTTTAATGAAAGCTAATCGTATGTAGTTATTTTCGAAAAATAAAAGTAATCAACACTGACCTATAAATAGTTGCTTTGACTAAATATAATAGTCAAATCAATCTGTTGTGTACTCTACAATAAAATACTGGATAATTGACAGTTATTTCATTAACCAATTTAGAGTTTTTAACTTTAACAATTTATTGCTCAAAAATATTGGTTGGGCACAGTGACTCGCGCCTGTCATCCCAGCACAGTTGGGAGGCTGAGGCGGGCAGATCTCCTGAGGTCAAGTGTTTGAGACCAGCCTGGTCAACAAGGTGAAACCCTGCCTCTACTAAAAATACAAAAATTAGCCAGGCATGATGGCGTGCCAGTAGTCTCAGCGGCTCTGGAGGCTGAGGCAGGAGAATCACTTGAACCTGGAGGTGGAGATTGAAGTGAGCCGAGATGGCACCACTGCACTCCAGCCTGGGCAACAGAGTGGTACTCTGTCTCAAAAAAATTGTTAATCTGATTATTTCTTCATTTAACTTTCTTAGAAAATCCAAACATAAGGTATCTATTTTTGCATACATTTATTATTATTTTACATGGTTTATAAAATTAAACACAGATACCAAAATATCTCAATTAATAGGCAGTTTTGTATTCTGTGTTCTAAGTAATGAGCCATTATTTTTAATTTTACTTTTTATAAAAATAATATTTAACAAATTGTAAACACTAGGGTAAGTTTTATTAAAAGAGTGTTTTTCAAATAAGTTTGACTGGGTGGTTTAAAAATGGACTTACATACATTACAGTATAGGATTTCCTATCTTGCATTCCATGCATGTGAGAAAGATAACTCAGGCCCAGAAATGCATGTATTTGGAAGACTGAAAATTCGATGGGCATGACATTTTCTAGCCAGATAAAAATATACATGCATATGTCTGTATGACTCATTCCACACAACTCAAAATTGCCGGAGAGTGGGTGTAGCTATGAATATTACTGCACAATGTAGTTTTCAAAGAAAAAAAAAACAAATTTGGCAGCTTCCAATCTTTTTAGATAACTTTAGATTTATTGAAATTTCAATTAATGAAATGCACAGCTAAAAATGCATTAAAGGCACGTCAAGTGCTAAAGAACAAATGACGGAGAATGAATAATACAAAACCAAGATGATAACTTTTCTATGAATGTGCATATTTCGTCTGTCTGTCTGACTACATTTTAACTAAGTTAGGCCATGTCTCAGACAGTAAATTGAAATGGGCAATTGATTTTTTGTCTGTACTTTAATATCATTGTATTTCAGATGCAAGTTGTAAGATCTGAATTTTCCAAATGGTGTTTTTCAACTTCAAACACTTCCTGTAAATTGTTATTTGCCTATTGGTTGTGAATGAGCTAGAGTCTACATATATGGAATAATAATAAAAACAGTTTTAGTAGGTGTCATCTTTGAGTTTTTTTGTATAAAATACTGTGATAAGTGATAATGCATTTCTTTACATGTATTATCTCTTTTAACCTCCTCCCCAAAATATGAACTTCTTACTGTTTTTTTTTCTTTTATGTGTTAAAAATTAAATAGTGTATCATATTCCAACAAAGCTAGTACATAACATAGTTGGAATTCAGGCCCCATTTTTTCTGATGCCAGATCCCATTTCTAAACTGATATGCTATTTAACATCTTTAGAAAAGGCTTATTTCACTTTATCAAGGGTTATGAAACCATTGATAATAATTAAAATATAGGTGAGAGGAATGATATAAAGTTACGTCCACAAGGTTTTAAACATGTATGTGAAGGTTAATATATAAATAATTACATATTTATATGCATACAGTTTATTCATTACATATTGCAATACTATATAAATTGTCAATTTATACAAATAAATTCACTTAACTCTACATGTAGCAAAACCAATATTATCATTCTTCTTTTAATAAAAAGTTTTATACAAACATAGTAATGTACAGAAATAATGTAGGAAACTTGTCTGGAGGTCTTTAAATGGACTAATTTGTATCCGTACCAGAGCCTGGCGCACAGATTTTTCTTATAAATACCTTTATACAATTTGAATAATTGGATGGTTAGCAAAGGTTAAGTTCAGTAAAATAGTGAGTTATCTCACTTTGTTAGACCATAGTTATGTGAGGGAGAGAAAAATCACATCTGTGTAGTAAACAGCCTCCATGGTTCATTTTGCGCATCTTAGTAGTCAGTGCCAGTCACTGAAGCTGTTGCTATTGCTATTGATTATGAAATTAACATTGTGAGTCATAAAGGTTCTGCTTGCTATCCTGCCATCCGTTTTACTGACTTAGGCCCAAGTGAGCTTAAATCAACAGTATTCTCTTTGTGCATATTGAACTCGGCAGAAAACAAACAAGTGAACAACATTACTTTTCTCTAATAGTGTCTATGTGCTTCCAACCTAACTTCGAAGATTTCATTCACAAACTTACAAATGCCTGCATGTTTGCAACCTGAAAACTCCACTTCAAGATGATCTCACCCTAGGGAATTCAATATATCCTTAATTATCTAAATAGTACTCTTGACCTTTACTATTAGCCTTGAATTTTCCAATTGTTCACAATTGTTCTTTCACAATTGTTCTTCTTTCCTTAGGTGGTAAATATTTTCCCAGATGTTAAACATAAGCCTATTAAGGACTGATGTGTCAAATTCATTTGTTTATTTATTCATGCACACATTTTATTCATTTGAAAAGAATTTATCATGAAATTACTCAGCACTACTATTGTTTTTTGCTTTATTTAACTATAAAAAGTTATTTAACAATCCTCAGCTTCAGTTTTCACATCTCTAATATATGAATAATCAAAACAAATTATAATTACAGTGAAAATTAAAGGAGAAAATTTCTGGAAAGTGCCTAAAGCAGTACATTGTGGCTTCTGCATTTCTTTGAGTAAGGCCTTGGTAAATGTTGAATTGGATGATAGCTACAGGTTAGTTTCATCAAAATGAGCAACAAATCATTTGTTTAGACATGGTCATTCACACCTCTAACTTCTTAATAAAACTGAACTTTAAAAATTAAAATAAATTTTAGTCACTTGATATATTCTGGAAAGCAAATCAAATGCATTGTGAATGGTATCTTTGGAAAGGGGAAGAGGAAAGTGAATAAAGATCAAAGACAGGGGTGGAATAAAATAGGAGAGGGTCCTTTTATCGACCAATGAGGATGACACGCTGGAGCCTGAGGATTCAGTTTAAATTATTCTCCGGCTCCTGAGAAAATGGGATAGAAGAGGAACAAGAAGGAAAGAACAACAACAAAAAATGCATTTGTCTTGTCTGCAGGTACCAAGTAAAACATATCCGTATGTAAGTAATGATCATGAATACATGAATCTGTAGAGTATATGTAGTGTCTCTATCTGTTCATCTATCTGTGTTCTCACTGAAGATGAGTGATACATGGCATTTAAATTATGATGTCCTTCAATTTGCACAGATACTTCAGTCTCATTGGTACTTACCTTCCATGTTTCTTCACAAACTACAAATTTAGAAGACAGACTTGCAACTGTTACTTTAGTCTCCTTCAAACAATGATAAGCATCAATATTATTGAGTAAAAGAGTCTTCTAAATATTGACCTTAAACCACAGAGAAATATATAGATTTCACCACAAAGGGTAATATTTTATTAAGTTATATAATATATTTTAAAATTCTTTTAATGTCTTCTCTGCATTGATTATTCTAGTTTTCCATTCATCCATTCCTTTTTCAAGGTTTTTAGTTTCTTTGTGCTGATTACATGCTTCCTCCTTAGCTCTGAGAAGTTTGATCGACTGAAGCCTTCTTCTCTCAACTCGTCAAAGTACTTCACTTTAAGACCGAAAATATTTTCTTTAAGGGCTTAAGTCATAAGTTAGTGTTATCCAATTATCTATAATGGGAAAATCATGATATAGCACTCAGAGCGAGTGCGAGCATTGAATTAAGATGGTTTTTAACCGAAATGAATGCATTTTAAATAAATATAATAATCATGCTATTTTATATCTCTACAAAGAGATCTTTAAAGCCAAAAATCCATCATCTACATTCCCCTATTGATTAAAATTATCTCATTTGTTGTTTTAATAGCAACAAACTTGCTAAATGTCTACTGCACTTAAAATTATGTAAGGTATACTCTTCAGCTAAGAAAGGACTACATATGTAGGCACAGTAGCAGAATATTTCTGAGAACAGTTTCCGTCATAGCTTTTTTATTTCTTGCCCTTCTAACTCAGCATGTAGGCAAGGAGACACTTAGAAAATAGAACAATGCTAATTGGTTTTATCACAGGTTAGTCAAACATGAAATAATGAAATCTTAAATATCATCTTTCAGAATACAGAGAGTCCAGTCACTCTCCACAGAATATGCCTTGAATAATATCCCTATAAAAATATTTAAAGAAATTTGCTATTTTATTCTATGCATATGCATTTTCAAGGAGGAGTCAAATTTGAATGAATATTTGGATAAAGTCCAAGACACTAAGACAACTAAGACACTAAGACAATTAAAACCTAAACATAGAGGTTTTAATCTTTACATTACTTTCATTGTTTGCTTAATATCATAAAAAATTAACTAGGCCTCTGTATAATTTTTGTGAAGTTATTCACTTAGTTAAGGGATACATTTTCTATAGAAATGATTTCGATTGAATCATGAAGTTTTGAATAATGAAGTTTAGATTTGCTTAAGCATATGCTTATCTCATCTAAAAGACAATTGTATTAAACAATAATTATGAAAGTGTATGGTTGGTCTTACAACATATAAAGTTACAAGACACATCATTAAAAAAATCATTATTCCAAAAGTATAATAATAAGAAATGAAGTATTTCCAATAAAATTGTGATGTATAGTTGTAGAATGTTCTTCTTCATAGAAGAGTTTTATGTTCTTAATGTTTGATGGTAGACTATATGGGGAATTTTGTATTAATTTGTCCTGAGGTTTTATTGTTGGAAGAAAAAAAAAAGTATACTAAGATTGGGGTATTACCAGGAAAAGCCTGATGCTCACAGAACAAGAAATCTTAGAAGGTAGCATATATTCAATGGTTTAAGGACAATGTTCCTCCACATGTGTGTGAGAACGTGGGGGACAGATGCCCCATATTCACGCACAATGACCCCCCATTTACCAGACCTAAATGCATGGCCTTTACCCAGGTGATTCTGCTGCAGATTGTCCTTGGACCATCAGTTTAGGGTCTGACTCTCGACCTGGCAGCCTCAGAAAGCTGGAACGATTTTAAGTTCATTAACTACAGATCTATCTGTCTGGAGTAGACTCATCTCACAAACAAGTTCACAGGAAAAAAATGTATGTAACTCATGAATTCATGAGTTCACAGGGAGCAAGGTATGTAACAAAATGCTGAAGTATTTTTTAAAATTAAAACTACAACTTTCATGCAAGGCAGTATACTTAGGTCAGTAAGTCAGGGCAATTATAATCAGAAAGCTAATTAGAAAATATTGAATTGAAATAAGATAATCCACATGATTCAAATAAAAAAATCAAGGTATAAATTGTTATTGACCTCACAGAATGTCTTTTTAATTATGTAGAACGGTCATTGCTGTCTCCATCTTTATTAAGAAATATGAATATATAGACATTTGCAAAAGGATATGATAGTCCTTCACATTTCTGTTATTCAGAATTAACAAAGGTTAACATTTTAATATATTTCATTTTTAAATAATTACTTCCTTACTACTTAAATATCATATAATTTATATTATACATATTGTAAATGCATATATTGTCTTTTTGCTCATAAAACATTACATGTAAATGGTGATGATAATTAAGAATATTGTATACTTGATATTCATTAAGAGAATAGATCTTAAATCATCTGACCACACACACACACATACACACACACACGATGACTATGTAGAGGTGATATATTACCTGGCTTGTAGTGATCATCTCACAATGTGTGTGTCTATCAAAACATTAAGTTGTACTAAGTATATATAATATTATATGTCTATGATATCTCCAAAAAACTGTTTATAAAAATGTACAAATAAATTCTCCCATGAAAGCCACTTGGTACTCCTCTCCATCACTTTTGGAAGTTGTCTTCTGGAATCATGTATAAGTCGCCAGAAATACTGTTCATTGCTATGAAAGTATGGAGTCCCTGTTGCCACATTGTTACCATCAGGTGTTGACTGACTATGTTGCCACTGTCTATTGAAGTATATCCAGGGATATTGACAGCATGCTTATTTAGTATAGCAGCCTAATGATATTTTATGTAGGTAGATACAAACAAAATATAAGAAAAAAAACACATAAAATATTATATCACATAACTCATCCTAGAGCCATACATATAAACAAATACTAAGAATTAATTAAACAAATTAGGAATGTCACACCTCAAAAAGAAGAATACACTGCAATCGAAAAACACATGATTGATTTACATATAAGAGGATATAGGCCGGGCACGGTGGCTCACTCCTGTAATCCCAGCACTTTGGGAGGCCGAGGCAGATGGATCATCTGAGGTCGGGAGTTCGAGACAGCCTGACCAACATAGAAAAACCCTGTCTCTACTAAAAATACAAAATTAACCTGGTATGGTGGTGCATGCCTGTAATCCCAGCTACTCAGGAGGCTGAGGCAGGAGAATCGCTTGAACCAGGAGGTGGAGTTCTCAGTAGGCTGAGATGTGCCATTGCAATCCAACCTGGGCAACAAGACTGAAACTTTGTTTCAAAAAAAAAAAAAAAAAAAAGATAAAATTCTTAGATAGGAGAGTGAAAATTTTGCCTATCTACTATGGCTTTTAAATAAATGCATAATGGCTTATAATCAAGACAATTTAAAATGACTTTTTGTGGGAGGGAAATCTTTACCTAAATCACAGTGGTTCTAGACATGTGAAGAGGAATAAAGAGGTATTGTTTGCTGGAAACACAGCCTGCAAAAAAGTCACAGAAGTGGAAAAGAACCAGCCTTACGCAGACCACATTGTAACACCAACTAGACTGTGGGTCATCACAATCATTGAAGAGATCTTTGAAAATGAGTCAGCTGTTTGAGAGCCAGACTTTAACAAAAGGCTTTTTCAAAATGATTTCCTTAGATTAGCATTATTTTCACGGCATTTTGTGAAACACTGGTGTTCTGTTAGATATTAAGTAACATAATGGAGTTTTGTTAGTTTGGAGTTAGATACTAACTCCATTCCCTTTCAACGTAATAATACATTGTACTGGGGGACTGCTAGCTAATATATGCCCTCATGGCAATTTACAGTATTAGCATATGATTGTTACTATGCTATTGTGTGGCAGAGAAACTTCTTCACATTCATTCACTTAAGTCACTGAACTCTTTTTCATAAGATGAACACTTTTTATGTTGGTAAAATTTGCAAAAGATGGTGGGAATGAGCACAGATGCTTGAACAAGAAAGTAGCATGGTAAAAATCATTGTTTAGAAGCAGAATCTAGGTGGAGGAAGTATGTGGAGGTAGTGAGGAGAAGGGGGAATTGTGTCCAGAAATTGGCAGGGCAGCTAATGCCGTGGTGCAGTTGTGAGGTCATGAGGATGAGACCTGGGGCAGAGGGAATTATGAGAAAAGATGCAGTCCAAGGGATAATGAGGCAAATGAAAAGAACATATTGATCACTTGGATATAAAAGAGTGAACAAAAAGGAGAGACAAAAACAGTTAGTAGAAGCTACTTACTAGCTTTTTTCTCTTTATTGTTTTCAAAAAGCAAAAAGAGCTTAAAGAAGTCCATGGGGGGCAAAAATTAAGTTCTATGAATGAATATGCACATGCTATGAAGGGTAAACGTAGAATTAGTAGGCCAGGTGCTGTGGCTCATGCCTGTAATCCCAAAACATTGGGAGGCCAAGGTGGGCAGATCATCTGAGGTTGGGAGTTCGCGACCAGCCTGATCAACATAGAGAAACCCCGTCTCTAGTAAAAATACCAAATTAGCCGGGCATGGTGGCGGGCGTCTGTAATCCCAGCTACTCATGAGGCTGAGGCAGGAGAATCGCTTGAACCCAGGAGGCAGAGGTTGTGGTGAGCCAAGACCATGCCATTGCACTCTAGCCTGGGCAACAAGAGCAAAACTCCATCTCAAAAAAAAAAAAAAAATTTAAAAAAAAAGTGGAATTAGTAAATTCAAATAAAGTAGAATATAGTTAACTAGTTAATAACTTAATCCATGAAATGTGGGTCATGTATATATTTAAAACTATATAAATCCGTGCTATTTGTACAAAAAACATATGCTAACAACATTTTATATATACATATATATCAACAATATGTCAAACATGTTTAAAAATGTTTTTGAAAACTTCTGGAAGGCAAAGGAGATTTTAGTAATTGAGTTGAGAGGGCATATAAGGTGGGGAAAATGCAGGTAAAATAAATATAGAAAATATATACTACAATTTCTAATAAGTCACAGAAAAAGTGTACTATAATTAATTTTTGTGGAAGTTTGTGATGTAATAAAATGAAAGGAGAAATGTCAGTTAATTCTCTCTATCCACTGCCAACTGGCTTCCTGTGGAATGACAGAGTGAAAGAAGTCAGCAATAATAATTTCAATCACCTCAAGATTGATTTATTTTCAATTACAAGTTCAGTCTGGTGAAAGGTGTTATAATGGCAACTCAAGTTTCCCAAAGTAAAGTAGAACATGAGAAGCAGTAATTTAAAGTGTTTCACAGACAGGTCTCTACCTTGACCTACGGAGTCACTATGGGCATTCAATTGTTGAACTCCTCTTTTGTTTACAATAATGCTACTTAATTCAAATCTCATCTGTAGAGTGAAGGGTCCTTTATCTAATTTCCATCTACACCCTTAGTAGATAAAACATACAGTGCATCATCCTTCAGTTACAATAATATGACATTGGACCATTGTCTTTAAATGGCACTGAAAAATGTACGGCATGTATGTAGAAGATAATACCAGTAACAAGTATGGCACTTTATCTCTTTACAAAGTACTTCTATGTTATTATCTCATTTGGTATTTAAGAATAACAATATTATTATTAAAATTACTTAACACTTGATTGATTTTTCTTCAACTTTGCCAAGCCCTACATACCTATATGTATCTCACCAGCAGTTTTCAATATTGGATCAGTAGCACCATGGGTGTTAGTAGGTTCTTACATCATTATATACACTTTTTTATTTTACTACATTTTATTAATAAACTGTATGAACCTATTCTAAATTATCTGAATTTTCGCCTTATCATTGAACAAGTTTCAGTTCCTGTTTTGGAATTTGGGAGTGCAATCACACTATTTACCAAGTGGAATGCTAAAATAACATTTAACATTAAACAAAATGTTATCAAACTGAAGCTCAAAGACTGAGACATCTGTAAATATATCCTTGGAAAGATGAATACTCGGGGCCCAGGCCTCCATTTCAGAGAATGGAAGCTACTGAATCTGGTTCAAGTGGAAAATAATCTAGTACATAGTATTATGAAATGATTTGAAGAATCGTCAGGAGGTCTAACAAAATATATTCTAATAGATGATTCCCAAAAATGTTACAGAAATAAGCATCTAAGAGAGCTGCTGCTACTACATCATAGAACTGCCTACCTGAGTCAGCAAACTAACACTAAGCCTCCTGGCTCCAGAACCACATGATCATGGCTAAAGCACATGCCAGCACATATGCAATTCATCTTTATTTGTCCAGTAGACATAGTGTTTATCATGAGGGAAATGTTTAATAAATATTTGTTGAACAGATAGGTGGATGTTCTTTCTCATCTATTATATTGCTCCATGCATAAATTCTTACCCAGGCTGTCTTTTGAGTCCATGTTGGCAAGTGCCCCCAACAGTAATTAAAAGAGAGTTAAGTATGGCCATTGGAAAGAGTGAGGTATCAATACTGTTAGGTATATTGTTATAGAGTTTTGAATTATTTAATGTAATAAGAAAGTATGATAAAGCAAAATCTCTAAAATATCAGTGATTTATGAAAATAGCAGTATATTTTTTACAGACAGCTGAACTTCATAGGCAGTGAGTGGAATGAGGGCTTCTCTGCTCTATGTCTTTACTCATGGATGAGAGGCTTTGGGAGCCATATGTTGATCAATAAATCTTCTGCAGCCTGATTCAACGTTCAGTTGGCAAATGGTGAAGGTGAAGGTGTTTATGGTCCAAGTCTCAAAGTGGTGATATACCACTTCAGTCCACATCTCATTTGACAAGTATAGTCTTGTAGCTTTATCTGACTACAGTGCTGACAGGGAAGTAAAGCACACTTATTTATTGTATTTTCAGGAGGAATAGAAAATGAATTTTAACAGACACAGCTAATACAGTAACAGTGAAGATAAATCATACTGTTGGGTTAATCAAAATTATTTCAAATTTTACCATGGATACTCTATATGAAAGAAATTAGCAAATAATACAGATGAAAGACTTGATCTGTAAAAGTCATTATGAAAAGGCTTTAAATATCCCTCTATGAAAACAATGGTGAGATTTAAAGCACCTTTGGGTGGTACAATTTATCTGTCTCCACACAAACAAACCACGATTTTTCTCACTGTATTAAGTATCTAAATATTTTCTAGGAGAAGATTGTTCACACTGTACTAAGTATCTAAACATTTTCTAGGAGAAGCAAGTGACAATTGCCATCTTTCCTCTATGAGGTATTTTTTGCCCCTTGGCAAATAGTGTACTCCCCTCCCTTAATCATCTGTGCTTTACAGGAGTGTCCTTTAACACTAAGAAGAGTGATACTGAAACTAAGTTGGTGTATGTGAAATCCAAACATAAAACATTAGATGAGAACTATAAGAAGTTGAAATGTAAGGATCTATGGCAGATAAAAACCTTTAGAAAGGAGACAAAATTCTATACCTACTCTGCATATATGGAGTTTTCTTTCTTCTATATATTTTTTATTTTATTGAATGCCTCAAACTGAATAAAACTGTTTTGACAATAGCTGACTTATACAGTAATCTTTAAAATGTCATATGAAACATGGTATTAAGAAAGGAGAGATCAGTATAACATTCCCAAGACTACAACTTGAAGAAGAGAATCACATTTTAGTCCATATTAAAAGAGGTTTGAAGGAAACTTACTTTTCATTTAAACTATTGAGTCATCTGTCTTTATTCCAAAAGTAAAGAAAGTTCTGAAATCCTATAGACAAAATGTTAACTTTAAAGAAACCTTTAAAATAGTATTTTGCCTTTTAAAATATTTATTTTGTAATTTTTAAAAACTTGATCTTAGTTTTGACCTTCAGGAATATCTAACTTTCTTGCATTAGCAGTTAAGAATCAGAAATACTGAGTGATGTCAGCAAAATGGCAGAACAGAAGATCCCACAGCATAACTGCACTTACAAAAATGCAACTAGAAACTATTCAAACACAAAAATACCACCCTGAGCTCACCAGAACTAAGAGGAGAAGCTAGGAAATTCCCAAGGCCCACAGAACAGAGAAAAGCTGTGATCAGTAAGAAAAAGGTCATTTCAGACTATGCCTCCTCCTTCTCCAAGCCAACATAACTGCTATCACAGAGGATTTTCCTAGACCCACAGTTTTGAGGTAAAAGTAGGGATTTGGAGGTGGATGTTTAATGTTCCCACTGGTTTGGAAACCTTTACAAGAAGCCCATGCCAGTCCTGTCCCATGGGAAGCATTGCGATTGCCAGGAAGACTGAACCACCCGAAATCAACTGCAGACAAATAACGGCATGTTGATTACAGCAAGTGGAGGAGAAATTATGGTGGCTACTCTGCACTTTGATCTGCAGGGGTAACATGTGAGGAGGCTTGCCAAGACCCATATTGCTGTAGAAGTCACAATCTGAGGAAGGTCTGAATTCCCTGATGGATTTTCCACAAAGCCCAGATGCTCACATGGAGTCTTCCTCTGGCCTAGATGATGGGTGCAGCACACCAACATGGCACAAGTATACATATGTAATAAACCTGCACGTTGTGCACATGTACCCTACAACTTAAAGTATAATAATAATAAATAAATTAAAAAAAAAAAAAAAAGAGTTAACCAAAAGTTCAGGATTAAGTTCCAGTGCCTGCTTAAGTACTCTTCGGATTGGGAAACACCATCAGGCCACTAATCTAGTTCTGGGGCAAAGTTTAACTTCCAGTGCTCACTATAAGTCTTCATCAGACTGGAAAAAAGAAAAACAGAGTAGCATTTTAGTTCAAGAGTAGCATTTAAATTCTGATGGTCACTGTAAGTCTTCTCCAGACCATGAAACAATGGCAAATTAATGAGTTAGTTCCAGTGCGATGTTTTAGTTCTGGTGCTCACTATAAGTAATCCCCAGAATGTGAAGAAACAACAGGCCAGCATATAAGTTTCAAGTAAAAGCAGTTAAGGTCCAACACCACCAGAAAACACCTGCGGAAACTTAAACAGATGGCTTTTTCCTCAAATATGAAAGGATCAACATAAAGACACAAGGTCTGTAAAAACTCAGGGATATATGGCATCACCAAGAGAAACCAAAACCCTCCAGCAATGGACCCAGAAAAATTGAAGCTCTATAAAATGTCAGACAGATAATTCAGAATAATCCTCTTAAAGAAGTTCAGGCATCCACAAGAGTATACAAATAGAAAACTATATGAAATTTTGAAAATAAGAAGGAAAAAAGTGAGAAATTTGACAAAGTAATAGAAACAATTCAAACAAATAGGAATTCCAGAAGTAGAAAATACAATAATTGAACCAAAAAGTTGAATAGGAAGCTTCAATAGCAGACTTGAAACAGAAAAAAAAAAAATAGCGATCTTGAAAACAAAAAATATAAAATTACCCAATCAGAATGGCAAAAAGAAAAAATAAAGATTGAAGATAGATAAAAGGATTATGAGACACCATCAAGTGAACAAACCTTCACATAATAATTTCCCAAAGATGACAAGGGAGAAGAAAGCCTATAAAGACTAAGAAAACAGTGGCTTAAAATGTCTTAAGTCTAGAGAAAGATGGCACCATCCAGGTACAGGAAGCTCAGAGTTCATCAAATTCAGCACTCCCCAGCACACACACAAGACATTTCCAAGACTCATGATAACCAAATTAGCAAAAACCAAAGGCAAATAAAGAATACTCAAAGCAGCAAGAGAAAGTAAACATACCACATTCAATGGAACTCCAATACAGCTTTCAGTAGATTTCTCAGCAGAAATCTTACAAGACCAGAAGCAAGTGGGATGCTCTACTCAAAGTGCTAAAGGAACAACAAAAGCCAAAAACAAACAAAAAAAACTGCTAAGAATACTGTACTCAGCAAAGCTGTCCTTCAAACATGAAAGAGAGATAAAGATGTTCCCTGCCAAACAAAAGCTGAGGAAATTCATCAACACCAGACCTGCTTTCCAACAAATGTTGAAAAGAATTATTTAACCTAAAAAAAGTGAATGGTAATGTGTAACAAAATAGTATCTGAACGTATTAAACTCACTATTATAAAAAAAGGAAATCAGAAAAATTAATAATTCTCCACTACTGTAATGGGGTTATTAAACTACTTATAGCTTAGGTATGTTAAAAAAAAAAAAAAAAAGCAAAACTCTTAAAAACTGTAAAAACAATTGGTTAAGACATAGGCAATATAAAAAGTTATAAACTGAAACATTAAAAAGCCAATATGTGAGGGGTGATAACGTTATAGTTTGTTTCTGTTATTTTTCTTTGTGACCGTATTTAAGTCATTATCAGTTTAAAATAACCTGTTAAATTTTTTGTGAGTCACATGGTAACAACAAAGCAAAAACCTATAATAGATGTATTAAAAATAAATAGTAGGGAATCAAAATGTATTTCTAAGGAGAAATCACTTAATCACTAAGGAAGACAGTAAGAGAGGAACAAAATAAGATAAGATCTACAAAACGACCAGATAACAAGTAACCAAATGGCATTAATAAACTGTTACCTATCAATACTAATCTTGATTGTAAATGGATTGAATTCTCCAATTAAAAGACATAGAGTACCTGAATGGGTTTTTTTTAAAAGCCCAAACTATATGCTGTCTACCTGAAAGTCACTTCACCTATAAAGACATACAGACTGAAAGTGAAGGGATAGAAAAAATCTATTCCATGTAAATGGAAACAGAAAAGGTGTGGTAATGTCTATATTTATATCAGATAAACTAGACTTTATGTCAAGAACAAAAAAAGACAAACAAGGCCATTATATAATAATAAAGGTGCCAGTGCAGCAAAAGGATGTAACAATTGTCAATATATATACAACGAACGCTGGAACACACAAATATATAAAACAAGTGTTAGTAGGCCTAAAGGGAGAATTTGCCTGCAATACAATAATAGTAGTGGATTTCAACACCCCCACTTTTAGCAATGAAAGGATTATCCAGACAACTAAGAAATATCAGAGATAAATGGCACTCGACTAAATAGACCTAACAGACACTTAAAGAACATCTCATCCAACATCTGCAAAATACAAATTTTCTCAACAACACATGGAACATTTTCCAGGATAGACCATATATTAGGTCACAGAACAACTCAACAAACCTTAAGAAATAAAAATTACATCAAGTATCTTTTATGACCACAATGCAATGAAACTGGAAATACGTAACAGAAAGAAAATTTAAAACTAAAAAAAAAAAAATCAAAAAAAAAAGACATTAAACCGCATGCTCCTGAACAACAAATGAGTCAAAAAAGAAATTAAAAATCAAATATAAACTTTCCTTGAGACAGATGAAAATGGAAGCACAATATTCCAAAACGTATGGAATATTGTAAAAGCAGTTTTTATTATTATTATTATTATTATTATTATTACTATTATTATACTTTAAGTTCTAGGGTACGAGTGCACAACGTGCAGGTTTGTTACATATGTATACATGTGCCATGTTGGTGTGCTGCACCCATTAACTCGTCATTTACATTAGGTATATCTCCTAATGCTATTCCTCACCCTTTCCCCCTCCCCACGTTAGACCCCAGTGTGTGATGTTCCCCTTCCTGTGTCCAAGTGATCTCATTGTTCAATTCCCACCTATGAGTGAGAACATGTCGTGTTTGGTTTTCTGTTCTTGCGATAGTTTGCTGAGAAGGATGGTTTCCAGCTGCATCCATGTCCCTACAAAGGACACAAACTCATCCTTTTTTATGGCTGCATAGTATTCCATGGTGTATATGTGCCACATTTTCTTAATCCAGTCTGTCACTGATGGACATTTGGGTTGATTCCAAGTCTTTGGTATTGTGAATAGTGCCACAATAAACACAAGTGTGCATGTGTCTTTATAGCAGCATGATTTATAATCCTTTGGGTATATTCCTCAAGGATCTAGAACTAGAAATACCATTTGACCCAGCAAAAGAAGTTTTAAGAGGGAAGTTTATAGCAATAAAAGCCTACATCAAAAAATAAAAAATTAAAATAAATAGAACTATTTCTAGTTGCTCAAGGAGCTAGGAAAGCAAAAACAAAACCCAAAACGAACAAAAGGAAATAAACAATGAAGATGAGAACCAAATAAAATTGAGACCGAAAGAAAGATCAACAAAAGGAATAGGTGGGTTTGAAAGCATAAAACTGACAAACATTTAGCTAGACTAAGAAAGAGAGAAGACACAAATAAAATCAGAGATGAATAAGACATTACAAGTGATATAGAAATATAAAAGATCATTAAAGACAATTATGTATAGCTATACACCAACAAATTAGATAGCTTATAAGAAACGGATAAATTTCTGAACATATGAAATTCAAGATTGAACTACAAAGAAACAGAAAACCTGAACAGACCAATAATGAATAATGAGTAATGAGATCAAAGAAATAGTAAAAGTCTCTCATCAAACAATAGCTTAGGGGCTGGGCACAGTGGCTCACGACTGTAATCCCAGCACTTTGGGAGGCTAAGGTGGGTGGATAGCTTGAGGTCAGGAGTTCGAGACCAGCTTGGCCGACATGATGAAGCCCCGTCTCTACTAAAAATATTAAAATTAGCTGGGTGTGGTGGAGTGCGCCTGAAATACCAGGTACTCAGGTGGCTGAGGCAGGAGAATCACTTGAACCCAGGAGGCAGAGGTTGCAGTGAGCCGAGATTGTGCCATTCCACTCCAGCCTGGGCAACAGAGTGAGACTTTGTCTCAAAAAAAAAAAAAAAAAAAGAAAGAAAGAAAAAGAAAAAAAGAAAAGCTTAGCACTTCAGACTTCACTTTTGAATTCCACCAAATATTTCAAGAAGAACTAATACCAACTCTGAGTCAACTATTGAAAAAAAACTAAAGAGAAAGGACTATTGCAAACTCATTCTATGAGGTCAGTATAATGCTGATACCAAGACTACACACAGATACGACACACAAAAGAAATTACAGACCAATATCTCTCATGGACATAAATGCAAAAATCCTCCACCAAATACTAGCAAAGTAAATATAACAAGAAGATAAAAAATCATTTATCTTGATCAAGTAAAATTTATCCCAAGGATGCAAGGATGGCTCAGCATATGCAAATTAATAAACATAATGCAACACATTAACAGAGTCAATAATAAAAACCACATGATAATTTAAATAGATGCTGGAAAAAAGTTTGTTAACATTTAACATACTTATGATAAATACTGTCAACAAACTGGGTACAGAAGAAACATAACTCAAAACAATTAAGACCACAGCCAACATCATACTGAACGTGGAAAAATGTAAAGCCTTTCCTCTAAGATTTAGAAGAGGACAAAAATATCCTCTTTCACCACTTTTATTCAACATTATACTGGAAGTTCCAGTCAGAGCAATTAGGCAAAGAAAAGATAACAGGCATCCAAAGTATCCTTCTTTGCAGGTAACATGATGGTATACCAAAATATCTAAAAGATTCCACCAAAAACTCTTAGAACTGATAAATGAATTCAGTAAAATTTCAGGATACAAAATCAACATACAAAAATCAGTAGCATTTCTATGTGTCAATTAGAAAACAATCTGAGAAGGAAATCAAGAAAATGTGTCCCCTTTGTAATGGTTACAAAACAATTTAAATACCTAGAAATTTTGTTAACTTTTAAGTTCAGTGGTACCTGTGAAGGTTTGCTATACTGGTAAACTCATCCCATAGGAATTTGTTGTACAGATTATTTCATCACCCAGGTACTAAGCCTAGTACCCAATAATTATTGTTTCTGATCCTCTCCCTACTCCCACCCTCAACTCTCAGGCAGGCCCCAGCATCTGTTGTTACCCTCTCTGTGTCCATGTGTTCTCATCATTTAGCTCCCACTTGTAAGTGAAAATAAGTGGTATTTAGTTTTCTGTTAAGAATATATTTAATCAAAGAAATAAAAGATCTCTGTAACAAAACTATAAAACACTGATGAAAGAAATTGAAGAGGACACACAAAAAGTAGAAAGATAATTTACACTTATGAATTGGAAGAATTAATATTGTTAAAATGTTCATACTACCGAAAGTGCTATGCACTGCAATCACTATCAAAATTCCAGTGACATTTTCTCTCAGAAATAGAAAAAAAAAAAAAAACTAAAAATTGTATGGAACCTCAAAATACCCCAAATAGTCAAAGTAATCTAGAGCAGAAAGAACAAAGCTGGAAGCATCACACTACAAAATGTCAAATATACTACAAAGCTATAGGAACAAATACAGCATGATACAGGCATAAAGACACACACATAGACTGATGGAACAAAATACAGAATCTGGAAATAAATCCATGCATTTACAGACAACTCATTTTTGACAAAGGTGCCAAAAAACACAATAGGGAAAGGACATTCTCTTCAATTAATGGTAATGGGAGAACTGACTATCCACACAAAGAAGAATGAAACTAGACCTACATCCCTCACCATATACAAAAGTGAACTCAAAATGCATTAAAGACTTAAATGCAATACTTGAAATGAAAGTAGCTGAAGAAAACACAGAGGAAATGTGTTAGGACACATGTCTGAGCAAATATTTTGGGATGGGACCTCGAAAGCACAGGCATCAAAACCAAAACAGGATTCTATTAAGCTAAAAACCTTCTGCACAGCAAAGAAAACAATCATGGTGAAAGTACAACCTATGGAATAGGATAAAATATCTGCAAACTATCCATCTAAGGACAGATTGATAACCAGAATATATAAGGGAACTCAAATAACTCAATAGCAAAAATCACAAATAATCCTACTAAAAATGGACAAATGATATGAAAAAACATTTCACAAAAGATGACATATAAATGGACAACTGGCATATGAAGAAAATGCTCAACATAACTAATCATCAGGGAAATAAAAATCAAAACCACAATAATATATTATCTCACCTCAGTTAGAATGACTATTTCAAAATGAAAAAGCTAACAAATGCTGGTGAAGATGGGAAGAAAGGGGAACACTAGTACACTGCTGGTGGAAATGTAAATTAATACAACCATATGGAAAATAGTATAAAAGTTCCTAAAACAACTAAAAATGAGTAAACCATATGATTCAGAAATCCCATTGCTGAGTATATATCCTTAAGAAAGGAAATCAGCATATAGAAGATTTATCTGCACTCATGTTTATTGTAGCACTATTCACAATAGACAAGATATGAAAGTAATGTGTGTCCATCAATGAATGAATACTTAAGAAAAATGTGATATATAAAAATATATATATTTATATATTTTATATATATATTTATATATAATATATATTTTTTTATATATTATATATATTATATATATATATAATGGAATAATATTTAGCCATGAAAAAGGATGAAATTCTGTCATTTGCAGCAACACAGTTGGTAGAGAGTAGCATATGGTTACCAGAGGCAGGGAAGAATAGAAGGGAGCAAGAGAGAAAAGAAGGTGGTTAATGGGTACAAAAATACAATTAAATTGAAGGAATAAAGTTCTAGTTTTCTAGTCACCATAGGGTGGTTGTAGTTAACAATAATTTATTATATATTTCAAAACAGCTAACAAGGAAAATTTGGAATATTCCAACACAAAGATATAATAAGTAGTTGAGCTGATAGATATTTCAATTGCCCTGATTTAATCATTACACAGTGTGGGCATGTATTAAAATACAAACAGTAACCCCCCAAAAAAGTATAATTATTTTGTACCAATAAAACTAATGGAAGAAAAAATTGGTAATATGATTCTCATAACATAAATTTGGTTTTATAGCATCTTAAATTTATATTGACAATGTTTTTCACTTTTGCAATAGTTCTTTTATAAAGGTCTCCCTCATTTTTCTATATGCTTATTGAATAAAGTAACATTGCTCATTTATCTTTTCACAAATCAGATATCTAATACATGCTGTTGATGTTATTTATGTATATATTTATACATTTTGCCCACATATAAGCATATTGTCAGGAAAATCATAAAACATTAGTGGATCCACAAATTACATGATTTTTCAAAGAAATTATTATCTAGGATTTCCACTAAATTCTTTTGGAGTTATGTATTATTCTTTAATCAACAGCGTGTCATGTCTGATATATAAGAACCATTAACATTTTAATTGTCTTTGGCACAGTTGTATTCAAGTATTAATAAATGACTAACACAAAGGAATTTTGCTCCGCCTAAGAGAATTTCCACTCCACATACTTGGCTTTTCATTGAGCTTCCCTAAGATGTTAATGTATGTATGTATATATTTGTGGTACTGACTTGACATGATTATTTTTCATTTAGACAATTAAAAAAAATTATCTACTATTGGCTTTTCAATGTTCTAAGATATAGCAATAACAGAAGACTGACAAGGAGTCTGCTGTCATTGATCTTAAATTCTAATGGGAATACTAGACAGTAAGAATGGAAACAGACAAATAAATGAAATAAGGCATATAGTGATAAGTGTACAGAGAAAATAAAACATAAATATGATAAAGGTTGACTGTGGCAGTGTACAACATAACACAGGGGAGTCAGGAAAGATCACTCATGAGGTGACATTTGTGCTAAGATATTAGTGACAAAGTTTTCAGCCATGTGAAAATCTAGAGGAATGGCTCTCCAGGGAAAAGCAAATGTAGAGACTGCAATGACAGAATGTGTTTGTTTTATTAGCAGAACTGATAGGGAGTAGGGTTAGAAAATTCAATGAATGGAAAAGAACTAGAAGAGATAGTAAAGGAAACAAGGGCCCTGTTTTTAGTAGTAATTTCCTAGTCTCTTGTGCTAGGTTATATTATTCAAAAAAAAAGCAACTATCTGGAACTAATGGTGTATGAATATTACTAGGAGACTACCTATGAGCTTTTTAAAAATTTTTCCAATTTTTCTCAAATATAGCCATAGTATCCATTCCTTATAGAAATTTTAGTAAATAGAAGAATCTATGAAAATAAAATCCCAAACCTACAAGTAACCATTATGAGAATTTTTTTTTAATGCCTACTTTTTGTAGGTGTTTAGACCAGAGGTGAGCAAATTCTTTCTGTAAAGGCCTAAATAATGCATGTTTTAGGCTTTATGATTCATACGATCTCTGTCTAGACTACTCAGCTATGCTGTTGTACCTTGTTATCAGCCATAAGCAATATGTAAATGAGGAGTCTTGGCTGTGTTTCCAATAAGACTTTATTTATGGATACTGAAATTTGAATTTCATTTAATTTTCATGTATCATGGAATATTATTATTTTGATATATTTCAGCCATTTAAAGATTTTAAAGATCATTCTTAGCTAGTGAGTTGTACAAATATAGGTAGCAGGTCAGATTTGGCCAGAGCCATACCAAGTTGACTCTTAGTTTAGGCACATAGATGCAGATATAGTTATATCCCTCTATTTACATATATGTTCATGGTATAAGCAATTAGTAAAAATTAATAAAAATTTACACCACACAATATATACCTGTTTCAGACACTTTTTTTTTTTTTTTTTTTTTGACAGAATTTCACTCTTGTTGCCCAGGCTGGAGTGAAATGGCACACACAATCTCGGCTCACAGCAACCTCCGCCTCCTGGGTTCAAGCGATTCTCCTGTCTCAGCCTCCCTAGTAGCTGGAATTACAGTGTCTGCCACCACGCCCTGCTAATTTTGTATTTTCAGTAGAGACAGGGTTTCTCCATGTTGGTCAGGCTGCTCTAAACTCCCAACCTCAGGTGATCCACCTGCCTCAGTCTCCCAAAGTTTCAGACACTTCTAATTCTCACTAATATTTGTCTTATTCCAGGCACAAGAAAAGAGAATTTTCTACCACTTTTGCAGTTATCCAGAACCATATGGTTAGTTGAGATTACTGGTTCAAGACATTGAAGAGGGGGAGTGAATCTTGTAGTCTCAGGTTGAGCTGGCAGGAAGCAGACTGAGGCCCTGAGCCACCATTTGCCATGAGGTGCTGCTGAATCCACAGTATAGTTTGCATGAACAATAAGTGAATCTTTATTTTTAAGCCTCTGAAATTTTGATGTTTACTACTGAGGATAACCTACTTTTACTAATACAATATTTGTATTTCGTATTTGCCCTTTAATAATATATTCTGAAAATCATTTTTTGGAAATGGCATATTTATGACAATATAACTTTTCATTCTATAAGGATCCACTATAATGTATTTAACCAATGATGTAATTAGTTTTCAGATGAGTTATTTTTCCAATTTTGTTCAATATAGTTCAGCTGTATGAAAATATTGGAAATATCAATATTTTATTTTCATTTATGTATTATGAATTCTGGAAATGTAGTCGTTGCAATAAAGTTTTAAATACTTTAAGGATTATTGATCTGTATTCCCTATTTATCCTAAAATTTGTGACAATTAAAATTCTTGCTGGGCCATACATTTCATTAACAGTCACTATTTTTTTTTAACTTTTGTTTGATGTGATATGGAAAATGATACTTTTTTGTAATAATTTGCCTGTTTTACCTAGTAAGGTTGAATATTTTTTACATTTTCCTTGACCCCTTGAATTTCCCTTTTTAAATTAATATTTTGTTTACATACTTTGCTCATTCTTTTATTGGCATATTCACCTATTACTTCCTCATTGATAAAATTCTCTTTTTTAAAAAAATTACTAATGTCGTTTATTTACCCTTTGCCCTATCTGCTGCATTTACTATTCTAGAATTCGTTTGCCTGTTATGGTGCTTACTGTGTTATGCTTTTTCCACATATGTAGATTTTTAAACTTGTTTTAAGTCTTTCTTTTCCTTATGAATACTTCCGTTTGTACAATATTTTTTCCCATCTCAAGACAGATTCATATTTGCTAATCTTTTACTTTTGTTCTTTCATCAGCATATTTTTGGTATTTCTAGTAGGCAGAATTATGGCCTCCCAAATGTGTCTGCATCTTAATTCACAGAATCTATGAATGTGATACATCACCTAGCAAAGGACACTTTGCAGATGTAAATAAATTAAGGATATTAAAATGGGGAAATTATCGACATGTGTCTAATGTAATTATAGGTGTCCCTATGAGAGGGAGGTAAAAGGTTCAAAGTCAAAGAAAGAGATGTGATGATGGAAGAAGAGGCGAGCATGATGCAGCCACTAGCCAAGGCATTCAAGCAGCCTCTAGAAGCTGGAAAAAGCAAGGTTCAGAGCCTTCAGAAGGAATGTAGCTTGGCCAACACCTTGAATGACGTTGTAAGACCCATTTTGAACTTATAACATTCAGAACTATAAGATAATAAATTTGTGTTGTTTTAAGCCACTAAGTATGTGGTACTTAGTTACAGCACCAATAGGAAACTAATACTATTTAATCTCCTTGGAAATTATTTTTTTAGATGTAAAAATGAGATTTATTTGTATAAGAGCTAGGGAAAAAAAAACAATAAGCTTATAATAGTGTATAGCATCTGGAGAACGAAAAACATCCTAAGAAGCCTTGAGTGACTGTGAAGGGTATAATTTTAGTAATAATAAGGATAAAAAGTTTAAGGTTCTGGGATGTCTATATTCAGCAGCCCAGTTAGTCTGGTTTATGCACTTTAAATTTAGTAATATTTAATCGAGACAAAGAAAACATATTTAGGTCACCCCAGCCAGTTAAGTTCAAATCCATTTCAAGATAAGGTACAGTCATGTGTTGCTTAATGAAAGGAATATGTTCTGAGAAAAATGCCTCATTAACCAATTTTGTCATTGTGCAAACATCACAATGTGCCCTTACACAAACCTAGATTGTATAGCCTACCTCACCTGTAGGGATAGCCTATTGCTCCTAGGTTACAGACCTGGACAGCATGTTAATTGTACTGATTTACAATTGTTACAGTTTAAGTATTTGTGCATATAAACACATCTAAACATGGAAAAGCTTCAGTAAAATTATGGCATTATCTTACGAGACAACCATCATAAAGGAGGTCCATAATGACTGAAACGTCATTATGCAGTGCATGACTGTACTTTCAACTGAGGCCATTATGAGGGTAACCTGGTTGTCTAGAATTCTTTCATCATCCTACTGTTTGACTGTCAGCTATGTATCTCTATCAAAGGTTAAGTATAAAAAGATCTAGAAGTATCAGGCAAAAACATTCAGGCAATACTATAAATACATTTTAAAGCCCAATTTTATTATTTTATTATATCTGATGACAATATTGGGAATTAAAGAGGTTACTGCTATTGTCTTATGCCTGTAAATTTCAACTATCCTATTTGAACATGGTATTTTTACCTTCTATTTCATGCTTTTTGTGTGTGAGCACCCATTCCTCTCTTACTTATGGTCCCCAGTAAAAGGAAATATTCTCCTCAGCAAGAGAATCTGTGTGCAGTGGACAAGTGGATCTCTCTAACTGAAGTGCCTGATTTGAATCTTCCTCCATTACTTAATCAATCTGTGACTCTAAGCAATGTACTTATCCTCTCTTTGCCTTGATTTCCTCTTCTGTAAAACAGAGATAAAAATGGGACCCATATTATAAGAATACTTTGAGGTTTAAATTACATAATAAGTGTAAAATATTTGAACGGTGTCAAATGCAATGACCACACCCATTTAATTTTGATTTTTTAATTCTTTTTTTCGTGCCTATTTCACATCTTATCTACACAATCTACACTTCAATGCCCAAACTAATGATAATTCAAAACTTATTTCCAGCCACCACATATCACAATGCTCATTCCATTCCTGGATTTCTATAGATTCCACATTAAAAAGCAGATTTTTTTATCTCATTAGATTCATAATAATTGTTAACTTTTTAGTTTAAATTATATACATATTTTGCTCTACAAATATATGTGCAATAATTGTGTTATCTCTGGATATGTGTTGCTCCGTTTTTTCATGTGTAGAGTAGGAATACTAATAGTACTCCTAGACTTATTGTGAAAATTAAATGAGTTTCTGTGTATAAAATCCTTGGAAGAATACTTGACACATAGGAAGTGCTAAGTAAATATTTGATTTTACTAGAATTATTATTATTCTTGTATGCAAAACATTATCAAATTATTAAACATTACAAAAAGACTATGCTATATTATACTATACTATACATTTCTTAAAAAGACCTATTTCCTATGCCTTCCTTACATCCCATTGCAAGTTTTCAATAGATGTGAAGTCAGTGAGGAAAAAATACAAAAATGAATTCTGAATATTTAGTATTTTAGTATGGACTAATTCCAGGAGCAATTTGATGTGTGATTAGACATGAATGTATATCTACTTCAAAAGGAAGAAGGAAGAAGGAATGAACAAACACCCTGGTTTTTTTTTTTCTGTATCCAACCATTTGAGCAGATTTTGGCTACCTTACCATAAAAGTGATAGGACCAAAAACAATGGCAGCAATAATAAATGATCTACACAAGCAAATAGCTAGAAATGACGAGAAACAGCATAGGATTATAGAATGTTCACTTGCACGCCTATGTTAATGCTCTGCAACAAATTTTACAAGAAAAAAACAAACAACCCCATCAAAAAGTGGGCAAAGCATACGAACAGACATTTCTCAAAAGAAGACATTCATACAGTCAACAGATACATGAATAAATGCTCATCATCACTGGCCATCAGAGAAATGCAAATCAAAACCACAGTGAGATACCATCTCACACCAGTTAGAATGGCAATCATTAAAAAGTCAGGAAACAACAGGCGCTGGAGAGGATGTGGAGAAATAGGAACACTTTTACACTGTTGGTGGGATTGTAAACTAGTTCAACCATTATGGAAAACAGTATGGTGATTCCTCAAGGATCTAGAACTAGAAGTACCATATGACCCAGCAATCTCATTACTGGGTATATACCCAAAGGATTATAAATCATGCTGCTATAAAGACACATGCACACGTATGTTTATTGCGGCACTATTCACAATAGCAAAGACCTGGAATCAACCCAAATGTCCATCAGTGACAGACTGGATTAAGAAAATGTGGCACATATACACCATGGAATACTATGCAGCCATAAAAAAGGATGAGTTTATGTCCTTTGTAGGGACATGGATACAGCTGGAAACCATCCTTCTCAGCAAACTATCGCAAGAACAGAAAACCAAACACCACATGTTCTCACTCAGAAGTGGGAACTGAACAATATCATTTGGACTCGGGAAGGGGAACATCACACACCAGGGCTTATTATGGGGAGGGAGGAAGGGAGGGATTGCATTGGGTGTTATACCTGATGTAAATGACGAGTTGATGGGTGCTGACGAGTTGATGGGTGCAGCACACTAACATGGCACAAGTATACATATGTAACAAACCTGCACGTTATGCACATGTACCCTAGAACTTAAAGTATAATAACAACAAAAAAAAAAGTAAAAAGGAGATGTGATAGAGGAATGTATAGGATTTGTGTGTAAGAAGTAATTCAGCTTGTGAAATACGAAAGAAGTTCCCTTTTTTTATAATGCTATGGCAAAAGCAGAAATCTCTGAAAAGCTGAGAAATTTGGCAGGAGTATAATTTGGGAAGAGGCCAGAAAGGAAGTTTCTGGAGATAACAAAGGATATCTCTAAAGTGCTTACTAATTATCAGTGCCCAGCTATTTTTACATGAAATTTCCTTTGGAAGGTTTGCTCCTTTCTAGATATATCTGCCAGTCAGAAAGGAAAAAAGAGAGCTATGCAGCATCTGGGAAGTTCCCATTTATACATATTCCAGTTTATACAGATTCTTTTGTGTTGCTAGATTGTTTATCTGAGTATATTATTTTCAAAATCATTTATTCTTTCATTAGTTCATTTATTCAACAAGCATTGAGTACTACTGTATGACAGATACTGTGTCAGAGATCCTAGAAATGTGTCTGTGACTAATAATAATTATTATTATTCTAATAATTATAGTAAACTTTCTACCAAATTTTACAAAGTATTTACTGTGAGTAAGAGTTGGAATTGCTCTAAAGTATTTAAATCTCACAAACAAAAAATTATAAGGCAAATGCTAATAATATCCTGGATTTACAGATAGAGAAATGAGGCACAGAGGGGTGAGCAACTCTTTCAAAATCATGCATTAATAAAGGTCACAGATGGCATGACTCCAATCTGTGCCCTTAGCCACCATGCTGATGATGGCTCTGAGATGATCTTGTACTCACAGAAACTTATAGAAACTGGTACAAGGGACCTGATAGTTACAAGGAAGTGTGACAAAACCAGTTGTCGGGTAAATATAAAGTGGTGTGGGAACATATAAGAAAAGTATCCCCCTCAGGAAATCAGAGCACCCCTAAACTGAAACGTGTAGTATAAAGCAGAGTTAGTGGGATATTGAGATGAGAAATCAAAATGTTTCAGGAAGTGGATACAGCGTGAGGACATCAAGGTGAGGGAAGAGAAGATCCGGTCCATTTGAGAAAGGAAATAAAGTTCACTAAACCTCTCTCTCAGATGATAAGCATGCACTCAGTTATTTAAGAAAACTCATTCTTAGAGTCAAATTGCTAAAACTGCAGACTCAGTTCTTCCCTTACAATTCTTTCCAACAAGGTGATGTCTGACTTGCTTCCAAAGCCCCACTTGTAAGAAAAAGTACAAGCATATTTGAATGGACTTTTTTTTTTTTTTTTTTTTTTGCCAGACAGAAACAATCATTCCAGAGTGCCAAGCAGATTTAATAGAAAAACCTCTATTTTAGACTCAGACTTAACTTCTGGAAAATTCTCTTGTTTGCTTTCTCCTATAGTCAATAGTAGATAATCTGTACTTTGAAAACACTCATGAAGAAATTTGTAGGCCAATTTCAGAGCCAAATGAATTAACTTATAATGGTAAATGGAGGATGAGATGTTAGAATAAGAAGAATTTAGGATTGAGGGAATGAGGCTCAGATACCCTTTCAAGATGTTGAAGAATGACTGAAAAAGTTAAAAATCATATGAAGAATGATTTTAAAAGTGACTGAGTAAAGGTAAGGCTTTCAATAAGAAAGTTATTTTAAAAGGCAGCAGAAACATTTTGTGGAGAGAGCAAAAGCAGAAAAACAAATGGGAAGAAATTGCAGCCAAAACAACAAAAATCAAAGTACAAGTGAAAGAATTTGCTATATCATCAAGGTCAAAAGTGTAAGGAAAATGTCAAACAAGAAAAAGACAGAAAACAGAATATTTCAGAGATGGAAAGATGAAGAGTAGATTTAGACATTAAAAATAGACAATAAGATGGCACAGAAAAAGAGAAATTATAAAGAAAAGATCCTTTAAGGAATACAATTACGTGTCATATAAAACAGAAGTAATGGGTAGCAATGGCAAGGAATTAATCAAAAGTTAAAAATTGTTCTATAGCAGATACATCATCTCAAAAATTGAGCAGATTGATCAAGGTAAAATTTAGTGTTTTTTGTAGTGTTTGGTATTTGATGGTTTTCTTCTGAGTCTTTCAGCCCCTTAAAAAAGAACTCTAAGGATGCGTTTGAATTAAAAGTATATACACAAAAGGTAAAATCTTAGAACAAGGACACTGCCTGATAATAATTAAAAGGGAGAGAGAAAAATTACTAGAATCTGGAGACCACTAACATGAACACTGATCACAACGCTTATGCAGGCATCTCTCTGAAAAGGTTGGCGAGGTTTGGAGAAGGCATGACACACAGGGCAAATGACATGCCAGAGAGCCAAAAATAGCTGATGGTTAATTTTGAAGGCAATCTGAAACAGGTCAAAATGGAGTGGTGAGAAAGTTATTAACCAGTTTATTCAAAAATATGGCTTTGATAAATAAACATAAACAATTTTATTTTCTTAAATCCGGATCCCAAATAGTGGATCTAGTATTGCCAGATAAGCTGTTGAAATAAGTGAGGATGTTAGGTATCAAAGTGACCTGCATTCTAATAGTCAATGGGTGTAGGAAGAAATAAATTAATGTGAGAAGGAGAGTGAGGCAAGTCTACCCCATTTAGTTCATAGTCCTTTATTTTCATGTGTTCTCAGTAGATTGTTTAAAAATAAATAAATTACAAATCTGAGAGAAGACAAATGAACACAATTTAAAAAAGAGATGCTATCATAGGTTAATAAACCCAAGTACCTAACATCATTTTCACAATAGCATATAAGCCAAAAGATGAGAATATTTAAAATCTATAAAGAGGACTCAAGGAAAACTGCAACAAGAGGCAGCAAAACACAGGTCTATAAAACGAGAAACAGGCAGATCTGATCATATTGAAGATATCAAAGTACAGGCTCGGCCACTGGCAATGTTTGACTTGCTCTGGAAAGAAGATGCACATGACTTTGGTGCAATGAAAATGAGAGATCAGAAGATGAAAATAGACACAGGGGATTTGAAAATTATTAGGAAGCAGGATATGTGTAATTAAGCATTGCTTAGTGCCAATTTATATTTGCACACATTACCACTCTCCACAACTGCACGCAGCTCCCTCATTAATGAGTCATTGTAAAGTTCTCAGAAACAGCAAAGCAAGAACACTGAATAGGAGGCTCTGCAGTTCTCATGAAAAGACGGAATGGTCAATGTCCAAGTATTTTATCAGTTAGTATTTTTGTCTTTCAAATGTATGAAGGCAGAAAGTGGCAAATGCTGGCAGAGATATTGAGGCACCATAGGAAAGCACCAACTTTGGAAATCACAGAGCCCCTTTGAAATCAGGCTTTAAAATCACCATCTGTAAGCCCAGGTCAGTTCCTTACCCAACTAGAATCTCTGTTTTCATATTTTCTTTTCATGGATAAAAAGAGGATAGCATTAGCATTCATATATATATATATATGCATAATATATATGCATAATAACATATGCATTTATTTTATATATATATTACATATATATGCCTCCTACGGTTATGGTGTAACATATACACACATTCGTGCTTAAATATTTTTGTAGATTTTAGGTTAAGTAGCATTTTAAAATGTAAATGCTCAGAAACAGGGAGAAAGACACATTGAAATACTAAAGCAAACTGAACAATCTGAGGTTGAGGGCTTCAGAAATGTCTCTATGTAGTTATTAGATATTATTATCCACAGAATGTTTCACACACAAATAAACAAAAACAAAATAAAACAAAAAACTACCTCCCAAGCATGAGAAATTTGAGAAGAAGAGACAAAGGGACATAACAGAAAACATTTTAGTCCACTTGCTTATGGAGGAGATGTGACATAGGATGGAAATTCCAGTTGCAATTATAGTGTTTATGGGACATTATCAAAAGAAAATTTTAAAAAGAGCAAACAAAGGTGACAAATGCTCTCTGAGATAGCAGAAAGACTGAAATATTAATTCATTCATTTATAAATTTAACACATATTTACTAAGCTAAGCATTGTGAGATAAAAGAATAAATAACAGGGAAAGTAAATCATGCAAAACAAAAGGGAAAGAGTATGACCCACTTTTTTTTTCATTAAGTTAAGTTATAATATGCTTGATGATGTTTATAGCAAGATAAAAATCTATATAAGGAAAATTATGGCACTGCATGTCTGTTACAGCCTCCTGCAAAAATGGCTGATCTGATTTTCACACATTTGCAGGAAGGGTATACATGTTCTGACTTAACTTATAAGTTGAAGTTGAGGGGAAAAAAGGAAGGGAGACATTTCACTCAGGCCTCTGATTTGCCCTTCAACTGCTTTGTCCATCCACAATTTAGAGCCCTGGGTGGAGGCAAAGAAGCAGAAATATATGCACTTAACAAAGAGCTACTTATAAATCATACATAAATAAACTGTAAACTATTCACTTCATGGTAGATATAAAAGATCTAAATCATGAAAATTATAAGGGATTATTATTTATTACTGGCCACACAAGGACTAGGCTTTTTAATATTCATCTGTACATATACAGCCAGTCCCCAGCACAGTGCCCAACCTCGTAATGGCGTTTAATATTTATAGAACTTAACTATTTTTAAGTATTTGTCTGTGTTTTAGTAACCCTTTATTTACTTATGCCTTTCTGCCACAGTAAGATATTTCACAGACACTTCTAGACTAATAAATTAAATCGCAGAATGTGTTTATAAAGGTATTTTTTGCTGACACAGGGACACTAGAGTCATGTTTTCTCAAATCTTTCTCTAATAAAAACAGTAAACACTAGAAATAATTTTCAAATTTAAAGAAAGAAAAAATTGGATATAATACTAACTTGTCACCAAGGCACCACAGTTGACATAATCAAGTTGCGTATGACTTGAAGGGTTTCTTCCCACAACAGCAAAATTAAATAAGAAAAAATAAAACAAGTATTACCGTATTACCGTATTTAAGAAATACTTACAATGTCAAGATGACATACAGGTTCTGTAGTTGTAATGTTGCTATCACTCAGCAAGTAGCTGAATAAATTAGAACTAGAGCACAATATTATCCATTTTTTAAAAATAACCCAACGCAAAAGGTTGCCAAGATACTGAGGTTTTATCATCTCTAAAGCTTGTTCTCCTGGTTACTTTTGTTCTATCTACTCTACGTGATGATGTTTGTTGCTATAGTTAAATCTAATTTTCATTTTTAGTACTGTCGCATGCTGGTGAGAGACACAAAAGGCTAACAACACTGGGTCTTCAGGCAAAATTCTTCTATCATGGTGAAACTTAAACTTATTAATAATTTTTAAAAAACTAAATGACTTCAGAATTTCGTAGTTTGTGCCAGGTAAGTTTTTGCCAAATAAAAATGTATTCTCATTTGTCTGGTAGTTGTGCTATGGAGGATGGCAAAGATTCTATCCTTGACCAAACTTCATTCAGGATTTTCCAAGCTCTTTTTCAACTGTGCTCCATACCCAGACACATACTAAAGAGTCCAGTTTTAGCAAAAATTCCATTTAGCCAGAATCCCTCATCCTTGATAGTTGATCGTTGTGGGTATCTAATCAGAGTCCTCATCCTCCACCATCCTCCACATAATGTCTGATCTGCCATCAGCAAGAATCCTGTTAGGTACAAAATCTCCTCTCATACCTGATGTTTCCTCTTAGTAATTTTCTACCCACCAACTACACTGATCCTTGGCTACAAATCCACATTTTTTCTTGCTGTATCCAAAGTTAACCCAATCTCTCTCCCCCGCTACAAAATCCCATTGCTGTAGCCCTTATACCTATTACAATAGTCCTGAATAAAGTCTGCCTTACCAATCTCTCACGTATCATGAGTCATCTTTTTCCTTACTAGGGAGAATTCCTCTTTCCACCCTTATGTATTATTTCTATATCACATATAATACTGACTGCAAATTAAAATGTTGCCTGGCAGGATTTAATACCTACAGGATCTCATCGTCATACAGACTTCTTTAATCATGGGATTAACAATCCTGAAGATAACTCACTTTACATATTCAAGGAGTTTATAGCCTAAAAGGGGAATGAACCCAGACAAGTAAATGGCAAATCGTTATCTGAGGGAAATGGAATTGTTAAGAAGGAAGAGAAATTTTTATTATTTATGTCACAATGGAATATATAGATAGATATAAAATTAAGATCAAATATACTTTTCTGCCTTTTCAAAATCCTCTCTAATGAATAGCTTTTATGTTCCAGGAAAATAACAAATAACACATGTTGAAAACTTACAGGTCAATAACTGGCATATTCGAGGTCCTAGGTGCACTGGAGACTAATCTCTCAATCTTTGGGAAGAGGGTGTAACATTTCTCAAAAGAAGTAATGACTCAGCTAAAAGCTGATTTAAAATTATTCACTTCTTTGCTTCCTTATTACCCACAAGCTATTTGCTAATTCCTATCTCCATGCATTTCTTTATTCCATCATGCTATTAACAATATTCAGTTTTCATCATTATAGTGTCCATTAACTCTTTCACAAGACACATGTCCATCAGTATTTAATGAGATGGCTGGAAATTGTCTTTTTGGAAACTTATTTGGAATAATCCCATCTTATTATTAAATACTGCAATTAGTTTGTTAAAAAATAACCACCAGCAAAAATTCAAGGTGAAAGAAAATTCAGATTTCTATCAGTATTTGTGTGCCAAACGTGATGCCACTGCCAATGAGCAGAGTGAGGGGAATCAATGCATGGAAAGTTACTGAGACACATCGAGGGTAGGGTGGCTGTGGCCTAACTAAGGTAATGAGATTCCTGTTGAAGGCAGGCCAGAGTGGGGGGATTCTCGCTAAATAAATGTGGTTTTTTTTGTTTTTTTGTTTTTTATTATTATTATACTTTAAGTTGTAGGGTACATTTGCATAACGTGCAGGTTTGTTACATAAGTATACTTGTGCCATGTTGGTGTGCTGCACCCATCAACTCGTCATTTACATCAGGTATAACTCCCAATGCAATCCCTCCCCCCTCCCCCCTCCCCATGATAGGCCCCGGTGTGTGATGTTCCCCTTCCCGAGTCCAAGTGATCTCATTGTTCAGTTCCCACCTATGAGTGAGAACATGCGGTGTTTGGTTTTCTGTTCTTGTAATAGTTTGCTAAGAATGATGGTTTCCAGCTGCATCCATGTCCCATTTAGAAAACCCCATTGTCTCAGCCCAAAATCTCCTTAAGCTGATAAGCAACTTCAGCAAAGTCTCAGGATACAAAATTAATGTGCAAAAATCACAAGCATTCTTATACACCAGTAACAGACAAACAGAGAGCCAAATCATGAATGAACTTCCATTCACAATTGCTTCAAAGAGAATAAAATACCTAGGAATCCAACTTACAAGGGATGTAAAGGACCTCTTCAAGGAGAACTACAAACCACTGCTCAGTGAAATAAAAGAGGACACAAACAAAAGGAAGAACATACCATGCTCATGGATAGGAAGAATCAATATTGTGAAAATGGCCATACTGCCCAAGGTAATTTATAGATTCAATGCCATCCCCATCAAGCTACCAATGAGCTTCTTCACAGAATTGGAAAAAACTGCTTTAAAGTTCATATGGAACCAAAAAAGAGCCCGCATCTCCAAGACAATCCAAAGTCAAAAGAACAAAGCTGGAGGCATCACACTACCTGACTTCAAACTATACTACAAGGCTACAGTAACCAAAACAGCATGGTACTGGTACCAAAACAGAGATATAGACCAATGGAACAGAACAGAGTTCCCAGAAATAATACCACACATCTACAGCCATCTGATCTTTGACAAACTTGAGAGAAACAAGAAATGGGGAAAGGATTTCCTATTTAATAAATGGTGTTGGTAAAATTGGCTAGCCATAAGTAGAAAGCTGAAACTGGATCCTTTCCTTACTCCTTATATGAAAATTAATTCAAGATGGATTAGAGACTTAAACCTAATACCATAAAAATCCTAGAGGAAAACCTAGGTAGTACCATTCAGGACATAGGCATGGGCAAAGACTTCAAGTCTAAAACACCAAAAGCAACAGCAGCAAAAGCCAAAATTGACAAATGGGATCTAATTAAACTAAAGAGCTTCTGCACAGCAAAAGAAACTACCATCAGAGTGAACAGGCAACCTACAGAATGGGAGAAAATTTTTGCAATCTACTCATCTGACAAAGGGCTAATATCTAGAACCTACAAAGAACTCAAACAAATTTACAAGAAAAAAAACAAACAATCCCATCAAAAAGTGGGCAAAGGATATGAACAGACATTTCTCAAAAGAAGACATTCATACAGCCAACAGACACATGAAAAAATGCTCATCATCACTGGCCATCAGAGAAATGCAAATCAAAACCACAATGAGATACCATCTCACACCAGTTAGAATGATGATCATTAAAAAGTCAGGAAACAACAGGTGCTGGAGAGGATGTAAAGAAATAGGAACACTTTTACACTGTTGGTGGGATTGTAAACTAGTTCAACCATTATGGAAAACAGTATGGCGATTCCTCAAGGATCTAGAACTAGAAGTACCATATGACCCAGCCATCCCATTACTGGGTATATACCCAAAGGATTATAAATTATGCTGCTATAAAGACACATGCACACGTATGTTTAGTGCAGCACTATTCACAATAGCAAAGACTTGGAATCAACCCAAATGTCCATCAGTGACAGATTGGATTAAGAAAATGTGGCACATATACACCATGGAATACTATGCAGCCATAAAAAAGGATGAGTTTGTGTCCTTTGTAAATAAATGTTAACAGGGTTCTTGTTAAAATTGGATTCAGCAAGGGCTAACACAGCAAGAAGAGTGCTCAGAGGAGCCTGACTAAAGTTTGGTCAAGGAGAAAGTTGGCGCAAGAGTAATAGTAATAATAATATCTTTTCTAGCAAACGAAGAAACTAAGGTTTACAGAGATTAACTGATCTTCCAAAGATCACTCAGCTAGGTGAGCAGGCATTCAAACTTTTGGATGTAACTCCCAAGCTCAAGTTGTTAACCATGTGCTTTCCTCCCTCTTTCTTAGAAGAAGCTGCTGTAGATCAGAGTCCCCAAAACCCAAGCTGCGGACCTGTACGACCTGTACCATCCATTGCTGGTTAGGAACCAGGCCACACAGCAGGAGGTGAGCAGCAGGCCAGTGAGCATGACTGCCTGAACTCCACCTCCTGCCGGATCAGCGGTGGGATTAGATTCTCACAGGAATGCAAACCCAACAACACCTAGTTTTTGAGAGTTTTTAGCATGAAGGAGTGTTGAATTTTATCGAAGGCCTTTTCTGCATTTATCCACAGCCAGTATCACACTGAATGGCAAAAGCTGGAAGCATTCCCCTTGAAAACCGGCACAAGCCAAGGATACCCTCTCTCGCCTCGCCTATTCAACATAGTATTACAAGTTCTGGCCAGGGCAGTCAAGCAAGAGAAAGAAATAAAGGGCATTCAAATAGGAAGAGTGGATGTCATTTGTCTCTCTTTGTCGATGGCATGATTGTATGTTTTGAAAACCCCATGGTCTCAGTCGAAAATCTCCTTAAGCTGATAAGCAACTTCATCAAAGTCTCAGGATACAAAATTAATGTGCAAAACTCACAAGCATTCCTATACACCAACAATACACAACAGATGCTGGAGAGGATGTGGGGAAATAGGAACTCATTTACACTGTTGGTGGGAGTTTAAATTAGTTCAGCCATTGTGGAAGACATTGTCATGATTCCTCAAGGATCTAGAACTAGAAATACCATTTGACCCAGCAATCCCATTACTGGGTATACACCCAAAGGATTATAAAGCATTCTACTGTAAAGATACACACACTTATGTTTATTGCAGCACTATTCACAATAGCAAAGACTTGGAACCAACCCAAATGCCCATCAATGATAGACTGGATAAAGAAAATATGGCACATGGAATACTGTACAGCCACAAAAAGGATGAGTTCATGTACTTTGCAGGGACATGGATGAAGCTGGAGACGATCATTCTCAGCAAACTAACACGAGAACAGAAAACCAAATACCACATGTTCTAACTCATAAGTGGGAGTTGAACAATGAAAACACATGGACGCAAGGAGGGGAACATCACACACTGGGGCCTGTTGGAGGGTGGGGGGTAGGGCTAGGGGAGGGATAACATTAGGAGAAATACCTAATGTAGATGACGGGTTGATGGGTGCAGCAAGCCACCATGGCACGTGTATAGCTATGTAACAAACCTGCAAGTTCTGCACATGTACCCCAGAACTTAAAAAAAAAAAAAAAAGAAAAAGAAAAAAAAAAAAGAATGCAAACCCTGTTGTGAACTGCTCACGCGAGGGATCTGGGTGAGCTCTCCTTATAAGAATCCGATACCTGATGATCTAAGGTGGAACTGTTCCATCCTGAAACCATTCTTCCAGCCCACCATCCCCGTCCATGGAAAAATTATCTTCCATGAAATCAGTCCTTGGTGCTAAAAAGGCTGGGAACCATTGCTATAGATAATGGAGAGCTGCTTCTCAGAGTCAGTCTTCAACTAGAGATTACTTACTTAACGAAATTAAAGAATTCCTGAATTTGGTAGAAGTTGATCGCTGAGGTATGCTCTAATTTTAAGTGTTTATGGTTTTTTAATTCTACTATGATGATTATTTTGATTTTTAATTTGGGCCAAAAGAAACCTTAAAATAATCTAGCTTAATATTGTAATTTTAGAGGTAATAAAAATGAGACTAAGAAAAATAAGGTGATTGTCCACAATAATAGCGTAGGTTTATGACAAAGCAGGGACATCGACTCATGAGCCTGAGATCACATTTGTCTATTATTTTGTAATAAATTAATCCATATCCCATATACCTCACTGACTAGTTTTTCTTTTTTTTTTCCCCCCAAATAAACTTCTTTTCTTTATAAATTACCCAGCCTCTAGTATTCTTTTACAGCAACACAAACAGACAAAGAAAGACATTCCCAAAAATGAAAAATGTGAGGTCATGGTGACAACCAGAAACAATTACAAATTTTGTATATTGCTAAAAGGAATTGCTATTATTTATTTCTGGCTGCCAATGGCTATCCATAAATTTGCCTATATACTTCTTATGAGGTAATTATGTAATATGTGATTTTTGTTTAACTAAGGTCCTTAGCATAGATTTATATTTGACCCTTTTTTTTTTTTTTTTTTTTTTTTTTTTTTTTTTTTTTTTTTTTTGAGAGAGAGTCTTGCTCTGTAGCCCAGACTGGAGTGCAGGTGGTGCAGTCTCAGCTTCCTACAACTCCACCTCCCAGGTTCAAGTGATTCTCATGCCTCCCCTTCCAAAATAGCTGGGATTATAGGCACATACCACCAGGTATGGTTAATTTTGTGTGTTTTTAGTGGAGACAGGGTTTCCCATGTTAGCCAGGCTGGTCTTGAACTCTTGACCTCAGGTGATCCATCCTCCTGAGCCTCCCAAAGTGCTGGGATTACAGGTGTGAGCCACCATGCCTGGCCTTGACCCATACTTTCTGCTGCTTAAATTTCTTAATATAACTATGCATTTATCCCATGGTTTGGAATCCCAAATACTACTGGAAAATGGAATATATACCACTGACAGTGTTCTATAAAACATTATTTGGCAAAATTCATAAAAACTTTTGCAGATGAATATACCACATTTTCTGCTATTCCTACCACCCATGCCTCTTTGTAAAGCTAAAATGGCCTTTCACCAAAAGGCCTTCCATTAGGTGAGAATCCAGGTAAAATTCAAGTCATGCAACAAGGTGACAAATTTAACCCTGTCCACCAGAAATCCACTGTCAGCCAGTAATCCCAGATTGCCATTGATATGGTTTGATTTGTGTCCCCACACAAATCTCATGTAGAATTGGAGGAGGGGCCTGGTGGAAGGTGATTGGATCATGGCAACGGATTTTCCTCTTGCTGTTCTCATAATAGTGAATTCTCACGAGATCTCACCATTTAAAACTGTGTAGCACCTCCCCCTTCTCTCTCTCTCTCTTCTCCTCCTCCATGGTAAGACGTGCTTGCTTCCTCTTCACCTTCTACCTGATTGTAAGTTTCCTGAAGCCTCCCAGTCATGCTTTCTGTTAAGCCTGCAGAACTGTGAGTCAATTAAACCTCTTTTCTTCATAAATTACCCAGTCTCAGGTAGTTCTTTATAGCAGTATGAATATGGACTTATACAGCTATCATCCAGGTCCTCATCAAAATTCAATCTCCAGTTATAGGTTATTAAGAAATCAACTGAGAGAAATATTGAGAAAATATCACTGAAGAATATTCAGTCTAAAAGTTTAAAATGCATGCTAACTTGGTCTCAACTATTGAACTTATTTTTCATTCATTCAATTAGCAACTAATCTTTTTTTAAATTTTTTAATTTCTTAAGTATTTTATTTTGTGTTTTATTTATTTTATTTTTTTATTATACTTTAAGTTCTAGGGTACATGTGCATAATGTTCAGGTTTGTTACATATGTATACTTGTGCCATGTTGGTGTGCTACACCCATCAACTCGTCAGCACCCATCAACTTGTCATTTACATCAGGTATAACTCCCAATGGAATCCCTCCCCACCTCCACCCTCCCCATGATAGGACCTGGTGTGTGATGTTCCCTTTCCTAAGTCCAAGTGATCTCATTGTTCAGTTCCCACCTACGAGTGAGAACATTCGGTGTTTGCTTTTCTGTTTTTACGATAGTTTGCTGAGAATGATGGTTTCCAGCTGCATCCACGTCCCTACAAAGGACACAACCTCATCCTTTTTTATGGCTGCATAGTATTCCATGGTGTATATGTGCCACATTTTCTTAATCCAGTCTGTCACTGATGGACATTTGGGTTGATTCCAAGTCTTTGCTATTGTGAATAGTGCCGCAATAAACATACGTGTGCATGTGTCTTTATAGCAGCATGATTTATAATCCTTTGGGTATATACCCAGTAATGAGATTGCTGGGTCATATGGTACTTCTAGTTCTACATCCTTGAGGAATCGCCATACTGTTTTCCATAATGGTTGAACTAGTTTACAATCCCAACAACAGTGTAAAAGTGTTCCTATTTCTCCACATCCTCTCCAGCACCTGTTGTTTCCTGACTTTTTAGTGATTGCCATTCCAACTGGTGTGAGATGGTATCTCATTGTGGTTTTGATTTGCATTTCTCTGATGGCCAGTGATGATGAGCATTTTTTCGTGTGTCTGTTGGCTGTATGAATGTCCTCTTTTGAGAAATGTCTATTCATATCCTTTGCCTACTTTTTGATGGGATTGTTTGTTTTTTTCTTGTAAATTTGTTTGAGTTCTTTGTAGGTTCTGGATATTAGCCCTTTGTCTGATGAGTAGATTGCAAAAATTTTCTCCCATTCTGTAGGTTGCCTGTTCACTCTGATGGTAGTTTCTTTTGCTGTGCAGAAGCTCTTTAGTTTAATTAGATCCCATTTATCAATTTTGGCTTTTGTTGCCATTGCTTTTGGTGTTTTAGACATGAAGTCCTTGCCCATGCCTAGGTCCTGAATAGTATTACCTAGGTTTTCTTTCAGGGTTTTTATGGTATTAGGTCTAACATTTAAGTCTCTAATCCATCTTGAATTAATTTTCATATAAGGAGTAAGGAAAGGATCCAGTTTCAGCTTTCTACTTATGGCTAGCCAATTATCCCAGCACCATTTATTAAATAGGGAATCCTTTCCCCATTTCTTGTTTCTCTCAAGTTTGTCAAAGATCAGATGGCTGTAGATGTGTGGTACTATTTCTGAGGACTCTGTTCTGTTCCATTGGTCTATATATCTGTTTTGGTACTAGTACCATGCTGTTTTGGTTACTGTAGCCTTATAGTATGGCTTGAAGTCAGGTAGTGTGATGCCTCCAGCTTTGTTCTTTTGACTTAGGATAGTCTTGGCGATGCGGGCTCTTTTATGGTTCCATATGAACTTTAAAGCAGTTTTTGCCAATTCTGTGAAGAAACTCATTGGTAGCTTGATGGGGATGGCATTGAATCTATAAATTACCTTGGGCAGTATGGCCATTTTCATGATATTGATTCCTCCTATCCATGAGCATGGTATGTTCTTCCATTTGTTTATGTCCTTTTTTATTTCACTGAGCAGTGGTTTGTAGTTCTCCTGAAGAGGTCCTTTACATCCCTTGTAAGTTGGATTCCTAGGTATTTTATTCTCTTTGAAGCAATTGTGAATGGAAGTTCATTCATGATTTGGCTCTCTGTTTGTCTGTTACTGGTGTATAAGAATGCTTGTGATTTTTGCACATTAATTTTGTATGCTGAGACTTTGCTGAAGTTTCCTATCAGCTTAAGGAGATTTTGGGCTGAGACAATGGGGTTTTCTAAATATACAATCATGTCATCTGCAAAGAGGGACAATTTGACTTCTTCTTTTCCTAACTGAATACCCTTGATTTCTTTCTCTTGCCTGATTGCCCTAGCCAGAACTTCCAACACTATGTTGAATAGGAGTGGTGAGAGAGCACATCCCTGTCTTGTGCCAGTTTTCAAAGGGAATTTTTCCAGTTTTTGCCCATTCAGTATGATATTGGCTGTGGGTTTGTCATAAATAGCTCTTATGATTTTGAGATACGTTCCATCAATACCAAATTTATTGAGAGTTTTTAGCATGAAGGGCTGTTGAATTTTGTCAAAGGCCTTTTCTGCATCTATTGAGATAATCATGTGGTTTTTGTCTTTGGTTCTGTTTTTATGCTGGATTACGTTTATTGATTTCCGTATGTTGAACCAGCCTTGCATCCCAGGGATGAAGCCCACTTGATCATGGTGGATAAGCTTTTTGATGTGCTGCTGGATTCGGTTTGCTAGTATTTTATTGAGGATTTTTGCATCGATGTTCATCAGGGACATTGGTCTAAAATTCTCTTTTTTTGTTGCAAGGCTTTGGTATCAGGACAATGTTGGCCTCATAAAATGAGTTAGGGAGGATTCCCTCTTTTTTTATTGATAGGAATGCTTTCAGAAGGAATGGTACCAGCTCCTCCTTGTATCTCTGGTAGAATTCAGCTGTGAATCCATCTGGTCCTGGACTTTTTCTGGTTGGTAGGCTATTAATTATTGCCTCAATTTCAGAGCCTGCTATTGGTCTATTCAGGGATTCAGCTTCTTCCTGGTTTAGTCTTGGGAGAGTGTAAGTGTCCAGGAAATTATCCATTTCTTCTAGATTTTCTAGTTTATTTGCATAGAGGTGTTTATAGTATTCTCTGATGGTAGTTTGTATTTCTGTGGGGTCGGTGGTGATATCCCCTTTATCATTTTTTATTGAGTCTATTTGATTCTTCTCTCTTTTCCTTTTTATTAGACTTGCTAGCAGTCTATCAATTTTGTTGATCTTTTCAAAAAACAAACTCCTGGATTCATTGATTTTTTGGAGGGTTTTTTGTGTCTCTATCTCCTTCAGTTCTGCTCTGATCTTAGTAATTTCTTGCCTTCTGCTAGCTTTTGACTGTGTTTGCTCTTGCTGCTCTAGTTCTTTTAATTGTGATGTTAGAGTGTCAATTTTAGATCTTTCCAGCTTTCTCTTGTGGGCATTTAGTGCTATAAATTTCCCTCTACACACTGCTTTAAATGTGTTCCAGAGATTCTAGTATGTTGTATCTTTGTTCTCATTGGTTTCAAAGAACAACTTTATTTCTGCCTTCATTTCATTATGTACCCAGTAGTCATTCAGGAGCTGGTTATTCAGTTTCCATGTAGTTGTGTGGTTTTGATTGAGTTTCTTAGTCCTGAGTTCTAGTTTGATTGCACTGTGGTCTGAGAGACAGTTTGTTATAATTTCTGTTCTTGTACATTTGCTGAGGAGTGCTTTACTTTCAATTATGTTGTCAATTTTGGAATAAGTGTGATGTGGTGCTGAAAAGAATGTATACTCTGTTGATTTGGGGTGGAGAGTTCTGTAGATGTCTATTAGGTCTGCTTGCTGAAGAGATGAGTTCAATTCCAGGATATCCTTGTTAACTTTCTGTCTCGTTGATCTGTCTAATGTTAACAGTGGGGTGTTGAAGTCTCCCATTATTATTGTATGGGAGTCTAAGTCTCTTTGTAAGTCTCTAAGGAATTGCTTTATGAATCTGGGTGCTCGTGTATTGGGTGCATATATATTTAGGATAGTTAGCTCTTCCTGTTGAATTGATCCCTTTACCATTATGTAATGGCCTTCTTTGTCTCTTTTGATCTTTGATGGTTTAAAGTCTGTTTTATCAGAGACTAGTATTGCAACCCCTGCTTTTTTTTGTTCTCCATTTGCTTGGTAGATCTTCCTCCATCCCTTTATTTTGAGGCTATGTATGTCTCTGCATGTGAGATGGGTCTCCTGAATACAGCAGACTGATGGTTCTTGACTCTTTATCCAGTTTGCCAGTCTGTGTCTTTTAATTGGAGCATTTAGTCCATTGACATTTAAGGTTAAGATTGTTATGTGTGAACTTGATCCTGCCATTATGATATTAACTGGTTATTTTGCTCATTAGTTGATGCAGTTTCTTCCTAGCCTCGATGGTCTTTACATTTTGGCATGTTTTTGCAATGGCTGGTACCGGTTGTTCCTTTCCATGTTTAGTGCTTCCTTCAGGGTCTCTTGTAAGGCAGGCCTGGTGGTGACAAAATCTCTAAGCATTTGCTTATCTGTAAAGGATTTTATTTCTCCTTCACTTATGAAACTTAGTTTGGCTGGATATGAAATTCTGGGTTTAAAATTCTTTTCTTTAAGAATGTTGAATATTGGCCCCTACTCTCTTCTGGCTTGTAGAGTTTCTGCCAAGAGAGAGATCTGCTGTTAGTCTGATGGGCTTCCTTTGTGGGTAACCTGACCTTTCTCTCTGGCTGCCCTTAACATTTTTTCCTTCATTTCAACTTTGGTGAATCTGGCAATTGTGTGTCTTGGAGTTGCTCTTCTTGAGGAGTATCTTTGTGGCGTTCTCTGTATTTCCTGAATTTGAATGTTGGCCTACCTTTCTAGGTTGGGGAAGTTCTCCTGGATGATATCCTGAAGAGTGTTTTCCAACTTGGTTCCATTTTACCCCTTACTTTCAGGCACCCCAATCAGACGTAGATTTGGTCTTTTCACATAATCCCATACTTCTTGCAGGCTTTGTTTATTTCTTTTTCTTCTTTTTTCTTTAGATTTCTCTTCTCGCTTCATTTCATTCATTTGATCCTCAATCGCTGATACTCTTTCTTCCAGTTGATCGAGTCGGTTACTGTAGCTTGTGCATTTGTCACTTATTTTTTGTGTCATGGTTTTCGTCTCTGTCCATTCGTTTATGGCCTTCTCTGCATTAATTATTCTGGTTATCAATTCTTCCACTCTTTTTTCAAGCTTTTTAGTTTCTTTGCGCTGGGTATGTAATTCCTCCTTTAGCTCTGAGAAGTTTGATGGACTGAAGCCTTCTTCTCTCATCTCGTCAAAGTCATTCTCTGTCCAGCTTTGATCTGTTGCTGGCGATGAGCTGCGTTCCTCAGTTGATAATGCAGAAATCACCTGTCTTCTGTGTTGGTCCCGCTGAGAGCTGGAGACTAGAGCTGTTCCTATTGGACCATCTTGCTCCGCCCTCCAAGTTTTTCTTAAACATTATTTTTTACTCCTACACAGGAAATAGGTGGTTCAGTATTGTTTAACCTATTAAATACAAAGGCTGTTTGCTTTTTAAGATCCTCAGAAGCCTTTTTTGTTGTTGTTTATGTTTTTGTTTTTTGGTTTTTTGGTTTTTTGTTTTTAGACAAAGTCTCGCTCTTTTTCCCAGGCTGGAGTGCAGTGGCACAATCTAGGCTCACTGCAAACTCTGCCCCCTGGGTTCAAGCAATTCTCATGTTTCAGCCTCCCGAGTAGCTGGGATTACAAGGGCCCACCATCACACAGTGCTAATTTTTGTAGTTTTTAGTAGATATGGGATTTCACCATGTTGGCCACGCTGGTCTCAAACTCCTGACCTCAGGTGATCCACCCGGCTTGGTGTCCTAAAGTGCTGGGATTACAGGCGCGAGCCACTGCACCCAGCCAGAAGCCTGGCTTTTTACTGTCCTCAGCATGGATGAATTTTGTTTTGTGTTGGGGAAAATAGTTACCTGATTCAAATATTTTTGCCACTAGGTTATTGACCCCTTAATTAGTCCAGGCTATGTGCATTTTAACAGATGACACACTAGTCCAATTAACCTGGAAATAGAGTTTCAGTTAGTATTATCTTACTCTTAGGAGAAAGAGCTATTTTTGGATAGACTTCTTTTACCTTGCAGAAGTGAAATGGTTCATCTTTCTACAGACTCCTAATTTCTTGATCTAAAATCTGAGATAACCACATGCACCATGTTTTCTCTTCATAGTTAACCCTGGACATAGTAAGGTAATTCCAGCTTAATTCACTGTTTTAACAGGATACTGCCAGAGTTTCCTATGCCATCTCTTATGAGGGAGCCAGAATCTGGACCACTGCACTGTCAGCGTGCCAAACCTCCGCATATGACATTGAACAATATCTGCTCGTGGATGCTCACTTTTTACATACTGTTAATCATGAAACCTAAACATCTAAGCTCAAGTAAACAAACAAATTCTGTGGGACCTTTTTTCCAAAGTGAAGAATGGTAGTACTTGAAGCTAAATTTATTTTAGCCAATCTTATGGAGGAAAAATATAGAAAATGGCAATGAATTTAATTTTTCTGGATGGTGTTGTGAGTAAATAATTTATTTTGTTTTCACCAAATCCCTAACATCTGCTGGTAATTTCACAGTACTGGACTTAAGTAAATAACAATAATTTGTAAAGTGTCTACTTGAAAAATGGAGACCCAAATGTTATTTTAAATTATAACTTAGATTATTGCTAATAACTTAAGCAGGAGCAAGAATAATACCAAAGAAAAGCTTTTACAACATCGTGACAAAAGATTACAAGTTGGGCTTTGTTAAAATATGTGACTCATAGGAACATGGGACAAATTACGCCTTTCCAGTCCTAGCGATGTTCAATTTCAATGCTAAAAGTAATACTCTACATCTCGGATGGCATGATGAAAGGGATACACAGTTTCATGACTGCCTCAAGGAAGTTGTTCTCAAAAGTAATGGAGAAATAATTCTGAAGAATTATCTATAAATGAATTATCTATATTTCTGGGTTAAATATGTATTTCTGGGTTAAATGCAATAACTGGACTTTGTCTAAAGACAAGAGAAGTCAGTCAGTCAGTCCAGAGTGGAAGTGCATCTTTTAAAGAGTTAGATTTCCCCAATTCCTATGTAATGTTTTCTTCAGGAATAACTAGAAAAAACCAGAGGAGTTTGTGAAATGTTATGCATGTATATCTTCTGCTAACTTCAGTTGAATGAGATGCTTGATAGAAGAGCAGTTAGCAAAGTAACTCTGAGTTCCAGCTCTGTCACATTCTTACAGGGCACCTTTGGTAAACTTAAGCTCTTCCCCCTCCTCAGATTTTTCTCATCTGCAGTGATAAAAAAAGATTGCCAATATTGTATTTTACATAATTTGCTATAAGGATCATGTCAAATGAGATAGTAGAGGAAATCATAAATTTTGAAGAATTATGCTCAATTACTATGTAAAAAACTTATGTTTCTTTAATTATGAAATTTCTAGTATTTAAAATGGGAGGTACTAGAACAGATACATTCATTTAGTTAGAGTTTGATTAAAAACTCGCTAGTCGGCCGGGCGCAGTAGCTCAAGCCTGTAATCCCAGCACTTTGGGAGGCCGAGACGGGTGGATCACGAGGTCAGGAGATCGAGACCATCCTGGCTAACACGGTGAAACCCCGTCTCTACTAAAAAATACAAAAAACTAGCCGGGCGAGGTGGCGGGCGCCTGTAGTCCCAGCTACTCGGGAAGCTGAGGCAGGAGAATGGCGTGAACCCGGGAGGCGGAGCTTGCAGTGAGCTGAGATCAGGCCACTGCACTCCAGCCTGGGCGACAGAGCGAGACTCCCTCTCAAAAAAAAAAAAAAAAAAAAAAAAACAAACCCGCTAGTCACCTCAATTTGCTTGTTTTAATGGCCTCACTAAGTTTTCCTAGTTTCAAATTCAACAACAATTATTTTCATCCTAAAATAGTGATTTAGGTCAGTAGTTCTGAATCCTAACTCATGGATTTAACTCCCAATTCTTCCACTTACTGGTAATCTATGTTAATTTTTACTTTCAACTGCCTTGGATTTTCTTCTAAGTGGCGGATAATAATAAAGTTACTTAATCAATAAGGTTATTCACATGACTAAAATGGCTAAATATAGTCAAGTGCTCCATTCAATGCTTCACACATAGTAAGGACTCAATATATGTTGACTATTTATAATATTTTCACACAGATGCACAGAGTCAAATAAAGTGGAGACACTATCCACATAAACTATTCCTTCCACCTGTGTCCCTCTCTGCATTCATTCTCGGTAGATAAAAAAATTTTACTTCTTTCACACTTATCCTCTTTCATCTGTTTTTCAGTGTCTTTGATTTCCAATGCTTATGGTATACCATGTTTAAACTTCAAGAGCCTTCTCAATTCTCTTCATCACTAAATGACACTTTAAACAAAAAATAAGAGTTGTTGTATCCAAAGAACTTTTTTTATCCTGTCTAATCTTGTTCTATCTCATGCTTCAGACAATCCTAAAGAAACTATCTTTTGTAAAAAATGAATATACGGACATATATATGTCTAGTATATATGCATATCTAACTTCTTTGATACTATGACATCTCTGGCTCCCTCTGACCCCTGACTGTTGCTTCTCATTTAAGCTCCTTTATTTTTGCTCCAGTCTTTGTCTCAGAAGACTCATCTATTTTCTTGGCTTTAGTGATAAACCTTGTGTAGATGACTCACAGATTTTCATCATGGGGCCTGATCTCTGATCCTGGCAGTAGAGCTTTCCAATTTTCCACTGGATGGTTCATTTCAAATAAAAAAAGGAAACATATCCACTCCAAGCATACTACATTTTTACGTAAAATTAGTCCTTCTAATTTACCCACCTCTATTCATGGTGTTTCCATTTTCCCAGCCCGTTAGATATTAGACTATAAAGCCATCTTTGACTCATTCCTTTTCTTTATTCTCTATATTTCATTCATGGCCAGGAACTCCATAGTTCCACTTGAAATAATTATTTTGTTCTTTACTTCCTTTCTGTCTCCACTGACAACATTTAAATATGGGTCTTATTATTTCACCCACAATTGAACTCTTTCACTTTTCTAGAATTCCTGTTGCTTCCTCACCCAATCATTCTTTCTGGCTTATGACAGCCAAATTAATTATTATTACATGTATTTTCATTTTGTAAGCCCCTGCCTAAAAGTGTGAATGTTCATAAATGTTACAGTATAAAGTATAAACCCCCTTCCCTTGCCTAGTTTTCAGATTTCTCATTCCCTAAAAATGACTTACACACAAATGTTGACACCTCATTTCTTTGTAACACTTCTGTTCTATTCAGCCTTACTTCCTCATTGCTCCTCAAAAATGTCTTGTGTTTTTCCTTTACTCATGCCTGCCTGCTATATCAAGATGGTCTTCCCTTCCACCAAGGCAAAGCCTACCACCCTTGTTAAGCAAGTCACATAGTGAAACCTAATATTAGTAGGATGGCGATGTATCTTTTCCTCAATAGAGGGGCATAGCAAATCCGATAGCTAAACCTGTTGTTAAAGGAACTGGAATGTACAATACTTCCATGAAGAAAAACAGCTAATATTTTGAAAATTATTAGTCTACTACAGTCTACTGTCTTTGTCACAAATAACGACTTTACTTCCTTCTGCTCACAAAATATACTCACTCTATCTCCAAGAGAGGTAATGCCCAAGTTCAAAGTCTATTCATATGATATTCTATATTGACATCATGTCAGGATATGACTGCTCTTGATTTACAAATTTATTAACTAAAAAATTAATGTTAATTTTATGCCCATGACATGACATCCCCAATAGACAACTGTAGTACAGGAACAGGATAGTATCAATAAATAGTCACATTTGAAAAGGAGAAGAATAGGCCATGTACAGCAGTTATGGGTCCATAGAAATTCTTAAACTTTCCTGGGGAAGTGATGAGGCATGACACCCAGGCAAGAGGAGAGTCTAATTAAGGAACACACCTCTTGCCTAGTTAGCATGCCTCCTTCAAACTAGTCACTTAGTCTACCCTTTTCCATCATCTTCTCTGTGGCTTAATGATATTCCTCTTGTATGAATTTATGGAGTGCTAATAGGTGTTATCAAGTTGCATACATTTTATTTTAGACATCCTGATAATATTTTATGTACATTAATATTATTTCTCCAAACAACTTGTACATTTGTCAGAGGAACTAATCTTGTCTGAAACTGTATAAGGATAAGCTAGTTCCCCATATAGGGTTTCAGTAACAACTTTATAAGGATATAGTATGTAATGAAGTGTTAATAGTGTTCTTGGCATCTTGAACAAATAATCTGACAAAACGCACAAACAAAGCAAGGAAGGAATGAAGCGATTTATTGAAAATGAAAGTACATTCCACACTGTGAAAGCAGGCCTGAGCATAGGGGCTCAAGGGCCCCGCTACAGAATTCTTGGAAGTTTAAATACCCTTTACTTGGGGTACACCCTATGTAAATGAAAAGGATGAAGTAAAGTTTCAGTCATTTACTCAGTGTATGCCCTATGGAAAGGATATTTCCTGTCATAGCTGAAGTGTGATTCGGCCTTCTCTTCCTCTCCTCCAGACCCTATTTTCCTGCCTCAAAAGGGTGCCAAGTTACTCTGATAGGTTGAAGTTCACAGTTCCTTCAGCCTAGCCATGGCTGTCTTGATATTACCCTTGATTTCATGCATCTTTTAAAGTAAATTGTTTGTTTATTAAGCTTAAGTTTTGTTTACGTTTTCATTATGGAAATATTATTTGCACAGGGCAGTCCTTGGAGCATCTAGTAAAACACCAGCTCACAGTCATCCTAGTGCGTGCCTTACTCTCAGCCTATAAGGTGACAGTGAAAACATAATAACTTATTCAGTCCTCCATTGTAGATAAAGAAACATATGGTCTACCCTTTAGCATTCCCAGAGAGACTAACCGAGGTGACACGATCGACTCTTTTGAGCCCTTCAAAGTAAAGAAAATTTCACTGTAATTATGAAAGTCAGGCCTAGATCAGTCTGTGAAGTAAGAAGTCTGTCTTTAAGTTCTTGTGTTTCTCATTTCACTTATACAAAGTTAGAAAAGATAACATACTGTAGAAATAATTATCTTTGATTGTGTAGGAGGGGAGATGCTTTTGGACAATGGGCTATTTGTGACTCACTCAGGAACACTGCCAAAAAATGTGTTCTGCCATTTATATAGCATAGAAAAATATCTCCCCACACAATCATGTGAGAAAGATGGTTAAGAGTTGTTTATACTGCAAATAACCAATATTAAAAATGGGCATGACGCTATTCAACAGACTTTACAGTGAAGCGCACTACAAAGAAGATAGCTTGTGAATCTCAACTTCCTCTCTCTTTTTCTTCATTCTAACTTGGAATCTTCATAAAGTTTTATATTTTCCATGACTTTGCCATTTCTTAATGACCTTCCTTGGTTTTATTCTGTATAGTGCATTGCAAGCCCTGCACCATATTCAGGAAATTTTCACAGTTTAAGAGACAGTTTATGGACTTTGTACTTTAGCACCTTATCTAAGTAAGGCATAGAAACAAGAATGTTCTCAAGTTCGTCTATAACTGAAAAGTTTTGATGTGTGGCTATGATGGTTAATACTGAGTGTCAACTTGATTGGATTGAAGGATATTAAAATTTGAGTCAGTGGTCTGAGGAAGGCAGATTCAACCTTAATCTGGTGGGCACAATCTAATCAGCTGTCAGTGAATATAAAGCAAGCAGAAAAACATGACAAGGAGAGACTAGCCTAGCCTCCCAGCCTACATCTTTCTCCCATGCTAGATGCTTCCTGACCTCAAAAATCAGACTCCACATTCTTCAGTTTTGGGAGTCAGACTGGCTGTCCTTGCTCCTTAGCTTGCAGACAGCCTATTGTGGGACCCTGTGATCATGTAAGTTAATACTTAATAGACTACCCTTTATATATCCTATTAGTCCTGTCCCTCTAGAGAACTCTGAGTAATACAGATTTTGGTACCAGAAGTGGTTTAGTACCAAGAGTGGTACCAGGCAAGGAGGTTAGTGACTCCATACAAAATACATTTGGTCATATGTGGAGAACCAAGGAATATAATGCACCTGGTTGGATACTGCTAAGTTCAGTGAACAAAGTGATCAAAGAAATTGATGAAATCAGGGATTCTGTCTCCCGGGTTCAGAAGCAGATACTGAGCCTCAAGTCTGATAAGATTGCACTGAGTGAGAGTCTTATCTCCTGTAGAGAAAGCCCTTAAATTGTGGAAAAACAGACCCAAATTCTTGTCATGCAAGTGGCTGACCTGCAATGAAAGATGCATGCACAGCCTAGTCAGGTGTCTACTGTTAAAGTGAGGGCATTGATTGGAAAAAAATGGGACCCTGCTACTTGGAATGGAGATGTATGAGAGGACCCTAATGAAGCTGGGGACACTGAGTTTGTAAACTCTGATGAACGTTTTTTGCCAGAAGGATCAGCTTCCTCATCTCCAGTAGCAGCAACATCCCCCCTCTCCCCACACCCCACCGACCCATGCTGCCATCAGCTTTTCTATCTTTGTCTAAGGAGATAAACCCTATGCTTCCTGGAGCCATAGTGATGGCCTTTCCTGAGGCAGTTGCCAGGTAAGATAATGTTGATTATCTTCAGGAGCCATTCCCAACATCCCTGTTCGCTTCTAAACCTATAACGAAAGTCTTAGTAGGCCCCTAGAGGTGAAGTTGAGAGTGTGACCCATAAGAAGGTGCATTACACTCAAAAAGAACAGTTTGAATTCTCTATATAAACAGAAATCAGGAGAACAGGCCTGGGAAAGAATATTAAAGGTATGGGATAATTGTGGAAGGAACATAGAGTTGGATCAGGCTGAATTTATTGATTTGGGCCCACTCAGTAGGGTCTCTGCTTTTAATGTTGCAGCTCAGGTAGTTAAAAATGGTTCTAATAGTTTATTTGCTTGGTTAGCTGAAATATGGATTAAAAGATGCCCCACTGTGAAGTAGCTGGATATGCCTAATCTCTCTTGATTTAAAGCAGAAGAAGGGATTTAAAGGCTTAGGGAGATTGAGATGGTGGAGTGGATTAGTCACCTTAGACCAGTTCATCCCAGCCAGGGGGGTCCAGAAGATGCACCCTTGACCAACGCCTTGCAAAATAGATTTGTGAGAGCAGCACCTGCATCTTTGAAGAGCCCTGTAATTGCTCTGCTCTATGTGTCAGACCTAACAGTGGGAACTGCAGTAACTCAACTGTGAAATTTAAATACAATAGGAATAATTGGATCCTGAGGTGGCAGGGGCCAAGTGGCAGCACTCAACTGTGAAAGACAAGGTGGGCATAGCTACTGTAATAGACAGCAGAGGCAAAGCGGCAATAGTCCGACAAAGTCAGAATAGTCTGACTCATATAGAGCTTTGGCATTGGCTAATTAGACACCATGTTCCTAGAAGTGAAATTGATAAGAAGCCTACCGCATTTTTAGTTAATTTACACAAGCAGAAAGCTTCTTGGTCGAATGGATAAAAGACTAATTTGATTACAAAAACATAGAATCACGGTCCCTCAATCAATTTCCAGACTTGAGCAAGTTTTCAGACCCAGAGTCCCTTGAATGAAGGGAGGCTGGGTCCCCTTGAGGAAGAACCCCACTACACCACCAACAATTCATGCAGTGAATCTTTCTCCCATCCTTCCCCAAGGAGACCTCTGGCCTTTTAGCAGGGCAACTGTGCATTGGGGAAAGGGAAATTGTCAGATATTTCAGGGACTGCTTGACATTGGCTCTGAGCTGATGTTGATTTCAGGGGATCCAAACTGTCATTGTGGTCCTCTAGTTAAAGTAGGGGCTTATGGAAGTCAGGGAATTAATGGAATTTTAGCTCAGGTCTGACTTACAGTGGGCCCAGTGGGTCCCTGGACACATCCTGTGGTCATTTCTCCAGTGTCAGAATGCATAATTGGCATAGACACACTTAGCACCTGGGAGAACCCCCACATTGACTTCCTGACTGGTAAGGTGAGGGCTGTTATAGTGGGAAAGGCCAAATGGAAGCCATTCAGCAGCCTCTACCTAGAAAAATAGTGAATCAAAAACAATATTCTACCCCTGGAGGGATTGCAGAGATTACTACCACCACCAAGGACTTGAAAGATGCAGGGGTGGTGATTATCACCAAATCCCCATTCAACTCTCCCATTTGACCTGTGCAGAAGACAGATGAATCTTGGAGAAAAACAGTGGATTATCATAAGCTTAACCAAGTAGTGACGCCAATTGCAGCTGCTATACCAGTTTCGGTTTCGTTGCTTGAACAAATTAACACATCTCCTGGTACCTGGTATGTAGCCATTGTCTTGGCGAATGCCTTTTCTCCATTCCTGTCCATAAGGTCACCAGAAGCAATTGCCTTCAGCTGGTAGGATCAGCAATATATGTTTACTGTTCTACCTCAGGGATATATCAACTCTCCAGCTTTGTGCCATAATCTTATTTGGAGAGAACTTGACCACTTTTTGCTTCCACAATATATAACACTGCTCTATAACATTGATGACATTATGTTGATTGGAACCCCTGAGCAAGAAGTAGCAAACACACTGGACTTACTGGTAAAACATTTTCATGCCAGAGGATGGGAAATAAATCTGACTAAAATTCAAGGACCTTCAACCTCAGTAAAATTTCTAGGGGTCCAGTGGTGTGGGACCTGTGAAGATATTCCTTCTAATGTGAAGGATAAATTGCTGCATTTCGCCCCTCCTACAACTAAGAAAGACGGGCAATGCCTAGTGGGCCAATTTGGATTTTGGAGGCAACACATTCCTCATTTGGGTGTGTTGCTCAAGCTCATTTATCCAGTGAACCAAAAGGCTGCCAGTTTTGAGTGTCATCCAGAACAGGAGAAGGCTCTGCAACAGGCCCAGGCTGTTGTGTGAGCTGCTCTGCCACTTGAAGCATGTGACCCTGCAGATCCGATGATGCTTGAGGTGTCAGTGGCAGATAAGGTTGCTGTTTGTTGCCTTTGGCAGGCACCTGTAGGTGAATCACACCAGAAGCCTCTAGGATGTTGGAGCAAGTCCCTGCCATCTTCTGCAGATAACTACTCTTCTTTTAAGAGAGAGCTCTTGGCCTGTTATTGGGCTGTGGTAGAAACTGAACATTTGACAACGGATCATCAAGTCACCATGCGACCTGAACTGCCTATCATTAACTGAGTACTTTCTGACCCATGTAACCACGAATTGGGTCATGCACAGCAGCATTCCTTCATCAAATGGAAGTGGTATATATGTGATCGGGCTTGAGCAGGTCCTGAAAGCACAAGTAAGTTACATGAGGAAGTGACTCAAATGCCCATTGTCTCCACTCCTGCCACCCTTCCTTCTCTCTTCCATCCTGCACCAATGGCCTCATGGAGAGTTCCCTATGATCAGTTGATAGAGGAAGAGAAGACTAGGTCCTGGCTCACAGATGGTTCTGCATGATATGCAGGCATAACCAGAAAGTGGACAGCTGCAGCACTATGGCCGCTTTCTTGGATATCCCTGAAGGACATAAGTGAAGGGAAATCTTCCCAATTGGCAGAATTTCAAGCTGTGCACCTGGCTGTGCACTTTTCATGGAAGGAGAAATGGCCAGATGTGCTATTATATACTGATTCATGGGCTGTAGCCAATGGTTTGGCTGGATGGTCAGGGACTTGGAAGAAGCATGCCTGGAAAATTGGTGACAAAATTGAGGAAGAGATATGCGGTTGGACTCTCTCCTAGTGGTAAAAAACTGTGAAGATATTTGTATCCCATGTGAGTGCTCACCAATGGGTGATGTCAGCAGTGGAGGATTTTATTAATCAAGTGGATTTGATGACCTGTTCTATGGACACCACTCAGCCTCTTTCCTCAGTCACTCCTGTCATCACTCAATGGGCTCATAAACAAAGTGGCCATGTTGACGGGGATGGAGGTCATTCATGGGCTCAGCAACATGGACTTCCACTCACCAAGACTGACCTGGCTACAGCCATTGTTGAGTGCCCAATTTGCCAGCCACAGAGACCAACACTGAACCCTTGATATGGCACCATTTCTTGGGGTGATCAGCCAACTACCTAGTGGCAAGTTGATCTTATTGGACCTCGTCCATAATTGAAAGGGGAGAGATTTGTCCTCACTGGAATACACACTTACTCCAGATATGGGTTTGCCTATCCCACATGTAGTGAATCTGCCAATACTACTACTATCTCTGGACTCACAGAATGTCTTGTCCACCATCACAGTATTGCACGCAGCATTGCCTCTGACCAAGGCACTCACTTTACAACTAAAGAAGTGAGGCAGTGGGCTCATGTTCATGGAATTACTGGTCATACCATGTTTTTTATCATCCTGAAGCAGCTGGATTGATAGAACAGTGGAATGGTGTTTTGAAATCACAATTAGGCCAACTAGGTAACAATACTTTGCAGAGCTGGAGCATAGTTCTTTAGAAGGCTGTGTACGCTCAGAATCAGCATCCAATTCATGGTATTGTTTTTCCCATAGCCAGGATTCACGGGTCCAGGAATCAAGGGGCGGAAGCGGAAGTGGCACCACTTACCATCACCCCTAGCGATCCACTAGCAAAATTTTTGCCTCCTGTTACTGAAACATTACATTCTGCTGGCCTAGAGGTCTTAGTTCCAGAGGGAGGAACACTGCCACCAGGAGACACAACAATATATATCTCCTGTTAGTTCTGTCCCTCTAGAGAACCCTGACTAGAACAGTGACTATTGGAGAACACATATGCACTTAAAATATTACGGGATGCAAAGAAGTTTGGGAGGATTGTAGATTGTAAATTAATTGCTAGGACTTTAGATCATGAAATGGTAATAAAAAAATTAGTATTTCCCAAAAATTCAACATTAAAGCCTGCATTTTGGTTAAGGACTCTAGCTGCTTTTCATAAGGTGATATTAAAAATAGTTAACATTTGTTAAAGGTTTACTCTATGTCAGGGATAATTCTCAGCATCTTGCATGTATTAAGTTATTTAATTTTTATAATAACATGATTAGGTATGTACTGTAAACCAAAAATAAAATCCTAAGCTCTGCAACCAATTGAACAGACCCCTTCTTGCACAAGGAGACCCCAGAGAAACCCCAAAGTCTCAATTCTTGGCCATGACATGAAGATAAGTTGGATATGCCTTGTAAACCACTCCCTTTTGGAGTTAGATACAACTGACCAGAATTAAGGATAAAATACAGATCGTAAGTCTGACAAAACAGACTCTTTGTGGCAATAAAGTACTAAATCATGTACAGGACTTAATATCATGCAAGTCAATGGTTAAGTCATACCCTTCCAACCATAAAATCTCATTAAATGTTTTTCTTTTAAATTAACCCAGTAAAATGTGGCTTACTTTCCAAACGGACTCGTATAGAACCACATGAAAGATAGCGGACCCTGAATGAAATCAAAATGCTTTACCCTAAAATGTATTTTTTAACACATTTTGAAATGACTCTGCAAAGCCATCTTTTGTGGAGAAAACTCGCATCATTAAATCTCCATCAGTCCTTCCAGGCTTTTCTTTTCTAGGACTTCCCCAGGTATAGTAAAGATTAATTGAGAGTCTGACAACTTTGAGATCTGAAAATAATCATTTACCATCTATTTTCTCTGAGGGCAGCTACCTATGAAGTTTCATCTACATAACAAGAGCCTTGGGTCCCCACAACTTCCTTATCTTAATTCAACCATTCCTTTCTACTGACTTCAAGCATAACTCTCACAATCAATTGTCAACCAAAGAATCCCTAAAATCCACCTGTGACTTGTAATCCTCCCCACTCCCCTCACCCCTCCCCCACCATCCAGAGATGTCCTGCCTTTGGGGCCAAACCAAGGTATAGCTTTCATGTATGATTGATGTCTTTGCATGTAACTCCTATCTCCCTAAAATGTATAAAACCAAATTGTAACCCAACCACTTTGAGCAGACTTTCACGTGACTTCTTGAGACTGTTCCCCAGGCCATGGTCACTCATGTTGGCTCAGAATAAACCTCTTTACAATATTTTACAGAGATTTGTTTTTCCATTAGCAGTACCATAATAATTATTTCCATTTGGATATAAACTGAAGCACAGAAGGATTAAGTTACCTGCCGAGGTTATTCAGCCAGGATACAATCCAAGCAGTTTGGTTTTATTTCCACTGTTCTTGTCCACTATGTAAAATGGCTTTCCAAGAGATGAGAATTATTTTAGAAACAGGGACAAAGTAACTGCTGGGAGTCTGGATACAATATCCTAATGGTGGGCTGAAGCTCATTGCAATCATCTTAATGAAAATCTCCTTCTCCAAATCACAATATTACCAGTGGTGAATCTGGCACATCTGCAACAAACTTCATCCCTGCCTCCTTGGAGGGAAGAATTTGGCTGAAGGACATGAGGCGGAATGAGAGACTGAGGCAAGTTTTCCAGCAGGAGTGAAAGTTTATTAAAAAGTTTTAGAACAGGAACAAAAGGAAGCAAAGTACTCTAGGAAGAAGGCCAAATGGGTGCCTTGAGAGATCCAAGTGCCCTGTTCAGCCCTTTACTTGGAGTTTTATACATTGGCATGGCTCTGGAATTTGTATTTCTCCTCCCTTGATTTTACCCTTGGGGCAGGCTGTCATGCATGTTAGCCTGCCAGCTCTTGGGAGAGGCTGCCTGCACAGTGTGTTTACTGAAGTTGTGCACATGCTCACTTGAGGCATTTTTTCCCCCACCAGTCAAGTGTTCCTAGGGAAAGGTCATATATCTATTAAACTCTATCATCTTGCCGAGATGTGCATGCTTGATCCCACTTGCCCACCTGCTGAGATCTTAGAGAAGCTGCTGATCACCAACTCCAGGTTTTTTTTAATCTATTGGGACACTATCTTTCCCTGGCACCTGCTGCAACCTGACCATGACCCGATGATCACCTGACATTCCTGGGTGGTGGGGACCCTCTCCTCCCTGCTCATGTCTGCTTAGCTGTCTACTCTAACAATACCTGAATCTTGGGTCAGTCTGTTCTCAGAAGCCTCAACTATCCATGGAATAAGTACCATTCCTTGGAGGTCTGTGAACCTATCTTCTTTGTGTGTCCCCAGATACCTAAGTGACACAAAAAATAAAGTATGGCATTAGAAAAATTAGGGAAATTTACATTTCATTTGCTTAGCTATCATCATCTGAAATGTGTGGCATTTAAAATCTGAAGTTTTTGAATTTTATACATATATGGTATAAGCTCTGCAAAGAACATTTATAGCATAAATAAGATTCCAATGAGGATATTTAACATTAGAAGAGTAACATATCCATAGAAAGTAGGGATCCTGATATTAGTCACAAGTTGGCAAAAACCTTATTCCTGACCCTGAAACATTATTACTAATTGTAATATCTGATCTTTTAGTAAATATTTTTCGCAGACTTCTCACTTTCTTTTAATTTTAGAGTCACCTAGCTAAAGTTCCACTGCTTTCCACTCACTCAATTTACACATGTTGCAAACTGGTAAACTGCCATTCATCTACTGTGTATATCAGAAAAATACACCTGCTCTGGTTGTATTCTATCTACAATTCCATCTCTTCTCTGTTTATCTATTAGTATACTCTTTGTAGCCAGGTTTTGCTTCTTCAACTCCTTATACTTACTTAAAAACTTATTGGAAATGCAGTATGATGGTATGTGATGACTTTCAGCAATTTTTACATCAAGATAGACAGAAAAGTATAATATTTGTATACTCTGGGATTATTTGATGAGACAGCTCATGTCAGAGACAATAAGCCAGGGATTCCAACTGCCCTATGCTTTGTCTAGCTGATCTTAGGGCTGAAAGAATCAAATCGACATAACCTTCCACCTATTATTTATTCCTACACTTACTGAGAAGTCCTCATGTAGGGGCAAGCGTATGTTGTTTGAGGCCAGATAAATCAGGGTTTGCATTTTGACTTTGCTATGGCATAGCTCTGTGATTGTGATAAAATGACAATATTCTGTCTTCTGATTTCTAAGCTATTAAATAGGAATAATAATATCCAAAGGGGAAATAATATTTCCATGCCTTCTCCCACTGGTCCTACATCCGCCTATTCCTTTCCTGATTCTCTTCTAGGATAGAAGTTGGCAATTCAGATGATGAGAGTCCTAAGATATTCACCAGGCTATATTAGTAGTAGTTAAGTTTAAAAAACATGAGCATATATTCTATTTCCTACCTTCTAATCTGTCCTCATCATGAAGTCAGACTGGAGCCTTGAAAGCAGTTGATGGAATGAAGACACAGTCAAATCAGATGTTTCTTCCCCTTAAAAGTTTGCCCAAAAAACTGCATTAAAATTTCAGATATTTCATGTTTGAATACCCACTATGTTACAGACAAGATTTAAGTCATGAGAGTTTTTTAAGAAGTGAATGGAATTTAGCTTTTGCTCTTAATGAGCTTAGGATTTATCTAAGACCAGAAAATGAGAACAATAATTGAAATAAAATTCCAAATATGGTATCTAAGTGTTGATATAGAATGGGGTTGGTGACATTGGAAATGTCTTTCCAGGCAGGAGTGGCTATAGCACCAATACAGGTGGCCTACTGTATGCTTTCAATCTCTTTCTCTCCCTACTTGTGTCTGTATTCTGTATTCTGTTGTAACTTCCAGAATTTTGCAGTAAACAGAACTCTGCGAGGTTGTCTCTAGGCCTGTCAACTCAATGCCTCAGGCAACCATCTATACAGTATTCTCCTCGTACAGTGTCTCATTTGATCTTGGGCTTTTCTCCAAGGCTTACTAAGATCCTCAGGCCACATTTTGGAAAATGAGGAACACTTTAGTCCCAGATTGCATTTATTCAAGATTCTTCAATCTTGTTTAGTGTTCTAATGTACTCCCATAGAAGGGAAGAAGGACATAATACCTCTTCTCAAAGTCACATACTAGTGGCTTTCCCTCTTGTTCATGTTTCTAATCCTATTTCAGGTAACCTGGGCAGAATTATCTTGTTGCTTTCCTATTCACCATTGATGGCACACACTTCACACTACTATTCTTAAAGAGCTAATATCTGACAAGCAAAGCAAGGCTTTAGAACTCATACCACCTCCCATTCTAAAAGTCTACTTCTCACAAATCAAAATGCTATGCTTTTTAAATGACATACAAATATGGAAGGTAAATTTTGGAGAAGATCTTGATTGGTATTCAAGTATCTTCCCTCAAATTTAACATATACACATACAAAATAATAGGATTCACTACTGATTCCGAGGAAGGTCAACTGATACTGAGTTTGATGTATAAGCTTCTCAGACCTAGAGAGAAAGTCAAAATATCGTTTTATAGAAATGAAAGTCGGAGTATGTCTCAAAGAGATACATTCACCAGGAAGGAAAAAACAAAAAAGACATAAACAGTCCATTCACAGGAGAAAAAATCCACAAGACCAATAATCATATGAAAGAATACTCACTTTCAGTAATAATGGAAGATATGTTACGTAAAAGCAATAATCAAGAATTATGTGTCTTCATCACTAACACTTGTTTTAAAGTATGACATTATTCAGAACTGTCCAAGTGCTGTAAAACATGTATTCTTATCATTGATGTTGGAAGAATATAGAAGTACAACTATTTGGGAAAGTAATCTTAATAAAATATGCCCAGTCTTAAAACCATATATGTTCTTTAACCTAATAATCCCACTTTTAAATATTTATAAGAATATAATTATATATTATAAAGAGTTTCCCCATGAAAATAATTATTTTATAATTCTATAATAACACTTGAAAACACTATATTGGACATACAAATCACTTACTAATACATATCTATTACTTTTAATCATTTGCTTTATATATAGTTATTTAATATATTATATAATGCATAATATATGTTAGTATAATCTTGAATATTTATTATATTATATGTCATATATAGCTTAATATAATTATATCACATATGCAGTGTGCATATATATAATGATATATATAATGCATGCCATATGCATACACAAAAATTTAATTACTTCTAAGTGATGATTTTTAACCAATTCCTTTATTGTGCTCTTTTTTGTATTTGTGTATTTTCCATGTTTTATAAAGCTATCAAGTGTCATTTCTATAATAGAAAAATAATTATAAAGAAAGAAAATAATGAGTAAAGTTTTTATACATTGGTGTAAATTTGTGTAACTTTATTGGTAGAAATTTAAAATGTTGGTGCTGGAACAATTGGACATCCATAAGCAAAAGTAAAAAAGACAAAACATAGATAATACACATAAATATAAAAGTAAAAATCTAAGATTTCTTGGAGAAAACATAAGAGAAAAGTCTTACTATCTTGAATAAGCAAAGATTTCCTAGGTAGGGCACAAAAAGTATGAATAATAAAGAAAAATACTGATAAACAATTTTATCAGTATCTAGTGATTAATAAAAAGTTTCAGTGAGAAAGGGTTTATTAGATTTGGCATTTAGAACACAACTGATTACTTTTTCCCAGGGTGAATTCAAGATTATAGCTAACTTTTATTGCTATTTCAGTGGAAGTGGTTCTTTCAGAGAGACAAGATCTGAATCTGATTTTAATTAATTAATCTCTTAGGGCACTATTTTGACAAGTGCTTTAGGCCAACACTAGTATGGCGATTCTTAATTTTCTTTTAATTCCAAAGGCTGATGTCTCCAGATTTTACTCCCCAAGTTATAGTGCATTTCATTTAGCAGTATAAAGAAGGCAATTTAAAAACCAAGGACGGCACAGCAAGGCAACAGTTTATCTGCAGTCTCTCAATAGAAGTGGGCATGATATGACACAATACCAAACAGGGGTAGATTAGCAAATTCATTCAGAAAAACAAAACTCAGAGGAAAAAGATCAATGTCCATTTTTCTGGCAAAATGTCTAAAGAAAAGAAGAGAAAAATCATGGTAAGAAGAAAAGAAAATCATAGTTCCTTTTTAATTGTTTTGACAAGGCAAATCCTGTAATTTAAGGTACAAATAAAGAACAAAGTATCTATAATTTTTTCTTTTTTCTCTTAGATGTTTATTTATATTTTTCAGAGTAATCAAGAAAAAAAGGCTGGAAATTCCTAGGTTCACTATCTAGGAAGATGAGAATTTAAGTGATACATTTACATCCTTGTTGGATTAAATGAAAAGAAAAATTGGCAAGGGCATATGAAGGAAGTTGACACATTTTCAAAAATAAACAAATTTAGGAAATTTGTTGGTGCTGGAACAATTGGACATTCATATGCAAGAAAAGACACAAAATAGATAATGCACATACGTGTAAAATACAAAAATCTAAGTTTCCTTAAAGAAAATATAAGAGAAAGTTTTTACAAGCTTGGACAAGCAAAGATTCCCTAGGTAGGACACAAAAAGTGTTAATAATAAATAAAATTACTGATAAACTTTATCAAAGTTAATATTTCTGTTTTTAAAAGGCACCTAAGAAACTATGAAAACAAGCCACAGACTGAGAAAATAGTTGCAAAACATATAAAAAGGTTTGATTTGTAAAATACATAGTCTCTTTATTCAATAAAAAGAAAACAAGGCAAAAATTAAAAATAGGTAAACAGTGTGACAGATGCATCACCAAAGAAGATACATACATGATAAATAAACACATCTCAACATTACTCCCAACAGGAAAATAAATATTAAAATTACATTGAGATACTACTACGCTCTTACAATTAAAGGTAAAAAATAATTTCAATGGCAATACATTTGCTAATGAGGATGCAGCACAGCTATAATTCTCATACACTGTGGGGGATGGGCAGAACGAAAAATAGTACAGCCACTTTAGAAAACAAATTTGTAGTTCTTTATTAAATTAAGCACGTGCTTATCACACAACACAACAATCCTAACTATTTACTTAAGATAATACAAGCAAATGTCTGCTCAAAGGTCTGTATATGAAAGTTGCAGTAGTTGTAATCATAATTACCTAAACAGAAAGCAACACAAATATAAATGGTAAATAGAGAAATGGTGGAAAACTACTTTACAAAAAAGGCGATAACAAGCAACGAACTACAGGTTCATTTGATAACAGAGAAATCTTAAATGCATTTCACACAGTGAAATAAGCCAGACTCAAAACCATACCTACTATATCGTTTTATTTGTATCACATTCTGAAAAGGGTGGGTCAGTAGTTGCCAGTTCCTCAGTCTGACTGGCCACTAAATATCATAAAGATACTTTTTAGGCTGATGGATATATTATATGTCGTGATGGTGGTGGGAAAATTCATGCCACTGTACACCTAAAAATGATTGATTTTACTCTATGTAACTTATACCATCATGAACCTAATTTAAAACAAACAAAACAAATTTACTAGAAAAGAACAAAGAGAAACCTGTGAGAGTCAAGCAAGAGATTTCTTGGAGTGTATTTCTTGACAACCTTAGAGCAAATTTTTCATTTGTCAAAAGTGTGTAATAGCAGAGTTGGGATTTCAGTCACGTAGGTCTAAAAATATATAAAAAGAGAATCTCTAGAGAATTCTAGTAATCATGGTGGAACTTAGGTTTTACTTCCCAAAAGTCAAGTTCAGTAATATATTTGGCCTACTGTATCCTTATTTTTAGGGTAATTTCATGTCTCCATTTTCCTGGAACATCCTCATTTATGGCTAATTTAATTAATATAGCATAACATTTTTCTCTCAAGTGTCTCTATTTGGGCAATAAAGTACATGGTCACCTAACTTAAGTATGTATCCTTTTAGATGTTCCACAGATATATGTAGAAGAATGGCTTTCTAGGTATGGAGTTTCTAGCAAAAGATTAAATTCATGTTTAGTTATCTTAAAAGAGAATATTATGTAAATTTGAAAGTTGATCTTATTGTTACAAAAAGGAAATGTGCAAGGTTATGAACTCAATATTTTTAACAGTCTATCATACATCAATTAAGAGTTTGTTGAACATACTACAAGTCCTAATCAGCAGTTTTTTCTATTCATTCAGTTACTTTTTAAAATAGAGAATTACATCAGGTATAACTCCCAATGCAATCCCTCCCCCCTCCCCCCTCCCCATGATAGGCCCCGGTGTGTGATGTTCCCCTTCCCAAGTCCAAGTGATCTCATTGTTCAATTCCCACCTACGAGTGAGAACATGCGGTGTTTGGTTTTCTGTTCTTGTGATAGTTTGCTAAGAATGATGGTTTCCAGCTGCATCCATGTCCCTACAAAGGACACAAACTCATCCTTTTTTATGGCTGCATAGTATTCCATGGTGTATATGTGCCACATTTTCTTAATCCAATCTGTCACTGATGGACATTTGGGTTGATTCCAAGTCTTTGCTATTGTGAATAGTGCTGCAATAAACATACGTGTGCATGTGTCTTTATAGCAGCATAATTTATAATCCTTTGGGTATATACCCAGTAATGGGATGGCTGGGTCATATGGTACATCTAGTTCTAGATCCTTGAGGAATCGCCATACTGTTTTCCATAATGGTTGAACTAGTTTACAATCCCACCAACAGTGTAAAAGTGTTCCTATTTCTCCACATCCTCTCCAGCACCTGTTGTTTCCTGACTTTTGAATGATCGCCATTCTAACTGGTGTGAGATGGTATCTCATTGCAGCACACCAACATGGCACAAGTATACATATGTAGCAAACCTGCACGTTGTGCACATGTACCCTACAACTTGAAGTTTAATAATAATAAATAAATTTAAAAAAAAATTAAAAAATAAAATAAAATAGAGAATTATACCATTATTGAAAATGAGGTCTAAAACCATATTTAGAGCTGGCACCTCTCCATTCCTACCCCGCAGAGCATCAGCAGATAGCTAAAAAAGAAAGAAAGAAAAAGGATGAGGTCAATGATGAGCTCTTCTCCAGAGTTGCTGGAACCAGAGGGATTAATGAGATCATGATACAGATTCTTGGGTCATTGCTCTTAGGTCTTTGCTCTGAGGATGGAAAGAAAACACAAATTAGTGTGGCATTTAAACTATTCATTAAAAATTCCATTGAGAGAAAAAGATAGCCTCATTTTATAGTTTACTCTATGTCTTAAAAAAATAAAATTAACTTGAAACTATTAATGAATTCAAATGAAGTTACCATGATGACAGGGCTAGTATATTGTCCCCACCACTGAACTACTCCCAAAGACAAACTCCAATGAATGAATTAGATATTGCTTTTTGGTGAGTGGAAGTAAGATAAGCAAATTAAATTATTGGGAAAATTAAGGAATTAAACTACAGTTTTAAAGACCATTATAATGAAGTTTCTGTACAGATATAATAATATTCATCCTGTTGGCTTTCTCTGGGCCTTATTAAACCATACACAATATCAAATGTACTTACTCTTCTAGGACATAGTAACCCCTATTTACTTGGAAAAGCAATTCTCCAAATCCCTGTGAAAAATCTAGATTCTTATATCTCTAGGTCTAAAATAGCTGGAATTCAAACTGCAATTTGGAGAATTAGACAACCATTAGTAGAGCAGCTAATACTCAGAAAGTGCTGGCACACTTCCAAAGCAATGCTCACATAGAAAGCTCCAGTTGGACTATTTTATGCACTGTTTAGTTATTTTCAACTGTTACGGAGAAAAGGCAACATAATTCACCCCAAGAAACAGGTGAGTCATTTACTAGTAAAGCAGATAGAGTAGTAAAGTGCTCCAGGAAACATAGTGAGTGAGCAGGATTTTGGAAGAAAATGTAGTATAGAGGAAATTGCTAAAATATGTACTAATTTCATGAGAAGTAGGTCTTCATAACAAACTTTGATATGTGTTTGTTGTGTAGCTATGTAAAAATGATATATAAGAGAATGCTTATTCTTTTATATGAGAAAAATATATTTTCTTATATTTAATATCACATATAATGAGAAAATTTTCTTATAAGAAAATAGAGAATTCTCTATAAGAGAATGTAAGGAATTAGTAACTTATATGCCATGCCAATTGAGAGATATGATAATATTCAATAGGAGAATCAACATTCTTTTAATAAATCAATTTTAACCTTAAATACATTGTTCTTCAAGTACCTAATGTTCACATATTTTAATATAAATCTCTTCCTAAAGTACTACTGTAGAATTAAATTAAAATATCTTTCTGTTCTTTAAGTAACAATACAATATCCTTGTTGACTATGATCTCTCATGTAATTTTATATTACTAGAATTAGTATTTTATAGATTGTCTTGCATTATCTTACTTTGTATTTTATTATTCTATATGAATTTTAAATTTTGGAATGTATTGATATATAGAACCCATCTTTGTAACACAGAGTTTCTTTAGTCAGCTGGAAAAGTCAATTTAAAATAATATTTGAATAAAACAAAATAAAAACATTTGTTATAATTTTATAACTGATGAATGAAATATGTCGCCAAGTGAGTCTTTTTCCCTCAACTGACTATATTGCTTCCATATTGATCTCATTTAGTCAATAAACACCAGACATCATGAGGTATCCGGCTCTGTGTCACCATATTCAAAGCTATCAAAGTATCAGATGACTTCAAAATCTTCCTAAAATCCAAGATTTTTACTACAATTCGGTGCCAGTGCTCTGACAAGTGACTGTGAGTATATGTATATATTTGTACTGTTTTACTTGTGACTGAACGTTTTTCTAGAAGTTCCAAATTTCTATACTGGGTAAGTATTTTCATCTAAATAAGAATAAAATAAACCAACACAAAATGAGCCTAGCATGTTGAAACCTAGGCTCCGTTGTAAAATAAAGCAAACTAATTTTACTAGGACCAGAGAAAAACTCTAAGCAGCCTTTCAGCTGCAAATGGTGGCTCAGAAACTAGGTAGTCCAAGGGAATCTAAAAGCAGCCCAGTAGGTGCTCGGTGCCAAGCCTGCAACAGGAATCAAGGACACAGCACCAAAGTCTTCATGGAATGAAGCAGATTCCACAAGATAAGCGAATTCTGTTCAGAAGATAGTATAGCTAGGGAAATAAAAAGGAATTTCACAAACTCAAAGGTGAGAATCAGTCTGAAAGTGGAGTCTGTTTTGTAAATTGCTTAAGGGGATTGCAGAGGAAGTGATGTTCACAAGCGAGCAAGTTGGAAAAAATAAAGAAATGTAATGACTATTAAAATTGAAGCTGACATCAAAGAGTTAGATCATCGTATTGTAATCATAAGAAGTAGAAGAATGTTCAACCTAAAGCATTTGAGCCTAATTTGCTATATTTAGCCTTTATTTATACATTCAGAATACAGAATAGCAGTGAGAGCCAAATCTGTAACTCACAAAGACAAAGTAATCATGCAAATTCATGAAACCTCTTAATGAATGAAGAAAAAGGGTTTTTGTTTCAGACTCCTCCCACAAAAAGCTAAAAAAGAAATAACGAAAAACAAAACAACAAAGAATGAGAATTTTAAAAACAGAAAGAAACAACAAAAGAAGTCCAGTTACTACATTCCTGTGAAGTTTCTTTAAAACTAATAAGAATATATTTCAAAAATTATACATTTTGAAAAATAAGTATACAATACAGTATTGTTAATTATAGGCACTGTGTTTCACAGCAGATTTCTGGAACTTGTATTGTGTAATTTGAACTGAAGTTTCCTTGTGCAGCTGTGGGCTTTACCAGATGACATAGGCTATGTGTATTTTCTTTTTCCAATGGTAGTCATGGAATTAGAGATTCTACTTCCCTGCTACTTTCCCTTATTTTATTTTTTTTTTGGGGGGGGGGGGGTGTGAGGGACTCATTTCCGTTTCTTGTTTATTGATCTTTCCCTTTCTTATTTTGAAGAATAACACATACTTATTCATTTATTTTTATAATTGTTATATTGTTTCTGAGTTAGGCAGATGTAGGGAAGATTGCAGTCTACTATTTTGGAATTAGAAATCTTAAGAAAATTATATATACAGCTGGAAATAATTCAGTAAATATAATGAGAACCAGAGCTTTGTCAGTGCTACTTTTATTCACAATAAGAGATGAGCAAAGAAAATTGTTATTGCCCAATTGAAACCACTTATATGGTTAGTTGGTTTTTCTATAATATTATTTTTAGTATTCTGCAATGGGAATCAGAGTATGTATTTATCGGTTCCAAACTTCTGCTGCTTATTTGTAAAATTTTAAGAGCTAATTAGATTATCTTTAAATATTTGCTTCCACATTGAATTATGCATTTGATATCTCTCCAAGTCCATTTAATTTGATAGAATGTCTGGAATCACACCCTATCATGAAGTAAAGCAACCTAAACTCTTGCAAGAAAACAACTAATGTATAAGTATTTAAAAGGAAATTACATCTGAACTTACAAGGTTGTGTGCAAACCAAAAACCAAGTAATTCAGCTTTTGTATCTTGGTGCGAACAATATACATCCAATCCACAATGTGACCATTTATATTGGAGTAAAGATAATAGTTTCCTTACATTGATCTACATGAGCATCAAGGTTTGCCTTTTTCTTCTCCAGCTGGTGTAGAGCCAGATAGACACCCAAAGGTTGAGAGCTCTGATTTAAAGAAGAAAGTTTTATAAACAAAATATGTATTTTGTCTATTTCATTAAAAATATCATTATAGAATAAATCACACAACACCAAATCAATCCTTCTTGACAGGTACAGCAGATGTGGGAACTGAAGCCCCAAATAGCTATGTTGAAATGCTGAGATGTCATTTAAAAGTGAATTCATAACTTAAGACCATATAACATTAAAATGTTGTGATCATCTGGATTTTTTAATATTTCTTATTTGAAATCCTGCTGTTATGACAAGAGGAAAGCATAAATGCTGAGTATAAGAGGTTTGTTCAAAAATAAAATTATTAACATGTACTGAATTCTTCCTATATGCCAGGCATTCTGCTGACACTTAACAGTCATTGTCTTCAAAATGTACTTTAAAGTGGTCAGGATCCTATTCTCATGGTACGAATAAAATCTCAGTGGAGACTTTCCTCATCCCAACCCAGGTATGTTGACGCAGATATAGCTAATGGTTGAGTCACATGTTCCAAGACAGCAGTTATCAATGAGGTGACTGGATCCAAGAAATTATAAAGTAGAGGCTTGAGCAAATCTACTCTATGCAATTCGGAAGTTCTCAGTCCTTATCTAAAGGGTGTTTTGTTCATTTGCTTATTATTATCATCATTATTATTGTTATGCACATATTCCAGCAGTCCACTACATTCTGAGGCATACCAAAGAAGTTTGAAGTCACATCCATCTCCTTGAAAAGTTTAGATAGTAGTCTTATTGGGAAGCAAAACACACTAATAACAAAATATTCAGGTCTAAAACCTACAAAAACATACTGGAAGATTATGTAGAACTAAGACACAAAGGCTGAGAGGACTGATTTAAAGAAATAAGCTTTATTATGTAGAGTTGAAATAAATTTTGAGATGGACTGAGAAAAATGTGGAAAATTTACCCTGGTATGTATGAGAGAACCTGCTTTTTGGGTGGTGGGAAAGGTACAAATTTTGTCTCCATAATAAAATAAGCAGGATTTGTTCATAGAATACAGTAGTATAGTAGAGATGATATTGGGGAGTATTAATGCATTCATGGGAGTGGATAAAGTGAGCTAGTCCTTTGAAGAACTTGATTACCAAGCCAATCAATCTAGATATAATAGTACTATACTGAGAAGTTTTTTTATGTAATGAAAGAAGAAAAGAAAAAAAGGAAAATGCTGTTTTGTATCAGACACAATTCTGGGTTTATCTGGTGCATTTATCTCAACAAATCTGAAAAAGTAGGCATTACTGTGACCTGAGAGAGTAAGACAGGGACTTGTAAACCAGATAAATTACCCAAGGTTAGAGAGTGGATTATGGTAGAACCAGAATTCAAATCCAGTGTGTTTATTCTTAACATCTATGTTCTTCCCACAGAGCAAACAATAGCCAGAGATTTATATTTCTGACTCATCTTATATTTCAAAAATACTCGTACATACATACATATGTATATGTATATTTCTATAAACACACATTTTATGTATCTGTATATAGTCCTCAGTCTATGAATATATATGTGTTTATAATACTTCCAGTGCAAATACATACATGTATAGAAATATGTATATATACATATATATGCACACACATACATATATTCACAGGCAGAGGTTCATTTATTCATTTAACAAACATTTATTCAATAACTAATATGTGTGAGGCAAGTTGAATGACTTAAAAATCTGAACTTTTCCACATCATTTCTGCTAGTTCAAAATTTAGCACACCCCAATGCTTATCTTATGTATAAAGGAATCTTGGTTTATGCAAAGGAAATAAGTATTAATATACCCTCAAAGTTTTAAGCGTTTGTTTTTTATAAGAGTATTTTATTATAATATTCATTTTATCTTTTGAGTAGATATCTTTGGTTAGCATTTAAAACAACACTTTAATTTCTTAAAATTGTTTTATTGCTAACCCTCAATTAAAACATATAAAAGGGTCTGAAAATAAATTTAATGCCATGGATCCTTCAGAGGTCCAGTCATGTAGAATACCCAATTTTTTCCAATTATTACCATTTGCCTCCTTGTACAGAACATCCTGCAGCATTTGCCAAGTACCTTTTAGAATCACAATCAAAGACTAAAAGTGAACCTCAATGATTTTTGGCTTATGTACGTAGCGTCTTCAGTAGCAGCTTGCGGCATTGATGTGCCCCAATGGAATGTTATTTCCGGAAAGACGGTAAATGAATCAATCATTTTTATGGGCTGAGTCTTTCTCTGCACGTCACCTTGCATTATTAATGATTGATTCAATTTTTCTGACTAGAATTGGAGCTCTTTCTAGGGTAAGGTTAACTTCGAGTAGCTGTCTTATTATTTCCTGTATTGCCAACCATTCGTATTATTTAGATCCAGAGCATTTCATTTCTCTTTTCCCTATGTTTGATTATATTTTTAATTTCTATGTGAATTTCCAGAAGATACTTTTAGCTAGCTAAACGAAAATCCCTTGTGGTACAATATTATAAGACACACTTTGGAATTCGACACACCTGGATTTGATGCCTGGATCTATCATTTAAGTTTTAAAACCTTGAACATGTTAATCTCTCTCAGGTACTATTTCCTTGCTTAGAAAATAAAGGATGAAATGAACTATTCTACTGGAGCTACTATAAAGATGAAAGAAGATAAAAGTTTTCAGTAGGATTATTGCCATGTAGTAAAAATTTTATAAATAATAATTTGTCTGATGCTATTGGGTTAAGCCATCGACAACAAACATGGCAATAATTCAAGTTTAAAAATATAAACGGGTCTGAATTAACATTGCACAATGATTTGTTTGTGTTTTCTTGTTTTTCCAAATTCAGTGTTATATTCTACTTTCATATTTTGTGAGCAGTTATTAACTAAACAACTGCTAAATATTTGAGTGCATTATGATTTCACCCATTATGGGGTTTAAATCCATCTGAAGTAAAGATTAAGACCCAATGAATCTGTGCATAATTCAAATGATATTTATTCACATGTATTGTGTGGTAGAGAAAAATGAATGTATATGAAAAAAAGGGAATGAAAGTGAATGAAGAGGAAAACTAAATATAGTCAGGAAAGGCTTGATAAAGGACTTACGAACTTGAATATGATTGTGAAAGGTAGTTATAATTTCTATAAACAGCTGAGGAAAAAAGCTTAATTTGTGTAGTTTATGAAGGAATGTATATGTTTGTGTCTCACAGAATTTAAAGTTAAGAATACACACACACTACACAGAAACTCAGAAAACCTATGCTACTTGCTCGGGTAATTACTACTAGTCAGTGGTAAACTGATGTCTAGGTCTCCTGCTCCTGTTCCAGTATGTTTTTACTGCAATATGTTGAGTGAGCCAGCTTTCAAAAGCTTCTTGAATTATTTATATGGATATGGAAAATCCTATCTTACAGCATAAGGCCATTTCTATTTATAGTTATTAAGACCATTAAAACTTTTTTCATATTCAGCCATCTCAACGACTAATTCGTGCATCATCAGTTTTAGTAGTGCCATAACTGGATCCTATAAGTTCGTGAAAGGCAATTGGGTATGTGGCTTCCCAAATCCCTGTTCAGTTATATCACATTTGTAGCTTAAAACCAGCCAAACTGGTAGTATGTGTACCATGGAAAATAAGGATTTGTTTGTTTTTCTGAAGATCTAGTTGGTAAACACATCACTGGTTGGAATAGTAAATTCCATACAGTGCCACTATTAAAATAGCAAAAAATATGAAATTATGTTTATAATCTTATATAACTTGACTTTAAAGTGAGACATGGAAAGGTCAAAAAAATGACATGGTCTTTGAATTAAAATACCAGAAATAGGCCGTGTGCGGTGGCTCACACCTGTAATCCCTGCACTTTGGGAGGCCGAGGGGGGCAGATCACGAGGTCAGGAGATCGAGACCATCCTGATAAGGTGAAAACCTGTCTCTACTAAAAACACAAAAAATTAGTCAGGCCGGTGGTGGGTGCCTGTAGTCTCAGCTACTCCGGAGGCTGAGGTGGGAGAATGGTGTGAACCCAGGAGGCAGAGCTTGTAGTGAGCTGAGATCACGTCACTGCACTCCAGCCTGGGTGACAGAGGGAGACTCCGTCTCAAAAACAAAACCAACAACAACAACAACAACAAAACAGAAATAGAGAAATTATTAGGTTCTACCAGAGGGTTCTCTCATAAGTGAAGAAGAACAGTCTTTTGAAATACAATGCATATGAAGTTTGCAATTGTAGCAGTTTGTTGAATATCTATGTAAATTTACACAAATTAAATAGGAATACCTTACCATGAATAGATACATTTTATCCCAGAAACTCAAGGACATTGCTATTTCAGAAAACCTATAAATCTAGTTTGGTATTAATCAGTTGGTGAACTATGAGTAAAATGATTATTTTAATAAATGAAAATAAAGCATTTAAGAAAAAAATCTCAGTAACTAAGATAATGGAATATGCAAGCTATCTATAGAAAAATGCAGGCTGGGAGCTGTGGCTCACACTTGCAATCCCAGCAGTTTGGGAGGCCGAGGTGGGTGGATCACTTGAGGTCAAGAGTTCAAGATCAGCCTGGCCAATATGGTGAAACCCCGTCTCTACTAAAAAGTACAAAAATTATCTGGGCATGGTGGCAAGTGCCTGTAATCCCAGCTACTCGGGAGGCTGAAACAGCAGAATTGCTGAACCCATGCGGCGGAGGTTGCAGTGAGCCGAGATGGGGCCACTGCACTCCAGCCTGGGCGACAGAGCAAGACTCCATCTCAAAATTCAAGTAAATAATTATAAAATGTGCTAATTCAATACAGTCAATAAAAGCGTGCTATTTTATTTCTATGGACCTAAATCTGGAAGATTATGCTGAAAGCATTAACCATTAAAACATTAAAAGAGATCACATAGTGGATGATTTTTATTTATTCTTTAGAATTTTCTGCATTTTTAAAAAATGTCTTTATAGTAAATTATATAGACTACTTAGTTTATGAAAATTATGAAAATAAAATATACTGGAGACAAGAACGTATTCACGACAACTACAAAAACTTAAAATATCCAAGAGTGACTTCAGTGTGAGAAAAAATTAAAATCAGAGAAATTTTAAACATATATGAATAATAAAGAGGACAAGGATGAAGATGAGACGAAGAGGAAGAAGAAATGGAGAAGTAAATTTTAGCATACAGATAAACAGAATGCCACACACATACTTGTTTAAATAATTTAGGGCTTACTACCTAGGGAAAATGCAACAAAATGTTAAGAGTAGCAACAAAATATATAATTTTAATTAAAGAGTAATATAAATTTCATTAATGTGCTAATGTGAAATAAAAAAGAACTTTAACAGTAGCCTCTAAGTGGTATTTTCATATGTGACTGGTTTTCCTTTCATTTAGTTTTTGAAAATATTTTCCAATACAGACATATACTGTATTTGGAGATCTTATTCCAATTACAGTCATATTCTGAGATGTACTAGGAATTAGGACTTCAACATATAAATTTGGAAGGGTGACACAATTCGGGCCACACATCTGGTATGTTCCCCATTTAATTTGGAGAACCCCAAGGAAATGAAGTATCTGTTTATTAATGAATCTGCTCAGGTCCTGTGCTTCCTAAATGAGGGCTACCATCTAAAGAAGCATTTGTGAGCTACAGACCACCAAGGGCACTGCTGCCATTGCCCTACATGGCACTCCTTCCTTTCCCATAATGCTGCCCCCCAGGCACCTCCATACCAAATACAAAACTGTAATGATTTCCCGTGAACAAGACTTCTGGGAGATTTGGCAAAATTGGGAGAAACGTTATTTTATAAGGCTAAGATCCAGCCAATGAGACTAGCTTCAGAAACATCTTTTTCCTGGCTCATCCCGCCCTTGTAATGCATTAAACTATTGTTGTTTTTCTTTATTACTCTATACCAATATCCGTACTATACCTCAGAATGGGCAGAGTATGCTTCCCTGATCCTTGACATTAAGCTTGGCCGTGTGACTTTCCTTGGTCAGGGGATATTGGCCTGTGCAACAGAGGTAGAGGCCTTAAATGACCTTACAGGATTTGGTTTGTTTCTTGTGCCCCAGGGATCTGCTGTGAGAAGATCCCTGGTAACTGATGCCCTATCAATCTGGTGTCTACAATAAACACACGTGGGGTAAATTGACACCCAACCTACCTGGAGATAGGCCCAGCTGACCCACAGTCTGAAGTAGATTGCCCAGAGGAACCAGCTTAGATTAGCCAAACTGCATTCAGCCTCCTGAGCATATGAATCAATGCTTCTTGTTGTAAACCATTGAGTTTTACAGTGGTTTGTTACGTAATGTTATTGTTGGTCATCGCCAACTGATACCACATGGGATAAATGCACACAACTGTCATCCTCAGGTCCTTTCCACCATCCATGTAAAGAAAATGAACCGAATAGACAACTGAGAGCCATCTGTTCATCGATTCTTAAGACATACTCAGATTCTAGCGTCAAACTTATTGTCCAAATCAGTGAGGAATGCAGCTTTATATTACTTCATTATTGAAGGTGAATGTCTCAGGTTACTATGAGTTCAAAACATATCCAGGGACTCATACAGCTTACTAGGCCTAGAAGGTACAATAGAGGCCATACCATAACTCTCTTCAATGATGCAATATCCTAGGCACAGAAAGGAAACGTTACTGACAGGAGGCCACACCATAAGACAGTGTCAGGCTTGGGTCCTCTGTCTCCTAACCCAGCACTCTTCGATTGCAACTTTCATAATTTGTAGTTGGTTATTAGGAAAAGTATCTTGTGATTTTTTATTTTTATTATTTATTTATTTATTTATTTACTGAAAGCTTCCTAAATAGCAACAAACTTGTCTAGAAATTTCCTAGACATTAATCATGTCCATTATCTTTTCATTTTTGTAGCTTCTTTCAGGGTCAATGATTTTGACACAGATTTTGATGTGAAACATAACTCAAAAGGAGTATCTTAGTGAAAGAGAGTAAAATCCAATGAGGATAATAAACTACACCAAATATAGAGATCTATAAAGAGATATGAGAACTTCTGAACAGTCATTTACTTAAATCTGTTAAGTTATTCTACATGCTAATGTGTCATATTAACTAGGAAGATGTACTAAAAGAATTCTTATGAATAGTTATTTGCTTCCTGTCAAGTTTTAATATTTTCAGTTGCTGAAAAATATGTTAGAATTTTAGGGGGTGGAGGAGGTAATGCTCATATTCTTCCAGGGGAAAATTCAACAATACAAAGCAAAATATAGATCTCTGTGAAGGAATTGTTTGCTGTTATTTATATTTTTCCACAAATTCTGAAAGTGTAGAATTAAACTCCGAAGACATAGTAATGGGGATAAGAAACAAAATTATTAAGCAAGGTTGGCTTTGTATTCACAGACAGAATCAAGTTCAAGGTTTGCATGTAGGTTTACCTTTTTTTCAGTGCAAGACACTATTGCCTGGTTTTATGAGCTCACATTCTCTAGTCAGACTGTCTGCACCTGATCCTAGACTATGCCAATTATTACTTGAATCATCAGAGTAAGCTGTTTAACGTCTGTTTGACAGGTTTCTTCATTTGTGGGCTGAAGGGAATAATGATAATATCTAATACAGAGAGTTGTTTTAAAAGATTAAACTCATGCTATAGGTAATTTTTCTTTAGTTGTACTTGAGATACATAAACAAACAAAGGTAACAAAGATCTTTGCAATCATGAAACTTATATTCTAGAAATCATAGCCAGACAAAGAAGAAACAAGAACCCTAATAAATGAGTAATGATATACTGTGTACTGGAAAATAATAAGCATGATGATAAAAGCAAAAGTTGAACAGAGTAAAGAAAATCAAGTGTGTTGCAGGGAGGGGTGGGTTGCAATATTAAATAAATGGATGGACCAGATTTCACTGAGATAATGTATTTTGTGCAATGACCCGAAGAAGGGGATGGAGAAGTCATGCATATATCTACAGAGAATATTCATGGATGGGAGAATAAGCTTAAACTTCTAAGATGGGATCGGGAGAATGTTAGAATGTGGAAACTGAGACTCAAGAAAGTTAAATGCCTTGCTTAAGTTTACATGAACCCAGAAGAAAGAGTATTTTGACAGCTTGGAGTATAACGAACAAGAATAAGTGTCTTCAGTTCTCAGAAAACTCACATAATCACCATCTCCTAAGTATGAGATTCCCCATGAGATCCACTCTGATAATGTATACACCATACAATAAATGAATGCACTGATCTTGTAGGACAGTCCTTTTCAAGAATGTTCAAGATAATTTGAGATGCTGGACACTCTTATGCTTATCTTCTTCAAGGTTTTAGTCTCAGAAGGGAGAACCCAAATGTTCATGTGTATAAATGCTCAGCAGTCCTTCTGGCCCAATAAACAGTTTCCCACCGTAGCAGACAGATTCTAAAGTTACCACAACTATCTTAACTTCTTGGTACTCAGGCCTTGCTATCTTCCCCTCCCCTTCAGTATGAGTGTGACCTGTGATTTGCTTCTAACCAACAGAATACAGCACAGAATATTACATATACATGATCATATTTCCTAAGATAGTAATGTCTATCTTGCTAGAAAACTGTCTTCTTTGCTAGCTCTGAAGAGGCAAGCTGTCATGTTGCGAACTGCCCTAAGAAGAAGGCTACATGATAAGGAACTGAGAGCAGTCAATAACCAACAGCCAAGGTCGGGCATGGTGGCTCACACCTGTAATCCCAGCACTTTGGGAGGCCGAGTCGAGTGGACCACTTGAGGTCAGGGGTTCGAGACCAGCCTGGTCAACATAGTGAACCCTGTCTCTACTAAAAATACAAAAATTGGCCAGGTGGGATGACAGGCGCCTGTGATCTTAGCTATTTGAGAGGCTGAGGTGAAAGGATTGCTTGAACCCAGGAGGCAGGGGTTGCAGTGAGCCAAGATCTCGCCACTACACTCCAGCCTGGGTGACAGAGCAAGACTTAGTCTCAAAAAGAAAACAAATTGTAGGGACATGGATGCAGCTGGAAACCATCATTCTCAGCAAACTATCGCAAGAACAGAAAACCAAACACCGCATGTTGTCACTCATAGGTGGGAATTGAACAATGAGATCACTTGGACTCTGGAAGGGGAACATCACACAGTGGGGCCTATTATGGGGAGGGGGGAGCGGGAGGAATGGCACTGGGAGTTATATCTGATGTAAATGACGAGTTGATGGGTGCTGACGAGTTGATGGGTGCAGCACACCACAAGTCACAAGTATAGATATGTAACAAACCTGCACGTTGTGCACATGTACTCTAGAACTTAAAGTATTAAAAAAAAAAAAAAAAGAAAAAAAAATGAATAAACAAAAAAACCTAACAGTCAGCAGGAAACTGAGACTTTCAACCTCACAAACTGTGAAGTCCTGTATTTACTCAGCAGCCATACAATATTGGAGGAAAATCATTCCCCAGTGGAACCTCAGATGAGAAACCAGCCCCAGCCAACACAGACTGTGGCCTTGCAGAAGACTTAGGTAAATTGTACTTCCTGACCCACAGAAACTATGAAATAAATGCATATTTTTAAGCCACTATTTTTGTGGTAATTTGTTAGATAGCAATAGACAGCAAATATACTCACTCATCTTACTAGAGACCCATTTAAAGTAAGTTGTATAAGAGGGAACCGAGGAGGTCATAGGAGTATACAAGTTAGATCTGCTTCAAGACAGAACCTGCAAGAGTGGACTTCAACTTCCGAAGACATGGCGGCGGGATAAAGAAACAAAATTATTAAGCAGGGTTGGCTTTGTATTTAAAGGCAATATGAAGTTCACAGAGTTTGGGTTCATTACTCTACTGTGCAGAGCGTAGTGAACCAAAACTACCAGGTCCCATAGGCAGGTGATCCATTCAGTGTTCCCACTGCTCACCACATTTGAACTCTTAGCCAATGACTAAGCAATGGCTGATGATATTAAAGTAGAGACATTTCTGCTTAATGTGGGACTCCTCTTTGGGACTCCCTATGAACCTGGCTGAGATTTTCTCAGAGTTCCATAGCAGTTCGAGTCTCTTCCTTCATTCCCTCTCTTATTGCCAGTGTCAGATAGTCCTTGTGGTCTAAAGCCATTTCTCTCTTTTTTTTTGTTCTGCTCTCCTTTATTCTTCATAGGTGCCTCCACCAGGAAATCTCATTCTATCTTGGTATCAGCTTCCCTGACAACTCAGATGGACACAAGGACCTTTTGATACATTTGTGATTGTTCTTAACTGAAATTTCAGCGTCAGGCTAGGCTAGAAAGGCAGTCTCATATAGTGGGAAACGCACAAAGAGTCAGCAGAGCAACGTTCATCCCCAACTCTGCTACTACCAATAATCCCTGTTGACACTGATCATGTCCTTATGTCCCTTGAGCTTTCTTTTGGTTAAAATGAGAGTGTTGAATTAGATGATCTTTGAATTTTTCCTTTTCCTTTATTTTTTTCACTAAATGTAAAAAGAGAAGCAGATACTAAAAATGACAAAAATAAGCACAGTATAAAAGTGAGGAGCATACACAACTGAGAGATAAAGAAGAAAATAGACAAGTAGAACTGATGAAAGGATTAGAAAAAAAAAAAAACCCACAATACTTTATTGATCACTGCCAACAGTCCTGGTTTCCATCCTGATACTTTTCATTTCTTTTTTTAATTTTTTGGAACTAGTGTTTACTTAGCTGTTATAGTTACAGCGGGCTCGCTTTAAGCCATCTCACTCTACTAGGGATTTCAGATGGTAAAATCCCCAGGGTTTATCTAAGGTGAAGACCAGTTTTCTGTGCTTTTCTTTTTCCTTGTGTGGTCCCCATGGACCCAGTCTGCTTTTCCTTCCTCTTTAACGATACACAGTCATTCCCTTGGGGCTCCTTTCCCTCCCACATTTGACTCCTCAGTGGTTTACCCTTCTCTAGCTTAAACTTTTCTTGGTGCATTCAAACCCAAATACATATCCTTTCGGTTTTCAAGTTTTTACTGCATATTCCTTTGGGGAAACAGTCAGAAGATAATACAAGGACAAACACAGGGGCATTTGGAGTTTTAAGAAATCTTACAAAGTTCATAGTTTCACTGTACATGGTCTGTAGTCCTTGCTGCTGTGACTTCTATACAAAAAGGCACATTGGATTCAAAGTCTTTTCTCAGTGTTTCCTCCAGTTTCCATTTCCCTCTGATGCATTCCTTTCTCTAACTCTGAAGACCCGCTTCTCCACAAAGCACCTTCTTCCTGGTTGAAAAAAAAGGTGGGATCCTGGACAGAAACACATAGAGATAAAACATGTCCATTCATATGCCCACTAGAATCAAATATGTTCTAGTATATAGATAAAAAGAGTTGCTGGCAGGTTATATTTTCCAAAGGTGACCGTGACAACATCTCTCATTCCTCATGGTCTTCTACATGCTATGTGATCATGGCAACAAGTCTTTGAAAAGTGATGACTATGTCTTTTCCCCCTGAATCTAGAAGGGATTGTGACTAACTCTATCAACACAACATTGTAGAGATGACATTATGTGACATTTCAGACTAGTTTATTATAAACAGAAAAACTTCTGTCTTTTCTCTTTGGACATTTTGCACTGCATCCTCAGAGGCCACTTAAAATATCTGACTATCTTAAGGCCACACGATGCTATGAGGAAGCCCAGGCCACATACAGAAGCCTTATGAAGATGATCCAGATGAAAAGCCCAGCTGAGGTCTGAGCCTATAGCTAGTATCAACTGTCTGTTGAGAAGGAAGATGCCTCCAGATATTTTCAGCATCCAGCCATAGAGTGCCCACCCCACCTCGCTGATGAGTCTTTCCAGCTAAGGTCTCAACATGAGGGGAGAGGGGCAGAGAAAAATGATTTTCTTAGTTTGAATTCATGACATACAGACTTCAGGAGATGATTAAAAATATTTTGTGGACAGCTGTGGTGGCTCATGCCTGTAATCCCAGCACTTTGGGAGGCCCAGGCAGGTGGAACACCTGAGTTCCGGAGTTCAAGACCAGCCTGGCCAACATGGTGAAACCCCATCTCTACTAAAAGTACAAAATTTAGCCAGGTGTGGTGACGGGCACCTGTAATCCCAGCTACTGGGGAGGCTGAGGCAGGAGAATTGCTTGAACTCAGGAGGCTGAGGTTGCAGTGAGCCAAGATCTGGTCATTGCACTCCAGCTTGGGTGACAAGAGAGACACTCCATCTCAAAAACAAAATGAAAAAAAAAAAAAAAAAAAAAAAAAAACACATGTAAGCTGCTAAGTATTGACATTTTTGATGAAGAAACAATAACCAGAACATGGTTAGAAAGAACGCATTCAGTTCAGTTGTGATATTCTGAAGTTACTGTTCTCATTCCCTGCCTAGATACCTGGTATGGTTCTTTTGGTTTCTATTTTTATTTTTATTTTTTTTAGTTTTTTCATTCTAAAACCAGAAATTTGCCTTATTGTCATTTCATAGACTCCTGATATATCATTTTTTCATTTAACTTACCTACAATTGTTTTCTTTTCTGTGCAGCCAATGAATATAAGCTTGCTCTGTATACTTTTGTACTGATACCATATCAGTGAAATACATTAACTAGAAAGCATGCTTCTAATAATGGTAACAAGAGATCTTTCTTAAATCTCCATTCCCTACAGTTATTGGACTGAAATTTCTGGCAAGGATAAATTTATTATGTTAGGTAGCATAGAAACCCAAAGCAAATGGGACACAGAACAATTGTATATAATGAAGGGGAAAAAAGGGGGAGTTACCAAAAAACACAGATTACATATAGTTTTTCACACTTTGAGTTGAAGTGTCTCATCTAAAGTTCCCAGACATCATTTGGAGCCTCACAATCTATTAGGAATTTCTTTTTCAACTAACAATAGCCTTATTAGTTTCTAAGTTAATTGATGTTTAGACTCTTTTCAAATAGAACAAATTCATGTTGACTTGGTTAAATTATTTCTTTGATACATACAAATAGAAAACTAGCTCTAAACCCATTAGTTTGTTGCTGTTGTATAACCTTAAAAAGTTTTACAGTTTAGTCAAAAAGAAACTATAAGTCCAATTGATTTTTTTTACTGTAAAATGTTAATTTAGTGTGATAAACTCTGATATTGCTGCTGTATGACATGGTCTTCTCTCAGTGTCCTCTTATTTCAGTGTGCCAGATGAAAAGATAATTCTTCCAAAGCACATTTTATACTATCAGTCCTTAGTGGGACATATCATGATATCATTTTGTGTGAAGGTATAATTCCTGTATTTAGTATTTTTTTCTCATGACCATAAAAGAATATTCAGTGTTAATAATAAAACTAAGTTTAAATACAGTCACTACACTTCTGTATTACTCAGAGTTGTAGAAGGACATAACTAATAGAATATATGTATATGTGTGTACATGAAAGGGAGTTTATCAGGGAGAATTGACTCACATGATCACAAGGAAAAATCCCATGGTAGGCTCTCTGCAAGCTGAGAAGCAAGAAAGCCAGTGGTGGATCAGTCTCAGTCCCAGAGCCTCAAAAGTAGGAAAGCCAACAGTATAGTGTTCAGTCTGTGGCCAAAGGCCCAAGAGCCCTGGCAAACCGCTAGTCTAAGCCTAAGAGTCGAAAAGCTAAAGAACGCGGAGTCTGATGTGTGAGGGCAGGAAGCATCTAGGAAAAGACAAAGATGAAGACTGGAAGACTCTAATTCTGCTCTTCTATCTTCTCCTACTTGCTTTATTCTAGCCACGCTGGCAGCTGATTAGATGGTGTACACCAACTAATCGGAATGAGGGTGGGCTTGCCTCTCCCAGGCCACTGAATCAAATGTTAACCTCCTTTAGCAACACCTTCACAGACACACTCAGGAACAATACTTTGCATCCTTCAATCCAATCAAGTCGACACTCAATATTAACCATCACGAGTTCATCCATTCAACTTGAACTCATACGAATTTCCTGAAATAATACATAAGCCTCAAATAAAGACAGTAATAAGCTCTTAATCATGCCTAATGTAATACGGCTATCCTTTGCACAACTGGAAGCACACTAATCCTTAAACTAAATGCTATTACATAAAGTTATCAACACTTAAATGCTGATATGAAGACAGTAAATTTTATGTCACATGATAAAGGAAATAAAATAAAGATATTTTCTTAGCACAAGTGTATATATGCACAAATATGTTCTTAACAAAAGGAAAAGGAAATACTCATGACAATTACAGTCATTGTTTCTGCAACTGGTCACGTGGTCATAGCTGGTATTGATAACTACCATCTTCTACTAACCATTCTGTATTCCCGTTGCCCTCAACAAGCGCCTCCACTGGTCATGGTTTTCTACCTGATGGAGTGACCCAAACCTTCATTTCTGAAGGGTCTGGGTCATTTGTAGTCCTGCCTGGATTGGACTGTTGCAGTTTTCCATTGACATTAATCACAGAGCATGGTAATCCTAAGAGATGCCTTAACGGATCTCTTGAATTCCATGCATACTCTTCCTTACCTCCATTGTGGAGTATTAGACTGATTTTATCTTCATAGTTCGGGTCAGTCACCCCAGCCAACACTGTAACTCTCTTCTTATCCTGTTGACTTAGAGGTAGGAGAAGCCCAACGTGTCCAGGTGGCAATTGTAATTTCCAGTTTAATGGAATCATTGTGTCTACTGGTGGCAGCATTCCTGCCTCTGGAACTAAGACCTTTAGGCCAGCAGAACATAATATTGTCGTAACAGGGAGCAAAAGTTTTGCTAGTGAGTCACTAAAGGTGATGGTAAACGGTGCCACTTCCACTTTCACCCCTTGATCCCTGAACCTGTGAATTCCAACTATGAGGGAAACAGCACCATATATTTGATGCTGATTCAGAGCATACACAGCCTTCTGGAGAACTTTGTCCCAGCCCTGCAAAGTATTGTCACCTAGTTGGTGGGTAATTGTGATTTCAAAAGGCCATTCCACCCTTCTATCAAACCAGCTGCTTCAGGGTGAAGGGAAACATGGTAAGACCAGTGAATTCCATGATCATGAGCCCACTGCCACACTTCTTTAGCCATAAAGTGAGTGCCTTGGTCAGAGGCAGTGCTGTGTGGAATACCATGACAGTGGATAAGGCATGCTGTGAATCCACAGATTGTAGTCTTAGCAGAACAGTTGTGTGCAGGATAGGCAAACCCATATCTGCAGTAAGTGTCTATTCCAGTGAGGACAAACCACTGCCCTTTCCATGAGGAACAGGTCCAATACAATCAACCTGTCACCAAGTAGCTTTCTAATCACCCCAAGGAATGGTGCCATATCAAGGGCTCAGTGTCAGTCTCTGCTACTGCCAAATTGGCACTCAGCAGTGGCCATAGCCAGGTCAGCCTTGGTGAGTGGAAGTCCATGTTGCTGAGCCCACGTGTAACCTCTGTCATTGCCACCATGGCCACTTTGTTCATGGGTCCATTGGGCAGTGGTAACAGGGGTGGCTGGGGAAAGCGGTTGAGTAGTATCCACAGAATGAGTCATCTTATCCACTTGATTATTAAAGTCCTCTTCTGCAGAGATCACCCTTTGGTGAGCAAACACATGAGATACAAATATCTACAGAGTTTTTGACCACTTAGAGTTCCATCCACATACCTCTTCCCCAAATTTCTTTGTCACCAATTTTCCAATCATGCTTCTTCAAGTCCCTGACCATCCAACCAAACCGTTGGCTACAGCCCAAGAATCAGTACATAATCACACATCTGGCCATTTCTCCTTCCAAGCAAAGTGCAAAACCAAAAGCAGTTTGAAGTTCTGCCCACTGGAAAAACTTCCTTTTGCCACTGCCCTTCAGCGGTGTCCTAGAAAGGGACTGTAGTATTGCAGCTGTCCACTTTCTGGTTATGCCTGCATATAGTGCAGAACCATCTGTGAAACAGGCCCTAGCCTTCTCTTCCCCTCTCAGCTCATCATAGGGAACTCTCCATGAGGCCATTTGTGCAGGCTGGCGAAGAGTAGGCAGGGTGGCAGGAGTGGAGACCATGGACATTTGAACCACTTCCTCATGTAACTTACTTGTGCCCTCAGGAACTGCTCGAGCCTGATCATGTATATCCCACTTCCATTTGATGATGGAATGCTGCTGTATACACCTACTTTATGACTAGACAGTTCAGAAAGCACTCACTTCATGATAGGCAGTTCAGGTTGCGTGGTGACTTGATGACCCATCGTCAATTGTTCAGTTTCTACCACAGCCCAGTAACAGGCCAAAAGCTGTATTTCCAAAGGAGAGTTGTTATTTGCAGAAGACGGCAGGACCTTGCTCCAAAATTCTAAAGGCCTCCACTGTGATTCACCTACGGGGGCCTACCAAGGCTCCAAACAGCATCCCTATCTGCCACTGATACTTCAAGCACCATTGGATCTACTTAATCATATGGCCCAAGTTGCAGAGAAACTTGAACAGTAGCCTGGACCTGTTGCAGAGTCTTCTATTCTGGACCCAACTCAAAATTGGCCGCCTTTAGGGTCACTGGATAAATGGGCCAAAGTAACAGACCCAAATGAGGATTGTGTTTCCTCCAAAATCTAAATAGGCTCACTAGATGTTACGTCTCTTTCTTTTTTTTTTTTTTTTAGATGGAGTCTCACTCTGTCACCCAGGCTGGAGTGCATTGGCATGGTCTCAGCTCACCGCAACCTCTGCCTCCCAGGATCAAGCGATTCTTCTGCCTCAGCCTCCCCAGTAGCTGGGACTACAGGTGTGTGCCACCACACCCGGCTAATTTTATATATATATAAAAAATATGTATATATCTAATTATATGTATCTCTATATTATATATATTATATATATTAAGATATATAATTATATCATATATAATATATAGCTATATTATATATATCTATATTATATATAATTATATTATATATTATATATCTATATTATATATAATTATATTATATATATTATATATATCTATATTATATATATCTAATTATATATATATATAGAGAGAGAGAGAGAAAGAGAGAGAGAGACAGGATTTCACTGTGTTGGCCAGACTGGTCTCAATCACCTAACCTCTTGATCCACCTGCCTCTGCCTCCCGAAGTGCTGGGATTACAGGAGTGAGCCACAGTGCCTAGCCAACATTATGTCTCTTTCTTGGTTGTAGGAGGGGCCAAATGCAGCAATTTATCCTTCACCTTGGAAGTAATATCTTGACATGTCCCATACCACCAAACCCCGAGACATTTTACTGAGGTAGAAGTTCTATGAATTTTAGTCAGACTTATTTCCCATCCTCCCACGCGCAGATGTCTCACCAGTAAGTTCAATGTGTTTACTACTTCTTGCTCACTCAATCCAATTAGCATAATGTCATCAGTGTAATGGACCAGTGTGATGTCTTATGGGAGGGAAAAGAGGTCAAGATCTCTGCGAACTAGATTGTGACACTAAGCTGGAGAGTTGATATACCTCTGAGGTAGGACAGTGAATGTATCTGCTAGCTGAAGGCAGATTGCTTCTGTGGGACCTTATGGACAGGAATGGAGAAAAAAAGCACTTGCCAAATCAATGGCTGCGTACCAGGTGCCAGGAGATGTGTTAATTTGGTCAAGCAACAAAACCTCATCTGATACAGCAGCTGCAATTGGAGTCATCACTTGGTTAAGCTTATGATAATCCATGGTCAGTTTCCAAGATCCATCTGCCTTCTGTACCGACCAAATAGGAGAGTTGAAAGGGATGTGATGGGAAGCACCATCCCTGTGTCTTTCAAATCCTCGATGGTGGCACTAATCTCCGCAGTCCCTCTAGGGATGTGACATTGTTTCATTGATTTTCTTTACTAGTTTTTTAGGTAGAGACGTCTGTAATGGCTTTCATTTGGCCTTTCCCACCATAATAGCCCTCATCCTACCAGTTAGAGAGCCAATGTGGGGTTCTGCCAGCTGCTAAGTACATCTATGCCAACTCTGCATTCTGGCACTGGGGAAATGGCCACAAGATGAGTCCAGGGACCCATCGGGCCTACTGTAAGTTGGACCTGAGCTAAAACCCCATTAATTCTCTGACCTCCATAAGCCCTTACTTTAACTGGAGGACCACAGTGACATTTTGGAGTCCCTGGAATCAACGTCAGCTCATGGCCAGCGTCCAGTAGTCCCCCAAAAGTCTGATCATTCTCCTTTACCCAATGCAAAGTTACTGCAGCAAGAGGCCAGAGGTCTCCCTGGGGAAAGAGGGGAGAAAAAAACACTGCATGAATTGTTGGTAGTGCAGTGGGCTCCTTCCTCAAAGAGACATGACCTCCCCTTTATTCAAGGCATTCTGTGTCCGTAAACTGGCTCAAGTCTGGAAAGTGATTGAGGGGCTTATGATTCCCTGTTTTTGTAATTCAAATTAGTATTTTGTCCACTCAACCTGGAAGTTTTCTGCTTATATAATTTAAGTAAGAATGCAATAAGCTTCCTATCAATTTCACTTCTAGAAACAACATTATTAATTAACCAAAGACAGAGCTGTACCTGAGTCAGACTATTCTGATTACTGCTTTGCCTCTGTTGTCCATTATGGTAGCTATGTCCACTTTGCCTTTGAGGGTTGAGTGCCACCACTTGGCCCCTGACACTTTGGGATCCAATTATTCCCCTTACATTTAAATTTTGTAGTTGAGTGACTACAGTTCCCACTGTAAGAAATGGCATACAGAAAAGAGTCATCACACAGCTCTTCAAGGATGCAGATGCTGCCCTCTCAAATCTATTTCATAAGGTATTGGTGAAGGGTATGTCTTCTGGACCCTCCCAGCTGGGATGAGTAGGTCTAAATTAAATAATCCACTCCAGCATCCAAATCTCTGTAAGCCTTTGGATGCCCTCCTCTGCTTTAAACCAATAGAGGTCAGGCATTTCCAGCTCACTCACAGTGAAGTGAGCTTTTAATCCATATTCGAGTTAACCAAGCAAATAAACTATTATAACCTTTTCTAACTCCCCAAACTGCAACATTAAATGCAGAGTCCTTACTTAGTGGGGCCGTATCAATAAATTCAGCCTGATCCAACTTTATGTTCCTTCCACCATTATCCCATATCCTAAATATCCATTCCAGTGCCTTCCCTCCAGATTTCTGCTTATATAAGTTAGTAAACTCAAGCAGTTCTTTCGGAGTATAGTGCATCTCCTTGTGGGACACACTCTGAGCCTCACCTCTAGGAGCCTGCTGGGACTTGAGTCTAGTTGTAGGTCTAGAAGCAGACAGAGGTGTTGGGGGTGGTTCCTGAGGAGAATTAGCATTATCTTGCCTGTCAAGTGCCTCAGAGGAGGCAATCATTGTTGCCCTAGGCAGTGCATGGTTAATCTCTTCAGACAAATATGGGAAAGCTGATGGCAGCATGGGTGATGAAGGGGATGTTCTACCACTTGCGGTGGGGAGGCTGTTTCCTCTGGCAAAAAAAAAAAAAAAAGGCTCATCAGAATTTAGGACCTCGGTGCCCCCAGCCTCATCAGGGTCCTCTCACAGGGCCCCACTCCAAGTTGCAGGATCCCATTCTTTTCCGATCAATGGTCTCACTTTAACAGTGGACGCCTGGCGAAGCTATACATACATCTTTTGTTGCAGGTCAGCCACTTGCACAATAAGAGCTTGTGTCTGATTTTCCATAATTTCAGCCCCTTCTCCACAGGAGATAAGATTCTTACTCAGGGCAGTCTTAGAAGATTTGAGGCTCAGTATGTGCTTCGGGAACTGAGAGACAGAATCTCTAAGTTCATCATTTTCTTTCTTCCCTTTGTCCACTGAACTTAGGAGCAACCAAACAACTTCATTATATTCCTTGGTTCTCTGCATATGGTCAAAGGTATGTATAGTCGCTAAACTCCTTGCCTCTCGAGAGCGGTGAATCAGGAGTATCAAATGCATTTATTTTGCATAACTCTCTAACCAGTTCACCCCAAAACCTATCAGTGTTCTCCACACTATTAGAAGTAGAGTCCTTAGCCTTTTGGGGTCTAATCATATTAAGCAACCAACTCCAGAAACCCCCAAACAACTAAAAATCTACATTCTCAAAATTCTCTTCCTCTAGAACCAATCCTGGCACCAAAATCTGTATTAATCAGGGTTCTCTAGAGGGACAGGACTAACAGGATAAATGTATATATGAAAGGAAGTTTACTAAGGAGTATTGATTCACAGAATCACAAAGTGAAGTCCTACAATAGGCTGTCTACCAGCTGAGGAGCAAGGAAGCCAGTCTGATTCCCAAAACCAGAAAAGATGGGAAGCCGACAGTGCAGCCTTCAGTCCGTGGCCAAAGGCCCAAGAGCCCCTGGCAAACCACTGCTGTAGGTTCAAGAGTCCAAAAACTGAAGAACTTCAAGTCCAATGTTAGAGTGCAGGAAGCATTCAGCATGGGGGAAAGATGGAGGCCAGAAAAATTAGTCTAATCTTTCCACGGTCAGCTTTTATTCTGGCCACACTGACAGCTGATTTATTAGATGGTACCCACCAAGATTGACGGTGGGTCTGCGTTTCCCAGTCCACTGACTCAAACGTTAACCTCCTTTGGCCACACCCTCACAGAAATACCCAGGATCAATATTTTGCATCCTTCAATCCAGTCAGTTCACACTCAATATTAAACATCACAACTCAGAAATAAAATAGATGTAGTTCACTGGTCCAAAGTTAACATAAGAAAGATGATGACACAGAAAAGTATTAGGTCTATACTCAAGGCTCAGCTGTATTATTTAGGAAACAAACTTGGGATTTCCTTTTATACTCTTTGCTTATACTCTCTCCTCAAATGTCTTTCATTTCACAGCATTTTTCTTTTTTAAGTTTAGTTAGTTAAGTAAAATTGAATTAGAGAATAACTCAACCACAAAGGCTTTGTATTTTTTTAGCTGATGCTGATATTAATGAGAACTACATATGAACATAACTATGTTTAGATTCACAGCCTGCCCAATGTTTGTGAATCACTCTGTCTCCAGAAGTTGTCCACAGGTCACCCACAACAATAGACCCAACCACTTGGCAATAAATTATGTTCAATTCAAGAAATGTTTATTCAGATTACTAGGTAGGACTCATGGCATAAACTTTGCGTTATAGGTGTTTTCTCTAAAACATATTCTATCTACAGAAATTTTATATCTGTTCTTGAGAGGAGAGCTAGCCAGCAGACAATATTCACTTGGACTATATTCAATGGCTGAGTGTATTAATAGCATTAACAAAATGAAGACAGATGTTATTTTTGCCCTTCTTTAATACAAGCAGCCTTTATTAATGCAATGCTTTTATTAATTGAAGTACAGTTTTAATTTTAACTAAAATTTTCCTAATGCTTGTACAAAGAGAGTTGAAATGTCTCCATAAGATGACATTATACACATGGTACAATATGGGCACTAACTGGGTTGAAAACAACAGAACAATTAGAGAGATTATTGAATATTAATAGACTATGTCTAGATTTTCATTTTACTGCTTTTTCTATTATTTCTAATGTGGTAAAGTATTACATCTCTTCCTTCTCTGTTAAACGAAATATTCTTAGAACTGCTCTTCTGATTCAATGTCTAAAATCATGAAATAAAAAGCACCTTAACTCTAATGTTGTTTTTTTAAAAAAATGAGAAGCTTATTTCAGGGGAAGTCATCTTTTAAACATTTTCTGAGTTGAAATCAGAAAATCTGAGTGCTGGAGAAGAGATTCAATTCAAGGAAATCTGAGGCCAAAACTTAACAATACACTATGTTACCTTACAAATGATGTAATCAAACAGAAAGACAAATAATAATAGATACAAGAAGAGAATGAATAGATGATAGATTCATAGATTCATAGAGCTACAAGTATATAAATGTTCATTACTTTGTTGTTTATAGCAATACAAAGTTGGAAAAACATAGTCTCACTATAGAGAATTAGTTAAAAATAACATCCACATCAAAAGCCTTCTATACAATTAGCAAAAATGATGACTCAAAAAGGTAGTTTTGTTAACATAGTAACATATCCTTCATACATTTCTGCAAGAAAAGTGAAATGTTAAAAACAGGTTCACTATGATCTTATTTTTGTAAATATACATCCTCTTCCCCCCAAAATCCTAAAAGCTGCTATTCAATCAACTAGCCAGACTTTTAAGATCTCTAATCTCCAGATAGAAGATTGTTTATTTTCTTTTCGCTTTCTTGATTTTTATTTTTCTGTAGTAATCAGGAATAATCATGAGGGAAAACTTCATAAATTCAATTATAAACTATCTTAAAATAATTAAAATAAAAACACTGCCTTTTAATATTTGTGAGATTTGGCCAAATCGTAATTAACTCTGAAATTAACTTCATACCTTATAGGTTTTTGAAGAAAATAATTAACCATTCAAGATCAGATATTAAAAGAAAAATAAATTTTGAAAAAAATTAGTAAGAATATTATAAACCTGAAAGGAGAAATAGGTATATTTGAAAATAACATATAAGAGTGGCAAAATATAAAGTGTTAAATGAAATATGTACCTCTTATAAAAACCTGATTAAAAATACTCCAACAAAATATTAGAAATTTGAAGGAAAATGTAAAATAAGATGGATAGATTATGGTGGTTAAGTTTGTGGGCACAGGTGTCAATTATGTGAAGTTGAATTCTAATTTCTGAATGTACAAGGTATGTGATTTGGGGCAATTTACTTAACCTAGTTTTTCCTCATCTAAATAAACAGGGATAACATTAATAGGTCTCTAATAGTGTTATTTTGAAGATAAATTGAGATAATATAAATAATGTTATTACTCATGGTAATAACTTATAAAATATTGAAGTAATTGATTTTCTAGAAGTAAAATTCATTCAAAAGGAGAAGAAAATATCAAGAAGCAAATAGTCTACTTTTCAAAGATGAACTTATCGTGATAAACCTTTATCTTAGCATTTTACTCACAATGATCTCCCTCTCTCCCTTTCTCTAAATCTTAATTTAAACTTTATTTTTAAGTTATCCTTTCAGTATTTATGGTAGACTGAATAATGCACCACCATCAAAATATCCATGCCCTAATTTCCAGAACTTGTGAATAGATTACATTCCATGTCAAAAGGGTCTCTATAGATATGAGTAAGGTTCAGAACACTGAGGCAGAGAGATTATCTTGAACTATCCAGGTAGACTCAATGTCATATGAGCCCTTAAAAATGGATAACCATTTATTTTTGGCTTCAGATGGAGATAAGATGATAAAAGACAGGTCAGAGAGAAATTCGATACTGCTGTCTTTGAAGTTAGAAGAAGGGAACTCTAGAAAAATAATGTGGATAGCCTGTGGAAACTGGAAAAAGCAAGGGAATGAATTCTCCCCTAGAGCCTCCAAAAAGAAACGCAGCCCTACAGACATCTTGATTTTAGCCTAGTGAGAACTGTGTGAGGCTTCAAAGCTATGTAACTGTAAGATCATAACTTGAGTTGTTTTAGGCCACTATGTTGGTGGTAACTTGTTACAGCAGCAATAGAAAATTAACACAGCATTATATTGTGATATTCAAATACAACCACGTACATGGTCTTGTTTCCCCAGCTAATACAAGCTCTCTGAGGTCAGGCAGAGAATTCTATATCTCTGTCTGTAACCTGTAGCAACTAGCATGTTGCTTTACATATAGATGGGAGTGCTCAGTATTTATTGATTTCACTCTCCTCTTCCCTATTATGCTCTACAATTTATTTCTCTGTACATCCAGTGAATCTCAAGTAGTCAGGCTTATTTGGATTAATGTAGGTAGGTTTTTAGTTACAGGGTTTGGAATTAGCACATGCACCCAAATGGCAGAATCCCCAAGTCCTTTCAGAAATAGCTTCCCTTCATACAGACTCTGCCATCTGAAATATTAATGCAACAATCATCTTTTATTCTAATCACAAGCATTTCCTCCTAATAACCCATGATTTCACTAGCTGCCTGCTTTAATTACTGTATAGGCACTCATGCACCACAAAGAAAATATGAATTACACATCGACTACACCACTTCCTTCAGAGAAGTGCACTGCTGATTGATGTCAAGGCCATAATCAGATGCCATATTGGCTGGGCTCAAAAGATAGGCTATTTATAGCAAAACAAAATATACATATTTAACAAAAGAAAACTAAGAGGCAACTAGAAAGAAGACAGTCATAAAGATTCATGGTGTGCTTACACAAATTTTTTTTAAAAAGGTATAAATGTAGTTTGAACATTAATACTACGTATTTTTGAATAAAATTCACATATAATATTTTTAAATTATTTTCAAGTTGTTTTTAAATTAAACATTTTGAAGAGAGTTATTACCTAGTATTGAACTTGGAATGTAATTCTGAAATAATTTGTTCAGCCTTTCAGCCAAAGCAGGAATCCATTCTCTAATTTTAATATATTGACTTATTGATTTAAGTTATTTGTTATTTGTTTGTTTGTTTGGTTTTGAAAAAAATAGCAAAACCTGAAATATGAATGATGCTTAACAGATCAGACTGTGAAGTCAGGAAGTGAAGAAGTTCAGAAAATAACTATTGCTTTAATTTTCAACAAATATCATTATCAACTACGGGGCTGGGAAAGCATAATGACTAGCCAGGAGCATAGCATTAAAGGTATGGGAAAGTAATGAGACACTTAAGAATGTTTGAAGCAGTCAAAAGAAGCATGTTCTGCCTCTGTTATTTATTTGTCGTGTGACACATGGAAGTCACTTATTCTCTCTTAACCTCAGTTTTGAAGTTAGAAAAGAATGATAATAAAAATGAAATAATCTTAAAAATTAATTTCATCTCTCTATAAGTGATCTCTCTAAAATATTTTCTCAGGTATTAAATTGGTATAAAAGAATTTAGTTTCATCAAGTTATATTGATTTATAGTACATATTTCTTTATTTCTTTTTAAACATACTTTCAAATTTTATTTTAGATTCAGAGGGTACACATACAGGTTTTTTACATGGATATATTGAATGACGCTGAGGTTGACAGTATGATGCATCCCATCACCCTGGTAGTGAGCATAGTACTCAAATAGGTAGTTTTTCAATGATTCCTACTCATACTTCCCTCCTCTGTCTAGCAGTCTCCAGTATCTGTTGGTGCCATCTTTATATCCATGAGAACCCAATGTTTAGCTACCATTTATAAGTGAGAATGTGTGGTAATTAGTTTTTTGTTTCTTTTTTTTGTGTGTTTCTTTACCTAGGAAAATGGCTTCTAGATTCATTCATTTTGCCTGCAAAGGACAGGATTTCATTCTTTTTTAATGACTGTGTAGTATTTCCTGGTGTATATGTACCACGTTTCCTTTATTCAATCCACCGTGACTCCTTGTCTTTGTTATTGTGGATAGTACTACAATGAACATATGTGCATGTCTTTATGGTAGAATAATTTATATTCCTTTGGGTGTATACCCAGTAATGAGATTGCTGGATCAAGTGGTAGTTGTATTTGTTCCTTTTCATACTTCCATAAAGAACTGCCTGAGACTTGGTAATTTATAAAGAAAAGAAGTTTACTTGACTCACAGTTCTGCATTGCTGGGGAGGCCTCAGGAAACTTACAATCATGGTGAGAGGGGAAGTAGGCATGGAACTTCTTCACATGGCAGCGGGAAGATGTGTTAATAAGTGAAGTGGGAAGAGCCCCTTATAAAACCATCAGATCGGATGGACACAGTGGCTCATGCCTGTAATCCCAGCAGTTTGGGAGGCCAAGGCAGGTGGATCACCTGAGGTAAAGAGTTCAAGACCACTCTGGCCAACATGGTGAAACCTCGTCTCTACTAAAAGTATAAAAATTAACAGGGCGTGGTGACACATGCCTTAATCCCCGCTACTCAGGAGGCTGAGGCAGAAGAACTGCTTGGACCTGGAAGGCGGAAGCTGCAGTGAGCTGAGATGGTGCCACTGCACCCAAGTTGGCAACTGAGCAACACTCCATCTCAAAACAATAGTGATAAACCATCAGATTTTGTAAGAACTCACCCACTGTCATGAGAACAGTATGTGATAAACCACCCCCATGATCCAATCCCTTCCCACAAGGTCCTGCCCTTGACATGTGGGGATTATGGGGATCACAACTCAAGATGAGATTTGGGTGGGGACACAAAGTTTAACCATATCAGTAGTTTTGTTTGAAATTATTTGAGAAATCTCCAAACTACTTTCCACAGTAGCTGCACTAATTTACATTCCCATCAACAATGTATAAGCCTTCTCTTTTCTTAGCAACCTCACCAGAAACTGTCATTTCTTGGCTTTTTAGTAATAATCCTTTTGAGTGGTGTGAGATGGTATCTCACTGTGGTTTTGATTTGCATTTCTCTGATGGTTAGTGATGTTTAGCATTTTTTCTTTTTTGTTGACTGCTTGTGTGTCTGTCCATGTTTTTTGCCCATTTTTAATGAGGTCATCTGTTTTTTGCTTATTATTTTGTTTAAGTTCCTTATAGATACTGGCTATTAGACCTTTGTTGAATGCATAGTTTTTAAATATTTTCTCCCATTCTGTAGGTTGTCTGTTTACTCAGTTGATAACTTCTTTTGCTATGCAGAAGTTAAGTTTAATTAGTCTCACTTTTTGTTTTTGTTGCCATTGCTTTGAGGACTTAAAAAATATGAAATGTCTCATGAATTTGCTTGTCATTCTTGAAGAGGGCCATGGTAATCTTCTCTGTATTATTCCAATTTTAGTATGTGTGTTGACAAAGTGAGCATTTATTTCTGAATTATAAAAATATTTTTGCAGAAATTATGGTTAGAGTCTAAGTTTCTTTTCAAATAAACATAATTTTAAAATCAGCATTTAGAAATCTTAAATGTATTTTTTTGAAAATTTTCCAGAATTACATTAGTGAAAATAAGTCTTTACAATTAATTATTCAGTTTTTAAATGTTATGAAAAGCTAATTCATTGTGAATACAAGAGGTTCCACTTAAAAATAATCCATAAAATGTTAAATTGATGATAACAGTTACAGTAAATTCAAGACATTTAGAATATTATCTGTCTCAAAAACTGGTCAAAACTTTATCAAAATATGTTTCATAAAGGTAAATCCATTTGTTTATTTCTATATTCTTGCTGAGAAGACCTAGAAAAAGCTGGAACAAAAAACAAATCTGTTTTATTATACCAAAGAACTCTCAAAGCAGAGAGAAATTACAAGGCCAAGGTCTGGGAGAGAAGGGAAGACTATGGAAAGAAATTGAGAAGTTGAGGCCATATTATCCCTAAAGGCGAATGTCAATTACACAGATTACTGAGAAGCTGAGAAGGCAAACAAAACATTTGACAGATTCATGTACAGCAAAGTCAAAAACTGTAGTCCAGCACCCACTAAGAATCAGAGGCTGTACTAAGAATCAGAGGCTGTGGTAAACATCTTAGGTTCAGGTTCAGGATCAAAAAGTACCTTATCTTTGGAATATTAGGAATAAGAGGGAAAGAAAACAGAGTATTTGGCATTAAAACTTTAAACAAAAGAATGTAGAAGAAAGATAGTAATAAAGATAAGAAGGTAAATTTATAAAATAGAAAATAAAGATACAATGGAGATGTGTCTACGACACCAAAACTAAGGTTCTTTGAAAATATAAATACGCTGTTAAATCTCTAGTAAGATTTATCAAGACAAATAGAGTCTTAACACAAATAATATTATGAATAAAAATGATGTAACTTTATAGATTCTATAGACACTTAAAAGGTCAAAAAGTGATGTTAATAAAAATGAATTGGAAAATGTATGCTAAATTAACATATTCATATATAAAATTACCATAATACACAAATGAATAAAAGAGAAAAATCTGAATAGTCCCCTAACTACTAAAAAATAAAAGTCAAATCTATAATTTAAAATTCTTCTGCAAAGAAAACTCCAGGCCCAGATAGTTTTACCCGAAAATTCTATCAAATGTTTTAAAAATAATATACATGTATTTATACACATAAACTATCCCAGAGAACAGAAGAAAAGAAAATAACTTCCAACTTATTTAATGAATCCAGCACAATTTTGATCTAAAACAAGCCAAGAACCTGAAAAGTAAGAAAGGGAATAGATGTCATGAGTTCTAAGTTAGAAGGTAGCAACAAAAAAAAAGAGAGAATGGAAAGAGTGAAAGGGCTTCTATATTGCTGGAGAAAATATTTGCCTCAGAATAAACAAGAGAGAACTTCTGTAAATCAAGAAGAAAATTTCAGACAGCTCAATAAATAAATAAAAGAGTCACTTGATTATCTAAATGGGAAATAAGCATTACAACGTCATTAGTAATGAGAGAAATACTGCTGAAACAATAATGGAAAGCACTGCACATAAACCAGAATTGCCAAAATTAACAATCTGACAATATCAACTTCTGGTTTGGGAAAGAACACACTAGCTGGTATTGGACTTAGCCTATTGATGTAAATAACTACGCAACTGCACATAATATATAAGGCTTCTGTTTTCAGACACTGGGTAATAGGCAACACCAGAATGAGACCCTTGAGAGAAGGAAAACACATAGTACAAGCTCCATGTTATCCTTGGTTTTATCCTGGGACACTTTCCAGAACATGGCAAGGGGAAGTGAAGCACCGTGAAGATTGGCAATTTATCTGGGTAGTAGCAGTGGAGCTTTCAGTTTGAAGACGTTAAAGCAATTGGAATTTTCATGGCAAAGTGCAGAAGAGGAAGAAGCTCCAGAAAGGGATAAGCAAAAATTCACATGGAGGTTATCCTAGGGTTCTAACTGAAGTATGGGTTGTGTATACTCAGAGGGTGGAATCCATGAAGCATAGCAGAAAGCAACTGTTAGAGCATCTGAAAGCCAAACAGAGGTTTAAAAACGTCATGCAGTGTCTGAAAATATTGGAGTTCACCATGCCTGGAAACACTGGAGTTCTACACAATCCAGAGTGAAAGTCTGCACTGAGCACATTGGACATGCAGCTGAACCTCAAAAAGTCATGATTTAGGTGAAAGAGCCGTATCCTAGAATTAAAGCCACAACTTAGAATTATGTTTACCCTAATAAAACCTAAAATCAAGCCAAACAGGATCAAGAGAATTTAATTGATTGTCATACAAAATTCAAAAACCTTTAAAATAACACAATATAACATAAACTCCTTAAAATGTATCAATAACAATGTCCAGAACACAATCAAAAATTACTGAACTTATAAAAAAATTAGATGTTAAACTCCTTGTTACTGTTCGTAGCTCACTGAGATTGTGTTCATTTTTTGAAATCAGTTTTCTACTTACGCTTCAGTGTGAATAATTTATTTTCAAATGTACTTAATTTCACAAATCTTTTCTTGTCTTATAAATAATGTACTGTCAAAGTTAAAATAAGTTTTTATTTATATTTTCACATTTTTATTTATTCATAGTTTTTTATTTCCAAGTCTTACATTTGGTTCTATTTTAGTTTCCTTATTGCTTCTGAAATTCTCCAGAAAGAAAGGGACCCACGTCTGGTGAGGGTCTTTGTGCTGATAAATCCCATGGTAGAAAGTCAAAAGTTTAAAGAGAGAAAAGACAGAGAGAGAGAGAGCATGCAAGAGGGGGTCAAACTTTTCCTTTTACTAGGAACCCACTCTTATGATAACAAACCACTCCCATAATAGCAGCGTTAATCCATTCATGAAAGCCATGCCCCCATGACCCACACTCATTCCTTTAAGCCTCACCTCCCAACACCTCCTCATTGGGAATCATGTTTTCAACATATGAACTTTGAGGGACACACTTAAGCTATAGCATGTGGTGAGAAACATCAATGCACAAATCCAAGCAGTAGAGCAAATGCTAAAATGAATACATATAAGGGAAACAACACCTGGGTACACTGTGATTATCTACTGGAAAGCAACAACAAATGGAAAATCTAAAAAGTATACAGAAGAAAAAAATAAAGACACATTATATTCAGGGAAACCATGACTAGAAAAAAAGGCTGATTTCTCATCATAACGATGAAGACCAAAACATAATGGAAGGTCATTTTTAAATTGCTGAATGACAAAAGAAGGAAGACATCAACAAAAATTCTACATACTTCAAAAATGAAAGTGAAACAATGATAGTTTTGGATAAATTATAGGTGAGATATTTCATCACCAGTAGGTTATACCTGTAATAAATGCTAATGGAAGTGCTTCAGAAAAACAATCCAACTTTTTATCTGATATTCTATAGGTTGAATCATGTCCCTCAAAAATTCATACGTCGAAGTCCTAACTTTAGTACCTCAAAATGCAAACTTGAAAATAGGATTATTTCAGATATAATTACTTAAGATGAAACCACATTGGAGTAGAGTGAATGAACCCCTAATTCAATATGACTGAAGTACCTATAAAAAGGGAAATTTAGACACATCTAATCTATGATTTCAGAAGCAAGTTAGTGGTCCATACGGGAGGAGGGAAGGTGTATAACATGAGACAGGTCACAACTGTTTCCTGGCTTAGATAATCACTATGGACATTCTTCACCTTGTGACAATTCATTAAGCTGTGTATTTCTAATTTATGTGTGTTTCTTTATAGATATTACATTCAGTAAATTTGAAAGAAAAACAAGTTAACAATGGAGCAAATGACAATGATATAATTCTACTCAAGAATTACACTAACACTCTTCTAAAGGGCAAATAATGTTTCTGTTAGTTTTTTTTTTTTTTTAACTTCAGAGTTGTGTGACCTTATCTATAGGAAGTACAATCTGTTGTACATAATAAAAACATAAATTTTAAAACACAATTCAGATCTTGCCATAGCCTACTGAAAACTCCCAGTGACTTCTTATTGCTAAGAACAAAAGCCACAGCATAAAAGCCTTCATATGAACTCTAAATTCCTCCTGAACCTTGCTTAAACATACTCAGCAGGCCTCCACTTCAGGGTGCCTCCCCTTTTTACTTAGTCTAGAGTGTTCTTACCTCACAAGTGTGTTCCCTTGCACCACTGTTTTAATTGTGGTGTTGCTCAAGTGGCACCTCCCCAGCAAAGTCTTATCTGAACATCCTATTTTAAATTTCACCCTCATCTACCAGGTACACTCTCTCTTCTTACTCAGCTTATTACTGGCATTATGTTTATGTATTTGCACGTAGGCACAAGAAATTTACCTGTGTGCACATCATTTCTTTGTTAGCATGTAAAATATGCCTGGCATAGAGAAGGCATTCTACATACTTTTGTGAAATGACTAAATGAATGAATACATGAGTTAATGCATGAATACAAGGCTTTCAGCAAAGGATTGGGAAAAAGACTGGAAAACTTTAATACAATTTACCAATGTCAAGACACTTTTACACTGTGGGTCCACCAGCCATAAGTTTAGCAAAGTGAAGGCAATTTTGTTTACACAAGGGGGCAAAGATGTGGAATTACTTATTAATTGAATTTCTGCAAACTAGAAAACACAGAAGCCATTGTTATTAATGCTATTAGCTGACTGCTCACATTTCGAGGTATAGCTCAGAGCACTCCCAGGGGAAAGAAAATTAAAAACCTTGTTAAGAATGTAGTATTCTGCAAAGGTTGTTGTTAACTGTTAATTAATTTTATCTTCTCTTGGTACTAAAATCTTTATCCCCTAGCCTAAGTATTCTTATACGACATCTTGTAGGCCTCTTTTAACTCACAAATCTATAATGAATTTTTTGAGAATAACTAAAACTAAATTGAGACTCCTCAGAATTGGATGTGTCTAATTGAAACACACTATATGTACATATAATTAGTGAAAAGGGGGTAAAAAATAATTTCTGATTCCTAACAATGGTCTCTAATCCAACATTATCAAGAAACAAATGTTGTCCTCTCTGAATTTTCTTCTTGGTGCATGGTTTGGCTACAGACATCTGCTGTCTATGCTAAATGTCTTCTTCTTCCTTCAGGAATCTTTCAGATTAATAATTACAAGCATACGATTTGAAGTTAGTCAGGATTGGCTCCAAGCCCCAGTCATGAAATCACTAGTTATGTTATCTTGAGTGACTTACCTAAATTCTTCAAGATCCAGTTCACCCTTTAAAAAAATGAGATTAACTGTACATATTTTTTATGATCATCCTTATTATGAGGCTTAAAAGCAATAAGATTGTGAAATATTCAACTCCGTACTTGGCATACAGTAATCATTCAGTAAATGTAAAGTAGTGTAAGAGCCAAAAAGAAATAATATATTTATAGGATAAAATAATTTAATATATTAAGCTTATGTACTTTCTCATATCAGACATTAAGTATTTAACATTTATTTGTTAATTCCAAAGGGAGACTTTGTTTTCTCTAGTAGCCTCTGCAACTTTCTGTCTTTTGTTAGAGGGCTCTGTGTCTATCACCAGCCACTCTGTGGGAATATAATTCTTTATTAAGTCAATAAGAGGCAAGATTTGTAATCCCCTTTTTGAAAGAACAGTCTCCTCTTGTTTGAGAAAGAGCTTTCCATGGTTCGGAGGCATTGCCACCATGGTACTTCCTGTGTGACAGTACCAAACTTTCCCCAGGAAAGAGTAAGTCAAGGAGCTATTAGTTCATCCAGTAATGCTCCTTGTCTGGGTTGCATGGGTTCCTATACACACGAATAGTGTCCTCTACTTGATATTTGGCTCAGATTTGCCAAGGGCTTTTGCTGTTGCATTACATTTGCTCAGTCTAGTTATGTCTCTTATATTTTGAGACTTGGAAATGGAATTTCAGCTCCTCAGTTCCAAAGGCACCACCTGAGGCTGTTGTGTGATTCAAGTATTTTCATCTCCTCCTGCTCTTTTGCTTTGAAATCAGTAAGGTTATGTGTAATCAAAGAACAAATATGATCGCTCAAAGGAAAATTAGTAGCTGGTAAATTTAGAACTAACCCCCCATATGCGACTTCACACAGAGATTGTTTTTCATCTTTCTCTGCATGTCACATAGCTCATCTAAATGAGAAGTACAAATGTTTTCAAAGGCAGCTCCATACATAGCTCAAAACTGTGAAATAATGGTGAAAAAGGAGTTTTTAATGTATTATCAGTTCTGCCCACCTGCCTTTCCACTGAACCCAAGATACATTAATGATGTGAATGTGCTTTTAATGATTTTTTATTAACTGGACAAAGTTACATCATTTAGAAAAGAGTATTTGAATATTCATAACATTATATAGTAAATGTGCATGATTGAGAAGGACAAATTCATCAGTAGTTGAATATCTACTTTACAGAAAATACTGTAATAGATTTTGTGAGAATACAAAGATGACTGAAAACAGTTGCTGACCTCAAGGATTACACCATCAAGTTGTGGACAAGGCATAACTCTATGGAACCATAACTTGCAAATACATATACTTCCATGCTAAAAACTCAAATTAGTTATTTGAGGAAAATCCCATTGTGTAAGCCAGAGTTTGCATTATGTATATCTGGGAAATATGCCATTTGAGTAAAAAAACCAATTCCTTTTTGCAAATGGTCTTAACATTGTGTGGAAGAAAGATTAGTAGGGGAAAAAAGTCCCAAACATCAACTCAAGAGATTACTTGTTGTAAACTGGACGTTTTGCTAACTCTCAAGGTTTTACATATCTATGTTTTACATATCCCATCACCTACCATCTCTAGTGGGCAGAGACACTTTAGTCCCAGTCCTGCTTTCAGACCTATTGTGCACTTGCATCCCTGTTTCCCTGCTAGGTTCTCACTAAGGCTCAATTTCCCACTCTGGAATCCATTATTAATTCTGTTGCCTTCATACATTCTCAATTTGGAGCTCTACTTTCCTGAGTTCTACCTTTATATGATGTTTGAATTTTTTCCAGAGTATGCCTTTATTCTTGGCCTCAGTCCCTTTTCTCGCATTATTAGTGTTTTCTTTTTTTCTGTTTGCTGCCTTAGTGAAAATGTAAAAGTTCATAACCACATGAAGCATTAGAAACCACTTTTCTGGAGCTATTACTCATGACATGATGGTTGATTTATAGCAGTGAGTCTTATTCAAATACTAATATACACAGGAAGAACCAAATAAGTCCTAATTTATAAAAATTAAAATGAACTAGAACAACATTTCAAAGAGAGTTCCACAGGTATCACAAGAAGTGCCTGGTATATTTGTAAATGATCAATTTTGATTATAAATGACTATAAATTTAGAAAAGATATATATCTTTATGTCTGGGATGGTCTAGAACTTTCAGGGGTTATAAAAAATCTTAGTTCCTGAAGATGAATAGGATTGAGAAGGTGAAGAGTGTTGTTCTAGTTGAAGGAAATCTATGAATAATGGTGTATACATAAATGTTTTGTAAGTTGAACTTCACTAAGAATAATAGGATGTATGCAACTGAGGCCTAACTCTGCCAGAATTCTAGGCTTGGATCTGATTTTTCTTTCCTCTGTTTCCCAGGTGAATTCTTGGCAATATATGGAGAGTATTTGTATGTATATGAGAGAGGATGGTGGTGGGGAGGATGGTGGGGAGAGAGGGAGAATGTATGTCTGCGTGTGTGTTTGTGTGTGTATGTGTGTGTGCATGTGTGTGTGAGCACCCATAGGTTTCTTCACGAGGTAGTCAGATACTGTTTCATTATGTGCCTCTGTGCTGACTGTGGGGATTTCATTCAATTGAAAAGTAAATGTAATAAAGCTGTAGAGAAAGGAATACTACTATATTAAAGGATAAGCTTTGAAATATATTCCAAAGAACACTGTTAGGGGCTTAGGGGAAATCTCATTTCACTTGCTAACTTTTCTAATTCAGGCCAGGTATATAACCTGTCTGCTGAGAGGATAAAGCTATGCTTAATAAGCCTGAGTGAGACCAGTCAACACCAAGCAGAAAATGATGACCTTTCTCGTCCCTTTTGTTTTCAGCAACAACGTGAAGGTTAAATAGTGGGGTGTCTGTTATATCATTGACACTATAAGTATAAATATTAAATAATGTGCTCACCTCATTGTCATTTCTAGTTCTTTTCATGGGTGTTTTGTGGCAACTAGGGCTACTCATGCCATACTTTTCATGGGACTATTTCAATACTTTGCATTGACCTATCTGATTTATAATTTTTCTGCATACAGATACTCCTTTTTTTCTAGGCATTTTAGCTTTGCTTGCCCCCATCAAGGTTTTCTTCACTTGTTTTCTCCATTGTGTATTCTGCAGTCTCAGATTTACTCATTGCTCATTCATTACTCTTTGAGAAAACAGAAAATACATCATAGAGATGAAAAAATAGTAGAATCAGAGATGGAAGTGAAAGATGGCAATGTGATAATTATACCTCTAATTCTTTTCTTCTAGGCTCCAGAAATTTTAAAACTCTCAGGCTTTCTTAGGGCCTTCCCACAAACAAGTTTGAGGGGAAAAAACTGCTGATGACATCCCAAAAAATGGCATTATTATTTCCTTACATAAGACAAACAAAAAGTCTTTAGAGACCGAACAGCAAAGATGATGAGCAACAGAAGCCTATTCAATACTATCAGATCTAAGTCCCTTTCAAGAGCACCTTACTCTCTCTCTAAAGGGCACAATCTTCTTGTCTTCAACTCTACTGGAGAGTAGTTTAGGGAATGCAATTTTTCTACATCTGTAAGTCCTTTTTTTTCACATGAACAATTGAAAAACAACATCATTCTTTCATCTTGTTTCCAAGGACTCTTGAGAAAATGGATGGCCATTATATTTTTCTGTAATATTCAGGTTAAGCCATAGTTGCAATTCTGCCTTGTAAATGGCGTAAATAAAAAAGGCAACAATCATAGATGGATGACAATCTCCATGATTCTAGAGTGTGAATTTGAGATAGCAAGTACAGCAGCAGCACTCAATATGTGAATCATGGAAGATACATGTGAGTGCATCCAATGACTACTCCTAACTCCATGTCATAAATCAGTAAACCAGAGCCCAAAGAAATGAAGTGCTATGACTTGACTTCACAGTTTTCTCCATGATTGTTGAGTGAGAATTCAACTCAAGACCCTGGTTTCCTATGATAAATACTTCAAGAAGTAATGTTATATTCACCTATGAAAAATATAGCTCAAAGTACAGAGGTTTTACAATATAAATGCATTTTGAGTTTGCATTTTAATATATTTCATAATTTCTTCATTTTCTTCAAGCAAACCTGAAAATGAGAAAGGAGCCAAAAGAAAACTTTATCTTCTACCAATTATGCAAACGATTCTTTAATAGTCTACTAACTAAATATTTTTGGTAATTATTATTTACACTAAAATCTCTAGTCACGTCACCATGGGAAGGTCTTTAACAGAAGAGCTCCAGAAAATAGATGCTACTTTTATTGGGAGGGTCTTCAAGAAGAACCTATTGCCTTCCCAGGCTTTTTGGTTATGTTAATGAAGTAATATGAAATTTATGAAAATAAGTTGAAATAATGCATTGCTAGTCTGATAAATCTAGAAGAAAAATAATTCCAGATGCATTAATGAACCTTTATGAGAATATTGAACCACACTTAAATAGTCTGTCTTTCCAGAGAACTCGGAGAAATGTGTTATATGAGGACACATTTCATCTTAGTCAGAAGTGGGCATTAATCAGTCTATCAAGTATTTTTAAACCTCTGTTTGGCTTTCAGATCCTCTAACAGTTGCTTTCTGCTATACTTTATGGATTCTATCCTTTGAGTGTACACAACCCAGACCTCAGCTAGAACCCAAGGATAACCTCCATGCAGATTTCTGCTTATTCATTTCTGGGTCTTCTTCCTCTTCAGCACTCTGCCTTGCAAATTCCAATTGCTTTAACATCGTCAAACTGGACGCTCTATCTCTACTGCCCAGAGAGACTGCCAATCTTCATGGTGCTTCACGACCCTGTGACATGTTCTGGAAAGCATCCCAGGGCAAAACCAAGGATAACATGGAATTCATGCCATGTGTTTTCCTTCTCTCAAGGGTCTCATTCTGGTGTCACCTGTTACCCAGTGTCTGAAAACAGAAACTTTATATGTTGTGTGCAGTTGTATGGTTATTTACATCAACAGGCTAAGTCCAATACCAGCTAGTGTGTTCTCTCCTGAAGCAGAAGTTGATATTGTCAGACTGTTAGCCCATATGTGTCTATTGTGCCTGTGGCATGGAGGAAGCCTAATGTCATGAGACAAACACTAAGCTAGAAGTCATAATAAACTCAGTTCAAGTCTTAAAATGCCATTTCTTACGTGTATGACTCTGGAAATGCCGTTTACCTTCTTTTAGCTTCAGTTTCACCTCTGCCAAAGAGAACAATATTACTTATCTCATAGGAGAAAGTGAGGTTTCAACAAGATGGATATAGGACCGACACATTAGTTCTATATTTTTTTAATTTAAAGTTGACATGATTTTGAAAACTCAGGATAAGTGACTCCTAAAATAACTCTTGAATATGAAATACTGTAATTTGAAATAACTTTAATCATTTGAAGAAGCCCCAGAATGTTGCCCACACCCCAAGAAAGTTATCTTAATCCCTAGTCAATCAAATGAACAAAACATATAATAAAATAATTAAATGTATAATGCTGCCTTTAAACTCAAAATCTGCCAGTGACTTCAGAGCATACAATTATAGGAAATAAAGGAAACTTAGCAATGTATTTCTTGAGATATAAGTAAATATAATTGTATATTTAAAATGTAACATCATGACTGTGGTAACAAATCTAATAATTCCAATAAGGCACGGGACTGAGTTGTTAAGTTGCAAACAGACAAAGAGGGTGGGCTACCATGAAAACAGCATGAGAACCAGACATCCATTGATTCAAATAGTTTCCTTCCATGTGTTATATGACACTGGATATGTTATTTGACCTTTCTGGCCTCAAATGCATTTTCCACAAAATAGAGAAAATAATATCTAATCAGTAATGTCAACACGAGAGTAACACGGGTTATGATATGTAATATCTCTGGCACAAAGTAGGTATTCTGCCATTATTGGCAAATTTCCACCATCCTTAAAAAGTTTTTCAATTTTTTTGTCTCATAAAGGACATAATAAACAAGAGTTTTTTAAAATAATATTAGTTTAATCCATTAGTTTGCCAGTAAATAAATGGGATTCAGTAATAAAAAGGGGCAAACATTATCTCCACACTTGAGGAACTGTGATAGTGTCTTGCATACATCATTTAGAAATTGTTCCCAATATGTTGCATGCATTGATCAAAGGATTTTTCTGTGCTAGAAATAAACAGAACCTGGAGCAAAAGAATGTATTTCTTCAAATATACCTTTGCATAAATAAACAAAAGTATTCCTGTGTGTAACATTTTATTTCCCATGTAGCACAGGTATGCCCTTAAGTTGCAAGTTTAGGCATTAATAATATTATCTAGTAGTAGTAGTAATAGTTATTAATTTAACCCTTACTTATGAAAGGAAAATGCCATTTCTCACTCCAAGTATCCAAGATCAGAAATTTGGAAAGCATACTTATAGACTTTCCTCAGTCCTTCATTTATTCTACCCTAGTGGGAGTGAAGTGAAAACTGATGGGTAACTTTGGGAAGAATAACTATAACTTCTTGGCTTATTTTCACTTTTTTCTTTGGTTAAAAAGTCTATCCTCAAAGAGAATACATTTTCTTCTTTTCTCTATGCAACCCATGAATGGGAGAGGATGTCTATTTCTCAAATTCTGAATTGCCAAGTAGTGCGCTTGGCTAACCAACCTAGAGGTACAATTGCCAACCCAGTCTCTGACATTATTTTGGCTTCCATTTTGATTTTTTCCTCCTAACTTGTTCAGTTTTTACCAGGGATGAGGGGGTGAAATAATAATTTTAAGTGGCTTTATTGACCCTAAACCCTAAATACATAGGCCAGAAATATTAAAAAAATAAAACCAAAGAGTAGAATTTGGGGTAGCAAAACATACACTTGGAGAAACAATTAGTAGCTTAAAGACAAGTGGTTTGGGCCTTGGTCTTCTCTTGTAGGTAATCTTCAGAGGTTAATTTTAGGTCCAGATGGGTTTTAAGACCCTGACATTGACCAAATTGAAAATTTTAACCCCATCCCATAGTATTTTGACTGTGGTAGTTGATTGCAACTCGCTGTGTTTTTGTCCAAGGGAAAAAAAACACTATTGAGATTTAAACAAAGGCCCCTGGATCTAAGGAAAGACTACAAGGGGGGTGCCAATGAGAGATTATTTGTAACGGGGAAAAGAAGATGGGAGCCTCAGCTAGGATCGACGAGGCCACTCAGCTGTCAGCAGAGGCAGACTCTATCAGAAAGAGTCAAAGCTCCAGGGCCTTAGCAAGAATAGGGATCCAGATTCGGGATGCTGCAGACCCTTCTTCAGGTGCAGCTTTTTCTAAGGAAGCATGGCTAAGGCAAATGTTCCATTGCAAGGAATAGGCCTCTTAGATCATAGGAGACAAACAGTCTTTGCTGCTTTTAAATTGCTGGGTAGTGAAGTTCTGCATATGTCTCTGAGTATTAGAGATGTTTTAGTTTTAAACTGTTATTGATAGACATCTCTAGACCAGATGCTCCAAATTCCATTCTGCATGTAGGGCCAAGAAAATAATAGTAGGAGGGCATATCATGAGGAATGCCATAAACTCAAAAAACAATTTGCTATTTCGTGGTTTTAGGGTGGCACTGGATTGGACATCTCCAGTTTGAGGAGGAAATTTTGTTAGGAGTAGGTTTCTTGGCGAGAGGCACTGGAAATAACCATTCTGGCATAAGACTGAAAATATGTACTTACAAGAGTAGGCACCTTGCAACTGAGTTGCCACCCTTGAAAACTTCTAAACTTCATAAGTAGACTGCGTGTCACTTTTGGAAACAAGAGGCCAGTGCATAAACTGATTATCCCTTCAGAAATGTGATTGCAGGACACCAAAATTAACTTCTTGCTAGGAGAGTTCTCCCAATTGAGTTTAAATTTACAAGTCATGGATTTAGAATTTAGAACACCTGGAACAGTCTGAGTGGCATCCTGGCAAGACTACAACCAAAACAATTACCTTCTCCAGTCAAAAGGAATTTCTTCTCTGGTCTTTGGCATCATTAAACACTTAGTTTTGCAAACATATTTTTTTTTTCCTGGAATAACAGCTTTAGAAATAACTATTCACTTCTTACCTTAATTGGAAATATATAATGATTTTTGTTTCTTATTAACTCTTTGAACTCTACAAAGAGAGGCCCTACAAATACTTTTCAGACCATTAAACATTTTTTACTTATGCTAGAGAAAAACAATGTAACTGCTGATAGAAATCAGTTCTACTCCAGCATGAAGAATAATTCTGGCTGGGACCGAACTGAAGAAGCTGAAGATATTCAATATTGTACTTTTATTTCTTTGAATTTTGATTAAAAGAGTAACAGAACTTGATTTTTTGTACTATGAAAGTGGCTAATATATTTAGACTTTAATTTCTCTCTGAGAAGGTAATATTGGGATCAATTTTGCTTACAAAAATTAGCATCTTGACACTGGCATCTTGAAATATCTTAATGTTGTTTAATTTCACTACAGAATCTCTAATATATTATGTTATAGGCCAGAAAAAATCTTGAATAGAAATAGATTATGCAGTGAACTTGGACCTTAGTTATTAAATGGCCTTAGATTGGGTTTCATTAACACATGATTTTAATCCATTTCTGAACTTTGGAGATAAGCTCTATATTGTCCACATCTGATCCCAAGGAAACGCTCAAAAGAACAGTGGTTAGTATGTTGGAGTGACATCTTGAAAATGAGAGACTGTCCAAATACAGCACACTGCTAATCACTTTCCTTGAGAGATGATAGGCCCCCATTTTATCAAACCCCATGCTTTTATTGGAGCGAAAACCAGGGTGACCCTTTACTCCTAGTTCCATGAGGAAAGATTTCCTTGAACATTCCTGGCCTCTTCTACTGTCACAGAGAGGAATAAGAGCCACAAGCCTGTGTTCAAATCCTACCTCCTTTACTTAGTAATTGTGTGGCACTGAGAAAAATTAACCTCCCTCTGCTTTCCATCTCTCACTTACAGAATGTGGACATCAAACATGTTTACAAAGATGTTGTATGGATTAAATCAAATTCTACATGTAAAGTGTTTAGAACAGTGCCTATCCAAAGTACTGTGTAAGTGTTAGCTACTATTTGTCAAATCTCTCTACATTTTCTTTATTGTTTAACTTTTACTTTAAGCTCAGCAGCACATGTGTAGTGGGTAAATTTGTGTCATGGGGCTTGTTGTACAAATTATTTCATCACCCAAGTATTAAGCCTAGTGTTCATTAGTTATTTTATCTGATCCTCTCCCAGCCCTCACCCTCTGACAGGCCCCAGTACATGTTGTTCCTGACCATGTGTCCATGTGTTCTCATCATTTAGCTCCCACGTATAAGTGAGTACATGTGATACTTGATGATACGCTTTGGCTGTATCCCCACCCAAATCTTATCTTGAATTATAGTTCCTATAATCCCCGTGTGTCATGGAGGGACCTGATGTAAGGTAACTGAATCATGGGGACAGTTACCCCTATGCTTCTGTTCTCATGATAGTGAGTGAGTTCTCATGAGATCCGATTATTTTATAAGGTGCTTTTCTTTCTTATGTTTGGCACTTCTTCCTGCTGTCATGCGAAAAAGGATGCGTTTACTTCCCCTTCTGCCATGATTATAAGTTTTCTGAGGCCTCCACAGCCATGTTGAACTGTGAATCAATTAAATCCCTTTCCTTTATAAATATACCCAGTCTCGGGTATCTCTTTAATAGCAGTGTGAGAACAGGCTAATACACTTGGTTTTCTGTTCCTGTGTTAGTCTGCTAAGGATAACGGCCTCCAGCTCCATTCATTCCCTGAAAAAGATGTGATCTTGTTCTTTTTTTACGACAGCATAGTATTACATAGTATATATGTACCACATTTTCTTTATCCAATCTGTCACTGATGGGCATTTAGGTTGATTCCGTGTCTTTGCTATTGTGAATAGTGCTGCAATGAATATACACAAGCATGTGTTTTTATAATGGAACAATTTCTATTCCTTTGGGTATATACCCAGTAATGGGATTGCTGGGTCTAATGATATTATGTCCTTAGGTCTTTGAGTAATTGCCACACTGTCTTCCACAATGGTTGAATTAATTTACACTTTCACCAACAGTGTATAAGTGTTCCTTTTTCTCTGCAACCTCAAAAGCATCTGTTATTTTTTGACTTTTTAGTAATAGCCATTCTGACTGGTGTGAGATGGTATTTCACTGTGGTTTTGATTTGCATTTCTCTAATGATCAGTGGTGTTGACCTTTATTTCATAAAATTGTTGTCCTCATGTATGCCTTCTTTTGAAAAGTGTCTGTTCATGTCCTTTACCCACTTTTTAATGAGGTTGCTTGGTTTTGTTTCTTGTAAATTTGTTTAAATTTCTTATAGATTCTGGATGTTAGACTTTTGTTGGATGCATAGTTTGCAAAAATATTCTCCCATTATGTAAGTATATGTTTACTCTGTGGTAGCTTTTTGTTTTGTTTTGTTTTGTTTTTGTTTTGTTTTGTTTGTTTTTCTCTACAGAAGCTCTTTAGTTTAATTAGATCTCATTTGTCAATGTTTGCTGCTATATACCAATAGATGTTGAACACATATACCAATAGATGTTGAAACAACATCTATTGAACCAACTATACTAACTATACAAATAGATATGAACCAACTATACCAATAGATGTTGAACACATATATAATTTTTGAACTTCTAATTACAATTATAATCAAATTGAAGAACAATAAAGTTATTTAAATATAACAAAGACTTTACTAAAACAACAATTATTACCATAAATAGAGATACCAAAACCATTTTATTTAAATTCAAAAACTATCCAGGGGTGCCCATCATCACCATTATTATCCAATATTGCCTCAGAGCTTATAGAAACTGCAATAAAGAAGTAAAATAATATTTTTAAATATAAAATAAAATAAATAAGACTTTTGTGGATGATATTCTATATATACAAAACCCAAATATTCTTGTCAAAAGGTAAACTGATAGAATAAAATAGATGACAAATTGCTTGAACATTTAATAAAAATCAGTAATGGAAGTTTCTAAGTGATGAACCAATTTCTAAGTTAGTATTGAGCTTTCAGCAGAAGAAGAAAGCAAAATACTTTTTCATTCATATTAACTATAAAAATTATAAAATGCACATGAATAAGTATAATAATAAGGGTATGGGATCTATATGTATAAAATCTTATTGAATGACATAGAACACATGAGCCAATTAAAATCAGATCATATTCTTGAACAGGAAGCCTTATCATTAATATGCCAGTGGTTCAAAATTCATTAGTAAATGCTAATATAATTCTAGTAGAATCCCAGGAGAGCTAGATTTCTGGGGAAGGAAAAAGAGAAGTTTGAGGTAAACTGGTAGAAAAGACAACAACAACAAATCCTTATAGTTTACACAGAAGACGGGTGATTTCTGCATTTTCAACCGAGGTACCTGGCTCATCTCACTAGGGAGTGCCAGACAATCGGTGCTGGTCAGCTGCTGCAGCCCGACCAGCGAGAGCTGAAGCAGGGCGAGGCATCGCTTCACCTGGGAAGCACAAGGGGGAAGGAAATCCTTTTTCCTAGCCAGGGGAACTGAGACACACAACACCTGGAAAATCGGGTAACTCCCACCCCAATACTGCGATTTACCAAGGGTCTTAGCAAAGGGGCACACCAGGAGATTATATCCCACACATGGCCAGGAGGGTCCCACGCTGATGGAGCCTCCCTCATTGCAAGCACAGCAGTCTGACATCTAACTGCAAGGCAGCAGCGAGGCTAGGGGAGGGGCGCCCGCCATTGCTGAGGCTTAAGTAGGTAAACAAAGCTGCTGGGAAGCTCGAACTGGGTGGAGCCCACAGCAGCTCAAGGAGGCCTGCCTGTCTCTGTAGACTCCACCTCTGGGGACGGGGCACAGCTAAACAAAAAACAGCAGAAACCTCTGCAAATGCAAACGACCCTGTCTGACAACTTTGAAAAAAGCAGTGGATCTCCAAACATGGAGGTTGAGATCTGAGAACGGACAGACTGCCTGCTCAAGTGGGTCCCTGACCCCTGAGTAGCCTAACTGGGAGACATCCCCCACTAGGTCCAGACAAACACCCTACACCTCACACGGCAGGGTACACCCCTGAGACGAAGCTTCCAAAACAAGAATCAGATAGGTACACTCACTGTTCAGCAATATTCTATCTTCTGCAGCCTCTGCTGCTGATACCCAGGCAATCAGGGTCTGAATTTGACCTCAAGCAATCTCCAACAGACCTACAGCTGAGGGTACTGACTGTTAGAAGGAAAACTAACAGGAAGGACACCCACACCAAAAGCCCATCAGTATGTCACCATCATCAAAGACTAAAGGCAGATAAAACCACAAAGATGGGGAAAAAACAGGGCAGAAAAGCTGGAAATTCAAAAAATAAGAGCGCATCTCCCCCTCCAAAGGAACACAGCTCATCGCCAGCAACGGATCAAAGCTGGGCAGAAAATGACTTTGACGCGTTGAGAGAAGAAGGCTTCAGTCCATCAAACTTCTCAGAGCTAAAGGAGGAATTACGTACCCAGCACAAATAAACTAAAAAGCTTGAAAAAAGAATGGAAGAATGGATAAATAGAGTAATCAATGCAGAGAGGGCCATAAATGAACCAGCAGAGATAAAAACCATGACATGAGAAATACGTGACAAATACACAAGCTTCAGTAACCGACTCGATCAACTGGAAGAAAGAGTATCAGCGATTGAGGATCAAATGAATGAAATGAAGTAAGAAGAGAAGTCTAAAGAAAAAAAGAGGAAAAAGAAACGAATAAAGCCTTCAAGAAGTATGGGATTATGTGAAAAGACCAAATCTACGTCTGATTGGGGTGCCTGAAAGTAAGGGGGAACATGGAACCAAGTTGGAAAACACGCTTCAGGATATCATCCAGGAGAACTTCCCCAACCTAGTAAGGCAGGCCAACATTCAAATTCAGGAAATACAGAGAATGCCACAAAGATACTCCTTGAGAAGAGCAACTCCAAGACACATAATTGTCAGATTCACGAAAGTTGAAATGAAGGAAAAGCTGTTAAGGGCAGCCAGGGAGAAAGGTCAGGTTACCCACAAAGGGAAGCCCATCAGACTAACAGCAGATCTCTCTCTCAGCAGAAACTCTACAAGCCAGAAGAGAGTGGGGGCCAATATTCAACATTCTTAAAGAAAAGAATTTTCAACCCAGAATTTCTTATCCAGCCAAACTAAGTTTCATAAGTGAAGGAGAAATAAAATCCTTTACAGACAAGCAAATGCTGAGAGATTTTGTTACCACCAGGCCTGCCCTACAAGAGACCCTGAAGGAAGCACTAAACATGGAAAGGAACAACCGGTACCAGCCATTGCAAAAACATGCCAAAATGTAAAGTCCATCGAGGCTAGGAAGAAACTGCAACTAATGAGCAAAATAACCAGTTAATATCATAATGGCAGGATCAAGTTCACACATAAAAATATTAAATTTAAATGCAAATGGACTAAATGTTCCAATTAAAAGACACAGCCTGGCAAATTGGATAAAGAGTCAAGACCCATCAGTGTGCTGTATTCAGGAGACCCATCTCACATGCAGAGACATACATAGCCTCAAAATAAAGGGATGGAGGAAGATCTACCAAGCAAATGGAGAACAAAAAAAAGCAGGGATTGCAATCCTAGTCTCTGATAAAACAGACTTTAAACCATCAAAGATCAAAAGAGACAAAGAAGGCCATTACATAATGGTAAAGGGATCGATTCAACAGGAAGAACTAACTATCCTGAATATATATGCACCCAATACAGGAGTACACAGATTTGTAAAACAAGTCCTTAGAGACTTACAAAGAGACTTAAACTCCGATACAGTAATAATGGCAGACTTCAACACCCCACTATCAACATTAGACAGATCAACGAGACAAAAAGTTAACAAGGATATCCAGGAATTGAACTCAACTCTGCACCAAGCAGACCTAATAGATATCTACAGAACTCTCCACCCCAAATCAACAGAATATACATTCTTCTCAGCACCATATCACACTTATTCCAAAATTGACCACATAATTGGAAGTTAAGCACTCTTCTGCAAATGTACAAGAACAGAAATTATAACAAACTGTCTCTCAGACCACAGTGCAATCAAACTATAACTCAGGACTAAGAAACTCAATCAAAACCACTCAACTACATGGAAATTGAACAACCTGCTCCTGAATGACTACTGGGTACATAAAGAAATGAAAGCACAAATAAAGATGTTCTTTGAAACCAATGAGAACAAAGATACAACACATCAGAATCTCTGGGACACATTTAAAGCAGTGTGTAGAGGGAAATTTATAGCACTAAATGCCCACAAGAGAAAGCTGGAAAGATCTAAAATTGACACTCTAACATCACAATTAAAAGAACTAGAGCAGCAAGAGCAAACACAGTCAAAAGCTAGCAGAAGGCAAGAAATAAGTAAGATAAGAGCAGAACTGAAGGAGATAGAGACACAAAAAACCCTCCAAAAAATCAATGAATCCAGGAGTTGGTTTTTTGAAAAGATCAACAAAACTGATAGACCGCTAGCAAGACTAATAAAGAAAAGAGAGAAGAACCAAATAGATGCAATAAAAAATGATAAAGGGGATATCACCACCAACTCCATAGAAATACAAACTACCATCAGAGAATACTATAAACACGTCTACACAAATAAACTAGAAAATCTAGAAGAAATGGTTAATTTCCTGGACACTTACACTCTCCCAAGACTAAACCAGGAAGAAGTTGAAACCCTGAATAGACCAATAGAAGGCTCTGAAATTGAGGCAATAATTAATAGCCTATCAACCAAAAAATGTCCAGGATCAGTTGGGTTCACAGCTGAATTCTACCAGAGGTACAAGGAGGAGCTGGTACCTTTCCTTCTGAAACTATTCCAATCAATAGAAAAAGATGGAATCCTCCCTAACTCATTTTATGAGGCCAACATCATCCTGATACCAAAGCCTGGAAGAGACACAACAAAAAAAGAGACTTTTAGACCAATATCCCTGATGAACATCATGCAAAAATCCTCAATAAAATACTGGCAAACCGAATCCAGTGGCACATCAAAAAGCTTATCCACCATGATCAAGTGGGCTTCATCCCTGGGATGCAAGGCTGGTTCAACATATGCAAATCAATAAACGTAATCCAGCACATAAACAGAACCAAGGACAAAAACCACATGATTATATCAAAAGATGCAGAAAAAGCCTGAGACAAAATTCAACAGCACTTCATGATAAAAACTCTCAATAAACTAGGTATTGATGGAACATATCTCAAAATCATAAGAGCTATTTATGACAAACCCACAGCCAATATCATACTGAATGGGCAAAAACTGGAAAAATTCCCTTTGAAAACTGGCACAAGACAGGGATGCCCTTTCTCACCACTCCTATTCAACATAGTGTTGGAAGTTCTGGCTAGGGCAATCAGGCAAGACAAAGAAATAAAGGTATTCAGTTAGGAAAAGAAGAAGTCAAATTGTCCCTGTTTGCAGATGACATGATTGTATATTTAGAAAACCCCATCATCTCAGCCTCAAATCTCCTTAAGCTGACAAGCAACTTCAGCAAAGTCTCAGGATACAAAATCAATGTGCAAAAATCACAAGCATTCTTATACACCAGTAACAGAAAAACAGAGAGCCAAATCATGAATGAACTTCCATTCACAATTGCTTCAAAGAGAATAAAATACTTAGGAATCCAACTTACTAGGGATGTAAGGACCTCTTCAAGGAGAACTACAAACCACTGCTCAGTGAAATAAAAGAGGACATAAACAAATGGAAGAACATTCCATGCTCCTGGATAGGAAGAATCAATATCATGAAAATGGCCATACTGCCCAAGGTAATTTATAGATTCAATGCCATCCCCATCAAACTACCAATGAGTATCTTCACAGAATTGGAAAAAAACTGCTTTAAAGTTCATATGTAACCAAAAAATAGCCTGCATTGCCAAGACAATCCTAAGTCAAAAGAACAAAGCTGGAGGCATCATGCTACCTGGCTTCAAACTATACTACAAGGCTACAGTAACCAAAACAGCATGGTACTTGTACCAAAACAGAGATATAGACCAATGGAACAGAACAGAGTCCTCAGAAAGAATACCACACATCTACAACCATCTGATCTTTGACAAATGTGGCAAAAACAAGAAATGGGGAAATAATTCCCTATTTAATAAATGGTGCTGGGAAAATTGGCTAGCCATAAGTAGAAAGCTGAAACTAGATCCTTTCCTTACTCTTTCTACAAAAATTAATTCAAGATGGATTAGAGACTTAAATGTTAGACCTAATACTATAAGAAAACCTAGGTAATACCATTCAGGACATAGGCATGGGCAAGGACTTCATGTCTAAAATACCAAAAGCAACGGCAGCAAAAGCCAAAATTGACAAATGGATCTAATTAAACTAAAGAGTTTCTGCACAGCAAAAGAAACTACCATCAGAGTGAACAGGCAACCTATAGAATGGGAGAAAATTTTTGCAATCTACTCATCTGATGAAGGGCTAATATCCAGAACCTACAAAGAACTCAAACAAATTTACAAGAAAAAAACAAACAACTCCATCAAAAAGTGGGCAAAGTATATGAACAGACATTTCGCAAAACAAGACATGCATACAGCCAATAGACACATGAAAAAATGCTCTTCATCACTGGCCATCAGAGAAATGCAAATCAAAACCACAATGAGATACCATCTCACACTAGTTAGAATGGCAATCACTAAAAAGTCAGGAAATAACAGGTGCTGGAGAGGATGTGGAGAAATAGGAACACTTTTACACTGTTGGTGGGATTGTAAACTAGTTCAACCATTATGGAAAACAGTATGGCGATTCCTCAAGGATCTGGGATTGTAAACTAGTTCAACCATTATGGAAAACAGTATGGCGATTCCTCAAGGATCTAGAACTAGAAGTACCATATGACCCAGCTATATCATTACTGGGTATATACCCAAAGGATTATAAATCATGCTGCTATAAAGACACATGCACACGTATGTTCATTGTGGCACTATTCACAATTGCAAAGACTTGGAATCAACCCAGATGTCCATCAGTGACAGACTGGATTAAGAAAATGTGGCACATAGACACCATGGAATACTATGTAGCCATAAAAAAGGATGAGTTTGTGTCCTTTGTAGGGACATGGATGCAGCTGGAAACCATCATTCTCAGCAAACTATCACAAGAACAGAAAACCAAACATCGCATGTTCTCACTCATAGGTGGGAATTGAACAATGAGATCATTTGGACTCGGGAAGGGGAACATCACACACCAGGGCCTATTCTGGGGAGCAGGGAAAGGGGAGGGATTACACTGGGAGTTATTCCTGATGTAAATGACGAGTTGATGGGTGCTGACGAGCTGATGGTTGCAGCACACCAACATGGCACAGGTATACATATGTAACAAACCTGCATGTTGTGCACATGTACCCTAGAACTTAAAGTATAATAATAAAAAAAAATAAATTTTTAAAAAAAAAATAGTCAACAGAAACTTCCTTATCAGATATCACAATATATTATGGTGTCTCTAAATCAACACATTATTGACACTGAAATAGAAAAATAAGACAGTGAAACAAACTAGAGGATCTAGTACTAGGCTCTAGCATATATGAAAACATAGCACGTGGACACCGTTTAATAAATGATAGCAATCAGCATTATTGTCTTTGTAATCATCATGGTCATCAGTACAGGATCACAATTATCAGTATCATCAACACAACTTCCCAATGTGTGGTGCCTGGCATTGAGTAAGCTCATAATCAATATTGTTTGAATGGAACTGAAACAAAAGGGAAACATCAATAATTAATTACATTACATAACAAAAATGAATGTGAAGAAATATGTGGAACTTTTTGAAGAGTTGTGATTATTTCTACATAAGTGAGAACACATATGAAAGCTCTTTGCAGATCATAAAGGACTATTTAAGTGTTATTTTTGACATTAGTATTATTTTATATCCTGCAAGTTCAAAGGAATATGAAACAGTGATTTATAGTAATATAACACATACATTTTGATAAATACAATAAATCACTGGTCTGTCTGTAGAAATAAGCAAGACTATTTTGCATTTCTACATGTTTAGCCAAGCTTTTGTGGGTAAGGTTTCAGGGAAAGGATATTGTTAATGTTCTCAAGAAAATCAAATTTCTTCTGGTAAAGATGTATGTCCATTCACCTAGATCCTATGAGAAAAACCTTGTGATGAGGTTTACGTTTCTTAATTGACCTCAAGGACCATACAAGCTCACACAAAGTAAGCTTAGACCTGTATGCTTTGTCTAGGTTCTGTTAGATGCCACCTCATCCCATAGGCATTTTCTCAAATGGTACAAAGGAAAGTGGAATCTCTTTTATATCTGATCATAAATTACCTATTGTTGACTTTTCATAAACCACCAGATATTGTTTACAGGCTATGTTGAGCTTTTTCTTCTTGTCTTCATGGTAAAAGTGTTTTAAAACTTTTTATGGTCTAATTTACCTTTACTGTTAATCCATTTCCTTAGAAATCAAGGGACTAAATAAATTAATGTGTGTTTTGACGAATAAGGTCTATCATAATAATAGAGATTAGGACTTGAGGAAGCTTAACAGCTAGTATCTAAGTGTCTTTAAAGTTTGTGAAGTCTTTATGCACTTTACATGGCATAATTTTGAGTATAACAAGAGCCTTCTTTTTCTGTTTTGTTTCTCTTGAACTATGTGGAAAGGCTTAATGGATCAATCAGTTTGAAGCCTGTATGCTATCTTATGGAAAGAATACCTTGGCTGCCATTAAGAAGACTGTGTTCTTCACCTTTTGACATAGAAGTGCCCTGTGTTTGTAGTTGGCAATACAGATCAAATAAAGGAAAAACAAAAACATCATATTACAAACTGTGACTCATACACTAATTACAAGTAAAACACACACACACACACACACACACACAGGCACTATTCGTTTTTTCTACACCTCTGCTTCAGACTGGATCTGATCTCAAAGCTCCATAACAAATGGAAATATTATAATCAAGTGCCTACAATGTGTCAGGCACACAATTACTTCCACATGGGTTGTTTCATTTAATTTGTTCTCACTCTATCATATAAATATTATCACCCATTTTACCTTTGATAAAACAAAGATAAAATCAGAGGATTTTACATAAATGTTCTAAACATTATCTACAATTAAGTCTCTGCTGCTTTTTAAAAATAAAAGTAGAATTTCAGTCTGAGTTGAGACTTCTAAAAAATATAGTACTTTTTGAACACTCTCTTCTTGAAACTTAAGAATAAATAATTATATGTTCATTGCTAAAGATACTCCTGCTCTGGAAGAATTGAGCAAAATGTACAATATTTTACATAGCGTATTGTTTAACTGGTTGTGGAGACTCATTGACAATGTCCCTGCAAAGTCAGCTTAAGAAGAAACAATTTGAAAACAATAAAAATAAAAATAAATGGTAAATGTTATTTCCTCATTTAATGGTAAATCATTTTTCTTCCTTTCATGATAAGGGAAGAAAAATGATTCCTTAAATCTCTGTTACTTTGTTGCTGCTGTTATTATTATCATTATTGATATCAATATGAGAAATATTGGTTATTAAAATATTAATTGCTAGCGACATAAATGTAATAGAAATCTGTGTAAATAATGAAAACAATTATTTGGCTTATATAACAGATAAGTTCAGAAATAGTTTTCAAGTAAGGCAGAATCTAGGGATCTGAAAGCTGTCAACAAGGCTTTGAAACTTTCCCTCCATCTTTCAGTTCTCCTTCTTTGTTGATTTCATTCTCCGTATGACTCTGTCCATGTAGGGGTATAGAGTTTTCTTCTAGCAATTCAAGGCTTAAATGGTCCTTAGTGCTTTGCTCTCAGAAGATTTCTACCATATATATAATATATATAGAAATATAGACAGATGATACAAGAGATAGAGATATGATATGATATCTAAGTATATCACTGTCCACATTCTATTCTGATTAAAACTGCTTGAATGTCCCAAGTGCACAGATGTTTCTGACAGGGATCAGAACCATATAATGTGTGGGTCTCATACACATTTCTGTGGAAGATTATCAGGGCTGTTCTTGAAACCAAAATAAAAGAGATAGATCTTAGACAGAAACAGTGTTCCAAAAATGATGAAAGATATACATTTGATTAAAATGCTTAAATTATACTATCTACATTTTTAATGCAATTTTTAGGGTAACAGGTGTAAGACTAAATATTCAAATCCTTTACTTTTCTCTTCCAAATGCCTACATTATTTTCATGTGTAAATATATTTTAGATCTAACAATGCAGGACATAATGAGTAAATCTGGTGAGCCATGTGTTGGGAGGAGGGGGAGGAATGGGGAGACAAAGGTCCATGCAGTTAGTCACCAGTGAACATGCATATAAGTTAGGTGGTCCATTATAGAAGTTGAATTTGGAATGGAAATGCCCACACAGTTCCATTTTAGAAGTCTGCAAGGAAAAAATTACCAATCTGGAGACTCATATTAGGAAATCCAACAACAACAACAAAAAAAATGGGAAAATACAATGATGTTTAGTAAAAGAGTAGGAGTTTAGTGAGACAAATTGTGTGCCAAAGAAAGCCATTTAGAAAGGTCTAACGTTAGGAGAGATTGTAAATCAAAGTTCAGAATTGTCTCATTAAAAGGATACCATAATCTTATTAAATATTTATTAAAATGTTGAGAAAAATACTAGGAAATTATCAATATGCAATGCTGATATGCCATTGTTAAAATGAATTTCCTGTCACTAAAATAAACACATGAAAGAGATATTTAAAGGTAAAGGTAAATATGATGAGGTTTATTCTCCAATATTATTGTCCTCTTTTCTTTTTAGGGCTTTCCTAAGGACAGCATTAAGCTGTCAACATACTCAACATCTTTTTATGTTTCCTAAAAGTAGACTAATATTTGTCTTATGTAATATCCTTTTCTAAAACTTCTTGTCACCTCAAACAAATACCAAATAACACCAATCATTCAAGGAAAAATTACCTCACGATGGTATAAAATTTGATAGGAGATTTCCTTTAGAAAGTAGAAGCCTTCTTAATAACTGAAATTTTAAGAAAAACATAAATTCCTTGAAGAATGTTAAAGCCTTCCTTTTTTTCATTTATAGCTCCACAGACTAATATTGTGGCATATGTGGTATATGATAAATATGTGTTATATACCTAAAATGCAAAAAATAGCCACAAAATTTTGGATTGTAGCACATTGCCTAGCATATGTGCCTTGTTTTTCTTGCTCAGAAACGAGTGCCAGAATTCTGATAATATAATTATCTCAAATATTTCAGCACATGATTTTAATGAGCAAGCCCATGGACCTGACAAAACTAAACCCTTTATCTCAAGTAATGGAGCTATTAATATTCAGATTTTTTTAAAATTCAGTTTTTTGTCCTTTAGAGAGACTGGCATTTTGTTATCAGTTTTAATGATAGAAAAAATCTCCTGTAACTTTTCTTTTAATTTGTCTCCAGTTAACAGTTTTGTAATTTACAAAGTCCTCTACTGCAAACTGAAAATAGTAATTGTCTACATCCTTGATACAAACAAAGGATAATACAGGAAGTTTTCACTTAACATGGTCGGTAGGTTCTTGGAAACTGACTTGAAGCAAAATAACATATAATAAAACCAATTTAACATAAGCTAATTGATATAAACAAAAGTCAAGTTCATACAGCATATTTTTGGCCACAAAAACATCACCAAATTTCTAAATAAAGACCCCAAACACTTCAAATATCAAACATTGAAATAAATGTGAGCTACATATATATTTATGAAAGATTCTTAAAAATAAATGATTATTTCAGTTCAGGGTCACAGGTGGCAGGAGCCTATCCCAGTAGCTCAGGGTTGCAACGTGGGAACCAACCCTAAACAGAATATCATTCCATTACAGGATGCACTCAACACACATAGCCACATTCACTTCACTGGGACCATTTAGATACTGTAACGAACCTCATTGGACATGCACAGCTTTGGTGTGTGGAAGGAAACTGTATGCAGAGGAAACTCATGTAGAGATAGGGAGAACATGCAAACTCAAGGATCTGCTGTATGTCATAAGCTTCCTAATTCTCCATGCCATCCAGATTTACCAATTCTTTCATTCCATAGAAATTTAGTAAGTAATTATTATAATCACAGTACAAATGCCTGCAAATATTGTTTCAATACAGTAAAGTTAATTGCAGCGCGAATATGGAAGGGAAGAAACTCAGACTAATTTATTCTGCTTTCTTCTGCCTTCCATCTCAGAAGAATCATTTCGAATAGAGAACTTCTCATATATTTTCATTTCCTTATCTAAAAGTGGGACCATTGGTGGCACTCTGCATTCTCTTTTGACCCAGATAATTTTGATAGCTTCCTAGATGATTCAAATTTGATGTGTGTAATTATTTGTTCAAGTTGAAAAGTTTTACCTTTCCCTAACTGGCTATGAAAGTTTATATAAGTATATGCCATGTTTTTATGTGTGTATGATGGACACAAGTGGATTTAATTTGACACTTTGTTCCAAGATATTGGGAGTATCTGGTCCCCTGGAAACATGTATAGCATATATGTCTAGATGTTGCCTATCATAAGAAGACAAAATCCTATAGAATACAAATCAGAAAATAAGATGGAATTCCCAAAGAGGAATGTTAAAAGGCTCTTTCTTTTACCATTTTTAACACTTGTCCAAAGGGTCTGTTAAGGTTATTGAAGGAGGGACAAGATGGGAGTTGGTGTAGAAGATATTTTCTCAAAGCACTGCTCATAATAAGTGGATAAAAGATCTACTCTTTCACATTCACCTTGGGGTGTGTGATTTTCCTCAGGATGCCAGTGGCCATTCAGATGTTTATCTCCGCATTAGCTCAGAACCATGACTCAATGTGAATGGAGGAGAAAGCTCTTGGCAATAATAGTGACTACAGTAGAATTATGTGTGAAAGTTGTTATGGACTTACTGATTCTTTGAGAATTAGGAAAGCTCGTAAGAGAAGTACTGTATTCTTCAGTGGTTAGAAGAAGTTTACAAGAAGAAATAGTGAGGAGGTATATTTCAGGGGCAGTCAAAGAATTCATCATTAAGCACATCATACATATGATAAAGTCAAACTAAGAAATAATAAATTTAAGGATAAACAAATTATCTACAGTTTTTTTCCATGAATGCAAACTCAAACCTCAATTTCAGTAAATGTTTTACAAACATGTCCATGGAAATGGATTAGGAAATGTCTGGATAGGTTCATGCCATTCATTACAATTATTATTAAAAAATAATTTCAAGAGAGCAGTAGTATAATTTAATAACCAACTATAGCTTTAGGTTTTCAAAAAGGAAGACCCAGTTTTTCAGGGCTTTTTAATAGACTCCATTGGAAACGTGAATCTTTATCAAGACTATGTACAAAAGAACTGTCTTCACCTCTCTCATGTGACCGTCCTCTCGTAATGACCCTTTTGTATTCCAGGACATCCCGCATCCTTGGACTTCATCGGCCTGACCTCATTTATCCCAGCTTACAGCAGTGCCTGGACCCTGCTCCCAGTCACCTACCTACTGATATATCTCACCACTTTTTACTTACCCATTGAAAGCTTTTCTACTTTATTGCTCTACCTTTGCATTACGCTGCTTGTGACACCTTAACTTTAGGACTCAGTTTTTTCTATGGATCACTGCTCAACTCAGGTAATAAGCTAGAGAAAGGTATTCCATAAAACTCAGTTATTGTCCTCCATGGAATGTAACTAATTGCTACCTGTAGATAACATTTTCATTTTGTAAGAGTAACAACTTTTCAACCTTATTACAGATTATTAAAACAACTAAAATGTGACATTATAGTGAACTACTAGAGCATAATGGTTCAAACTAGTCACAGGAATGCAAAGCATATAAGACTATAAATTTCTCCAAGAATCTCTAGCTTACTTGTCTCTTGTGTTTCCTCTGCTGTGATTCTCACTCCCTTTGCAACAGGGGAACATGTAATCATAAATCTGTGTTGGCTGCAGTGTCAAAGCAAGATTACACTGGGGGAAGAATCAAGTCCCTGCTCTGTTGGAGCCGACAAAGACAATAGCATCAATCTGACCCTTTTATAACCTTGTTCTCCAGCCCTCACTTGTCTCATCTCTGATGGAGACTGAGAGCAGATCCACCTATCATGTTTTTGCCCAATAAAGTGGCATGTGTTTTCAGAACATCTTGTTTTCATCTTATTCATATTTTGACTTGGCATTTATAGCAGTTGGGTTAAAAAAAAAAAAGGCCACAGTCTGATTTGTCTGCAACAGACAGTCTAATTAAATTGGAGGGGAGGGACAGATGCACAAAGCTGCTGAACTGCTCATAATACAAAACATGGCAGCTTCAGTTTGGAAAATCTGGCAAGATGGTGCCAACAATTTCTGCTCACTGAACTAGCTAAAGTATGCAATTATGTTAAGTTATCTTATTTTAATTCCAATTTCACATATATTGCTGATGCATTTGGAAAGAGCTTAGAAGGCCATTATTTGGGGTGTGATCAAAGAATTATATAAACATTCATAAATGCTGTAATGTCTTTCTGACTCAGTTTTTTAAATATTAATAATGTTTTCCAAAATAAATGTTTATATATAGGATTTTTTCACCGTCAAATTATTTATCCTATATGACTCAAAATCAACAACAGTCCTTCTCTGATACTTACGAACTGCATGAAATCAAGAGCTCCAAATGTTGTTTTTAATATTACAAAGTTGAAGCAAACCTTTATAAACATGAACTCCTATGAATAGAAGCAGAAACTGCTTGTGTCTCCAGTGCCAAATCCTTTCGGTTGAACTGTTTTACAATCTATGCTTCCAGTATAACGCTCTTCTTTCAGATTGTTGTGGCCATCCACGTTGTTACTGTGAGAGTTTGCTAATCGGACATTGATCTATTTGTCCATTTCATCCTATCCCACTTTGTAGCTCCCCAAAGTTACAAAGCCTGAAAGCATCACAATCATTTTTTAGTATGAAAAGTACATTAGCATATTTGTAGGTAATACAAGTTTTACATAAAATGTACTTTTCGGAATAATTTACAAGGTGCATGCCCAATCTGGATGTAAAAATTTTCAAGAAATGATTGCTACAAAATCATTGCTTTAAAAAATTCACTAAAGAGTTGATGACATAGAGACCATAACTAAAATAAACTCCAGAAAGTGCCAAACTCTTAATAGATGAGAAGATATTTATGTCCATTTTATCTTTAGAAAAAGAAACAAGAAATGACAACAACAAAAAAGTCAAGTAAATGTGATTCATGAGCAAGAGAGGCGTCAGTCAATGAAAGCAGACACAGAGATGGCTCAGATGGACTTTAATGAAATATGATAAAAATCTAAAAGTGCTAGTGAAAAAAACTGTACAACATGCATGAAGAAATGGAAAATGTCAAGAAAGACATGGAATCTATATTAAAAAGGAAAACACTAGTTATGATAAATATCTCAATTTATAAAGATAAATGCTTATAATACTTTTATGTAGTTTTAACAAATACAAAATACATTCAAAATTATTAAAAGAAAAATAAGATATATTGGCGTAACTTATTTTTAATTGTTATTCAGGTAAAATATGTTTTAGAAAATAGAACAATGTAATGCCTGCTAAAGTGGAAAAATTTAAAACGACTAGTAGCCACCACTCCTTTCTGAAATCCCACTAAAAAAAAAGTAATTTTTTAAAAAAGAAATATACCCAAAGAATAAAGAGAAAAACATGCTGGAAGCTGAAATGCAGTGGAAAATATTAATAGTAATTGATTTAACAGATTCAAGACAACTGAGTCCTAATGCAATAATGAAGAAACCTCAGAATTTTCCAAATACCTTTATATATACCCCCCCCCCCCCAAAAAAAAACCGACTTAGGAATTGGTAATGTTGGGTAGTTATGAAAGTTGGAAAAAAGGTAGTGTTAAAATCAGTTGAAAGCTTATTTAGATCTCCTGAGTACCTCTCTTCCTCTACATAGCTAGGGCTCTGCTACCTCTCTCCACCCTAAGCCTTTCACTGATATACCAATCAGGCAGATGAATGGTGGTTTATCGAGAGGAGACGGCAAATTAGAATATACCTGATCAGAGTTGGAAACCAGAATGCTATACTAAAAACAAGGAAATTGAGAGGAAATTTAGATACTATTTGTGTCACTCCACTAGGATTCGAGAACTAGAAGCCATAACTATGTCCTGTAGCCAAACTGAAAGAGTTTTTAGGGAGTCTGGCCAACCCAGGAGAATAGTTCTAAAGATAATGAAGGAAACACACACATTCACACACGCATACAAAACCTTAATATTTTCAAATAAATAAGAATGTGCTGGAAAAAAAGAAACATAAAGCAAAAAAATGAGTCTTTGAGAATTAGAAATATGATATTAGAAATGAAAATTTCAGTAGGAAAAATGGAAGACAAAAGTTGAGAAGGTAAAACAATGAAAGTAAAAAATAGAAAAGAAAAAAAGTAAGCATCTTAAAGGACCAAGGTAGGCCTCTTAACATACAAATGATAGGTGTTTCAAGAAGAGACAATAGAGGAATGGAGAGGAAGAAAACAATAATTAGCCCTTTGTCAGTTGAGTAGATTGCAAAAATTTTCTCCCATTCTGTAGGTTGCCTGTTCACTCTGACGGTAGTTTCTTTTGCTGTGCAGAAGCTCTTTAGTTTAATTAAATCCCATTTTTCAATTTTGGCTTTTGTTGCTATTGCTTTTGGTGTTTTAGACATGAAGTCGTTGCCCATGCCTATGTCCTGAATGGTATTGTCTAGGTTTCTTCTAGGATTTTTATGGTTTTAGGTCTAACATTTAAGTCTCTAATCCATCTTGAATTAATTTTCGTATAAGGTGTAAGGAAGGGATCCAGTTTTAGCTTTCTATATATTTCTGGTCAGTTTTCACAGCACCATTTATTAAATAGGGAATCCTTTCCCCATTGCTTGTTTTTGTCAGGTTTGTCAAAGATCAGACGGTTGTAGATGTGTGGTATTATTTCTGAGGGCTCAGTTCTGTTCCATTGGTCTATATCTCTGTTTTGGTACCAGTACCATGCTGTTTTGGTTACTGTAGCCTTGTAGCATAGTTTGAAGCCAGGTAGCATGATGCCTCCAGCTTTGTTCTTTTGGCTTAGGATTGTCTTGGCACTGCGAGCTCTTTTTTTGGATCCATATGAACTTTAAAGTAATTTTTTCCAATTCTGTGAAGAAAGTCATTAGTAGCTTGATGAGGATGGCACTGAATCTATAAATTACCTTGGGCACTGTGGACATTTTCATGATATTGATTCTTCCTATTCATGAGCATGGAATGTTCTTCCATTTGTTTATGTCCTCTTTTATTTCATTGAGCATTGGTTTGTAGTTCTCCTTGAAGTGGTCTTTCACATCCCTAGTAAGTTGGATTCCTAGGTATTTTATTCTCTTTGAAGCAATTGTGAATGGGAGCTCATTCATGATTTGGCTCTCTGTTTGTCTGTTATTGGTGTATAAGAATGCTTGTGGTTTTTGCACACTGATTTTGTATCCTGAGACTTTGCTGAAGTTGCTTATCAGCTTAAGGAGATTTGGGGCTGAGTTGATGGGGTTTTCTAAATAGACAATCATGTCATCTGCAAAGAGGGACAATTTGACTTACTCTTTTCCTAATTGAATACCCTTTATTTCTTTCTCTTGCCTGATTGCCCTGGCCAGAGCTTCCAACACTATGTTGAATAGGGGTGGTGAGACCATCATTCTCAGTAAACTATCGTAAGAACAGAAAACCAAACACCACATGTTCTCACTTATAGGTGGGAATTGAACAATGAGAACACTTGGACACAGGAAGGGGAACATCAAACACAGAGGTCTGTTGTGGGGTTGGGGGAGGAAGGAGGGATAGCATTAGGAGATATACTTAATGTAATTGATGAGTTAATGGGTGCAGCACACCAACGTGGCACATGTGTACATATGTAACAAACCTGCATGTTGTACACATGTTCCCTAGAACATAAAGTACAATTTTAAAAAAAGAAGAATTAAAGAAAATGTTCCAGAAGTAAGAGCCATAATTTTCCACACCGAAATATTCACTTGAGTATCCAGGGTAATTGATGAAAATAATCCTACACAATAGATTTTATCATATAACCATATCGGCTATAAACTGCCCAACTTTATGGACAACATTGTAAATTATAATGTGAGTGAACCTCTTGGTGCCTTCTGTGATGTTGCCCTGGCTTATTGCAATGCAATGGCCCTTTTCAGTAATCTAAACCATTATGAAATTTTACAAAACAGAATGAAGCAAAGTTCCCATAAAATTCTGAGGCAGCAGTTAGGTAGTAGAGGCTTCATATGAAGACATGAGACTTCTCAATAATACTGAAAGCTAGGAAACAGTGAATAAGTCTTTAAAAAGCTTTGTTGTCGTTGTTGCTGTTCAGATGGAGTCTTGCTTTGTTGCCCAGGCTGGAGTGCAGTGGCAATATCTCAGCTCACTGCAACCTCCGCCTCCCAGGTTCAAGCAATTCTCAGCCTCCCGAGTAGCTGGGATTACAGGAGCCCACCACCACATCTGGCTAATTTGTTTTTTATATTTACCACAGGCAGGGTTTCACCATGTTGGCCAGGCTGGTCTCAAACTCTTGACCTCAAATGATCCACCCACCTTGGCCTTCCAAAGTACTGAGATTACAGGTGTGAGCCACCATTCCCAGCCAAGTCTTTAAAATTCTAAGAGAAAGATGCTTTCCCACTTATAACTCCATAAGAAGCCAAACAATAATGTAAGGAGAAAATAAAACCAATAAAAGATATTTTCAGACAGCAAGCTGTCAACTAATGTACCTCCATTGGTGCTTAGAAATCTCCTGGGAATTTTATCCAGCAACATCAGGAAGGAAAACTGAAATGTGGAAATCATGGAAGCCAGGAAACCAGAAATCTAAATTAGGAGAGATGAAGAGAATTCTTAGTGTGATGGTGTGTGGAGATATCAATTTAAAAACCATCAGAGAAACAGTCTAGATTGGAACAAGAAACTACTTTTATAAAACTTTTCAAAAATAAGAAATTGATAGAATAACTGAGGTGACTGAATAAAATGAGAGGAGATTACAAAATTAGGGGGCAAATTAGGGATAAATTAATTAGTGATAAGCGCTTACTTTTTTTTTTTTTTTTTTTTTTTGTTTGTTTGTTTGAGACAGTGTCTTTCTCTGTTACCCAGGCTGGAGACCAGTGGTGTAATTCACCTCCTGGGTTCAAGCAATTCTCATGCCTCAGTCTATGGAGTAGCTGGGATTACAGGTGCCTCACACCACACCCAGCTAATTTTTCTGTTTTTTTCTCTTAGTAAAGATGGGGTTTCAGCGTGTTGTCCAGGCTGGTCTTGAACTCCTGGTCTCAAGTCATCCACCCACCTATGCCTCCTAATTATTTTAAAAGGTATTATTAAGTCTAAGAGAAAAAAAAAAAACATAATGCACCAGAATAAAAAATAATCATGGCATATCACAAGGCTTAGCTGGGAGTCAGTCACGTAATCATGATAGTTATAATAATGCTAATATTAAATATTAATCTCTCCAAGTTTATGATATGAGGAAAATTGCAAGATGGGGAGATAGAAAAGCAGGGGCGGGGAAGTGTATGATGGGGCTATACATGAAAAAACTGGGAAATTAATTAATAATGCTAATACTAAAAAGTGGTAAATAAAGAGAAATACTAAAAGAATAAGAATTGCAAGTGGTTGCCTCTGTGAAGTGGGAAACGTGGAGCAGGATTGTGGTTCCACTGCTTCTAACAAAGTCTTGGAACAATTTCTCTCTCTCTCTCTCTTTTTTTTTTTTTTTTTCCACACAGAGTATATGCAAACCTGCATTTCAGATAGCAATGTGGCATTTTAATTAGTCATTTGTTGTACAACTATTATATGATCAGTAGGTCTGGCAGCTATATGTATTTATATATTTATTCATGGATCACTTCCTCAGTTCATGATAATCAGTTGTGTGTCCTCCTGAAAGTTGTCAACTTGCCGATCAGTCATCTTGCCTACTTCCTGGTAGCACCAGTCTCTGGGATTTACATATTCTGCCCTCAATTCATATAAATCTTTGAGCCCTATTTGAGACTGAACTATCAGCAACCATAATGTTGCTACTTAAATTAATTTCAAGTACTATCTCTACCTAGAATCTTACAGTGCTTTGCATCCTGTAATTTGTACAATGGCGATATTGCTTTGTGGTTAAAAATATTTGGAATGGTTTAGAGTCTGCAGCTAGACTGTCTAGATTCAAACTTTGCCTCCAGAACTTACTGTCTTTCTGACTTTAGATAGTGATGTAAGCTGAGTCTCAGTTTATTGATTTATAAAGTGAGATGAATGGTACTACTTACCTCAAAAGATTAAATGTTAACTGAAATAATCCATGTAATGAGCTTATTGTGGTACTTGGCATTTAGTAAGTTCAAAAGAAGTGTTGGCTATTATTGTTATTATCTTCTCAGATCCAGGCTTAAAAGTATGGCATTCCCCCTAAAGTTCTCAGCTTCTTCAATAGCTTGAACAATTTGGAATCCAGTGTCCTAACTGCCCAGCAGCTTGGTGCTCTGGGGCTTTTATGCAAATGCGACAAGAGGAGCTGTCTGTGGCTTTCCAAACATCTCTAAAACAAGTATGCAAATTGGGTTTAAACAGCCAGCATTGATTACATATGAAAAAATGATTTCAACACCTTCTGTAAAAATAATAAAAAAGTCAAGTTCATGATCAAACACAGTGAAAGCAAAGTAGTTCCAAAGGTGTGACTTTAGCTTTCTATTTATATATATTTTAATCCTGTATGACATTCAGGAAAAAAAAAAAAAAAAAAAATGAAACCTGGAAATTAAATAAAGAAAATAAGAATGAAAAATTCTGCACCAATCTGAAATAAGAGAATGAGAATAAACATCAGATTATAAGAATAAAAATGAGGTCTTGTAGCTGTAAGGATAGCGTAAATCCATACATATAACTAAAACACTCACTAATATCAGATGTGGCTGCAATTTAATTGCCCTGCATCCTTAAGAGTCCTGAAGTCTCTGAAAAATTATAAAATATTAGTCTATTTTCCTCCTAATTTTTGTTTATTATTTTTTATTTAAAACAAGACACTGAGGTTAAGCAATGATGAATTGTTTAAATGACAGGATGCTAAAGATCTAACAAACACAATTTTAACTTGTGTCAAGGTGTCTCAGAGGGTATTTTTGGACTTAGATGCAGTTATAATTATGCATGTGTACCAGTAAAAGATGCATTATGACATTTTAAACTTGCCTCACAACTCATCTGTTTAATTGCTTATACACTATGCTAGTGTGTAATAATAAAAGCATTTATTTGGCAAAATAATTAAAAATACGCTTTTTTCTCCCTTACTCGTTTGGATTGGAATCCAAAAATCAGACTGAGATGTAAATGAAAAGGGTACTTAGACTGCCATCTAGTACACATTTTTCTGTATAGCATTATTTCCAGAGCTGTTTGACTAACATCTCTAGCACTGGAATAAATATATGCTTAATCATAATTCCCCTTTTTTGTATTGAAAATTGTATGTGGGTCATCCTTTTCACTCTTTGACCTAAATACTTCCTCTAACTATTGATTCACAAGTGTTTCAATTTGGATGTCAACTTATTAGTACTTCATTCCTTTGGCACAGTTGTAGAGGTTCAATCTACTAGGAATTTTCTTCAAAGGCTTTATGTGAAATATTCTTACCACTCAGTTATTTTCTTTTTTCAGAGATTGTACAAGGATTGGAACCAGGGGTCTCTCAGGAAGCAACATGACTTGGAAAAGTATTTCTCTTTTTCAAGAAAAAGACTTTATTTCTGTCTTAATTTAATTTAATTTAATTTAATAATTGTCTTAATTTAATACTTAATTTAGGAGAGCTAAATAATTAAACATGAGGCCAAAGTACATAAGAAAGTGGCAGTCTTTTATTGCAAATATGCACACACTTTCGGGCGAGGTTCTCCGGTCCTCGGGTATGGGGCCAGGGAAGTCGCGCCGGCACTCTGGGGTGAGGTTCTCCAGTCAACAAGTAGGAGGGGCCGAAGAAGTCACGCCGGCTCCTGCTGGCAGTGGACTTTTATGCATTGGTACTGGAAGGGGGAGGGCAGTGGGCAGGATAAGGGTGTGATAGGGGCATCTCCATAGGCGTGGCTGGGTAAGTTTCGATCTCTTCGGATTGAAGTCACCTGGCACATGCTTGGTTGATTTGCATCTTCCTAGGCACGGGCTGCATTTTTCCACTCGCGGGAAAGTTGGTGAGGAAGAACCCGGAAGCAACATGGATTGTGCCTTCTTGTTCACCTTCCTCCATCTTGTGCTTTCTCCCTCACCCAAACAGTCTAACCTCTTATTGATTATAAGAATTTGGGGTGCCGTTGTCTGTCTGGCTGCTTCCTGCTGTTAGGGGGCAGTTAGGGTCTGAGGTTGGCAGTTGGGTGTAGGGATGCAGGAGCATTTGATTGAAGGTGACTCAGGTGATTTCTTGGACTCTGGCTTAGAGAAATTTTATTAAAATGGGAGCAAAACATAAGGCAAGGCAGAGGATTAGTATGGGAATTAGGAATGGGAGCATCTGCTCTACTACGGGCAGCAGCCATACCAGTGGTCCGGGGGTGAAGGGGGCGTTAAATTGTTGAAGCTCCTTTTTGATCTTGTTTAATGTTTGGACGTTGGTATCAACTAGGCCTGATTCATTTACGTAGTAGCAACACTCCTCTCCTAGGAAGAGGCATGTTCCTCCTTTTTCAGCAGTAAGAAGATCTAATGCCCGTCTATTTTGTGCTGCTACCTGGGCCACTGAGGTGATTTGATGTTGTAAAGAGGCTAAGCTTTCAGCTGAAGCCTCTATGACTGCCTGGACCTGAGTGGAGAGGGTCTGTGTGGATTGAATCGAGTGAGTGATGGCCCCTGTTCCAAGTCCTGAGGCTACTAGGGACAATGCTAGGGAAGCCCCGATAATTAAGGGAAGAAAAACGGCCTGCTTTTGGATGTTATTGCTGGGGCTGAGCTGGGAAGCAGTTCGGATAATTCTCCTTCACTATATAGGGTTAAGTTAGACAATAAAGATACCGGAACACAAAGGGATTGGGTGATGAGGGTATGGTTAAGAGTTTTAGATAGAGTTTGGTTACACTAAAAGTAGCCTCCAACGGGGGCCGTCTGGGTCTTGCTGGGAGCTTGAGTGCAATTACACCATGAAGAGTTTGGAGTAGAGTAGCAAAAAGGAAGGGTTTGACTCTGTGGATTATGGTATAATGGGACTTGAGGCAAGGATGTTGCTTGAGAGGAGCTGGTAGAGTCGGTGGTGATATTGAAAGCGGTTGGTAGAGGGACTGCCACTAAGGGAGCTTTTCCGAGTGCAGTGCAAAGGAAGCAGTGGGAGAGGTTTTTTACTCTGGCAGCCTGGGTTAAGTCAAGTCCTTGGCGAATAAGTGTTAACCATGAGAATGGGTCCTCATTGTTAGGGGGTTTAACTGCTTCTGTAGTTTTTGTTCATGAGATTTTGTGGCTGAGGTTAAATTCTGTAGGGCCTGTACACCTTTAGGGAGATGTACTTGCTGTACGTATACTCTCTTCACCTGGATGGTTGCGGTGGGATATGAGGAAACAGATGATGCATATAGTCCACCTTTAACTCCCTGGGCCCACTGAGGATCCCAGGGATCATTAATAATAAGACTATATGTTCCTGGCAAAGGGCTTTGAAACATATTCTTATGTTGGGATTGTGCATTGAAGTCATACAAAGGATGGATTTTGCAGTAATTGTATGGACACCCTAGGTTGGTTTCTTGCCAGTAGTTTTTACAATTATATTCTGTTTGGTCGAGGACCCAGTTAGACAGCTGAAAAGATTTGTATATGGGAAGGACAGATATCTTAGATGCCATTTAATGCATAACTCTCTGGTATTGTCATAAGTTGGGCCATTTCAAAACAATAAATAGTTAAATAAAGTAGAATATTGTATTTCATTAAAAGGTACAATAATTTGTCTCAAGGACAAACCTTTCAATAATCAAGTAGCCTAAAGTATTAATGAATAAAGAAAAGAACTTTTTTTTCAGTAATGTCTGCAGAGCAGAAAAGTAATGCCTAATCAAATCTCAGAATTATGACTTAAATAATGGTAAAATAGGACTACATAACCATTTATTCTTTTTATCTTTCAATGTATAAGGTTTCTTGCTAATAATATTTTATCTGATTTCAGGATATTAAATTTGGAGGGAGATGTTCAAGATAACAATCCTATCCTATGTCTCCAAAATAATTTCAAGTAAAGCCCATTTCACTTCTGTAGCACCATCAACAACTTTCATTCACTTAATGTCTTTAAAGTTTTGACTTATTTTAATTTAAAGAACATGTGAAAATTTGAATTCTAAAATAACACCAAATATTATGCATATTTTAAAACGTAGGAAATTCAACTAAAGCTGGATTTAAAAAAAAAATGCTTCAATGTGTTTATAGCACAAAGAAAAATGAAAATAAATGAGCAAAGCATTCAGTTTAATAAATACGAATTGAATCAAATTATATTATTCAGTACCTTGATAGTATAAATTTTAATGCAATTTAGCCTCCTGTTTTCACATAAGATGCTCTCTTAAATTGATATAAACATAATAAACCTATACTTTATTTTTTTCCACTTCATCACCTCCATGGAGTTCTCTTTACCTCCACTAAGAGGTAATTACCTCTTAATAGTTAGCAAGCCACTAATGGTAGGACTCTTTGTCCTGTGTTTCCAGTTGCCTGCCAGTTGTATGAGTTTGTTAGGGCTTCAATAAAAGGGTACCACTGGGTGCTTAAACAACGGAAATTTATTTTCTCACAGTTCTGGACGCTAGATATTGAAGATCAATGTGTCAGCAGGTTTGGTTTTGCCTGAGGCCTCTCTCCTGGGCTTGTAGATAGCTGTCTTTTTCTGATGTCTTTACATGATCTGTCCTCTGTGTGTGTTCTTATTCTAATCTTCTCTTTTTATAAGACACCAGTCATATTGGATTAGGGCCCACACAGATCACCTCACTTTACTACAATTACCTCCTCTCTCCGAATATAATCACATTCCGAGCTACTGGGGGTTAGAACTTTAACAGATGAAATTGCAGGCTGCAAAATTCAGTCTATAAAATCTGCTAAGCTTAATTCTTTATTCGGTCATCATATGTTTAATGTCCTTCACAACCACATCTATCACTTCTATTAACTCATATTACTTATTTCTGGATGTCTTATGTTGTTGTATTTAACTTTCTTAAAGTTATTTATTACCCAACTATATGATAATTCTCTTGAGAACAAGTGTTTAGCTCTTTTTCTATATTTACATTGTGTTTTATGGAAGTGAATGTTCAATAAATACCTATTGATTGGCTTTCCTGTGACTACTAATGCTTTAAGATTTTCTGTCCTCTTCCTTGCTGTCCACTAATCCAGCATCTTTAGATAAATGTTCAACTCCAATGTAGAAAGTGATTTATAACAAAATGGGCATAGTCATCCACTTTATAAAAGAAAGTAGTTTTCTGAAAACTTAATAATAATTTCTTATCTGTTTTTTAAATTTGTACCTTCTCATTTTAAAATTTCTTAAGGATATTCAGAGTTCTGTGTAAAGTAATTTATCTCTTCAACAAAAACTCTATACTGCAATTCAAATCTATGGTCAAATGTGAAACATGAATACAGATGTGAGATATTGACTAACCCTCCTTACTAATTTACACACTCTGTAATTAAGCCAGGGGCTATTTAAACTATACATTTTAATGCAAATGCACATTCAGAAATATTTGTTATTGCATCCTTCTTAAGACAATAGAAGACAAAGGCTCTAAATCACTTCCTGTATATTAAGTATTATAAGCCAAGAAAGGAAACAATCAATTTCAGATATTTAAAAAATTATTTTAATATTATTTCAATGTTAGTCTGCTTACATGCTCTCTTTGGAACCCAAAGTTCCCTGTCCTGTGCATTCTTTGAATTTTGACAACTCATGGGTGCATTAAAATAAAAAAGTAATATATTTTTGAATTTCAAATTTTATCTAGCATTTAAATTATTTTTAGTAGAGGATTTATTCAAGAACCTGGTCCTCCAATTAAATTCAAAATTTTTATTTTTAATGTACTGTAATTTTTTTTTTTTTTTTTTTTTTTTTTGACAGACTCTCATTCTGTTGCCCAGGCTGAAGTGCAGTGGTAGGATCTTGATTCGTTGCAACCTCCGCCTCCCAGGTTTAAGTGATTCTCATGCCTCAGCCTCCCAAGGAGCAGGGACTCTAGGTGTGTTCCACCACACATAGCTTGTTTTTATATTTTTTAATAGAGACAGGGTTTCACCATGTTGGCCAGGCTGGTCTTAAACTTTGGGCCTTAAGTGATCTGCCCACCCTGTTCTCCCAAAGCGAAGGTATTATGGGTGTGAACCACCATGCCCAGCCAATGTATGTTAATCTTATGCTGCTTCACATATATTCAGTAATGACAAATCACTTAGAGGAGGCACAGGGGTAATGTCAAAATTTAACCTTATCATTAAAATTATTGAAACTATAGTGTCAGTACCCCCTATCTTTTAAATATAGAAAACATTAAACGTAATCAAAGTGAAGAATTGATTTGCACTAATTCTTGGAAACTGGCAAATATCTAAAAATATGACATGACTAATTTGGTTTGAAAAATTCCCAAATAGCATTATCATTATTCAAACTACAGAGCATCTATGTTCAAAGACTAATTGAATATGCTTTTATTTTCACTAGGCTGGACATGCAGTGATTAATTGAGGTTATTATAACCATGATTGCCTGGTTCATCTCATTACCTAAATGTCATCATAAAAGAAATCCTGAAATTAGAACTTTGGACAAGTAAATATTAATATGCATATAAAAAGGTGTCTGAAACTGCCAGCTGGATTTTGCCTTAAATGTATTTTCTATGGCTTTTGTATGGCGTTTGTATTTTGTATGGCTAAGATAAGAAGAGACAAATGTTAGTGGATGATATTCATTATTTGAAGATGTCACATAGAATTCCATATTTGTGTCTTCTTTTGAAAAAGTGATTATCCAACAACAAGGGCCCACTTGCCTACATGGTGACTGGCAAATGAAACTAAGCAGTCACTGGCCTGTTCAGGCAGGGCAGGCATGCTACCATCCCACCATAGTCCATATCACTACCACTCTCTATTGTGTTACCGCTGAAATCATTCATTCACCTGCCCACCTATGTATTAATTTATATTGGCCACATTTTATACCAAGTGGAAAAAATGGAAAATATTTAGAATTTGAAAACGTATCCATGTTTGCATCAAAATCTTGGTAAAGCTGAAAATGTAGGACACGTAAAAATTGGAAATAAAGACTATAACAAAATATGTCCACATTACTAAAGTATAGAAACTCATTCTTCAAGAATAGAAGAAACTAGAAATAGACACAGGGAGGGGAACAACACACACAAGGGCCTGTTGAAGGAGAGTGGAGGGGGAGAGCATTAGAGAAAATAGCTAATGCATGCTGGGCTTAATACCTAGGTGATAGGTTAACAGGTGCAGCAAACCACCATGGCACATATTTACCTATGTAACAAACCTGCACATCCTACACATGTACCCAAGAACTTAAAAAAGAAGTAATAATATAAAAAGGAGAATGTGTTTTTATAGAACCTATACTGGACCTTGTAGTACTAATTTTAAGGTCCTTAAGTGTCTTTTAACATCAAAGACATTAAGAATCCTTTAGTATTAAGTAGAGTTTATTAATTTCTAATTCTTCAAAATTGGTGATTCATGTAGTTAGTATAAAGCAACTTACTTTTGACTAGATATGGTTAAATTATAGAAATCAATTATATTATCAAGTCCACTGGACAACACTATGATTCAGTTCAACACTATGCATTGCTAAAGTATTGCGTCACTTTAGTCTTCAAGTGAAGATTCCTGTGATACTGCCAAATCAATAAGATTTGGAAATTCTCTCATTACTCATATTTATTCATTTAAAAAACTTCAATAGAAGTTTTTATAATCAAATGTTTAAGGTATACAATTAATATTAAATCTATAAGAAACTGAAAATGCAAAATGGACTAAGGTATACAATTAATATTAAATCTATAAGAAACTGAAAATGTAAAACGGACTTCTAAAAGTAATTAGCTAAGAAAAAATTTCCCGGCCAGGCACGGTGGCTCAAGCCTGTAATCCCAGCACTTTGGGAGGCCGAGGCAGGCGGATCATGAAGTCAGGGGACGGAGACCATCCTGGCTAATACCGTGAAGCCTTGTCTCTACTAAAAAAAATAAATAAATAAGTACAAAAAAAATTAGCCAGGCCTGGTGGCGGGCGCCTGTAGTCCCAGCCACTCAGGAGGCTGAGGCAGGAGAATGGCGTGAACCCGGGAGGCGGAGTTTGCAGTGAGCCGAGATCGCCCCCACTGCACTCCAGCCTGGGCGACAGAGTGAGACTTTGTCTCAAAAAACAAACAAACAAAAAAAGAAAAGAAAAGAAAAGAAAAGAAAAAAGATCCCTTGGTAGTATAGAAGAAATTATTTAAACAAGAGTACTTGAAGATCATATACTTACCAATCTGGTTAAGTTATACCACAACAACAGATGTATTCAGTGAGGGGAAAAATATGCTTTCATCTGTGCTTTAATTTTTTAGAGAGTCAAATAAAAGAGAGAAATAGAGAGAGTGAGACGAGGGGAAGGGTGGGGAAGAAGAAGGGAAGGGAAGAAGGGGAGAGAAAAGGAAAGGAAGGGAAGGGAAAAAAAGAGAGAGGAAAGGAAAGGAAAAGGAAGAAAAAAAGGAAGGACGGAAGGAAGGCAAAATCTCAGTAGTAAAAGTGGTTTAAGAAGTCATCACACTTGGCCCCAACCCAGTTAATAAAAAAAAATGCTTCCTGGAAAATGGTAAGACCTTTTCTAATGAAGAAGGGTATACAAGGGTATATAATACTTAAGTTAATAAATTAGAAAATGCTGAAATTAAGCCAAAGTCTGCTTTTCTTTCTTTTTTCTTTTCTTCTTCTTCTTTTTTTTTTTTTTTCTTTTTGAGAAAGAGTTTTGCTCTGTCACCCAGGCTAGAGTGCAATGGCGCGATGTCGGCTCACTGCAACCTCCGCTTCCCCGGTTTAAGTGATTCTCCTGTCTCCGCTTCTGGAGTAGTTGGGATTACAAGTGCACATCACCTCGCCTGTCTAATTTTTTGTATTTTAGTGGAGACAGGCTTTCACTGTGTTGCCCAGGCTGGTCTCGAACTCCTTAGCTCAGGCAATCCACCAGCCTTGGCCTCCCAAAGTGGCAGGATTACAGGCGTGAGCCACCGTTCCCGGCCTTCTTACAATTTCTACAGTTCAGGCCTATTTTGACCCTACATCCACAAAACAGTCATTTTAAAACTTTGCACTACATAATGTAGATATAACTTCAAAAAATATAGTTAGCCTAGTTTATAAACTCTACTCCATGTTAGAAGTATGATCTGGTACCTCCTAGCAGCGGTTGTCCTTTGGTCTTCTGGAAATTTTAAACTTTTAACTTTAGTTATGACTGCTATTAACAGGAATTACTGCTGCTGAAAACTCTCAAATTATTCAACTATAGGATTTTTCAACTGCGTAGGATCAGTCCATTACTCTCTTTAAAGAGCATAATATGATTTTTTTCTTAAAGTTTTACAAGCTTTGAAGCTAGTGAGACCCAATCCAAATTCTTGGATTAATAAGAATAATCTGAGTTCTGTCAGATCATACTAACCTGATAACTGGTGTGCCACTTTTCATATTTACTTAGAAAAACAATGTGAATAAATAGTCACAACTCATTTTCTAAGGTTAAGACGTAGCCCATCAGACTAACAGCAGATCTCTCGGCAGAAACTCTTCAAGCCAGAAGAGAGTGGGGGCCAATATTCAACATTCTTAAAGAAAAGAATTTTAAACCCAGAATTTTATATCCAGCCAAACTAAGTTTCATAAGTGAAGGAGAAATAAAATCCTTTACAGATAAGCAAATGCTTAGAGATTTTGTCACCACTAGGCCTGCCTTACAAGAGACCCTAAAGGAAGCACTAAACATGGAAAGGAACAACCGGTACCAGCCATTGCAAAAACATGCCAAAATGTAAAGACCATCAAGGCTAGGAAGAAACTGCATCAACTAACGAGCAAAATAACCAGTTAATATCATAATGGCAGGATCAAGTTCACACATAACAATCTTAACCTTAAATGTAAATGGACTAAATGCTCCAATTAAAAGACACAGACTGGCAAACTGGATAAAGAGTCAAGACCCATCAGTCTGCTGTATTCAGGAGACCCATCTCACATGTAGAGACATACATAGGCTCAAAATAAAGGGATGGAGGAAGCTTTACCAAGCAAATGGAGAACAAAAAAAAGCGGGGGTTGCAACACTAGTCTCTGATAAAACAGACTTTAAACCATCAAAGATCAAAAGAGACAAAGAAGGCCATTACATAATGGTAAAGGGATCAATTCAACAGGAAGAGCTAACTATCCTAAATATATATGCACCCAATACAGGAGCACCCAGATTCATAAAGCAAGTCCTTAGAGACTTACAAAGAGACTTAGACTCCCATACAATAATAATGGGAGACTTCAACACTCCACTGTCAACATTAGACAGATCAACGAGACAGAAAGTTAACAAGGATATCCAGGAATTGAACTCATCTCTGCAGCAAGCAGACCTAATAGACATCTATAGAACTCTCAACCCCAAATCAACAGAATATACATTCTTCTCAGCAGCACATCGTACTTACTCCAAAATTGACCACGTAATTGGAAGTAAAGCACTCCTCAGCAAATGTACAAGAACAGAAATTATAACAAACTGTCTCTCAGACCACAGTGCAATCAAATTAGAACTCAGTACTAAGAAACTCAATCAAAACCGCTCAACTACATGGAAACTGAATAACCTGCTCCTGAATGACTACTGGGTACATAACGAAATGAAGGCAGAAATAAAGATGTTCTTTGAAACCAATGAGAACAAAGATACAACATACCAGAATCTCTGGGACACATTTAAAGCAGTGTGTAGAGGGAAATTTATAGCACTAAATGCCCACAAGAGAAAGCAGGAAAGATCTAAAATTGACACTCTAACATCGCAATTAAAAGAACTAGAGAAGCAAGAGCAAACACATTCGAAAGCTAGCAGAAGGCAAGAAATAACTAAGATCAGAGCAGAACTGAAGGAGATAGAGACACAAAAAACCCTCCAAAAAATCAATGAATCCAGGAGTTGGTTTTTTGAAAAGATCAACAAAATTGACAGACCACTAGCAAGACTAATAAAGAAGAAAAGAGAGAAGAATCAAATCGACGCAATTAAAAATGATAAAGGGGATATCACCACCAACCCCACAGAAATACAAACTACCATCAGAGAATACTATAAATACCTCTACGCAAATAAACTGGAAAATCTAGAAGAAATGGATAATTTCCTGGACACTTACACTCTTCCAAGACTAAACCAGGAAGAAGTTGAATCCCTGAATAGACCAATAGCAGGCTCTGAAATTGAGGCAATAATTAATAGCCTATCAACCAAAAAAAGTCCAGGACCAGGTGGATTCACAGCTGAATTCTACCAGAGGTACAAGGAGGAGCTGGTACCATTCCTTCTGAAACTATTCCAATCAATAGAAAAAGAGGGAATCCTCCCTAACTCATTTTATGAGGCCAACATCATCCTGATACCAAAGCCTGGCAGAGACACAACAAAAAAAGAGAATTTTAGACCAATATCCCTGATGAACATCGATGCAAAAATCCTCAATAAAATACTGGCAAACCAGATTCAGCAGCATATCAAAAAGCTTATCCACCATGATCAAGTGGGCTTCATCCCTGGAATGCAAGGCTGGTTCAACATTCGCAAATCAATAAACATAATCCAGCATATAAACAGAACCAAAGACAAGAACCACATCATTATCTCAATAGATGCAGAAAAGGCTTTTGACAAAATTCAACAGCCCTTCATGCTAAAAACGCTCAATAAATTCGGTATAGATGGAACGTACCTCAAAATAATAAGAGCTATTTATGACAAACCCACAGCCAATATCATACTGAATGGGCAAAAACTGGAAAAATTCCCTTTGAAAACTGGCACAAGACAGGGATGCCCTCTCTCACCACTCCTATTCAACATAGTGTTGGAAGTTCTGGCTAGGGCAATCAGGCAAGAGAAAGAAATCAAGGGTATTCAGTTAGGAAAAGAAGAAGTCAAATTGTCCCTGTTTGCAGACGACATGATTGTATATTTAGAAAACCCCATTGTCTCAGCCCCAAATCTCCTTAAGCTGATAAGCAACTTCAGCAAAGTCTCAGGATACAAAATTAATGTGCAAAAATCACAAGCATTCTTATACACCAGTGACAGTCAAACAGAGAGCCAAATCAGGAATGAACTTCCATTCACAATTGCTTCAAAGAGAATAAAATACCTAGGAATCCAACTTACAAGGGATGTAAAGGACCTCTTCAAGGAGAACTACAAACCACTGCTCAGTGAGATAAAAGAGGACACAAACAAATGGAAGAACATACCATGCTCATGGATAGGAAGAATCAATATCGTGAAAATGGCCATACTGCCCAAGGTAATTTATAGATTCAATGCCATCCCCATCAAGCTACCAATGAGCTTCTTCACAGAATTGGAAAAAACTGCTTTAAAGTTCATATGGAACCAAAAAAGAGCCCGCATCTCCAAGACAATCCTAAGTCAAAAGAACAAAGCTGGAGGCATCACGCTACCTGACTTCAAACTATACTACAAGGCTACAGTAACCAAAACAGCATGGTACTGGTACCAAAACAGAGATATAGACCAATGGAACAGAACAGAGTCCTCAGAAATAATACCACACATCTACAGCCATCTGATCTTTGACAAACCTGAGAGAAACAAGAAATGGGGAAAGGATTCCCTATTTAATAAATGGTGCTGGGAAAATTGGCTAGCCATAAGTAGAAAGCTGAAACTGGATCCTTTCCTTACTCCTTATACGAAAATTAATTCAAGATGGATTAGAGACTTAAATGTTAGACCTAATACCATAAAAATCCTAGAGGAAAACCTAGGTAGTACCATTCAGGACATAGGCATGGGCAAAGACTTCATGTCTAAAACACCAAAAGCAACGGCAGCAAAAGCCAAAATTGACAAATGGGATCTCATTAAACTAAAGAGCTTCTGCACAGCAAAAGAAACTACCATCAGAGTGAACAGGCAACCTACAGAATGGGAGAAAATTTTTGCAATCTACTCATCTGACAAAGGGCTAATATCCAGAACCTACAAAGAACTCAAACAAATTTACAAGAAAAAAACAAACAACCCCATCAAAAAGTGGGCAAAGGATATGAACAGACATTTCTCAAAAGAAGACATTCATACAGCCAACAGACACATGAAAAAATGCTCATCATCACTGGCCATCAGAGAAATGCAAATCAAAACCACAATGAGATACCATCTCACACCAGTTAGAATGGCGATCATTCAAAAGTCAGGAAACAACAGGTGCTGGAGAGGATGTGGAGAAATAGGAACACTTTTACACTGTTGGTGGGAGTGTAAACTAGTTCAACCATTATGGAAAACAGTATGGCGATTCCTCAAGGATCTAGAACTAGATGTACCATATGACCCAGCCATCCCATTACTGGGTATATACCCAAAGGATTATAAATTATGCTGCTATAAAGACACATGCACACGTATGTTTATTGCAGCACTATTCACAATAGCAAAGACTTGGAATCAACCCAAATGTCCATCAGTGACAGATTGGATTAAGAAAATGTGGCACATATACACCATGGAATACTATGCAGCCATAAAAAAGGATGAGTTTGTGTCCTTTGTAGGGACATGGATGCAGCTGGAAACCATCATTCTCAGCAAACTATCACAAGAACAGAAAACCAAACACCGCATGTTCTCACTCATAGGCGGGAACTGAACAATGAGATCACTTGGACTCGGGAAGGGGAACATCACACACCGGGGCCTATCATGGGGAGGGGGGAGGGGGGAGGGATTGCATTGGGAGTTATACCTGATGTAAATGACGAGTTGATGGGTGCAGCACACCAACATGGCACAAGTATACATATGTAGCAAACCTGCACGTTGTGCACATGTACCCTACAACTTGAAGTTTAATAATAATAAATAAATTAAAAAAAAAAAAAAAAGATATTTTCACTCCTTATCAGTCCTTTCACTACTACATTCAAGAGGCTTCAAGCCTCATGATCTAATTACCTCCTAGACATTCCACCTCCAAATACTATCACATTGGAGGTTAGGTTCCATTGTATGATTTTCGGGGGTACAAAATCATTCAGTCTGTAGTACTCAGAGTAAGGGCAGATCCTTCAGACTTGGTCCTGAAATGGAAAGTCATGTGGGTGCAGACTTACATCAGTCACCAGCATCGAGCATAATCCCAGTGAACCTTCAAGACTTCAAGATATTTGAGAAATAACTAAATGCTTTTTGTGCTGTTAGTGCAATAATTATCATCATCATCATCATCATCATCATCTGGGAGTTTTAGTTTGCACAGCATAATGCAACAAAAGTTAATTAACACCCTGGTCAGTAACTTTGATCAGATTCTCAAATGAGTTTTGTTATCCCCAAAAAAGGCTAAGAGTTACTGCCACACAAAGTGCCATGAAAGCACAAAATGGTGTGAGTGTTTGACAATTCTCTGCTGTATTTCTTCATAATATACTGCCAGACTATGTAATTCAACATGCTGGTTCATCATAGGAAAACATTTTCATCATAACCCATTATTATCATTAGTTTATCCTCACAATATAGAAAAATAAATTACCGTGATATCCTCTAACTTCCTCATCTAAGTCTTATTTATTTCTGGCTGGAATATTTTTTTATATTCCAGGCTTCTAATTAACAAATATTAATAACTAGGAAACTATGAATAGGAAAATTATATTCCAACCTTTTCCAAAATGCTAGTTTTCATTTAACTATGTGAAGTATCTATTTCTGTTTCATTTTCTTCAACTATACATTCCTGAAAGATGTTGCACAATCTACTGACCTGTTATTCCATGACTGTGTCCTGAAATTACTGCACTCATGTAATCTATGCTAGATAAGAAGATCATTAGAAAAACCCTCAGGAGCACACTGACGTTCACAGACCTTAAATGATTTGCCTGAGATCACACAGCACCTCAATGGCAAACCTGGGACTATAACATAGGACTTTTGGCTCTCAATTCACTTATTGTTACTAAAATACGCTGTGTGACTTAAGAGTGTTAATCAGTACTCTACAGACTGCTTATCTGAGTATCCATAGGCAGGCAGAATTTGCCAACATCCAGGAATTTTGTCATTTTATTAGGCCTCATAGAAAAACTTAAGATTAGGATTTTCTGAGGATCTGAAATGCAAAACTCTGTATACTACTAAGAAGTGTCCTCTGACTTACTCTCCATTAATCCCTCGTTACTAATTCTCCTAAACGTGTCCAGACTAGCTTCTGGGTATGCATTTGGTGATCGTAAGTCTATGATAAGTAGGTATACGTATATGGCTTAAATGTATGTCCAAAAATCAAGTATGTGCACAGAAAACTCCTGGAAATTTATTTTATAAATCGATCACCACTCAAACCTACTTTTGTCTATAGTTTAGTCATCAAAAATAAATAATCCTTTCAAGCTAATTCAACAGGTAATTTTCAAGTGTTTACTATATACAAGGTACTCTATTATATATGAGAGATACCAAGATGAACATAGCAAGGCAGCTGTTCTCAAAATGTTCACATTCTAAAATAGACACTGCTGATCTGGCAAATAGTGTGGTCCTCTTACTGTGAAATCATATAATCTAAATTTTGAATTCATATAATTTTATTCCCAAAGACTACAATACACTTCTCTTTTTGCATGAAAAACGTATCTTTACTATCATTTTTGGCTTTAAAAATTCTAATCTTATTGAATGCTCATGTAGAAGCCAGCTCTAGAAGGGGGTGTGACATTAGTTGCCAGGGGTTGCATCTTTATATTGCTTTGAAAAATTGAATATGATTTTCATGGAAAACCTACTTTAATGTTTTATTAGCATTCTCCAAATGCTTCCTTTTTCCATTTGTATTGATAAGCATTAAAATACATCCACTAAAGACATTTTTACATTATTTTCTTAAATGTGAGCCAATTTTAATTTAGTGGGCAATTATTTTGAGTGAATGAAAGTTAAATATGTGTCATTTTTACCTAATTTACTCCAGTTAATATTAATTTCTAGTCAGTAATTTTAGTATCAGCTATAATGACAAAGAGGCTTATGACACCACATGCCTCCCTACCACAACACACTGGCACAGCGATGCTGAGCTTGAACTGTCATCCTCTGGAGAAGGACAGCTGCGACATCAATGAAACATTCTGTTCTCTTCTTATAAAATATGTCTTATTTTCTCACAGGACTCTCCAGAACGGAGGCAAGGCAGACAGCAGGATTGGAGCAATTCATGACTGCAAATTTAAGGAATGATAAAAGACACATTTCAAAATACCAGATCTGTGATTCATGCCTGTTACTTCCTTTAGGACATGGCCCACAATTCACCTTTTAAAGAAAACTTTTTTTCTATCCTCATCTGTGAGTAAGGTGACCTTATAGTTTATTGCTTAACTGGAACACTGTTGATAATGAAATGGTGCTATAAATAATAGGGCTGAGACGAGAGGCATAAACCAACATCCCTACTAAACTGGGATGAATGGCCAAATTATCCATGAAGCAAACACTGTTCCTTTAACAATCTAATAGTATTTACTACAGGTTTTACTTATTTGACATTTACCATATGCTACTGAGTGCTGCTTATATTTTATGTATATGTTGTTACAGCTTTTGAGAGCAGAAAGAGTACCTTTTACTTGCTTGTTTCTCCAGGTACTAATACAAATCCTATACATAGCATGCACTCGGTAGATATGATTGAAGTTAGTGCTTGAATAGAGTTCGTTCTTAAGATTTGTCAAAATAATCTATATTAGTCAGGGTTCTCCAGAAAAACAGAACTGCAATTGGCTCATGGGATTGTAGAGGCCGAGAAGTCCCAGACCTTTAGTCAGTAAGCTGGAGACCCAGGAGAGTGGATGTGTAGTTCCTGAAGAAAGCTGGTGTGCTCCATATCCAAAAAGAGTCTATTTTTCAGTTATATCCCCGGCTCATACAGTTAAGTAGGATGAGTTCACTCCTACTTATGGAAGGGTCAGCATTTTTGTTCTATTTAGGCCTTTAGTGGGTTTTATTGGGGCCACCCATATTAGGGAAGGCAATCTGCTTTACTTAAGTCTACAGGTTCAAATGTTAATCTCATCCAGAAACATCCTCACAGACACACCTGGAATAATGTTTGACCAAATATCTGCATACCCCATGGCCCACTCAAGTAGACACATGAAAATGACCATTACAGAACCCATCGCATGATATTTCTAATGACAATGACTTCAGTTAATATTACTGTATCTTTACCTATATGGCTTGATTTTGGCTACTGCAAGATCTTCACTGCTTCTGCTGGATTTCCCCAAATTGCCTAGGAGCACATTTGTTAATACTATTAATGATAACAACTTAGGAACTGTGAAGACACAGTTGAATACGGCAGTTTCTGCTTTCAGAGACCTAAAGGTCTTATTTGGAAGAGGAGATAATAAATACACATGAAAGATGACTCATAAAGAGTCAATAAATCATGTAATGTCTGCAATACAAACAGAAAATACAAAACTGTGTGGTGAAAAGTATGAAAATTTGATATCTGAAAATCTATGTTTGAGTAACTTCTGTACCATTTCAGAAAGACCTGCATTTGGATCCAGCTCTATGAATTAATATCTATGTAATCTTAGACTTTTAGAACTTCATTTATTCTACTGTAAAATATAATCAGCAATAAACTTTTATCATATAATTGTTGTGTGACTGGCACATAGTAAGCACTAAATTATAATTGTCATAACCATTATTCCATTATAACATTCTCATTACTATTCTATCAACAGCTCTGATTTATTCTGGTTTATTATGTTATCATTAAATGTAGATAAAACTAGCCTAAAAAATTATTGCGAAGAGTAAATGATATAATACAAACTTGGTTTGTTACAATTTTTGAGAGCAAAAACTGTTTAGTTAATGTGTTTAGTTAACATGTTTAGTTAGCTTAAACCACTGTGCAAGTATTAATTGGAAGTATTACTGTCATTACTTTAACAGAGTAGATATATGCCACAGATAACATGGCTGTGTCTAAGATTCTGTAGATATTTAGGGCTGAAATGAGATTAGACCAACAAATGATTCAATGAGGTGTTCTTTAAAATATTTTTATTGTTTCTCTATATTCTTTTACTATATTCTTTTATGAGAATGTATAATAGGGTTTGAAACTGAAAATTTTCCCATCTGGGGTTACAGCAGTCAGGGGAATGTTTGATAGAAAAATGCAGGAAGGGAACAAAATGAGGAAGATATTTTCAGGTGGCCCTCAAACTGAAAGGTTTTGTCCTTTGGCACAAATCTAGAAAGTCCTAGGTAAGTCTTACTCTCATACCACAATTTTCAGAAAAGTCCTTCACTGTCACAGTGAAGAATAAACACAAAAATGCTCATATACAGGAACCGACTTTGTAAAGACACTGCTTTATTAAAAAGAAATTGAAGCACAAAAGCTACAGTTGCATAGTTTGAACTTCCTCCCTCCAAGACTGAGCTTGCAGTAGATTTAGATGAACAAGCCAAATGTGGAATTAGAATACTAGTCCCAATATAAACATGGAATCATTTAAAGACAGCAGCATGCAAAACCACATGATCACAGAGAAAGAGAGCTTTGTAGAACTAGAAGTTTAAAAAAAAGAATTTAAAGAGAATCTGAGTGACTAAATGTTGAGGGTCCAATTTAATCAACTCTAAAATACAATTAAAATTTCATATTAATGATAATTGTATATGTTTATATTTCTATTTAAGGGTAGTTAAGAGGATGCTTTAGAAGTCGTGAGAACTGAGTAAAAGCAGAAACACAATCTTACAGATTTTAAAATGTGTAACCATTTTTTTAAGGGACATGTAGAAAAGGAGCAGGTACTGATTGATAGCATCCAGTGATTAGCTGTCATTACTTATATTTCCTTTGACACATCTTTCTTTTTAGAGTTGATAACATTCTTTTTCAAACAATTTATTTTTATTAGTCTCTAATTAATTTCAATTACTTATATATAAAATAGTTTAAAGTAATAAAGATCTAAGTTAAAATTGTAGCTCTCACACTAATTTTTTATTTAGAACAAGCCATTTGGGGTAAAATAGGACCCTGTTCATAGTAATGAGGATTGAAAGCATATAAAGGGTTCAGCAGCAGAATGACAGGTTTCATAAAGGTTATTCATTTTTATTACAATAATAAGTCCCTAATTCAAAGACAAAGGATATGGAAGTCTTTCATTCTTTTACAATGTCTTTCTGTCTTTTTCTTTCCACAATTTTATCTCATTGTCCTCTTCTTTTCTCTATCCTTTACTTCTTACCGCACTCAGAGGAAAATAAAGGAGATGAAGAACTCCTAGAAAGTTCAACCTTCACAGTCAAAAGTGTTCCCAAACAAGGAGAAGAAGAAGACACAGAGAGATACGTGGAACAGTTAGACTGGTAGGTCAACAGAGATGTGTGATAGGAAAAAAGGGGTCATTAAATGGCAACTCATATTTACCATAACATCTGAGGATGACTCAACCCTAAGTTGGGAGCTAAATATCTTAAAAGCACCACCTGGCCCTTGTGATATGAAAATATCACAAGGTGTCTTTTCATTCAGTTTTTGGGATTAAGGTGCTTTGAAAACTTCTGTAGAACTAAATGTGTTGAACTTTCTATGAATAATGGTTTGGCAAACCCCTGTTGTGTTCCCCTAGTATTAAGATTGTCATCTGTGCAGACATATATATGTAAACCTGTTCTGTTATATTTTTGTTATTTTAAGACATTAGAATGTAATTTATTGGATTCAGTATGTAGGAAAGATAATATACATGTATTTGAATATTTGTTGAATTATTAATTAGCAATGGAAACTTGATCTAGTCATTTCAATTGCCGGGTCTTGGTTTCTTTATTTGCATAATGTAAAATTGTTTTTCCGTATTTCTATGATTTTTATAGTAGTAGTCCATAACTTAGCTGTATAACAAATGAACTTTTTTATTTATTTATTCATTTTGAGACGCAGTCTCACTATGTTGCCCAGGCTGGAGTGCAGTGGTGTTATCTTGGCTCACTGCAACCACCACCTCCTGGGTTCAAGCAATTCCCCTGCCTCAGCTTCCTGAGTAACTGGGATTACAGTCACCTGCCACCATGCCCGGATAACTTTTTTTTTATTTTTCTTTTTTGGTATTTTTAATAGAGACAGGGTTTCACCATATTGGCCAGGCTTGTCTCAAACTCCTGACCTCAAGTGATTCACCCTCCTTGGCCTCCCAAAATGTTGGGATTACAGGCATGAGCCACCATGCCCTGCCAGAAATGAACAATTTTAAGGCTTTGGTCACTCAATCTGTGGCTAGTGACTCGTAATATCTAAAACACAGTGCTACTTTTTTAAGTCCTGAATTAACCAAGTGAACAATCATTAACTTTTACTTTTTTTAGCTGTAAAGTTCCCTGTAGAATCCTTCCAATAGGATAAGGAATCGTTTTAACAGTCAAATCTATACAATTAGAATAAATTCCTTGCACATTTCAATGTCTAGGAAAGAAATGGGCATGAAATGGTAAACTGATTAATAGGATTTTCCATTTACTTTACAATTTATCTAAAAAAATTCTTTTAGTTTCTAATGCTTTTGAAATATTTTTAAATTAGTTCTGTTTCCTAATTTAAAACTACACTCAGATAAACAATTTAAATTTGTTCAGTTTCTTAAAGTAGATTCAACATAAGTCTTTCTTCATGGTCAGAAGTTCTTGTTGTCTGAGAGCCATTATTTAGAATGGGAACTCATTATGCTGTTAATGCAGATATGGTTGAAAATCAAGTTGACATATCTTTGGCCCTGAAGATATTTTCTGGACATAACTTTTAAATACATTTCTGCTATGCTTAGCTGTCAAACACATGTCTTCAAAGTGTAGAGGACAGAAAAAAAATTCTGATTCATTGAGCAGTGACTGTTTCATCTTCATTTCTTTTACACTTTCAGCCACTCTTTCATCAAGTTCTTCTCACTGCACACCAGCACTCACTGGTAAAAATAGATTGCAGTTGCCTGATACATTCTATTGCAAGTAATAAACTTAGCATCAAGTCTTTATTCTTCATCTTCAAAGTACTTGGTAAACATTAAATAATTAATCCCCACAACACATTTGGGAAGTAGGCATACATTATCACCATGACAAAACTGGAGGCACCCTGAAATTAAATGACTTGCCCGAGGCTACACATCAAGTTATTATCAGATTTGGAATTAGTTGTTGCTTCCCATTCTCATTTTAAGACCTCACCAGGTTCTCATCCTCATAAGAACTCAAGTCCACTTTCTGCCTAATTTTTATTGGCTCAACCATCTGTTGCAAATATAATTTGTGTATGTATGGTAATAATTTTGGATATGCGAAATTCAGTTTTAGTAACCAATAATGCTATTAAATAAATTTCATATTTCAGCTTGCCCTGATACTGACCAAAAGATTTCACCTTTAAACAGAAGATCAGATGATAGCTTCCCAGGAGGAAAATATACCACTCAACAAGTTAGAAAAGCAAAAAAAGTGTTTTGAAGTCCTGTTTTTAAAATAAACAGTGTCATATTTTTACCATAACAGGTGGAAAGGACTTTTGGCAAGAGCAATGAATATTCACTGAGGAAACAGTAAGTTTAAAAACAAAATAAGCATCTCCATTAGCATTTTTTGAACACTAAGTCCTTACTAGGAACTGTACGTGGCAAAGAATTAATCGTAGTCTAAGTCCCACGGGCTCAGGCAATATTCCCATTAATATTCACTTCTAAGTAACTGCAGTTGTATTTGCTAATAAAATCCCAAAAGAAGTGCAGGTCATTCTTTCGGCAATCCCTACACTTTCTCAGAGGATGTATGTTTTATAGTTCCCAAGTTAAAGAGTTCTACAAGACAGAGCCATGCCCTGACACTTATCACAGAATTAACAGAATTTTACCCTCATCATATTCAGTTGATAAACAGCCTTTGGTGAGCTGAACTCATGTTGCTGTGTGCTAATTGTCCAGTTAGATTCATTTGGTGTTGCTGAGCCTTTAAACAAATTAAAGTTAATTGGAATCAGGAATGGATCAGTCACCTTAGTACTCAATCTGTTTAGCGGTTCTCTTCAACTCATTGCTTTTCTTTTTTTTTTTTTGTTCATTTTCATGTTCCTTGCACAACCCAAGTGCAGCGTTCTCTCTCTATTTGTCTCTATTGTGAGTATATATTTTTACAAAATATTTCAAAAAGAATTATTTGAGGACAAGTGGCAAAACACAACACAACAGGATTAATAGAATCAACACCTCTAAGATACAATTCATGAGTGTTGTTTTCATGTAGCTTTTCCCAATATGTCTCTGACTGACCTCTCAGGGTTTTTCATTTTGTTATTTTGAGTCCTGTTCCAGTAGAACCTGGGCCTGGAAAGAGCCTCAACATATCCAGCTCATTTAGTTCCCCATCAGAGATGGTATTAACGTCATTTTATCCACGAAATAAAGGAAGTCTGAGTGGGATAAGAAACTTTCTCAACTTGTATACCTGGGGGAAGATTAGTACCCTAGTCTTCTGCATCATAATTTAGTGACTTTCAGTTTGCACCTGTTACCTGAGTACTGTACATTTTACCCAATATGCCTCCATATTTTTGATAGTCAACACTTATTAAATACTCACTATGTTCCAAGCAATAGTGAAGTACTTTGCATGCATTACATTAATTAGTTATTACAACAAGGTTTATTATTTAATAAGGAGAAAATATCCTTCACCGAATTAACCTGATTACAAGGTCTCTACCACAAATTCAACAACATTTATTCAACAGAGAGAATCTGTAAGCAATTGAAGTATCCACTTTCTGCTAGCTACCCCTCAATTAAAATCAGAACTCTCTGAAAGATAGCTCCTTGGTTTGGGTAAATTGTGTACTTCCCATTTAGACCTCAGAAACGAGAAAGAATAAACAGACTATCCATCAGAATCGCATTAAATTAGTATATTTTTCTATCCCAGATTTGTAAAAAAAACAAAACAAACAAACAAAAACCCCACAAAATTACCAATTAAAAAGTATATAAATATGAGTATTATTGTATTAACTCAGAAGAGAAAATTTCTTAAGTCATTGAGGAGACAATCAATCATTCAGTTGGACTTCTTGGCAGGGAGAAAAAACAACTGCATGCAACAATAAATCATATAATCACATACTAGGACTCTATGTATGTTTAAGACTCTCCTCTTTTGGCACTGAGATAGTGTGTTCTGCTTGCTCTACTCTTGACATTTCTCTATTATCTCTCTAAGCTCTCTTTTTATAACTGCCCAATGCCCCTGTTCTTCACAAGGATATTAAATTAGGAAGCAGAAATAAGGAGCCTCAGCCTGTGTATCTTCTGCTGCTATTTCCCTTTCCACTATGCTCTGCTCTATTAGTGAGAAGAATTTGAAGCAATGGAGTGATATTTGCCACACCGAACTTCAATACTGTGTTTCTCTTTAAAATATGTATTTCTTTATTTTAATAGCTTTTGGGGTTCAAGTGGTTTTTGGTTACATAGATGACATGTATAATGGTGAAATCTGCACCTATTACCTGAGTATTGTACATTGTACCCAATATGTAGTTTTTTATCCCTTACCCTGCTTCTACCCTTCCCTCTCCTTGGGTAATCAGTTCTAAAGTTTTTCCAGCATGAATATACAGTACCAAAAAAGTTTGTTTGCTTATTTATTCTTGCTTATTTCATAGAAGACTATGTTTGCTTATTAGATAGAATATGTCCTATCCAATTTGTGCCAAAACAAATCAGTTGTTATGCATCCATTGAAAAACTTCTTAGCTAAAATTATTTAATTATTAGGGGAATTAAAAGGTTCTCAATTTATTTGTGCAAAATGTAAAACGTTTAAAGCTATTGATCATTCTAAGGCATGATTTTCAAACATCAGTGGTTATAAGAATCAACTGGGACTTATTAAAATTAGAGAGATTTCTGAATCCCATATCCAAAGTTTTAATAACTCTGATATGTGCCTGAAAGTATGCATTCTTTTTGGTGCATTTGACAGATTTTTGCTTACAGAGAAGATGTTTTAGAAATACTTTGATTTTTTAAATTAATAATCAATGTATTAAAGTAATTAATTCGGAACTCCAAATTTCCCTTAGGAAAATAAGGAGTATAATTTACATGCAATAAGTTGCATATATTTAAGTTATACATTTGATGTTTTTGCATCTATATGCACCCAAGAAACTATCACCAAAATAAAGATCCAAATCCATCATCTCCAAAAGTGTCCTTATTCCCATTGTAATCCTTCCTTTTCTCTCTTCTCTGGACCTCTCCTCCCATCCTTAGGCAATCATTGATTTGCTTTCAGACACTAAATATTGGTTGTATCTCAATAATTTTGTATAAATGGAATAGGATAAAATGTACTCTTTTTTTTTTTAATGGCAGAATTTCACTTTAGTTGTCTAGGCTAGAGTGCAATAGCGCAATCTCGGCTCACTGCAACCTCCACCTCCTCGGTTCAAGCAATCCTCCTGCCTCAGCCTCCTGAGTAGCTGGGATCACAGGCATACACCACCATGCCCAGCTAGTTTTTTGTATTTTTAGTAGAGATGGGGTTTCTCCGTGTTGGTCAGGCTGGTCTTGAACTCCCTACCTCAGGTGATCTGCCCGCCTCGGCCTCCAACGTACTGGGATTACAGGCGTGAGCCACTGTGCCCGGCTCAAAATGTACTGTTTTTTATATTTTAGAGGGAAATACTCTTTTTAAATATATTTTAGAGAGAGAGATGTCTGGTCTCTTTTATGGAAAATGATAAACTTGAGACTTATTCATATTATGTATGTTCATTCTTTATATTCAGTAGTTCATTCCTTTTTATTGCTGAGTGGCTTTTCATGTATGTATATGCCACAAGTGATTTTTGCATTTGCCTGTTGATGGGCTTTTGTTTCCAGATTTTGGCCATTAAAATAAAGCTGATATAAATATTTACATAGAAGTCTGTCATGTGCATATGTTTTCATTTCTCTTAAATACCTACAAGTATTAAAGCAGAATTATATGGCAAATATATGTTTAATTTTTAAAGAAAGTGCCAAATATTTTCCCAAGTTAACCATTTCCAGTTGCACCATTCCCATTAGCAGTTCTTGAGAGTTCAGATGCTTCACATTTTTACCTACACTTGCTGTATGTTTCATCCTGCTGAATCTGAAGCTAGAGTCACCCCAGAAACTATAAAGGAGAATTCCCACAAGGGAGTTCCCCAAACTGTCCTGAGATGGAGATGGTTGGGATTCCAAAGAAAGAGGCCCTAAACTCCAGGGTGATCAGTCCAAAGCATCATTTAGAACTTATTACAGAGTGGTATAGCATGTTCTAGTGACGAACAGCAAGAGAAAATGGTTGTTCTACTTAGGTATGTCCAGTGAGGGGTCAGAGCATAGAGTTTGTATGAGGGTTTAAGGAATTTGACTCAGGGATGGGTCCAGTTTCTTTCAGTATTTTGGACAACAATCTAAATACCTTTTCAGTGCCTGGGAATGTGTAAGGCCTCAGTGTGGGTTCAAGCCTTAAACCTGCAGCTTCCTGGATTACAGAACTATCAAATCATTCTGGTTTTCAGTCAAGACACAGAAGGAAAGTGAGGGGTGAACTGGGGACTCTATAGTATGGTCAGTCTTTTTAATTTTAGATTAATTAGATTAATTTTAATTATACTAAGCATATAGGAGTTACTCTTTGTGGTTTCAATTTGCATTTCCCAATGACTAAGGAATGTTGTGGATCTTTTCTTACACTTGTTATCTTAATCTCATCTTCAGTGAACTATCAGTTCAAATCCTTTGTAGCTTTTTAATTAGGTTATTAGCTGTCGGTTTTTCAAACATATCCTTTATCAAAATGAGAATGTTCCCTTCAATTTCTAATTTACTGAGGATTTTTTAAAATAAAAAATGACTTGATTTTTATTGTTTTCTTGCTTCTCATCTAATAATTTATCTGTATCATTCTAGATTAGTTTTGATTGATATTTCTTCTCATTATGGTTAATACTTTTCTGATTATTTACAAATGTGGTTATTTTAGATTGAATACCAGAAATTGTGAATTTTATCTTTAGAATGCTGAATGTATTTGTATTCCTATAATATTCTTGAGCTTCATGATGGAAATCCATTAAATTACTTGAAAACAATATGATCGTTTTAGGTCATCCTTTAAGCTTTATTTAGCAAGATGAAGGTTTAATCTAGGATCAATTTTCTCCACTAATGATGCAGGAAACTGAGTAATCTACCTCATGCCCTGTGACACTCTGTAGGAGGTTTTCTACTCTGGCTCTTGGGAACAGCCCTGTTCTCCACTCTGTGTGAGTTCTAGGTATTATTCCCTTTAATCCTTTCAGATGGTTCTTTCTCAGCTTTCAATAGTTTCTTCATACATTTGTGCTGATCAGAACTCAACTGAAAACCCCGGGGAGTCCCTCCGCAGGGCTCTGGCTGTTTCTCTGGGCAGCTGTCTCCTCTCTGTCTGCTCTGCAAACTTGTGGCTGCTTTGGTCCCCTCAACTCAGGGAAACTGCAGGGTGTGCTTCTTGTGCCACAACCCAGAAACTTTCTCCAGAAAATAAACAGGAGCAATCAAAGGGCTCTTCTCATTTGCTTCCTGTCTCTTAGGAACCACTGTCCTTCATTGCCTAATGTCAAGTTTCTTGGGAACCATTGTTTCATATCGCTTGTCTGGTTTTTCTGTTGTTTCAGGCAGGAAAGTATTTTTAATCCCTGTGACTAAGTTACCCATTAAACTTTTAAAAGTTAATTTACAGTCATCCTCTAATTGTAAATCCAGTAAATATTTAATAATAACTTTAAAGGTAGATTTTGATTAATTTTTTACCCAATTTAAAATATTTAGCTGCCTTCTCAATTTTAAACATTCGATTTTTATAAGTAATTTAAATGTCTCACTGAGAGTTTTTCAATACAGATGCAAAAGTGTATTGGTATGATGTCCAGGAATTATAGAGTTTAGGGATTTCCTCAGCCCTTAGGATGGCTGCATGGGAACTTAGATGCCTGCAGCACCTGTATCTATATATGCATTAAATGAAAAGATTAGCAAAAATTCTTCTAACAAACAGAGATCTCACGAATCCTTAAGTAATTATTTCTAAAAAGTAAAATGCAATATATAATTAATGCTCTTAATTATTCATCTGGTTTCAAACAGTAAGTTTGTTTCTGTATTTTCAAATTAAAATCTGATTTCTAATACTAATATCTACTTTAAACATTTTTAAATTGATATTATAGGTTAGATATGGTAACATATCCCCAAAATATAAATAAACAGTGCAAGCACTTTTCCCAAAATATGGATTTTTTTCTCCTAACATAAAATATTAATACTCTATGTTTGACTTAGTTCATTATATTAACCTTTGATGAAATATATTTACCCAATTAAGAAACTGTTATATTTCCCAAGCAAGCTGGAATTTCCAAGTTTGCAAAGTAACACTGTCTATAAACTAGAGAAATGTTTGGCAGGGATCTGGGATTTCTTTTCTTTTCTTTTTGCTTTATTTTGTTTTCTTTTTTTCCCCCAAGATAAAACTGGAAAACACTGAAGTCTATATAATCACTAAACAGACTCCATATTTAAAAAGGTGCTTAGTTTTATAGTCCTCATACTCTATATTAAAGTCACACATTAGTCTAACTAGTCCATCTGACTTTAATCTTCCACCTACTTATCTAGTTTTGATTAATTTTCTTATGACTTTGCATTCCTTTGGCTTCTTTATGACATTTTGTTGTCCTCTAGCCTGTCTCTGAAGACACTATGATGACATTCCTTTAAATGGTTCATGCAATGCTTCTGAATTTTGAAATTTACAAACTGAACTGTGCAGATGAAATTCTGTATTTCTTTCTTCTTTCTTCTGGTCAGGAAGTACCACAGATTTTACATATATTATTAGTTACTTCCATCTGAATTTTAAGTGACATCTCTGGCTTTGTCTGACCCAAGTATATCACACAAAAATCATACTAACAGCTTGCTTGTATTCTAATGAGTGTTTACCAGTGACTCAACATCCAGTTTTCCTGATATCTCATTATTACACTTTAAAGTAAATACCCATTAAACCTTCAAGAAATGCTGTCAGTTGCAATAATCTAATTGGTTACTCGAATGCAATTAATAGTTATAATTTTTATTGAATTATCTTTGTGACATTTTGCATGAACCATTTTCAACTATCCTCAATATTGTACAAACATATTAAACAATCTTTACAAAACACACGTTACCTCCATTTTAGTTATGAAAGAAGATCAATAATAATGAGAGTGAACGTTCTATTCCATGATCAACTAGGTTATACACCTCTGAATTGCACTAAATGTAAGCAGCCAGAACTAACAGGGCCCTGTGGCTGGGGTATATAGAACAAATCAATAACGTGTTTGGCTAATCTGCACTAATTCTTATTTATTTATATTTATTTTGTTTAAATAGAGCCTAGACTTTTAGTAGAATCTCTAAAAAATAACTGTATAAGTGCCCATGGTAAAAAGTCAGTCTATTTGTTGAGTCCCCCTTAACCCAAAAGGTGACTCTACTACATTCTTAATCATGCGTTTACCATTAAGAATCTCAGGTAATTAATAATAAGAGTATCCACCAAAAATAAGCTAGATTATCACCTAGCGTGAGCTTCCAGCATCTTTATACCTTAATCCTGAAAACAAAATCACCTAAAAACAGGGACAACACATATTTTAATAACAATTGGTAACAAAAATGAACTGCGGATTTTATTTTATTTTATTTTAAGTTCATGGGTATGTGTGCAGATTTGTTACATAGGTAAACTTAAGTCATTGGGACTTGTTGTACAGATTATTTCATCACCCAGGTATTTAACCTAGTACCCATTAGTTACTTTTCCTGATCTTCTCCTTCCTCATCCCCTCCACCTTCTGATATTCCCCAGTGTGTGTTGTTCCCCTCTGTGTCCATCTGTTCTCATCATTTAGCTCCCACTTATAAGTGAGTATTTGGTTTTCTGTTCCTGCATTAGTTTGCTAAGGATAATGGCCTCCAGCTCCATCCATGCTGCTGCAAAGGACATAGTATGTTCTTTTTATGGCTGCATAGTATTCCATGGTGTATATGGACCACATTTTCTTTGTACAATCTGTCATTGATAGGCATTTATGTTGATTCCATGTCTTTGCTATTGAGAATAGTGCTGCAATGAACATACACATGCGTGCGTCCTTATAATGAAATGTTTATATTCCTTTGGGTATATACCAAGTAATGGTATCACTGGGTTGAATGGTATTTCTGTCTTTAGGTCTTTGAGGAATGGCCACACTGTCTTCCACAATGTTTGAAATAATTTACACTCTCACCAACAGTGCATAAGCATTCTTTTTTCTCCACAAGCTCTCCAGCATCTATTAGTTTTTGTCTTTTTAATAATAGTCATTCTGACTGGTATGAGACGGTATCTCATTGTGGTTTTGATTTGCATTTCAGTGATCAGTGATGTTGACCTTTTTTTCATGATTATTAATTGCATGTATGTCTTCTTTTGAAAAGTATCTGTTTGTGTCGTTTGCCTACTTATTAATGGGGTTATATTTTTCTTGTAAATTTGTTTAAGTTTCTTATAGATGCTGGATATTAGACCTTTGTTGGACACATAGCTTACAAAAATTTTCACCCATTCTATAGATTGTTTACTCTGTTGATAATTTCTTTTACTGCTGCAGACATTTTCAAGATTTTTTTTTTAAGTCTGACTTTTCAGGCAGCATGTACATTAAATGTCTCCTCTTTCATTAATCTGAAAATGGGAAAGGCAAAGATGATGAAAATTAGGATTTTAGGGGTGAGGGGTCGGAGTTATTTTCTCTTGATTTCTTTGGACTGATAATCTCTTCCTCCTACCTTCATAAAACGAAGCCACCCTGAAGCAGAAAAGTATAGATGAACCTTCTCCTCCATCATGAGCCCTGCACAAAATAAGACATTATCAGCTTAATATCAAATGAGCACCCACGGATATTTTCTAGTTGTACATTTTAATGAAACCATTGATTTTAGAAGCTATTCACTTTATTAATTAAAATGTATCATGTTACCAACCTTTGTAAATAATTTTTTTGCTTGTTTGTTTTTGTTTTTGAGATGGAGTCTTGCTCTGTCCCCCAGGCTGGAGTACAGTGGCTCGATCTCGGCTCACTGCAACCTCTGCCTCCTGGGTTCAAGCAATTCTCCTGCCTCAGTCTCCTGAGTAGCTGGGACTACAGGTGTGTGCCACCACACCCAGCAAATTTTTTGTATTTTTAGTAGAGACAAGGTTTCACCATGTTAGCCAGGATGGTCTCGATTTCCTGACCTCATGTTCTGCCCTCCTTGGCCTCCCAAGGTGCTGGGATTACAGGTGTGAGCCACTGTGCCCAACCTGTAAATAATTTCCTGGATATCCATTGCAAAATTTATTTATGGAAGGAAATTACAGTATACCAAAGGTGCATAATGGATTCACTCCTGGCATGCACAAGCAGAGTTGTGTGTGTATGTGCTTCTTTGTGTTTGAACATAATGAATATTTTAACTTCATCCATCTAAGTAACAAGATTTAATTGAATCTTTTCTATACAAAATACTCTGCTAGGATTCTGTAGTGCAGAAGAATTAAAAAGTCAGTCACTTGCTTCAAGGACCATACATCTATAGAAGACAAAAGGAATAAACTTGAAATATTAAGAATAAAAGGAGTTTGTGAGTAAATCCCAAATGAATGGAAGAATCATACATTATTTTTTATTTTTACACTTTGAATAAAATGAATAAATATAAAATAATAAAAATTATTAACCAAATAAATATTACCCAAACAATGTAACCTAACTGGAGATTATTCCTCAAAATAAGCTTTTAATAGGCTACACACTTCAGAGATGTCTAGAATTCCTTCTCTTTTTGTTTTTGAGTGGGAAGGGGAGTTCTCCAGAGATACCCTAGGAAATTAGTTTCATTATTCCATGATTGTATTTTAAGATTAAATTATTATTACTCAATCTATTCAAAGGATTTTGCTCTAAGACTAGGGTGGATGGACCCTGTGGCATTGGGCAAATAATTTTTAACTCCCCTAACCCTCTTTTCTGAACTAAATATTAGTAAATATACTTAGCTCATTGAGTGGTACTGAAGACTAAATATGATTATTCGCATTAAGCACTTAATATTGTTTATATCCCATATTAGGCACTCAATCAACATGAGTTATTATTTCTATTTTGTACTTTCCAAAAATCATATGTATTTAAATTAATTTCTGAAAATTGATTTACCCTGAGAAGATTTGTACAATTTCTATGGCATCCTTAAGGAGGTAATCTAAAAATACTGAGTACAGCATTGTCATAACAAGTGTGCTGTGTTTCTGAGGCACCTGCTTCCAAGGAAGTAATGGTTTTTGTTTTTAGCCAATGTTGTTTAAAAACATCTGAGGTAATTCCAAGCAAAAGTAATTATTTAAATTGTCTTGTCATTTTCCCTGAACACATTGGCAAGCTAAGCTGATGTTTCTGTTAATGAGCTGAAGACTCAGTAAAATGACTATCTAGTCTTCTCCAAGTCATCATTTGTCATGCAAATAATTCCTAATCTTTAGTTCTAACCTGGAGCTCTTTCTGAAATTCCAGACTTTCTTTTTTTTTTTTTTTTTTTTTGAGACGGAGTCTCGCTCTGTCTGTCGCCCAGGCTGGAGTGCAGTGGCCGGATCTCCGCTCACTGCAAGCTCCGCCTCCCGGGTTTACGCCATTCTCCTGCCTCAGCCTCCCGAGTAGCTGGGACTACAGGCTCCCGCCACCTCGCCCGGCTAGTTTTTTGTATTTTTTAATAGAGACGGGGTTTCAGCGTGTTGGCCAGGATGGTCTCGATCTCCTGACCTCGTGATCCGCCCATCTCGGCCTCCCAAAGTGCTGGGATTACAAGCTTCAGCCACCGCGTCAGGTCGGAATTCCAGACTTTTATGTCCATCCAACTATCATCAGTTTCAACGTGGATATTCTCTAGGTAACTTCAGCTCTACTCCCACTCTGAACAAATCTTCCTCATCTTGCACACCTGCTCTCTCACATCTGTATACTACACACACGATTCACTTAATGCCCATCTTCAGCAACCCTTGAGTCATCCAAGATTATTTTTGCTGCCTCATGCCTTATTTATGACCAAACCATACAATTCTCCTTCTTCACTTACTCAAGAACTGTTATTTGAACACAGCATTGTTCCAGATACCTCTTGATTCCTGCTAACAAAGAGGACTTTCATCCAAGTTCACCAGACATCCTGCAAGTTTCATTAGTGTCCCTTCCTCTCTGTTCCCTCATCCAATATATGTACCACACTGCCTTCTATATAACACAGATGCTCTGTGCCTCCATGTCCTACTTCAAAGAGCTCAAGCTTGCTCATCTTTGAAAATTCAGCTCATGTCATTTCGTATGGGCTATGTGAATATGCTATCAACAAAACTACCATTTTCAATCGATTTCTGTATGTAGAAATGGGTTTCATCTAAATATCCACGATGTTCTGTAGACCTGCTAGGACTAAACTGATATCTCTGTTGAAACTTGGAAAGTTTTTGAATAAAAATTCTTAAGTTGTAATTTTATACATATTTTTGTTTAGAGACTGTGGGAAGTAAATTGTGTCACAGGGGTATGTGACACAGGGATCACATAAATTCTCTAAAGCTATTTTTTGGTTCAAAAACATAAGGAAATTAGTATGACTAAAATGTCTTTGGTCTAAACCAGGGTTTCTCAGCCATGGTGCTATTGACATTTGGGTCCAGATAATTTTTGTGTGTGTGGATGGGGATATGGACTTTCCTGTGCATCACAGGACGTTTAGAAGCATCCCTGGCCTATAACCACTAAATGTCAATAGCATCCCTAATGGTAATGACCTCTCTCCAACTTGTGATCATCGTAAATGTCTCCAGATGGTGAAAAATATCTTTGAAGGCAAAATCACCCCAAGTTAAGAACCACTGGTTCAGATAGTTCCAACTTATCCAGACTTCTGGAATGACCTTTTTTTTGAGTATCCAAATCATTATTTTCAGCTTCCATCCATTAAACGTAGAGTTTACTTGCTTGTGGGACTTTAAGTTGTTCTTTTTCCCATCCATGCTGCGGCCTGAGCTTTCACTATTACCTGGTTGCTAAAATCACCCCTAGCTCTTATGCTTGTTGATGATACTGCTTTCCTTCATCCTTCTCAAAGTACCTCTAAATCTAAATTTGATGTGTTTGACAGATTATATAAAACATTGATAGATGAAAGAGAATAATTACATCAAAGAGTAAGAAACAATTTCAAATTCAACATTAATCATCATGGTGTCGGTAAAGTTTGGGGCTCTTCCCTCCTTTAGGAATTCCTTTATGTGTCATCTTTCTATGCTTCTTCTAAATTCTGTTTTTGATATGTGCCCCACCACCAGACCCTACTCATATCTTTCTCTCCTCTCCTGTTTCTTTTCACTGCCCTTACCCTATTTCATAAACTCAAAGATCTCATGTTAGCATATAGAACAGGTATGTTTTGTCACGTTTTTGCAACCCATCATTTCAATCTATGTCCAATAGGATCACACCATAATCAGCCAAAAAGGTTCATTTGGACTTACCAGGATGTTTTTCTAAATATTAAAACTAATTGGGAGATGAATTATGGCACTTTCCTATATGTTGAAATAGCATGGAATGCTCTATCCTAACTCTACACTTCACTGTTTTCTTCCCATTTTTCAGGTTCCATTTTTTTAAAAATGTATTTCTTTTTTTATTATTATTATACTTTAAGTTCTAGGGTACATGTGCACAACGTGCAGGTTTGTTACATATGTATACATGTGCCATGTTGGTGTGCTGCACCCGTTAACTCGTCATTTACATTAGGTATATCTCCTAATGCTATCCCTCCCCCCTATCCCCACCCCACAATAGGACCCAGTGTGTGATGTTCCCCTTCCTGTGTCCAAGTGATCTCATTGTTCAATTCCGACCTATGAGTGAGAACATGTGGTATTTGGTTTTCTGTTTTTGTGATAGTTTGCTGAGACATGGATGCTGCTGGAAACCATCATTCTCAGGTTCCATTTTAAATGCTATGTCCAGAGAAGACTTCCCTGATGCCCTGACTACATAATAAAGTAACTTCCCAACTATCTTATTCTATTTACTAGCAGCCAGTTCTTCTCTTTTAATGCTGTTATCAGAATTTGTAACTACATATACATATGTATGCTTAATTCTTTATTCCTGGATTTTTATTAAGATCTAAGCTCCATAGATGCAAGCACATATTTGTTTTCTTCAAGTAGGTCCAGTGCAAAATGCTTCATAAATTTTTTAAATTAAAAATGAATAAATGAATGCTACAAAACTTTGTATTGGCAAAGAAAGAGCACTGTAAAAATATACTGAAAGATTAAATATAGGCTTTAGTGACAGAATTAGTAGACTCAGAATATCAATTAAATGAAGATATTTCTAAAGCAGCCAAGAATACAGAAGATGAAATAACAATCCAAAGGGATTTCAATAAACAGCAGTCCAGGTACCACCAGCTAACTTCAAATGAATGTGATGAAAACTGTGGTGCATACTTTTTTTTCCCTTACAGTAAAGTAAGATTGGGAGATCTGTTTTAGCTATACCATATGTATAAGGGAAATTTCTATAATTACCTACTTAAAGAAGCAATGCTAATTATCTAAGAATCATAAATGAATGAAAATATAATCAATGACTGTATTGCATAGAATCTTTCCAAAATCAACATTTAAAATATCTCAAAATATCAATAAATACCAAGAGAAAAGAGAGAAAAACAAGTGAAGGGGTAGCCCCTGAAATTGTCCAACATGAGAATTAGGCTGGTCAGAAGTCTCAGGCTTCCCCAGGGCCAGAGAGATGACAGATAAATATGCAAAACGGCTTCTGTTCAAACAGTACAGCAGCCCCATTCTGCACTTAGTACACTTCCTGATAGCTCTGCCAACATAAATAAATAGATCAAAGCTAAAATCATTCCAAAAGAATCATTTAATTTCAACACCAAAAATAACATCTTCACTGAAGATAAATTTTCCTTCAGGAGCCCCCATATGCATACACAGCACAATACACACACACATACACTCAGATACCCACACACAATATAAACACAAATATACTTTAACTTAGAAATAGTTAAATAGTGCCAGCTCAGTTTAAGCTTAGAAACATAGACTGTTGGAACTACAAGAGATTTCAAAGATTTTAAGTGATTGTAATTGTTTTATGTACATACATATACATATATATACACACACACATACACACACACACATCTCTTAATTTAAAAACGAGGAAAATTTGGGGCTCAAAAACCAGGAATTACATATCCAAGGTCACAAAACAAGGATCATGCTAATTACAATAAGAATCCCAAGCTTTCAAGTCCCTCTGTGGTGTCTTCCCACAACCCCACCCCCATTTCTCACAAAGTTTAAAGGAACATATGGTTGACATTGAATTAATTGACTGATTTTTTTCTGTAAATGTGTTACCTCCGCATGATAACTAGTGGCATGTTAGAGATAAAGATGACTGAAGAAAAGGAGAGGGATCTATGACTTGCTGGTGGGCACAAATGATTATGGAGGCAGAGCTAAAGTGTGAAAGAGTCTAGGAATAAAATCTCACATTATTCTCAATATTTAATTATAAGGACTAAAAGAAAGAAATGCTTAAGGACTATGTTTTTGTTTTTGTTTTTGTTTTCAAAAAAAAAAACTATTTCTTTTTCAAATATTATCCTTCTTTACACTCAAACCCCACTGAAATAAGAAAAACATATAATGTAATTCATAGCAGTGGAAGTAAAAAGGTGCGTTTCCGTGAAATGTGGACTTGCTAGATGGCTCCAATTGGAAATGGAAGCCCAAGAATCTAAGACACCTGCAATTCCATGCCTTGGAAAGAGGCTTCAAAGCTGAGAGTCTAACAGAACTCTTGGGTAGTGCTAAGGGAATAGCTAGTGGGCTCTGGGAAAATGCGCACACTTGGGACAATACACCAGGTAATTAAGAAAAGGATAATAAAGTTCTAGGGGGAAAAAATGCTCATTAGAACCTAGAAATGTGCATCCAATCAAACTACCTTCAAATTTTATGGCACTGACTATAAATAGAGACAATTTTAGACATTCAAGAATTTCAAAAGTTTACTACCCACAACCTTATTCTAAAATAATTTTACATGGACATATTCTAGCAAGACTATAAAAAATAATGAAATCTAACAGAATGGTTGAAGGAAAGGAAGTGGACAAAAATGTACTACAGAAATAAAAATAGCACACATAAGAATGGCAACATAAATAATAGACATATAATCCAAGGCAAAAATAAAAGAGTAAATGAAAAACATAGATATTCAGAAATCATGTACTAGGCACTCTTTCAGGGCTGTTGCATTTCTTAACATATTAAATGCTGGTAGATGTAATTACTAATTTTACAGATGAAGAAACTGAGGCAAATACAGCTAAATAACTTGCCAACGATGATACAGATAATATGTAGAATTGGGATTTGAAGTTAAGCAATATAACTTCAGATCCCACTCTTTTAACCATTAAATAATTCAATAATGTCTAAAAAAATTATTCTTAATAGCCAAAAATGGGGGAAAAAAACCAAATACCATCAACAATATTAGAAAGTACATATTCACTGAATAATATTTATTCAGCTGAATCATACATATAATATATATTAGGTACTGTCAGTGTTACATTCAACAACATACATAATCTCAAAAACATATTAACAGAAAGAAATCATAAATATATATATATACGCACTGTATGATTCCCTTCACATAAATTTCCAAAACATGCACAAATAGCCTTGTTAATAGATGTCTTAATAGATTAACAGTGGCAATTAATGGCTGGAAAGGACTATAAGGGTTTCTTCTTGGCTGATGTTAATATTTTTATAATTTGTACTGGGTGGTCATTACTTGTGTTGGTCACTTTATAAAATTGAATGCTATGAAATTGAATGAATGTTATATTTTAGATTTTCACACTTAAATATATGTAAAAGTTTCCAGAAAATATAATGTATGTGTAGTTACTATATATAAGTATTTTATCACCTTTTTACACATTGAACATTCTTTGTGACAATCTATATCAATAAATATACTAATAGAATATCAAAAATTGGCATGTCTTTCATTTATTTTCCTGATTAAGATTGAATCATTCTTTTGAACTCCAAACTGAAGTGTATTATTTATAAAATTTAAGGAATTAAATATTATACAGAGTACAGAAAATTAGCAAATTAGCCAAATTATGTATGAATTCCCTTTGAAATATGTTGGTCACAAGATTCCTGAGAAATAAAGTAATTCCAATGAAATAATTGCAAGAAAATCTAATTTCACATCATTTTTTCTTCTGGGTAAGTCATTTATATTTAAGATATGAATAGCAATATGACTATTCCAGTATCAGCAGTAAGCTGATAGTGGAAAGTCAGCCTTTATGAACTGAAGACAATTGGGACTTTTGTATGAAGACTGCAGAACAGTCTCAGAACAGGGTTTGAATACAAGTTGGAATAAAGTAATATATTTTTGCATAAACTAATTGAGATATTGTTTTTCCTCCTATACCTAGGAAAGTCTTATTCATCCATCAAGACACTGCTTAAATGATATCCCTTTGAGTGTCCATCCTGCATATTGGCATACTTTCCATTCATACTACACCAGTATTCTTCTTTCCATCCTACTTTGAACAAAATCAGTGCATTCCTACAGTGCCAAATAACTGAGTTCTTACCTTTATTTTAAATATTTGTTTTTAATTTTATGCATTCATCTCTTGTTATTTAAAAAAAATACATTCAGTAAAAGATCTTGGCGTACATAAGTTAATATTCCGAATTCAGGAAGGTATACCTTCCCCTCTAATATTCTTTCTTATTCATATCAATGTGATACATCATATCAGCAGAATAAAGGGTGCAAACCATATGATTATTTCAACCGATGCTGACAAAGCATTTGATAAAATTAAACATCCTTTCATCATGAAAACCCTTAAAAACTGGGTAAAGAAGAAACATACCTAAAGACAATAAAAGTCACATACAACAAACCCACAGCTAGCATCATACTGATTGAGGAAAAACAGAAAGCCTTTCCTTTAAGATTTGGGACATGACAGAGATGCCATTTAAGACACTGTTATTTAACATTGTCCTGGAAGACCCAGCTAGAGCAATGAGACAAAAGAAAGAAATAAAAAGCATCAAAGTTGGAAAGGAAGAGGTCAAATTATACTTGTTTGTAGATGATATGATCTTGTATTTAGAAAAACCTAAAGACTCCACCAAAACACTATTAGAACTGATAGACAAACTCAGTAAAATTGCAGGACACAAAATTAATATACACAAACAGTAGCACTTCTGTATGCCAAAAGGGAATAATCTGAAAATGAAATCAAGAAAGCAAGCCCATTTAAAACAGCTTCAAATAAAATAAAATATCCATGAATTAACTTAACCAAAGAAGTGAAACTTTTCTACAATGAAAACAATAAAACACTGATGAAAGATATGTAAAAGGGCACCAATAAATGGAAAGATATTTCATACTCATTGATTGGATGGATCAATTTTGTTAAAACATCCATACTACCCAAAGCAGTCTACAGATTCAGTGCCGTCTCAATCAAAATATTAATGACATTCTTCACAGAAATAGAAAAAAAGCCATCCTAAAATAAGACCCAGAACAGCCAATGCTATCCTAAGCAAAAAGAACAAAGCTGAAATAATCATATTACCTGACATCAAATTATACTACAAAGCTATGATATCTAAAACATGGTAATGCCATAAAAACAGACACATACACCAATGGAAAAGAACACAGAACCTAAAAATGAATTCATATATCTACAGTGAACTCATTTTTTACAATGGTGCCAAGAATGTACTTTGGGGAAAGAACAGTCTCCTTAATAAATAGTGCTGGAGAAAACTGGATATCAATATGCAAAAGAATGAAACTAGAACCCTATTTCTTGCCATATAAAAAATCACATTAAAATGGATTAAAGATGTAAATCTAATACCTCAAACTATTAATCTACTAAAAGAAGACACTAGGAAAACTCTCCAGGACATTGGACCAAGTAAATATTTCTTGGGGTGCAGCAGAACTCCATGGCCCTTGTTTACCTATGTAACAAACCTGCATGTCCTGCACATGTATCCCAGAACTTAAAATAAAATAAAACATATTTCTTAGGTAATACCCCACCAACACAGGCAACCAACACAAAAATGGACAAATGGGATCACATCAAGTTAAAAAGCTTCTTCACAGCAAAGGAAACAATAAACAAATTGAAGAGACAATCCATACAGTTAGAGAAAATATTTGCAAACTACCCATCTGACAAGGGATTAATAACCAGAACATATAAGGACTTCAAACAGCTCTATAGGGAAAAAATCTAATAATCCAATTTTAAAATGGGCAAAAGACCTGAAAAGACATTTCTCAAAAGAAGATATACAAATGCAAACAGGTATATGAAAAGGTGCTCAATATCACTGATCATCAGAGAAATGCAAATCAAACCTACAATGAGATATCATCTCACCTTGGTTAAAATGGCTCTTATCCAAAAGAAAGGTAATAAAAAGTTGTGGCAAAGATGTAGAGAAAAGGGAACCCTCATCCACTGTTGTTGGGACTGTAAATTAAAACAACCACTATGGATAACAGTTTGGCAGTTCCTCAAACTAAAAATAGAGATACTATATGACCCAGCCATTCCACTCCTAGGTAAAAAATACCCAAAAGAAAGAAAGTCAGCATGCTGAAGAGAGATCTGCACTCCCATGTTTACTGAAGTACTATTCAAAATAGCCAAGATTTTAAAGGAACCCAATTGTCCATCAACAGATGAATGGATACGTATATACAATAGAGTACGATTCAGCCATAAAAAAGAATGAGATCCTGTCATTTGTAACAGCATGGATGGAACTAAAGGTCATTATGTTAAATGAAATAAGCCAGTCATGAAAATACAAACTTCGCATGTTCTCATTTATTTGTGGTACTAAAAACTAAAACAATGGAACTCATGGAAATAGTAGAATGATGGGTACCAGAGGCTCAGAAGGATGGTGGGGTTGGTGGAGAGTGGGGATAGTTAATGGGTGTGAAAATATTGTTAGATTGAATGAATAAGATCTAGTATTTGATACCACAACAGGGTGACTACAGTCAACAATAATTTATTTTACATTTAGAAGTAACTAAAAGAATACCATTGGAATGTTTATAATACAAATGATAAATACTTGAGGTGATGGATACCCCATTTACCCTGATGTGATTATTATGCATTATACATCTGTATCAAGATACTTTATGTACCCTGTAAACATATATACTTACCCACAAAAATTTAAAAATATAAAAAATTTTTAAAGTGCCTTAAAACATGTTGCAGTGATTTTAACATAGACTCTTTAAAAGCTATTAATTTAACTACAATTCAGTATGAATCTAGGGCCAGATTTGGCACATAAAGACTATGTGTATTATGTACAGAGATCAATGGGGATAAGAAATCTGCACACTGCTTAGAAGTATTCATTAGGAAAAACATACTCTGTCACTCTTGCAACACTATAAACTCCCAAATATTTTCTGCAGTCATATTTACCCTAACCCCTAAGGACCACTGCTTTAAGATACCATTATCACTGGTAACTTTGTAATCTAGACTTAGTGCTCTGTCACAAAAAGAAGCTTGATAATCACCACCATAAAAATATATTTTAGAACTGCAATCAATTGAATTTTGTTTTTTCAAAGTAATCATCTTTTATAGCCTGCCATACATTTGGTCAGATACATTCAATGCTTGTAACTTGTAAATTCTTCCAAAGAAAGCTAATTTAAGTTTCAGAAAGAGTATAATCATTCAGAACCTTTGTTCATGTGCCTCAAGAGGCAGACCCATAATGTTGATTTGTTCTTGAGGCTAGAGAACTAATAGAAGGCAATTCCAAGAAGACCCACCATGGGCTGAGAAATGACCACTTTAAATCATGCTGCTATAAAGACACATGCATGCGTATGTTTATTGCGGCACTATTCACAATAGCAAAGACTTGGAATCAACCCAAATGTCCATCAGTGACAGACTGGATTAAGAAAATGTGGCACATATACACCATGGAATACTATGCAGCCATAAAAAAGGATGAGTTTGTGTCCTTTGTAGGGACATGGATGCAGCTGGAAACCATCATTCTTAGCAAACTATCACAAGAACAGAAAACCAAACACCGCATGTTCTCACTCATAGGTGGGAACTGAACAATGAGATCACTTGCACTCGGGAAGGGGAACATCACACACCGGGGCCTATCATGGGGAGGGGGTAGCGGGGAGGGATTGCATTGGGAGTTATACCTGATGTAAATGACGAGTTGATGGGTGCAGCACACCAACATGGCACAAGTATACATATGTAACAAACCTGCACGTTATGCCCATGTACCCTAGAACTTAAAGTATAATAATAAAAAAAAAATTAAAAAAAAGAAAAATGTACTCTCATTTAGAAAATAAAGCAAATTTGAAAGTGAAAAAAAAAAAAAAAAAGAACTTATCCCTCCCTGTTTTTGAAACAAGAACAATCATGTCTATTACTAACAGAGGGCTTGTGAAGACTAAGCAAATTGATAAGATAACAAATGTGAGACAACTGTTGGTATTTCAGGTCCAGTGGAATTGCTCATAGATGAAACTGAAATGGATATCTGACAAAATTTTATGTTGCGTTCCACATAGGAAAGCAGAGGTCTGAGGAAAAGCTAATTTCTTTCAAGGCAATTCTAAAGCAATTTAATAAGCCTATTATGTAGATAAAGAATTATTCATAACTCAATACTCATGAAGAACACCACAAAATAAAAATTGTTCAGAAGCTTAAGATATTATAGGATATAAAAGTGTTAAACTTAATATCAAAGTATGATTTCTGTCATTCTCTGTACATTTTAAAAGTTTGCTTAATTATATCTCATGCAGTAACTCTAATATCTTGAATTATGTTGATTTTGTCCCAAGCCATCAGACTTGGAACACTAAGAATTTCTGATTTAAAATTTTCTCCCTTACTTACCTCCACAACCAATGCTTTGCCTTTTTTTGTGTTTCAAATACTGCCAGCCTGCTTTCATCCCTCTGTTAACCAGTTTAACTCAGGATGTCATGGCTATCACAGGAATTACTATCATATCTCCTGAGAGTTAGATATTTGCCAACTCCCAACTGTTCAACTTTTATCATGGTGTCACGTTAATCTTTAAACAGAACAACAATCATATCACTCCCTTGCTCAAAGATCTTCAATGCCTTTCAATTTCCAAATGAATCAACTTCTAATATTTCCTTATAGCATTTAAGACTCTCCAGTGTGTAGCTCCAGATTGGTTTCTGACCTTATCTGAAGCCATTCCTACACAAACACTGCTATATGCTGGCTCTATTCTGGGACTTTCAACATACATTCACATTTAATTCTCACAATAGTACTATGCTAAGGTATTAACATTACCAATTTATAGACGTGTAAAATAATATTCATTTATGTTAACAACTTTATCATTGTTAATTTTATATTTTCATAATTCTTTTTACATCTTTTATATATCTCAATATTTTTATAATTAACATTAACTAGGCCAAATTCCATATAAAAAGAAAAACATTGCTATGGCTCAGATTTAGTTCTTCTAACATCAAAGTCCTTGGGATTTCCAGTAAACATCACTGAGTATCCAATTCTATCAAGTCATGACTCCCTGACAACATTTTAACTGGATTTTAGGACTAGGATTCCAATTTTATTATCTAATGAATAAGACACCTCACCCCTCTTCCACACATTGTCCCTTAAATTTAGTGCCATAAGATTTATTTATCAAGATTCTTTGGGGTGCAAATAACATACATGGCACTAGCTAACCTAAGTAAAACAAAGATTTCTCGGGAAGATATTGAGTCACTCTTAGAATTAAATTAAACACTGAGTGTCTGAGCAACAGAATGATAAAAGCAACTCCAGGGACATTAGCGCAACTTTTACCATATGATGACTTAATTTTAACCACCTTCTCTCTTTGTAGTCTCTATGAGGCTTTTCAAAAACCTGAAAAGTAGACTCTAATTGTCTCAGCTTGGGTGATAAGACTGAACCTTGAACCATTCACCCACCTCCAGAGGACAAGAGTTTTGTAAACTTTTAGAGGAGTTTTAAGAAGGAACATCTATAGGGTCTTAACATGCATCTTCTCACTTTGAATATTACAAATATCTAAAATATTTTAAGACTGAGTTTATTCCTACATAGATCAAATAAAAATCAATGACACTGAGGTAACTGAAGAAAAACCAATTCATTGATTCACTCATTAAAAATATTTATTGGGTGCCCAAGATTTTGTTCTGGTGATAAATTTATACATATATATACATATATATGTATATTTGGTATATATACATACACCAAAATTTATGTGTGTGTGTATATATATTTGGTGTACATATATATATATGGTGTGTGTGTGTATATATACACACACGCACACACACACCAAAAATGTGAGTACTATCTTCATAAAACTGTGAATGAATGAGTGAGCTGGATTTAGCACCTGTCTAGATTACCGAAGGGAAATTGGGTCCAGCTGATACGGGAACACTTCCTATATCAACCTTACAAACATATGTATGTATCTGCACATAAATCTGAATTTTCAGTGGAACACACCTACCAGTCTATAACATAGGAAGAATCCAATAATGATAAACTCAAGGTTAATGAGGGTGTAGCTCAGCAATATTGGAGCACAAGGTAGTTGGGACCACTTAAATAAATAATTCAGAAATATACAAATTTCTGGGAACCTCCTGGAGCTTCAAAGGACTCTCAGTTCCCACCATCTGTAGCATAACAGAATCACTTGACGTGAAAAAAAGCAAGCAAGTTAGGCTTTGGAGGCCAGGAATTGCAGTGTTGAAAACTATGTTTGAGTTCCCCAGCACATGGCAGCAATCAATCCACAGGGAGGCCTGAATCAAGGACACGGAAAGGTCCCCAGATAATCTCAAAAATATATGAGGAGAGAACTTACTAGAAAGTACTAGAATTTTGCTAACAAATGGGCAATGACTCATAGCTGTTGAGATTTGGCGTAGCAAAGCACATGTGATCTCATTTGTAACCAATTTTGGTGAAGGTAGAGAAATACCCATAGATAACATTGACCCTGGAAAAAGTCTAGTGCTGTCCATCTTAACAAGTGCTCTTGTTAATTATTTTCTTTGAATGTATTACTCTCTAAACCCTGGCCAAGAAAAGGTATTTATCCATTAAGTTCACTTCACTAGCCACCTTCTACATAGTTCTGCTCCAAAACCCACTACCAAGATACAAACAAGTAAATGTTTTCTTTTTTTTTTTTTTTTTTTTTTTTTGAGACGGAGTCTCGCGCTCTCGCCCAGGCTGGAGTGCAGTGGCCGGATCTCAGCTCACTACAAGCTCCGCCTCCTGGGTTTACGCCATTCTCCCGCCTCAGCCTCCCGAGTAGCTGGGACTACAGGCGCCCGCCACCACGCCCGGCTAGTTTTTTGTATTTTTTTAGTAGAGACGGGGTTTCATCGTGTTAGCCAGGATGGTCTCGATCTCCTGACCTCGTGATCCGCCCATCTCGGCCTCCCAAAGTGCTGGGATTACAGGCTTGAGCCACCGCGCCCGGCCCACAAGTAAATGTTTTCAATTACAACTGCAGTTCAGCCTAGGCACTATTCTATGAGACATTGTGCACTAGGAACTTTATTTGAACTTTTTTCCTTTCTTTTTTTAAATAAAATCTACCCTATCTTGGGTTCATTATTTGTTTATTTTATTCTCTCTCTTGCAAAGTGACTGTTTCAGGACACAATCTGTCTTGTTCACATTTGTACCAAATTAAAAGAAAATGAATGCTTGCATGTATGCAGGCCTGATGTAGTAAGGCCATTTTTCTGGATCAATTACTCAGAAGCCTGGGGGGAAAAGTCTTATTATCAGAAAAGAAGCAGCCAGAGTTTCTGTGTGCTATTCCTATGTGAAATGAACCAGGTGGCTACTAAAGAAAACTACAGATAAATTAATGTTTATGGATTTAATACTTTGAAACAAAAGTACACATAAATTACTTTGGGAAATAAAAAATTAAAAATTTTCATTGAAAATATACAATAAAAGTGGTAGGTGGTAGGAATATTATAGGACAAATATTGAAACTTTGTTAAGAAAACCTCTAAATAAGATAACCAAGAAATACTATTAAGGAAGTTCTTTGGCCTAGACTGATGGGTAGTAAATTAAAAGGCCAGCTACAGAGTGAAAGAAGATACCTTTAACACTTGAATCTCTCAAAGTACTTATATTAAAATTACATAAAGGATACTTACAAATCAATGCCAGAAGACAAACCGTGCAATTAACAAAATGGGTAAATAATACTGACAGGTACTTCACAAAAACTGAGACTTCATTTTACCTGCTGTAAATAAAGCAACCTCATACTGCCCTTTTTTCCCTTTTGATCTTACACTTTCCATTCTGTCACTCCTGTTCTGAGACCCCCCCACCCCCCGCCGCATATAATCAAGCACTTTTTTTCTGGATTTACTTTCAAAAGAACCAAACTAAGGCAGGAGGGGATCGAGATAAAGGATATAACATAGAAGAGAAAAGGAAAAACATGGCAGAATAGGCTTTAAAATGTCCCCCCAGAAATATTCATGTCAAATTCCTTGGAACCTGTGATGTTACCTTATTTAGAGAAGGAGTCTTTGCAGATGTGATTAAGTTAAGGGTCTTGAGGTTGGGAGATATTCTTGAGTTATTCAGGCATGCCTTAAATACCATCACATGTGTCTTCTTTGCAAGAGAAAGGTAGAGGGAAATTGACACAGGTGCACAGAGAAGAAAGAATATGAAGGCAGAAGCAGAGATGAAAGTGATGATGCCACAAGCCGAGGAAGCCTGAAACCACCAGAAGCTAGAAGAAGCGAAGAAGGGATTCTTCCCTAGAAGCTTTGTAGGGACTGTGGCTCTACTGATATCCTGATTTCAGATTTCTGACCTCCAGAGCTGTGAGAAAATAAATTTCTGTTGTTTAAAACCACCGAGTTTGTGGTAATTTCTCATGGCAGCCTCAGGAAAGTAATACACATGGATTAAAACACTAACAAAATCAGAGGTAGAGACGAAGAATGTCCTTACATGATGGTATGATTTCTTGTTAAAATAAGAACCATTTCCTAAGTTTTAGAGGCATCTTGCCCTACAGAAATGATTTGAGTTAGCATTTGTGAGGAATTGGGAGGAAACTGACAAAAGATCAGAAAAAGAATTTCTAAGAGGAACTGCAAGCTCAGCAGAGGTTAAAGTAATGAATTTATAATGTATTTATTGTCATCTCTTGGGATTTGGCAGTCATCAGCAAGGATGCTAGTAAGCAGACAAAATTATTCTAGCCTCATGTCAGAGTTCAGAGGCTGGACTCAAGACCCAAGAAGAGAAACTGGCAAGAAAAACGCAAGACTCTAATTCTGAGGAAGGAATTAAGTGACTTAAGAGGGCACGACAGTAAGAATGCATACATATGAATTCCTAAGTACTGAAGAGTTAGGCACCATCTGGATTCAAGAAAAGCAGAAGCCTAGCTAATAAATCAGGGCACCTGCTGAAGGCAGATTAGCATCAAGTGTTGCTTCACCTGGATAGCTCAAGCTCCCTCTGCTTCAGATCAGAATGAATCACAGAAGCCTGGGTTGACCTTAACATGCAAATGAGGAATCAATAGGCCCTATTTTTTTGCATGACTGTTAATTTGAACTTCTGGCTCTTCTTGCATTTTTTTCATCATCTTTTAACTTCATTGCTTTTCATTCCCAGCTTAAAGAATAGTGGGCTGATGGCAGGGAGGATAGAAGAAGAAGGAGAAGAGAAAGGGGATAGAGTGGAGGGAGAGGAGAGTATTTACAAATATCACTTCATAGGGAACTCACAACAGATATTTGACTTAGGCATCATTATCCCTATTTTACAGAAAAGGAAAATGCTATTTGAAAAATTAAGCAACCCATATTCATACAATTAGTAGAATATAAAAGCAAGATTCAAACCCAAGTTGTACTGATTCCAAAGTCAGTGTTCTGATCCATTACCAGACCCTTACTTGTTCCATAACAATCATTCAACTGTGTTTACTTTTAAATCAACATCCTCAAGTCTCTCAACCCCTTATCTTTCTTTTCTAATCTGCCTTTTAATTTACTGCTGATTAATGAAATAATTCATTCAAGGAAAATTAATAAATATCTACTAAACTGGAAAGCCCTCTTTAGGTTGAAGGGAGTTAAGCAGTATCTTGTAACAAAGATAGACATTGTGCCTGCTTTGGTGATTTTACAGACCATTCAAAAAAAATCGTCAATGAATTTCATACATTGCTATTACCTGGCTGTTAGATCTAGTTAACACACTATTTGGTCTCTAGCCCAGATTATCTTTTTCAGATGAAATATAGCATTATGTGAGGAAAATTTTAAGTTTTTAATGAAAATTATTTTCAGAATGATATGAAGCAAACACTAAATTAAGACTGTTGTGGTCCTTGGCATTAATTTCAATAATGAATGTCAACAAATTTTTCAACAGCTACAAATGAAAAATACTTAAGTGATAGAATAATGCATTGGGGAGAGATGATTTCAGAAAGCAAGAATCCTATGCTAGTATTTTCTTTTAAATAGTCACCACTTCAAGTTAAATCTAAATTTCAGGCAAAACAGTCTATGATATCTATTATTTATCTACTGAGAGGTAGGTAGAATACAAGAGTAATTTTAGATTTTGCCATGGGAATAAATGTGAAATTACCACATCCTATGATGACAAACACAATTCTCTAATAAGAAACACTCCCTCTGTTTGCCAAGAGGTATTTCATTAACATTATTCTGCACAGAGACTAACTTTAAGTACTTTAAATAATTCTACCTAACTAGGAGGGAAGTTTGTGACAAGGGAAGAAGTTGCAGCCTTTCAGAAATTATAATATGCTAAAAATATTAATAAATTTGAATCTTCTCAACTTCAATATTTTTACAATTCGTTTTCAACTTTTCCCCTCATTAGTTATTTTCCAAGTTAAATACCTTCCATTATCATTAGGAAGTGTATGTTTGTATAAACAAAAATCTAGGTGGTAAAATTATCCATCCTGTGTATTAAATAAATATTGTTCCTAGCTTATATGAACAGATCTTTCCCCATGTCCAGTTTTTTCCTCTACATGAATGTTCATTTTTGTATGTACCTATCTTCTCAAGTCAAACATTCAGCACTTTGGCATCTAAGTTAGTTGCAAAAGTCCCACATTTCTTATTATGAAATTGGTAGTTAAATTTCATATTTAATAGAAATCAATAAAATACAGCTGTTTGTGGGTTTGAGAACATGGTAAATCAAATTAATTAACAGTATATTATGCATTAAAAACTGTGACAAACTCTCAAGCAAGCACTTGGTTCATCTATGACTTCCAACTTTCTCAGATATGTATATGACCCTAGGCAAATAACAAATCTCTCTCTAGTTTAATCTTTCCAAATGTAAAAAGGTCTTCATAATTTATTAACTTATTTAGCCAATTTTTAATGAATACTTAATGTATGCTTAATATTTTCCAATTACTCGGGACTCAGCAGTGAATATGACAAATCAGATTCATGTTATTTCCCATTGTAGGGCCTCTGAGATTACGGTCCCATCTAACAGAAAGGCAATTCCTCTGGTCTTCCTTTGTCTAACTACTCACCATTAATTTCTTAGTCAAAATATATCTTCTTAAGCCTTCTGTGATCATCCTATTGAATGGGCACCTCTCTAATCTCCATCATTTTCTATAACAAAACTGTGTCTGATTCCTTAATTTGCTTAATTACTTTTTGCAGTTATACTACTTACATTTTGATTACTTTTTCTTGCTTTTTTCCTCGAGTAGAATGAAAGTCCCATTCAGTAGAAACCTTGATGCACCTCCAGTAAAGTGAACAGTATCTTCTACTTGGTAGATTATCAATAAATATTTCTTGAATTAAATAATTCATTAGTTAAGAAGGTAAACAAAAATTCCTGCCATTTTGAAGTTACCTTCTTTTAGAAGCTTCCGTTCTAGTAGAATGATTATTGCACAGAAGTTATTGTCAAATATAGTGTTGTGGAAAAGCCATAAAAAAAAGAACCAACTGAATTTGAAACCCCATTTGCTGAACAGGTTAACCTCACAAACTCAAGCCACTTGTTTTCTGATCTCTGTCTGCACAAGTGATACGACAAGGAGAAATAGTTATGGACAATCAGTGATTTTTGTCCAGTCCTCATTCTTCTGAGGCTCCTTCTGCCATTAAATAAGATTTTTCACTCATTCTCTCAAAGAATGTGATTATCTTTTCTTGTGACATGGAGATTGTCTAACAGGAACTAATTGCAAAATGACTAAAGATGTCAGATGTCAAGTTCCATTTTATCTCTGTCTAAATTGTGGCCCATTTTTCTCTCCCACTTCTAGGGTTGGGGACAAAGTCAACTTTTTTCCAAGCTCATGTGTATATGGTAAAACAACGGATACCACATAAAAAAGATGAAGTGGATATTTAATAGGTAACTCACAATATCTAATATATTCCTGGAAAAATTAATAGTTTCAAATTAATTCAAACTTTTTACCATAATGTGCTCACTAAATTTAAAAACAATTAAAGGAATAAATCTTTATGTTCTGTTTTACTTGCAAGTTTATGTACATTAGTGAAATGCCAGCTAAAAATAATAAAAATAGGCTAATTGCAACTTTACATTGTTGCTTTCAGTCCCGAAATTTTTATAATTCCCCAATGTCTTCTGTAACTGCTTAATTTCTTCACACTTCACTGGTCATGGCTAACGCTTATCACATAGCTTTTGGGAATGGAGTGACCTGAAAACTGCCCAAGTCACTGAATGAATAGCAACTTTGAAAAGACAATAAAATATCAGAGAGTTTTTGTCATGGTGGGTCAAGTTAAGGTCTTATGCAGTGTCCTTATAAGTGTTATTAGCATCCCAGTATACCTAACTTTAAATATAGCAAGCTATAGAAGCTCTTTCTTATATACATTTTATTTGGACTTTCTTCCAAACCTTCTTTATAAATATAATATTCTCCATTTTGGGGTGCTAATCTTGATTCTGTTGGTAATTATTTAAATGATTTTTAAAAATCTGTAAAATGAGTAGGTTGCACTAGATCATAATGAAGTTCTAACATTCTGCCAGAGCACTGGTTGCCAAAGCATGACTATCATCACGTTATTCCTCTGCTCACAGAGCTACGCTGGCTCCCAAATATCTGTTGCTATGAGATCAACCCCTATTTGTATTTCAAGTCTCTACTGTCTAGAGTTACTCTGCCTCTTTTAATTGTCACTCTTCTGCTGCACGTACACAGTTCACACCAGAGAGGTAGTCCAGGACTTAGGTTTACCTCTTCAGGAGACACAACTGAGTGCAATACTAGTGCTATTCAAAATGTGATCTGTGCACCAGTACTGGTCCATGAAATGTTTCTTACTGGCTGTGGCAATATAAGTACAGGACAGAAGAACATTTAGAAACTTTTAAAGCAACTTGCCGTTGTTATAACACCCAAGTATATAATCAGTGCATTTGCCTATTTGAGCAGTTTTAGTGTTTCCACACTGGCATGTTGAGTGAAAAAGAGCAGAAACTTCATACAGGTCACATTCAATAAGACTACATTACAGTATGCGATTAGTTTGATAACTGTCATCCAAAATTGTGAAAAGATATTAAGTATATAAGAATATCTAAACATGTATCTATATTTTGAACTTATTTTAGAATCATTTTAAATTAAGCATGGAGTTTAATTTTCAGTTTTACATAATTAACTAATTCAGAGAAGTAAAATTTTTATTATTTTTAACCCTAATTGAATTATGGTGACACAGACAAGCTTCACTGGAATTTTTTGTCAAGAAATAATACACCTCTTCAAAATACAGCAGCAGTCATAAACTACTATTGTGATTATGATTACTATTATTAATATTTTGAGATGGAGTTTCACTCTTGTCTCCCAGACTAGAGTGCAAAGTCATGATCTCATCACACTGCTCACTGCAACATCCACCTCCCAGGTTCAGGCGACTCTCCTGCCTCAGCCTACCGAGTATCTGGGATTACAGGTGCCTGCCACCATGTCCAGCTAATTTTTGTATTTTTGGTAGAGACAGGGTTTCACCATGTCTGCCAGGCTGGTCTCAAACTCCTGACCTCAGGTAATCCACCTGCCTCATCCTCCCAAAGTGCTGGATTACAGGTCTTATCCACTGTGCCTAGCCAGTCATAAATTAAATTATGGTGATAAAAGTAATTTTGAAGATAGGAAAACTAAAATGTTTATATTCATTTAATAAAACAAAATAATTTAATAAATGCTGATGAAAGTAACTTTGAAGATAATAAGACTAAAATGTTTATATTAGTTTACTCAGAAGTATACTCTATCTTAAATTCTGTTTGGTAGTCATAATTGATGGTTAAGTGTTAAAACTATAGTGTGTATGGGCTAATATGTTGGCTAATAGTGCATTAGAACCAACAAAATTTAAGTAGGTTTTAAATTTAAAACATAAAACAAGGTTTAATATAATTGTATCCTTTAAAAGGAAAAGCACTGAATAGGGGAAATAAATGTTTAATATTTTATATATAAGCAGTATTGTTTTGTGAGTTTGTAAGTAGCACTGTGGGCTGCTAAAACAGTGTATGTATACATAATTGCTGAAATTTGTTAGTGAAAGACCATTTTATAGGCATTAGTCTGAAAATAGTGGGTGAGTTTATAGCAAAGAAGGTAGTTCAAATACCACTTTTCAATGACATCATAGGTCAACTTCAGAAGCAAACTGATGATATGGAAGAAATACTCATAGAATAAATAAGGCTAGCAATTTTTTTTATTACAGCTAACACGTACAGTATAGAGTACAGAGATATTCTTAGCATGTCAATTATTCTAGTACATGTGAAATTTGTGTATGAATTTTGTTAGCTTCATTGCTTAAAAAGATCTAAACCTGAAGTGTATACAAATATTAAATTTGAAATTCTAGTTCTGTGTAGGAGTATAATCTGATGGTACAGCCGCAAAGGCAAGAAAACATTCGGGAGTAATCATCCAGATTCAGGCAAGAATATTAATCTCCACATTTCTTACTTCTCTGAAATGTTTTGACATTTTTAAAAAAAGTTAAGTGTAATAAATAATGTGTTTAGTGACACAGCAAAAGTTGAGTCACAAAAACCTAAAGTATCAAATTTTGGATTATTCTCTTCATTTGAAGATGAAATGAAAGCTGATCACAAACTGTTGTTGCTTGCTGTCGTACAATGGCTATCAAGAAGAAACTTCTGTCAAAAATGTTTGGACTACAGAATAGAATGTCAGTGTTTCTGCAACAAAAGAAAGCAATTTGCTATCAGTATTTAAAAGTTGTGAATTGAGAATCCAGCCTTGCCTATTTGTCTGGTATCTTAATACGTCCATGCCAGGAAGGAATGCAATGTAGTTTTCAATGGCAGATAAGACGTAAAAGCAAAGCCTGAAGTGAAGTTGGTAACAAGATAGTGTCTACAGAGTGTTATGACGTGGCTCATAATTTAATAACAATTATCAAGTAGGTAGGGGTGATTTTGATCATTCAGATCTGTAAAAGGTTATTAACAAGCACCATAGAAACTTGATAGATTGGTTTTAAGAATTTTCCATTAAAAGAATATTCATGGGCTGGGCGTGGTGGCTCACATCTGTAATCCTAGGACTTTGGGAGGCCAAGGCGAGTGGGTCACGAAGTCAGAAGTTCTAGACCAGCATGACCAACATGGTGAAACCCCATCTCTACTAGAAATACAAAAATTAGCCAGGCATGGTGGCACACGCCTATAGTCACAGCTACTCAGGAGACTAAGGCAGAAGAATCGCTTGAACCTGGGAGGTGGAGGTTGCAGTGAGCTGAGATTGCACCACTGCAGTCCAGCCTGGGCAACAGAGTGAGACTCTGTCTCAAAAAAAAAAAAAAAAAAAAATTATCAATTATTAATAGCAACTAAAATAAATTTCTTTCTTCAGAAATTAAATTAAATTTAACAATAACTTGAAGGATAAAGGGTTGGTACTGGTTATCAATGAACCATCAATGGTGAATTTTGAAAATACAGCATCACTTGATTTGTCCTGGATAAAGTTAAAAATAAATACTCAACCTTGCTGAAAATGCTTCAGAATCACTTCTTCCATCACTGTCAACTTATGTAGGTGAGATTGATTTTTCTATGACTAGTTCAGAAAAAAAAAATGAAACAGTTTAGTTATGTATCCCCTATGAATACTGTTCTTGTAAGTAGAACCTATATTAGATTAATTAACAATGAAGAATCAACCTCATTTGTATCATTAAATTTTGATGCGTAGGATGTCTCTTTAAAGTGTACAGTAATTATTAAATATGGGAATCACTATTTTACTCATAATTTTTATTTTTCTTGTGATATGCAAGTAAGTAAGAATAAAAGCAATTCTCCATATGAATCACAGTGATATAATAGTTTAATTTAAACTAGATAAATCACAGTCATGCAAACTTCCAATTAAAATGTGTGTAATTTTTAAGTTTTTTACTTTTCACCTATGTAATGTTTGTTCTGATATCCATTTAAATGTAATATTTTCTCAATTGAATCTAATAAAAAAAACTGGCTCATATTTTTTCCTTGTGCTTGATTTTTAATCAAGTGCATTAGTTCATTTTCCTGCTGCTGATAAAGATATACCTGAGACTAAGAAGAAAAAGAGGTTTAATTGGACTTACACTTCCACATAGCTGGGGAGACCTCAGAATCATGGAGGGAAGCAAAAGGTACTTCTTACACAGCGGCGGCAAGAGAAAAAATGAGGAAGATGCAAAAGCAGAAACCCTTGATAAAGCCATCACATCTCATGAGACTTATTCACTACTATGAGAATAGTATAGAGGAACTGCTCCCATTATTCAAATAAGCTCTCATTGAGTCACTCCCACAACATGTGGGAATTATGGGCGTATAATTCAAGATGAGATTTTGGTGGGGACACAGAGCCAAACCATATCAACAAGTAAAAATTGTACAAGCATACTTCATTCTATTGCACTTCACTTTATTGCACTATACTGATACTGCATTTTTTACAAATAAAAAGTTTGTGGCAATTCGGCATGGAGCAAGACTATAGTGGAGTCATTTTTCCAACAACATGTGCTCTCTTCATGTCTCTGTGTCACATTTTGGTAACTCTCACAGTATTTCAAACTTTTAAATTATTATTACATCTGTTATGCTAATCTCTGATCAGTGTTCTCTGATGTTACTATTGTAACTATTTTGTGACACCAGAAACTGGGCCCATATAAGATGGCAAACTTGATCCATAAAGGTTGTTTGTGTTCTGACTGCTATACTGGCCAGCTGTTCCCCTGTCTCTCTCCCTCTTCTCTGGATTCCCTATTCCTGAGACACAATAATATTGAAATTCGGCCAATTAATAACCCTGTAATAGTCTCTTAGTGTTCAACTGAAGAAAGAGTCTCACATCTCTTCCTTTAAATCAATAGGTAGAAATGATCAAGCACAGTGAGGAAGGCATGTTGAAAGCCCAGATAGGCTTCTTGAGCCATACACTTAGCCAAGTTGTGAACGCAAAGTAAAAGTTCTTGAAGGAATTTTAAAGTATTACCCCAGTGAACACACAAATGATAACAAAGCAAAATAGCCTTATTGTTGATGTGGAAAAGGTTTTAGCGGTCTGAATAGAAGATCAAACTAGCCATATCATGTACTTAAACCAAAGCCTAATCCAGAGCAAGGCCCCAACTCTCTTCAATTTTCTAAAGGCCGAGAGAGGTGAGGAAGAAGTGGAAGCAAAGTCTGAAGCTAACAGAGGCTGATTCATGAGGTTTAAGGAAAGAAGCCATCTCCATAACCTAAAACTGCAAAGTGAGGCAACAAGTGCTAATGCAGAGCTGCAGCAAGTTATCCAGAAAATCTGCCTAAGATCATTGATGAAGGTGGCTATAGTAAACAACAATTGCAAATGCAGACAAAACAGCCAAATATTTGAAGAAGATTTCACCCATGACTTTGATAGCTAGAGAGAAGTCAACACCCAAGTTCAAAGCTTTAAAGGCCAAGCTGAGTTTCTTGCTAGGAGCTCATCTACCATTCCAAAAATTCTAGGGCTCTTAAAAATTATGCTAAATCTACTTTGCTTGTGTTCTAAAAGTGGAAAGACAATATCTGGATGACAATAAATCTACTTATAGCATGGTTTACTGAATATTTTAACCCCACTATTGAGACCTACTGCTCAGAGAAAAAGATTCCCTCTGAAGTATTACTGTTCATTGACAATGCCCTGGTGACCCAAGATCTCTCATAGAGATGTACAAGAAGATTAATGTTGTTTTCATGCCTGCTAACACAGCACCAATCTGCAACCCATGAATCAAGAAATAATTTCCATGTTTAAGACTTACCATTTAAGAAATACACTTCATAAAAGCTATAGCTGCCACAGATAGTAATTCCTCTGACGGATCTTAGCAAAGTAAATGGAAAATCTTCTGAAAATGATTCACCATTCTAGATGCCATTTAGAACATTTGTGATTGATGTGGGAAGGTCAGTATATTAACATTAACAGGAGTTTGGAATTGATTCCAACGATCATGGATGACTTGGAGGGGTTGAAGACTTCAGTGAAGGAAAGTAACTGCAGATGTGATGGGAATAGAAAGAGAATTAGAAGTGGAGCCTGAAGATTACTGAATTGCTGCAAGTGCTTGATAAAACTTGAACAGATGAGGAGTTGCTTCTCATAGATGAACAAAGAAATTGAATGGAATCTACTCTAGTTGATAAAACAGTGGCAGAGTTTGAAAAGATTATCTCCAAGTCTAAAAGAAGTTCTTCTGTGAGTGAAATGTTATCTAACATATCACATGCCACAGAGAAATCTTCTGTGAAAGGAAGTCAACTAATGTGACAAACTTTATTATTGTCTTATTTGAATAAATTGTTCCAGCCACTCAAATCTTTAGCAACCACCACCCTGATCAGACAGCAACCATCAACATTGAGGCAAGTACTTTCACCAGCAAAAAATTACGACTTTCCAAAGGTTCAGATGATCATTAGCATTTTTTTAGCAATAAAGTATTTCAAAATAAGATATGTACATTTTTTAGACATAATGTTATTGCACTCTTAATAGACTGCAGTATAGTCTAAACATAACTTTAATATGCACTGGGAAGCCCAAAAATTTGTGTGACTCACCTTATTGTGATTATCCCTTTATTGTGGTGGTCTGGAAACAGACCATTAGGTATACAAAATTTGTCACATAATTTGTATTAAAATACTATATATATATATGCACAATTTATTTAGTTACCTTTTATTTTCTCCTTCTGTAGCTAATCTACGGGATTGTTTTTAGTTCTATAATAATTTAAGGCTAGTGTTATATTTGTTAGACCTGACATTTACTCAGTACTTAAAGTTTAAAATTTCTTTTGTTTCCTTTGGATTTACAGCTGCCTAAAGCAGCAGTCATTTCCAACCTGCTTTATTTTGTTGTTGTTCTATTTTGTTTTGTTTTAGGGTTTTAGCAACATGAAGTTATGGTTTTTAGTTTCTGTCTCTGCTGGTAAGTGGAAAAGAAGAATGAGGAAGGGGCTTTACTGGCCCAATTGGAAACAGAAACTAAGAAACCATGACTGTATTCTCTCCCTTGGACACCCTGACCATAAGATCATCAATCCCTTTCCCCCCGTGTTTTTTTTTTTTTTTTTTTTTTTTTTTTTTAGTGAGACCTTCAGAATGGTTTGTAATTTTGGTGGCTATTTATTTTTCCTTTTCACATATCTCTTTGAGGGTTTACCTGATGAGTTCTTGGTGATCCAGAAGGAGTGGAAGTTTTACATAGGCAAAAGTGACAGGGTACAGCTGGGTTTAAAATAACTGATGTCAGGCCTAAAAATGGATGCCGAGGTAGCAACTAAGTTAAACTTGTGACAGCAACAAAATGAAAAAAAATTTAATGAATGATTATTTTCTCTAGATAGTTGAAACACACTGTGCTGTGCTTCTATTGTTGTCAGGAATGATACAATGCTGGGAACATGGTACATGCTCAGCAGACAAATATCTGCGAATAGATAGATTTATATTAATAAGTTGGTTACATTTTCTGAAGGGAGTAATTTCTCCCAGTGGATAACTGTCTACCAGTTTCCAGGGGTAGTCATCATTAAAATACACACCAGGATTCTCACCAGGATTTTGTCACTGCTCTATTCCAATGCTTTTGCAAAGTTCAGGCCATTCCGTTCTGGAGACAAATACCTAAAGCTAGTCACATAAACAAGTAGGCAGAAAGGAAAGTATTAGATACCCTATTAAGAGCAACATGAACAAGTCCTTGGCCAAAAATATCTTGTAGATTTTAACCTTTGACATGTGTAATGCTTTGGCTTCTTGAGATATTCTATCAATAATAAAATACCTTGCTGACTTGTAGTGTACTATTGTTTTATCATTTAGATAACTGGAAGAAGAACGTGAAAAAAGAGTTGGAAGGATTTCAGAATAAGATTCATCAGCACCATAAGTATATAACTATCCACAGGGTCATGAGGTCCAATCTCAGCTCTTAAATCTAAATGTATTATATAATGTGAGAGAGACTTCCTGTTTCTGGTAATAGCTGGCTAAGTTATTTGTGTGAATCTCCCAGCTGAAGATAAAACAAAACAAAAACAGGGTAAAATTATCTGTATCTGTAAATACATACACACACAAATATATACATACAAACACATACTTGCACACATATACACACATTCATATACACACACACACAAGCATATATTTTTTTTAAGTTTCCTAAGTATTTGTATCCACAGAATAACCTTCATATAGAGATGCTTTTACCCAAGGCCTCAGACACTCCCCGAAATAAACATTTTAGGGAAAATAACCCAGGAAACACTCAAAGATAAACAGGCACATGAGAAATTTTAATAGGGTCAAGAATCAATGCATAAAACAGAGAGCAGAAAAAACTCATACAGACTTCACATATTGCATTATTAAATATGCATTTGTAAATCACATTTACTCTGTTTATAGAAGTAAGCAGTAAATTTGATACCATTTGCAGGGAACAGGAAAATTTAAGAGTACATTTAAGAAAGAACTACAGGCTGAGCACAGTGGCTCACACTTGTAATCCCAGGACTTTGGGAGGCTGAGGTGTGTGGATCACCTAAGGTCAGGAGTTTGAGACCAACCTGGCCAACATGGTGAAACCTTGTCTCTACTGAAAATATAAAAATTAGCCGTGCGTGGTGGCATTTGCCTGTAATTTCAACTACTGGGGAGGCTGAGGCAGGAGAATCCCCTGAACCTAGGAGGCAGAGGTTGCGGTGAGCCAAGATTGCACCACCACCGCACTCCAGTCTGAGCAACAGAGCAAGACCCTGTTTAAAAAAAAAAAAGAAAAGAAAGAAAGAAAAAAAGGAAAAAAAAAAAAAAAAAGAACTACCGAAAAATAAATACAATAACAAAAATTTAAAAATGTATTTGGCATTTCACTAAACACAGAGAAAATAAAATGAATACTACATAGATTAGAAGAAATTATCCAGCATCATCTAGCCCAAAAGGGAAAAAGTGGAAAAGAGAGTGAAAATACCTAAACTCTAGAGTGAGGTTTAGTTAATATTTGACTAGAGTCTCAGAAAGAGAGAAGAGACAGAGAATGGGCCAGAAGAGCATTTGAAGAGATCATGGCTTAGAATTTTTTAGAAGTCATGTGACACGTGAATCCACAGATTCAATTAACCCCCAAATTTTTTAGCTTGATAATTAAAATACAATTCCAATATTAGACATAATGCAGTGAAACTGTTTTAAAAGATAAAAAGAGAAATTTCTTCCCCATTGGTTTGTGATATCTTCTTACAGTGAGTTGGATGGCTGGATCATGTGCAAATGTTCTTCTCGAAATTCAGATTCCTAGAATTCATGAATTTAACATAGCATTGTGAAAGTTAAGAGAAAGTCTTTCGTTCTCATTGCTTAGCAATCTGACTGGGTGAAGCCTAATATATTCCTGGGATTTTCAAAACCTGGGTTGCTTTTACCTTTGACAGAATGTAAAATTGCCATAAATTTTCCAATTTTTGCCATGTCTTGCATTGCACTTGCCATTATTTGTCTAATATGCTTCACATCATTGTTTGCCTATTTCCATCCCCAACCATGTTGTAGCACCGGACATTGTAGTCCTAAGACAGATACAGGAAAAGATAACGATGCATGACTAAATCCCAGAAAACTAGGCTCCTATAATAGGAGGTTTTCTCTTAGCCCTCTCGTCATCAAGGCTGAGTGCTTCTAAGAGATTTAACATACAATAACACTGTATATAATTCCTCCTAAATTCAGAAATACGAACGAGAACGATATTCTGACAAATCTATGGTGTTTAGTATTTCAATGAACAAAGCAAGCACACTTTCTTTTTTTCTATAAACTGTATAAACAATTATGTGGGTAAAATAATCTCGCAGAATGTCCAAAAAGTAGCAAAGAGTGTGATATGACCAGAAAAGTTCTCAAGAGATGAAAAAAAGCAAAACCCTGCTTCCTTGTCTATTTGAAGATTTGATGTTAGGAAACCAGCTAGGCTGGGTTTTTGTTTGACCCAAGATAAACAAAATAATATACTTGATATTGCAAAATAAAACAACATACCAAGACTTTTGAATTTGATCACAAGTATCATCCCATAATGTAAAGTCATGTATCCCTTTGGAAATACATAGGAAAAATGGCAAAAACAAAGTAAAGCAGTTTAATTCCCAGTATTTGTAAGTTAGAGAGAACTTTTACCTTAGTTTTTGTGTGTGTGCAAAACCAATCTTAAAGAAATCACTTTCCAGGTGAATTCAAGCAAGAATTACTCATTCTCTTTAGGACTTTAAGTGACAAGGTGATGTAGTTTGGATATTTGTCCCTCCAAATCTCATTTGAAATGTGATCCCCAGTGTTGGAGGTGGGGCCTAGTGGGAGGTGTTTGTGTCATGGGGGTTGGATCACTCATGAATGGCTTAGTGCTGCCCTGGCAGTGATGAGTGAATTGTCTCTCTACTGGTTCCCCAAGACATAGCTATTTAAGAGTGTGGCACCCCTCCCATCTCTCTCTCTTGCTCTTTCTCTCTCTCTCATCATGTGACATCCCTGCTCCCCCTTAGCCTTCTGCTATGTCTGGAAGCTTCCTGAGATTCTTACCAGAAGTACATGCCAGTGCTACACTTCTTAAATGACCCGCAGAACAGTGAGCCAAATATTTTCTCCCATTCTGTGGGTTATCTGTTTACTCAGTTGATAGTTTATTTTTCTGTACAGAATTCCTTTAGTTTATTTGGATCCCATTTGTCAATTTTTGCTTTTGTTGCAGTTGCTTTTGGAATCTTTGTCATGAAATCTTTGCCAGATTCTATGTCCAGAATGGTACTGCTTAGGTTGTCTTCCAGGGTTTATTATAGTTTTGGGTTTTACATTTAAGTCTTTAATCCATCTTGAGTTGATTTTTGTATATGGTGTAAGAAAGAGATCTAGTTTTAATATTCTGCATATGGCTAGCGAGTTATCCCAGCACTATTTATTTATTTATTTATTTATTTTTTTTTTTTTTTTTTTTGAGACGGAGTCTTGCTCTGTCACCCAGGCTGGAGTGCAGTGGTGGGATCTCAGCTCACTGCAAGCTCCGCCTCCTGGGTTCACGCCATTCTCCTGCCTCAGCCTCCCGAGTAGGTGGGACTACAGGCGCCCACCACCTCGCCCGGCTGGTTTTTTGTATTTTTTAGTAGAGACGGGGTTTCACTGTGTTCGCCAGGATGGTCTCGATCTCCTGACCTCGTGATCCGCCCTAAGACAGTGTCTTGCTCTGTCACCCAGGCTGTAGTGCAGTGGCGCGATCTCCGCCCACTGCAAGCTCCGCCTCCCGGGTTTAGGCCATTCTCCTGCCTCAGCCTCCGGAGTAGCTGGGACTATAGGCGCCCGACATCACGCCGAGCTAATTTTTTTGTATTTTTAGTAAAGACGCGGTTTCACCGTGTTAGCCAGGATGGTCTCAATCTCCTGACCTCGTGATTCATCCTCCTCGGCCTCCCAAAGTGCTGGGATTACAGGCATGAGCCACGCTTCCGGTCCCCAGCACCACTTATAAGGCTTCTTACTCATTCATTATTTAGATAGTTCCATTTTTTGGTACTTCTTTCTGTTTAAAAATAGTTATTTCTAGTTCTGCAAATAATGCCAATGATAGTTTGATAGGAATAGCATTGAATCTGCAAATTGCTTTGGCAATACGACATTGCACAAAGCATACTTGTTACATCATATTTATTGACGTGCAAGTTGAATCATTGTTGGATTCCAGAGCTAAGTTCCATTTGGTTATATCATATTGTCTTATTAATGAGCTGTTGAATTCCATTTCATAGTACTGTGTTCAGGATTTTTGCATCTATGTTCATCAAAGTTACTGGACTATGATATTCTTTTCTTGAACAGTCCCTGACTATTTTTGGTATCAGGGTAACTAACCTTGGCCTCAAGAAATGAATTTGGAAGTGTTTTCTCCTCTTCAATTTTTGGATGAGTTTAGGAAGGATTGGTGTTAATTATCTAAATGCATGGTAGAATTCACCACTGAATCCATATAGTCCTACGATTTTCTTTGTTGGGAAGTTTCTGATTAATAATTAAATATCCTTCACCGTTATTGGTCTATTTGGATTTCCATTTTCTTCATAATTCATTCTCGGTAAGTTGTATGTTACTAGAAATTTATCTACTTTTTATAGGTGCTTCAATTTGTTCATGTTCTTTTTTTTTCATGGTAGTCTTGTGATCCTTTGTATTTTTGTGGGTTCACTTGTAATGTCTGCTTTCTGATTTACATTTTAATTTTGTAGTCTTCTCTTTCTCCTGCTTAATCTAGCTACTGATTTGTTAATTTTATCTTTTCAAAAACCAATTCAGTTTTGTTTATTGTTTCTATTGTCACTCTAATCTCTATTTTATTATTTATGTAATAATCTTTATCATTTCCTCCCTTCTGCTGACTCTGGGCTCAGTTTATTCTATACCTAGTTTCTCTAAGTGTAAAATTAACTTGTTTATTTGAGATATTACCTTCTTCTTAATGTAAGCATTTATTCCCATAAACTTTCCTTTTAGAAATGCTTTTGTGGCATCCTAAATATTTGAAAATATGTTTCCATTTCTGCATTTCTCAAGTTTTTAAATTTTTCCTTTTGATTTCTTCCTGGATCCATTGGTTATTAAGGATTGTGTATTTAACTTTCACATGTTTGCGAATTTGCTAAAAGTTCTCCTGGCACTGATTTCTAACTGAATACTACTGTGGTCAGAAAAGATACTTGAGATGATTTTAATCTTCTTAAATCTGTTAAGACTTGTTTTGTTGTCCATAATATAGTCTACCATCTAGAATGTACTATGTGCTTTTTAGAATAATATAATCTACTTACATTGGATGGAACATTTTGTATGTTTGTTAGGTCCATTTGGCATATAGTATTGTTCAAGTCCACTGTTACCCAATTGATTTTCTGATTGAATGATCAACCCATTGTTGAAAGTGAGGTATTGAAGTTCCATACAGTTATTTTATTCCTGTCAATTTTATCTTCAGGTCTGTCAAAATTTGCTTTATATACTGAGCTGGGCTATTCTTGGATGAATTTGTTTACAATTATTATATCTTCTTGATGAATTGGCCCATTTATCAAAATGTAGTTACCTTCTTAATTTCTTTTGAGAGATTTTGATATAAAGTATATTTTGTCTAATATAAGTATAAGCAGCCCTGCTTATACTTATAAAAGTATAAACAGTATATTTTTGGGTTATACTTTTCATGGAATATCTTAACAGTTTAAGTGATTATTGATAGGCAAGGAGGTACAATTGTCATTATGTTCATTGTTTTCTTACTTTGTAGTTCATTTGTTCCTTTCTTTCAGTCTTTATTGATGATATAATGGTTTATTGTAGTGGTATTATTTGATTCCTTTCTCTGTCTTTTACGTATCCACTAGAAGTTGTTTTTTTTTTTCTTTGTGGTTACCATGGGACTTGCATAAAATATCTTATAGTTATACCATTCTTTTAAAAACTGCTAACAACTTCAATTACGAACAGAAACACTACAGTTTTATTTCTTATTCCTCTCACAGTTGAGGTCATTTAATGCCTACATACTGTGTATCCATTAACAATTTATTAAATGTATAGGTATTTTTAATGTTTTTATCTTTTGGATTTTGAACTAAATATAAAAGTGATTTACACATCACCATTACATTATTCAATATTAAAATATTCTTAATTTGACTGTATTCTTACCTTTTTAATGAATTATATGCTTTCATATGTTTCCATGTTTTTATTTAGTGTCCTTTTGTTTCAACTTGAAGAACTCCCGTAGCATTTTTTATAAGGTTGTTTTTATGGTGATGAATTTCTCTTTATTTCCTCCTCATTTCCAAAGGACAGATTTTCAGGGTATAGTATTTTGGGTTGGCAGGTTGCTTTGTTGTTGTTGTTGTTGTTGTTGTTGTTGTTTCTGTTTTTGTTTTCTTTCCTGCACTTTTGCAAGGTTTCCGTTGAGAAGTCCATTGATACCCTTATGGAAGTTCCCTTGTCTTTGACAAATCTGTTTTCTCTTGCCCTTTCCAAGAATCTCCCTTTGTCTTTGACTTTTAACAATTGGATTATAGTGCATCTCAAATTATTCTTCTTTGGGTTGCTTTTACTTAAGTCCTTTGGGATTCCTGAATCCAGATGTACACATTCTTCTCAAGATTTGAGAAGCTTTCAGCCAGCATTTCTTTAAATAAGCTTTCTATCTCTTTCTTTCTCTTATTTTGAAAATTCCATGATTTGTATATATTCATGAGCCAAATCATGACATTTTGGTAAACAGACCACCTATATGATGATGTTTCCATAAGATTATAATATTGTATTTTCACGGTACCTTTTTTAATACTTGGATATGTTTAGATACACAAATATTTACCATTGTGTTACAATTGCCTACAGTATTTGCCTACTGTACAGGTACAGTACATGTTGTACTAGTTTGCAGACTAGGAGCACTATGCTATACTATAAAGCCCAGGTATACAGTAGCCTATAATTATAGTTTCATGTAAATATATTCTATGATATTCACATGACATATTCATCTAACAATGCATTTCTCAGAACATATCCCCATTGTTAAGTGACATATAGTTTATTCATAATTTGATAGTGTCTTGTAAGGCTCTTATGCTTTCTTCACTCTTCTTCATTCTTATGTTGCTCCTTCTAATTAGCTAATTTCAAATGACCTGTATTTAATGTTGCTATTTCTTTCTTCTGCATGATCAAGTCTTCTGTTGAAGTTCTCTATGGAATTTTTCACTTTTGTTATTGTATTCTCAACTCCAGGATTTTTGTTTGGTTCTTTTTATGCTATTTGTCTATTAAGGATTAAGGTTGTTTTTTTTTTTTCTCATTCATCATTTTTTAAATTTTATTTAGCTTTCTGTCTGTTTGCTTGCATCTCATTGCCCTTCAAATGATAATTTTGAGGTTTTTTTCTAGGTTATTTGTATACCTCCTTTTCTTTGAGATCAGTTATTAAAACTTTGTTCATTTTCTTTACTGGTGTCACATTTAACTGATTCATTATTATCCATGTATCCTTGTGTTAGTGTCTTTCATTTGAAGAAAAAAACACCTCATCCAGTCTTTACAGACTGCTTTTGGCAGGTAAAGACCTTCTCCTGTTGGGTTTCAGGTTGATAGAATTGACTCTTGGATTGCACTTGAGTAGAGTTGGAGCCAGTTTATGTGACCTCTACTGAGTCCTCAGTGTGGTCTGTACTCAGCAGGACTGTTACCAAGGCTCAAGTGGGTGTGGATCTTGTCTGGTCTCTGGGTCAACTAAACAGCCTCAAGGACTTTGGCAAGTAAAGCTGGTACTAAGATGAAGGTTAGCTTTAAAGTGCACAGATAGATTTGAGTGCACAGACAGGTTTGATTCCCATGGATCTCGGGGAAGTTTCCAATGGGTGCCTGGGTGGACTCCTGGCCATGAATCCTTTGCCCCATTCTTTGACTGAGTGGGGCTCTAATTGAGTCAAATGGCTGCTTCAGGGTCCACAGCCAAAATGAGTCCTTCAGGACTGCCTCTGCAAGTATGGATGGGTATATCTCACGCTGGTTTCTGGGCAAGCAATACTGCTTAGAACACAGGTGACAGGGGCTGATACTGAGATACAAGGCCATTTCAAGATCTGCAGTGGAACTAAATTTAGCTGGATTGACTACAGGGGTACAGATGTGGATGCCTCCCTCTGAGTCCTGGATGTGAAGGACTGCTCTCAGACCATAGCTGAGAGGAGGTGAAACTGAGTTACAGTGCTGTTTCAGAATCTGCTTTAATACTGAGGTTGGCAGATCTGCACTGGGAAATCAGACATACATGTTGAAATTATTGATCACACACCACAATATGAAATAAAAAGAAATTATCCAAAAAAAAATAAGGAGGAAGAACTCTATTTTTATGATAAAGTTGCAAAAATAATTGGTACACTTTTTTTTTATTTCTTTAAACTAAATCATTTAGATTTTCTTATTTGGCACAATAGATGGAAAAGTTTTATATAGCAAGTCCCCAGTATGCTTAGGTTCCATTTCTGAGCACATTTATGCATTTTCTTTTTACTTGTTCTTATTTATCTTCTTAACAGAGTGGAAAACTTTGATTTTCTCTACAGAGAATTCATAGACAACTACCTAGTTGGTGGCCCACTTTAGTCTTTACCCATCTGAATTTAGAATGCCATCACAAGATTCCTTCTAAATTACCAAAACCTAACAGGCTATTTTCTCTCTGCATTTCTACTTGCCACTTATTTTCTACTTTGATTCTGGAAATACTAATTCAAACTTTCTCTTCTCTCCGTGCCTCATATAAAAGGTTAATCTGCCAGCAAAATTGGTAACACTGTTTTTAAGCTTAATTTTTAAGATAAAGAAATCACTGAAATTTGGTTTAGTGTTTAATTTTGAAAGAAAATAACTGTTTGGTACTTAATCATCTAATAATTGTTTTTGATTATCTGCATCACACTGAGAGTGTTCATGTAAAGAAAGGGATTATTTTACGTCATATTTATGTCAATATGAAAAAAGAAAATATTTACCAGAGGCAACAGTTTGGAGGAGACCAATATTTAAATTTATTTGGATGTGAATCGAGCATTTTGTAATAACAGTATCAAGACCACAATGTAATTGAGAAGTACTCCATAGATCAATATTTCCATTTTAAACCAATTCAGTTACACAGTCCATTAACAAAATATTACATTTGTATTACATGTATAGAAAGATACACTTTAAAATAAAGTAATAGTAACTCAAAGGTATTTGATTTTATTTTGGTATATTTCCAGGGAAACATTAAAAGTAGAATTAAAAGTGTGAAGGAAAATGAAAATAGCACATTTAAAACAGATATATAGAGGTCGTAATTTTTAAAAACCCTGTAATTATCAATAAGTATTTCTTCAAGAAAATTTTCATCCTTCATGATTAACGTACCCATTTTTCTTGTTTTTCAACTGAATTGGCTTCATAGTAGGGTTAGATATTTTCCCATAGACTATGACATTTGATTATATTCTAATCCAAATACTAGACTACATTTAGCCCTTTCTCTCCTTTTAAATCTTGCCACAGGCATTTCTAGTTGATGTTTGGCTTTTGAAAAAGTTTAGGAAAATGGAAGGTGTGGTGAAATACCTCCTCATTTCATCTGTTAAAAATTTTATTTTCTATTTAATTCACTGAAAGGACAATGTAACTGCTACAGGTCACAATTAGCTGTTGCCTTTGTTTCCGGTATGATGCAGATCATGCTCCATTTCTTTTTATTGCCAACTTTTGGATAAAAGTAATCTATACAGGCTGTCTTCATCCCTTTACCAATTCAATTCTAAACTTTTCAGATCTACCATCTACATTTACTACTTCACTAAAATTACTCTCACTGACATCATCAAATAAAATATTTTCATTTTTTGTTATATATTCGTGGATTTCCTTAAATAATTTAGTCTTCATTAATTAAATTATTGAAATTATTTCTATCTTTAGCTCTACCTTATTTCATTTTTTCAAAGGTCTGGTAGCTCTTTATAATTGTTGTCATTATCTACACCATAAAAACTGACAATTTTCAAAGTCCATTTCTCAGTTCTATGCTTTTTATTAAACCTCCACATAAATTAACCTAACCAATTATACAGCTTGAATTTCTATTTTAATGTAGATGGTGAAATACGTTCATAAATAAGATAATCTGCCCACCAACCAGTTACCACATTAATTTAAACTTTACGGTCTTAATTTTTAATATTTTTGTTTTATATTTATTTATGAAATGTGATCTCTGTCTCTTCCTCCACTTAATCTCATTGAAATATCTACTTAAGATTTGTTTCAAATGGGCCGGGCGCGGTGGCTCATGCCTGCAATCTCAGTGCTTTGGGAGGCTGAGGCAGGCAGATCACGAGGTCAGGAGATGCAGACCATCCTGGCTAACACGGTGAAACCCCGTCTCTACTAAAAATACAAAAAATTAGCAAGGTGTGGTGGCGGGCACCTGTAGTCCCAGCTACTTGGGAGGCTTAGGCAGGAGAATGGCGTTAACCGGGGAGATGGAGCTTGCAGCGAGCAGAGATCCTGCCACTGCACTCCAGCCTGAGCGACAGAGTGAGTCTCAAAAAAAAAAAAAAAAGATTTGTTTTAAATGTCTTCTTTCTCATGAAACTCTTCCTGATTCCTCAGTATGGATATGATGATGATTTCCTCTGTGCACATTCTATTTTATTTTATTTTATTTATGGCACTTATTGCACATGTTTTACATGTTTTTTACTACTATCTATCTGCTTGTCCAATTACGTCTATTAAAGCATAATCTTCAGAGTAAGCATGATATCTTAATTTTATTCACCCAGATCAAGAAAAAATCATAGTGAAAGTGGAAAGGTGTCTATATATCCCAGAGAGTTAGCTGGCAAGAATTTGACTGCTGTGATATGATATAATCCTTTGAAACAGAGCTTCTCTGCATAAAACTTACTATTAATTGATTTGATTGATTATATTCCCTGGTTTGAATATTAATTGATTACATTCCCTGGTTTGTTTGAGAAAGTCTATGTTTTCACTATTGTCCTTAAATAATTATTGTTACCCACTCTTTTAATTCTCAAATATCTATCAATGTAACTAATGAATTATTTGACCATCTTAACTAGAATATGCAAAGCTGGGTGGTTTATCTTATTTATGTCTCTATGGTTACCAATCTGTGACCTTATAAATTCACTCACATCACAATTCTAGCAAAAATATTTATGCTAAACTCAATATAACTGGTCCACTAAATATGGATTAATGGAATGTCAGAATCACTGTTTCTTCCCTCATGGTGCCAACCAAAGTCTTGCACATTACTCATCCCTCTTAAAGATTTATTTAATTGGACCAAAATTCAAGAAAGCTAGTATCAGAGACAGGGGATCTCTATTAAGTCACACATCTAATACTTTCTTAGGTGATTTTGTTTTCCAGGGAATTGAAGAGAGTTTTGTAGAGAAATAATTTGAGCACCTAAGTGAAAACAGGTAGGCCACCTGACTCAGTTCATTTCTGGGAAAAAAAATGCTCAAAATATTCATGCTTTTTACAAAGAAGTCCAATTTAACACCCCCCAAACGAACCCTCCCAAGAGCATCTCATTTGAAATATAATATCCACAAGTTACACAGATACATGCCAGACATTTTTATTATTTAATTTTTTGGATAATGATAATTCAATTCCTTGAATAGAAATTGCCATGTGAAGTGAAGATTAAACCACAGAAGCGTAGAGTTGATGGGGCTCTACTATCTTATTTCTTTCTTTGAATAGCTGTCAATATATCAAAAGGTGAAAATAAAAAAGATATCTATTCATTCCATTTTAAACCTTCTATCACCAAACTATTTCTTAACAAGGAAAAAAGGCAGTAGCTTTTTCCCTTATACTCACCCACCATCGCTTTTTAAAATCTCACTTAAAAAAAAAGATACCTTTATTGAGTGTACAAAATTAAAATTATCCTGCTACTAAATTTATTAACCTCTCCAACAGGACTCTCTAAAGCTAACATTCATGATACCCATTAGGCTTACATGCTGTGAAGGGAATAAATGAAGATAAGAACAGAGAAATCATAGAAGCACAAGAGAAAATTTGGCATATGTATTATAATCTCCAGCACTGCGGTTTCCTAGAGAATAAACATACCATCAGTCATGTCAATTAATCCGTATTACACTAATCCCAAGCTAAAGGATAAGCAATCAAATGAGGGTAAGAGGAGTATGTAGAGCATAACATCAGATGCATCAGAGAGAAAACTTAGCAGAAGGACTAACTTAAAGTGTGCTCCAGAATAAATAAGCCAGGATTGTAATTGCCAGGTCTAAAATGAAGTCTGGCTACTTTAAGTGTACCAATGCTTGAAATAAACTATACAGCATAAAATGATTCTCAGTGTTGGTCCTGGAGATAGCATATAATTCAAAAACTGAAGGACTGCAGCAAAGTAATAAGGGTAATCAGATCGGGAATCTAAATCAGAATTCGGATTTTCAAAAATTCCCTGGAACTTCTTGTAAAACTGTTTTATTTTAGTTTCAGGGATACATGAACAGGTTGCTATATGGGTAAATTGTGTGTCATGGAGGTTTGGTGTACAGATTACTTCATTCATTACATAATACACATAGTACCCAATAGGTAGTTTTGTGTTTTTTTTTTTTTTTTTTTTTTGTCTCCACCACTCTCCTACTCTTCACTCTTAAGTAGATCCTAGTGTCTATTGTTTCCTTATTTATGTCTATGTGTACTCAATGTTTAGCTCCCACTTGTAAGAGATACCATGTAGTATTTTATTTTTCTTTTCCTATAACAGTTTGCTTAGGATAATGGCCTCCAGCTCCCTCCATGTTCCTGCAAAGGACATGACTTCATTCTTTGTTATGGCTGTGTAGTATTCTATGGTATATATGTACCACATTTTTGTTATCCAGTCTATCATTGATGGGCATCTAGGTTGATTGCATGTCTTTGATATTGTTAACAGTGCTGGCTGTGGTGAATATACATTCATAAGTGTTTATGGTACAATTATTTCTGTTCCTTTGGGTATATACCCAGTAATGGGATTGCCGGGTTGAATGGTAGTTCTGTTTTAAGTTCTTTGAGAAACTGCCAAACTGCTTTCCACAGTGGCTGAACTAATTTACCTTCCCACCAGCAGTATATGAGCATTCCTGTTTTTTTCCCACAAGCTTGCTGGCATCTGCTATTTTTTGACATTTTAAGAATAGTCATTCTGACTACTGTGAGATGGTGTCTCATTATGGTTTTGATTTCTATTTTTTTTAATAATTAGGGATGCTTAGCATTTTTTCATATGCTTGTTGTGTATGTATATGTCTTCTTTTGAGAAGTGTCTGTTCACGTCCTTTGTCCACTTTTAATGGGGTTGTTTTTTGCTTGTTAATTTGTTTAAGTTCTGTATAGATATACAATTTGGATACTAGACCTTTGTTAGATCCACAGTTGGCAAATATTTTCCCCCATCCTGTGGCTTGTCAGTTTCCTATGGTGATAATTTTTGTGTGTGTCATGCAGAAGCTCTTTGGTGTAATTAGGTCCCATTTGGTCAATTTTTGTCTTTGTTGCAATTGCTTTGGGAGTCTTTCTCATGAAGTCTTTGCCAGGACATGTGTCTTGAACGCTATTGGCTAGGTCTTCTTCTAGGGATTTTAGAGTTTTAGGTCTTATATTTAAGTCTTATTCCATCTTGAGTTGATTTTTATATATGGTATAAGGAAGGGGTCTAGTTTCAATCTCTGACATATGGCTAGCCAGTAATTCCAGAACCACTTATTGAAGAGGGTGTCTTTTCCCCATTGCTTGTTATTGTTGACTTTGTTGAATGTCAGATGGTTGTATGTGTGACCTTTTTCTGATTCTCTTGCCTTTCACATTGGTCTATGTGTTTGTTTTTGTACCAGTACCATGCTGCTTTCATTGCTATAGCCTTAATGTACATTTGAAGTCAGGTAATGTGATGCTTCCAGCTTTGTTCTTTTTGCTTAGGATGATTTGGCTACTTAGGCTCCTTTTGGTACCATATAAGTTTTAGAATAGTGGATTTTTTAAATTTTGTGAAGAATGTCATTGATAGCTTACTAGAAATAGCACTGAATATGTTAATTGCTTGGGGCAGTATATCCGTTATAACAATATTGATTCTTCTTGTCCGTAAGCATGAATTTTTTGTTCCATTTGTGTCATCTCTAATTTCAGTAGTGTTTTGTAATTATCTTTATAGAAAACTTTCACTTCCCTGGTTAGTTATATCCTAGGGATTTTATTTTTATTTTTGCAGCTATTGTGAATGAGATTGAGCTCTTAATTTCGCACTCAGTTTGGCTGTTGCTGGTGTACAGAAATACTACTAATTTGACTTTGTATTCCAAAACTTTGCTGAAGTTGTTTATCAGCTCTAGAAGGCTTTGGGCAAAAGCTACAGGGTTTTCTGAGCACAGAATCATATTGTCTGCAAACAGAGATAGTTTGACTTCTTCTCTTCCCATTTGGATGACTTTTATGTCGTTCTCTTGCCTGATTGTTCCAAATAGGACTTCCAGTACTATAGTGAATAGGAGTGGTAACAGTGGGCATCCTTGCCTTGTTCTGGTTTTCAAGGGGAATGCTTTCAATATCTGCCCATTGAGTCTGATGTTCGCTGTGGGTTTGTTATACATGGCTCTTATTGCTTTGAGTTATGTTGTTTCAATGCCCAGTTTATTGATGTTTAATTTTATCTAAAGCTTTTTCTGTATTTATTGAGGTAATAATGTTGCTTTTGTTTTTACTTCTGTTTATGTGATGAATCATATTTTTTGATTTGCATATATCAAACCAACCTTGCATTTCAGGATAAAACTTACTTCATTGTGGTGGATTACCTTTGTGATGTGTTGCTGGATTCAGCTTGCTAGTATTTTGTTGAGGATTTTTGCATCGATATTCATCAGAAAAGTTGGCCTGAGGATTTCCTTTTTTGTTGTGTGTCTGTCAGGTTTTGGTGTCAAGATGATGCTGGCCTCATAGAATAAATGAAGAAAGAGGCAATCATCCTCAATTTGTTTGGAATAGTTTCAGTAGGGATGATACCAGCTTTTCTTTATCCATCTGATAAAATTCGGCTGCTGTGAGTCTGTCTCCTCCTGGACTTTTTCTGGTTGGAATGCTTATTATCACTGATTTCATTTTGGAAGTCAATATTGGTCTATTCAGCGATTTAATTTCTTCCTGGTCCAATATTTAGAGATTGTATATTTCCAGGAATTTACCCATTTCTTGTATGCTTTTAGTTTGTGTGCAGACAGGCTTAATAATTGTCACTGTTTTCTGTATTTCTATGGGATAAAAGGTAATGTCTCTTTTGTCATTTTTCACTGTGGTTATTTGGATTTTTCTCTCTTTTTTTCCTTATTAGTCTAGCTAGTGGTCTAGCAATCTAATTTATTCTTCAAAAAACCAACTCCTGGATTCCTTACTCTTTTGCATGGCTATTTATGTCTAAATTTCATTCAGTTCGACTCTTATTTGGTCGTATCTTGTCTTCTGCTACTTTTAGGGTTGCTTTGCTCTTGTTTTTTCTAGTTCTTCTAGGTGTGATATTAGGTTGTTAATATGAGATCTTTCTGACTTTTTGATGTGGGTGTTTAGTGTGATAAACTTCCCTCTTAACGCTGCTTTAGCTGTGTGCCAGAGATACTGGTATGTATTATCATTGTTTTCATTAGTTTCAAATGATTTCTTAATTCATGCCTTAATTTCATTATTTCCCCAAATGTCATTCAGGAGCAGGTTGTTTAATTTCCATGTAATTGTATGGATTTGAGTAATTTTCTTAGTATTGATTTCTATTTTTATTGTGCTGCGGTCCAAAACTATGGTTGGTATTATTTCCATTTTTATTTTTAATTTGCTGAGGCTTATGTCCAATTTTGTGGTCAGTTTTTGAATGTGTGCCATTTGTAGGTGAGAAGAATGTATATTCTGTTCCTTTGAGTGGAGAGTTCTGCAGATGTCTGTTAGGTTTATACGGTCAAGCATCTTGTTGAGGTCCCAAATATCTTTATTACTTTTCTGCTTCAATGACCAGTCTAATGTCAGTGGGTTGTTGAAGTCTTCCACCATTATTGTGTGGTAATATAATTCTCTTTGCCGGTCTCCAGTAACTTGTTTATAAATCTTCATGCTCCTGTGTTCGGTGCATATATGCTTAGCATAGTGAAGTCTTATTGAATTGAACCCTTTACTACTATGTAATGCTCTTCTTTGTCATTTTTTAACATTGTTGGTTCAAGTCTGTTTTGTCTGAAATTAGAATTGCATGCCCTACTCTTTATTTTTTTGTTTTTCCATTTGCTTGGTAGATATTTCTCCATCTCTTTTATTTGTGCCCGAGTTTTATTGCATATGAGATGGATCGATCAATGACAGCATACCATTGAGTCTTGCTTCTTTATACAACATGCCATTCTGTGAATTTTAATTAGGGCATTTAGCCCATTACATTCAAGGTGAATATTTATATGTGCATATTTGATCTTGTCATTATGTTCTTAGTTGATTATTTTGCCTAATCGATAGTGCAGTTGATTTATAGTGTCAATGGTCTATGTTCTTAACTGTGCTTTTTGGTGGCTTGTAATGATCTTTCATTTCCATATTTAGCATTCCCTGAAGGATTTCTTGTAAGGCAAGTCTAGTGGTGACTAATTCCATTAGCATTTGCTTGTCTGAAAAAGATCTTATTTCTCCTTTACTTCTGAAGCTTAGTTTGGCTGGATATAAAAATTTTTAATGGGATTTCTTTTCTTCAAAAACGCTAAATATAGGTTCACAATGTTTTCTGGCTGGTAGGGTTTCTACAGAAAGTTCTGCTGTTAGCCTGATGATGTTTCCATTGTAGGTGACCTGCCCTTTCTCATTAGCTGTCTTTAATGTTTTTTTCTTTCATGTCAAACTTGAACTCTATCTGAGTTAATTTGGAGAACTAGTCTTAGAACTCTAAGATTCCTTCCTTAGGTTGGTCTATTCAGCTGTTAATACTTGTGATTGTATAATGAAATTCTTGTAGTGAGTTTTTCAGCCCTATCAGATCAGTTTAGTTCTTTCTTAAAATGACCATTTTGTCTTTAACATTGCATATGATTTTATTATATTCCTCAGATTACTTGGATTGGGCTTAAACTTTCTCCCAAATCTTCATTCCTATCCATATTATAAATTAAATGTCTGTCATTTCAGTCCTGTTAAGAACCACTGCTAGGGAACTAGTGTGGTCATTTGGAGGTAAGAAGACACTCTGGCTTTTTAAGTTGCCAGAGTTCTTGTGTTGGTTCTGTCTCATCTGTGTGGGCTGATGTTTCTTTAATCTTTAAAGTTGCTATTCTTTGGATGGAATGTTTTGCTTTTATCTTCTTTGATGCCCTTAGAGGTTTGATTGTGGTATAAAGTGGGTAGAGTCAAAAGGCTTTATTTTGGTAAGATATCAAATCTTACCTGTGGTCAAGGCTCAGAGGCTCAGCACTCTCAGGCTGTAAGCTTTAACTCTGAGGGGTTGATACCAGGCCCTTCAACTTCGTTCTTTGGCCCCTTGAGGTTAAGAAACTGCTGCACTGGAGGGACCAAGCTGTTCTCAGTCTGGTGGTCACAACACTCTGATTGAGGTTGCCAGCCAAGACAATTCATCAGGGTGGTGGCAACTGGGTCTGTGCTAGCTTGAGCATGCCAGTAGCCATGCAGCACTGGTGGGAGTATGCAAGTATCCATACCCCCTTAGCACTTTTAATTGTATTTGCTCAAATGCTTTTTGCCCTTACAGCTTATGCAGAGCATTGGCTTGCAGAGGTAAATGAAAGAAATGAATAAATAAAATGGTAAAGGCACTTAAGCCATATTACACAAGTTTAGTTAACTCTTTAGCAGAATAGGTGAGCTGTTTGGATGTCTTCTACTTCTCCCCTATCCCCAACATTCACACTCTCCCAACACCCTGCCTATTTAGTTTCAGTCACCACTTAAAGACAGAGTAGTTGTACACTCCTCTTCCTTTTCTCATCATCCTAGTCTTTACTCAGAAAGTGACTGAGAGGGTGTTGAAATTTGTACTAATTCTGGAATTGTGAATATTGGGAATAGGCATACCAGCATGTATGGTAAATGTTTTTTAGAGTGATGTTTTGCTAGAATTTGGGATTGGCATACACATGATCAGCTGTTGCCATTTTTGGACCTATTATGACATTTTTTGTATACCACTAGTTGCTAAGGGAGTATATATATTTAAAATTCATAGAGAGTCATTAAACACTAAGCGTCTTTTAGTCCTAATATCTTATTCCGTTCCTAGCACCAGGGAAAAAAGATACCAAAAATAATCTCAAAAATTTCCTTCTCACACATTGTATTAGTCAGGGTTCTCTGGAGGGATAGAACTAATATAATATATATACACACATATCTATATGTTGATATAAAATACACACACACACACACACACACAAAAAAAATATGAGAGCTTATTAAGTATTAACTAACAAGATCACAAGGTCCCACAATAGGCCCTCTGCAAGCTGAGGAGAAGGAGAGCCAGTCAAAGTCCCAAAGTTGAAGAACTTGGAGTCCAATGTTTAAGGGCAAGAAGCATCCAGCACAAGAGAAAGATGTAGGCTGGGAGGCTAAGCCAGTCTGGTCTTTTCACATTTTTCTGCCTGCATTATATTCACTGGCAGCTGATTAGATGGCACCCACCCAGAGTAAGGGTGGGTCTGCCTTTCCCAGCGCACTGACCCAAGTGGTAATTTCCTTTGATAACACCCTCACAGACACACCCAGGATCAATATTTTGCATGCTTCAATTCAATCAAGTTAACTCTTATCATTAATGATCACAAGTCCACCCCTTGTCAACTTGAACCCATACACATCTCTTGAGATCATACATAATCTTCAATTAAAGACAATAATAAGGTCATAATTACACCTAGCATAATACAACTATCCTTTGTACAACTGGAAGCACACCAATCATCAACCAAAATTCTATAAGTTAACAATACTTAAATGCTGATATCAAGTCAATACATCTTATGTCACATGATAAAGAAAAAATAAATAAAATGAAGATTTTTTAGTACAAGTGCATACATGCATCAACACATTTTTAACAAAAGAAGGAAGAAATAGTCATGACAATTACAGCCCTCATTTATGCAACTGATCACATGGTCATAGATGGTATTGATAACTACCTATTCCCTTTGGTTCAGAAAGCACTTCAGCAGGTCATGGGTTTTTTCCTGGTGGAGTGACCCAAACCTTCATTCCTGAAGGATCTGGGCCATTTGTAGTCCTGCCTGGATTGGGCTGTTGTAATTTCCCATTGACCTTAATCACAGGGCATGGTAATACTAAGAGACGCCCTGATGGATCTCCTGTATTCCATGCATACGCTTCCTAACCTCTATTGTGGAGTAATAGACTGATTTCATCTTGATAGTCTGGGTCAGTCATCCCAGTCAACACTGTTAACTCCCTTCCTAGCCTGCTGACTTAAAGATAGGAGGAGCCCAAAGTGTCCAGGTGGCAATCTTGTCTTCCATTTTAATGAAATCATTGTTGTGTCTACTGGTGGCAGCATTCCCCCTTTCTGGAACTAAGACTTCTAGGTCAGCAAAAATAATATTTCAGGGACAGGAAGCAAAAATTTGCTAGTGGATCACTAGGGGTGATGGTGAGTGGTGTCACTTCCACTTCCACCCCTTGATTCCTGGACCCATGAATCCTGGGTATGGGAGAAACAGTACCATATATTGCATGCTGATTCAGAGCATACACAACCTTTTGGATAACTTTTCCCCAACTCTGCAAAGTATTCTCACCTAGTTGGCATTATAATTGTGACTTCAAAAGGCCATTCCACCATTCTGCCAATCACCTGCTTCAGGATGATGGGGAACATGGTAAGACCAGTGAATTCCATGAGCATGAACCCACTGCCTCACTTCTTTAGTTGTGAAGTGAATGCCTTGGTCAGAGGCAATGCTGGGTGGAATACCATGATGGTGGATAAACCATTCCACGAGCCCATGGATGGTAGTCTTGGCAGCGGCATTGCATGAAGGATAGGCAAACCCATATGTGGAGTAAGCGTCTATTCCAGTGAGGATAAACCTATGCCTTTTCCATGGTAAAAGAGGTCCAATATAATCAACCTGCCACCAGGTAGCTGGCTGATCACCACAAGGAATGGTGCTATATGGAGGGCTTGGAGTTGGTCTCTGCTGCTGGCAAATTGGGCACTCAGCAGTGGCCATAGCCAGGTCAGCCTTGGTGAGTGGAAGTCCATGTTGCAGAGACCATGCGTAACCTCCATTCCTGCCACCATGGCCACTTTGTTCATGGTCCCATTGGTCAATGACGACAGGGGTGGCTGGGGAAAGAGGCTGAATGGTGTCCACAGAACAGGTCATCCTATTCACTTGATTATTATTAAAATCCTCCTCTGCTGAAGTCAAAAGTTGGTGAGAGCTCATATGGGATACAAATGTCTTCATGGTTTTTGACCACTCAGAGAGGTCCATCTACATACCTCTTCCCCAAATTTCTTTGTCACCTATTTTCCAATCATGCTTCTTCCAAGTACTTGACCATCCAACCAAACCATTGGCTACAGCCCATAAATCAGTATAAAGTTGCCTAACTGGTCATTTATCCTCCCATGCAAAGTGCACAACCAGGTGCATTGCTAGAAGTTCTGCCCACTGGGAAGATTTCCCTTCACCACTGTCCTTCAGGGATGTCCTAGAAAGGGGCTATAGTGCTGCAGCTGTCCACTTTCGGGTGGTGCCTGTACATCATGCAGAACCATCTGTGAACCAGGTCCTAGTCTTCTCTTCCTCTGTCAACTGATCATAGGAAACTCCCCATGAGACCATCCTAGGGGGAGAGGAGGTATGGTGGCAGGAGTAAAGACCATGGGCATTTGAGTCACTTCTGCATGTAATTTACTTGTGCCTTCAGGACCTGCTCAAGACCGATCACATATATACTACTTCCATTTGATGATGGAATACTGCTGTGCACAACCCACTTTATGGAATGGGTCAGAAAGCACCCATTTCATGATAGGCAGTTCAGGTTGCATGGTGACTTGATGACCAATAGGCAAGCCTTCAGTTTCCAGCAAAGCCCAGGAATAGACCAAGAGCTGTCTCTCAAAAGGAGAGTAGTTATGTTCAGGAACTGTCAAAGGCTCCAACAGCATCCCTATCTGCCACTGACACCTCAAGCACTATTGGATCTGCTGGGTCACACAGCCCAAGTGGCAAAGCAGCATGCCCAGCACCCTGGACCTGTTGCAGAACCTTCTCCTCTTCTGGACCCCACTCAAAACTGGCGGCCTTTAGGGCCATTGGATAAATGGGCTGGAGTAACACACCCAAATGAGAAATGCATAGCCTCCAAAATCCAAATAGGCCCACCAGGCATTCTCCCTCTTTCTTGGTTATAGGAGCGGCCAAATGCAACAACTTATCCTTCACCTGAGGAGTATTTCAACAGGCCCCATGCTACTGGACCCCTAGAAATTTTACTGAGGTTGAAGGTCCCTGAGTTTGAGTCAGATTTATTTTCCATTCTCTGGCATGCAAATGTCTCACCAATAAGTCTAATGTGTTTGCTACTTCTTCCTCACTGAATCCAAACAGCATAATGTTATCAATGTAATGGATCAGTGTGATATCTTGTGGAAGCAAAAAGCGATCAAGGTCTCTCCGAATAAGTTTATGACACAAAGCCAGAGAGTTGATATACCCCTGAGGCAGAACACTAAAGGTATATTGAAGGCAAATTGCTTCTGGTGGGCTTTATGGGAAGGAATGGAGAAAAAGGCATTTGCCAGCTTAGTGGCTGCATACCAGGTTCCAGGAGATGTGTTAATTTGCTCAAGCAATGAAACCAAATCTGGTACTGCAGTTGCAACTGGAGTCACCACTTGGTTAAGCTTGCAATAATCCACTGTCATTCTCTAAGATCCATCTGTCTTCTGCACAGCTCAAATGGGAGAGTTGAATGGGGATGCTGTGACAATCACCACCCCTGCGTCTTTCAAGTCCTTGATGGTGACACTATTCTCTGCAATCCCTCCAGAGATGCGATATTGTTTTTGATTTACTATTTTTCTAGGTAATGGCAGCACCATTTGGCCTTTCCCACCATATATAGCCCTCGCCTTACCAGTCAGGGAACCAGTGTAGGAATTCTGCCAGCTGCTAAGTATGTCTATGCCAATTATAATTCTGGCACTGGGGAAATGACCACAGGAGAGTCTGGGGACCCACTGAACCCACTGTAAGTCAGACCTGAGCTAAAATTCAATTAATTATGTGGCCTCCATAAACCCCTACTTTAACTGGAGGACCAAAGTGATGTTTTGGGCCTCCTGGAATCAACATCAGTTCAGAGCCAGTGTCCAGTAGTCCCTGAAATGTCTGATCATTTCCCTTCCTCAATGCACAATTTCTCTGGTAAAAGACCAAAGGGCTCCTTGGGGAAGGGTGGGAGAAAGATTAACAGCAGAAATTGTCTGTAATGTAGTGGGGTCCTTCCCCAAGGACACTGGCCTCCCCTTCATTCAAGGGGTTCTGGGTCTGTAAACTAACTCAAGTCTAGAAATTTATTGAGGGGCTGTGATTCTCTGTTTTTACAATTCAAATTAGTCTTCTGTCCATTCGACCTACAAGATTTCTGCTTATATAAATTAAGTAGGAGTGCAATGGCCTTCCTATCAACTTCAGACCCATTTCCATTTACATTTTTAGATAACGTTGACAATTTTTATTATTTCTCAAAATTTTAGAATAATTTTAGATATACCACATATAGTATTGTTTAGATATCCCATGTACCTGACATGCAGTTTTCCCTATTATTGGTATACTTCATTTTTATGGCACATTTATAACAATTAATAAACCAATATTGAGTAAAACTCTATACTTCATTTGGATTTCTTCAGGTTTTCCCTAATGTCCTTTTGCTGTTCCAGGATGTCTTTCAGGATGTCACATTACATGTAGTCATCATGTCTCTTTAGGCTCCTCTTGGCCTAAGGGACAGTTTTTCAGAATTTCCTTGTGTTTGATGATCTTAAGAATTTTGAGGAGTACTAGTCAGGTATTTGTATAATGTCCCTCAATTATGATTTATCTGATATTTTTCTCATGTTTAGACTGGGTTTATGGTTATGGGGGTATAAGACTATGGAGGAGAATTGCCATTCTTATAATATAATATATAACAAGGATACAGGCCAGGCTCATACCTGCAATCCCAGCACTTTGGGAGGCCCAGGTGGGTGGATCACCTGAGGTCAGGATTTCGAGACCAGCCTGACCAACATGGTGAAACCCCATCTCTACTAAAAACACAAAAATTAGCCGAGCATGGTGGTGTGCGACTGTAGTTCCAGCTACTTGGGAGACTGAGACAGGAGAATTGCTTGAACCCGGGAGGCAGAAGTTGCAGTGAGCTGAGATCATGCTACTGCGCCTCCAGCCTGGGTGCCAGAAAGAGGCTCTGTCTCAAAAAAAAAAAAAAAATACTATTCATACTATCAACATGACTTACCACTGTTGATGTTGACCTTGATAAAGCTACTGAAATAGTTTTTGTTAGATTTGTCAATTATAAATTCACACTTTCCCGCTTTACTATAGTGTATTCTTTAGAAGGAAGTTACTATGTGCAGACTCCATTTAAGAGGGGGAGAGTCATGCTCCACTTCATTAAGAGTGAAATAGTTAGATAAATTATTTGGAATTTTTCTGTATAAGAAATTTGTCTATTCTCTCCCATATATTTATTCAATATTTGTTTATATCAATATAGACTCATGGATTTTATCTTATATTGGATTAAAATCCTTTACCACTTTACTTTGTGTTGACTAAATTGTTCCAGCTTTGACCTTCATAAACTTTTCTAGTTTACTATTGTCTCCCTTTCACATACTTTCATTAGTATAGGTTTGTTTTTATTTTTGTTTTGAGCACTTGCTTTATGTAGCACTACAAATTTATTTCTTTTAGAAAGTAGGATCCTTTCTTTTTAATCCACTTTGCCCATCTCTGACATTTGATTGGAACGTTTAATCCACTCACATTTAATGTAATTAATGATGTAGCTTTGATTTACATTTACCCTTTTCCCATTTGATTTGCATATATATTTTATTTTTTTGAGTGCCTCTGATCTTTCTTTACCTCCTCCTTTTATATCATTTTAATTTCTCTGCTGTTTTTCACCTATATTTTTGAGCTTTTCATAGTGGTTGCTGTAGTTTTGATGTGTATCTTTAACTTTTCACAATCTAGTTTTGGAAAATGCTGATTTAATTCCAGTAAAATCTAGGAACCTTTTTTTTTTTTTTTTTTGAGATGGAGTCTCTCTCTCTCTCTCTGTCACCCAGGCTGGAGTCCAGTGGTGCAATTTCCACTCACTGCAATCTCCACCTCCCAGGTTCACGCCATTCTCCTGCCTTAGTCTCCTGAGTAGCTGGGACTACAGGCACCTGCCAGCACTCCCGGCTAATTTTTTGTATTTTTAGTAGAGATGGGTTTTCGCCGTGTTAGCTAGGTCGGTCTTGATCTCCTGACCTCGTGATAGGCTTGCCTCAGCCTCCCAAAGTGCTGGGATTACAGGTGTGAGCCACCACGCCCTGCCAAATCTAGGAATTTTTTAAACAGATTAGTTTCATTTCCTTACCGTTCCCTTCTACTAACATTATAGATATAAATATTTGTGTTTTTATATATACATACATTATTTACATAAATTTTTTGTAGTGAATGTCTGCTAATAAAACCAATCTCAATTTTTATCTCACGCTGTCCTTATTTTGCAGTCATTTGTAAAAGATTATTTTGCTGAATATAAAATCTTGATGTATAATTTCTTTCTTTTAGAACTTTGAATATGCCATCCTACAGCCTTTTTAACTTACTGTTCCTAACGAGAAATAATTAACATTGTTGGCATTTATGATGAGTTGTTTTTCAGTTGTAGCTTAAGTAATACACTCTTTGCTTTGACTTTCAGCACTTTGACTGTCATGGGCAGAGATTGTGCCCATATAAGTCTAACCCTAAAGACTTCCATCCTCTGCTAATAGAGTAGTATGTGAATGAGTTGCAACCCATTCTCCATCTTCCTTGCCTTTCACATTTTGCCCATCTTTCCACTGTCTCTTTCACACAAGCAAGGTTTAACAGTCAACCAGTGACCTGTGGAGAAGTTATCTTATTCACTTTATGGTTCTTTCATATTTAGGAACTCTCCATCAATTTATAGCCTTATGCTTGCACAAACCAAACTGCCACATTGAGACAGCAAAGATGCAGGTTTTCACCCTCCATCCAGAATTGAGTTTGACCTTTGTGGCAGCAGAGTCCTTGTTTTCAAGATAAAGTTATAATTATTGAATATTTAGCTAAGTGCGTGTTGCAGGGAGGCAGAGAGTAGGAGCAGCCCTAAGCAAGAAGGACCACTCTTTCCTACCATGCTTATTTGAAGCCCTTGCAATGATTGTTTTGGACAATTTTATCCATCTTAATATTTGTTTCCTTCAGGAATCACATATCCTCTTTGGTATCATTATTGGAAGTCCTATTATTATTAAATTATTGAATGATGTTTCATGAAATTGATGATATAAACAAAATGTGATATCAAGTAATAGGAGAAAGGAGGGGTCCAGGTGTCCAAAACTTAAATGAAAATTAGAAATTAGTATAAATTTGTTCAAGATGCATGCTTGTTCTCCAGAACTTACATAGTAATAATATGTTATGGCTGTTCTATAAGTCTAATTATATTTGAAATCAAAATTTTATTATTTATTATATTAGTTGCAGATAAGAATTATCAAGTTTGAACATAGTGCATTTGTATAAACTGAAAGTGTAAGTGACATTTTGTGGATTCTCTGAAATCATAACTCTTAAAAACCTGCTTAGTATGATTCAGATCTTTAGAATTGGTATGCTTCATGATATGGTAAGAATGTCATATTTTGTCTGCTAGCCACAAGAAAAACATGTTTGATTTAAAGTATTTCACAGACATAAATCAATGATGGACTCGTATCTATATCACTGCTATTCTTGAGTAATTAATGATATCAAAATATCATGGTGGCCTCCTCTTTGCTCTTATGTATATTTCATGGTCCCACCCTATAATTGGCTAACTACATAGTTAAGAAAAATTACCCTAAAAATGTATGATAGTTAGATAAAATAGAATAAAGATCACACTGGATAGACTATATGTATTTTGCAGAATATATTCTCCCCCTTACTAAGTAACTCTATTAATAATTTAAAGATCTACAGTACTTTGGAGAAAATGGAACAATTTAACTGAACAGGGGAAGGAAAATTCCCTTGACATTTTCTAAGGGTTATCTCCTATTATATTAAGAAATTGTGGCAGCATTTTACCAGAGCCAGCAAAAGAGATAAAATTTTTCTCGAAATCCCAATCTCTGGTCAAGGAAAGGTCTTTGTTATTTAGCCTTCAGGAAAATGAAAGTGACAGATTGCAACTGTCAGTAGATACTGACTCCTTTTATGCTTCCCCTATTTTTCCTATTCCCAGGAGGATAGAGAACTGATTAAACTCTGACTCCAGAATGTGAATCAAGGAATTTCATAACCATGTGAGTGCCTTTTGCATGCATAAAAGTTGTCATGGTGATCAGAACTTGACATTATAATCTGCATTAGCTTCTTTAAAAAATGGTTAAGTAGGGTAGTGTCAGAAAGCTGACATTTCTTGTTGTATCCCTTAAATCCCATCATTCACCCTGATTTTTTAGATCTTCTTAAATTTAGTTTGCTGTTTCTGTTTCTGTATAATGTGGTATACATCAGAGAAGCGGTATATGTCAATCTCATTAAATTATCTGTTTTAATAGGTCAGCAAATAATGTTTTTATGAGTGGCAGCATTCAATTCAGGGCATTCTAAACAGAAGTACCTGGCACTGAAATGTTTATGTTTAACTATAAAACCATCAGTAAAGCAGGCAAAAGTTACAAGTCTTAAGGGACTCCCTTAAGATTTATCATGTTAGAGGGTATTTACTTATTTTTTTAATTTTTCCTTCTCAAATTCAAATCAACTGTCAAATAACACCTATTTTGTATCCATTTCTGGAGGTGTCAGTTGGAGAGCTTTAGCATCCCAATGCCTGCAAAACTAATTTTGATAAGTGCTTCCAGGCACACCTTCCCAGGGTCATTGGGTCAGTCAAGTGAGCAGCTAAGAGATATGCAAGAGCTGTGTACTTGATCTTTAGATAACTGGTTATCTAAAAGCCATCACAGGGCATTTGGCAGTGAAGCTACTTATGGAGAATCCTTACCTTCCACCCTAAATCAACACTGTGATTCCTCTACTTTATAGCTGTTTCGGTGCTTAATTCCTTCTGTATTCAGAGAAGAAAGTTTGAACATAATATGATTCTTTTGAAGATGCATGGGTTGAGCAGGACTTTAATTTCATTGCACAAGTATGGGATATTTTGTTTTTTAAAAGAAAAAAACATTTAAAATCTATTTCTAATTGACTATGACTGTCCAGTGGCCTATTTCTCTATCCAGCTCTCTGTGCTCACAGTATAACCATGTAAGATTATTTTTCTTCACATGATTACCCTTCTTTTTATTTCCTGCTTAAATTTGTAAGTTCTGAGTTCTACTTTTTACTTTCTCCTTTAAGGTAAAAATATATCAAGAAGTATTTACAAACTTTTCCTCTGTTTTTTATTTTTTATTTTATTTATTTATTTATGTGTGTGTGTGTGTGTGTGTGTGTGTGTGTGTGTGTGCGCGCGCTTTTCTATGCCTGCCAGTTTCTGAAGGAATTAACTGGAAGTCATATTGGTAATAAGCATTCCAAGATACAGTATTTTAAGATTTTAAAATATTTTCAATTTAATGACATATTGCTCAGATCTATTTAGTTCATAATTTGTTTTGTATGTCTATAAAAATTAATTGAAATTTGGGTGCAAGTGATGCTTAAAGCTTAAATGATTATTTTGGTTGCTCTAGCAATATATTGGTATGTTTCAGTCTTCAACATTGATTGCTTTAGAATGTTTATTTGACAATGACATAGACAGAAGGGAGTTATGGGAAAAGAAGGGTGATTAATGTTGTGATCAATTATTACTTTGCCATCAAATTGCTTTGCAATAGCTTTGGGAGTCTGAGTCCATAAAAAGTATGTATTTTAAAAAATGGTGGTTGTTTTTTTTTTTTACACTTTCTTTTCAAGATGACTGACTAGAGCAATCAGATACCAGTTTTCCTCAGAAAGAAGAATAAAGTTACAAATGAGTAAGTGAAACTCAAATAAAATATTATGGAGAACAATCCAGAGTTTACCAGAAAACTCATAGAAAGAAGTTAGGGCACAGAAAAAGCAGGAGGCAAGAGTCTGGCAAAGATCAAACCCCAAGGGACTTGGTGTCCTGAGGAAAGGGGAGGTAGAGATATTTTTGGCCCCCCTTACTCCTGGGCCAGACTTCTGCCCAGAGAGCTCCTCTGCCCTTGCAAGTTCAAGGCACTACATGGGCAGTGGTTTGGGAATTTCTTGAGGGCATTTGCTCTCCTACCCCCCAGACCTGAACGGTGGTGGCACACACCATACCGGATGCACACCTACTGTGGTACTGTTTCCTACCCAGGGAACATTAACCCGTATGTCTCCACATCACCAGATTCTCCCAAAAGCATTCCCTAGCACCTGCTCAAATTGCGGAAGCCCCACAGAGCTGGCTGGACCTAGAGTAGCTACAGGATTCCTGGTGGTGTGGATCTTGGGGTATACTGCTCCTAGGGAAGGAAAAGTGCAGCATGCCAAGGGAGCACACCTAGAGCCAATGGAAACCAGAGCATAAACTTTCCTGTGTCTAGGCACTCTTCCTTTATGGGCTGATACTAACTGCATCTTTTCCAGTGGAGATATGGGTGCTATGCTCATCTCTATGGGAAAAGAGTTTAGTTCCACTCCAGCAGGCAGGTGGCCCCAGTGCTCAGGAATGGACATGAAGATGTGGACTTTCCCTCTGCTTCTCTGCTGCAAATGCTGTGGCTGCTCCCATAGGTGATTAGGCAATGGACCATCCGTGGATGGCCATTCCTGGGATATTAGGGGGTGGATGTGCCTCCATTGGTGGTGTGCCCACCAGGCCTAGGATTGCACAAAAGACAGGGCCCTTCCTCCTCTCTACATGAAATGGCAGGATTCCTGTAGTGGAGGACAGGTGAGCCACAAAGCTGTCTGTTTGGGGCTGAGGAAAGAGGTTCCACACCAAAGCCATATTGATGGAGCACCAAAGGGCAGGCATCCTCCACAGCTCTCAGCTACATTGTGGCCTAGAGATAGACTGCAGTGTCTGTCTGAGATGAGAACTTGAGCCCCAGGACAGGGTTGTGACAGGGACGTTGATTGCATTACCACCTGCCCAGATCATGAAGCTGGGGTAGCCAGCTCCCCATCCCTACAGAGACCTCAGGACATTTCACCAGGAGCTACTTCCAAAACCCCCATCAGGGATGGTATTTGTGCTTGCCATTGGGGTATACAAAAGTGAGCTTGGCAGTCCAGTTCCACCTTCGTTTGTCCCTCTGGTAAGGCTGAACAGAGAGCTCAGAGCACAGGCATTCCACAGGCTAGCTCATTGCCTGAGGCAACAAACAGCTTCCTCTGGTAAACGGAGATCAATCATATACCCATGTGCCTCTGCTGTAGCCAACTTACCTGTTAGCCCCACCTACTGGCCTGAAAGCTGAGCTGCACAACACAAGAACTGCATAGCACTGAGGAATGACACAAGCTTACTGAGACCTCTGCAATCTCGGGCCTGCAGAAGGCAGTGAGTCTACTCATACATCAGTATATTGCTACTAAAACCAGCATTTAAAAAAGACACTGCACAATGGCTATCTATACCCAAAGAATACATACAGAGCCTTTGCCACTGAAAGCACTCACACTAAAGCCAAACAACCATAAAAAACATACAGTATAGTCATATCCTCAAAGGGGAAAGTAAACCCATCCAAAAACAAGTAAATTAAAAAAATCATGAGATAGCTTTTCTCAAATGAGAAGCAACCAAAAAAATAATCCTGGTATATGAAAAAACAGTGTTATAACACCCCCAATGGATCACACAAGCTCGCCAGCAGTGGATCTTAATCAAAATGAATTTTTTGAAATACTTGATAAGTAATTCAAAACGTTAATTTTAAATAAGCTAAGTGAAGTCCAAGAGAAAGTAGACAACCAACATAAAGAGACTAGAAAAAGTTTGCCATATGAGTAAATAATTCAATAGTGATAGGTACTTTTTTTAAAAAAAAATATAACTTCTGGAAATTAAAAATTCACTGAAGGAATTACAAAATACAGCAGAAAGCTTTATCAATGAACTAGACAAAGAAGAAAGAACTTCAGAGTTTGAAGACAAATCATTCAAATTAACTAAGACAGACAAAAATAAAGGAAAAATACTTTAAAAACTAATAAAGTTTTCAAAGAGATAATGTACAATACCAAAATCTACAAGTTATAGGAATTCCTGAGTGAAAAGGTGAAATAGTAGTAAAAAGTTTGAAAAACTTATTTGAGGAAATAATTTAGGAAAACTTCCCTAACCTTGCTGGAGATCTATCCATCCAGTTATAAGATGCCGAGAGAACTCCAGAAAGATAAATTGCAAGATGGACTTCACCAAGGTATGTATTCATCAGACTTCATAAAATCAACATGAAAGAAAAATTACAGAAACAACAAGGGAAAATGGTTTAATCTCCCATAAAAGAATCTCCATTAGCTCAACGTTGAACTTCTCAGCAGAAACCTTCCAAGTCAAAAAAAGACTGGAGTTCTATAAGTTTTCTTCAAGAAAAATACTATCACCCAAGAATATTGCATCCAGTCAAACTAAGCTTAATAAATGACAGAGAAATAATGTTGTTTTCAGAAGAGTAAATGCTTAGGGAATTCTTCATCACTAGACTGATCCTACGAGAAATAGCCGAGAGAGTTCTAAATATGGAAACAAAAAGTCATACTCACCATCTTAAAAAATATGAAAGAACATAACTCACAGGTTTTATAAAACGATTTTTATAACACAATTTAGACTACAAAGCAACTAGGTGACAACTATCATTATTACAAGAACAAAACCTCACATATCAATAATAACCTTGAAAGTAAATGGTATAAATGTATCCTTACATACATTATGGGAGGAATGGTGTTTATTTTTTAAAAAAGGAATTCAACACAATGTTGCTTACAAGAAACTCACATAACTAGTGAAGACACTGAGATACTCAAGGTAAGGAGTTCAAAAATGATATTTCATGCAAATGGAAACCAAAAGTAAGCAAGAGTAAATCATCAACAGGGAAAACAAGTTAAAGAAGATCGTCATATAATGATAAAGGGATCAATTAATCAAGAAGATATAACAATGAAATATATACGCACTCCAAATTAGAGCAATCAGATTCATAAAACAAATAATACCACACCTAAGAAGAGATAGACAACAACCATAAAACAGGTCTAAAGAAATTTTTAAATATCTAAATAATATCAAGACTCTTATTGGATGATAGTGAAATAAAACTAGAAATCAAGAACAAGCAGAACTACTGACACCATGAAAACACACAAAAAGTAAACAACCTGCCCTTGAATTGATCTTTGGTTCAATGATGAAACTAAGATGGAAATTAAAAATTATTTGAAACAAATGAAAATGGAGACATAACATATCAAAACCTATGAGATACAGCAAAACAGTACTAAGAGGCAAGTTTATAGCATTGATTGCCTATACTGAAAAGAAAGAAAGATTGCAACCTAATGTTGCATCTCAAGGAACTAGAAAAACAAGGACAAACCAAGCTCAAGGCTAGCAGAACAAAATAAATAACAAAGATCACAGTAAAACTAAATGGAATTGAGACTAGAAAAATTACAAAGGATCATTAAAATGAAAAGCTATCTTTTTGAAATGATAAACAAAATTGATAGAACATTAGCTAAATTTACCAAAAACAAAAAGAGAGAAGATTCAAATAAGCCAAATCAGAAATGATAAAGGAAATACTATAACTGATACCACAGAAATACAAAAGATTATCAGAGACTACTATAAACATCTCTATGCCCACAAACTAAAACACTTACAGCAAATAAATACTTTCCTGGAAACACACAACCTTCCAAAACTGACCCAAAAAGAAACAGAAATATTGATCAGACACATAATGAGTAGTGAGATTGAGTCAGTAATAAAAAGTCTCCTCCCAAAAAAGTCCAAGACCAGGTGGATTCACAGCCAATTTCTAATAGATGTAAACAGAAGAACTGGTAGCAATCTTACTGAAACTGTTTCAAAAAATTGAGAGGGAGGAAATTCTCCCTAATTCATTCTACAAGGCCAGTATCATCCTGGTACCAAAACCAGACAGGGACACATCAACAAAAGAAAACTACAGGTCAATATCCCTGATAAATGCAGATGCAAACCTCCTCAGCAAAATGCTAGCAAAACAAATCCAATAGCACATAAAAATGTTAATAACAAGCAAGTAAGTTTTCTTTAAGGGATGAAGGAATGCTTCAACATATGTAAATCAAACAATGTCTTTCACTACATAAACAGAATTAAAAGCAAAAGTATATGTGATGATCTCAACAGATACAGAAGACACATTTGATAAAATTCTGCAATGCTTCATGATAAAACCCCTCAACAAACTAGGCATAAAAGGAACATATCTCAAAACTGTAAGAGCCACAGATGACAAACCCACAGCTAACATCATGCTGAACAGGGAAGTGTGAAAGCAATTCCCCTAAGAACTGGAACATGAAAAGGATGCCCACATTCACCACTCCTCATCAACAGAGTAGTGGAAGACCTTGCTATAGCGTCAGGCAACAGAAAGAGATAATGGCCATCCAAGTTGAAAAAGAAAGTCAAATCATCTCTGTTTACTGATCATATGATCTTACATTAGAAAACCCTAAAGACTCCTCCAGAAGAACCCTAGATTTGATAAATAAATTCATTAAAGTTACAGGATACAAAAATCAATGTACAAAAATTAGTAGCATTTTTATACACCAATGACAATCAATCTGAGATCAAAATCAATAACTTAATCTCATTTAAAATAGATATATTATAATTAAAATTCCTAGAAACAAATTTAACCAAGAATGGAAATTATCTCCATAAGGAGAACTATAAAATAATTATGAAAGAAATCATAGGGATGGGTCCAGTGACTCATGTCTGCAATCCCAGCACTTTGGGGGGGCTGAGGCAGGTCGATCACTTGAGCCTAGGAGCTCAAGAAAAGTCTGGGCAACATGGCAAAACCCCATTTCCACACAAATTACAAAAATTAGCCAGGTGAATTGCCATGGACCAGTAGTCCCATTTACTCAGAAGGCTGAGGTGGGAGAATTACCTGAGCCTGGGAAGTCAAGGCTGCAACGAGCCATGATTGTGCCACTGCACTTCAGCCTGGGAAACAGAGCAATACCCTACCTCCAAAAAAAAAAAAAAAAAAAAAAAAAAAAAAAGTAAAAGAAAAATCCTAGATCCTAGATGACATGAACAAATGGAAAAACCATCCATGCTCATGGATTTAGAGGAATCAATATCATTAAAATTACCATATTGCTCAAACCAATATACAGATTCAACACAATTCCTATCAAATTACTAACATCATTTTTCATAGAATTATTAAAAACAATCCTAAAATTAATAGGCCAGTGGTCACCAAGGAGACATGTCTGGTCCCTTTTTCACACTAGGGACCAGTTTTATGGAAGTCAACTATTCCACAGACTGGAACTGGGGGTTTGGATGGTTTGGGGATGATTCAAGCACATTACCTTCATTGTGCACTTTATTTCTATTAGTATTACATAGTAATATATAATGAAATAATTATACAATTCACCATACTATAGAATCAATGGTAGCCCTGACCTTTTTTTCCTACAACTAGACAGTCCGCTCTGGGGGTGATGGGAGACAGTGACAGATCATCAGGCGTTAGATTATCATAAGGAGTGTACCATCTAGATCTCCTGCATGCACAGTTAACAACAGGATTTGTACTCCTATGATATCTAATGCTGTGGCTGATCTGACAGGAGACGGAGCTCAAGCTGTAATGCAAGCAATGGAGAGGGGCTGAAAATAGAGATAATGCTTCACTTGCTCACCCACCACTCACCTCCTGCTGTGTGGCCCAGATCCTAACAGGGGATTGGAGACCCCTGTGTTAGCCCATTCTTGTATTGCTATAAAGAAATACTTGAGACTGGGTAATTTATAAAGAAAAGAGGTTTAAAGGTCACTGTTCTGCAGGCTCTACACACATAGTGCCAGCATCTGCTTGGCTTCTGGAAAGGCCTCAGAGAGCTTTTACACATGATAGAAGGCAAAGCAGGAGCAGTCATTTCACATCGTGGGAGCAGAAGCAAGGTAAGGAGTGGGGAAGTGCCACAAAGTCTTCAACAAGCAGATCTCATGAGAACTCACTCACTATCATGAGGACAGCACCAAGTGGTTATTGCTAAACCATTTACCAGAAATCTACCCACATGAACAAATAACCTCCCACCAGGCCTCACCTCCAACACTGGGAATTACAGTTCAAAATAAGGTTTGGACAGGGACACATATTCAAACTATATTATTCCACCCTGATACCTCTCAAATCTCATCTTCTTACATCTCAAAATACAATCAACCCTTCTCAATCGTCTCCCCAAAGTTTTAACTCATTCCAACATTAACTCAAAAGTCCCAAGTGTAAGTCCAAAATCTCATCTGAGACCTATCTCCTTCCACCTATGAGCCTGTAAAATCAGAACAAGTTATCTATTTCCAAGACACAATGGTGGCACTGGCATTGGCTAAACATTTCCATTCCAAATAGGAGAAATTGGCCAAAAGAAACAAACTGCAGGCCTCATGCATATTTGAAGTCTTGCAGGGCAGTCATTAAATGTTAAAGCTCCAAAATATTATAATCTCCTTTGACTCCATGTCCTACATCCAGGGCACACTGGTGCAAGGTGTGGTCTCCCTAGGCCTTGAGCATCTCTTTCCCTGTGGCTTTGGAAGATTCAGCCCCTGCAGCTGCTCTTATGGATTGGCATTGAGTGACTACACCTTTTCCATGCTGAGATTGCAAGCTGCGGGTGGATATGCCATTCTGGGGTCTGGAAGATGGTGGCCCTCTTCCCACAGCTCCACTAAGAAGTGCCCCAGTAAGAACTCTATGTGGTGCCTCCAATCCCTCATGCTGTCCTAGAGAAATTCTCTGTGAGACCTTTACCCCTGCAGCAGGCTTTTGTCTGGGCACCCAAACTCTCTCATACATCCTCTGAAATCTTGGCAGAGACTGACAAGTCCCCACCACTCTTGCACTCTATGGGCCTGCAGGCTTACCACCACATGGAAGCCACCAAGGCTTATGGTGGCTTCAGCTCTACCAAGTGAAGGCCCTAGCAATATCTGTGGTCCTTTAAACCAAGGCTGGAGCTGGAGTGGCAGAGATGTGGGGAGCAGTGTCCCAAGGCCCTGCAGGGCAGTGGGGCCCTAGGCTTGGCTCATGAAACCATTCAGTCCTCTTAGGCCTCAGGGCCAATGATGGGAGGGGTCTACTCTGGAGATCTTTGAAATGCCTTGGAAGCCTTTTTCCCATTGTCTTTGCTATCAGCACTCAACTCCCTTCTAGTTATGCAAATTTCTCAAGCAATTGTTTGCTTTTCAGCCTCTAGCAATCTTACTGAAACTGGTTCAAAAAATTGAGAAGGAGGAAAGGTCAATAAATCATTGTATTAAAAAAAAAGAAAAAACACCTGTACTCCTATGTTTATTGCACCACTATTCGCAATAGCACAGAAATGTGTAAGGTCATGCAGTCAATCTAACTGTCCATCAAATCAATGGATAATTGGATAAAGAAAACGTGAGATACACACACACACACATACACACACACAGACACATACACAGATATACCATGAAATACTACTCATCTATTAAAATGAACAAAATCATGTCTTTTGTAGCAACATGGATGAAGCTGGAGGCCATGAACCTAAGTGAAATAACTCAGAGAAAATCAAGTACCACATGTTATCGCTTATAAGTGGGAGCTAAACAATGTGTACAGACGGATATACAGAGTGGAATAATAGATTTTGGAGACTTCAAAAGGTGGGAGGGTAAGGAATCAGAAATTGTCTATTGGGAACAATGTACACAATTTGGGAAATGATTACAGTAAAAGCCTAGACCTCACCACTATGCAATATATCTATGTAACAAAACTGCACTTGTACCCCCTAAATCTATTTTAAAATGGGCCAGACATGGTGACTCACACCTGTAGTCCCAGCAATTTGGGAGGTTGAGGTGGGCAGATCACCTGAGATCAGGAGTTTGAGACCAGCCTGACCAACATGGTGAAACCTTGTCTCTACGAAAAAAAAATAAATAAATAATAAAATTTTAAAAATCAGCCAGGCATGGTAGTGGGCACCTGTAATCCCAGGTTCTTGGGAGGCTGAGGTAGGGAGAATTACCTGAATCCAGGAGGTGGAGGTAACAGTGAGCTGAGATTGCACCATTGTACTCCAGCCTGGGTGACAGAGTGAGACTCTGTCTCCAAAAAAAAAAAAAAAAATGTATTTAACTTCTATACGTTCCACATACAATGTGTCTCACAGTGGGATATGCACCATAAGAGATAAAAAATTATTAAGAAGGTGAATGATATACAACTAATCTTGTTCCTCCAAAATTCAGATTGGGTTGATGTCCTAATCCTAAGTACCTCAATGTAATTATAATTGGATATCGATTATTTAAGGATGTAATTGAGCTAAATGAGGTCATTAGCATGGAGCCTTATCCTTTATGACTGGTGTATTTATAAGAAAAGGAAATTTGGACACAGACAACAGAAAAAAAGATGATGTCAAGACACAGGGAGAAGATGGTTTTCTATAAGCCAATGGGAAAGGCTTGAAATGGATTCTTTCTTCAGTCCTTAGAAGAAGCCAACCCTCCCAACAACTTGATCTCAGATATCTGGTTTTCAGAACTTTGAGAAAATAAATTTATGTTGTGTAAGCCACAGATTCTATGATACTTTATTTTGGCAGCTCTAGAAATCTATTATAGTTGATTTACATACAGCATTAGAATCAGGGAAGAGTGACAGCTCTACTGGAAAAAAACAAAGAAATTACATTTTTTTTTAACACAACAATGTTGGGAAAGATATTGACTGGCATGTAGCACCTCTATTAGTAACTCTCCTGTGTGTGGATTTCTGTCCCTAAGATCTGTGCTTAGATTCTGCCGCTCTCATGCCCAACTCTTTCTAAAGGAAATCTTATATCATGCATAAGAGAAAAATTTTAGCAAGAATTTGGTGTTCACAAGTTGGAGTATTAACTGCGTTTGATCTTCCCCACATGCATTTAACCTCTGCTGGCAACTACAAGTGAGTAGTTGTTATGGGTCAAGTCGTATACCAATCATGGTAATGGCAATAGTTAATCATAAGAGGAAATCATAAAGATGATGGTATAACAATTACAGCAGTTATACATAAAACATATCCGTGGTGTTTTGCTAGTAATTAACTACTTTCATGGTTCAATAATTAGGGAGAGTAAAACAAAGGAGATGAATGGGCCATGTGTACTGAGAGTGTCTGCAAATGGTATACATATGTTTGCATCAGTGTAGGAAGAAACAGGCTCAAGTTTCGGTGGATCAGTTAACAATTGACCATAGGTCTTTGCCTTAACAAAACAAAATTTTGTTTTGCCTTAACAAAACAAAATATTGCTGATTTGATGATATTTCCTCATACACAGATCTTCAATAAGCAGACAATTAGAGGCAACCTCATTTCTGCTAAAGCAAAGACCTTGGCAATAAAAAGGATTTCCACCTCAGGTATACCAAATTGGCTCATTTTATAAATTAAACATTTTTATTTCAAGCTCAAGCATGCCTCAACCTTGCCTGGCAACAATTGATAAAGAAAATATATGGCAAAAGGAGAGATCTGGTCAAGAGTCCTAGACTTCAACAAAGGGGTCCTTCAGTTACTTAGAGACACTCTGTCACAGAGAGAGAGAAACACTCTAAACCAGTATTTTATAACTATCAACTGTTGCTACAGAATGGTTGTGTGTGTGTGTGTGTGTGTGCACATGTGAACATATGACATGTGAGGGTGACTGGTTAATTTATTCTCGTGAAAATGAAATTTCTCTGCACAGTAGTAGTATGGACATAACCTTTCCTTTCTAAGTTATTTCACTTACTACACTATTTTCTTTTATTTTAGATTACCCTTTACTTTGCCTCTTTAATTGTCCATTTGTTTTAACCTTCTATTTTTTTCTTCTCTTGATTTTGCTTTTGCTTTTAGTTCAATTTATACACAATTCACTCATAGTCTGGTGTACTCACCTCCTCAGTTGGTCACCCTACCCTCACAAGTGCTGCTAGCTAATAGCCTATGAGATGTATTGTAAAATACAATGTCCTTGACACAATTCTATCTACCTCCCAAGACTTAAAAAATTATCTTTCAAATCAGACACCAAAAGATGACTTTTCTGTTATTACCTATATTAGAGATGTAAAATTACATATAAATCCATGTATATAATTCAGATATACATAAAATCACATATAACTGCCCATATAGAATTAAGAAAATATAATATTTATATATGTGTCCAACTTTCACATTTTTATAATTTTTGTATTGAGAAATTATCAAGAACTACAGGAATAGATCAAGAAAAGGAATTCAGATATAACTCAGACTCAGCGGTCCCACATTCTCCAAAAGTTTTTCTCAGTCTGGTAATGACACAGGCAAAATATAATGGCTCCAAAGGACTCATTAGTGCTTGTGTTGGAAATGTACTTTTAAGCATAGCAGTCAGAGTTCATCATTGGCTCATTATTATGCCTATCCACATAGACCAATTGCAATCAGTATTGCTCTGTGCATTGCCATTGTAAAAGTGCTTTTATTTAGTATCCTGCCAAAATGAAGAAATTAATGAAGAGGGGCAATAACAGGCCAGATTAAAACTTTTAAACAAATAAATAATACTTTATCATAGGGCAAGAGCTACAAATATGACTTCCAGAGGAAGAGGAGAGAAAACATATCACTATGCCACTTTTTAAATTTTTCCTTCAATCAGTCTGTTCTTTCACAAGGTAAAAAATAAATCAACGGCAGCCAATAGTACACGGAGAACTCAAGTAAGATTGTCTTTAAACCCACTGCTAATTACAAAGAAATTGATTATTAGGATTTTTCATCTCTTTATTCCCTATTATGTCTGTAATGTTTTATATATCATATTTTCCATTATGGGGCACATAACTGTCCATGATAGTTTTTGGGTCACGTCTGCAAGTTGTGCAAATTACTTCTGCTTGCATTCTATTGGATATCATTCAGTCCCATAGGTATCCCTAACTGCAAGGGAGCCTGAGAAATGTAGTCTCGCTCTGTGCCCAAGAAAAAAAGAAACAGATTTGGCAAATAGCTACTGGTTTTTGCTACAATCTCTCTTCTTGACACCAATTATCTGTTTGTATCTTTTTTTTTTTTTTTTTTTTTTAATTCTCGGGACACATTCATTCCCCTTTTAAAGAAAGAATACCCAAAGCTCCATTTGGCTATTTAACCCAGCTTGCATTGCAGGATCTTTAGGTAATGTAATATCGTCTCCCTTAGGTCCTAAGGTACTCCTTATGGTGTAGCAACATATAAACCAAAGTGACAAACTTGCTGCATCGCCAGCTAATACAAACAACCCAATATGCAATGATGAAGCAGGGACAAGATATACCTCATGAATCCTACTCTAAAAAGGGAAAACAGGAAACACACAGCAGTCATGGATCCACAGGAATGAGGAAATCCTACTGTGCAGTGATTGTGAAGATCCCTTCCAGGCTCTTTGCTCAGACCCGGACTTGGTTACCTGGAAGCAACCACATTATCCATTGGACTAGGTAGTACCTGGCTGCGCCCACTGGGAGGGTGTAGGAAATTTTGTCCTCCTTAGGAGATAGCAGTCTGCATAACCTTATTGGGCTGTTTGTTGTTGTGGCAAGTTGGAAGTATGTGTTAAAGACTGGTTAGAGTCAAGTTATTTTTGGTGAGGCTCATGGTTTCCTTACCAATACAGTTCCATAAGAGAATACAGAAAAAAAATTCCCTCAAAAACTATATCTATTGTCATTCAGACAGTTTAATGTTCTGAAACATTCAAAAGTCTTTTCTAAATATAGTTCTCAAGTCTTCCTTGCTACGGTATCTTTTTCTTTCATCTCTGCTCCTCCCTCCACAAAAGAAAGGTCTATTACTACTACTTTGAAATTTAAATTTCTGCTACTTCGAGGCCAGTTGAAATAATATGCTTCAATTGAAGGCCAACTCTGTTAATCTTATAATTATATGGCTCCACAACCGAGCCACATTTGTTACCTGAGAAGTCTAGATGGTCCTTATGCCCTCAATGTCTTTTCTGTCTTATTTACTATTATTTGAACTCCAGAAGCTATTGATCGGCTTTTGCAATCATGGAAAATCTTTATCATTTATGCCTGAAAATTATCTTTTTTTTGTGATACGTTGGTAATACCAGTGAAAGGCAAACAATATATCCTAATATTTTGGCTCTTTTCAAAAACTTCTTAAGAGACACAGACCTTAGTAGGCACTTGATCTACTTTCCAAGTTATCACAAGTGGCAGTTTTATCAAATGTTTTTGTCTTGACAAATAAGGATCTCCAGCTTTATGGCCTTCAATATTTACTATCTACAACCACCTGCTGAACCAATGGCACAAATTTAAGTGCTTTCTTAAATCAGCACCCCACTTCTGATATCATTGTTATGTTAGGTTAACCTAACTACTGTAATAAACAACCACCGAATAAGTGGCTGACCAGACTGCAAAAGCGTTTCTCAATCATATAGCAGTTCTATGCGTACGTTCCTGTTGTTTTCCTCCACATGATGATTCTGGGATTCTGGTTATTTCCATATTATGGCCCTGCCATCTCCTAGACAGTTCTCAGCATCAAGCTGGTAGATAGGGAAGGAGTTAAGAATTACTTATGGGAAAATGAACAGATTAACTTTATAACTTCTTATTCTTTTTGATAAATCATGATTTATAGTGTTATAGTAGTTCCTCTTTTCATTAATTTTTTGAATTGTTTTTCATCCTATTTGTTATTGTTATTATTTATTTTGTTTTTGAGAAATAAGAAAATTCCAGACTCCAAGTTTTTCCTTTCTAAAGACTTAAAATAGTAAACCAAAAACCACTGTTCTTTTAGGTCATTAAAAAAAGATCTGCCCAAATCTGGACTTTCAAATGTGCTTCTCATTTCCTTCTACCTCACTTCATCATCATCTCCTACTGGTCCTTATTTCAAGGGTTTTTAAAAAATACTTACTTGTACTAAAGCTTGACAATTCACCCATGTACTTAGTGACCAGCTTTTCTTATCCGAGACACTTCTTTTTTTTTGCACTACATAAAATTTTGTGGCTCACCTCTACTTTCCCTGACTTGCCCTTTTTTAAAAAACTTTGCTATCTTTATGTCAGGAGTATCTGCTCAAATTGAGTCCCTCTCATTTTGAAACACAGATGAGAGCCCTTCTTCAAGCCACTCACTTCTGATCAATAGCCGTTTTATAATCATCCCAGTCTTCTTCCATTTGGAAACTTACTTCCCAGTCTATCTTTTTTACCAAGGAAGCATCAGTTTACATCATCCCATCTATACTAGAATATAAGCTTTTATAGTACACATAAATGGAATTTAAAGGTACTCTAATGGTGGTATAAAAGTTGTGAAAACTAATATCTTAGTGAGGCATTATGTACTCATAAGAAAATATCTGCTCCTTCCAGTTATCTGGATGTGCATTCCCAGTGTCCTTCAGTGCCTATCATCTTCACTGGGGTGTGTTTCAGAACAATACATCTTTCCAGAAATACAAGCTAAGTCTGATCCTGTCACAAAAGTGTCAGCTTTAAAAGAATGCAGAATGTAAGCACACTTAGAGATTTCAGAGGCTTGGTAGTCCACATCCTTCATTTTACAGACATGATATAGAGACTTGCTATTCAACATGTGGCCCACAGACAAGGAGAAAAATAAAAGTGTAGAATCACAGACCCCACTCCATACCTAACTGAACAGGAATCTGCACTTTTCACAAGATAGTGAATGATTCAGATGCATCATAAAGTTTAAGAAGCACTATCCTGGTTTCAGTAAAGTTCTAAGGAAAAGGATATGGTTTAAATCCTTTCTTAAGTGCTAGTATCTTCCTATCTACCATTCACTGTATACAGCTGTAAAAGAAGTTATATAAAAAAATTGTCTTGCCTTTCTTAGAATAACATATTCTACATGGGAGGCCAAGGCAGGTGGATCACCTGGGGTCAGGAGTTCGAGACCAGCCTGGCCAACATGGTGAAACCCCATTTCTATTAAAAAAATACAAAAATTAGCTGGACATGGTTGTGGGCTCCTGTAATCCCAGCTACTTGGGAGGCTGAGGTAGGGGAATCGCTAGAACCTGGGAGGCAGAGGTTGCGGTGAGTCCAGACCACGGCATTGTACTCCAGCCTGGGTGACAAGAGGGAAACTCTGTCTCAAAAAAAAAAAAAAAAAAAAAGGGATTATAAAATTAAAACTTTTTAAGCATCAAAACATGTAGTCAACTGCTGACATCACATTTTTCACATGAATTTAATCTCCTATTGTTTTTAAATAGATAGTTCATTCTCCATTCATCTGAGTAAGTATTAGACCCGACTTTCTTATCTCAATCATGCATGCATTGTTGTATAGTTCCAACAAAGCAGTGTTAAATACAGTAGAGAAAAAAAGTACACGTTCTTAGCATAGAGAACGTTCATTGTAACCATATGTCTTGTAGCTAAGCATTAAGTTGAAATTATTTTTAAAGTTGCCTTTACAGAATCATCATTTTTCTTCTCCTTAAAGCAAACCAGTTTCTAGTATTTCAAAAAGTAAAAATAAAATCTCTCATCTTTCTCTTTTTAATAGTTCTTAAACAATAACTGATGAACCTCCATTTTACTCAATTATACCAGGATTTTAACAATATGATTAACATTTCTTGTAGAACCCTTGTCTCTCATGTATGTTTTAAACAATATAAAATTCACAAATTTTATAATCTAACCTAACTTTTGTGCTCAATTATTTATCTCAAATATAGCTTTTCTAATTGCTAAACACTTGAAAATTGTTCACAATTACCTCCTTTATAATTTCAAACTCTACAGAATTGCTTTTTATCTCCCAAATGTATTTTAAAATTGACTATGTATTATTGTCTTGAGTGAATTAGAGTATTATCATACAATTGACTAGACCTGTATATAAAACATAATTTTTGTAATTATAAATGTAATCCCACTTTCCTGCTGTCATTATTCAATTGCAACACATTTATATGACTTCATAACATTTGTCCCAGAGGATGTAGCCACTGCCTCAAATTCTGTCCCATTTTTTTAACTGCTAAAATGACATTGTTTTTCTCTTGCCTTTCTTTCATGTAAGGTTATAATTATTGCTATTTTTTTTTCTTTTTGTATGTAACCCAAGGACCCTTGTCCTAAGCCTGGCAATTCTGTGTTCCAGCAGCATAACTGAGTCTTCTGGAAATCTAGTAGTGCTTGATCTGGCACTCTTCTTTCCATGTGCTCTAGCTCTCCTTTGATCATGGCCTTTGAAAAGCTTAGCCACTCCAATTATGCCTCTATCTTTGTGGTATGAAGTCATATTGCACATCTCAGACTGTCTGTGGTCTTTCGATCAAAGTGTAGAGTACCTGACTTATGCCTTTTTCCATCCTTATTATTTTTTTTCAAATAACCAAAGAGGTAACAGCTTTTCATGTATCTGGTTTCAATAAAATTCTATCAGGAAAAGAGCATGGTTTAAACCTTCTCTTAAATTTTAGTTCTGTGATCTGAGTAGTATGTGTTCTTAGGAGCACTACTCAGGGGTCTGCCTAACTCCCAAAACATCTTCTTGGGCAACTTAAAGCAATGTTAATTTGAGACTCAAAATACCATACTTTGGTAGTATGTTATCACATCAACTAGTTTCTCCTTTTGGGTTCTTAAAAATAAACAGTCTTTTCTGCCAGAGTGAAATATTTGAAGAGAAAGCATCGCATGACACACAGCAGTATTGGCTTTGAGTAACTCTCAACCACATGTATTAAATAAATTGAAAAAGTACCTTTGCTTTTCCCTTTCCCTTCCAATCTTAATTGTTTGCACCAATTAAGATTGGAAGTCCCCTAATCATCATGTGTGTCTAGGTAAAAGTGAAGAAACTGCCCATAGCAAATGGACAAATACAATTTTCCAGCACTAGTTTGAGAAATTTGAAGAGTCAGCAGCTATGTCTTATTAACTTCTATGTTAGTTCGTAGCAGAGTGCCCAGCACACACAGAAAAACAAATGTTTATGCATTCAAGTGAACTCTTCTTATGTCTTTAAATTAAATGATTTCATATTTCACATGATATAAATTTGTTGCAGATAATATCTTTAGAATTTTGTGCTACAGTTACTGCACATAATTCCCAGTTGTCTTTTAACATCATAAATCCATTATACAAATAAGATAGGAACGGAAAGAGAGAAATATGTAGTAGATGTTTTGCTACAAAGTTCGTAACTTGGCATATACAGAAGTGTGCCACAAGTGAGATCTTAAAATAATGAAATGACTTGTAAATGACTTAAAAAATACATTTAACTGAAAGCTTAGCATTCAGCCAAAATTTTAAAGTGCACTTTTGCAAACTAAAACATAATTATTTCACATTACTCCTATTTAAGAAGTTGTTACAATCATGTTCTCTTCCTTTTTAGCCTCTTGTCCATATTTTTACCTCAATATATTTTATATTTCATACAAGAAACCTGCCTTGGTATTTGAGCATGCCTGAAAAGTTTTAAGCCTCAGTGAATTTTCTCAGTGACTTTTAAAACACTCCAGGAAATAGAAATCTTTCATTTCAGCCCTTTGAATGATGCAATAATGGTCTCCATGGGAGAGTTAAAGAAGCAATGAACTGCAAAGCATGAACTCAGATGGTTGGATTTAGAAATCAGAAGGGCTCAGATTTGAAATAAGTTACCTTATTGGAAATGATAAGTTACCTTACTCATATTCTAGTTCAAACAGAAATGTAGAAAGTCTGAAAGTACCTAACATTTAATAATTAAAATATATATATAATTGTAGACTGGATTCCAAAATGAAGCTCTTTCTCCTGTGTCATGCTGTCTCTCAATTAGAACATAAGCAATTGTCATACGTTTTGCCTTTTCGGTTCTACATAAAGAACTCTGCACTGAACTCAGGAACCGTGAATGCAGTGAAGGCTTTGCCAGAAATTGTTTGACATTGAACAAGTTATTTAACATCTTACAGTTTCCTCATATAAAAAATGAGAGCCTGAACTAGGAACTCTGAAGATCTTTCCACCTCCAACAGTATACATTTTGATATTTGGAAGGTAAGGTAACAATAAATAATGATTTTTAATAGATACTTTGTAATATAATTAAAAATAAACTCTTTTCAGATAAAATCATAAATATTTAATCCTATTTACTAATACTTATTTGTCTTAGTCCATTTGGGCTGCTAAAACATATACCACAAACTGGGCAGTTTATAAACAACAGAAATTTCCCACAGTTCTGGAGGCAGAGAAGTCCAACATCAAGGTGCTGGCAGATTTAGTGTCTGCTGCGGGCACATTTTCTGGTTCATGGAAGGTGCTTTCCAGCTGTGTCCTCATGTGGTAAAAGGGACCAATGAGCTTTGGGTCTCTTTTATAAGGGTACTAATTCCATTCATGAGGGCTCCATCTGTATAATTTAATCATGTATCAAGAGTTCCACCTCTTAATATTATCATCTTGGAGATTAAGACTTCAACATATGAATTTTATGGAGAAACAAACATTCAAACAATATCAAACTTTTAAAAATTACCTTTTAACTATTTTAATAATTGTATTTAATTGTATGTTTTTAAGTCAAGGAATCCATAATTATTTTTAAGAGTTCAAAATATCAACAGAAAATCCTCATGACTTCATCATGTTCATTTCCACAAATAACATGAAGTATACTAACAAGTTCCTTGAAAGTATACTGACCAAGTGAATTCTCCCTCTATTATTCATTTCCTATGATGCATATGAATTTCTAGCCCTCAAGAACTGAACTTTAGGATTGCAATAGGACCATTGTGTCTGTCACCAGAGTTACTTGTTTCAGATGTTCATGTTACTATAATTATGACTTGTGTAATAATGGATTTGGCCTTGCCCAAAGAGAGTTCCAAACTATTCCTGACTCCTGTGAGGTAATCTCTTAAACTTTTGGAATTTTCTAAGTAGTAAGAATTTATTTGTCATCATGGTGGGCCCTTCAGACCACATCTTAGTTTATGCTAATAAGGGAACTCATGACGTGAAGTAAAGCAGCAATTATGTAACATTTTTATGACTCTACCTTAAATTACTGTTTCAGTTGATGGACTCTCTCTGATCCTGGCACAACAAAGAAGAAATGTTCTGCTCCACAGAAATTCAGCCCTCTCCCAAAAATAAAGAAAAATCTACTATAATTTCAATACCTAGATAAAAATACTGTTAACACTTGGATAAGGGAGTGAGAGAGATGAAGAGACAGAGAAAGAGAGAGACAGAGAGACCTGAATATTCAGAGTATAGAATATATAGTATTTTCATGAAAACACAAACTTTGCAATAATACATACATGAGCTCACACTTTGAGTGCTCTGTGTAAAGCAATCCATTGAGCATCTGAGGGTTTTGAAGATGTGTAAGATGCAATACCTTACTTTGAAAAGCAAATGAAACCTAATATCAAATATATTTTCTTCAAAGAAATTAATTCATTCAGTAATATTTGTGACTATCTACTATGTGCTTGGCCCTGTTTTAGCACTGCAGATAGGGAACAAGACAGCTATAATCTTTATACTCATGGACTTTATATTTTATTGAGGGAGACTGACAAGATATAGACAAATAAATGAGAATAATATTTTATCATAGTTAATGCTGTGAATAAAAATGTTTTTTAAATAAACAGAGAAATATGAAAGTGAGAGACAGCCTAGCTATACTAAATCGGTTGGTGAGATAAGACCTCTATGAGTATGACATTTACATTAAGTTCTGAATGATAAGGACCTAACAGCAAGATCAAGGACTGGGAGGAGCATTTCAGGCAAAATAAGGAACTAGTGCAAAAGTCACAGGGTAGGAACAAACTTAACATGTTTGATTTTTTTTTTTTTATTATACTTTAAGTCCTAGGGTACAAATGCACAATGTGCAGGTTTGTTATATATATATACATGTGCTGTGTTGGTGTGCTGCACCCATTAACTCATCATTTACATTAGGTATTCCTCCTCAAGCTATCCCTTCCCCATTACCCCACCTCACGACAGGCCCTGGTGTGTGATGTTCCCTGCCCTGTGTCCAAGTGTTCTCATTGTTCAGTTCCTGCCTATGAGTGAGAACGTGCAGTGTTTGCTTTTCTGTCCTTGCGATAGTTTGCTCAGAATCATAGTTTCCAGCTTTATCCATGTCCCTTCAAAGGACATGAACACATCTTTTTTATGGTTGCATAGCATTCCATGGTGTATATGTGCCACATTTTCTTATCCCAGTCTGTCATTGATGGATATTTGGGTTGGTTCCAAGTCTTTGCTTTTGTGAATAGTGCTGCAATAAACATAGATGTTCGTGCGTCTTTATAGTAGCATGATTTATAATCCTTTGGATATATACCCAGCAATGGGATTGCTGGGTCAAATGGTAGTTCTAGATCTAGACCCTTGAGGAATCGCCACACTGTTTTCCACAATGGTTGAACTAGTTTACATTCCCACCAACAGTGTAAAAGCGTTCCTATTTCTCCACATCCTCTCTAGCACCTGTTGTTTCCCGACTTTTTAATGATCATCATTCTAACTGGTGTGAGACCGTATCTCATTGTGGTTTTGATTTGCATTTCTCTGATGACCAGTGATGATGAGCATTTTTTCATGTGTCTGTTGGCTGCATAAATGTCTTCTTTGGAAAAGTGTCTGTTCATATCCTTTGCCCACTTTTTGATGGGGTTGTTTGATTTTTTTCTTGTAAATTTGTTTAAGTTCTTTGTAGATTCTGCATATTAGCCCTTTGTCAGATGAGTAGATTGCAAAAGTTTTCTCCCATTCTGTAGGTTACCTGTTCACTCTAATGGTAGTTTCTTTTGCTGTGCAGAAGCTTTTTAGTTTAATTAGATGCCATTTGTCAATTTTGGCTTTTGTTGCCGTTGCTTTTGGTGTTTTAGTCATGAAGTCCTTGCCCTTGCCTGTGTCCTGAATGGTATTGCCTAGGTTTTCTTCTAGTATTTTAATGGTTTTAGGCCTAACATTTAAGTCTTTAATCCATCTTGAATTAATTTTTGTATAAGGTGTAAGGAAGGGATTCAGTTTCAGCTTTCTACATATGGCTAGCCAATTTTCCCAGCACCATTTATTAAATAGGGAATCCTTCCCCATTTCTTGTTTTTGTCAGGTTTGTCAAAGATCAGATGGTTGTAGATGTGTCGCATTATTTCTGAGGACTCTGTTCTGTTCCATGTGTCTATATCTCTGTTTTGGTACCAGTATCATGCTCTTTTTGTTTCTGTAGCCTTGTAGTATAGTTTGAAGTCAGATAGCGTGATGCCTCCAGCTTTGTTCTTTTTACTTTCCTAAGTCAATAAGGCTAGGGTATCATTGCCTGGGGGAAAATGTATGTGATGAAGTCTGAGATGGAGGAGAACCAGACCAAGTAGGGAGTTTGGATTTTAAGTATGATGTATAGCCATTGGAAAGCATGTAGGGTATAGATAAATGTAGGAATAAGGCAAGCCTAAAAGCAGTAAGGTCAGTTGGGAACTAACACAGAAGTCCAGATGAGAGTGTAAGGGCCTTGGAGAAGGGAGAAAAATAGGATGGAGAGAAGTGAACAGATTTACTATATGCCTTGTTATTACAGCCCATACTTGTTAATGAAATTGGATTTGTTGAGTAAAGATCATCATAACTAGCATCTATCTTTCTGACTTGAGTAAATATGTGGAGGTTGCTACTGTTTGCTGAGGTTGAACATAAATGAGTGAATTTGGAAGAGGGTAGATATGCTTCAGATATATATCAGCAATTCCCAACCTTTTTGGCACCAGGGACTGGTTTCATGAAAGATAATTTTCCCACAGGAAACAGGGGTGGGCATGATTTCAGTAATAAACTATTCCACCTCCAATCATCAGGCATTAGTTAGATTCTCATAAGAAGCACGCAACCTAGAGCCCTTGTATGCACAGTTCACAATAGGGTTCGGCTTTTATGAGAATCTAATGCTGCTGGTGATCTGACAGGAGGTGGAGCTCAGGCAGTAATGCTTGCTTGCCTGCTGCTCACTTCCTGCTGTGTCGCCCACTTCCTAACAGGCCTTGGACCAGTACTGGTCCTAACCAGCCTGAGGGTTGGGGACCCCTGGTCTACATAATACTTAATTTTATGTATTCCTAGGGCTTCAACTTTGATCATTATGCTAACGTTTACCAATTCTATCTCTTCCAACTACTAAATATCACTGCATGTGTGTCCCTGAGAAGCCTGAAACTCAAGGAATCCAAAATTAAATTGCCCTTCACATGCTCCTTCTCCTCCTACTTGCCATTGTCAGCTAATGCCCCCATTATCTATCAAGGCACCAAAGAATCCAAAACTGAATCAGTTCATTTAAACTTCGAAATAGCTTTAGAAACCCTCACTTCTTCTCTGTCTCATCTGCTTATTCTTCATTAGCTATCTTTATTTAAGAAAATGTAGTGACTCCCTGCTATATCCCGAACAGTTTTAGTACTGGGAAGTACTGCAGTCAATAAAACAAGTCTCACCTCTACAGAGCATATATCTGGGTATTCACCCTGAGGAAGAAGGAATTATATAGAAAACATTGAGCAGCATAAAAATCATTTTATTGCTGTAGTTTTCATGATCGTCTTTAGAAAAGTATTTCTTCAATTAATTACATATGGAATTAGTATGTCTTTTACTTGCTGCATGTTAACAAGTGCCAATTACAACTTTCTTCCTAAAATTCATTGGCCAAAATTTTTTGTGACATTGAATCCAGTCCCCTTACTTAACTTTTATTCTAAGCATCATAAATCATTTTATTTTATATTAATTTATTCTTTCTCTGTTGCTTTTTCTTTATGTAGATGCATGTTCTTACCCATACCATTTAATTATTATTCTAGTTCCTTTATAAGTAAGATCCCCTGCCTACCTCATCTTCTTTAGCTTCTTTCAAAATTTTTCTCTTTGCCTTTTCTTTTATTCAATTTGAATAAGGTAGGCCTAGGTATAGATATTTTGTAATTAATTCTGTTTGGTGTTCTTTGCACTTCCTGGATCTCTGGTTTCATGTTTGACATTAATTTGGGGGAAGTTTTTCACCATTATACTTTAAACATTTCTTCTTCTCTGTGCTCTTTTTCTTCTACATTTGGAATTCCAATTACATATATATTTTATCTTTTGAAACTGCCCCACAGATCTTGGGTGTTCTCTCCTAGTGTGTGAGTGTGTGTGTGTGTGTCTGATGTTATGTATGAGTGTGTATTTCATCCTTTTGTTTTGGAATTTAAGTTTGGGAAGTTTCTTATGACCTTTCTTCAAGCTCACTAAATCTTTCCTGAACTGTTCATTCTACTGATGATTCCATCAGAAGGCATAATTCATTTCTTTTATTGTGGTTTTCATGTATAACATTTCCTTTTTATTCTTAGAGTTTCCATCTTTCTGATTATAATATCCATCTGTTGCTGCCTGCTGTCTACTTTTTCCTTGGGAACCCTTAACACATTAACCATAGATATTTTAAATGTGCAGTCCAATAATTCAAGCATCTGTGTCATAATTGAGTCTGGTTCTGCTTATTGCTTTCTCTTGTCATACTGTGTGTGTGTGTGTGTGTGTGTGTGTGTGTGTGTGTTTTCTTGTCTTTCTCGGGCTTTGTGACTTTTTTGTTGAAAGCCAGATATGTATGATCAGATAATAGGATCTGAAATAAATAGACATTTATCTGAATATGGCTAAGAGTTTTGTTATGTTTAATGTTTGCAGTAGTTGTAGGTGCCAGAGACTTCAACTTCCTATAGTATGCTTGTTTTTACCTCTCCTGTTGTCTTTCAGGATTCCTAAGTACTCCTTCTCAAAGGGAGTCTACAATTTGGAGCTTTTTAGCTATATTGCAATGCTATTACAGGGAAGCCTTCTTTCTCTAGGGGTAACATTTGGGGAAGAGGAAATATCCCATAATCTTACCATTAAATATCAGGCTTTTAGAAGGCTGGTATACTGGACTGTGACCTTCACAAGTGTTTCTTAACTTTTTTTCTCCTCAGTTGATGCAGAAAGTCTAGAGGGGGCTAGAGTATGAAGAATGCCCTGTCTCCAGGGAGTTAATTCTCTAATAAGACCCTTTCTACTGAAGTGTAGGTATTTATTATGAAGAATGATCATGTATATTTCATAGTGATTAGTCTTCTCTTACCCTTACCAGAGCCAGGAGGGGATCTTTCTTAGTTCTTCAACCTAAGAGGTGAATGGGGTTCCTACAGGTAAAACCCAAGAGAGTGTGGGGATCTCATCAGACTGTAGTTCCTGTGAGTTTCTTTCATTCATGCTAGTCTACACTCAGCCTCCAGCAACTCACCAAAATTACCATTTCGTGTTTCTGCCAATTTATGGCCCAAGGGTCTTCTGCTCCAGGTAAGCAGGATTTTTACTGTGATTCTCTCGATTCACATGTTCTCCCAGATTTGGAGGTGATGATTTGCCCTGCAATTTCAGTTATCTGATGGAGTCAAGAAAAGTCATTGCTTTTCCATTTCTTCAGCTCTTTTTCTTATTGTAAGGGCAACAGAGATGACTTCCAAACTATTTACACTTTAGAACTAAAATCAGAAGTCAAGAAGATTCATAACAGAACCTTACTGAATGCTATTAAAGATTACATTGACAACAAAAGATTCAGAGTAATTAAAAATGAGTGACAAGGCAGACTCCAGAGAAAGTGATCCTTTTGGCTCTGCCTCTCACAATTCAAAAATCCTAGCTAAACCAGAACTGTTTTTTTAACGTAGATAAATTGAGATACAGGAGAAGATTGCTTCAAGATCCAAATGGCAAAATTCACACTGTCAACATTTATTGCTTTACCTTAACTTTCTGCTCACCTTTCTTCCCTTATTCCTCTTGCTTCTTTCTTATGGCCAGAATGGACTGGCATTTCTAGATGTGACCTGATTGTATTTTATGTTTCCTATCTCAGTTGAACAGCATCAATATCTTCAATTCTCAAGCTTCAGATTAGAGAACCATCTTCATCTCGTGTTCATAACCTCACTCAAAATTTTCCACCAAGTTCCTTTGTTATAATTTGACTCCATTTTTGATGTTTGGCCTCTGTATGTCCAAATCCCTTTTCTCCTCTTGTCCCACAGCTGGAAAAGCCAATAAGGAAGCCCTCACTCTTCCTCCCTTGCCACTGGCAGGAAGTTGTTTAAACCACACACATAGAAACTCTTACTATAGGCTGCCCTTAATGACAATAAAAACAAAGCCCTTCCTTTTGCTCAAGCTTTTGTGCCTATCCTGCTGTCACTGATAGTCCCATTATGTGAGCTTTTCATACCCTCTTGATATATGCATGCTGTCATCAGTCTAGGCATATGAACCAATTTTGTTGTGACGGGAGCGAGCAACCACCAAATACCTTTCCTTTTTAGCTTTTCAAATCTTTCTCCCATCTGATATCTCCTCTTGGGTCCTTGAAGGCAAAACTCTTTAATGCTCCAATTCCTCTGCTCCCATTGTCCCTTGAACACAATTCAGTGAGACTTTCATCTCATCTCCCCACAGAATCTCTTCTTGCCAATGTCAGCAAAATTCTTCAGATTGTATGGGATTCCAAGGTCAATTTTTGGAATTCCTGTTTGAATTATCAGCAGCATTTGATTCAGTTAATTACTCTCCCCAGTTTGAAATATTTTTCTTTCCTGCTGGCTTCTAAGACAGCCTAATTTATTAGTGTTCCCCTACCTCACTGGTGCTTCTTCTCAGTCTCTTTTAATTGTTCCTCTCCATCTTCCTAACTTCTTAATGTTGGAATGCTCTAAGTTTTAGTCCTTAGATATCTCCTCTTCTCTGTCAACATCAATCCCTTGGTGATATCATTTATGAATTGAGAACTGCCAAATTTGTCTCAGGAGTGACCTCTCTCCTAAACTCCAGAGTTGTAGGATTGAAATTCCTACTTACTATCCCTACTTAGAGGCCCTAATATTCATTTCAGATTTAACTGTTCAAAACTGAACTCCTGATATTCTTCTCCCCCATTTTCTCTACCTGCAACTTGTCCTTCTCACTTAATAGCCACTTCATCTCTTTATTTCTCATATGTCACATCAAATTATCGGAGAATCCTGTTGTCTCTATCTTCAGAATGTCTCCAGACACTAACACATTCTCAATACATTCACTGCTACCACACTGGACCAACTACTGGATTATTACAATACTCTCCTAACCTCTCTCTCTCTTTCTACCCCTGACACCCATAGTCTATCAACACAGCAGTCAGAGTGACTCTATTATAACTTAAAGCATGTTGTGTCTCTCCACTGCTCAAAACTTTCCAATGGTTTTCTATTGCAATTAGACAAAAGCCAAAGTTCTTACAAGAACCTACAAAGTTCTCAATAATCTGGCATCCCAAGGTCAATATGACCAAATTCTCTACTATTCCTCCCATTTCTTCCTCCATCCAACTGCACTGACCCCCTTGTCTTTCCTGGGACATGCAAGACACACTTCCAGGCTTCAGTATTTCCACTGGCATTATCCTCTGCCAGGAATAACCTTCCCTCAGACAACTGCAAGTGTTGAATCCTCATTTCCTCTAAATGTGTCTAAAGCATTTTGCTTTCTCAGTAAAGCTTTCCCAAATCATCTTATTTAACCTTTTCTTCTACTAGGTACTTCCTATTCGTCTCTCTTTTTTTTTCTCCAAAGTATTTGAGACTCTCTGACATGCATATATTATTATTTAATTAATGTGTTTGCTTTTTGTCTCACACTAATAGAATACAACATCTCCAAGAATAAACATGTTTCAATTTTCTGTTTTGTTTTCTGCTGTATCCATAATACCTAGTATAATACCTGATTTGTAGGAAACACTCAGCAAATTTTTGTTCCATTACTGAATCTTTTTCTTTCTTCCAATTCTCATTGCCAGTGTTTTTTGATTTAGGCCTTCATCAACTCTTTCTCAGCTTCTTGTAACTATCTTCTAACTTGTTTCCCTGTGTTAAGTTTCCAACTCCTAAAACTCATCATTTTCTAAAGGGATTTTCTAAAGTATATCTTTGCTCATACTTCTGTGCTCAAAAATCTTCACTGAGGCCAGGCACAGTGGCTCACGCCTGTAATCCCAGCACTTTGAGAGGCTGAGGAGGGCGGATCACTAAATGCCAGTAGCTCAAGACCAGTCTGGCCAACATTGGCGAAAACCCGTCTCTACCAAAAATACAAAAATTAGCTGGGCATGGTGGCATATGCTTGTAATCCCAGCAACTCAGGAGGTTAAGGCAGGAGAATCACTTGAATCCGGGAGGTGGAGGTTGCAGCGAGGCAAGATTGTGCCACCACGCTCCGTCCTGAGTGACAGAAGGAGACTCCATCTCAAGAAAAAAAAAAAAAAAAAAAAAAAAAAAAAAAAAAAAAAAATTCATTGACTCTCACTATCAAATATCAAAGATAGATTTTTCTAAATATCAGAGTGCTTGTTCTTCAACCTATAGTTTCCAAGGTCTTATCCGAAACTTTGCTAATACAAATCTATATTACGAGGTCATTGTACCCAAAATGTTTTAAAATAAATAAAACATGATTAAAGGCACAACTCATTTCAAGGGTCACAAAGCCAGAAGTCTTAGGAAAGCCTGCCAGTTAATTCAGAAATCTGGCCTTAATTTACCTTTCCAGTCTTCACTCTCTCTCTTTCATTTTATCCACTCAATGCATGAGAAAGTGTAGACAGCTAACTAATGTGTGACCTTAGATTATAGAAATAAATTATTACATATGGGAAAGTATATGAGTTGGTTAAGAGAAACTATAAGAAAGAGAAGATTTTTTTTTTTTCTGGGGATGAAAAGTCATCTATGATTTTTAAAATTTAATCTGTTGAATTAAATGGCTAACTCTAAAGGGATAACTAGGTGAAAAACATTCCACTTAGTGAAAAAGCATGTTCTCATTACAAATTTTGGTTATGGTCAATATTGAAGATTGGTTAAACCAACTTAATTTAAAACTATATTAAAAAATTTCTTTAATGAGAGACTTTTCTTATTTGGTATAATACATTACTCTTGAACATCAATCACTATATAATTGAATTGTAAATTGCAAAAAGTTCCGGTGACAAAGTATATTATCAGTTTTCATCCATTTCTTCCATTGTTGAAAATTGGTTGTTAACATAAATGTAAAGCTTAATTTCAAGACAGGAAAATATATGTATTTCTAAATTTGAAGGGTTCGATAATAAATAGAAAAACATTTAATAAGGGATCCATAACCAGATAATACTAGATGACATTAGTAGTTGTAAACATGAGGGCTTAAATTTTTCATTTTATAAATAGAATTATTAAAGTTATAACATAATATTATTATGAAGTATAAAGGTAAGCTATTCATCAAAACTCTCAAGGCACTTCTAATGGACTGAGTATATTTGATTTCTCCTAGAAAATGCTGTTTACTTCCCTCTATATCAAATACTATTTTACTACAAGAAATGTTTTGCTTCCTCAACGGCCTCTGCTTTGTTCCTATTGTGTGTGATTTCATTATTTTGTATATTTAAATTTTAATCTCATTCCTAAAAGGTCATTTATTTCCCCTTTATTATTCTCTCTGTAAAATGAGTACTCCCTCAGCACATGAATCACTGGTTTTACTTATAATATGATGACCCAACCAGTCCGACTTCCTCTAAGAATGCTTTAAAAAAATTATTTGCCTATGATATCCACCTAGCCTTCATATTTGAACTCTACTAAGCCAGAATCCCTGGAAAAGACTATTCCATATAACATGTGCCTCTATGATATCTGACCAAAGATGATTAAGAAACCCACAAACCGGCCTGGCACGGTGGCTCACGCCTGTAATCCCAGCACTTTGGAAGGCCAAGGCAGGCGGATCACGAGGTCAGGAGATGGAGACCATCCTGGCTCACAGGGTGAAACTCCGTCTCTACTAAAAATACAAAAAATTAGCCGGGCGTGGTGGCTGGCGCCTGTAGTCCCAGCTACTCCGGAGGCTGAGGCAGGAGAATGGTGTGAACCCAGGAGGTGGAGCTTGCAGTGAGCCGAGATCGCGCCACTGCACTCCAGCCTGGACGACAGAGCGAGACTCACTCTCAAAAAAAAAAAAAAAAGAAAAAGAAAAAGAAAAAAAGAAAAAGAAAAAAAGAAAAAACAAACCCACAAACTATTGGCCTGAGACTATTCTACCCACAGATTAGGCCACCCGTTAAATTTGGAATTTGGAATTTAAGTACAGGTACTGACAGACTGAGACACAGTTTAGCAAAACTGTAAGAAAAGCACACAAAGCAAGCACATGTACGTGAAAATGAAGTAAGAGAAATTAGAGAGAAGCCCTCCAGAACCAGGTGGTGGTCACCTGAAGCTACTCCAATTCTTGATTGTCTAAGGAGAAGTATTTCAGCTTTTGTGGATTTCTATGGGATTTTTGTATCTTTTCTCTGTGGTTAAGCTTGATTGGATTTCTGTTTCTGATCAACAAAAGAAAGGATGTCAAAGTCTAAAAATTGTGTATTCAATTATTCTGCTGTGTTTGTATGTACAATTTGTGTTAATTTTCCTGATTTATGTTTTTGTATGTTTTGTAATTTTTTGTATTTTTCAAAAATACCATTCATTATATTTAATTAAGGTGAATAGAAATATTAAACAATACAATGAATGTAATCAGTAATCATTTTGCTGTTTTCCATTTTTTTTATTTTGGTTTTATTTTTAGGTATTTTTGGTTGTTTTTCCTTAAAAGAACATCCTATGGTATTATTTGATGCATTAAATATTAATTTTAAGAAAAAAGTCAGAATTTCTCCTTAACTTGGAATTGAAGGGTTTGATTCATATGCCAAATTCTCTATGGTTTATTTATCTCTTAATTAATCTATGGCTGGAAGTAGCCTAATTGCAAAGCCTACATCACAATTAACAAGCACCAAGTGATAGACGTAATAATTGAAAACACAGGACAGTTGACCCTTGAACAACTTGGATTTGAACTGCACAGGTCCACTTACACTCAGATTTTTTCAACCAAACAAAGATTGTGAATAAAATACACATGTATGTAAAACCTGTGTATAGCAGAGGGTCATCTTTTCATATATGTGGGTTCTGCAGGGCCTACTGTGAATGTGGGCATGCACAAATTTTGGTATTTGCAGGAGTTCTAGAACTAATTCCTATCAGATACTGAGGGATGACTGTACACAGAAAAAGAATAAATATTACTCAATAACCAAGCCCTGAAGTGAAACTTTTCTTGACATCTTGAATGCTTGAACAACCCCTCTTGAAGCAAGAATATTCCCAATTAGTCTGATTTCTTTTAAAATTATTATTTTAACAACTTGACTAGAAATATAATCTCACATCCAGCAAGTTCATATAAAGAAGCAGAAGGTAAAATATAGGGTAATCAAAGCAAGTGTCTACATGGTGCTAAATATCTGGATATTTAAAGTTGAGTAAAAAGGCATCTAATAAGGCCCGGTGCAGTGGCTCATGCCTGTAATTCCAGCATTTTGGGAGGCCGAGGCAGGCAGACCACTTAAGGCCAGGAGTTTGAGACCAGCTTGGCCAACACAGCAAAACCCTGTCTCTACTAAAAAAGAAAATACAAAAATTAGCCGGGTGTGGTGACACGTGCCTCTAATTCCAGCTACTCTGGAGGCTGAGGCAGGCGAGTTGGTTGAACCTGGGAGATGGAAGTTGCAACGAGCCAAAATCGTGCCACTACACTCCAGCATGGGTGACAGAGTGAGACTCTGTCTAAAAAAAAAAAAAAAAAAAAAGCGTCTAATTAAATAATCAACAATGACATTTTCTATTCAGAGTGCTATATAAAATAAATTTCCATGTGTGCAAATTTAAAAAAATAATTACTAAAAACGTTTTGACAGCTCTGCTGTTTTGCTCATTTACTCATATGTATGTTGTTTCGACTATCACTCAAAGAAAGTGGTTCTCAACATGTAGTCACCGGACCAGCTGAATTAGTATCACCCAGGAACTAGGTAGGAATTAAAATTCTTGTTCTCTACCCAAAACTTACTAACTCTATCCCAAATGTAGAAACTATGGGTGGAGTTCAGGAATTTGTTGTTGTTGTTGTGTGTTGTTTTTCTTTTTCTTTTTTTCTTTTTTTCTTTTTCTTTTTTTTTTTTTTTTTGAGACAGAGTCTCGTTCCGTCGCCCAGGCTGGAGTGCAGTGGCACCATCTCGGCTCACTGCAAGCTCTGCCTCCTGGGTTCCCGCCATTCTCCTGCCTTGGCCTCCCCAGTAGCTGGGACTACAAGCACCTGCCACCACGCCTGGCTAATTTTTTCGTAGTTTTAGTAGAGATGAGGTTTCACCGTGTTACCCAGAATGGTCTTGATCTCCTGCCTGGTGATCCGCCTGCTTAGGCCTCCCAAAGCGCTGGGATTATAGGTGGGAGCCACCGCGCCCGGCCGAGTTCAGGAATTTTTAACAAACCTTCCAGTGATTATAATGCAGCTAACCTTTGAAGAATATTGCTCTAGCAGAAAGATTGCTAAGTAATGCATATTGTGCCAAGAGGTAGAAAATCTAGTAACTTACAATGTCATACTAAAAGATGGCATCACCATCCCATCACCCCAAAAGTTATTTATTTGAAGTTCATATGATGTGAACATCTTTCTAAATTGGATGCGTCTTCAATGCACAATTCAAAAGGTTGCCCTACACACCATATCTATGTGATTGACTTCCTCTGCAGATGTGGATGGTAGAGTCAGGATGAAAAAACACTGTGCATCTTCTGCAAGTAGCACTTTGTGAGCTCCATTTTTCTCCTATATGCATATGCATGAGGCAGAGTACAGCACTAAAACAACAACAACACTGTAAGAAACAGAAAATGTGTGTTAACAGCTTATTTTTATTTCAAAATCTCTAATTTTGAATACACACATATTAATTTGTGTTCAAATCTTCTCTTAAGTATGCATGCTGTGTGTGGTCATAATATATGGCTTTACTGAAAATTATTTTCTTTCTTTTATAAACATTTGATAAGATCAGTAAAAAAATGTTTCTAGTGGCGCTTTATTCTCTTCCAGGGGGTATTTTTTAAACACAATCTTAACTTGAGGGAGTGGCTATTTGAGCACATTACAAACATCTAGTATACAAACCAGCCTTGAAATTTCTACTTTCTCTCAATAACAGTTTGGTAGGGACAGGATTTGGCTGCAGTATCCAGCACTCCATATGTTTGATTTAGAATATTTTCCATGTTGTCACTATTTTTTCACAGATGCACAGATGAAAGGCAAAGTAGATTAAGCTGCCATAAAATACTAAACTGTATTTTACAACAACTGCATGATGACTACCAATGAATCCCTACTGAAGACTCTCATGGGCAGGTTTTTTGTTTGTTTGTTTGTTTGTTGCCTTTATATGTAGGTGGCAAAGAAACAAAGGGCTGGAAGCATCTCAAAGAAGTAATTCAGTGTCTTATCCTGTCTCTAATAAAGCCTAGATTTAGATCCACTCAAAAAGAATGTAAATTTATCCTTTTGCTTTGAAGTGCACAAAAAGTAAAACTTGAAAACATTCCAGTTTAAAAGTCTTTAATTTGCTTTAACACCTATTGATTACCTATGCCAAATACATACATACATACATACAAAAAAAATAAGTCATGGTGCCTGCCCTTAAAATTTTCATAGTGGCCCCAAAGCATACTTAGGTAAAAACAATAAATGTCAAACACTTTATTCATTAAGGAGTACTTCACAACATTCCTGTGAGACAGTTATTAGTACTATCCTCATTTACAGAAGAGGAAATCAGTTTTTCCAAAGACACATAACTAAGTGTACAGAGTTAAGATTAACATCAAAGTAATTCTAAAGCCCATGTTCTCATTCCACTACACCATGCTTCTATTTAACTGATGCTGTGTCTGTTCCTGATAGTCACAGAGGGTCTTTGAGCAGAGATTTGGTGCTGCACACTAAAATGAGATAGAAACAAGTCTAAGGTGTGTCTTCCTCTCCAAAGATGACTTCTGGAGGAAAAGCGTCTAACATATTTGCAGAAAATGTATGCAGTTTTATAATCTAGTCCAGTAAAAGCATAATCCAATCCATCTAAAGCATAATCTAATCCAGTCTACCTCCTGAACTCAATGCAGACATTGCTAATCAACCCCAGAACATTTGAATGTAGCCCCAGGTACTTTCTTCACAAAGAGCTGAGAGTGGCCATTACCAAATCTTTAGAGTTAACATATCAAATGAAAAGTGTTTGTTATGTTTCCTCTATTGTAAACCTCATTTCCCCAGGAGTAAAGTAATACTGAGTATACTATAAATCCTTAATGAAACATTTGGTACTATAAAAATATCAAGTTACATGGCATGTAGAATTTATTCTCAATTAACCAGCTTTATTTGCTGTAGAAGAAAATGATAACAGTTTCATAAAATGTATTATTCATATCAATTTCTAATTATGAGGGGTTTTTTTTTCCTGATTTTAGTAACTCTCTTCTTTTTTGTACTAGTGTAATTAATTTTAACAGGGGATTAAAGTGTAAATTAGGCCACATCAGATTGAGTCACAAGTGGTAGGTTTTCAAGTAGAGGTGTTGTGTATACCTTACTCAATTTAGAAGTTTTAGTCTAAAACTGCTTATTTGGGCCAGGCACGGTGGCTCACACCTGTAATCCTAACACTTTGGGAGGCCGAAGTGGGTGGATCACTTGAGGTCCAGAGTTCAAGACCAGGCTGGCCATCATGGTGAAATCCCATCTCTACTAAAAAATATAAAAATTAGCTGGGCTTGGTGGTGGGTGCCTGCAATCCCAGCTACTCGCGAGGCTGAGGCAGGGACAATTGTTTGAACCTAGGAGGCAGAAGTTGCATGAGCCAAGATAACGCCATTGTACTCCGGGCTGGGGTACACAGAGAGACTCCATTTTGGGGAAAAAATACATAAATAAAATAAAACTGTTTATTTGGAGGTAAACGCCCGTGAAAAGGGGTGTGAATTCAATAAAAAGTAACCAAATGCAAGAAATGCCATATTTTAAATGAAATTATCCTAGCTTGCAGTCTTCAGCCACTAAGATGACAGAATGTCTAAGCATTTGGAGAACTCCATCCTTTCTCCTTAAGATTTTATAAGAATATTGAGGCCTACTCAATATTTTTCAGGAACATGGGAGACAGCATAGAGTATGTAGCTGCCTAATGTTGATTCATAAATCCTGAATGAGCCGTGTTCTTTCTGGTGAACCACAGAGATGCTCCTAAAGCTTTAATCCAGTATTATTCAATAAGAACCTTCATCACTGCTCTCACAGCCACAGTGTCCATGAACCAACTTTCATAGGTATTTTGTAGCCTTCCCCCATTGAACTCTTGTCACACTGCAGGAGATGGAGAATAGATTTCTGACATCTCTCAGTTCTCACAGTGTGAGAGAATTTTTCACACTTTTTCCCAGATCAGGCTATCCCCACCCTGCTCTCTCTGCTTCTAACTCTCAAGAGCAGTGCTATCCAATCCAGTGGCCATTAGCTCCATATAGCTATTGAGCACCATGAAAATGTGGCCAGTCTGAATTAGGTATTCTATAGATATAAAAATCATACTGTGTGTCAAATATTTCATATGAAAGGAAGAACTTAAAGTACTTAAATTAACAATTTTTACACTGACTACGTATTGAAAGAATATTTTAGATATATTAAGTTAACTAAAATATATTATTAAGATTATTTTCACTCCTTTTACTTTAAAAAATATAGCTATAAAATAAAACTACAAGTGTGGCTCACATTATATTTTATTGGACAATGCTGCTCACGGACAATTTCAGATAAGCTTTTTGATGAGCCTGTCTTCATAAATAATGCCTACATTGTTACCTATTTTAAGGTGAACCCCCCAAACAAAGAGATTCAATTATTATATATTCGCCGATTCTCAAGAGAGCCTAGAGAGATAAAAATTATGGCTATCTTGGAAAAGGCAAAGAGAAAGACATTTCTCTTTGTTTTTCTTCCAAAACATCTAGTGAGAAAAATACACAGTAAATTTCTTAGTTAGAAATATCTCAGAACTATCAACACTGCTCTGAGATTAAAACATGGACACAAGGTAAGAAAAGCTAACTTCTCTTATGTTACAATAAATTATGTGGCATACTGTTTCTGGTTACTCTGGGTTTCTGTTTCCATGTCTCAAGCATAGAGCCGGCCACTTAATCTTCTTCCATCTAGACCCCACCTACCATGGAAATCATCACCTTGTTTTCCATGTCTTTGCAAAGAAAAATGATCAGACTGTGGCAGACAAAGTCAGGTTCCACCAAAAGTTTTAACCTTCTATCCTTATAGAAAATTTAATTTTCTATCTTGACACAGTTGGCCATGCCACATCTAGATACACTGTGTAGACAGATTATTGCAAAGCAGAATTATCAGACCATCAGCCACCGTCAAGTTATTTTCTTCATTCAGTAAATGTTTCCTTCAGTTTCACTTACTTTTTTATTCTCCTTCTCATAGAACATGGCTCTCTTTATATCTGACTCTATTAGTATCATTTCAATCAAGTGATTTGCACGTCTCTGGCTCTACCTTCGGTGCCCTCTTGGGTTTCATAAAAAGGCATGGCTTATGTGACTTGGGTGGTAAAAAACACAGTGTTCTGATCCAGTGCCCAAGTTAAATAATATAGAAAATTACTCTTTCTTGAAGGTGGATGCTTTTCTTCAGAACTAAATTTGATGATAATTTTAATTGCTACTAATATAAAGTCAACACTCATTTTAGATAAAACAATAGACATGGCTTTTCATTGAAATTTAAAATGCTTGGAAAGTCTTATATTAATTGATGTCTATAGTCTTCTAACTCATGCCTGAAAACTGTGCCAAAATCTAGTGTCCTATCTGCATTTCATAAGATGTGGGTAAAGGTCTTGATTTTGCTTTCTTTTTAGTGCTTGATTTTCCAGAAAACATTACATTTCTAAACTGATATATTGAAAATGATACTAAAATTGACATGATTCAGCTGCAATTAAGCAAAGTAAGACACTATCCAAAAAATTCCTTCTCAGGAACATTATGAAAAATATATGAGTTTCCATTAAACTAAACTTTTTCTGGCAAGCATTTTCACTGGATAGTTCCATTAGCTTGTTTATTTATGTTTTATTTATCAACTCTAATGTACATATTATTCTAATGATGTTAGAGTTTTTTTTAGATATTGACATCTATGAAAATATTAAGTTAGGTGGTTATTAATATTTCATATTAAGAGAGGTGATAGAGGAGTGATCTTCAATTCCAGTATACGGTAACAGAATTTTAAAGGCACTGTATCACTATTGAGCTGTATTCGTGAATGGGGTTGGTTATACAAAACCTTTCTGAAAATAAATTTAAGAACCACTTTAGTGACTGGGTGGTTGGTGAAAAATCTTAATGAAAAGTAGTTTAAATCTATCCTCTATTGCCTTCACATTCCATAGCTGAGTTTTTAATTTCACAAAGATGAGAAAATACACTATGTTTAGTCCAAAAAAAAAAAAAAAAAAAATTAACCAGTGTTTTAATTCACTGGGTTGGTTGAATTGTCGTTTTATATGAAATAAATACAATAGAGTTTTTATTTAAGGCTTCTAAATATGGTATGCCAATAATGACCAACCCAATCTATTTGTTCTGCTCCAGTCCTCTGCTGAAATTATTTGCAATAAGACCACCAAGTCACCAATGCTGTCCTTATGTTGAATGCCAAATTTCATTGCTTTATTGATTTGATGTCATTGTTATATAAGATCTCATATAATATTTAGTAATTTAAAATCTCACCTTGCATTGCCCTTTGTGTAAATGTTTTTTCTTGGTTTTGCTTGTACTCTGAGGCTTTTCACACAGATTTCCTTATGTGGTTCCTGTCTTAATGTTTAAATGAAGGGATTTTATTGAAGAGATTATTTGCAGAAGTGTTGGAAGGGTTAAGATAACAAACTAGGGAAACAGCATGCAGCAACTCACAAAAGAAGCCATTACCACTCCTAGGCTTGAAGGGGATAGGGTACTCCTGAAACACATTGAGAACTGGATCCAGGCAAGAGGACCCAACTGGTGCATGCTTTAACTGAAGAAGGATTCAGCAACTTATAGAGAAAGAGTGATATGGCAGGGGGACAGGGAAGTGCTGGATAGAGAAAGGCAGGGTCCTTGGCAAGGGTTCTGCCCTCCGGCCTGTGCCGACGGACCTAGGTAAGGACAGGCACTCCAGTTTTCATGTCCAAATGTTGATTTTCTAAGACCATTCTGACCCACCACGCCTCCATCCTGTACCTATAAAAACCCTGAGACCCTAGCGCGCACATACACAAGCAGCTGGATGTCGAGAGGAACACACCGGCAAAAACCAGCAGAGGCCAGGAGGCCATCTACAGCCGGACTGTGTGGAGCTCAGTCGAGGGCGGTCAGAGGAGAGCCCCACTGGTAAGCGGCCTGACTTCAGGGGGGGACCATCCCCCTTCTGGCTCGCATCCATCTGCTGAAAGCTATCTGCATCATTCAATAAAACCAGCACTCGTTCTCCAAGCCCACATGTGATCCAATTTTTCCAGTACACTAGGACAAGAACCGCGGGATACAGAAAGCCCTCTGTTCTTAGGATAAGGCAGAGGGTCTAATTGAGCTGATTAACACAAGCCACTTACAAGTGGCAAAACTAAAAGAGCACACTGTAACGCCCGCCCGGTGGGGCTTCAGGAGCTGTATACATTCACCCCTGGACACTGCCTTGGGGTTGGAGACCATGACCATGACCTGCCCATCTGCATTCTCCCCCTAGGGATTTGAACAACAGGGCACGAGTCACACCCCTAGTCACAAGTCCTGCGAGGGGAATAAGGGAACTTTTCCTGTTTCAACAGTATCATAGTAGAATGGATGATGGAGAAGGAAATTTCCCAATCTCTCTCTGATTTCTCTGTAATGATCTCAATACCTCTTTTTTTTGTAAAACCTAAAAGGAAGCCAGCCAGAAAAGAGCTTGGATAAACAGTCTCTAAAGGTCAGCTCCCTGGGTACTAGTGCTGCGCAAAGATGTCAGAGAAGGTGTCTGAGGTGGGAGTGGAGGCAAACAGAAAATCAAGAATATATAGCAAAAAAAAAAAAAAAAAGACATCTATAGTATCTTTTTATTTTCAAAAGCCAGAAAACACCCACCCCTCCCCCCTGCACACACAAAATAGACTATTTAGCTCTCCTTAGACATAAAGTAATCCTACATTACAAACTATGAAGAAAAACTACTAACACTTTCTATTGCCACACTTTCCTAATCTAATAGGTAAAGAACAAAATTTCATTTTAAGAACCATTTTGGGTGCTGACGAGTTGATGGGTGCAGCACACCAACATGGCACAAGTATACATATGTAACAAACCTGCACGTTATGCACATGTACCCTAGAACTTAAAGTATAATAATAAAAAAAAAAGAACAAAAAAAAAAGAATCATTTTGTGGTATGGTTGGCCAATTGTATTTGATTTCTTCTATGTAAAGTGCTTACTGGTTTATTTTGTCCCCTTTTTAAAAGAACTGTTGACTTTCTTATGTATAAAAACATCTTATAACTAAATAAATAATCCATATGTCAATTATGTTGCAAAAACTCCATCCCATCACCGATTAGAGTGATCAACCGTCAGTAGTTTTGTATATTTCAGAATTTTTTTATCCATATGCAGCTATATATGTGTATACCTTTTCTATATAAGGGATGTATTTCCTTTATCATACATCTTAACTTACAAGCTATTCAGTATTTGCTTAATAAGCTTTTATTTTTTTTTTGTTTATAGTATATTTGCAGAGGTTATTTTTTAATCATCAATATATATTAACACTTTCATTTTAAAGACTGGTAACACTAAAATGTATGCATTTTTTTTTTTTTCCAGAAAGGATCTCACTCTATCACTTAGAGAGTGTGCAGTGGTGTGATTATAGATCACTTCAGACTCAAACTTTTGGCATCAAACATTCCTCCTGCCTTGGCCTCCCAAAGTGCTGGGATCAGAGGTGTAAGCTATCACGTGTGATCTGTATGTAATATTTCACTGAAACATGTTTCATACTTCTGATTGGTCATTTCTGGTACTTGATACTACAAGTAATGCTACATATTGTATATGTATCTTTTTAAATGTATACCAGTATATCTGTAGGAAATCATTGGGTTGAAGATTATGAGCAATTTCGGTCTTGACAGTTACTATCAAGTGGTTAATCAAAAGAAAAAGTGCCAATTTAATTCCATTAATGGTGAGCGAGCGCCTGTGTTAATCAAATATTTTAACTTTTGCCAACGTGAGAGGCAAAAAATGGAATGTCATTGTCATATTAATTTGATTGTCTTTGATTCTGAGTGAACTGGTTATACTTTGAATTCTACAGGGCATTTGCATTTCTTCTATAAATTGTCTATACATAATATTTGCTGGTTATATATATATATATATTTATGTGCAGGTATATGTGTTTGTATAAAATCTACTCTATTGATTTTAAGGTTATTTAAATTTCATAATTGTTGTTCACTTTATCTTTCTTGGGGTGAGAAAAGTAGACATATCCAAAGAATAGAATACAAACCATAAATGAAGCAAATGCATATATGGAGATTTAGAGATGTGACATTTTACACCAATAAGAGAAAAGATTGTTTTATTAAAGTGGTTTGGAATAACTGCTAGCAATCTGGAATAAATAAATCTGTATCTTCACACTTTTACCACAATAATTTTTAGACAGATCAAAATGGAACATGTAAAAATTAATGTCATAAGGAATAAATAAACGAGTGCATTTATTTATTATTTTAGTGTAGGAAATAACTTTTCTCATGGGACACACACCCCAGGAACTATAGAGAAAACTATTGTTAAAATTGCCTATACCAAAATTATTAAATGTAAGTACAGGAGAAAATCTTACAAAGAAGTACAAATGGCAAATAATAAGCGAAGAATATGTTTTTTGAAGATATAAAGGCATTAAAGATAACACATTAACAACACAACAACCCACTAAAAATGGATAGATTATATAAACAAGAAATATTATAAATTTACAAATTTATCATAATCAACAACATGCAATTTAAAATAAAAAATTAATATCATCTTTACCATAAACATTACCCAAACCAAAAGTATTTAGTAATATTAATCTGACATTTTCATACACTAGTGAAGGGAAAAAAATTGACTCAATCTCCTTAGAGAACAATTTGACAAAATAAAAATTCAAAGGCACAAATTATTTGATTTAGAAATTTTACTTCTGGGAATATATTCTTATATGTACATATATACAAAATATAAGTACTGGCATTTATTAACAGTGCTGTTGTCCATCAGCATATTGTTAAATGAAGAAAGTACAGCACTGAGGAATATGTAGGGAATGCTCCTGTTTGTGCTGACAATTGGGACTCAGGACCTAGACTGGGATAAAAACTTTTTATTGTGCATATGTTCAGTTGCTACCATTTGAATTTGTTCTTTTATTACTATCGATGCAAATAATAAGAGTATTACTATCTAATATCCTGGCACTTAATATCATAGTAACATTTCACAACTCTAGATAAACTAGATATCTAGTAATACTGAAATCTTAACCTACACTGCACTGTATTTCAGAGATTGACACGCAACGAACAATGAAAAATGGCAGACTGAAGCTTTTAGCAAAGGCTGTCTTTAACCCTAACTCTCAAAACTTATGACCCTTATAAACTGGGGTTTTTGGAGCGTGATCTGTTACCTTCTCTATTTCACTTAAACTCTCAGACACACACCAATTCAATCTAAGGCAGGTTTTCACTATTATCACATTACAACATCATGGCAGGAAGAGGCAGATATATGCAAAGAAAGACAAAGAAAGCAGACCCTAGGACGTTGAGAAGAACAAGTTAACTTCAAGAGTAAAGGAGAAATGAGAGATAAATTCAAATGGTGTTAGCCATTTAACACAAATTAACTTCATTCATTGGCTGATCTAGCCTGTTCAGTGTGGGATCTAATAAATAGATTTCTCCTTCGGGAGAAATAAGGAGGAAAATGTGAGGCTAAAGCCTTGAAATCTTCCTTTTCTCTAGAACCTACAAAGCTGACAATTCTCAAGTCTATACTACAAACTCAGTTCTATTCAGTAGCCTAGAGCTGTATTCTAACTCAACTAACTCTTTCAGTTTGGCTATCCCACCATTATCTCAAAATTAACTTGTCTAAATTGAACCTATAATTTTCTTCTAAACCTGTTCTTCTTACAATGATTATCCCTGTCCCTTCTGAAAGCATACCAGTTACCCAGGCACAATGTAAAATCGCCATAGTCTTCCTCCAAGTGGCCTTGTACTGAGGCAAGAGGGATCCCTGCATGGAGTCACACATTTAGAGGAGACTGAACATCTCTCTCTCTCTCTCTCTCTCTCTCTCTCTCACACACACACACACACACAGATACACACACACAATTATAAAGGGAGGCGTGAGCACCTCTGTCACTCTGGATCTGGCACTCAGCATTGGCACAAGGTGAACGGTAAAACCATTTTTTTTTCTCTTGACTAACTAGCACCCTTTAGAATCCATGAGAAAGGTTCTCACATCTCTTGTCTGATAATCTTGAAACAAAAGGGAACATTTCTTAATGATGAGAAGATGTGGGGATTGTGTCACTACTGACTTCACAGAGAGAACTTGCTTGGAGAGGTATGAAGATTCAGGCTGTGGATGTGCTTAGTTAAATGAAAAGATAAATTAATGAACTTACTAAATCCTTCTTCAGCAAGCGTGACTATAATAAATGTTTGCAATAATGAAATATCATTTCCCATTAGCAACAAGCATCCATTTTATTGTTCTCTTCATATCCCAATTTGCAGTTCCAGAGGTCCTCAATAATTAGTATTGTATTTCCAAAACTGCTCAATGGAGACTGTAGAACACTTAGCAATAATAAAAATTCGTATTGATTTGTATATGTAATAGTACATATATATTTGCATATATAGAGGTGTAGAGGAAACATATATGAAGCATGATACCAATTCTTTACATTAGCAACCAGATAGACAGTGAATGTCAAAACTGTACTTAAAATGATGATTTTTATTATAGTATTCTTATTGCATTTTAATTATAATATATAATTTGAATTATTTTGGAGGCAAAACTCTTCATAAAAGTATAATAAACAATTTTTACTTATATTTACAATTTTGTTGAAAATATACTAAATTATATATATTTTAAGTAAAATTACATTTTAGTTTTTAAGTCCTTAAATGATTGCTATTATGTAACAAATGCTGACCAAAACACTCAGACATGTACAATAATTATTAAATTGAGTTGTCTTTGATATTTTACCAACATCATCATATAATAATCACAGATTAACACTGTGGTTAATTTATTGTTATAAAGCTATATTTTTCAAGATAGGAGAATAGAGCATATTTTAGTTGAAAGGCTGATGGTTCTATTTATAACGTTTAAAGAATGTCTTTGACTCAGATACTGGCACCTTGAAATGTGTGGGACCAGCCTGGTCTTCTTTATCCACATCCAATCCCCGTCCTGATACTAACCCAAGTCCTACTACTCGAGTTCCTAAATTCTTCTTGAATCTTTCCCTTTATCTGCCATTTATTTATTCACATTCTCATGCATTTAACCTAGATGATTACAATAGTCTTCCCTGAACTGGTCTCATTTTCTCCATTCTAACTCATCAGATCAATTTATCACAATTCAGAAAAGCAATTTTTCTATATATGGAACAAGTTGATATAATCGTCTTGCTTTAAGTACATAAAAAGCACCCAATTATGAATAAAACCTGAACGTGTTATCACAACATTCAAGAACACTGCATGATTTTTATGCTTGGGCCCTTGTAATTTTCTCATATGCCTTATTCCTGGTCTTATATTCTAGGTCATTTTTAATTGACTATTTTTTAAAGTACTTTTAGGTTCACAGCCAAATTGAAAGGAAAGTACGCAGAGTTCCCCTATATTCCCTGCCTCCACACATAAACAGCCTCCCCGGATATCAACATCCTGCAGCAGAGTGGTATATTCGTTACAGTCAAGGTACATACATTGAAACATTATCTCCCAGAGCACATGGTTTATACTAGGGTTCACCCCGTGATGTGCATTCTGTATTTTTTAACTGTTCATAATGATGTATAAATGTATCATGTCAATATACTCACCATTACAGTATCACAGAGCAGTGGTCCACAAACTTTTTGGCACCAGGGATGGATTTTATAGAAGATAATTTTTCCATAGACCAGGTTGCAGTGGGGTGGCATGGGGATGATTCAAGCCCATTACATTTATTGTGCACTTTATTTCTATTATTATTACGTTGTAATATATAATAAAATAAGTATACAACTCACTATAATGTAGAATCCATGCGAGCCCTGAGCTTGTTTTCCTGCAACTGGACAGTCCCATCTGGAGGTGATCGGAGACAGTGACACATCATCAGGCATTGGATTCTCATGAGGAGCTCGAAACCCAGGTCCCTTGCAGTTCACAGTAGGGTTTATGCTCCTATGAGAATCTAATGCCACCATTAATCTGACAGGAGGCGGAGCTCAGGCAGTAATGTGAGTGATGGGGATCAGTTGTAAATACAGATGAAGCTTGGCTTGCTCACCTGCCATTCACCTCCTGCTATGTAGCCCTGGCCTGGTTCCAAAAAGCCAGGGACTATATGTACTGTTCTGTCGCCCAGGGGTTGAGGACCTCTGTCATACATAGAAGTTTCACTGCCCTAAAATTCTCTATGCTCCACCTATTCATCCCTTCCTTTTCTCTAATCTCTGGAAACCAACCATCTTTTTACTGTCTCCACAGTTTTGCCTTTTCCAGAGTGTTATATAGTTAAAATTATATAGTACGTAATCCTATCAGACTGGCTTAATTCATTTACTAATATACATGTAAGATTCCTACATGTCTCTTCTGTCTTACTAGCTCATTTCTTTTTAATGCTGAACTATATTCTGGATAAACCAGAATTGTCTGGATAAACCATCTATTGAAGGGTATCTCGTTTGCTTACAAGTTTTGACAATTATGAATATAGCTGCTATAAACATTTGTATATAGGTTTTGGGGCATCAGTTTTCAATTAATTTGTGTAAATAACAAGGAGTGCAATAATTAGATTTCATGATAAAAATATGTTCAGTGTCATAAGAAATCACCAAACCACCTTCTAAAGAGGCTGTACCATTTTGCATTCTCACTAGAATGAATAAGAGTTCCTGTTGCTCCACATCCTTGTCAGCATTTGGTGTTAGCATTTTGGATTTTGACCATTCTAGCAGGTGAGTAGTAGTATCTTGCTATTGTTTTAATTTGTAATTCGCTAATGACATGAATGTTGAGCATCTTTTCATATGTTTATTTGCCATCTGTATATCCTCTTTGGTGAAGTGACTGTTCAGATGTTTTTCCCATTCTTTAATGTGGTTATTTTCTATTTTTAATTGTTCTTTGTATATTTTGGATAACAGTCTTCCATCAGATACGTCTTTTACAAATATTTCCTCCCAGTCTGTGTCCTGTCTTTTCATTATCTTGTCAGTGTCTTTTGCAGAGCAGAAGTGTCAGTCAGTTCCCTTCAATATTGAAGGAAAAACAAACAAACAAACAAACAAAAAAGACTACTCAGGTCTATGACATTTTTCCTATAATATTGTCTTAAGTATTCCCAGTTTTTCACCTCACCATAAAAACTTTAGAATCAGTTTGTTGATACCCACATAATAACTTGCTAGAATTTTATTTGGTATTATGTTGGATCTATATAACAAGCTGGGAAACTCTGAAATCTTGATAATATTAAGTATTCCTATCCACAAAATTGGAATAAAATGATACATATTTTCATGTATTTACTTCCTCTTTGGTTTCTTTCTTATGACTCTTTTTCTGTGTTTTTTTTAGCACACAAATTATACTTTTCAAAAGCTTTTCTTAGTGGTTCTGTGTACGGAATTGGTGGGTTCTTGGTCTCACTGACTTCAAGAATGAAGAAAGCCGCCGACCCTTGCGGTGACTGTTATAGTTCTTAAAGATAGTGTGTCCGGAGTTTGTTCCTTCAGACGTTTAGATGTGTCTGGAGCTTCTTCCTTCTTGTGGGTTAGTGGTCTCGCTGTCAGGAGTAAAGCTGCAGACCATCACGGTGACTGTTAAAGCTCTTAAAGCCAGCCTGTCTGGAGTTGTTTATTCTTTCCAGTGGGTTACTGGTCTCGCTGGTTTCAGGAGTAAAGTTGCAGACCTTCCTCGGTGTTACAGCTCATAAAGGCAGTGTGGACCCAGAGAGTGAGCAGCAGCAGGATTTATTGCAAAGAGTGACAGAACAAAGCCCACACAGTGTGGAAGGGGACCGGACTGGGTTGCCGCTGGCTGGGCAGCCTGCTTTTATTGCCTTATCTGGCCCCACCCACATCCTGCTGATTGGTCCATTTTACAGAGAATTGATTGGTCCACTCTACAGAGAGCTGATTGGTCCGTTTTGACAGAATGCTGATTGGTGTGTTTACAATCCTTGAGCTAGACACAGGGTTACAGAGTGCTAGTTAGCTAGATACAGAGTTAGCTAGATAGAGTACCAGTTGGTGTATTTACAAACTTTGAGCTAGACACATAGTACTGATTGGTGTATTTACAATACTTGAGCTAGACAGAGAGTCACAGAGTGCTAGTCCTCCAAGTCTCTACTAGGTTAGCTAGATACAGAGTACCAATTGGTGTATTCACAAACCCTGAGCTAGACACAGAGTGCATTTACAATCCTTGAGCTAGACACAGAGTGCTAGATGGAAAAGTTCTCCAAGTCTCTACTAGGTTAGCTAGATACAGAGTGCTGATTAGTGCACATAGGATCCTCCTGCTAGATATAAAAGTTCTCCAAGTCCCCATCCAGTTCAAGAGCCCAGTTGGCTTCACCCAGTGGATTCTGCATGGGGGCTGCAGGTGGAGCTGTCCACCAGTCCCAAGCCCAGCGGCGCCTGCACTCCACAGCCCTTGGGCTGTGGATGGGACCGGGTGCCACCGAGCAGGGGGCAGCGCCTGTAGGGGAGGCTAAGTCGGCGCGGAGCCTACTGCAGTCGGGGGAGCTCAGATATAACAGGCTGCAGGTCCTGAGCTCTGCCCCGCGGGGAGGCAGCTAAGGCCTGGCGAGAATTTGAGTGTGGTGGCGGGCGGGCAATGCTGGGGGACCCTGAGCAACCTCTGCAGCTGCTGGCCTGGGTGCTAAGCCCCTCACTGCCCTGGGCTGGCGGTGCAGGCTGGCCGCTCCGTGTGCGGGGGCCCACAGAGCCCGCACCCGCAGGAACTCACACTGGCCCGGCAGCGCAGCCTGGGTTCCCACCCGCGCCTCTCCCTCCACACCTCCCCGGAAGCAGAGGGAGGAGGCTGCGGCCTCAGCCAGCCCAGAGAGGGTCTCCCAGGGTGCCGTGGCGGGCTGAAGGGCTCCTCAAGCGCTGCCAGAGTGGACGTCAGGGCTGGAGGCCGAGGAGGCGCTGAGAGTGAGGGCTGCTAGCACATTGTCACCTCTCAGTTCCTCTAGAATTTGCAATATACATTTACAACTATTACTGTTATATCAAGTTCACTTTCAAATAAAACTGTACTGCTTCCCAGGTTGTACAAGTACCTTACCATAGCAAATTATTTTTAATTCCTCCCTCTCATCTATTGTATCATTGTTGTCATTCATTTTATTTATTCATAGCTATAATTATTGACTATATTGTTGCTATTATTATCTTAACAAAATATTATGTTAGATCAATTAAGAATAAGAAAAAGGTTTTTATTTTACCTTCTCTTATTCATTCTCAACTGCTTTTCCTTTCTTTATGTAGATCCGTTTCTGACCTCTGTCATTTCCCTAATCTCTGAAGAACTCCTTTTAACTTTTCTTACAAGGCAGGTCTACTGGCAACAAATTCCCTCATTTTTGTTGTGAGGAAGTCTTTATTTCTCCTTTGCTTTTGAAGGATAATTTCACAGGATACAGAATTCCATGTTGGTGGGTTTTTACTCTCAGCACTTTATTTCACCCCCCTCTTCTCTTGCTTGCATGGGCTCTGAGGAAAAGACTGATACAATTCTTATCCTTGCTCTTCTATACATAGAAATCCCTCACCCTTGCTTCTCTCAAGATTATTTTATTTCCAGATTTTGCCTTTGAATTTACACTTTGAATATACCATGCTAGGTATATGCTATTTTTGTTTTTGTTTTGGCATTTATCATTCTTGATGTTCTCTGAGCTTCCTGGATCCGTGATTTGGTACCTGATGTCAATTTTGGGGAAATTCTTAGTCATTATTTCTTCTATATTTCTACAGTCCCTTTATTTTTTTCTCCTATTATGTATATTTTACACCTTTTGTTGTCTCATAGTTCTTATATTCTGTTCTGAGGATTTTTGTTTGCTTGTTTCTCTTTGCTTGTCAACTTTAGAAGTTTTGATTGAGATATCCTCAAGATCACTGATTTTTTTTCTCCACCTTGATTAGTCCACCAATGAGCCCATGAAAGGCATTCTTCATTTCTGTTACAGTAGTTTTGACTTTTAGCATTTTTATATGTTTTCTTTTTTTTTTTTTTTTAGAATTTCCACCCCTCTACTTAAATTAGCTGCCTGTTGTTGCATGTTGCCTACTTTTTCCATTAGAGTCCTTAGCAAATTTATCATAGTTTTTAAAAATTCCTTGTATGATTATTCCAACATTTCTGCCAAATGAGTCTGATTCTAATGCTCGCTCTATCTCTTCAAACTTTGTTTTCTGCTTTTATTATGCCTTGTACATATTGAAAGCTGGACATAATGTATTGCATAAAAGAAACTAGTGAATATGCTCTTATTGCTCTTAGTGATGTGGTGGTAAGTAAGATGTGGGGAAAGAGAAAATAGTCTAGAGCCCTATGATTAGATCTCAGTCTTTTAGTAAGCCTGTGCATAGGGGTCATGACCTTCACAGCTGCTTCTCAGTTCCTCGCACCCTCACCCTTAGGTGGGACAGGATGTTTAGATTGGGATACAGTTGGGCTCTGGCAAAACCCCAATAGTTTAGACTCTAGTAAATTATTACCTCTTGACATCAGGGATTAAGAAGAACAGAATGCTCTGCATTTATTACATAATAGTTAATTTTTTTCCTCCCTCAGCTGAAGGCATGAGAGCATTTTTCACCAATATCATCTGTAAGAACCTGATAGGGCTTCTGGAGGTAAAACTCTCACGTGTGGCGCTCCCAACAACCCAAGCCTGGACCCCCTGGCGTTTTTACATCTTAGACTTGATTCATCAGTAATATGTCAATTCTGTATCTGCCTTTCTGCCTCTCCAATTTGAAAGACAGCAGTTTGTCTTGTGATCTCAATTCTCTGGTGGATCTAAGAAGGGTTGTATATTTTCAGTTTTTGCAGCATTTTACTGTTAAGACAAAGTGATATCTTCCAGGCTTCCTTACATGATGAAGCAGAAAATTGCAAATATTGTTAACTGTTCATTTTCTTAATATGTCTTGGTATCTCTCTTACCTCGAGGTCTTAACACAAGTTACTCTACTTAGTCGAGCTTCTCTGCACTTGCTGGAGCTTCTCTGCACTTGCTGCAGCATTCTACACAAATCTACACTAGGTTACAAGGATTTAGATTGCTTTTTGCTAGTTTTACTTGAAGTGGGAAGCTATATACTCAGGCAGTGTCTATACAAGTCATCAGGATATTATTATTTAACAAGGAACAGAAAACCAACCCAAATTAGCTTAGGTTGAAAAAGGAAATCTGTTGGCTCATTTAATAAGAAAGTACATTCTTATTATACTTGCTTCATGCATTGCTTGCTTCATGCATGACTCCATTCAGTGGTTCCGATGTTATCATTAAAATCCTGTCTCCACATTTTCAAATGGACAATGTCCTCATCTCAACAAAGATGGGAGTTCTAGGCTTGCTGTTTCCTTATCACTAATATTTCTGTCATGGAAGTATCATGGTCACTTTCCTATCAACATACATAGATATATATATATAAAGAGAGAGAGAGAGAGAGAGAGAATCTTGCTCTGTCACCTAGGCTGGAGAGCAGTGGCGTGATCTTGGCTCACTGCAACCTCTGCCTTCTGGGTTCAAGCAATTCTTCCGCCTCAGCCTCCCGAGTAGCTGGGATTACAGGTGCCTGCCACCACACTTGGCTAATTTTTGTATGTTTAGTAGAGACGGGGTTTCGTCATGTTAGTAAGGCTGGTCTCTAACTCCTGACCTCAGGTGATCCACCCGCCTTGGCCTCCCAAAACGCTGGGATTACACACGTCAGTCACAGTACCCAGTCCCAATATCTATGTTAATCATCTGAAAAGTCCTGATGCTGTTATTGTTCTCGAAAGTAAGTTATTCTTACAAGCCAGCATGGATTATGTTATTTGTCCAGTAGCCAGGAATAGAGGAGATGAATTTACCCCAAGGAAAGAATATAGACAAGATATAAAAGTCACACATAAATTCTGTTTTTTAACCTAGCAGGGTCTCAAAAAAGGTTCAGATAATGGATTTAGCCATCTGAATGGACAATTGAAATTCATTATACATAATATCATTTTTATTTACTTTTTGCACATAAAGCCGAAATTCACTGAAAATTTATTAAATCTCTCACCCAATTTTAGTTTTGCAATAGCCTCTAACAGATATATGTCCATTAACAGTGAAGAAAAATACAATGTAAATTAGCAGCTGTGCCTCTAAAATATCTTGTTTCTTTTTCCCAACATTATCTTTATTGCAATTCTTACATTGTTTTTACAATTATAAGTTTTGGGGAAAAAAAGAGAATTCTTGAAAACAAGAGAATTATTTTAAAACATTTTGAAGATTGTTTCTATTGCTATAGAAACAACCAAACCACCTGCTATTTAAAGAAACACCAATTTTGCAATTGTATCTGCCTTGAATGTGAATTTAATGATCTCTCCATTATTATAACTTGATAAGAACCACTCATATTTGTCCAATTCTATTTTGAATAGTTTAAACCTTTTTTGACAATACCAGCTAATACATTCTTCGTATTAAAGATGTGATTATTTTCAGCCATACAGAAAAACTAAAACAACAGAAGAAATTCTGATTTGCTTTATTTACTTACCAAATTGCAGAAAAATCTGAAAGAGGGAGTTGATATTATCACCAGCTGACTCTGTAGTACTCTGCTTGGTCATAATTTCCTGATTCATTCATTCTAAATATTTATGGAGTGACAGCCTCCAAGGCCGACTCTGTGCTAGATACCACATTTTTTTACATTCTTTCTAGTTGTCTTCCAATTATTTTCCTTGAAAAAAAAATCTAGTACAATTCTTGCTATTTGTTTATGTTTCTGTCATTTATTATTTACTTTTAAAATTTTGGCAGCACATATAATCATATGGAGATGATAAAAATATCCACAGGAAACTTAAAAATTGAACATTTTAGTCAAACTATACACTACAACATTTCTAAAATGAACTATTAACATGTGCATATTTTCAATAAAGAACAAATTTTTATTTTGTTTGCTACAAAAATCAAAATGCAACCATTAAATGTCATGAATGCAAAAAATTAGCAAAAGATTCAAGCAGATAATTCACGAAAGGAAAAACAAAAATATCCAATTAAAAATAAAAAGCTTAAGCCTCATTAATAATCAAAGAAAAAAACAAGTAAAACCAGATGCAATTTCTGTCTATAAAGTTGGCAAGATTTAAAAACTTTAATACTATGTTCTATGAAATCATTGGTGAGAAAGGCCTTCTTCTATACCAGTGATGGACACATTTTTGGAAAGCAATTTGGCACACAAATTGTGAACTTTTACTATTCTTATATTTTGTAGCCTTTAATTCATAAGTTTTACTTTAAGATAAAATCCCAAGGAAATAATTACAGATGCAAGTAAAGATTTTCATACATAATTATCATTATAGCTTTATTTTATTTGTTTGTTTGTTTATTTATTTATTTATTTATTTATTTATTTATTTACTGAGACAAGAGTCTTGCTCTGTTTCCCAGGCTGGAGTGCAGTGGCATGATCGATCTTGGCTCACTGCAACCTCCGCCTCCTGGGTTCAAGCTATTCTCTTGGCTCAGCCTCCCGAGTAGCTGGGGCCATCAGTATGCACCACCATGTTCCACTAATTTTTGTATTTTTAATTGAGACGGGATTTCACTATATTGGCCAGGCTGGTCTTGAACTCCTGACCTCATGATCCGCCTACCTCAACCTCCCAAAGTGCTGGGTTTACAGACATGAGCCACCACACCTGGCCTATAGCATTATATATAATAGTGATGAGGAAGAAAACATTTCCAATTGCCACCATGAGGGAATAGTACAGACATGCAGAAAATGGAGGATTATGTGTTCTTTAAAATTTATTTATGAGCAATTATTATTTACATGAAAAAATTTGCACTATCCAATGCTGTATTCAAAGTAGGACACAAAAGTATACTATAGATATATGTATAGAAGTAGAAAGAGATAGCTTTGGGGGCGAAATCCCAAGTATCATTATTATCAATGATGAGATCATTGTTGATGGTTATTTTCTTATTTACATGTTTCTAAGTATTACACATTTTCTTCAATTAGTATATATTTATTTTTAAAATACAGCACAATTTATTTTAAAAAGTAACTTGTGGATTCTGGCTCAGAGTAGCAGATTAAATACAAATTTTTCTTTCTTTAAGATCCTCATAAAAGGACAATAAAGAATAAAATGTATAAATAAATTTAATAAAGAGGGATAAAAACTTTTGGCCCATAGAATTCATTGCAGATGGAGAAGGGATACAAAAATAGAAGGAGACAGCCTTCCAGTTATAACACCTCTGGGTTAATTTGTAAAGGGGGTGAAATAGTTTCCATCTACACCTACCCCTATACAATGCAAACCTACAAAGTGGTGGGGTTGGGTGGGGTAGTTTGTTTCTAATGAAACTGAAATGGCTCTATGTGGGTAAACGCGAATGATTGGCATTTACCCCCCAAGAAAAACTATCCCACTTCTGCAATTAGGGAAATTCCAGTTCTCTGCTCACTTATTCTAAAGTGAAGTCTGCCAATTGAAATGCCCCATTTGTAAACCTGACATTACTAGTTATTGTCAATGTGACAGGATAATCAATAAGTACTAGTAATTGAAGAAAAAAATCTTACAGCAAGAGAAAGATCAGGATGAACAAATTTGAAAACCTTCCTCGGTGGAAATATTGATTATCTTGGAATTGAAACGAACTTTAAAAAGTTGACCCACAATCTCACCGATGTTTAAAAAAAGTATTGCAATCCCCAAATAAGGACAGGACATTATTAGAAATAAAGTGCTAAAAATTCATCTATCATAAGACATCAATAGACAATGGCTACAACAGATTAATCAAAAAATATCAATTTAATTTTATGAAGTAGAACTACAAGATGAACTAAAAACAGAAAACCAATTAGAAAATTGTAAAATGGTCCTAGTGAAAGAGACTGAAGAAAGAAGGAGGTATAATAGCAGGCTTGTTTTTAGGTTAAGGTTTTCCTCTCTCCTTGAGTTTCGAAACCATGCACTTGTATTACTTTGTTACAAATTAATGTGTTAAAAATAGAAGAAAAAAATGTGTTTCAAAATGTTCCTTCTCAAAATAATCAGATTTCTAAACAAAAATTATATTTTGATTTCTAAAATTATATTTTGAAATTCACAATTGCTTTAACTCTGACTCAAATTCTGAGTAGTGAAAATAGACACAGAAAGTCATCTCTGAAGTATTAAATGGAAAGATTTACTTTGTTGTTGTCATTGAATTTCTGTAGTCAAATATGTACTATATGTGAGTTAAAGACTGAAAGGAAACTTTAGAAATTCAAGTTTAGATAAGCCATGTACATGAATAAAATTGTCCAAGAATTTTACAAAATATTGACTATGTCATTGCTAAAGAGTCAATGCCAACAAAAATTAAGTCCTGCTTTAAAAATGTTGAGGCCTCTTCATTACTTATCTTCTGTCTTTTCTATTCCTGACCTATTTCCATCATAACCACAAGTTCATATTGCAAGGCGTTGATAATTCTCTAGTCAAAAGTTGAGTCTTGCAGCCTTTAGACTAATAATGCTCCTCAACTCAATGCCAGGAAGTCCCTGCTGAGATCAGTCTCTTTGACAGCCAGGATTCTTCAACTAATACAGACTATAAAACAGCTTTGAACAACTTGGGCTTGTCCAGCTTTGAACTTCCAAAAGAGAAGGCATTACGTGTCCCTTCCAGCCCAAGTTGGCAAAGAACTTGGTAGACTGAAGGATCGGAAGGAAAATCAGTTGTCTAAAACATTATGAAAAAAGGGCAGAACAATGTTTCAAGATCTAATAAATTAAGGCAAGAGTCCGTAAATGCTTCTCTGATGTGATCCCAAAAGACTACATAAGTAAAATGTCCATTGGAAAAGGTCAAAGGATATAACTGATTAAACAACTACATCAAAATTGAAAACTCACCTGTCAAAAATATCGGGAAAACATGAAAAAAGTAAACAATGAAGTAATAAAATATTTACAGTATATATGACGAAAAGAACGGGCACTGTACTATATGAAGAGGTCTTACAATTTAATGACAAGAACGTCAGTCAAAAAAAAGATGAAGAAAAATAATGGATAGTACATACATACACATGCACATATTCACACACACAATAATCATATTTTAAAATATGTGATAATATTAATCATCAAAGAAATGAAAATTGACATACAAAGGACATGGTATTTTTCACCTCTCAGTTTTTCATTTTTAAAAATAAGATTACTAAGTGGGACTAAAATATTCCAGACCTCATATAGTGTTGAAACTACTGTGTGAAACTTGTGACAGCTAGCAAAATTTTTCTGCAAAGCATTTTGACAATATGTAACAAAAGTTTAAAAATGGTTATATCTAGTAGAGTCATAAGACTCTCCCTAAAAATGCCAGAATGAAGGTTCAAGATCTGTGTATACAGCTGCTCAATATAGTATTATTGCCAATAGTAATGAAGGAGAAATCTACACCTCTAACAGAAGAGAAATTACTTAAATAATTCTGGATAGGTGACTCTCAAATCATGCAAGCTTTCCAGCACAATACATTGCTAAATCTTTTTCATTCAGCCCTTTTTTTGGGGAGGGAAGTACAAAGGTAAGCACAGATCATGTGCTTGTACAAGACTATCTAGGTTCAAATTCTAATTCTAAAATGCATAAGCAATTCACGTGTTGCATGACCTTTAGCAAACTCGATTTTCTTATCTATAAAACAATGCTGATAGTAGTTCTACTTCATAGAGTAGTTGAAAATTTTAAATAAATACATATAAGCCGTTACAATAGTGCCAGGCACATAACACTAATAAACGCTAACCATTATTATTTCATAATGATTAAATATTAATAATAGGCCTGGGGAGTGTGATGGCTCACACTTGTAATCCCAGTACTTTGGGAAGCCAAGGTGAGCAGATCATGAAGTCAATAGATTGAGACCAGCCTGGACCACATGGCAAAACCCCGTCTCTACTAAAAATACAAAAATTAGCTGGGCGTGGTGGCACGTGCCTGTAGTCCCAGCTACTCGGGAAGCTGAGGCAGGAGAATCACTTGAACCCACGAGGTGGAGGTTGCAGTGAGCCAAGATCCTATTGTACTCCAGCCTGGCCACAAAGCAAAACTCTGTCTTAAAAGAAAAAAAAAAAAATTATAATAAAAGGGCTTAGTATTAACTGACCGACTTACAACTAAAGTTATTATCACCTTGTATCAATTATAACAGCAGAGAGGCAGTTAGTTGAAAGAGTAAAGGTTTTGAAATCAAACAAATGAGGATAAACATGCACAGATCAAATATTTATTGGGAGGATATGAAGAAATAATACATTTGACATGCATTTATAGTGACCAAAACGTGATAATGTGCCCATAATTGGTTCCTTCCAGCGGATTCTTGGTCTCACTGACTTCAAGAACGAAGCCATGGACCCTCGTGATGAGTGTTACAGTTCTTAAAGATGGTGTGTCCGGAGTTTGTTCCTTCAGGTGTTCAGATGTGTCGGGAGTTTCTTCCTTCTGGTGGGTTCGTGGTCTTGCTGACTTCAAGAGTGAAGACACAGACCTCCACAGTGAGTGTTACAGCTCATAAAGGCAGTGCAGAAACAAAGAGTGAGCAGCAGCAAGATTTATTGTGAAGAGCAAAAAAACAAAGCCTCCATTGTGTGGAAGGCCATCCAAGGGGTTACCACTGCCGGTACTGGTGGCCAGCCCTTATTCCCTTATTTGGCCCTGCCCACATCCTGCTGATTGGTCCATTTTACAGAGCGCTGACTGGTCCATTTTACAGAGTGCTGATTGGTCCTTTTTTTTTTTTTTGAGACAGAGTCTGGATGACTGCCCTGCTGGAGTGCAGTGGCACCATCTCGGCTCACTGCAAGCTCTGCCTCCCAGGTTCACGTCATTCTCCTAGCTCAGCCTGCTGAGTAGCTGGGACTACAGGCGCCTGCCACCACGTCCAGCTAATTTTTTGTATTTTAGGTAGAGACAGGGTTTCACTATGTTAGCCAGGATGGTCTCGATCTCCTGACCTTGTTATCCACCTGCCTTGGCTTCCCAAAGTGGGTCCATTTTTACAGAGTACTGATTGGTGCATTTACAAACCTTTAGGTAGACACGGAGTGTTGATTGTTGTGTTCATAATCCTTTAGCTAGACAGAAAAGTTGTCTGAGTCCCCACCCGAACCAGAAGCCCAGCTGGCTTCACCTCTTAGTAATACTCAAATGCACATTGTCATCATTATGGATATCAAAAACATATACTGCAAATGAGTATATTAAATGTATTTCTTTTTTATTGTGGAAAATTTCAAATACAAGATAGAAATACAAAAAAGCAATTTAAAAATCTTCCTGTAGATACAATTCTAAGCTTTTTAATACTTTTCAATAAGCGGCCAATCTTGTTTCATTGATGCATACTCTTTCTGCCATCCTCCCAACACTGGATTATTTTGAAGCAAGTTCCAGACAACATCTCATTGATAGTGACAGGAGGCAGCCAAATGCCTAAGCAGATAGGCATGGTATTCAGTGAAACCCCACCTCCAAGCCAAAGACAGTTTAAAGCCCAAAAGCCAAGTCACAAGTTAAATTAAATCCTAGGACTGTATTGAGAATTTGTCTTCCCATTTGGTGTGCTTTTTATCTGATTCATTCCACCCTTCACCCATTTTACAGATACCCTTTCCTAATTGGTTTTCTAAACTATTGTGCCCACCTTCCAGTGGTGCCTTTGCTTTAACCTTTTTTTACATAGTCCTAAACCAGTCAGCATGCACTCCCCATCCTGTGCCTATAAAGACCCCAAACTCAGTCAGTAGAGGGAGGGATATGGTTTGGCTGGGTCCCCACCCAAACCTCATCTTGAATTGTAGCTCCCACAATTCCCATGTGTTATGAGAGGGACTCAGTGGGAGGTAATTGAATCACGGAGACAAGTCTTTCCCATGCTGTTCTCATGATAGTGAATAAATCTCAGGAGGTCTTACAGTTTTATAAAGGGGAGTTCCTCTGTACAAGTTCTGTTCTCTTGTCTGCTGCCATGTCAGATGTGCCTTTCACCTTCTATCATGATTGTGAGGCCTCCCCAGCCACGTGGAACTCTGAGTCCAATACACCTCTTTATTTTGTAAATTGCCCAGTCTCAGGTATGTCTTCATCAGCAGCGTTAAAGTAGACTAATATAGGGAGAGACGGCCTAACTTCAGGGAAGAAACAGCCTGACTTTGGGGAAGACAACCCGTTCTTCCGGTCCCCTCTCCAGCTCACCTCTCCGCTGAGAGCCGTTTTCATCACTCAATAAAATTCTTCTCCACCTTTCTCACCTTTCAATGTCCAGAATATCCTCTTTCTTTTTGGGTGGAGTACAAGAGCTTGGGAGCCATTGAACATGGGTACAAGCTATAACACAGGCAAGCTGAGCCATGCCAGCATGGCCCAGCAAGGCACAGGTGGGGTGTTGCTGGCTGGAGGTGCCCAGCTTGCAGAGTGACTGATAAGAAAAATCTTGCTTCATCATTTTATAGCTCTAAAAGATGAGCACTTATATTTTCAACATAACTGATATGTCATCATTATATCTAAAACGCCTTTGAAATTGTCATATATTCACTGTTCAAATTCCCCATACTTTTTGTTTCTTTGAATTAAGATAAAAAAGGACCATAACTTGTGATTTTATTGTGTCTTATTAGTCTCATTTGTTTAATTTTTATATTTTTTATTTTTGTGAGTAAATAGTAGTTGTAGGTATTTATTGGGTATATGAAATATTTTGATATAGGTATACAATGTTTAATAACCACATCAGGGTCATTTAATAAATAGGTTTCCAATCCCTCTATTTCTTTCTCTGCCATTTATTTGTGGATGAAACTGGTTATTTGTACAGAAGAGTTTCCCACAGTCTTGACTTTACTACAGTCCCATGGTGTTGTCCAACAATTTTCTTTGTCTCCTTAGTTCCTGTAAGCTGGTAGTTAGATTGAAATTCAGCTTTGTGTTTTTTGGCAAGAGTAGCTAATAGATGGCATTTGTACAACCAGTTGGTGTAAGTCTGACTGTTTTCTTTTTTATATTAATAGTCACTAATTATCATTACCTCAATACATTCTTTCATTAGATGGAAATATTCTAATTGTCATTCATTTTTTTCCTTCCATTTATTGATTGGAATAATATGAAAAGAAACTTCCCCTCATCATCCATGTATTTGCTTACTTTTTATTACAGTCATAAAAGAGGCAGGATTAATACTTGATTGAAAATATGTTATATATAAAATATATATGAATTATATATGTATATACAATGTATATAGAAAAATATGTAAAATTATTAAAATAATTATTACACATAATGTATATATACATGTTTAAATATATATAAACATATTTAATTTAAATGTGTGTGTATATATACACATATACATTTTTTAAATGAGGTGATTTCCTAATATTCTTCAAGGGGAGTTGTTGATTCTATTTTAGAGTTTTTCTAATTCTAGTGGAAGGATCTTTAGCATTTGATTGCAGATACCAACCAGCACAAGCCTGCTCTTGGAGGTCTGAATGACTACTCTACAGGACTTCCAAGTTCAAAGATACCAGCACCATCTAAGCAGTACCCCTTCTTCATAGTTCTGACTCCCAGTTCTGTTGAGCCCCTTTGTGCTTCCAATTTTGAATAATTGCAACTTTCCTCCTTTATTTTCCTGGTCATAGGTAGTAGTTATTTTTTCTCATTATTACTTGTGTAAAATCTTGGTATTCCTATTTTTTCTAGCGAAATAATTTCATTTTTAAAATATTTAAACTCCTGAATAATTTTGAACTAATCCTGTCAATGGTACCAGAAATTGAAACAGCTTATTTATTTTTCCTATGGTTAATCAGTTAGCTCAAAATTACTTATTAAAAAGTCAAGGTTTTTCTGGATATTGTTTTTTCTTTTAAATGGGATTTTATAATCAACATGTCAAGCTCCAGACACAAGCACTAAGTCCATGATAAAGGTAGTATTTAAATCAGTGGGGGACAAATTCTTGTAGTTGGGATGAAGAAGTGCTGCTGTTGTGACACTCACAGGAACTGGAGGCAAGACAGGAAGGCTATCATCATTTTATTTTCCCTGGAGGTTCCAATTTTCTTATAGTGCCTCCTGCAGACAGAGACTGAGAAAAAACAGCAAGCAAACAAATGGGGAGGGATGTGTCCCAGCATGCATACCAAGTCAGTTATAGAAGGGTGAGTTTTGAAGCTGAGACACAAGAGTTTAATAACTGGCTCATTTACAGTCTCCTCAGTTACAAAAAACATTGCTATGTGAGTAGCATTATCCATATAATTTTTCATATATTTACCAGATTTTGAGATAGATTCCTAGAAATGAGATTGCTGGGTCAAAGGATAAATGCAGAATATCGAGAAACTCTCCTCCTAGGATAGTTAACATTTTACATTTCCAACATTAATTATCACAGTCCCTGTATTCTCTCAGCCTCATCAACATGTATTGTCAAACTTTGGGATTTTTACCAATCTGATGGGTGAGAAAGAGTATTTCAGTTTAGTTTTAATTAGCACATTCTCTTGTTATGAGAGAGTTGTATTTTCATATATATATGAACTATTTGCATTTCTTTTTCTGTGAACTGTTTTCATCTTTTTTGCTCATTGATCTTTTACTTTTCTATTTTCAGAAGGTTTATAAATATTAGGGATAGTAATTAGTTTAATTGATATACTTTTTATTTTGTTTTGTTTTGTTTTGAGACGGAGTCTGGCTCTATCGCCCAGGCTGGAGTGCAGTGGCGGGATCTCAGCTCACTGCAAGCTCTGCCTCCCGGGTTCACGCCATTTTCCTGCCTCAGCCTCCCAAGTAGCTGGAACTACAGGTGCACACTGCTCCGCCCAGCTAATTTTTAAAAAATATTTTTAGTAGAGACGGGGTTTCACCATGTTAGCCAGGATGGTCTGGATCTGCTGACCTCGTGATCCACCCGCCTCGGCCTCCCAAAGTGCTGAGATTATAGGCGTAAGCCACCGCGCCCAGCTGACTTTTTAAACACTTTTTCCAATTAGTCATTTGTGTTTTTTACTTTATTTTTTTGCAATGCAAAAGTCATTTCTTAATATGATTAATCAATATTTTTCTATTGTGTCTGAATTTTGACTCATAGGACATTTCCTCACTCTCATGTTTTCCCATATTTTCTTGATATTGTATAATTTATGTTTTCATTTAGAACTCTAAACCAGTTGGAATTTATCCTGTCTACAGTGTCAGAAATAAATACAACTTTATCTATTTTCCCTGTGGCTTACCAGTTGTCTCATCATCACTTATTAAAAGTCCATCTCCTTCCCACTGTTTAATGTTGCCTTTAGCATATACTAACTACATTTACATATGCAGCAAGTCTATTTATGCATTGCTTGTTCCATCGGTCTAGCTTCTATTTCTACAATAATAAAGTAATTTAAATATAGAGACTCAAGACAATGTTTTCATAATTAATAAAAGGCCAGGCCAGGTGGCTCACATCTGCAATTCCAGCACTTTGGGAGGCCGAGGCGGGTGGGTCTCGAAGTCAGGAGATTGAGACCATCCTGGCTAACACGGTGAAATCCCGTCTTTACTAAAAATACAAAAAATTAGCGGGACATGGTGGCGGGAGCCTGTAGTCTCCCCTAGTTGGGAGGCTGAGGCAGGCGAATGGCGTGAAACCGGGAGGCGGAGCTTGCGGTGAGCGGAGATGGCGCCACTGCACTCCAACCTGGGCGACAGAACAAGACTCCATCTCAAATAAAAAAATAATAATAATAATTAATAAAATTAGCCTTTTCCTGACTTTTATGTCTTTATTATTTGTTCTTTTAAAGTTCATAATTAATTTAAGATATTAAGTTTCCCTATCCAAGAACATATGTGGTTTTGTTTATACACACAAAGACACACAAATACATATTTGTTGGACAAAAGTTTGCATGTAGGTATTCTGTTTATTTTCCCTTTTGTAAATGATATTGTTTCATCCTTATCCTCTTTTTGAAGATTCGTTTTATGATTTTGTACGCTGATACCACCCTCAAATTCTTATAGTTTCTCTACCAATTCTTTTGATTTTCTATATATATAATCATATCATCTGAAATTGTGATTCATATTTTCCAATTCTTATGCCTCTATATTTTTGTTAACTAATTTTGTAACCTAATATCTGCAATAAAATGATGAATAGTAATAGAAATAGAGAATACATTTGCCTTGTACCTGACATGAAGGGGAAAGTCTCCAATGTTTTCCCACTAGGTGAGAGACTGAATTTCAGGCAAGATGTGTATGTATCTGAATGTGTATACATGCTCACACAAATAAAAGTCATAGATTTTTATTTTTAAAGCATAATAGATTTTAAATATTGTCAAATCTCTTTATGCATCTATGCATATGAGTATATGATTTAGCTCCCTATTAATAAAATGGATATTATTTGTTTGTTAATATTTAACTATCCTTACATTCCTAGAGTTTTCTGTTAACATTTAACTATCTTTGCATTCCTGGAATTTGTTTGTTAATTTCCTGGGATGCAAGAATAGTTTGATTTCAACATGGTCATTATTTATTATTCCAATATTAAGAAATGAGATTTGATTGTAATTTTATTTTTGAAACAATCTGTATAATGTTCGGAATCAATAATATACTTGCTTCCTCATATGAATTTGGGTTTTTCTTTATTATCTCTGTTCTAGAAGAGTTTAGACAGCCTTATGATTTTCTTATTTTCAAATTTTGGCAAAATACTCCTCTGGACCTATTCAGGTTTATTTTTAGTTTTGGTTTTGCTTTGTTGAGTAATCTCATTAAGTAATTCCTCTATTTGTCCTAAGGTAAATATGTTTAAACTTTGTATGTTTTAGGATCATTTCATTTTGACTAGTTGTATTTTGCTAGGAAATTAGTCCTCTCCTCCATCAAAAATCTCCACATTTCCCTCATTCTCAGTCCCTGGTAACTACCATGCTAATCTCTGCTTCAATGCAACTTTTTTAGATTTCACATATAAGTGAGATCATGCAGTATTTGTCTTTTACGCATGAGTTATTTCACTTAACATAGTGTTTTTTAGGCTTACCCATATTGTCCAAATGGCAGGATCTCCTTTTTTATGGATAAATAACATTCCATTGTGTGTGTGCACAATACACACACACACACATACACACACACACACACACACACATCACATTGTCTTTATCCATTCCTCCTTTAATAGACATGAATTGTTTCCATAGCTTAACAATTATGAATAATGCTGATGCAGATATCTGTCTGAGATACTAATTTCATTTCCTTTGGATATACATGAAGAATAACTGGGATGGTAGATATACGATAGTAGTAGTTTTTATTTTTTTAGGTAACTTTGTACTGTATTTGATAATGGTGGCACCAATTTACAGTCCCAACAACAGGGCACCAGATTTCCCTTTTTCCACACCCTCACCAACACTTCATGTCTCTTGTCTTTTTGACAATGACATTCTCATGTGTGAGGTGACATTTGTGGTTTTGATTTGCATTTGCCTGACGATTTGTTCTGTTGAGCACCTTTTCATATACCTGTTGGCCTTTTGTATGTCTATTCAAGTCCTTTGAGCATTTTAAAATTGGGTTATTTGGTTATTTTCTACCAAGTTGTGTGACTTCCTTTATTTTGGATATTAACTCCTTGCCAGAAGCATGATTTGCAAATATGTTATCCCAATTTGTGGTTTGCCTTTTCATTTTGTTGACTGTTGATTTTGCTTTTAAGTTTGATATAGTCTAATTTGTTTATTTTTGCCTTTGTTGCCTATGCCTATGGTGCCATATCCATTGCTAAGACCTATGTCAAAGCCCTTTTTTCAGGTTTTCTTCTAGAAGTTTTATAGTTCTAGATCTTAAAAGGCAAATTTGCTATTTAAGTTTTTAATCTATTTGAAGTTAATTTTGTAAACAGTGTAAAATAAGGGTCCAGTTTCTGCTTTTGCGTGTAGATGTCCAGTTTTCCCTAGACTATTGAAGAGACTATCCTTTACTCATTGTGTATTCTTGGAACTCTAATCAAAGATTAGTTAACCATATATGTGTGGGTTTATTTCTGGGCTCTCTAATCCATTGGTCTGTGTGCCTGTTTTTATGCTAGCAGCATAATGTTTTGATTATTATAGCTTTGTAACATAGTATTCTTCCTTCAGTTGAGAAGGAAACATTGTCATTTCTAATTTTCTGTATTTGTGTTCCTGCCCTTCACTTTATAAAAACATTAGTTGTTCATCCAGTCTAGTCGATAATTTCAAATAACAGGGTTTACTTTTGGATTTATTGTTGGTTCTTAATGGTGTTCTGTTTGCTATATATTTCAGTTTTGGAGTCAGCTCTGATTTATTTTTGTTTATATAGTCCTTTCTAAAATTTTCTTGTTCCAGCAGTTGAATATTTAATACACTTTTCATTTTTATTGTTACAGATATTTATATAATCTGCAATTTTTCTCTAATACCTGAATTTTGTTGTATCCCACCAGTTCTGAATACTGCATTATCATGATCCTTTATTTCTTGGGTTTGAAATTGTAGTACATTCTCTTCAACACAACAGTCATATGGTGGTTAATTTTATGTGTCAACTTGATGGAGTCACAGGATACACAGATATTTGGTCAGACTTTATTTTGAGTGTGTCAATGAGGAACTATTTCAATGAGATTAATGTTTAAATCAGTAGACGGAGTAAAGCAAATTGCCTTCCCCAGTGTGGGTGGATTTCGTCCAATCTGTTGAAGCCTTAATAGAACAAAAAACCTGATAGTTCCATGAATGAGAAAGAACTCCTCCTACTGTCTGTTGAACTTGGATATAGTCCTTTCTGATCTTTGGGCTCAGCCTGAAGCATCAGCTTTTCTTGGGTCTTGGGCCTTCTGGATTTTGAATTGGAACTTATACCATAGGCTGTCTTGGTTTCTAGGACTTTGGACTTGAATTGGAACTAAATGTGGGCTCTCCTGTGTTTCCAGCTTGCCAACGGCAGGTCTCAAGACTTCTTAGCCTCCATAATCTTGTCAATTTGGTAAATATATATCTTTCTATATGTGTGTGTATATATATAGACATATACCATATGCAGATATAATGTATATGTATATGTGTATTACATATATATGTACATATACATAACTACACAGTGACCCTACTAGGTCTCCAACTTGCCACCTGCAGGTCTGGGGACGTCTTAGGCCCCATAATTGTGCCAGTTTATTAAAACAAATGTCTTTCTATAGATATACTACGTACATACATATATATGTATATATAATGTATACATATATGTATATATAATGTATACATATATGTGCATCACCTGTGTATATATAATGCATCTATATATAGAATACATATGTATTCTAACACATATATATATTAGTCCATTTTCACACTGCTATAAAGAAGTACTTGAGACTAGGTAATTTATTACAAGAAGAGGTTTAATTGGCCCAGTTCCGCGTGGCTCGGGAGGCCTCAAGAAACTTGCAATCATGGAGGAAGGGGAAGCAGAAACGTCTTACATGATGGCAGGAGAGAGAGAGTGTGTGAAGAGGGAAGAGCCCATTATAAAACTATCAGATTTCATGAATACTCACTATCACAAGAATAGCATGGGGGAAATTGCCCCCATGATTTAATCACCTCCTACCAAGTCCCTCCCTTGACACATGGAGATTATGAGGATTACAATTCAAGATGAGATTTAGGTGAGAACACAGAGCCAAAACATATCGATATAATATGTATATATAGATGCACAAACACACACACACACACACACACACCCAAGTGGTTTTGATTCTCTGGAGAACCCTAATACAAGTTGCTTACAGTTTTTGTTGTTATTTTTAAATTACAAGTGGAAGGAGCTTTCTGTTTTATAATTTTGGATTTTTCTGTTTTAATTGCAGTATGTTCAAATAATGATATTTATATTATTTCAACTACATATACATAATTTTGTTGTTTAGAAATTCTATATTGTTCTGGGGCAATGTTAGAACATGATCTGTTTTGGCTTTAAAAAACCAAACACCGCATGTTCTCACTCAGAGGTGGGAACTGAACAATGAGATCACTTGGACTCGGGAAGGGGAACATCACACACCGGGGCCTATCACGGGGAGGGGGGAGGGGGGAAGAATTGCATTGGGTGTTATACCTGATGTAAATGACGAGTTGATGGGTGCTGACGAGTTGATGGGTGCAGCACACCAACATGGCACAAGTATACATATGTAACTAACCTGCACGTTATGCACATGTACCCTAGAACTTAAATAATAATAATAAATAAAATAAAATAAAAAGAAATGTGTAACTCTCCTTTCAGTCATTAATGTTTTTTATTTGTCCTTGAGTCTCCTGTGGCTTCTGTTTTATGAAAGTCATTTCTATGGTGTATTCAACCTACTGCTCTAAACTGTTTGCTTAAACTGAAATGGTAAATTGGAGAGAAATAAACTTCTATTTTTTGAGACTGCATTTCTGGTCTCTCTATTCAGCTTCACTTTACTGTATATAACTAATCATAGACAAACCTAACAAATTTGTAGTTCCAAAGAGAGATTAGCTCAGTGACAGGATACCTTCATCAAATGATCAGTTCCATCTAATGAAAATGAAATGTGGCTTGCATTTGGGACTAATTCATAAAAGAAGACGCTTTCTGTTACTTTGCCACTTTTTTCCCCACTATCACTTCAAATTCTAGTAATTCAATTCCATAAACTAGTTATGTATTCTTAGGGTACTCGTAACACAATCCAGTATGTTACTAATTTCTAAAGGGTAAGAAATGCAAACTATTCGCTGAATGACTATATAAATGAGAAATACTTAAGATCAAGTGAATAATATTGCTTAAAATTTTCATATATCAGATTAAGTATCTCCAAACAATATATTTCTCTTCTTACAATTGTATTTCACAAAACCCACCTTTCTAAATTTCCTCACATATTAGGAAATAGCTCAATAATTGGTCACTTTTAAGCTGTGTAACATTTAACGAATATAGAAAACACAAGCTGTGTGCAGTGGCTCATGTCTGTAATCCCAGAACTTTGGGAGGCTGAGGCAGGCAGTCCATTTGAGGTCAGGAGTTGGAGGCCAGCCTGACCAAAATGGCAAAGTCCTGTCTCTACTAAAAATACATAAAAAAAAAAAGATAGCCAGGTGTGGTTGCACACGCCTGTAATCTCAGCTATTCAGGAGGCTGACGCATGAGAATTGCTTGAAACCAGAAGGTGAAGGTTGCAGTGAGTGAGATCATGCCACTGCGCTCCAGCCTGGGTAACAGAGAGATGCTCCATATCAAATAAAAACTCTACTTTTTCTTTTAACCAAAAATTTGAAAATTTGAAAATCACTAAATTTCAATATGGTTCTATCAAGATAAAGTAAAATGAATACTATTTTTTTAACTTTACAAAATAATTATCATGTTCAACAGATCACTTCATGTTGTCCTAATGTTGTCACAGTAGGAACATAATAGAAGCACAATTCAAATGTATTTGCATTTCAGATTTAGTACTTTGTAAATATGTTGACAAATTGAATATTCACATATATGAGAGAACTGAGAGTTACTTACAAGTAATTAACTTATGAATAACTTTTCTGAAATGGTATGAGGTCAGAAGTCCTATCCCATTCAATGGGGCATGATAACCTCTATTGCTTTTGTATTCTTGGGTAGTAATTTATGGAGTTACTGGAACTGTTAAATTGTAGACAAGTTAAGGAACTTATGAGATACACAAACTTTGTTAGGGTGGTCTATGAACCTAATCACCATGCTGATTACATCAGTTGATGTAATAATAATAGACTGTTGTGAGCACTCTATTATTATAGTTGTAAGAGTTAAATACTCAAGTTCGGCCAGGGATGGTGAATCACAATCCCAGCTACTTCGGAGGCTGAGGCAGAAATATCACTTGAGCCCAGGACTTCAAGGCTGCAGTGAGATATAATCGCAACACTGCCCTCCAGCCTACATGATATAAACAAAGAAAAAGAAAGTAGTTGGAGAGAATTTAAGATTTAAGGTTATTCCTAGTATACGCTTTTCTTACACACCAGTATTTCTGTCTCAATGTTTCATTGAGATAGAAAGGTGTGGGGCCAAATATAATATATTTGAAATTTGTAGTAACTGCAAACCTCATTTGCTTACCTGGGGTAAGCAAAATTTTTAAAAGTACAATACTGTACACATGGCCTATGCATCTCTAGTTATTTCCTTAAAATTAACAGTCATTTGAGAAATTATATAATCAATTCAATTATGTATGCCTAAAATAATTTAATAAATACCTATGACTTCTTAACCCACATTTGTTTCTATCAATTTATTTCCCCGCCTATTTTTTAAAAATCAAATTCTGAATATATACATAGAAATTTGTCATACATCCACTATTCAGCATGTGTTGCAGCAAAAATAGTTTAAAAACTGCTTAATTTTAATATTGTTTCTATGGTAATATAGTGAATCACATCATATATGTATTTAACTTAATTAGATTCAACTATAGAGGCATTGTGACAAAGACAGAAACAGAGACAGTGGAAAGGCAAACAGAGAGAAAGGGAGGGAGAAACTAAAGAGACTGGAATGTAGCTATAGAATCACAAAGACAAAAAAGGACACAAAAAAACGTACATAGGACTGAAAATTCCATCTATTTTTCTGCTCAGTAAGTCTACATGTTCCTTGGTTGCACTTCCCCGTCACAAAAGGGCACATCTTCACACTCTGTGAGTCTACTGTTCAATTATATTCATCATGTATATGCCTTGGCAAATGTATATTACTATATACGTTTCATATATGCATAAGAGAAAGCTATATTAAAATTGTATGTATAAATTATATGTGTAATTTAAGATAATTTTGAAAATATAATTTTTACCTTAACAGGTTTATTTTTAGAGTCCAATCCTATAATATGAAGAAGCTGATTCCCCTACCCCATTCATGTGATCCAAGCTGCAAACAATCATAAAAGTGAATTTTTGGAGATTATCCATATTTTGAACTAGGAATAGATTTTGTATTATCAAAGTTAAATAATAGAGCTCTTTATATTAGAGAATGTGGCATTCATATTTAAGTACTACCCCTTAATAATCATTCTTTACAAAGTTGAAAACATAATCAACATTATCATCATCCTTATCGTCAATACTTCCTTTACTCAATTATTCATTTCACCAGATAAATCTCTATGTTTACTTATTGAGCATTTATTTTAACTTTCAAATTCTGTAAATCAGGTATTCCCCTCAACTTTATAATAAGAAAATGGGAGCAATAAGCCAGTTAGCTAAAGGGCTGAGTTAGCCTCTGAATACAGATTTTTCTGAATTCAAAGTCCATACTATTTTAGGAAGTTGTCTTTAATGCAAAAATCTAGAAAGAACAATATGTAAAAAGAGTAACAGACAGAATGTTGTTTTCAAAATGGTATTCTACTTTATTTCTGTAGTTGGCATCATATTTACCATTTAAATGTTCTTATTTTTGAAGTAGTTTAAAAACTCTCCTGCATGTATTATCCAATAAAATATCTACATGCTTCTTTCTTTTTGTTGTTATATTTGTCAGACACCCATCAGTTATGGTTGTGTGTCTGATTGGAAGATCTTTCATTTCAAGAATGTGAAATGTTTCCATGGAGATCAGCTTGAGATAGCCCAGTGACGAGCTTCTTAGCTATAATTTCACATTGGTTTCTATGGTTTCCAGACAGGGGAAGAAAATGAAGTTGCAGATTTTTTTGTAATGTAAAAGGTTATTAGAAAATAAGAAATATTGCTCAAATTAATGTCATCACCTAAGGAAAACAACTGCTGCTACTGCAAAACATGATTTTATGACGTATGTTACACACGTATGCACTTTTCTGCATTTGTAATAAATGAGGAACTATCATGATACTTGAATAATTTCCCAAATTAGCAGACACTCATTGAAAAGGGGTTTTAATGAAACATGTTTTAGCAATGATTACTGATAATTGGCTTGCAATCTCCACTTCATTTTCCTTACATCACATTTTTGAAGATGTCACACAGTGCATTTGTTAAGTCAGTAAAGGACGTGAGTAAAATTCCATGGCAGAGATATATCTCTTTATCCATTGGTCACACCTGAGACCAACATCCATATGGTGTTTTGGATAGATCTTACTAATAGTGATGAAGCTGTGAACCAGTAAATACTGGACCTCACATTCAAATCCCATTAAAACAGCTGCACATAAATTATACTGATCAAACACACAGCCTCATATTGGCCTTGTTCACCAGTCAAATTCTTTTACTTACCAATTCTCCCAATAGTTGGCATGGAGATACACTATCTATCCACTTACCATCATCACTTAGGATGAGATCAAGGTTGTCTGGTTGGAGAAGTATGTGAAATTTCCAACAGAGCAGTAGACTACAAGGCAAGAGGGGTGGATTATATTTCTCTCTCTATTTTTAAGTGACTTCCTTGTCACTTAACCAACCCATGGCTAATAATAGGTAAAAATCTATTCAACAGGGTAAATGACCAGCTTATGGACTTTACAGGATTGCCATATATTTCAAATGGGAGTACTTTAACAACTGTCACGGCACATTGATATGGCAAATTCTAAGTTTTCTCTCTACACTTATTATTCACACTTATCCACAGCGCAGTGGCAAAACACAGCCCTAATAACACAGTTTTTCCAAATAAAGGAAGAACACAGGTCAAAATGAAGCTTTCAGTAACTGTCAAGTAACATTTTTCTCATAATAATAATACATAATAATATAATTTCTACGAAGAGTGTGAAGCAATATAACATTGACGTTGTGGCTGGTAATTTGAAAAACCTGTACAAAACTTAGTTTTCAGATACATAGAGTACAGCAATATGGCTTGCTTTTTTAAATTTTTTTTTTATTATACTTAAGTTCTAGGGTACATGTGCACAGCATGCAGGTTTGTTACATATGTATATGTGTACCATGTTGATTTGCTGCACCCATTAACTCGTAATTTACATTAGGTATTTCTCCTCATGCTATCCCTCCCCAATCTCCCCCTCCATGACAGGCCTCATTGTGTGATGTTCCCCATCCTGTGTCCAAGTGTTCTCATTGTTCAATTCCCACCTGTGAGTGAAAACATGCAGTGTTTGTCTTTCAGTCTTTGCAATACTTTGCTTAGAATGATGGTTTCCAGTTTCATTCATGTCCCCACAAAGGACATGAAATCACCCTTTTTTATGGCTGCATAGTATTCCATTGTGTATATATGGCACATTTTCTTAATCCAGTCTATCATTGATGGACCTTTGTGTTGGTTCCAAGTCTATGCTATTGTGAATAGTGCCGCAATAAACATATGTGTGCATGTGTCTTTATAGTAGCACGATTTATAATCCTTTACCCAGTAATGGGATTGCAGGGTCAAATGGTATTTCTGGTCTTAGATCCTTGAGGAATTGCCACACTGTCTTCCAAAACGGTTGAACTAGTTTACACTCCCACCAACAGTGTAAAAGTGTTCCTATTTCTCCACATCTTCTCCAGCACCTGTTTCCTGACTTTTTAATGACTGCCATTCTAACTGGTGTGAGATGGTATCTCATTGTGGTTTTGATTTGCATTTCTCTGATGGCTAGCTTTGACGAGCATTTTTTCATGTGTCTGTTGGCTACATAAATGTCTTCTTTGGAAAAGTGTCTGTTCATATCATTTGCCCACTTTTTGATGGGGTTGTTTGATTTTTTTCTTGTAAATTTGTTTGAGTTCTTTGTAGGTTCTGGATATTAGCCCTTTGTCAGATGGGTAGACTGCAAAAATTTTCTCCCGTTCTGTAGGTTGCCTGTTCACTCTGATGATAGTTTCTTTTGCTGTGCAGAAGCTTTTTAGTTTAATTAGATCCCATTTGTCTATTTTCGCTTTTGTTGCCATTGCTTTTGGTGTTTTAGTCATGAAGTCCTTGTCCCTGCCTATGTCCTGAATGGTATTGCCTAGGTTTTCTTCTAGGGTTTTTATGGCTTTAGGTCTAACATTTAAGTCTTTAATCCATCTTGAATTAATTTTTGCATAAGGTGTAAAGAAGGGATCCAGTTTCAGCTTTCTACATATGGCTAGCCAATTTTCCCAGCACCATTTATTAAATAGGGAATCCTTTCCCCATTTCTTGTCTTTGTCAGGTTTGTCAAAGATCAGATGGTTGTAGATGTGTGGCATTATTTCTCAAGGTTCTGTTTTGTTCCATTGGTCTATATATCTGTTTTGGTAACAGTACCATGATGTTTTCTTTACTATAGCCTTGCAGTATAGTTTTGAAGTCAGGTAGCCTGATGCCTCCAGCTTTGTTCTTTTGACTTAGGATTGTCTTGGCATTGTGGGCTCTTTTTTGGTTCCATACGAACTTTAAAGCATTTTTCTCCAATTCTGTGAAGAAAGTCATTGGTAGTTTGATGGGGATGGCACTGAATCTATAAATTACCTTGGGCAGTGTGGCCATTTTCATGATATTGATTCTTCCTATCCATGAGCATGGAATGTTCTTCCATTTGTTTGTGTCCCTTTTTATTTTGTGGAGCAGTGGTTTGTTGGCCGCCTTGAAGAGGTCCTTCACATCCCTTGTAAGTTGGATTCCTAGGTATTTTATTCTCTTTGTAGCAACTGTGAATGGGAGTTCACTCATGATTTGCCTCTCTGTTTGCCTGTTATTGGTGTATAAGTATGCTTGTGATTTTTGCACATTAATTTTGTATCCTGTGACTTTGCTGAAGTTGCTTATCAGCTTAAGGAGATTTGGGGCTGAGACAATGCGGTTTTCTAAACATAAAATCATGTCACCTGCAAACAGGGACTATCTGATTTCCTCTTTTCCTAACTGAATACCCTTTATTTCTTTCTCTTGCCTGATTGCCCTGGCCAGAACTTCAACACTATGTTGAATAGGAGTGGTGAGAGAGGGCATCCCTGTCTTGTGCCAGTGTTCAAAGGGAATGCTTCCAGTTTTTGCCCATTCAGTATGATATTGGCTGTGGGTTTGTCATAAATAGCTCTTATTATTTTGAGATACATTCCATCAATACCTAGTTTATTGGGAGTTTTTAGCATGAAGAACTGTCAAATTTTGTCAAACGCCTTTTCTGCATGTATTGAGATAATCATGTGGTTTTTGTCTTTGGTTCTGTTTATGTGGTGGATTGCGTTTATTGGTTTACATATGTTGAACCAGCCTTGCATCCCAGAGATGAAGCCAACTTGATCTTGGTTGATAAGCTTTTTGATGTTCTGCTGGATTTGGTTTGCCAGTATTTTATTGACGATTTTCACATCAATGTTCATCAGGGATATTGGTCTGTAATTCTCTTTTTTTTGTTGTGTCTCTGCCAGGCTTTGGTATTAGGATGATGCTTGCCTCATAAAATGAATTACGGATGATTCCCTCTTTTTCTATAGATAGGAATATTTTCAGAAGGAATGATACAAGGTCCTCTTTGTACCTCTGGTAGAATTTGACTGTGAATCCATCTGGTCCTGGACATTTTTTGGTTGGTAGGCTATTAATTATTGCCTCAATTTCAGAGCCTGTTATTGGTCTATTCAGCAATTCAACTTCTTCCTGATTTAGTCTTGGGAGGGTCTATGTGTCCAGGAATTTATCCATTTCTTCTAGATATTCTAGATCATTTGCATAGAGGTGTTTATAGTATTCTCTCATGGTAATTGGTATTTCCGTGGGATTGGTGATGATATCCCCTTTATAATTTTTTATTGCATCTACTTGATTCTTCTCTCTTTTCTTCTTTATTAGCCTTGCTAGTGGTTTATCAATTTTGTTGATCTTCTCAAAAAACCAGCTCGCACACTGCTTTAAATATGTCCCAGAGATTCTGGTACGTTGTGTCTTTGTTCTCATTGGTTTCAAAGAACATCTTTATTTCTGCCCTAATTTTGTTATCTACCCAGTAGTCATTCAGGAGCAGGTTATTCAGTTTCCATGTAGTTGTGTGGTTTTGAGTGAGTTTCTTAATCCTGATTTCTAATTTGATTGCATTGTGATCTGAGAGGCAGTTTGTTGTGATTTCTATTCTTTTATATTTGATGAGGAGTGCTTCATTTCCAACTATGTGGTCAATCTTGGAATAAGTGTGATGTGGTGCTGAGAAGAATGTATATTCTGTTGATTTGGGGTGGAGAGTTCTGTAGATGTCTATTAGGTTTGCTTGGTGCAGAGCTGAGTTTAATTCCTGGATATTCTTTTTAACCTTCTGTCTCACTGATCTATCTAATACTGACAGTGGGGTGTTAAAGTCTCCCATTTTTAAATTTTTGCAATCTACTCATCTGACAAAGGGCTAAAATCCAGAACCTGAAAAGAAGTCAAACAAATTTACAAGAAAAACAACCCCATCAAAAAGTGGGCAAAGGATATGAACAGACACTTCTCAAAAGAAGACATGTATGCAGCCAACAGACACATGAAAATATGCTTGTCTTCACTATCCATCATGGAAATGCAAATCAAAACCACAATGAGATACCATGTCACACCAGGTAGACTGGCGATCATTAAAAATCAGGAAACAACAGGTGCTGGAGAGGATGTGGAGAAACAGGAACACTTTTACACTGTTGGTGGGATTGTAAACTAGTTCAAACATTGTGGAAGACAGTGTGGCAATTCCTCAAGGATCTAGAACTAGAAATCCCATTTGAGCCAGTCATCCCATTACTGGGGATATATCCGAAGGATTATAAATCATGCTGCCATAAAGACACATGCACACGTATGTTTACTGCAGCACTATTCACAATAGCAAAGACATGGAACCAACCCAAATGTCCATCAATGATAGACTGGATTAAGAAAATGTGGCACATATACACCATGGAATACTATGCAGCCATAAAAAAGGATGAGTTCATGTCCTGTGTAGGGACATGGATGCAGTTGGAAACCGTCATTCTCAGCAAACTATCACAAGAACAGAAAACCAAACACCGCATGTTCTCACTCATAGGTGGTAATTGAACAATGAGATCACTTGGACACAGAAAGGGGAACATCACACACCAGGGCCTGTTGTGAGGTGGGGGGAGGGAGGAGGGATAGCATTAGGAGATATACCTAATATAAATGACAAGTTAATGGGTGCAGCACACCAACATGGCACATGTATACATATGTAACAAACCTGCATGTTGTGCACATGTACCCTAGAACATAAAGTATAACAAAAAAATAAAATTAAAAAAAATAGTCTCCTTTTTTTTTTTTTCTTTTTGAGATGGAGTCTCACTCTGTCGCCCAGGCTGGAGTGCAGTGGCACGATCTTGGCTCACTGCAAGCTCTACCTACCGGGTTCACGCCATTCTCCTGCCTCAGCCTCCTGAGTAGCTGGGACTACAGGTGCCTGCCACCACGCCCGGCTAATTCTTTTTTTTTTGTGTGTGTGTTTAGTAAAGACAGTGTTTCACTATTTTAGCCAAGATGGTCTCGATCTCCTGACCTCGTGATCCACCTGCCTCGGCCTTCCAAAGTGCTGGGATTACAGGCTTGAGCCACTGCACCCTGCTGAAGTCTCCCATTATTACTGTGTGGGAATCTAAGTCTCTTGTAGGTCTCTAAGGACTTGCTTTATGAATCTGAGTGCTCCTGTATTGGGTGCATATATATTTAGGATAGTTAGCTCTTCTTGTTGAATTGATCCCTTTGCCATTATGTAATGGCCTTCTTTGTCTCTTTTGATCTTTGTTGGTTTAAAGTCTGTTGTATCAGAGACTAGGATTGCAGACTAGGATTGCAACCCCTGCTATCTTTTGCTTTCCATTTGCTTGGTAGCTCTTCCTCCATCTCTTTATTTTGAGCCTATGTGTGTACCTGTACATGAGATGGGTCTCCTGAATACAGCACACTGATGGGTCTTGACTCTTTATCCAATTTGCCAATTTGTGTCTTTTAATTGGGGCATTTTGGCCATTTACATTAAGGGTAATATTGTTATGTGTGAATTTTATCCTGTCATTATGATGTTAGCTGGTTATTTTTGCCCATTAGTTGACGCAGTTTCTTCCTAGCCTTGACGGTCTTTACAATTTGGCATGTTTTTGCAGTGGCTGGTTGCCCATTCAGTATGATGTTGGCTGTGGGTTTGTCACAAATAGCTCTCATTATTCCTTTCCATGTTTAGTGCTTCCTTTAGGAGCTCTTGTAAGGCAGGCCTGCTGGTAATAAAATCTCTCACTATTTGCTTGTCTGTAAAGGATTTTATTTCTCCTTCACTTATGAAGCTTAGTTTGGCTGGGTATGAAATTCTGGGTTGAAAATTCTTTCCTTTAAGAATGCTGAATATTGGACCCCACTCTCTTCTGGCTTGTAGAGTTTCTGCTGAGAGATCCACTGTTAGTCTGATGAGCTTCCCTTTGTGGGTAACCTGACCTTTCTCTCTGTCTGCACTTAACATTTTTTCCTTCATTTCAACCTTGGTGAATCTGGCAATTATGTGTCTTGGAATTGCTCTTCTCAAGGAGTATCTTTGTGGTGTTATTCCCTGAATTTGAATGTTAGCCTGCCTTGCTAGGTTGGGGAAGTTCTGGATAATATCCTGAAGAGTGTTTTCCAGCTTGGTTCCATTCTCCCCATCACTTTCAGGTACACCAATCAAATGCAGATTTGGTCTTTTCACATAGTCCCATATCTCTTGGAGGCTTTGTTTATTTCTTTTTACTCTTTTTACTCTAAACTTCTCTTGTCACTTCATTTAATTAATTTGATTTTCAATCACTAGTATCCTTTCTTCCACTTGATCAAATCGGCTACTGAAGCTTGTGCATGCATCATGTAGTTCTCGTGCCATTGTTTTCAGCTCCATCAGGTCATTTAAGGTCTTCTCTATGCTGTTTGTTCTAGTTAGCCATTCATCTCATCTTTTTTCAAGGTTTTTAGCTTCCTCACAATGGGTTCAAACATCCTCCTTTAGCTCACAGAAGTTTGTTTTTACTGACCTTCTGAAGCCTACTCTGTCAACTCGTCAAAGTCATTCTCCATCCAGCTTTGTTCTGTTGCTGGCGAGCAGCTTCCTGGGTGAGGTGATGCCCCACCGTGCTTTGGCTCACCCTCCGTGGGCTGCACCCACTGTCCAACCAGTCCCAGTGAGATGACCCAGGTACCTCATTTGGAAATGCAGAAATCAGCCAGCTTCTGCATCAATCATGCTCAGAGCTGCAGACCAGAGCTGTTCCTATTCAGCCATCTTGGAAAGGACCCCACATTTTTTATTTCTTTTTTTATGTTTTACATATGGCCTGAATAAAATTTCCAGTGAGAAAGGTTAGAAACAGTAAAAAAAAATTGGTTAGACACGGTGGCCCACGCCTATAATCCCAGCACTTTGGGAGGCCGAGGAGGGAGGATCACCTGAAGTCAAGAGATCGAGACTATCCTAACCAACATGGTGAAACCCATCTCTACTAAAAATACAAAAAATTAGCAGGATGTGGTGCCATATGCCTATAATCCCACCTACTCAGGAGGCTGAGGCAGGAGAATTGCTTGAACCCAGGAGGCGGAGGTTGTGGTGAGCCATGATTGTGCCACTGCACTCCAGCCTGGGTGACAGAGTGAGACTCTTTCTCAAAATAAATAAATAAATAAATAAATAAATAAATAAATAAATAGAAAAAGAAAAGAAACAGTAGATAAAATCAACATCTGAGTTTGATTATAAGAAATCTGTGGCCAAAAATTTAGATGTAATCATAATTTTAAGCATATATATGTTCCTAAAATAATTTTAATCCTAAAAATACAGATGTGTAGGCCAGGTGTGGTGACTCACACCTGTAATCCCAGCACTTTGGGAGGCTGAGGTGGGTGGATTACTTGAGGTCAGGAGTTTGAGACCAGTGTGGCCAAAATGGTAAAACCCCATCTCTACTAAAATTTCAAAAATTAACAGGACATGATGGTGCACGCCTGTAATCCCAGTTACTTGGGAGGCTGAGGCATGAGAATCCGTTGAACCCGGGAGGCAGAAGTTGCAGTGATCCGAGATCGTGACAGTGTACTCCAGCCTGGACAATAGAGTGAGACTGTGTGTCAAAAAACAAACAAACAAACAAAAACCGATGCCTATGTATACATGTATATCTATTCCTATCTATAAAGACAGATATATAGATACATACACATGCACATTCTCTCTCTCTTCCCCAGACATGAACTTACATATATACATATATAAACTCAAAGAGGTAGACTTTAATCCTAATTTCAAATCAGAAAATATTCAAAATAAATTTAAGAAATAAATTATCATTTAAAAATGCTCACTGTGGCCAGGCGTGGTGGCTCATGCCTGTAATCCTAGTACTTTGGGAGGCCGAGGAGGGCAGACTGCCTGAGCTCAGGAGTTTGGGACCACCCTGGGCAACAGGGTGAAACCCTGTCTCTACTAAAAATACAAAAAATTAACCAGGCATGGTAGTACATGCCTGTAGTCCCAGCAACTAGGGAGGCCGAGGCATGAGAATCACTTGAACCAAGTGAGCCAAGATCGCACCACTGCACTCTAGCCTGGGCCTCACAGCGAGACTCTGTTTCAAAACAAAAACCAGGCTGGGTGCGGTGGCTCACAACTGTAATCCCAACACTTTGGGAGGCCGAGGTGGGTGGATCACCGGAGGTCAGGAGTTCAAGACCAGCCTGGTTAACATGGCAAAACCCTGTCTCTACTAAAAATACAAAAATTAGCTGGGTGTGGTGTTGCGTGCCTGTAACCCCAGCTACTTGGGAGGCTGAGGCTGGAGAATCACTTGAACCCGGGAGGCAAATGTTGCAGTTAGCTGAGATTCCGTCTCAAAAAACAAACAAACCACCACAACAAAAAACCAACCAAAAAGCTCATTACATTCCATATGCATTTTATATCCCCATTTGCAGGCTGATGCACTCTCTTGATCTGATTGACTTCCATAATTTTTACAACAATCTACAATGACTTCCTGTCTTTTCTAGCTCCAGTTGAATCCTTCTCCAGAACTTGCCACTTATATATATGAAGAAAGACTGGCAAACAGTGTAACTTGCAAGTAAAAGAACAGATTCTAAAGCCAGAGAGATCTGGGCTTGAGTCCTGGCTCCATTCTTTGTAAGCTGTATGTCTGAGAAAGTTTCATCTCACTTTGAACCTAAAGTTTACAAGTAGGACTTCCTATTATGAGCTGTCCAAAGAAGAAAAAATTCAAGTCTGGTTCTGCAAGATATGCTGACCATACCTGAAAGTAGACAGCTTCAGCCATGTAATTTAACTCCATTTTGGCCCTAAAGGAAAAGGGAAATTTTCCTGGTGGGCAGTGCATTAAATAATGCACATGGTTGTTCATTTTGCCTGGAGGCAGAGATGGCCAAAGATACAATTCTACACTGAGTCATGGGTTCCAGCCAGTGGCTTGACAGGATGGTTGGGAAATTAGGAAAGGCACTATTGCAAAATGTGTGAAAAGAAGTCTGGGAATGGATTTTGTGAACAGACTTCTCCAAATGGGCACAAAGAGGAAGATACTCATGTTGCATATGAATGCTCACCAAAAGGATAGTCGGCAGAGGAGTATCTCAATAATCAGGTGGACAAGATGACCCATCCTTATGTCCATCAGCCTTTCCTAGCAATCCTGTGTTTTCACAATTCCTCAGAGTAAAAATGACCATGTCAGTAGAAATGGAGGTTGGGCATGGGCTCAACAACATGGAGTTTCACTTATCAAGGCTAGTCTGGCTATAGCCACTGCTAAGTTCCCAACCTACCAAATGGACAGACCAACACTGCATCTCCATTTGGCACCATTTCTTGGGGAAAGGTAGGGGATCATGCAGCCATCAGTGTCAGGTTGATTCCATTGGACCACTTCCATTGTTGAAAAGGCAGCACTTTGTTTTCGCATGAATGTACATCTACTAAGTGTGTAGATTTACCTACTCTCCCTAAAACTCTTCTTAAATCCATGGACTTGCAAAAATGCCTTATTCAGCATCATGGTATACCATGCGTCACTTACTTTGGTGAAGAAACTAATTTTACAGCAAATGAGTGCAACAATCAGCTCATGTTTATGGGAGTCACTGGTATTGCCATGTTTCCCATCACTGACAGAATGGAGTAATAACCTTTTGAAGTGTTAGTTACAGTAACAGATGGATAATACCACCTTGCAAGGCTGAGGTAATGTCTCCCAGAATGCTGAATATGTTCTCAATAAGCAAAAATACATGGTGCTATTTTCCCAGACCCAAGGTTTATAGATCCGGGAATCAAGAGGTGAATATGGGAGTGGATCCTTTCACTATTATCCCTTGTGATCCACTAGAGAAATGTTTGTTTCTTGTTTCCATTACTTTAGGCTTTGCTGTTCTAGAAGTCTTAGTTGTCAACTATGGATCATAGCAATGGTGCCATTAAACTGGAAATTAAGAGTACCACCCTGAGGGTAAAGGGAAAAGTTGCCGTCATGCTAGTAGAAGCATGTGTTGCTACTGTCTTTGTTGGAAATACAGGTATGTTTAGAAAAGATGTACACTGATATGGAGTTGACACAGGGTAGATTACTGTGGCTCTTTGAGTGTCAACTCTGCTAAGCTTGAACTACTTACGTCCTTCCCTTATATTTTCAGATTAGAGTTGGCCACAAGAATAAGAAAAAATGTATGAGATAGGAAAGATGAACACAAAACACCAACCATTTTATATTTAGAAAGTGGGCATAGAGCACCAAAACTGTGGCAGCTTATACAATTTGTTGCTGATCTTCTGGCCTGCTGCACTGACAGCTATTCAAAATCCCACCAATTGTTCTCCTTCAGCTTTTTTGAATTCTGGGCCAGTTGAATATGCAGGTCTGTAGTGAAGGGCATCAACTTCTCCTGCAGGTCATCCACGTCATCTTAGATAAAGTGAGAAAAAGGCACACGTTCCAATTTGTATTCCTGATTTCAGTGTTCCCAATTTAAGTTGGTCCTAGCTCTTCGCTACTTCACATGCAGCTTTCTTCCTTTACGGAGAACCATTCAACACCAGACATGGAGGCAATAGCATTGTAAAGAGTTCTCCCCCAGTTCCCATATTTGCATTCATTTTAATGCCCATAATTAATCCTGTATTGCATACTATTCATACTGGTTCTGCCTCACTCATTAAATCCTGACTGATACAATTACTATGCAAAATATACCAAAAAAAAATCTATGAATAAGATGAACACCAAATAGAAAAGCAGCAACATGAACAAACAGAAAAATCACAAAATAGAAGAAAGGAAAGAGCTAACACAGGATATCCAACCTCATTAGTAATCAGAGAAATACAAATTAAAACATGAGCTATTATTATTATTGAAATAAGAATATCTCAAATATCATTATCAAATATTCAGCCTGTCGTCCAGGCTGGAATACAGTAGTGCAATCTTGGCTCACTGCAACCTCCACCTCCTGGGTTCAAACGACTCTCCTGCCTCAGCCTCCCAAGTACCTGGGACTAGATTAGAGGCACATGCCACCACGTTCGGGTCATTTTCTTTCTTTTAGATGAAGTCTCGCTCTGTCGCCCAGGCTGGAGTGCAGTGGCGTGATTTCAGCTCACTGCAACCTCAGCCTCCCTGGTTCATGCCATTCTCTTGCCTCAGCCTCCCGAGTAGCTGGGACTACAGGCACCCACCACTATGCCCAGCTAATTTTTTGTATTTTTAGTGGAGATGGGGTTTCACCACATTGGCTAGGCCTGTCTTAAATTCCTGATCTTGTGATCCCTCCACCTCAGCCTCCCAAAGTGCTGGGATTACAGGCGTGAGCCAGCGTGTCCAGCCATGAGCTACTATTTTACACTCATCGAAAGAACAAAAATATTAAAATATTTGACAACTCTAAGTGTAAGTCTGGAGGTAGAACAAGAGGAAGTTATTTATATTGCTGGTGAGACTGTAAACCATTTAACCAGTTTGGAGAATGATTTAGAAATACTGTAAATGGGCAATCCCTAAGACCTACCAATTTCACATCAAGGAGGGACCACAGAGAAACTTTCAAATAGTAAAAATGGGGCTGGACACATGTAATGATCTTTATCTAGAGAATAACGATACTAATATATAACAGAGCTTGAGAAACAGACTGACTGAAGTTGGTTATCCAGTAACAGGAGGAGGTCTGTATTGCCAACTGTGGTAAATACCCCCCAGGATAGTCCCAAGTGGTTCCTGCCATCAGGTAATCATGCCCTTGTATGATTTCCTCCCCTTGTGTATCAGCTTGATTTGATGACTCATTTCTTGTGAATAGAATGCGGTAGGGATGATATGTCACGTGTAAGATTAGGTTACAAAAAGCTCCTCTCTTCGGTACCCTCTTTCACTCTAAGTGATGACAGCTACTGTATCACCAGTTGCTCTATAGAGAGACCCACATGACAAAGGAATGATGTTCCAGTCAACATTCAGCAAGATCATTAGGCCAGCCAACATTCTTATGAGTGAGTTTAAATGTGCTTCTTCCCCTAGTTGTGCCTTGAGATGATCACTGCCAGAGATTGTAGAAATGTCAGATCTTGAGCCGGAAGCACCCAACTAAGTCATGCTCAAATCTGACCCACAGAAACTATGAGATAGTAAGTGTTGTTTAAAGCCACTGAGTTTTGGAATAATTTGCAAAACAGCAATATAGAACTAATATGCCTTCCAATAATCACTGCAACCCACAATGACAAGCAAATTCTTAATTTCAGGCTGATGGGGACTCCAAATTACCTAAAGCCACTCATTAATGCATTAATTCAAACTAGTTGAAAGTCACCAAGTCCTGTGATAAACATAAAAAAATCTGCAAAACCTATGATTTTATGGAGTTTTGTACACAGACAATAAACAAATAAGTTAAACGTATTTTAAGAGTGGGCTGGGTGCGGTGGCTCACGCCTGTAATCCCAGCACTTTGGAAAGCCGAGGCGGGTGGATCACTTGAGGCCAGGAGTTCGAGACCAGCCTGGCCAACATGATGAAAACCCATCTCTACTGAAAATATACAAATTAGCTGGGCTTGATGGCGGGTGCCTGTAAATTCCAGCTACTTGGGAGGTTGAGGGAGGAGAATCATCTGAATCCAGGAAGCGGAGGTTGCAGTGAGCTGAGATTGTGCCACTGCACTCCCGCCTGGGTGACAGAATGAGACTGAATCTCAAATATATATATATATATATATATATATATATATATATATATATATATATATATAAAGTGAGATTATGATAAGTGATACAGAAAAAAGTAAAGAGGCAAGAGAGAGAAAGCCAGGCCAAAATAAAGGCTGCAGTTTTAGAAAGGATAAAGACCTCTTCTGAAAAGATGACATGAACAAAACCCAGAAAGGTGTGAGAGAGTCATATAGAATCCAGAAGAGCATGCCACCCAGAGGGAGGAGCCAGTAGAAACCTGTTGATGCAGGAGGTAAACTGGCCAGTGTGGCATTGAGGGGACCTGTGTACCTTTCTAAGGACTTTAGCATTAACTCTGGAATGAAATGAGAATCAGGTTTTGAATGAAGAGTCACATCACTAGACTATGTTTTAAAATGAACACGGGCTGATGAGCTGAAAAAAGATTGTGTGTGGTGGTGGGGGGCAGGTTTGAAGGACAGAAACTACAGAGACAAGAAGGCTGGTTAGAAAGTTTTTATAATAATCTCAGTGAATATAATGGTTCAGACCAGGGTGGGAATGATGAAGGACGTGAAAAATGGTCAGTTTCTGAACACAGATAGTCCCCTACTTAGGATAGTTCAGCCTATGATTTTTTGACTTTGAGGGGTTTATCTATGTAGATGTAACATAAATTGAGGAGCATCTGGACATACAATGGATCGACTTTTTGACTTTACAATGGGGATGTAGGGTATTAATTGTATTTTCAACTTACAACATTTTCAATTTGCAATGGGTTTACTGGGATGTAACCCCAAGTCAAGAAACATCTGTAGAGTTTCAAGGAAGATTCAACAGGATTTTCCAGCCAAATAAATTAATTTATAAATTACATGTGTGTGTATATTCATTGAACAACACCTAGTGTAAGTCACTAAACCAGAGGAATACATGTTTTATTAATCCTACATTCAAATATTTGCTATTCATAATCCCCTGTAATCTATATCCACTACTATAGTATGGCTTCCAGGCAATAAAATGACCATTTGCAATGACTTTTTAAAGATTTAAAACACATTTTATTTTTTCAATTGTGCTATATTTTAATAAGCAGTACAGTGCTTACATGACAAGTTGTTTTTTTAAACAATTCCGTCATTACAGCACCTGTGATGGTTACTGATGTTTCCACTCTTTTGGGGTAACTCTGCCAACAGGGGATAGGTTCCATTCTATTCCAATCTGAGTGGCTGTAAAAACCCATGCCACAACACAGAAAGCGGTTCCACTGGCTAGCACAGCATTACCATATTTATCATGAAAATCTGGTGAGTGTTTTACATGGCTCTGTCTTGTCATACTTTGCAGAATGCTTCGAATCTTGAGACTGCCTAGTGCATTTCTGGCCAAGGGAAACATCATGAAGGATTGCAGTTGACTGCAGCTACTGGTCTATTTTGTTGCAAAGAGGCCTAGAAAGAGAGGGAGAGAGAGAGAGAAAAAAAAATGCATTGATATCTAATCTTCATTCAATTCCTTCCGCTTTGAATGTTTGGCTATATCACCCCTTGGAATGGTGTTCAGGAATGTGAGTTTTGGTATCACGATATCTGAATTTGAATCCCAGCTTTGCCACGGATTAGCTATATGAACTTGGGGCAATTATTTAACCTCTTTTGGCCTCAATATTATGTGTGATAATCCAAAACAAAACAACAACAAGGTAAGCATGTAATAAATGTAAACTTTTTTACTCCTCACAAATACTCAATGCGTTGACTCTACAGACAGACTGCAAACTTATTAACATTGCTACAATAGCCAGAAATTCACAGAACATGCCATGCCTCCTCACTCTCCTCCTCCTCATTTTCCCCTCCTGCTTAAACCCTTTCCTTCTCCTTCTTTATCTATAATACTTGCCTTCCCCCTCCTACAGCCAAAATTCTGCTTGCCTTTGAAATTCCACTCTAAGAGTTACCACTTCTGTGAAGCCTTTTCCAAATCTCACTAAGTTGAAAACACCCTTTTGTCTCTGGGTTATCGCACATTTTACAACCTTTTTTCTTTTTTTTTTTAAATTTATTATTATTATACTTTAAGTTCTAGGGTACATGTGCATAACATGCAGGTTTGTTACATATGTATACTTGTGCCATGTTGGTGTGCTGCACCCATCAACTTGTCAGCACCCATCAACTTGTCATTTACATCAGGTATAACTCCCAGTGCAATCCCTCCCCCCTACCCCCTCCCCATGATAAGCCCTGGTGTGTGATGTTCCCCTTCCCGAGTCCAAGTGATCTCATCGTTCAGTTCCCACCTATGAGTGACAACATGCAGTGTTTGGTTTTCTGTTCTTGTGATAGTTTGCTAAGAATGATGGTTTCCAGCTGCATCCATGTCCCTACAAAGGACACAAACTCATCCTTTTATATGGCTGCATAGTATTCCATGGTGTATATGTGCCACATTTTCTTAATCCAGTCTGTCACTGATGGACATTTGGGTTGATTCCAAGTCTTTGCTATTGTGAATAGTGCCGCAATAAACATACGTGTGCATGTGTCTTTATAGCAGTATGATTATAATCCTTTGGGTATATACCCAGTAATGGGATAGCTGGGTCATATGGTACATCTAGTTCTAGATCCTTGAGGAATCGCCATACTGTTTTCCATAATGGTTGAACTGGTTTACAATCCCACCAACAGTGTAAAAGTGTTCCTATTTCTCCACATCCTCTCCAGCACTTGTTGTTTCCTGACTTTTTAATGATTGCCATTCTAACTGGTGTGAGATGGTATCTCATTGTGGTTTTGATTTACACACCTCTGATGGCCAGTGATGATGAGCATTTTTTCATGTGTCTGTTGGGTGTATGAATGTCTTCTTTTGAGAAATGTCTGTCCATATCCTTTGCCCACTTTTTGATGGGGTTGTTTGTTTTTTTCTTGTAAATTTGTTTGAGTTTTTTGTAGGTTCTGGATATTAGCCCTTTGTCAGATGAATAGATTGCAAAAATTTTCTCCCATTCTGTAGGTTGCCTGTTCACTCTGATGGTAGTTTCTTTTGCTGTGCAGAAGCTCTTTGTCACCACCAGGCCTGCCTTACAAGAGACCCTGAAGGAAGCACTAAACATGGAAAGGAATAACTGGTACCAGCCATTGCAAAAACATGCCAAAATGTAAAGACCATCGAGGCTAGGAAGAAACTGCATGAACTAACGAGCAAAATAACCAGTTAATATCATAATGGCAAGATCAAGTTCACACATAACAATATTAACCTTAAATGTCAATGGACTAAATGCTCCAATTAAAAGACACAGACTGGCAAACTGGATAAAGAGTCAAGACCCATCAGTGTGCTTTATTCAGGAGACCCATCTCACACGCAGAGACATAATAGGGTCAAAATAAAGGGATGGAGGAAGATTTACCAAGCAAATGGAGAACCAAAAAAAGCAGGGGTTGCAACACTAGTCTCTGATAAAACAGACTTTAAACCATCAAAGATCAAAAGAGACAAGGCCATTACATAATGGTAAAGGGATCAATTCAACAGGAAGAGATAACTATCCTAAATATATAAGCACCCAATACAGGAGCACCCAGATTCATAAAGCAAGTCTTTAGAGACTTACAAAGAGACTTAGACTTCCATACAATAATAATGGGAGACTTCAACACTGCACTGTCAACATTAGACAGATCAACGAGACAGAAAGTTAACAAGGATATCTAGGAATTGAACTCATCTCTTCAGCAAGCAGACCTAATAGACATCTATAGAGCTCTCCACCCCAAATCAACAGAATATACATTCTTCTCAGCACCACATCACACTTATTCCAAAACTGACCACATAATTGGAAGTAAAGCACTCCTCCGCAAATGTACAAGAACAGAAATTATAACAAACTGTCTCTCAGACCACAGTGCAATCAAACTAGAACTCAGGACTAAGAAACTCAATCAAAACCACTCAACTACATGGAAACTGAACAACCTGCTCCTGAATAACTACTGGGTACATAACGAAATGAAGGCACAAATAAAGATGTTCTTTGAAACCAATGAGAACAAAGATACAACATGCTAGAATCTCTGGGACACATTTAAAGCAGTGTGTAGAGGGAAATTTATAGCACTAAATGCCCACAAGAGAAAGCTGGAAAGATCTAAAATTGACACTCTAACATCACAGTTAAAAGAACTAGAGAAGCAAGAGCAAACACATTCAAAAGGTAGCATACGGCAAGAAATAACTAAGATCAGAGCAGAACTGAAGGAGATAGAGACACAAAAACCCTCCAAAAAATCAATGAATCCAGGAGTTGGTTTTTTGAAAAGATCAACAAAATTGACAGACCGCTAGCAAGACTAATAAAGAAGAAAAGACAGAAGAATCAAACAGACGCAATAAAAAATGATAAAGGGTATATCACCACCGACCCCACAGAAATACAAACTACCATCAGAGAATACTATAAACACCTCTATGCAAATAAACTAGAAAAATCTAGAAGAAATGGATAATTTCCTGGACACTTACACTCTTCCAAGACTAAACCAGGAAGAAGTTGAATCACTGAATAGAGCAATAGCAGGCTCTGAAATTGAGGCAATAATTAATAGCCTACCAACGAAAAAAAGTCCAGGACCAGATGGATTCACAGCTGAATTCTACCAGAGGTACAAGGAGGAGCTGGTACCATTCCTTCTGAAACTATTCCAATCAATAGAAAAAGAGGGAATCTTCCCTAACTCATTTTATGAGGCCAACATCATCCTGATACCAAAGCCTGGCAGAGACACAACAAAAAAAAAAGAGAATTTTAGACCAATATCCCTGATGAACATCGATGCAAAAATCCTCAATAAAATACTGGCAAACCGGATTCAGCAACACATCAAAAAGCTTATCCACCATGATCAAGTGGGCTTCATCCCTGGGATGCAAGGCTGGTTCAACATTCGCAAATCAATAAACATAATCCAGTATATAAACAGAACCAAAGACAAGAACCACATGATTATCTCAATAGATGCAGAAAAGGCTTTTGACAAAATTCAACAGCCCTTCATGCTAAAAACGCTCAATAAATTCGGTATTGATGGAACGTACCTCAAAATAATAAGAGCTATTTATGACAAACCCACAGCCAATATCATACTGAATGGGCAAAAACTGGAAAAATTCCCTTTGAAAACTGGCACAAGACAGGGATGCCCTCTCTCACCACTCCTATTCAACATAGTGTTGGAAGTTCTGGCTAGGGCAATCAAGCAAGAGAAAGAAATAAAGGGTGTTCAGTTAGGAAAAGAAGAAGTCAAATTGTCCCTGTTTGCAGATGACATGATTGTATATTTAGAAAACTCCGTTGTCTCAGCCCCAAATCTCCTTAAGCTGATAAGCAACTTCAGCAAAGTCTCAGGATACAAAATTAATGTGCAAAAAATCACAAGCATTCTTATACACCAGTAACAGACAAACAGAGAGCCAAATCAGGAATGAACTTCCATTCACAATTGCTTCAAAGAGAATAAAATACCTAGGAATCCAACTAACAAGGGATGTAAAGGACCTCTTCAAGGAGAACTACAAACCACTTCTCAGTGAAATAAAAGAGGACACAAACAAATGGAAGAACATACCATGCTCATGGATAGGAAGAATCAATATTGTGAAAATGGCCATACTGCCCAAGGTTATTCATAGATTCAACGCCATCCCCATCAAGCTACAAATGACTTTCTTCACAGAATTGGAAAAAACTGCTTTAAAGTTCATATGGAACCAGAAAAGAGCCCGCATTGCCAAGACAATCCTAAGTCAAAAGAACAAAGCTGGAGGCGTGTTCACGCTACCTGACTTCAAACTATACTACAAGGCTACAGTAACCAAAACAGCATGGTACTGGTACCAAAACAGAGATATAGACCAATGGAACAGAACAGAGTCCTCAGAAATAATACCACACATCTACAGCCATCTGATCTTTGACAAACCTGAGAGAAAGAAGAAATGGGGAAAGGATTCCCTATTTAATAAATGGTGCTGGGAAAATTGGCTAGCCATACGTAGAAAGCTGAAACTGGATCCTTTCCTTACTCCTTATACGAAAATTAATTCAAGATGGATTAGAGACTTAAATGTTAGACCTAATACCATAAAAACCCTAGAGAAAACCTAGGTAGTACCATTCAGGACATAGCATGGGCAAAGACTTCATGTCTAAAACACCAAAAGCAATGGCAGCAAAAGCCAAAATTGACAAATGGGATCTAATTAAACTAAAGAGCTTCTGCACAGCAAAAGATACAACCTTTTTTTCATAACACTTAACATTGAGGCATTATCTTTTTAAACACATGTGTTTTGGGGAAGCAATTTTGGTTCACAGTGAAAATGAGCACAGGACATTGAGAGTTCCCATGTACCCTGACTATATACACCCACAGCCTCCCTAGCTATCAACATCTTCCAGCACAGTTGTACATTTGTTAAAATCAATAAGCCTACATTGACATTTCATTATTACCCAAAGTCTATAGTTTACATTAAGGTTCACTCCTGATATTGTACTTTCTATAGGTTTTAACAAATGTATAATGACATGTATCCATCATTTTAGTATCATACAGAATAGTTTTAGGGCCCTAAAAAGCCCTCTGTGCTCTGCTTATGTTATCAAAACACCAAAGGTTTGGTCTAGGTCTTGCTGCTCACCACACAGAAAGCTAATCACTGAAACGCCAAGTACTGCCAAGGAAGAAGGGTTTAATCAGGTGCCGCCGCTGAGGAGATGGGAGCTCAGTCTCAAATCCATCTCCCTGACTGACCTAAACCAGGGCTTAAGCAGGCAAGAAATGCAAAAATGTGTTAAGAAAACAGGCATTTTGGGAGGAGCAAGGAAGCAATCATGGTGAATGATGCCACACTGGCATCTGGTGTGGTGATCTGATTTCGGTTCTTTGATACTTTTTGTGAGAGGCCTAAAGGTCATTTCCTGAGGAAGGAACTCAGATAAAACAAATATAAGCTTCAAGCTTCTTAACATCAGAAGGGTCAATTTCTATGTTTATCAAAAATAACAGTCTACGGTGTAATGGTTCAGTTTCACCTATTCATCTCTCTGTTTTGACTTACCCCTGGCAACCACTGATCTTTTTACTGTCTCCACAGTTTTGCCTTTTTCAGAATGTCAAATCATTGTAATCATACAGTATACCTGCTCAGACTGGCTTCTTTCACTTTAAAATATATATTTAAAGTTCATTCATACCTTTTTGTGGCTTGACAGTGCATTTCTTTTTAGCGCTAATTAATATTCCACTGTCTGGATGTACCACCATTTATTTATCTATTCTTTTACTGAAGGACATCTTGATTGCTTCTAAGATTCAACCAGCACGAATACAACTGCTGCTGCTATAAACATCTGTAGGTAGGGTTTTGTCTGAATATATTTTTAACCAATTTAGGTAAATATCAAGGAGCATGATTGCTGAATCACATGGTAATAATTTGTTTAGTTTTGTAAGAAACTGTCTAACTGCCTTCCAAAGTGGCTGTACCATTTTGAGTTCCCACCAGCAGTGAATGAGAGTTTCTGTTGTTCCACATCCTGGCCAGCATTTGATGTTGTTAGTGTTCTGGATTTGGGCCATTCTAATCAGTAAATAGGTGTTTAATTTGCAGTTCCCTGATGACATATAATGTCCAGCATCTTTTTATATGCTTGTTTGCCATCTTTATCTCCCCTTTGGGAAGTGTCTATTTCAGGCCTTCCGCTTATTTAAAAAAATCAGGCTATTCATTTTCTTATTGTTGAATTTTAAGAGTTCTTTGTGTATTCTGGATAACAGTCCTCAATTAGATATGGATTTTATAAATACTTTCTTCAAGCCTGTGGCTTGCCTTGTCATTCTCTTAAGAAATTATGTTTTTATTCTCCTTTGATAAACTGCAAGTTATCTACGAACAAGGAAGATAACTGCATATAAAGTAGCTGACACAAAAGCATAAAAAGATCTTTTTAAAACCAATCTGAAATATAAGTGCATATTGGTATCCTCAAAGGAAGCTAAAATGAATACTAAGAACAAGTCAAAATACAATGAAATTAGATGTGTATTTCATAATAGCCAAAATTATTTTATTTCTTAGATAGTTACAAGAAATCTGGAAGTAGAAACATAAAATAATTCTTTAAATTTCTCTTCCTGCGTGCAAGTTGTCAAACAACACTCTGTCTTCAGCAATCACATATGTTAAATGTGGCCCAAATGTAGGCAACACAGATATAAAAGGCCCTGAGGTCAGTACTTGTAAACTTGTAACTATTCACTGAGATTTTCCAGCTCAGAAGACTTTATTCCAACTTTGAAAACAAGACCCCATGATTCTCTTTTATTTCCTACCGTATGGTAAGTGGCACTCATCATGATTGTGACAAATAGGGCAAACCAGAGCCAAATTAATTTCTTCTGAGGTTCCAGATATTCAAAGATGTTTCCTGTTAGTCATGAATCTTTCCACCCAAAGACACCAAGGTTTTAATTTGAATTGAATTCAGAGAATAGGCAGAAGGTGACATCGGTCAGGGTATGACAGGTACAGCCTTAATCCAGTACAAAAGGACCTGTGCCACACATTGCTTTCATGCTTTAGGGAGACACATAACCAGAGAATAATTTGTGATAACAGGGATCTCTAGTGGGTCGGCTCATGCTGCTTTATGACAAATTGATTTCATTTTTCCTACACTCATGATGTTACATTTAAATTCAGATCCTTTGTCTCTAGTGACATTGATCGCATTTCTTAGAAGCTTAGTTCATCCTTTGGCTATTCCCATATCTATAAAGCTTTTCTTTTCCATGTAGCCTGAATTTTTTTGAACCAGTAAGTGTCTATTACTAAGAATTTTCTTCTAGGAACTCCTTCCATAGTTTGCAGTTGGCATTTCATTCTATAATAAACAAACTGCAGTCTCTTTGCTCTTTTTCTTTTCCTTGTTGGCATCAGCTACATCCGTCTCAGCTGCCTTCAGATCTAACTTATCTTTATCTTTATTTATAAAATACAAGTAAAAGCTAAGAAAATTCAAGGAATTTTCCATATTGTTTAAACTCATATTGCATACCTCTACAATAATTTTTTTGTTATCAGTGAGTCCAACTCCTATTATCTAAAGAACTAAAGCTACAGGTTCTAATATCCGTATGAAAGCATAAAAAAGAAATTCAATAATATAGTAGGTAAAGGAAATGTTTCTCAAAGTAGATCTTTCTGATGAAAATAAACTAAAAAAGATGGAGGAAGACAGATTTCTCTAGGTAGTGAAAACAAAGTAAAAGTTCTCTCATGCCCATGGCAATAAAAGAAATATGTTCTGAATAAATATAAATAGTTAAAGGGAGTGAAGTATTCATTGAAGTTGAAAGACTGATTGTGTCATCTATTATATGCAGTCATCTTAAAGTTCTTTCAGAAAAAAATAACTAATACTTGATCTCAGTCTAACTATAATAAGGAAGTATATAAATCTGAAGCTTCACTGGTAACAATAATAATTTCAAATCACTGAAGGCTATCAAAAGAAGTAAAACAGTAATGTAGTAAGGAAACTAACATTTATTAAGTATATGCCTGTGTGTTAGACATTGTTCCAAGATTTTGCACATCTGAAAAAATGGTGTGGAAGGATGACTGTTTAACCCCATTATACCTAAGAACAAATCGCAGGAAAGGATGTGAATGTAAGTCCTCTGATTCTAAATCCAACAAATTCTTTAACCATACCATGTTTTCTTAAAGTGTATTCAACTCTGAGTATTGAAAAATGATGAACCAAACCACACCAAAACAAAACCAAGCTGGTTACCAGAGATGGCTCTTTAATTGCAAATGGTTCACAGTGCTTTGCTATTTATTTACCTACTAATTACTGTATGTTAGAGCCTGGGGTAGATGTCATCAGTACAATGTCTACTCTCAAGAAGCTTACGGTATAGTGGAGGAATAAATAATTATTGCTCTACAGAAAGAAGTAGGCTAGAAATTAGCACAGGGTGTATTTAGTCCACAGAGGGGGCATTTTATCCTGGGATGCTAGGAATGGTTTTAGAATACATGATACCTAAGCTAGAGCTTGCAACATTATTTTGAAATAGACAGAAACAAAAATTGGTGGCGGGGGGATGGAATACACAGATGGAGAAGAAAGCATAAGCACATAGGCTGGAATTAATACGGAGACAGGGCAATCTGGTGAGATCAGTAACACTACGTAATAAGCGTTGAAGCAACAAATGCCCAACAAATGAGCCTGGAGACATCAGAAAAGAGGAGCACACTGGGGACTTTATATGCCTTGCTATGGCATTTGACTCAATTCTACAGGTCAGTGTTTCCCACTATTTAAAAAATAGTTGTCATACTCACAACCTTTGCTGTGAGTTAAAAATGATAATTTTTAATTTATTTTAATAAATTAGATTAAAATTCATTTTTAATGTATTATTTTCATGATAATATAAAAATAATATGAGACCTGCATGATGTAGCTTATCAATTTCTACTGCCTCTGTTTATCTTTGTTCTGCACTTTAGCTGCAATGGTATATATCAATTATTTGCCCCGGGTTAATGCAAAAAGAATAGATGCAGCCATTATGTTAAAGTGTTCTCATGCAAGGGACAAAATAAAGAATTAGAAGAATGGAGTCATACCAATGCTTACTAACCACAGACATATGAAAATAAAAGAACTATGGTCACTACAGTGTTAGAGTTTCAGGACAATGTTAACTGTTATACTAAGTTAATATAACAAATTTGAACTTTATTTGTTATACAGTTGGTTTCATTTTTTATTTGAAAACATGCTTTCCTTTTATCGTGGTATTAAGCTCCCAACATAATGAAGATTAATTCAGTTTCAAGTTTACCCATATGTAAGTGATTTTATAATAAAATAATTTAAGCTGGTATAAGTGATGAAATAATGTTTTTCCTTTAAGAAGATTCCAAACATAACTCAAGTTTGAGAAACAGTCCTATAGGTGAGGAGAAACTACTGATTTGGTATAATCAGAAAACACATTTACAAGCATAATTGTTAGGTATAAAATGGATGGAGAGATGACCATCTTTTTTACATCTTTGTTTCTGTCTATTTCAAAAATTTATGTTAGTTAACCATTGATGGTAATGCTTCATGAAAAAGAAAATAAGGATCTAAATTAAGTACTGATACCTGAAATAGAAAGAAGATAGAATTGAGAAATATAAATTAAAAAAATCAGATCAATTTAGTAAGTAAGTTACTCTAAACTAAACTGAGTATTCCATTCTCTTAACCTCTGGGTTGATTTCACCCAAAACCTCTGTCCTGATTTCTGTTCAAAATCAGCAGATATTGACACTGTAGCTTGTTGCTGACCTTGGGAATCAGAGTTTGGGTGATCTAGGCACGGAATACTGAAAGGTCAAAGCATACATAATTGACGTGTGCCACAGAAAGGCAGGTTTAGATGCCTGAGTAGAAGGGGGAGGCATCTTGAAAAGATTTGCTGTATGATCCAAAAACAAAATAATAACTGTATCCAGTCTAAGTATAGCCCAACATGGACCAACAAATGACCCACTTAGCTTCGATATAGGCTTTCTATGTAATCTCAAGAAGGAAACAAAACAGAGTCCTATTTCTCCAATTGCCCAGATAATACTCTTAAAATAGTTTGGAGAAAGATGAAGCTCAAGAAGGGATTTAGGGGTATGTCAGGGTTTCCCAATATGTATGCAACTGACATTTTGGTCTGAATAATTCATTGTTGGAGAGGGGAAAAGTAATCCCATGCATTTTAAGATGTTTAGTAGCATCCCTACCTCCACTTACTAAATAACAGCAGTAGTATCCTCCAGTTTTGAAATCATAAATGTCTCCAGACCTTGCTAAATGTTACCTGAGGTGCAAAGTCATTCCCAGTTCAGAACCACTGCTGTATATACGGCAAGGTGTATCCTCTCCTATCACTTCTCCACCATGAATGACATTATTCTATACAACAGAATGCAACTTACAATATACAATAGAAAAGGCAGCTTAAAATCTAAGAAAATACATTATCTTAGTCCCCACCATGGGATGCAAAAAGGTTGCCCATCAACATTTTTCCAGAACTAATCCCAATATTTAAAATGTTGTATGATACAATTCAGGTGAATCACTTAAGCTACCCAGACATCTGCTTACCCCCTATAAAATAAAAATGTTGAACGAATTTAGTTTTTCCAAACCTATCTGATTCTAAAAAGTCATCTGGAATCTTTATTACAAAATGTAGATTCCTAGGTTCAATTTCAAATGTATTGTAACGGAGTAGCCTGAGGGGAGCAGCCTGAGAATCTATATTTTTAAAACAAATTCTCAGGAGGGTTTTATCATCAGAAATATTTATGGAACATTGAATCAGATAATCTCTTAGGTACTATCCAGCTCTAACATCCTGGGCTTTTCCTTGGGGGAAAAATAAAAAGAAGCATTTTAGGAAGACCATTTATTCTTTTAGGCCACTGAAAGAGTACAGCAGTAATTGAATCTACTACCATGGTAATTTAGAAAGCAGTACCTGAGTGACCTGAAAGAGTTATAGGGACCCTGTGGGAATAAGTTAGTCAAGAGAAACATTTGGTAGCATTTAAAAACATTAAAAGCATTAGTAATACAGGTGTTCTGCTGTATAAATGAACGATACACTTTTGGAGCTAGGACTCCTGGACACTACTCAATTGAAATACCTTCATTTCCACTTGCTTTTATTTCCACTCTTCTTTTTACAGCTTCATGGTATCAATGCAAAATAAGAAACAATAAAAAGGCAATCTTCCTGAAATGGAAATGCACATAACCTGCAGTGTCTTCAGTTCATTTATGTATTTGTCAGCAGATGATGATGCTCAAGTAGGGGTTAAGTGTCCACAGTGCAAAGTGTCCCCCTTCACAATGTATTCAAGTTTTTAGCCATTTGGTAACAGGAAATATGGGAACTCTGAAAGAAGCAACGCCGCTGGTAAAAATGCTGAACAATGGTCCTATTTTATATGTAATGGCATCATCTCCTAAGTCACTGAATTGATGGATAGTACAAGCATTTGCTTAAGGCTGTTTTATGTCACTTTATTAAGCCTAAAAAGTTACATAAATGGATGCTACCTAAACAAACAGAAAGGCAGATGATAGCAATGAATTGTTATGCCAGGAGGAAAAATAAGAGAGTGGACAAAGAACCTGTGAGCTGGTGTCCTCAAATGCCATATGTTGCCTGAAGAGTAAAGGGATATTGAGGTATGCACTCTCGCTCACATTCTTCCCAGTCACAGTCTAAATGAACAGATCATTTCTATTTCATATGGAGTGTTGAAAGTATTTAGTAATGTACAGTCTGAGAATAATCACAGTGTTAATGTAGGCAGTTTCTTTTATGGAGCGGATCACGTTAAGGTGGTTCACTCATTAAGTACCCATAATATTTTCTTTAATATAAGGTTCTTCCAACTATAGTCACTCTTTTTCCTTTCCGATAGCTATGAGTAAGAGATAACAAAACAGTGGCATACAGGTTGAAGGCTTTTCTACATGTCACACTGCACGTCAGTGTCCCAACTGTGCAACAATTCTTATTTTGTTCATTATTAAACTTCAAGTAGGCCCACCATATTTCCTCAAAGTGGATGTCTATGTTATTTTTACATTACAGTACCTTTCAAATATGTACAGTTTACCAGTTAAGGTCCCAAAATGTGCTAGTCCCTTAGCGTAATCACATTTCTGCATTCAATCTTCAGCTTTGCAAGGCAAGATCACAATTACTTTGCACAGGTATCTAAAAAAGACAAACCTCTGCGGATCTGTCTCATGCTAATGGAACTCTCAGAAACTGATGTATAAACTGGAAATTAGGAATGTATTTCATTAACTTAAAAAAATTATATTCCATCCCAATGGCTGAAATACATAGTCTCTTAGCTTTAATAGTTTGACACTGATTCCAATTGAAAAGGGACCTTATGTCAGTATTTCCCAAAATATGCCTATTTCACTAGTTCTCTTTGATGTTATATTAATAGAAGTTACTTGAGAATGGGGTTTCAATGTTATCTAAGTTTTGAGAAGTATGCAGTTAACAAAGTCAGATTTTCTGTATTGAAGTATTTTTCCAAACTCTATTGTGCTGAACAGTGATTCTTTGAAAGGGACGGCATGTGGTGTATTCCAAATGTAGCTAAACATATGCTTTTTTTTCGCCCCCGAAGCATATCTCCAGGTTAGTGTTTTGCAGAACACAATTAGGGGAAAACCAAAGGATGCCTCTGTGTTCTCAATACTGCTACATCACTGTACTCATTTCCAAAGGCTTAATGGATCCAGGAGGTATCTCATAAACTAAATCATTTCCTTGTGGGAACTTCTAACATGATTCAAGGAGTACAGGATGTGTGGTAATCCCAGTTTGTCTTAACAGCACTCATAAGAGCAATGAACTCTAGCCTTCATATGATTCTAACTTTGGCAGTTTTAATATTTGTGCCGATGTTTCTCTGGTTTCAACATCTAAAATTGAACCAACAGTCCCAGTTTTGTTGTTGTTGTTGTTGTATAAACATAGAAAATTGAGGCTTCTCGTTTTAAAGCTTGAAAGTTACATCTGTTTCATCTGAGTTCCTTCCTACGGAAAGGACCTCCAGACCTCTCAAAAAGTATCAAAGTAACAGATCCCCGCATCCAGACAATGGGACACCAGGCCCCTCATTCATCATGATTACCTCCTTAGGCCTCCTGAACTCCTATTTTCCTATGCATTGTTACATTTCTTCCCTGCTATATAAGCCCTTAATTTTAGTGGGTCGGAGAGACAAATTTGAGACTGAGCTCCCTCCCATCTCCTTGGCTATAGCACCCGACCTCTGCTATAATCGTTGTCTCAGTCATTGGCTTTCTGCGTGGTGAGCAGCAGAACCTAGACCAAACCCTTGGTGTTAAGGTAACACATCCATCTTTGTTAACTAAATGGACTCATTCATAAAAATATTTCATGATTTTACAGTGGCCATTAGAGGTGAATCAATGACCCCTCATTGCATAATTTGAAACTTTCATTAAAATTTTGAAATGGATTTGTCAAAGTCATTCCTGCCTTTACTCTATCACTGATATATTTAGGTAAAAGTATACAGGAAACATTGGCCTATTTAACTTTTAGGTATCAAACACACTTTATCTTTTTGGAGACGGAGTCTCTCTGTCACCCAGGCTGGAGTGCAGTGGTGTAATCTTGGCTCACTGCACGCTCCACCTCCCAGGTTCAAGCAATTCTCTTGCCTCAGCTGGACTACAGGCGCACACTGCCATGCCTGGCTAATTTTGTTGTGTTTTTAGTAGAGACAGGGTTTCACCGTGTTGCCCAGGCTGGTTTCAAACTCCTGAGCTCAGGCAATCCGCCTGCCTCGGCCTCCCAAAGTGCTAGGATTACAGGCGTGACCCACCACGCCCAGCCAGATCTTTCAATTTTTTTTTTAAATTTTTTTTTTTAAGTTTTTTTTTTTTTTTTGAGACGAGTCTTGCTATGTCGCCCAGGCTGGAGTGCAGTGGCGCGATCTCGGGTCACTGCAAGCTCCGCCTCCCAGGTTCACGCCATTCTCCTGCCTCAGTCTTCGGAGTAGCTGGGACTACAGGCGCCCGCCAACATGCCCGGCTAATTTTTTTGTATTTTTAGTAGAGACGGGATTTCACCGTGGTCTTGATCTCCTGACCTCGTGATCCACCCGCCTCCGCCTCCCAAAGTGCTGGGATTTCAGGCCTGAGCCACCGCACCCGGCCTTTTAATTTTTAAAGACATATTTACCAATTGTTTCCATTAAAATTGTTGGCAGTTGCCAACCAGCACTCAAGCCAGTAAGGGTCCAGTCCAGAAGTTAATTTTGATAAAACTACCCATTTAGATTGGAATATTTAGCACTGCAAAGTACTCTTTTCCACTTTGCTTCTGCAAAATCTGGATTATTTATTTCCAACTTGGACCATCTCTGTCCTCCTAAATTCTGCTCAAAATATACCTGTTAATTAATCTTTTTATGAATAAGGCTCTTGTTATTGCTATCACCTAGACAACTTAAGGTGCATTTGCAGAGAAATTTCATCTGATGAGAAAAACATATTACAGCATTGAAGTAGGAACGCTAATCACTGCAAGTTGTTTTACTAGTCCAGTGCTTTCAGTATAATTTTCTTTTTTTTACTTTCATAACATTTTAGAGACTTTAAAAAAACTTTTAACAAGACATTGGTTGAAAAACTTTTTAAAAGGTATTTTACCTTTCCTTTTTTCCCCCTTGGATTCATTATTTGTAAGTGAGAAAAAGAGAAAAAGTGAGAAAAAGTGGCCAGAGGGGCAAACCTTTGGTAAACTGTTTTTTTTTTTTTTTTTTTTTTTTTTTTTTTTCCTTCTTGTAGACGCCTCAGCAGAAACAGTGAGACAGGATGTATTTTGCTAAACCTTGGGGCAGGGTGCTTATTTTAGTGAACTGATATTTCATTTTAGTTCTTCTTTTAAGTTCCTGAGGGAAGGATCTTAAAGAAAGCAAGCCTAAAAGAGGTTACCCATCTCAAAACATGCAATACAAAATCAGAATACAGATTTTTGTTTTTGAAATCCTACGATTTCCAATTACATTCTCGTTTCAGAGAGGTTACAAGGTTTCAACCTCTATTTCATTAATCTAACAGAGTCTAAAATTTCTTAGTTTAAAAGAGCACCCCTAAAGTAAATTAACATAATTTAATCATTTGAATATTTGTTAATTGGAAAAGTAAGATTTCTATGCAAACAGGTCATAATTTTCACACAGTAGATACAATGTGTATAGTTTAGAGGCACTGTTGATAATGGAATGGTAGGCTTTCTTATACAGATAATGTATTTTATCATATTCATCAAATAAAAATCATCAGATCTGAAAGACCTAGTGATCACTTTATATGGCCCTTTAATATTTTTAATAATCTTTTGGTCACTGGCCATTCATGACTTTATGCATGTTGAAGAATAATGTGGGTAGAAATTAGAGTGTGAATGGCAAATAGTAAATACACAGAATCCAATACTCCCTTCCTGGTTTCATGTTCTAATTGAGGAAGAGGCAGAGAGCCAAACTCATATATGTGTTTTTTAATGAAAAGTAATTATAAAAGTGGCACAAACATCTAAGTGTAGAACAGGTAAGGGACCTGAATCTTTTGTCCTCCTCTAGAATCAGGGCATTGACCAAGAGTGGAACATGGAGTATGCTGTCATCAGAGGTAGGCAGAATGGATATTGAATGGAACAGAAACGAAGTATGTCCATTATACATTGAAAGTGCAGTGGAAATGAAGAGGTTTATTCATTAAGTGACAGAGACCAGTGGACTAGATTTTCTAAAGCTTCTTTCTCCTCTATGCTTTTGTTTCTATATCTAAAGTTTCAAATAAATGTGATACACTGCCCCAGAGAATGAGTCTAAGGCTAGGGGAAATCTAAATGTGTGAGGATGGGAACACGCAGTCTTTTTATGCAACTTGTTTCCACAAATAAAAGTTGCCCTTTCCAAAGTTTTTAGTGCATGACAAGATCCCTTAGAAAACCCTAAATAGCACTATTTTGTTACTTAAACTTATTTTGTTTACTTAAACATGATTAAACTGAGCTCCTATTATGTGACTACAGCCTACTAAACATGGGAATTACCACAAAAAATGGATAAGAATGATTTATCTTCTCAGGAATGCTCAGCAGAAGAGACAAACAGATAATGATAAAGTTTCAATATGCAAAAAGTAATAAAAAATATGATTAGGCTGCTATGTCACAAAAATACAAGACATCTTTCCCAAACAAAGAGACCAGGAAAAGCCTCCTGGAGTAAATTTACCCATATAACATTTGTTATATAAGTAAACTCGTGTCATGGGGGTTTTTTGTACAGATTATTTCATCACCCAGGTATCAAGCCTAGTATCCATTAGTTATTTTTCCTGATCCTCTCCTTTCTCCCACCTTCCACCCTCCAAAAGACCCTAGTGTGTGTTGTTCCCCTCTATGTGTCCATGTATTCTCATCAGTTAGCTCCCACTTTATTTTATTTTATTTTATTTTATTTTGAGATGGAGTCTCGCTCTGTCGCCCAGGCTGGAGTGCAATGGCGCAATCTCTGCCCACTGCAACCTCTGCCTCTCGTGTTCAAGCAATTATCCTGCCTCAGCCTCCTGAGTAGCTGGGATTACAGGTGTGTGCCACCATGCCTGGCTAATTTTTGTATTTTTAGTAGAGACGGCGTTTTGCTATTTTGGTCAGGCTGGTCTTGAACTCCTGACCTCGTGATCCACCCACCTTGGCCTCCCAAAGTGCTGGGATTACAGGCATGAGCCACTGTACCCAGCCTTAGCTCCCACTTATAAGTGGACTTTTCTTTACCTATCAATGACAAAATATAGTTTTCAAACACTTCTCCTTTAAAGGTGACCTTCAAGTCCAACCATATATAATCAAGAGAATCTCCTTTAATGTCAAATTCCTAATGACAGCATATATAATACTGATATTATACTTAAGCATCATATTGGAATAAAGCTCCTTCTGGCTTTTTGCCAATGATGTAACACATTTTCATCTTGACTGAACATCATGTTGTAATCATCATAAAATTTGTATTTAATGTTACTATGAAATAATAGCCGACATGCCTCACAGACATCTTTAAGAACAAATGTAATTTATAATACTGAATAGACACAAAATCATCAGAGTCAAGATAGTTAAAATCTAACTGTGTTTAGAATTAACAGTATCTAAAGTGGAGCCATTTATATTTATTTCAAAGTTCATGCTGTTGCATCAATACCTATAACTTTCTGATTTACATTAAAGAACCAGAAAGAATAAATTTAAAAATCTTGGAACCAGTACTGGTCAATTCAATAGTGGCCATGCTTCATAAGCACATGCTTCATCCAGAACCAGACTTAAGCTAGATTTATGAAGGCATTTCCTTAAGTATGTCTTACAGCAATTGTCACAAATTATCTTAGGAGTCTACAAATTATTACTGCTGAAATGCTGGCAACGACCAAAAATATTGATAAAGTATATACCCACCAAGAAAGTAACCTAAATAAAACATTCATTTACTTAACTGAAGAAAACAGTCTCAAAACAAAAAATACTTTATGCTAAAACAGCAATTTATACTGTGTGAACTGCACACTGTATGAGATTATATAATGGTGGTGGGCAAGAGCAAAGGGCGCTGCCCACAGGAAAAGGAATCTAGGTTCAGACAACTATTCAAAAAACCTTGGCCACTTCCTGAACTTCCAGTCACTCTTCTTTCACTGCATGCAGTTTCCATTCCATCATTCTATATCGGTAGGTAGTCCAAAGGTCAACGGCCTCTCTATCCCACCAAATGAACATTTTAGATCACTTTTCTTGACTTTTCACTGCAATAATACCAAAGATGCTTCCCTTTTCTGGAAATTCTTCTTCCATTAGCTTCCATGATATTCCCTTATTACTCTTCATGTCTATATGGCTATTTCTTCTTTACAAACTCATCTTCTAACAAATTCTTAGAAGTGGGAGTTCTTCAGGGCTCACTCATAGGTTCTTATCTATTTTTGCTTTTTATGTTCTCTCTCTCTCTCGGTAGTTCAACCACACTAATAAACTTAATTATCATGGGCAATTGGATGACTCCCATGTTATATCTGAACATATAAACTCTCTTGTCAGTTCCAGCACAATACAGTACATTAAACTTCCTTCCCAACATCTCTCCTAAAATAGCTCAAAAGTGTCAGCAAAATCAATAGAATCTGTGTACAATCATGTTCTTCTACTCCCAAGTTTGGTCCTTACGAATGTTTCCTCCTTTATGATTTTGTTTCTACATCTAAAGTTTCAAATAAGTACGTTACACTGCCTGTGATTGATGTTCATCCCAGTGAACAGCATCTCCATAATTTAGCTGAGCAAGTTAAATGTAGAAGTCATGCTTGATGCCTTCAGCTCCCTCACGATATATATTTAACTCTTTAATTTTTAAGTTTAAATTAAATTTTAATTTTTTAAAATTCTTTTAATTTTTCATTTAAAAAAAATCTCAAATCTGCTAACTTTCCTCTATCCAAAATGTCTCCATCCTAGCTTAACTTCACTTCATATACTTTCTTTAAATGGTCTTTCCACAATACCTCTGCCATTCCCCATCCTCCATCTATTTTCCCCACTGCTAACAAGGTGGCCTAAGAGAAGAAACGTGACTATATAACATCCACAATGAAAACTCTTTGTTATACTCTCTATGTGATAATTTACTTTAAAAACATTTTAGTATAAATAGTGTTATGTACATGTAAATAAATTAACTTCAATTTATAGTGTAAGGATTGCTAGTTTGCATTTGAAGTACACTAATCAGAGATCCACACTCTAGGAATGGCTACAAGATGTACCTGCCACACAATTATAGAAGTATAAACCAGAGGGTGTGTTAATTCATCTAGTGGATGTTAGAAATACTTTTTCATTGATGAGACGAATGATATTCAAAATATGTGGTTGATTAGAAAGGTTATGTCAGGCCTAATGCCTTCGCAGGGATAAAGTATGAGAATCTGGCAAGTATAGCAGTTTGACGCACTGGGAATAATTCAGATCTAGAGTTTTACTGGTTCCGAGTTTCTCCTCTACACAGAGAATTCTATTATCTGATTCAACTACCAAACCGCTTGCTCCAACTATCAAACCTACCATTAAAGGAATACCATTGGCTTTATTTTAATGTAAGGAGTATGCCAAAGCACAAAGAGTAAGGACTTCACTGGGTATACATTCCTATACTTATGTTCTATCCAATTCCACATATTTGACAGAATAAGTATAAGAATTTCTTTTATTGGCCAGGTGCACGATTTACACCTATATTCCAGCATTTCAGAGGGCCAAAGTGGAAGAATCACTTGAGGCCAGGAGTTAAAGACCAGCCTGGACAACACAATGAGATCTCATCTCTGCGCGCGCGCGCACACACACACACACACACTAGCCAGGTGTAGTGGCACCTTCCTGTAGTCCTAGCTTCTCAGGAGGCTGAGGTGGAAGGATTGCTTGAGCCCAGAAACTGGAGGCTACAGTGAGCTATGATCATGCCACTGCACTCCATCAGCCTGGGCAAAAGAGACTCTGTCTCAAAACAAAAACAAAAACAAATAAATGAGAATCTCTTTTATTATAATGACATCTAGTATCAAGACTCTTTATGTTCCTAATATAACTATTAAAGAGTCCAGATATTTACCAAAATAACTTGAAAATGGTGGAAAGGTCAATTGTTTTAAGTCAGGACAGAATACCACTCAATGGTTTCTAAATTCTTTTAAAGTGAAGGTTAACTTCTTTGATATTACTTCTTCAGTCTGCCTAGGTTGCCCAAACAAAATACTAGAGTCTGCATGGCTTAAACAACAAAAATACATTTTCTCAAAGTCGTGAAGGCTAGAAATTCCAATATCAAGATCTAGCAGGGTCGTTTCTAGTGAGGGCTCTCTTGCTGACTTGCAGATGGCCAGCTTCTCGTCATGTCCTCAAACAGTAGAAAGAAAGCTCATTTTGATGTCTCTTTCTTTATAAAATCACCAGCCCTTTCAGATTAGGGATGCACTCTTATAACCTCATTTAACCTTTATCACTTCACAGACCCTATCTCCAAATACAGACACATTGAGGGTTAGGGTTTCAAATTATGAATTCTGGGGAGGACACAAACAGTCCATAACAATGAACTATAAAGCTTTCATGGTCCTTGACCACCTAATCAGCAACATTTCACACAAATCTCCTATTCACTTTCCACATCCCAGTGACCTTCTTTCAGTTTTCTGGAACACACATTCCTTTTTCCCAAAGATTTTGTTTTAGTTTTGTTGCTTCTCACTTCACATAGTCAATTCCAACTACTGCTCCTGTCATCAGCTCAAATTGTTCTGGGAAGAGATGTTATACTGTCTCATCTATTGTTTCAATTACTTCAAAGTAACAAACTAGGTATATGTTATGCATCATTTAAAATTTTGCAAAGGCATACATATGAACTTGTTCATTGTTGGTGGTAGAGTGTATACCATGTTATTTAGTGACTATTTATATGTCTACTTTTATAATCCATTTCTTACATCAGCATTTAATTCTCTTTTCACTTCTAGCAAAAAATGTACATGTTAATTATATTCAGTTTAGAGCAAATGAAACAATATTTTTATATTATGCTATTGTCAACTCAAGCATATACTGAAATAGTGGTGATAAATAAAACAGATGCATTCTTTGCCCTTGTGGAAATCAGTTTAGTGTGAGAGCAAGCTATTTAACAACCACAACCCTATATAATTGTAGTATGAGATAAACTGTATAAAACATACAGTGATATAAAAATGAGAATAATAGGAGTTATTTTATATTAGATGGGCAGAAAAGACTTCGTTGAGGAAAAGACATTTAGGGTGAGACCAGACAATGATTAGAAATTTTCTCTAGCAGAAAGAAAAAGAAATCCGGAATAGGCCAGTAATGGGTGGCAGGATTACATCAGTAATAAAAATTTCTCAACAACAAAAAAGTTAAGACCAGTTGGATTCACAGCCAAATACTACCAAACATACAAAGAACTAATACCAATCCTCTTGAAACTATTTTTTTTAATTGTGCAGGAGGGAATTCTCCCTAACTCATTCTATGAGGCCAGTATTGCCCTGATACCAAAATCACATAAGGGCACAACAACAACAACAAAAGAAAACTACAGACTATGCAATGATGAACACAGATGCAAAATTCCTCAACACAATACTAGCAAATCAAATCCAACAGCACATCAAAAAATAATACACAGTGTTAAGGTGAGCTTTATCCCAGGGATTCAAGGATGGTTCAATATACTCATATCAATAAATGTTGTACATCACATAAACAGAATTAAACACAAAAACCACATGATCGTCTCAGTAGATGCATAAAAAGTCTTTGATAAAATTCAGCATTGCTTCATGATAAAAATCCTCAACAAACAAGGCATAAAAGCAATATATCTCAACATAATAAAGGCCATATATGACAAACTCAAGGCCAACATCATTCTTAATGGGGAAAAGTTGAAATAATTCCCTCTGATGATTTCTAATTCCCTCTAATCTAAGTACTAGAACAAGAAAATGATGCCCACTTTCACCACTGTTATTCAACATGGCACTAGAAACCCTCCACAGAGCAATCAGGCAAGAGAAAAAAATAGAAGGCATTCAAATTAGAAAAGAAGTCAAAGTATCCCTGTTTATTGATCACATGATTGTATATCTAGAAAATCCTAATGACTCCATCAAAAAATTCTCAGATTTGATAAATGAATTCAATAAAGTTTCAAGATACAAAATAAAACTATAGAAATTGGTAGTGTTTCTATACACTGATAATAATCTAGCTAAGGACCAAATCAAGAAGGCAATCCCATTTAACATTATACAAAAATAAAATATCTAGGAATACATTTAACCAAGGAGGTGAAAGATCTCTATGAGGAGAACTACAAAACATTGATTAAATAAACTGTAGATGACACAAACAAATGGAAAACATCCCATGCTCATGGACTGGAAGAATCAAAATTGTTAAAATGATCACACAGCCCAAAATAATATAAAGAGTCAATATAATCCTTATCAAATGACCAGTATCAGTTTTCACAGAATTATTTAAAATAATCTTAAATTTTATATGGAACCAAAAAATGGCCCAAATAGACAAAGAAATCCTAACCGAAAAGAACAAAGCTAGAAGCATCAGGTTACTTGACTTCAAATTATACTACAAAGCTATGGTAACCAAAACACCATGGTACTGATATAAAAATAGACACATAGATCAATGGAACAGAGAAGAGGACCCAGAAATAAAGCCACTTGCCTACAACCAACTGATCTTCAACAAAATCAACAAAAATATACACTGGATAAAGGACACCCTATTCAATAATGATGTTGGGAGATCGGAGAGACATATGCAGAAGAATGAAACTGTAACCATATTTTTCACGACACACAAAAATTAATTCAGGATGGGTTGAAGACCTAAACATAAGACCTAAAAGTATAAAAATCCTAGGAAAATCCTCTTCTGGACATTGGACTAGGCCAAGCATTTATGACCAAGTCCTCAAAAGCAAATGCAATCAAAACTAAAATAGATAAATTGAATGTAATTAAACTAAAAAGCTTCTGCACAGCAAAAGAAACAAATAACAGAGTAAACAGACATCCTACAGAACGGGAAAAATATGTGCAAACTATGCACCTGACAAAGGACTAATATCTAGAATCTACAAAGAACTCAAGCAACTCAGCAACAACAAGGAAAAAGAAATGGTCCTATTACAAACTGGGCAAAGGACATACATTTCTAAAAGACATACAAGCAGTCAACAAACATATGAAAAAATGTTCAACATGACTAGTCATCAGAGAAATGCAAATAAAAACCATAATGAGATACCATCTCATTCTAAAAGCCAGTCAGAATGGCTTTTGGGGAAAGTCTAAGAACAGCAGATGCTGGCAAGAATGTGGAGAAAGGGTAACACTTATACACTGTTGGTAGGAGTGTAAATTAGTATAAACAATGTAAAACAGGCTAGATGCTTCTCAATGAACTAAAAATAGAACTACCATTCAATCCAGCAATCCCACTACTGGGTACATACCCAAAGAGAAAAAAATCATTATATTAAAAAGATACCTACATTTGTACATTTATCACAGCACTATTCACAATAGCAAAAATATGGATGGAATCAATCTAAGTATCCATCAATAGAGGACTGGATAAAAAAGTGCTATCTATAACATGTGTGATATCTATCTATCTATCTATGAATAATACTTACTCATAAAAATTAATGAAAGCATGTCTTTTGCAGCAACATGGATGGAATTGGAGACCATTATCCTCAGTGAAATAACTCAGAAACAGAAAATCAAATATTACATGTTCTCACTTATAAGTGAGAGCTAAACAATATGTACACATGCATATACAGAGTGGAATAGCAGACACTGGAGACTATGAAAGGTGGGAGGGTGAGAGGGGGATTAGGGTTGAAAAACTACCTACTGGTTATAATGTTCACTATTCTGGTGATGGGTGCACTAAAAGCCCAGACTCTATCACTATGCAATATATGCATGTAAGCAACCTGCACTTGTACCTCTTAAATTTACTACAATAAGTTATTTTTAAAAAAACTCACTAGTCACTTCTCTGCTTTGCTAACCCCCAAAACATTGGCCTTTTGCAAGCCAAGTATCTTTACCAATTAGTACCTCTACAAAATCTTGTCTTCCCCAGTCCTTACACATACTCTCGGGAGCCAAACTGTTCACCATACATCCTGTGCATTTTGGGAGTTGTTCAATTGTTTGTCACTCTGACCTTATATAAACTCCTATTCTTATTGAGTTTATGCTATCTTGTTCACTGTTGTGTAAGTCTGCCTTATCCACTGCTGTTAAGAGACAGGCACAGCTCAGGTGTGCAACAAATATTTGTGGACTGAAAAAATAAAAATAAAAAGAGAAATGTTCTGTAGCAAAGAAGAAAGGCAATTATAAGCAGAAGGCTTAACACACAAGGCCCTGAGGCAGAAACTAAAAAAAGCCCAATGTGACTGGGGCATCATGTGGTGGAGGGAAGCTGGCATCAGGTAAGCTAGGAGGGGTCAGCAGGAGAGCATAATGCAGAAGCTTGCAGGCCTCCAAGCAATTTTGGATTTATTTGCAGCTACAATACTTTATGGTAATATCATTCTGTAAGTATTCTACACTACTATGGTAATTTCGTAACTAGTATAAGAATTATAACATCGTTCTACAAAAACTGAGGCAATATTTATTCCTATTAAGAGAAAACTTAGCTTGCTATGTAAGCAGCTCATCTGCCTTACAAGAAGTTTTCCATGGAAAACTTAGTTCTCTTAGTAGGACCTGAGCTCTATCTCAATTAGAGCATTTTTAAGTGAGTAGGACAAGCTTTTAAAAGGATGCCATGACATCAGAAACCAGAGCTTCTTGAAAAATAGCCCTTGTTCTATCTGTACAATCTACTTGTCAGCAGAACCAGTAGCAGGGGGCCACCTAAATGGTAGCATCTGGAGTGCAATATAGTTCCCTGCTGTTTTCATGCAGCCAAGGTATCCATTAAAGAGCTGGCACAGCTTAGAAAGGCACATTAGAAATGGTCTTCACTAAATACACAGTCTCCTTTTCCTTCCACATATAGATTATATTGCTTTAATACGTCAATCATTCCCACTGTGTTCTCCTGGTCCAAGGGCAGGTGAAAGAGCTGAACTGTTACTGTTTATGTTATAGTAACATATCTTTCTGAGGAAGTATAAGATAAGATTTCAGGCTGAGAATGCATTTTCCAGAGGTTACCAGTTCTTTCACCATTTTATGTCTGAAATCCGAATGTTTGGACTCAATATCCTAAGCTGGTTGAAACTCAAAGGTTCATTGCTTTGCTCCAGGGAAATATAGATCTCTGCTCGCCCACATGATGAATTGCTTTTTGTTCTGCCCTTCTCAGACCTTTGGAAGTACTAGGGATTAAAAATCAAGAGACCCCAGGAGAAATCAGAAATTCTAACTATAGGTCATCTCACTGTTGAGATGAGTGAATTATAAAAGACCCCAAAATCCCACCGTCCATTAAGGCATCTTTCTGATCTCTTTAATCACAACTGCTGTCTACTCACCTACTTTAAAAAAAAAAAAAAAACCCTTAAGCGAGACTGCAAATAACCATATGACCAGTATGATTGTGCGTACAGGATCCCAAAAATGCTAGTGTCAGCTCTGCAACTTTATTAATTATGTGACCTTGAGCAGGATGCAAACTTTCCTTGTTCCCTTTTTTCATATGTATATGAAGATAATAACACCTATTGTAGTCTAAACAGAAATGGCTCATAATAGATTTAACGAGAGTAGTACCAGGTGACAACGGAATACGCCAAGCAGAGAGAAGAAAATAACAACAGACATTGGTCATGGAGAATACACTCAAATATCTACTTCTGCAGATTTTCTATGCTCTCTAACTCAGAGTTTAGAACATTAGAAAGCAGCATATCTAAAATTTTCAGTGCATATACCAAACTATATTAAAGGCTGCCCTCTGTTTTACTACTTAATCATAAACTTGTTGAAAATAAGGACTCTTCTATTCATATTTGAATTCTAAGCACCAATCAGAGTGCTTTACATATAAAAGTTCTCAATGTTTGCCAAGTGAATGAATGATAAGCCAGGTGTCCAGCTATAGGGCCATATTAGAGAAGCCAACAAAATGGAGCAGTAAGAGGAAAGTCATGCATCAAGGTGTTCATATGTTTTATCAGTTCAAGGGAAATATATATATTGTTCTATAATATATATATACACAATAATACATATACACATGTATATACACACACAATTGTTTGTTTCAATTTCCCCTTCTAAAAAGCGTATAATTTCATGTTCTTAGAGGAAAAGCTATTGCTTGCTTTCTCATGTTTGTGTATATGTGTTCTCTATGTGTTGCATGGTCTTATAGCGGGCCCAAGTGTTGAATCCTATTCCTACCAGTGGTGATCCAGCTGTTCAAGTTGTCTTTAAACATTTCTTTGAAACATTTTCCAGAGGACTACATTTAAATTTTCATGCACAAAACATGGCCTCCCATTCTGCTTCTGACCATTTCTATTAAGTTCATGCAAATGTTTATAATTCAGACAAATTTAGCCCTTATTTCATCACACTTATATATAACTATCTCTCTACCCCTGCCAAATGGATTACATACTTTATGAACTTACAAAAGAAGAGATCTAGCAAGAGACAAGGATAGAGTATATATTATATATGATTTCTTAATTGGAAAAACAAGGTTTCGATTAATGGACTAAAGACTAAACAACAGAGATTTTGAGAATTAACACGTGAAGCTGCATAAACACATATGTATATATAAACATGTGTGTGTGCACATACACATATACATTGAAACAGACAAATGATTAATGACTTTAGAAAAAACTGATTCCCTAGTCCAGATTTTACTTAAGCTAATACTTGAACTTGTTCATGTAGCCTGAATATAATTTAGCTATACGAAGAAAACAATTAAAACTCTTGTAGGACATTAGGGCAGTCAGAAAGAGTTTGGAATTAAAAATATGGCTATGAACAATATACTCAGGTAAGGGAGCAGATTACCGCCTATATGGCTGATTGAAATTGATCTCAAAGATTACCTTTCCAAAATGATTTCTCTTCTAGAACTGCTACTACAGGATTATTTAACATAGTTGCTTATTATGTACAACCTTTGAGTATACATATTAAGGCAGTGAGCATTACTTAAGTTCCTGTTTTTGAAGATGCTATCCATTTAATAACAGTTATTTAGAGATATAAGAAGACAATACTGGGGTCAGGCACAGTGGCTCACACCTGGAATTTCAGCACTTTCGGAGGCTGAGGCAGGTGGATCACCTGAGGTCAGGCATTTGAGACCAGCCTGACCAACATGGCGAAATCTCCTCTCTACTAAAAATACAAAAATTAGCTGAGTGTGGTGGTGGGTGCCTGCAATCCCGGCTACTCAGGACTGAGGCACGAGAACTGCTTTAGCCTTGGAGGAGGAGGTTGCAGTGAGCCGAGATCAGGCCACTGCACTCCAGCCTGTGCGACAGAGCGAGACTCAGTCTCAAAAATGGAAAAAAAAAAAAAAACAAAAAAAAAAGAGAAAGAAAATACTGTCACATTGAAATGTACACATTTATTGAAAGATAAATCCTTGGCCAGGCATGATGGCTCACTGAACTCCAGCCGGGGCAACAAAGCGAGATGCCGTCTCAAAAAAAAAAAAATAAATAAATAAAGTAGAATGTTTGCATGTGGTTGAAGTTAAATGTTACCTACATTAAACTGACTCAATTATGAAATATTTTATGTAAGCTCCATAGTAACCACAAAGTAAATCTCTGTAATAGATACACCAAACATAAAGAGAAAAGAATCAAAGCACATTACCACAAAAAAATTATCACATCGTACAGGAATATAGCAAGAGAGGAAGAAAAACACAAAGGAACTACAAAACAGTCAGAAAAGAATTAACAAAATGACAACAGGGCAAGAAAAAAAGATAAATATCCTTATTCTGAACTTATTCTGAAGTGTTAACATGCACAAAATTCAAAACAAATACATAATTTTTTCATTTAAAGAAATGCCAAGCAGAATTGATGTCAACAAGATGGCAGAATAGAAGCTTCTAGCACTTGCCCCCTCAGAGAAATCAATTTGAATAACTATCCATGCATGAAAAAAAAAAAAATTCTCAAGAGCTAAGAAATTCAAGTGAGATATTAGAGCACCTGGGTGACATACAGAATAAGAAAGGACTCACTGAAGAGAGTAGGAAAAACAGTTTCACAAAACTTGTGTCATCCCTCCCTCAAGCCTGTACAGCATGGAGAGAGATAGCCATTGCAGGCGGTAAGGAGAGTGAAGTGAGTACTCAGTTTTGCCATGGACCCTAGCAGCATGTACATTCCAGTGAATCCTAGCACCAGACCAGTCACAGGCACAAGGTCAACAATGGTAAACTCTGACTCTAGGCTAGCCTCTGTAGCCCGAAGATCCAAGTCAGTCTCTACAGACTGATGACATGGCCTGTCCCCCAGACTCAAGTTCCAGGCTTTCTCCAGCTCAAGGCAAGTCACTGCAAACTGAAGCTCCAGGCCTGGCCCCACAGCAGACACTCCCCCATGACCCCAGGCTCCAGACTGGCTCCTGTGGTCTCAGGCTTCAGGCCAGGCCCCATAACTCCAGGCCCACCCCAACATCAGGCCAGCCCATGTGACCCCAGGCACTTTACTGCACATCAAGGCTATAGGCTGGACCCTGGGGTGCTAAGGTCAAAGACCACAAATGAGTCCTCAGGCTCCAGGATCACGAACCCAGGTTCCAGGCCCATATTAGCATCAGGCCAACCCATATGGACCCAGGTGTGTCCCTGCAGATCAAGGTTCCAGACCTATCCCAGTGCCAGGCTGACTCCCACAACCGTAAGTTCCAGGCTAGCCTCCAGGGATCTAGTCTTCAGGCCCACTCCAGCACCGGGATGGTCATAATGGATCCAGGTGCCAAGACTGCCCATGTGGATGCATATTCCAGTCCAGGTCCACTCAGTGGACACAGGCTCCAGGCATAAACCTACAGACACAAGCACTCAGCCAGACCCTGTTTCCAACACAAATGATGACAGAGTTCATCAACATTAGATCTGCTTTACTAGAAATGCTAAAGGAAGTGCTTAAAATGGAAACAAAAGGATATTAATTAATAGTATGAAAACATATGAAGAAGCATAAAACACCCCATGAGGTGTAGGAATATAGTAAAATTCAGAATATTCTTTTATTGTAATGGTGGTGTGTAAAACATTTAAATCTATATAAAAGTTAAAAAACAAAAGTACTAAAAATATCTATACCTGCAGTAGTTTGTTAATAAATCCACAATATCAAAAGTTGTACACCGTGACATCGTTTTTGTCACACTTCATCATAAAATGTCAGGGGAAGGGGGCCAGGCACGGTGGCTCACGCCTGTAATCCCAGCACTTTGGGAAGCCAAGGTGGGTGGATCTCTTGGGCTCAGGAGTTTGAGACCAGCCTGGCCAACATGGTGAAATTCCATCTCTAATATAAACAAACAAACAAAAAAAATTAGCGAGACGTGGTGGCACATGCCTGTAATCCCAGCTACTCAGGAGGCTGAGACAGGAGAATCACTAGAACCCAGGAGGCAGAGGTTGTAGTAAGCTGAGATTGTGCCACTGTACTCCAGTCTGAGTGACAAAGAGAGACTTCATCTCAAAGAAAAGAAAAGAAAAGAAAAGAGAAGAGAAGAAAAGAAAAGAAAAAGTCAGGGGAAGGGAAGTTTAAGTGTAGAATTTTTGCATGTGGTTGAAGTTAAATGTTATCTGCATTCAACTGACCACTACAATTATAAAATGTTTTACGTAAGCTCCATAGTAACCACAAAGTAAACCTCTGTAATAGATATACCAAACATAAAAAGAACCAAAACATACTACCACAAAAAAATTATCACACTGTACATGAATATAGAAAGAGAGGAAGAAAAACACAAAGGAACCACAAAACTGTCAGAAAAGAATTAACAAAATGACAACTAATGTCCTTACTCATCAATAACTGCTTTAACTATAAATAGATTAAATACTCCAATCAAAAGGTGTGGAGTGACTGACTGGATTCAAAAAACAGATCCAACTCTGTGCTGCCTACAGAGACTGAGTTTAGCTTTCAAGGCATATGAAGGCTGAAAGTGAAGAGATGCAAAAAGATATTCCATGCAAGTGGCAAACAGAAGAAAGTAGGGTACCTCTAGCTGTATCAGACAATATATAATTTGAGTCAAAACTTGTCATAGAAGACAAAGAAAGTTACTATATAATCCTAATGTGGTCAAATCATCAGGAGAATTAACAGTTGTAATATTTATGCACTCTAAATCAGATTACCTAAGTATATAAAGTAAAAATTAACACAACTGAAGGGAAAATAGACAATACAATAACAGTAAGGAACTTCAAAACCCCACTTTCAACAATGGATCATCCAAACATAAAACAACAATAAAGAAATACGGCATTTGAACAATATTATAGACCATATAAACTTAACAGACCACATAAACTTAACAGACATATGCAGAACATTCTATCCAAGAGCAGAATATGCATTCTTTCCAAAGCACACAAAACATTCTCCAGGTTAGATATTATTAGGCTACAAAAAGTCTCAACAAATTTAAGAAGATAAAATCATATAAAATATATTTTCCTATCACAATGGTGTAAAATTAGAGATCACTAACAAGAGAAAAATTGGAAAATTCACAAATATGTGAAAATAAAACACACTCCTCAAAGAATAATAAAAAAGGAAATCATAAAATATCTTTAAACAATGGATACTAAAAAAACAACATACCAAAACTTCTGATATTCAATAAAATCAGTTATAAACTAAGAGTTTATAGTGATAATGAGACGGGACAATTCCCTTGACCCTTGAAGATGTGGCTCACTTAGTCTGCAGTGCTGAAACCCCTTATAGGAGGGGGAGTATGCAGGCGAGCAAGTGCAAGGACTGGGGCGAGTGCCTTTGGGCACTGGCAGGAAGGAACCCTGTACAGGTCCCAGCAGCATCAGGGGTTGCCCACAACCTCTGGATCCCCAAATGGCGTGTGTTGCAGTGTGCTCTTTAACGTTGCTGTCCATGGAGGGTGTAAGTGTTAAACAGCTCGCTGGAGAGACAGTGTGACAGCCCCTTGCACCTGCACCTGGGTCCTTGTCTGGTACCCAAGAGGAATGAGGTCACATGGACTTGAAGGATGGTGAATGCAGAGATTTTACTGAGCAATGGAAGTGGCTCTCAGCAGGATGGGGAGCTGGAAAGGAAATGGAATGGGAAGGCAGTCTTCCCCTGGAGTTCAGCCGTCCCCAGGCAAACTCCACTCCAAACATAGTCTCCAAAATCTAGCTGCTTCTCCTCTCAACATTTAGATGCTTCTCTCTTCTCTCCTCTGCCGTGCTACTCTGCTCCTCTGCCAGTGGAGCTTGGGGCTTTTATGCGAATAGGACAGGGGCATGGCAGGCCAAAAGGCAAAATTCTGGTGGGAAAATGGAGATGTGGAGTTCTCATTTAGGGCCATGGGTCCAGGCTTGAGGGTGGAACCCTTGCCAGGGACCCCTCTCTTTTCTACCTAGCGTTTCTCTGCCTCTTGTCTGTATCAATAAGTGCCTACATTAAGAAAAAGAAACATCTCAAATAAACAATCTAACTTTAATTATCAAGGAACCAGAACAAGAATAAACTAAGCTGCTAGTTAATAGAATGAATGAAATGATAAAGGTGAAAGAATGAAAAAACTACACTAGACAATAGTAAAGATCAATGAAACTAAAATTAGTTTTCTGACAAGATAAACTAAATGGTCAAACTTTTAGCTACACCCACTAAAAAGAGACTCAAAATTATAAATGAAAGAAGACATATTGCAACTAATACCAAAAAATACAAAGGATCATAAAAGACAACTGTAAATAACTACACAACAATTTAGATAACATAGAAGAAATGAAAAAAATCCCTAGAAACATACATGATACCAATACTGAATTATGAAGAAACAGAAAATCTGAATGGACCCTCCCAATAACCCTCCCAATAAAGAAAAGCCTAGGATCTGATCACTTTACTGGTAAATTCTAACAAACATTTAAATAAGAATATATGCCAATCTTTCTCAAATTCTTCCCAAAAGCTGAAGAGGAAGGAACACTTCCCAACTCATTTTATGATGTAACATTACCCTGATACCAAAGCCAGACAAGGACACTACAAGAAAAATAATTACAGGACAATATTCTTGATGAACACAGATGCAAGTATCTTCATCAGAATACTAGCAAAACAAATTCAACAGAACAATACAAGGTTAATAAAAGTATTAACCTTTTACAAAAAGGTTAATAAGGACTTACCCCTGAAATGCAACAATGATTCAATGTATGCAAAGCAATAATCTGATATATCACATTAAGAGTGATGATTTTGACTGGGCACAGTGGCTCATGCCTGTAATCACAGGCAGGTGGATCACTTGAGGTCGGGAGTTTGGGACCAGCCTGGCCAACATGGTGAAACCCCGTCTCTACTAAAAATACAAAAAAAAAAAAAAAAAAAAAAAAATTAGCCAGGTGTGTTGGCATTTGTCTGTAATGCTAGCTACTCAGAAGACTGGCAGAAGAATCACCTGAGCCTGGGAGGCAGAGATTGCAGTGAGCCAAGATCACGCACTACACTCCAGTCTAGGTGACAGAGTGAGACTCTGTCTTAAGAACAAACAAACAAAAACAAAACAAAATAAAACAGTGACGATTTTGAAAACATACAATCATCTTAAATGCAGAAAAAAAAATTGACAAATTTCACTATCTTGTCATGATAAAAAAAAAAAAAAACAAATTAGGTATAGAAGGAATGTTCCTTGAAAAAATAAAGACCATATACAATAAGCCCACAGCTAATATCATACTCAGGGATGCAGTGATGAGAAGCTGAAAGCCTTTCCTTTAAGATGAGGAACAAGATTAGGATGCCCACTCTTGCCATTTCTATCCAACAAAGTACCGGAAGGCCTCACCAGAGCAACTGAGCAAGAAGAAGTGATAAAATGCACCCAAATCAGAAGGGAAAAATTAAAATTTTTTGTTTGCAGATGACATGATCTTATACAAAGAAGTCCCTGAAGATTCTACCAAAATACTGCTAGAAATAATAAATTTGGTTTCAGGATAAAAAATCAACATGCAAAAATCAGTTGTGTTTCTATACACTAACAAGGAACTGCTTGAAAAAGAATCCAAGACTACAATCCCAATGACAATAGCATCAAAAATAAATAAATGAAATACTTAAAAATAAATTTAACCAAGGAGGTTAAAAATCTGTACATTTTAAACTACGAAATATTGATAAAAATATTGAAGACACAAATAAATGGGAAAAACCTTATGTTCATGAATTGAAATTAAAATTGCTAAAATGTCCATACTACCCAAATAAATCTTAGATTCAATGCAATCTCTATCAAAATTCCAATGGCATTTTTCATAAAAATTAAAATAAATCCTAAAATTCATATGGAACCATAAGATAAAAGAATTCCTAAATCAATTTTGACTGGAAGCATCACACTACCTGATTTCTAATATACCATAAAAGCCAAAATAGTATGGCCCTGGTATAAAAACAGATATATAGACCACCCACTGGAACAGAATAGAGAGACCAGAAATAAAACCACACATTTATGGTCAATTGATCTCCAACAAAAATGTCAATCATATAAAATGATGAAATGATTGTATCTTCATTTACTTGTGTTGGGAAAATTGTTTTCCATATCCAAGAACATAAAATTGGCCCTTTATCTTACCCTATATGCAGAATCAACTCAAAAGGGATTAAAGACTTAAAAATAAGACCAGAAACTGTAAAACTACTAAAAAAAAAACACAGAGACAAAGCTCCTTGACATTAGTTGAGACAGTAATTTTTTTATATGACCCCGAAAGCACAGTCAATAAAAGCAAAAACATACAAATGGGATTGCATCAAGCAAATCAACTGTATAAACAGACAACTTAAGAAATGAGAGAAAATATTTCCAATCCATACACGATAAGGCATTAATATCCAAAATATACAAGGAACTCAAACAACACAACAGCAATAAATAACCCAATTTAAAAACAAGAAAAGGATCTGAAAAGACATTTATCCATAGAAGACATGCAAACTGCTAACAGGTGTAAGGAAAAATTCTAAACATCACTAATTATCAGAGAAATGCACATCAAAACTATAATGAGAAGTTATCTCACACCCATTAGGATGGCTATTATCAAAAGGACAAGAGATAATATTAGTTGGTGAGAGCGCGGAGAGAAGGGGTCCCCTTGGGCATGGTTGGTGGACATGTAAGTTGGTATAGCCATTATGGAAAACACTATGGAGACTCTACATAAAAATAAAAATATAACCACCATATGATCCAACAATCTCACTTCTGGGTACACATTTAAAGCAAATGCAGTCAGTACAGGTTGACTATATCATATTTGAAATGCTTGGGACCAGAGGAGTTACAGATTTCGGATTTTTTTTTTTTTTTTTAATTTGGAATAGTTGCTTTACAGTTTGAGTATCCCTGATCTGAAAATCTGAAACTCAAAATTCTCCAAAATCCAAAACTTTTTGAGTGCCAACATCATACTCAAAGGAAATACTCACTGGAGCATTTCAGATTTTCAGATTAGAGATACTCAACTGGTAAATATAATGCAAATATTTCAAAATCCACCCCCCTCCACACAACAACAACAACAACAATAAATCAAATTTCTATTTGAAAAACCTCTGATCCCAAGCATTTCAGACAAGTAATACTAAAGCTGTATGTACTTATGGGCTGAACATTCCAAATCTGAAAATCTGAAATCCAAAATTCTCCAATGAGCATTTCCTTTGAGTATCATGTTGGTGCTCAAAAAAGTTTCAAATTTTGGAGAATTTTTAACTTTGGACTTTTGGATTTGGTATGCACAACTTGTATCTCGTTCATTGCGGCAACATTCACAACATGCAAGATGTGGGATCAACCCAAGTGTAGATCATCAGATAAATATAATAAAATGTCATTAGACACACACATACAAGGGAATATTATTGAGCCAAAAAAGGGAGATCCTTCCATGCATGACAGTATGGATGAACCTGGAGTACATTATGCTAAGTGCAATACACCAGGCACAGAAAGACAAATACAATACTGGTTAATCTCACTTATATATGGAACCTAGAAAAGTCAAACTCCTAAAAGCAGAGAATAATGGTGGTTGTCACACACTGGGGTGTGGGGGAAATGAGGAGTTGCAAGTCAAAGGGCACAAAGTTTCAGGAGATCGAATAAGTTCTAGAGATCAAATGTGCAGCTTGGGCAATATAGTTAATGATACTTATGGTATACTCGACGTCTGCTAAGAGAGTAGATCTTAAATGTTCTCACCACACAAAGAAAATGGTAAGTATGTGAGGTCATGAATATGTTAATTAGTTTTATGGTGGTAATTATTTCACAATGAACACATAAATCAAAACATCACATTGTATACCTTAAATATATATAATCTTTATTTGTTATGTATACCTCATTAAAGCTGGGAGGGAGAAAAAAAAAAGAAAGGGAGAGAAAGAAATGCTAAGGAACAGAAAAGTTAGCTACTGTAGGGAGTTTAAGTAGAGTGACTGCAGTCTAGTACCTGATTCTCATCTTCACAGAAATATCTTTTCTTTCAACTCATGCAGAATTGTTTTGGTTTCAGATGATCAAATCATGCTGTGCAAACTTACAGTTTTAAACAACAGGATGATTTACTGCTAGTGCTTACTTAGTCCAGTAGTAAATGTACCTATTTCCTTTAAGTAGACACTAGGAAACCAAATTACCAAAGGAATTTGTATGGTGGGCTTTAAAAAAGACTTAAAAATGTTTTTTTGATTGTTGACTCTAGAACATAAGACACATAATTAAATGTCCATGGAAACCACAAAAATAATGGAAAAGTAGTGCATTGGCTGAGGATTTTCATAAAATTAGGTAGAAAATTTTTACACTTCAATGAAAATACACATATTCTCTTTTCTTTTGCAACACATGAAATACGATGTCTATTTTTTTTAACTGATTTTAAGTTCTATTCCAGATAGAAACATGAAAATAGAAAAATAGTTTTCTACTGCTATAAGGCAATATGGTTTGGCTCTGTCCCCACCCAAATCTCATCTTTAATTGTAGTTCCCATAGTACCCACATGTCATGGGAGGGACCTGATGGAAGGTAACTGAATCATGGGGGCAGTTACGCCCATGCTGCTGTTAGTGAGTGAGTTCTCACAAGATCTATGGTTCTGTAAGGGGCTTTTCCCCTTTGCACAGCACTTCTCCTTCCTGCTGCCATGTCATGTGAAGAAGACATGTTTGCTTCCCCTTCTACATGATTTTACATTTTCTGAGGCCTCTCCAGTCATGCTGAACTGTGAGTCAATTAAACATCTTTCCTTCAGAAATTACCCAGTCTCGGGCAGTTCTTTATAGCAGTGTGAGAATGGACTAATACATAAGGAATATGCATGGTATAAGCATGATAAAAAATAAGAACTGACACTAAAGCTTCATTGTTGGGGAGAGATAAGCTATATTAAAAATCATGGTGAAGTAGCAAAATCATGTTCAACTTGACTGTTGCCTTGCTGGAATTTGAGCTGGGCTTCTGGATCTAATTTTTTAGAAAGAAGCTGAACATCTAGATTTCTAATTTAAAATGTTTTCATTTTTAATAGACTTAATTTCTAAAATACAGTGTAGGGCAAACAAAACAGACCTGGGGGCGCTCTTTAGTCTATAGATTGCCACTTTGAGGCTTTTATCTAGAGGTATGTTTTAGCCAAGCAGTGACTAAACTGAATTTCATGATTCAGAGAAAGCTGTACTTCCACAGTAACTGGAAACATGTGCCCTCCTAATTCCCTTGTTCCATCATTCTCTTTAGGCTGACCTGAATATTTCCTCTCAGGCGCCGATTTTCCAGAATCCATGGACAGCTCACTAACAGTCTGCTAGACAGTCAGATTCAACAGAATTAGTTAAGTTATGCTTTCCGTGATTCCGTTTCAGGCAACATGTTCACTGCTTTGATATTTTCAATAGCTCAAATATTCCCTTTCTGGAAAGTGCCCCCAAGTTTTGCAAGTGTTTATCTTAAAACAAACAAAAAACTAAATGCCCTTCTTGGCTTGGTCAGCAACACATTTATAACCCATTATCTTAGGGTCTGGTTCTTCTGTCAATGGTTACTTTCAATCATTGCACTGAATTTAAAATTTACCTGACCTCGTCTTCAAATTCAGAGAAATCATACTAACTCTCTGTCTGACTATACTCTGCTCCAGTGCTTTAGTTTTATTAATTTTTCATGCATGTCAGAAGATTTCCATTCTAAATATTTTGTGGATAGTCCTACTATATTGGCATCAATGTAGGGGACGTGACTTTAAAGGGAAAGTGATGTCTATCTTATCTCTATATCATTGGTGGACTACTGTCTATTCCTTCTATTTTCCATGTCTAAAGTGCCATTTGTTGGTACTGACGGCTATACGGAGTTTACTAATACAGAGTTTTAATAATAAATAAAATGATTTATTTTTTTTCTCTTTCTCTGATACCTACTTTACTCTTCTCTCATATCCCTATCCATTTTTATCTGGACCACTTCTATCCTCAGGTCTTACCACTGGTGGGTAATATGGTAGCTGATAATAAGCGCTCTTAGAATGAAGCAATAACTGATCTTAGGGCTGATCCAGAATCTAAAAGGGAAACAATATAAATGTATCAGAGATTTGACTAAATGTGATTTACATTTTCACTAGACAATTTTAAAGCAAGTTATTCACTCAAAAAATAAGGCACTGAATAAGAGCACAGCTTATACTCACTTTAGTATATAAACAAAGATATGTTATTTAACTTTCAAATAGTTAATGTTTCCATATCTATGAAATTAAATTAGATTTCTGTGGATTTTCTGTGATCACATATATGAAGCCTAAACTACATAATTACCTCAATTCTTGACATTGTAAGTGATACTGCTTGATACGTAAACATAAATTATAAGTACATATGGTTTGCTAGTCAGATTCTTTAAGATAATGACTAAGAAAACAGAAATTATTTATATTCTTTATGAAGCATAACAAATATGACTTCCAGTATGTTATGAAAAGCATATATTATAGGGCAGTATTTTGCAAACCAGAGTATCAGGTTTTCTGGAGCCAAATTTTAGTGTTACGGTCATATGTTGTTAAAAGAATAATCTTTATTCAGTTTGGTGTTGTAACAAAATTGCAGAAAAGTCATTGTATTTTAGGATGACTAAATCTTTCACCATGGAAAACAGAATACTCAGTTTTTAGACTTTTACATTTTCCTGAAGCATATGACACATTACTGTGCACTACTTCCATTAGCAGAATCTTTTACTATTTAGTGATGAATAAGCTGTTTAAATGCTTTTGTCTAATTGGGTCATACCTCAACGAACATCCCTCTCCATTATGTATGGACATTATAAAAAGAAGCTTCTGAATAATGTCTTTACACTGTCCACAGTGTAAAACCTGTTACAGCAGCAAGATACATGGAGAGTCAAAATCTTCCATTATGTATGATATCTACAAGAAGAGTAGATGGGGTTCAATGGGGCTAAAGTATTACAAATTAGAACAGAAATTTAGAAGTAAATTTTGGTGAACACAAAAAGAGGATTATAAATAATAAAGTTTATCGTATTGTATAAAGAAACAGACTTTCTTGTGAGGTAGTGAGATCCCTGTTATCTGAGGTGTTCAAAGAGGCCTGATGCCAGAAGACAAATGCAAATACTGTTAAGACAGTGCCCAACATTATTCCCAAGTTTCTATAAAAATGTGAGATGCCAATACCTGGTAATTTCAGAGAAGATGGAATGTTTATTTAAATTGAAGAATATTTATCTAAAGATATATTTATTATGTATTAGGAATGCTCCTGTGCCCTGAAGGTAAACTAGTAAATAAGACCTACTAGGCAGGTTGAAATGCATATACCATTGCTCCTATGAGTATGGGGCAGTGGAAGATTATCTAGTAGACAAAGTCCATGCCTGAGATATGGGGAAAGTGGGGGTCTGCTCCAAAAAAATTCCTTTTAAAGGAATATGCATACAGTATTCCTAAACAGCAAAATAATGATGGCAAAAATATAACTTTTTGAACTTTGTTTTTTCCCATTTCCTGTTAAAATGTCTGGACTATATCCTAATGGCCATAAGGGATCACTACAAACTTTTAAGTTGGAGAGTAGTTTGAGAGACAGAGAGAGAGTGTGTGTGTGTGTCTGTGTGGGTGTGTGGGTGTGTGTTGTAGAAAGAAAATTATCTGTGCCATGTGAAGAGTGTCAGACCAGGAAGCAAGAGAAGCACTGTTGTAATAAACTCAGTGGGATATGATTAAGCGTGTAAAGTACTGGCAATGGGAATTCAGAGGAGGGGAGAAGATCAAGAAATACCTGTCTCTCCTGGGTTTGGTGACTGGCTGGTTGCAAAGAAGAAACACAAAAGAGTAATTAATAATCCCTCTTGACTGTCTGTCTCCTTTCTTCACCTATTTTATTTCAGCAGCTACAGATGGAACAATAAGATAAACCCTTGGGCTTCTCCATATACCCAGGAAGAGATTAGTAAAGATTATGAACATCACCCCTTACTTGAGCTTACAAAAGCAGGATAAGATCTCCAAGAGTTCTATCCCAGAGATTCAGGGCTTTTCTTGGTCACCATACACAAGCTAGTTTAAAGTTAAATGCTATACGCTGTCCTCTTGCTTTTTACCTAGGTGGTGAAACATCTAATTTGTCATAGTTGGCAGTAAGATGGTTCTGGTCAACATCCCAATTTCTTTTTACCATTTACGCTCTTCCACTGGATGCATATTGAATATACATATGATAAAGATGCAGATTAAACTGCTGCATTATCCAGAGTAAATGTAATATATATATATATATATATATATATATATAAAATATATAATGTGTGTGTGTGTGTGTGTTAGTAAGCTCATGTTACGGACATAAGGCTTAGCATATATGAAACTAAGGATACTAAATGGTCTTTAAAATGTATTTTTTAGTTCTGAAAACAGAATCTGGACTTTGAAACCAGACCAAAAAAATTCCATGAAATAAAAGGAGAGTAAAGGCCTGAATGAAATGCTTTTAAGAAATAAATGGAAGAGCAATTGAATACAGTTAGTATGGATAACTCATGAAGAATTTTGCTTTTATCAAAGAGCAGGTAAGTGAGCCAGTAGCTATAGGGGAAAGTGGAGTGAGGGAGAGAGACAGGGAGACAAAGGCGGTAGCAGTGAGGAGAGAGTGAGTGTTAAATAATGGAAAAATAATAGCACGTATGTCCTCTGATGTAGAATTACCCAGTGGAGACAGAGGAAACACCAATGTAGAAAAAGAAAAGGAGGAACTGTTAGGATAAGTCTTTTGATTAAACAAGCACAAGGGAATCTTGGGCATAAATGGGGGAGCTTGCCTCAGAAAGGTATTCAGTTCATCTGTGTTATAAGAATGGAGGGAAGGTAGGTAGCTACGAAGGCTGGCAGCAAGTAGATAGCTTCAGTTTAAGAAATGCAGAGGATTGTGCAAATAAGAAGCAAAAGACTAAGAAAAACAGAATATCATGGTATAGCTGGACATTGCAGTTGGTTCAGTCCTTAATAAGCCATGTGACATAAGGCAAATACTAAACTTCTTCATGCTTCAATTTCCTCAAAAATAGATGGAGATAACACTGGTGCTTACTTCATAAAGTTAAACAGATGGGCCAAACGACACGATATATCTATCTTCACCCAGTAAATATAAGCTCCATGAAGGCATGGATTTCCATCTTTTTTTCCCTCTTTTAATTGTACTTACAAGGTGTCTGGCATATAGTAAATATTTAATAAATGTGATCTATTATTATCACTACCACCTCATTTTGACACCACCATTGGTTCAAAATGAAGTAATCCTTACCTTCACAAAGAAAGGGCATTTTTCTTAACTGGTGTGAGTCTGAAGGTGGGGAGGGAAGAGTGTGGAATATGTGATTTGAAAATCAAATTCTGTAATAGGAACTTTGAAAATTTCAAGATTATTTCTCAGGAGTATCCATGAACAAGGCTAAAACTTTTCCTATCACTATAATTTCTGTTGATAATTCTCCCAAAGGTAGTTAACCTAGTTCACATTACATAAGTGTCTCCTATTCTCATTAATTTTCCTTTTTCAATATTCATTAACAATGACAATAACATGTAGTCAGCAAACCAGGTTATCATCTGAACTTTCTCTGTTATTAGTATTTTCATTTCTAGGTAAATGCATGCAGATTTTCAGTTTCATTATTTTTCATGACCAGTCAACCAAGATGTTCACCAACTAGTAGAACAAGAAAAATAAACACCGTATATCAAATTCAATTATGAGTGACCTACTTAAACAGCTTCCCACTGTTACATTCAAATTTTAAAAAGTGCATTTGATGCTAATGTGTGAGATGAAGCATATAGATTCAGTAATTTTTAAATATAGCTTGTCTTGTGTATATAATCAAATCAGCTGATGATCCACTGAATAATTTGATATATCAATTAGCTCCATCAATATTAAAGTATTTGCTAGTATTTTTAACATCTGTTACTTCAGGGAGTAGAATAATCAGTGAAACGAAATTTTCACTGTAGTAATTCAATAGTTCATCTGCCTAGTTTATTAAATTGTTGGACTCCTTTAAAAACAATAATATTTTATGTAGTAAACTGTGCTCTTATTCAATAATACACTGAGTTTTCATAAGTAAGCATCTAAAAATACAATATAAAACGAATGTTAGTTGTTATTTTTGCAATGTAGATACTGAAAATTTTTACATTCATTGACATAATTCTTTTGACAAAGAGTGTGGCTTTAACTGAGAAGTCCTGAGAAGTCATTGACCTCACAATCCAACAATTGTTTAATCAATAAGCAATGTTATAGCTACAATTCATTTAAATATTACATGCCGAAGACTGTGATTCAAAATTTACTTACATTATTACATTTAATTCTCAGGCAACCCATAGAGGCAATGCTATTTCCAAATCACATATTGAGAATCTAATAGGCTTGCACATGTAAGTGAGATCATACAGTATTTTTCTTTCTGTGTCTGGCTCATTTCGCTTAGCAAACTGTTCTTTAGGTTCATTCATGTTGTCACAAATAGGAGGATTTCCTTTTTCTAAGGTTGAATAATATTCCATTGTGTGTGTGTGTGTGTGTATACATACATACATATATATATATGTCTTACAGTTTATCCATTCATCCATTGATGGACACTTAGATTGTTTCCATACCTTGGCTACTGTGAATAATGCTGTGATGAACATGGAAGTGCAGATATTTA